>NC_143249.1:55520000-56770000 GCF_984573655.1 Nuphar pumila
ATTCTCGATTTACATGGGTGATTTTTCTAAAAAGAAAAATGATACTTTTTCTGAATTTTCCAAACTTTGTAGAAGAATTACAAATAAAAAATCTATATCTATTATTAAAATTCGTAGTGATCATGGTGGTGAATTTGAAAATGAATCTTTTCTAAAGTTTTGTGATCTACATGGTATATATCACAACTTTGCTTTTCTTAGAGTGGCTCCACAAAATGGAGTTGTTGAAAGAAAGAATAAAACTTTTCAAGAATGTGCTAGAACCATGCTTCAAGATAAAAATTTACCAAAATACTTTTGGGCTGAAGTAATAAATACATGTTATGTTTTAAACTCTGTTCTTATTCGACCAATCTTACATAAAACATGTTTTGAATTATATTATAATCGTATACCAAAGATCTCATATTTCAAATTTTTTTGTAGTAAATGCTTCTTGTTAAATACCAAAGATAATCTTGATAAATTTGATTCAAAATCAGATGAATCAATATTTCTTGGATATTCTTCTAGAAGTAAAGCTTATCGTGTTTTTAATAAAAGAACATCTTGCATTGAAGAATCTTTACATGTTGCATTTGATGAGAATTGTGAGCAGGTTATACCTCTAAGCGAAGGAAAAGAAGTAATACTTCAAGAAGAACCTTTGATAGAAAATACTTCTCAAGAAAATGTTCCTTTTCAACCTGTTTGGAAAGAAGTTCCCAATCATCCACATGAACAAGTTATTGGAGAAATAAAGAGTGGTGTCCAAACTAGAAGGCAATTGCAATATATTGCAAATATTGCTTTCATATCTAAAATAGAACCAAAGAATATCAATGAGGCTTGTGATGATGAATTTTGGCTTTTGGCCATGACTGAAGATTTTATGAGAATTAGGAGAGAACTAGGTATTTGCTCATTTTTAGATTTATAAAATGCTGATTTTTTGAACAAAATCTCAAAATCGCACCATATTAGTCGACCGATAAACTTCTAGTCGACTGATGTTTTAAAAAAAATTACTGAAGGAATCGCACCTTATTAGTCGACCGATAAAATTCTAGTCGACTGATATTTTTTTAAATTTCAACTGAAGGGACCCGATACCCCTTGGATTTTTCTTAACACCCGATTTTTTTTAATAGGGCACCATTTCATTTTTTTTTACGCCCATTCGTTTTCCCTTTTCTTAAACGAAACCCTCTCTCTCTCTCTCCTCTCTCTCTTCCGAAAAATCCCTCGGAGTGTCGGTCGCACCCCTCCTCGCCGGAATCCTCTTGTGGCAGCCTCTTCTCACCTGCCGTCATCCACCGCGTCATCTTCTAGTTTTGTAGCAGACGGACTCCTCCTCGCATCTTCACTGTTTATGTTGCATTGGTTCTCTGCCACGACGTCAGACAACATCTTCCTTCCGCCGGACGTCATTTTTAAAGCATTTGGAAGCCGACATCAACACCATCTTCAACTGTTCTTCTCAACGACTGTGTTGACCAATCACTCTCTGCAACTGCGAATTTTTCTTTGACAGGTGAATATGTTTCGTTCTTATCAACCATGCCTCGTCAGAAGACTGCATCCGCACAAGGTTCTCCTCCAACTACACCATAAGCACGTCATGGATTTTCTCTCAGACTACTCAGAAATCCTCTTTTATATGATACTTTTGGATCAATTTTTGGATGTGACTCAACAACTTTCTTCAATTCAGAAAGATATTACTGAACTCAAGGAGATGCTCAACCAACTCTTTTGATCTTTGTTTACTGTCTTTCTTGAACTTTGATACTTTATGGGTTGTAATATTTTGAACTTGAATTTGCATTTTGCTTATGCTATTACTCTTTTTTATTATGATAAAGGGGAAGAAAAAGACGGAAATTACATAAGAAATTGCATCACGTGGAAATGAGAAAAAGATAGAACTTGCATGAGAAATAAAGAGAAAAATACATAAATTGCATATTGCATTATGACATGGAAATTACATCATGTGAAAGCATTGAAAATTGCATTTATGAAAAAGTTTTAAAAATGCATGAAGTAATGATGGAAATGCAAACCAATCAATATGTGATATATGTGCTTTGAATGTACTAACTTTTAATGTTTTGCAGCATATTGATAGGGGGAGTAAAATCTCCATCTATGCATCTAAATGCTCCATCTTTGATTAGTTTGTCATCATAAAAAAGGGGGAGATTGTTACGACAATGAAGCCGTACATGATACTTTAAGTACAAGGTTTTGATGATGAACAAGTGAATCAACTGCATTTCAGCTAAGGCAATGAAGAAAGATGACAAGCATTGAAGAATTCGATGAAGAATCTTTGAAGACAAGTGTGCAAATGTTAAATTCATTAAATGTCTTAGATTCTTGTAAGAGCCTTACTTAGAGTGCATATTTCGGTTGCATTTCACCTAAAAAGTCTTTAGAAAAACTTTTCTAAAAGAACCCTTCATGAAAATCTTTTTAGAAAACTCTTTATTTAATTTTTTGTGTTTATTAGTCGACCAATAGACTCGCCAATCGACTAATCCATTCGCGCCAAATTTTCTAAACAAAATATCATTTTTGTCAAATTAGTCGACCGAAGGTTTTATCAGTCGACCGGACAGAATGTCTATTTTCTCAAAATTTAGCAGCAGTCGACTAATGATTTTATCAGTCGACCGGACAGAACATGTATTTTCAGAAAAGTTTAGCAGCAGTCGACTGAAAGGTTTTTCAGTCTACTGATGATATTATCAGTCGACTAACTTTTTCTCTAGTCGACTAAGTTTCAAATCTTCAGATTTTTCAAACAGCTCGATAAACAGATCAGTCGACCGACGATAACTGTCAGTCTACTAATAGCTAATTATCAGTCGACTAACTACTGTTCCAGTCGACTAATTTTGTCGTTTTTCCTGAAACTTTTAAAAGGAGTGTCTTTTCATTTTTCAAACATTTTGATCGTTTAAAATGGACTGTTTTAACACCCTTTCATACCCTCAATGTATGGAATCTTTCAACTATAAATATGAGTGCATTTTACACTCAAAAGCATAGCAATTCAATCGATTTACATTGAATTACTATTTGTTTTTCACTCATATTCAGTTTCTCACTCACTTGATATTTTTCACTTCAGTTTTTCACTCAAATTCCTTTGAGAGACAGTGAATTCGTGAGTTGAGTATTTCAACAACCTCAAAAGCTAATTGCATCTCATTTGCATTCATAAGAAAGGCTCATAGGTTGTTTTGTAAGTTGTTACTTATTTATATTTTCTGTAAAAGGAAGGACTTCTTGGTTTAAAGGAGTTGTTTGCTTTCAGTAGGTGTGTTACTGAAAGTGAGACCGGATTTGGTCTGTATGATCTTGTAATTACACAAGGTGGATAGTGGAAATCTCAAACAGGTTTTGCTTGGGGACTAGATGTAGGTCGAGAAAGACCGAACCAGGATAAATTCTTGTGTTTCTTTGTGTGATTGCTTTGCGATTTGCAAAATCCGTCAAAATTCCGAAGACGATATTTAAAAGCACTATTCCCCCCCCCTCTAGTGTTTGTTGCCTCGATCCTACTGCACTTTAAAAAATGTAGACAATGCTTAGGATTTTTATATTTTATGGAATAACATTGGATCCACACTGGATCTCCTTCAAAAATCATTATATTTCCTAAATATTTTCTTCCTTTATCAGAGTTTAACTTGAAATTAACTCAAAATATATATCAATGGCCATAGTCAGGATATATTGAGAGTTAATTTCATTTCAAACTCTATAACGGCACCAAAATGTATTTTATTCTTCATCTGAATTTAAATATAGATTATTATATAATACATTTTATGACCATAGTCAGGAATGTATTATATCTTCAGTCTTATTTCAATTCACGTAAAGAATGAAATATGCTTTTCAAAACCCAATTTCAAATTTTTTTAATTCATTTCATCACTTAGGATAGAATTACATCATATTTTTCAAATTATTTCAAATTTTCTTCAAAAATCAAGTGATTTTGAGACAATTCTTCAAATATCTTCTTTATTTCTCAAATCAATCTTCAATTCTTATTCATAAATTTAAATTCAAATTCATCTTCCTATTCTCAATTCTATTTTATTTCGAAATTCAAAAATTCAATATTCTAATTTCAAAGTTCAATTTAACTTTGAAATTTCGAATTCATCCCTAAATTCAATTTCCAAATCAAATCAAAGTTCAAAGTTCAATTCAACTTTGAAATTCAAAATTCATTTTCAGGATCAAGATTCAATTTCAAATTTGATTCAATATTCAAAATCAAATTTCAAAGTTTAAATTCAACTTTGAAATTTTCATATTCATCTCTTGATTTCAAAATTCAAGTTTGAAAATCAAATTTCATTCTCCATCCTTCTTTCCAATTTCAAAAATTGATCTAGGATCTCTCAGATCCAATTTCAGGTTTCATCTGGACTTCCAAAATCCAAATTCCAACTTCAAATTCCATTTGGATTTCTCAAATTCAATTCCAAGTTCCATCTGGATTTCCAAAATCTAAATCTATTTTCAAAATTCATCTTGGATTCAGATTTTTCAAATCCAGTTTCATTTTTCAATTTGATTTCCAATTCCAAACTCAATTTCATTTTCAAATCTCATCTGGATTTCAAGATCCCATTTCAGTTCCTAACTCCAAAACCATTTTCAAATCTATTTCTTAAGTCTAAATCCAAATTCAATTCCGCTTTCAGGTACTGAAATCGAGAATTCCTTTTTTAGAATCGATTCATTCAAATTCAAAGTCCATTTTGACTCTGAAACTCCATTTTTCTCAAAATTCTATCTCAAGTTCCAAAATTTCTTTTTCTTTTTTTCCCTTTTTTTTTCCTTTTTTTTCTTCAATTTAAAATCCATTTGCCAAACCTTGATTTTTCCAAAACTTAGAACTTCAAGTCTCTTTTAAACCTATTTCAAGTTCTAAGTTAGATTCAAACTCTTCAACTTTCAAAAACCATTTCTTCACCATATTCTCAAATTTATTTTAAAATCACTTGGAAAATCTAAAAAAACTGAATTATTCTTTTCAAAAGCATATGTTTCTGCATTTGCATTGCACAACCATGATTCTTTGTGCATTTTTTTTAGACTTAGCATAAATTCTTAGACAATATTTAGGCAAAGCAAAAGGCATAAATTCGATCCTTGGTTTGATTACCTCTGGTAAAGGCTTCAGGAACGGTCGAACTTCATACCGACGAGCGAACCCCTTCTCTCCGTCATTTTCTCATAAATTTTCAAAAAAGGGAGGCGAGTAACTTTCAAAATATTTCCAAAATTAAGGTCAAGTGAGACCTTTGCAAAAGAATTCCTCTCCTCTCTCTTTCTTTTTCTCTTCTCTCTTCTTTTCTATCTTTTATTTTCCCCTTCAAAAAGGGAAATAGAGGGTAGAAAAGAAAAGAGAAGGAAAAAGAGGGAAACAAAAGGAAAATTTTTGCAATGATCACAGAAGTGGCGACCATGATGGGACTCGTCTTCATCCGGTCGAATTTGTGCTTTTGCTTTGCTTTGATATTGTCTAAGTCTTTATTCTACAAATGTCAGCTTCATTTCCATGCAAACCTTAGGAGCCTAGACTCTGTCCTAACTGACATACTGTATATAGGACTTAAAGAATGGTTTGGTAGGACCATATTGAGGAGATAATTTCATGCTCACTTAAACTTAGGTCTGAAATACAACTCTCCTCAATTCTAGGGATTGAATGCAAACAATGTATGCAAGTGTATGCTTCTCTTCATTTAAATTCTATCTCTTTAGGACTTGCATTAGAAACATCTGGGTTTTATTGCATGTTGAACATGTTTTCAAAAGCATCCCTACCTATATTGTTTTGGTCTTCACGTTGCTGGGTTGTCTCACTGAACCATAGTTTGAGAGAGAGCCTTACAACTAGACCACTTATTTGGGTTAACACCCCCCTACCACGTACTTAAGGGCCATAGTCCGAAGTATATTGGTAGGTGCTCAAGGATGTTGGGAAGCCATTACCTTAGAATCGAAGAAACATTTCTATGCCACGTACCTTGAGCTTTGGCTTGACTATATCGGCGTATCTTGATTGGAAACAGATGATCTAAACCCTAGTGTTAGGATTAAGGTCCTACTAGCCTTTTCAAAATATTGCATTTAGAGTCAGCTTCCATGGAGTGTTGTTTTGTGCATCGTTGCTTGTATGATTTTTGCTTGTTTTATGAATATAACCTTATAAATCCTCAAATTCTTTACCTTTTTAAAACCCTGGATATTTATTTCAAAAATTCCTTTATTTTCTCAAAATCGAGGATTATATATTTCTCATTCTTTATTCTTTCATAATTTTCTTAAACTTTGGACATTCTTTTTAAACTTTTTCTAGGTATACTTTTCTCTTTCCATATTTCTTCAGAGTCATTTTTGAAATCTTCTTCTATTTTTCAAAGTCTAGGTGTATTTTTCTTTTTTCTCTTTTGATTTATTCAATTCTTTTGATCCTGTCTGCGATTTTTCAAATATTCAAGGTCTTGTCATCCACCTATGTCTTCAAACTCTATTTTCTCATCTAAAACCTCTTCTCAAAATCTTTTAATATCTCCTTCATTGTCTCTTTCTTTTCCGAAAATTCCTCAAAATCTAAACCCTTCCTTTATTCTACAGAAAACATCAGGCATTCCATCATGGTTCAAACAAGAGCAGGAAGGAGAGCAGCTCAGCAGCACAATGACAGTGAGGTAGAGGAAGTGAACTCTCCCAGATTATCCCGAGGACATGACTCAGAAGAAGATGATGTTGACCCAACAATGTACAAGATATTCCAAAAGATAATGGCAAAAATGATGTTTGAACAAGCTGGGGCAGGTTCGGAGAAAACATCCTCTAAAAACAAGATTAAGAGAAAGCCAGTAAAAAAGTATGTCAGAATCAACAAGAAAGGAATCCAACAGGACAACACCTCTGAGGGTACAGAATCGACAGAAGAGGACTTCGAAGAAGAGCAGTTTGTGTTCATCCCAAGACATCTGCGACAACCCAAGAAGGTGGCCAAAGAGCCTGAATTAGTGAACAAGCCTAGAGATGGGGTCCCAACAAAAGATCCAATACAACCATTAACTAAGATAGTCAAGGACCTGCAAATCCGAGATAAGGGGAAGAAAGCATACACCAGGCAAGACTTCTATTTAGGGTTGGATGGGGATAGTAGCTTGGAAGATCTCCCCAGAAAATTCATTAAATTTGATGGATCCGGCAACCCAAAGGCCCATCTTGCAATGTTTTTCATAGAGTGTGCCAGATTCAGTGAAGACAACCGTGCTATTTTCTTGTGCTTCCCACGCAGTGTCAAAGGCGTAGCAGCAAAGTGTTATGCAGAACACATCAACCCCGTTGAGCTGCGAGATTTTGACGAAGTTGTTAATCTGTTTATGGAGCGATTCATGTTCAACACTGAGGCACTGCCAACCCTCAATCACTTTTATAATCTGAAGCAAGAGGACAAAGAAAAGGCCATAGATTTCATTCAGAGGTGGAGAGATACCTGCAACAAAATGAGAACCCCCATCTCAGAGGAGCACGCGCTCCAGATTATTTTGAACAATTTCTCTCGACCACTCAGGAGCCTTATTTCTACCTACCCGTCAAAATCATTCATCAAACTTATTGAACGAGCTGAGTGGCTCGAGATGGGAATGGACAATGGAATGTATGAGGGCATGACCCTCATCAAGAGCAGTCAAGATTCCAAAAAGAAGGCGAATTATACCTTCTCAGCCAACTCTAGCGGCAGTAGCAACAAAGATGGCAATAACAAGCAAGCAAGACAGCGAGAGGAACTCTTCAAACAAAATGATAAGCCGGTTTTGTCCAAGCAAAAGGAAAAGGTAAAGCATGATGGTTGGGGTTATGACCGCCAATTCACAGCTCTGGAACAGTCCCTCAAACAGGTTCTTGAATACATGTTGATCAAAGGGATGGTTAAATTTTTTAGAGTTGTTGATCCTCCGGTCCCCTTGGGAAAATGGAAAGACAAATTTGGCAAGTTTTACCAAGCAGTGGGGCATAATACCGAACACTGCTTTGTTCTCAAGAATATCATTCAGGACTACATCGATAAAAACCTTCTGATAGAGGACGAAGACGAAGAGCAACCCGCTGTCCTGACCAAGCCTTTCCCAGATCACTCAAAAAACTGATGATGACCAGAGTTTTTCTGCTTTCCTCCTTTTCTTTTACCAGTCATCTTGTAGGGGCAAGTTAGCCCTAGTCTTTTGCAATCTTTTGGTCATGTACTTGTAAATATTCAAGTTTTTGTTTTCAGTTTTTGCTTATCAATGAAATGTCAATTTCCTTCGTATCTCTGGCATTCAATTCTTCTTTCTTTCGCCATACTGGGGCATTATTTATTGTTGTTAAAATTATATTGCAAAAATCTTCTTTGCCATCAACTTTTATTAAATTTCTATTCTTTTCGAGATGAGGGACAATCCCAACATCATTCATGAGAGAAATGAAATTACCTACGAGGGTTTTTCAAAATAGTGAAATTTTAAAAATTTCTGCAAAATCTTCATCATGATCACAAAAAGTTCAATATTTTGGTCCAATCTTTTTCAAAATCAACCATCGCGTTGATCTTCCTTTTCCAAAAATGGTTTCGAACCGTTGTTCAAAAATCAACCCTCGTGTTGATCTTCTTTTCCAAAATTGGTTTCGAACCGTTGTCTTCAAAAATCAACCCTCGTGTTGATCTCTCTTCAAAATCAACCCTCGTGTTGATTCTTCTTCAAAGATCAGCTCTCGTGTTGATCATTCTTTGAAATCAACCTCGCGGTTGATCATCTTCCCAAAAATGATTTTCTCATTTATTTTTTGAATGAACATTATCATCTCACTTTAAAGATCCCGTATGCAGGCATGATCAAACAAACTCTTTTTCCTTAATTTTTCATTAATCTTTTGTCAATCTTTATTAGTTTTATCAATTTTATTCATCTTCATCCATTTTTATTATTTTTTATTGATTTTTCATTAATTCTATCATTTTCTATCAATCTTTATTCACCATTCTCACTCAGGTTAATGGATAAACCTGAATTTTCCTACTAAGGTTAAGGGATAAACCTGAATTTTCTCACTCAGGTTAAGGGATAAACCTGAATTTCTCACTCAGGTTAAGGGATAAACCTGAATCTTCCCACTCAAGTTAAGGGAATAAACATGAATTTTCCCACTCAGGTTAAGGGATAAACCTGAATTTTCCCACTCAAGTTAAGGGATAAACCTGAATTTCCCGCTCAGGTTAAGGGATAAACCTGAACCTCGTCCCGCGAGGTCCTTCTTCCTTCAGGATAAGAGATAATCCTGAAGTCGTTCATCGTCTTTCAAGTGTTATCAATTTTTTTGACAATTTTTACCAATTTTCATCAGATCTTTGTCAATTCTTTATCAAAATTTTATTCTTCATTGATTTTTATCAATTTTATTAATTCTTTATTAATTTTTATCATTTTTTTTTATTCTTTATCAACCTTTTATCAATTTTGTCAAGTTTGTCAATTTTATTCTTTTCACGCTCAGGTTAAGGGATAAACCTGAACCTCATCCCACGAGGTCCTTCCTCCTTCAGGATAAGGGATAATACTCAAGTCTTTCATCACCTTTCAAGTGTTATCAATTTTTTCGACAATTTTTACCAATTTTCATCAGATTTTTGTCAATTCTTTATCAAAATTTTATTCTTCATTAATTTTTATCAAATTTATTAATTTTTTATTATTTTTTATCAATTCTTTTGATTTTTCATCAACCTTTTATCAATTTTGTCAAGTTTGTCAATTTTATTCTTTTGCCGCTCATGTTAAGGGATAAACCTGAACTTCATCCCGCGAGGTCTTTCTCCCTTCAGCTCTTATATTTCTCATGTTTATATTTGAAAAAGAATCTCGCCCGAGGGAAGAGAAAAAGGAAGGAGCTCTTCTGAAGGGATTCCATCAAGTATATACCATCAGCCAACATCAATGCAATTCATCGATTCCGCATCTCCTCCCTTAGGTGAGCTATAGTAAGCAGCATTCCAGTCTTGTTTGCAAAATTTCCCCTCTACCTTCTTTTTTTTTATGCCTTTAAGTTCCATTGTCGCACCAAGGATAAGGTTGAGTTGCCTATAGCAACGTCAACATATTTCTGTGCAATATTGACAGGGAAGAAATATCCCAACATCCCCTTAGATCTATGATTTTTTTTTATTTCATAATGATTATGTACATCGTATTTATTTTCTTGCTTTTCTTTTGTATTAGGTTCAATAGTAGGATAATGTCCTCTTTTAATTTCACCCATTTAGCCTATGCTGCATATTTCAATTTCGGTTGATGAGGGTTTTAGGATCAGATGATGGTATGATTCTCTAACTTACAGACGTCGGATTCAATCGGAGGTCTGAACCAGATTGACCATTAGGCCTGCCTGAATATCGTTAAACGTCGGATATGTTTAAAAGGGTGTTGGAAATCTTGGAATAAGGCACCTAAAGTTTTAATTGGTTTCGTTCAATCTCCGGTAAGCATTACCAGATTTCTGCCAAGACTCCTCCGAATTGTTGTTGGGGTTCAAATTTCTGACAAATATTTTCGTAAAAGCAAACCAAGCGATTGCTGGCATCGACTCAATTTTTGGATCGATTTTTTTGGGGTCTTGCTGAGACTTGACCTGATTAATTACCTGGGCTTGGCTTGGCTGTAATTTGTTCTCTGGTTAGTAGCTGTTTGATCGCCGGAATTCTGGCCACTCATTGTTTGAGTCTCAGTTTGATATTTAAAGCCAGATTTGCATGAGTTTTTGAATTAATTGTTTAATCCGCTCGCTTAAAGCTCTAGATCGGTGGTCTGTTTGTCAACAATTGAAATAATCTGAACCTTGAATGACCCATCTCCAACGTCAGTCGACTGGTTGTTTTCGATCCTGCGATTACTTGAGCATCTGAAACAATTACTTGACTTCTTATGTGTTGAATTGTTTTGCAGATAAATTCTGGCTTGATTTCATCCTGCTCCTTTATCAAAATAACTTGGATTGCTTTGTTTGATCATCTAAAAAGAATGATTTGATTTTACTATGTCCTGTTCAGAGTGGTTTGTTTTCCTGATAATCAGATCCTCACGATCTGGGAATTCGATTACTGATACTCAGTTTTTTAAAGATTGTTCTTGATAGTTGGTGACAATTTGAATGTTGATCGATCGTTCACCGATCGCTGGCTTGAATGATCATCAATTTATTGAGCTTCTTCGGTTTAATCAGGTATTATTCACTGAGATCTTCTGTGAGTACTATTTTGAAGATTGATCAGTTGATCTCCGACATTGACCAATTTTTTTTTTTTGATTCCTGGACATTGAATCCTTATGGTTTGTCTGAGTCCTAGTTTTTAGTGCCCGGATGTCATTTTTTCTAAGTTCCATCTGCTGTTGATTGATATTTCATTTAGGACTCTTTAGCATTTGAAATTTTAGTTATTGATTCGTTATCACTGAGTCTTTCAATCTGATTTTGGTTTATTTGTTGATTGGGTGCAGGACTATTATCTATTTGAGTTTTTAATCGGTAAGCTCAAATTTAATGAAGTTTGTTAAAATTGTTGAACTAATATGCAGAATCTAACTCGCAGAGATTTGTCTGCTATGGGTCGGCTTATTGCTAAATTTTTTTTCTTTCCGTTTGAAATATTATGCCATGGTGAAACCAAAGGGTGAATTTCCTCTGATAGGCAGGTTCGACCTACTGAAGCCAAACTGTTATAGGAAATTGTATATCTAAGACTTTTGTTAGTAGTCATTCCCTGCAACCATATTTGCTTTTTTTTTCTCTCTTTTTTTTTATTTCGATATCTACTCTTACAGTATTCAAAAACTCCTCATTATATTTACACCCTGCTGTGGTTACTTAAGCCTGTCTCCTGCATATCCTGCTATCTCGATGCTAAAGCTCCAATCATTGGTTTAAGTGGCCCAATTCCTGTTATATGATAAATAGAGCAATATTTATGGTGGGAGGTTTACTGATGACAACTTCAAGATCGCATCACGATGGATCTAGCTCTGTCAAGGCCGATTCTTCATGTAATTGATTGATTGATCTGCGGATACAGGTTTGTGCTCTTTCTGTAAATTATTACAAGCAAAACTATACTGCCCAAAATTTCATATACTGTGTATGCATGTATGCTTGATGAGATATATGTATCCAAGCCTTTTTTTTTTGGGGGTTGATTTGATCCATTAACAGTATTCATGAATCCTTTTTACAGTAACTACACCTAGGTATATCCCCTACCCACCACCGCACATTGTTATTTCAATCATAGCTAGCTTAGCCTTGCATTATCACCCTTCATTTAGACATAACAATGCCCACTTAACTCTAACCACTTGCTGCCAAACAGTATACCTCTTATAAATGAGTATTTATCCAATGTATTATTACAAATATATAGGCATCATCTCACTAACATAGCCATCATCTCCAGGTGTATATATATACATACAACCTCATCTTGGCATAAATAGAATGTTTCATACATGTGTTCCATATTAGGATAGATGTATTCATATGCATTCATGTTCCTTTCTATATATAGCCTTCCGCCTTATACTAACCCTCTCATAGAAACACATGGAAAATTCAGGCTTCTTCTCTTCATTTGAAATCTTGATTGTCAGAATTCCACCTGATGATGTAATAGCTAAATTATGAATGAAAATTTTATACTTCCAGTTCTAGATAGAATGAATGAGCATATAAATATCCTAAATCATTTGTTCTCATGTCATTTCCATCTTACTCAAATAAGACCACGAATGGCACATGCACTATTTCGTAAGAGATAATTAATTCTAAGTTGATGATTTGCATCGACGGCCATAGTCGGGATGTAAACAAGACTTAGGATTTTTATCTTTTACGAAATAACACTGGATCCACACTGGATCCATTTTCAAAAATTCATCATATTTTCCTTAAATATTTTTCTTTTATCAGAATTTAACTTAAAATTAATCCAACATATATACCAATGGCCATAGTCAGGGTATATCGAGAGTTAATTTCATTTTAAATTCTATAAAAGCACCAAATGTGTCTCATTCTTCACCTGAATTTAAATATAGATTATTATATAATACATTCAATGACCATAGTCAGGGATGTATTATATCTTTAATCTTATTTTAATTCAGTTCAAGATTAAGATAGCTTTTCAAAATCTAAATTCAAATTCTTTAAATTCATTCATCATTTAGGATAGAGTTGCATCATATTTTCCAAATCCTTTTTCATAAATCCAAGTAATTCTTTCATTCATCAAACCCCATTCATAAATTCAAATTCAACTCTATTTTCAAAAGAATTCAAGAATTCAATTTCAAAGTCCCATTTTGACTTTGAAACTTCAGAATCATCTTGTATTCCAAATTCTATCTTAAATTTGAAACCCAATCTAACTTTGAAATTCATTTGTATATTCAAGATTCAATTCATTTTCCAAGTTCAAATTAAACTTGGAAATTCTTGATTCATCTTTTTGAAATTAACTCCAAATCCATTTTAGGATTCAGGATTCAACACTCATATGGGATCTCAAACTTCAGATCCAATTCCTCTTTAGGATCCAGGATTCAACTCTCATATTGGATCTCGGACTTCAGATCCAATTCCTCTTTAGGATCCAGAGTCCAATTCCACTTTTTGGATCTCAGACTTCAGATCCAATTCCTCTTTAGGATCCAGACTCCAATTTCATTTCGGATCCTAGACTTCAGATCCAATTCCTCTTTAGGATCCAGACTTCAGTTTTACTTTGGATCTTAGATTTCAGATCCAAAACCATCTTAGGATCTAGAGTCCAACTCTATATTGGATCTCAGATTTTAAGATCTAAAACCATCTTAGGATCCAGAGTTCAACTCTATATTGGATCTCAGATTTCAAGATCCAAATCCATCTTAGGATCCAAAGCCCAACTCTACATTGGATCTCAGACTTCAGATCCAAATCCATCTTAGGATCCAGAATCCAAATTTACATCGGATCTCAGATTTCAAATTTTTAATCCATTTTAAGATCCAATTCCATTCCTAAATTCTAGATTTCAAGTCCAATTCCATTTTCAGATCTCGTCTGAATCCATTTCTACTTTCTATATCATTTGGATCTCTCAAGCTTGTCCGGATTTCAAATCTTAAGATTACACTTTCAAATTTCATCTTCTTCTCCTAAATCCATGATTAAAATTCAAAGTCCATTTCTTTCATTTCAAAGCTTAAAATCTTTCTCTTCAAAATCAATATTTATTTCCCAACTCTGAAAACTTAGAACTTCTCTGATCTATCTCATGTTCTAAGTTAAATTCAAATATTTCTTCATTCCCTTATCAAGTTTATCTCAGAAATACTTGGAAATTTCTAAATCAATTTTCAAAAGAGCATACACCCTTGCATTGCACAAGCATAATTCTTTGTGCATTTAGAGTTAGAATAAAATTCTTAGATTATATTTAGGCAAAGCAAAAGGCATAGATTCGATCCTTGGTTCGATTACCCCTGGTAAAGGCGCCAGGAACGGTCGAACTTCGTACCGACGAGCGAATCCCGTCTCTCCATTTTCCCGCAAATTTTCAAAAACGGAGGCGAGTTAAATTTCTAAATGTTTTCAAATTAAGGTCAAGTGAGACCGCGCAAAATAGTTCCTCTTCTCTCTTTCTTTCTTTCTTTTCTCTTCTCTTTCTCTTTTCTTTCTTTTATTTTCTTCCCTTAAAAAAGGAGGAGAATAGAGGCTAGAAAAAAGAAAAGAGAAGGAAGAGAGAGAAACCACAAGAGAATAGGAAAATTTTTGCGATGATCACAGTTTTGGCGACCGTGAATGGACCCGTCTTCGTCCGGTTGGATCTATGCCTTTGCTTTGCTTTTATATGATCTAAGTCTTTATTCTAACATATGTCAGCTTCATTTCCATGCAAACCGTAGGAGCCTAGACTCTGTCCTAAAGCTGACATCATTGCATATAGGATCTAAGTATGGTTTGGTAGGACCATATTGAGGAGATTATTCCATGTTCACATTAGACTTAGGTCTTAAATACAACTCTCCTCAATTCTAGGGATTGAATGCAAAAACAATGTATGCAAGTGTATGCTTCTTTTCATTTAAATCTATCTTCTTTAGGACTTGCATTAGAGCCTTCTGGTTTTATCTGCATGTTGATCATGTTTTGAAAACATCCCTACCTATATTGTCCCGGTCTTCATGTTGCTGGGCTGTCTCACTGAACCATAGTTCGGGAGAGAGCCTCATAACTGGACCACTTATTTGGGTTCGTGCCCCCCTACCACGTACCTAAGGGCCATAGTCTGAGGTATATCGGTAGGTGCTCAAGGATGTTGGGAAGCCATTACCTTAGAACCGAAGAGATATCTTATATGCCACGTACTTCGAGCTTCGGCTTGAGTATATCGGCATACCTTGATTGGAATCAGATGATATAAATCTTAGAGTTAGGATTAAGATCCTATTTGCCATTTCAAATATTGCATATAGAGTCAGCTTTAGGGAGTGTTGTTTGTATATCCTTGTTTGTATATCTGTGATTGTATGATATTTTATATCTTCCCTATATTCTTCAAAACCCTGGGTATATATTATTCAAAATTTTCTCTTTTTAAACCCAGGTGTACTTTCCCTTTATTCTTCTGATTTCTTCAAATTCTTTGATCCTGCCTGCAATTCTTCAAAATTTTCTTTTTCCTCTTTTAAATTCTTTTTTGTGATAAAATAAATTTTTTTTTGTGATAAAATAAATTTTTTTTTTCAGGATATGTCCCTTTCAAAATTAAATATTTGTTTATCCTTTTTGAAAAAACAATGTGGTTGTCACAAATTTTTGGTGACAACCCAATCCCTCGCAATGGGATATTTTCATCATCAGGCTTTGATTTCTTCCTTTACCATAATTTTCCTCAAAAAATTTTTTCCTAAATATCCCATTCTTACCTTCAGAGAGGACGTTGACATTTCATCATGGTTCGGGCAAAGACTGGAAAGGAAACAGTGCCCCAGCAAAGCGACAGTGAAGGAGAGGAAATGAACTCCATCAGGTCATCCAAGCAGCAGGGCCAAGAAGCAGAAAGCAATATCGATACAGCTACATACAAGTTATTTCAGAAAGTGATGGCCAAAATGATGTCTGAACAGGCTGAGGAAAACCCTGAGAAGATATCTTCTAAAAGCAAAACCAAGGGAAAAGTCAGCAAGAAGCAAGTTCAGTATGACAGCACTTCAGAGTCAGCAGAGGAGGACTCAGAGGAAGAGTAACCGACATATTTTCACAATCCCTTGTATCGGCGCAAGAAGGTCAACAAGGGGCACGAGTCAACAAGCAAAGCCAAAGGTCAGATCCCAGCAGAAGATCCGATGTAGGAGAAAATCAGAGAAATGACTCATGCGATCAAAGACTTACAAACCCAGGACAAAGGCAAAAAGGTCTACACCGGTGCAGATTTTTATAACGACCTAGAAGGAGATGACAACTGGGAAGATCTTCCTCGTAAATTCATAAAATTTGATGGGACCGGCAACCCCAAGGCTCATCTGGCCACATTTTTCGCCGAGTGCAACCGATTCAGAAAGAACAATAGGGCTTTATTCCTATGCTTTCCTTGCAGTCTGGAGGGAGTTGCAGCAAGATGGTATGCCGATCACATCAACCCGATTGAACTGCGAGAATTTGACAAAGTCATCAACTTGTTCATTGAAAGGTTTCTCTTCAATATTGAGGCTTCGCCTACCCTCAACCATCTTTTCAACCTAAAGCAGAATGACAATGAGAGGGCAAAGGATTTTATTCATAGATGGAGATCTACTTGCAACCGGATGAAAGATCCGATATCAGAAGGACATGCACTCTTAATAATTTTGAACAATTTTTCTCAACCTCTGAAGGGTCTGATCTCCACTTCTCCGTCTAAATCCTTCATCAAGTTAATAGAGCGAGTCGAATGGCTCGAAATGGGATTAGAGAATGGAACCTATCATGGCATCACCTTGACAGGAGGCAGTCAGGATGTGAAAAAGAAAAACAACTTTACCTTTTCTACCAGTTCCTCCAACAACAAATGGCAAAAACAAAAGAGGTGGCAGAAAGAACCACACTGGCGGGTCAAGCAGAGATGATTGTTCCAGTCAAAAGAGTGGGATCAGCAGGCAGAATGGCAGCCCTCCCTCGAGCTTCCAGTTAGAGTCTAAGCCCCAAGGGAAGCCGAAGCATGACGGTTGGGGATATGACCGTGAGTTTACCCCCCTAGAGCAAACACTCGAGGAAGTTCTTGAGTATATGACAACAAAAGAGATGGTTAAACTTCCCAAGGTAGCAGATCCACCTGTGACTATGGGAAGGTTCAAGGATCAGTTCTGCAAATTCCATCGGGCGATGGGGCACGACATCGAACACTGCTTTGTTTTAAAAAACATCATCCAAGACTGTATTGATAAACATCTGCTGGTGGAAGATTAAGAAGAAGAGTAACTACCCGTCCTGGCTTAGCTTCCTGAACCATGTCAATGTTTCTTTTTCTGCTTTCTCTCTTTTTCAGTCACCTAATAGGGACAACTCAGTCCTAGTCTTTTGTGGCCTTTGGTCAACAAGCTTGTAAATATTTCAGTCATTGTTATCAATGTTTTCCTATCAATGAAAATGTCAAAATTTTCTTCATACCTGTTGATATCAAATACCTCTATCCTTTGCCACGATGGGGCATTTATTTTAGAAAAATTTGTATTTCTCCTATTCTTTTAAATCAAGGGACAATCCTAAAAACATCATCATGAGAGAAATGATATTACCTATGAGGATTTTTCAAAATCCTAAAAATCTTGAGAATTTCTGCAAAAACCTCTTCATGATCACCAAAAATTCAATATTTTGATCAAATCTTCTTCAAAATAAACTATTACATTGATGGGTTTTTAAACCATTATCTTCAAAATTAACCCTCATGATGATCTCTCATGATGATTCTTTTTAAAAGGATCAGATCTCACACTGATCATTTTCCTTACAATGGACTTTCCCCCAAAAAATGATTTCTCACTTATCTTTTAAATAAACATTTTTTTTTCAGATCCCATATGCAGGCAGAATCAGAAAAACTCCCTTTTCTCTTAAATCTTATAAATTTTCAGTTAAATTTAATATTTATATCAGTTTCATTCATTTTATTCATATTTTTATCAAGTTTATATCAATTTTATCAAGTTTTATCAAGTTTAGCAATATTTCCTCAATTCTATTAAAAAAAAATTTCTATTCTTTACCCTTTCAGGTTAAGGGATAAACCTGATGCCTCTTTCCCATGAGGTATTTCCTTTATTCTTATTTTCCCCCCCTTTCAGGTTAAGGGATAAACCTGATGCCTCTTTCCCATGAGGTATTCTTTCATTCTTTTTTTCCCCCTCAGGTTAAGGGATAAACCTGACCCTTGTTGTCCGAGGTGTTCCCATTCAGGATAAGGGAAAATCCTGAAACCCCTCGTAGGAGCCATAACGCACCTATCAGGATTCTTTTGAATACAAGTTTCGTAAACCTTCATTTGATTTTCTAGATTTATATCAATTTTCCTTCATTCAATTTTTCTTAAATTCTATTTCCCATTCAGGATAAGGGAAAATCCTGAGACCCCTTGTAGGAGCCACAACGCTACCTATGAGGATTCTTTTGTAAATACAAGTTTTGCCAATTTTTACTAATTTTTTAGATTTATATCAATTTTCCTCCATTAAATTTTTCTATTCTTTTTCCATTCAGGATGAGGGATAATCCTGAAAACCCTCGTAGGAGCCACAACACTACCTATGAGGATTCTTGTGTAAATACAAGTTTTTGTTGAATTTCTAGACTTATATCAATTTTCCTTCATTAAATCTCTTTAAAATTCTATTCTTTTTTCCACTCAGGATAAAGGATAATCCTGAGACCTCTCGTAGGGGCAATGATGTTACCTATGAGAATTCTTTTTGCAAATACAAGTCTCATCAAATTGATTTTCTAAATTTCTTTTCTTAAAATTCTATTATTTTCCCTTTCAGGTTAAGGGATAAACCTGAACGACATTTGAGGCATTCTTTCTCAGGACAAGGGATAATCCTGAGAACACTCATAAGAGCAATAATGCTACTCGTGGGAATTCTTTTTACAAAATAAAATTTTCATAAATTTTCTCAAAATTTTCTCCATTTTTGTTAATCTTTCATTAAATTCTATCTCCTTCTATCTTCTTAAATTTTATTCCTTCTTTCCCCCGCTCGGGATAAGGGTTTAATCCTGGAAATTGGACCGCATACAGCCAAAAGTATTGGTCCATCTAAATCCTAAATCCTAAATCATAAATCTTGTCATATCTCTTTTAAATTCAAGTCTCAAGTATATCCTCAAAAATCTCTTTCCCTTTCAGATTAATGGATAAACCTGAATCATTATTATATCCTAAATTCTCATCAAATGTCTATCAATTCATCAAATGTCTTTCATTATCAAGCCTTCGGGTTACAATTTCATCAAATGTATATCCTTTTCAAAGCCTTCGGGTTACAATTTCATCAATGTATATCCTTTTCAAGCCTTCGGGTTACAATTTCATTAATGTATATCATTTTCAAGCCTTCAGGTTACAAATTCGTCAATGTATATCAAAATTCAAGTTTTCGGGTTACAATCTCATCAAATATCCATCATTCTCAAAACCTTCGGGTCTCAACTCTATCAATGTCAATCATTCTTACCAATCAAAATCCTGCTTTCGAGCTGGTCGGGCAATGAAATCCTGCTTTCGAGTTGGTCGGTCAATCAAATCCTGCTTTCGAGCTGGTACTTCCAATCAAAATCCTGCTTTCGAGCTGGTCGGGCAATCAAATCCTACTTTCGAGCTGGTCGGGCAATCAAATTCTGCTTTCGAGCTGGTCGGTCAAACAAATCCTGCTTTCGAGCTGGTCGGGCAAACAAATCCTGCTTTCGAGCTAGTCGGTAAAAAAAAATCCTGCTTTCGAGCTGGTCGGGCAATCAAATCCTGCTTTCGAGCTGGTACTTTAAAAAAAAATCCTGCTTTCGAGCTGGTCGGTCAATCAAAATCCTGCTTTCGAGCTGGTCGGGCAAACAAATCCTGCTTTCGAGCTGGTCGGTCAAATAAATCCTGCTTTCGAGCTGGTCGGTCAAATAAATCCTGCTTTCGAGCTGGTCGGTCAATCAAAATCCTGCTTTCGAGCTGGTACTTCCAACAAATCCTGCTTTCGAGCTGGTCGGGCAAAAAAATCCTGCTTTCGAGCTGGTCGATCAAAAAAATCCTGCTTTCGAGCTGGTCGGGCAATCAAATCCTGCTTTCGAGCTGGTACCTCCAAAAAATCCTGCTTTCGAGCTGGTCGGGCAAACAAATCCTGCTTTCGAGCTGGTCGGTCAATCAAAATCCTGCTTTTGAGCTGGTACCTCCAAAAAATCCTGCTTTCGAGCTGGTTGGGCAAACAAATCCTGCTTCCGAGCTGGTCGGTCAATCAAAAATCCTGCTTTCGAGCTGGTACTTCCAAAAATCCTGCTTTCGAGCTGGTCGATCAAAAAAATCCTGCTTTCGAGCTGGTCGGGCAATCAAATCCTGCTTTCGAGCTGGTACCTCCAAAAAATCCTGCTTTCGAGCTGGTCGGGCAAACAAATCCTGCTTTCGAGCTGGTCGGTCAATCAAAATCTTGCTTTCGAGCTGGTACCTCCAAAAAATCCTGCTTTCGAGCTGGTCGGGCAAACAAATCCTGCTTTCGAGCTGGTCGGTCAATCAAAATCCTGCTTTCGAGCTGGTACTTCCAAAAATCCTGCTTTCGAGCTGGTCGGTCAAACAAATCCTGCTTTCGAGCTGGTCGGGCAAAAAATCCTGCTTTCGAGCTGGTCGGGCAATCAAATCCTGCTTTCGAGCTGGTACCTCCAAAAAAATCCTGCTTTCGAGCTGGTCGGGCAAACAAATCCTGCTTTCGAGCTGGTCGGTCAATCAAAATCCTGCCTTCGAGCTGGTACTTCCAAAAATCCTGCTTTCGAGCTGGTCGGTCAAAACAAAAACCTAAATATTCCTTCCCCAAGTTTCAACTTAAGGTCGCATCAAAATCTATATTGAGTAAATATTTCACATAGAAATCATGAAAACTTTGTCAATTTGCTAAAAATATTTGTTGATTTTAATATTCTTATTACACAAAAGGATCACCTCTGTTTACCTCTAGTATTTCTTTCCAAAAGGGTGAAACTTTTTGCGAAAGAGAGGTAAAATTCAAATCTTTTCCCTGTTGATCAACCAAAAGGATGAGAGAAATATCCTCGGTATGATTAGCGAAAGAAATATTCGATGACATTGAAAAGCCAGAAGCGAATTGATATTGATCATAGTTATGGCGCATGTTTTAAAGACGATTTTCTGGCAATTAGGCAGTGGAAATATCCTGAGCCATAAAAGAATCCCCTTAATCCATATCCTCTCATTTTTAAAGCTACAATCAAATATCTGCAAAAGGGATCTCTCAATTGTCGTCAAGATGAAGACGAATTATGCGAGCTAGACCCCCGGGGCCAAAGAAGATTTGGATCATCTCCGAGATGAAGGAGTTTGTGAAGGATCCTTCCAGGGAAAGTTCAGATCACCGTCAAGATGAAGGCGAGTGTGATGGACCTACCGACAAACCCTAAATGATATTTGATTTCAGCTATCATCTAAAGACCTTTGAGCCTATATCATCAATACAATCCCTGAGATTAAAGAAGGATCGAAACATCTCCAAGATGAAGGAGTTTGTGACGTACCCTTCCCTGAAAAAGAGAGAAAAGTCAACACATCTCCAAAATAAAGGATGATGTAAAAAGCCCGAAAAAGTTCGATGACTCAAAAAGAGTGCAAGAAAGATCATGGGAAAACACCCAAATATTAAACTGCCGAAATTGCCAGAAGTCATCTTTTCTTATGCGAAATTCTTTTATCAATATCCTTTCACTACTCGCTTTTATGAAATTGAGAATATTTCTTCTCCTCTCATATCAGGGAAATGGATAGCTTCCTTGAAGAAAATCATCAGCGCTAAAAACTTTGAATTTTAAAACCAAGAAGTTAACCTCGTTGGAGGAAATACTCTAGGTAAAAGAGGGAATATCTTTGCACACATGTGCACATTTTCAAGTGTTGAAGACAACTATAAATTTATCTTATTGGCAAAATTTTCTAGATATTCTAAGAATGAAGTAAATATTCAATATCCATTTTGTTGCAACCTAGCGTTGTTTATATCTTCCAAAAGAGTTACCTCATTTATTTGAAGTATCTCTTCTGTCCCATCACGGTTTTGAGAAATTCCATATGATTGTTCCCACTCAGGTTAAGGGTCAAAACCTATACTCCCTGCGAGAGGTCATTAAATTCAAAAGCAGATTTAGTCTCAGCAATGAGACGCCCAAGTTCATCCCTTTTTTTCGAGCTTTAGGGAACCCCATTTTCTTTCTCCTTTCGCAAACCCCTTTCGGATTTGTTCATCCAAACTCCAAAGGTCCCATCATGGTCTCCTCACTCGAGGATTCCGTATGGTCGTCCCTTTCAGGTTAAGGGTTAAGCCTGAACCTCGTGCCTCGAGGTATTTTCCTTTTTCAGGTTTTGGTTAAACCTGAATCTCGTTTCAACGGGTCTCCCTCATTTTGACGAGGTGTTTCCTTCTAAGTCCCATCATGGTTCTTCCCATCGAGGAATCCATGATTTGTATATCCATCCTAAATAAAATCCTACTCGAGTTTCATCTCATGAGGCGTTTTTTTCAAAAATGTCCCATCAAGGTCATCATATATTCCTTTCCCCATTCAATTCACCTTGATATATCTTCGTTCCATCCAGATTAAGGGCTAAACCTGAGTCATTCCAGAGGTAGATCTTGTCTCACCCATAAAACTTGATCAAATTTTTTATCTTTCACCATTTCGGGATCTTCGCCCAAAGTCCCATCACGATTTCCTCATCTCTATCACTCAGTCATATCATTGTCGAGGATTTCGTCCCCCCAAGCCATTCAGGACAAGGCTTTAAGCCTTAAAAGCCATAATTCTTCCACACCCAGTTTAGGCCGGCTAACTGGGGCATTTTTCAAAATTTGGAGTGTTTTCTTTGCCACTAAGCTCAGCTTTCAACCAACAGGAATTTCCAACGCATCAATTTTATTTTTCTTGTTTTAGTGTCATCATTATTTTATGTGAGTTTTTGTATAATTTTTCAATTCCATAAACTACATCAAATTTTTGAGTGTGTCAGGGATTAATCTGAAAATTTCCATAAGGATTCGACGCAGTTTACCTGTCCAGTCGTCAAATTTATGAGATTTTGTTCAGATAGGACGATTCCTCGAAATCACATAGGATGAAATAAGTGTTTTTGCAGTTTTTAGTTTTTGTTTCATAAAATTTAGTTTGTGTGTCATGTTGTGGAGAAGAGGACACTTTGTTCTAGTATAGAAACCCACGAAAGTCTATTAGTTTTTTTGTGTTTTTAGTTTTGTTCTTTTCGGTTGTTTTAAAAAATTTCTAGTTTGGTTTCTACGATTTTTGTGAACTAACCTAGTCTGTGGAGTTTGTTTTTGCTTTTTTATTTTTATTTTGCAGATGGCTGCCATGGCCTAGGTGTGTCGTGTCTAAGTGGACAAACAAGGCTCAACTCCTACGGAATCAGATCTTAGTGCTCGAGTAGAGGTGGCTCTTTTGTTTTCCTTGTTTTTATTTTTATTATTTTATTTCTTAGTTAAATATGGCCTTAGGCCACATTTGGGGTTGTAATTAATTTTCTTTCTATTTGCAACTTTGTAATAGGGTTTTATGCATTTATTTGTTGCACTTTCATTTAATTTTCTTTTATTTTAAAGGGAATAAAGGCATGCTTTGTTTAGAATACAAAATTTTTTATCCCGTTTCCTAAGTTCGATCTGGATCTCACCCTAGTGTGAATCAATTTTATTATTTGGTGTCTGGTTTACACAAATTGATTTCATCAAAAATATCTTTCATAAAAACTTACACCAGTATTTTTGTTATAGTTTTTTTTTTTTAAATTGTCGAAGGAAAAATGCAACTTTAAGAACATAATCACAACCCTTTCCCTATTTTTTTGGGGGTAAGATGCATATTCAACATGGATTTATAATAATAATCAGATCTGGCAATTCCAAAAAGATGCAGATTCAAAATCATCAATATGTTGGACATTTTGGTTTGGGTCCAACTCTTAGTATTACTCGATTTGACACTAATAAAGGGGTTAGTGGGCAATTAGTAGGAATTAGTAGGGAAGAGGTTATGTGAATGTGAAAGGATTCACATTCTGTAACCCTACCATTTCTCCCACTATAAATAGAGGCTTGGATGCTTGATGAGTGCAGCTAAGGTGTCCTAGTTTTTCCTCATTGGGTTCAAGGTCCTGCTCACCATTGACTTCAAGGTCTGGGCTCATCATGGGCGTCGATAGGCTGAGGAGAATGCCAAGCACCCACACATCTCTTCATCCATGTCATCTACCAGTATTTACCATTTTTACATTTTGGTTCTATTTTAAAGATATGCCGCATTGGGTTATGGGCCCACACCACACATTCTGCTGCGCGTGTGAGTGCATCGATAATGTTCTTTTGACGCTTGTAGATTCTATTGCCAACATTTTTTCTCCCATCCGTCATCGCTGGTTGCATGCTTTAAGCAAGTGCAGCCTGGTCGATTGACAGGCTTGAGCTAGCTAACCCATAATGCTACCGAAATTATGTGGCACAAGGGTCAGAGGACTCGCAGGCGGCAGAGTCCTCATGAAGAGGCCTTCATGCCATTTCCAATGCCATTGACGAAGGCTAACTAGCGACAGGGAGTCATCGTCACTAGCGGCATTTCATGTCAGTCGTCAGTGCCGATGATGGCGAGTAGTAGGAATGGGGCCCAGCATGCAGAAATCCCTGTCTGCTACCAATTTTTTTATTTTTTTGCCAATATAGAGGTAGACGATGGTTTTGCTGGTACCATCACCTATCCTCGTCGGTCGAGTAGGTATGGCAGACCGCTAGTGGCAACAACATTCCTGGCGGCAAATGCACATTAAAAACAATAATAATATTCTTTTTTCACAAACCCTTATCAGCGGTGATCCAATCGTTGTCGCAGAGGAGGGGTGCCGATCGTCGTCACCGGTGAGGCCTACCCGATCCCCATCACAGGCGGCCTTGTGGTTCACTGTCATTGGCATCTTCATCGATGTTGTCCTCTATTTCGCCAGGGGGCAACAACAATCCTTTGCTAAAATGCAAATGGTGAGGGGGCGTCGTGGTCATCTGATCGTTGTTGGATGCCCCTTCACATAACCAACATTCGTCAGGGAGTTGAGGAGGCAAACGATCGTCGCCACCGTCAACCTTGTCAGTGTCGTCAACAATAATGGGAGGTTGGTGATCGGTCAACTCTTCCATCTTCAACTTCAGAGAGGGTGAATGTAATGGCCCAAACGATTTCAAACCAAAAATATCAATTTTTTTTTAAAGTTGAATATATTCTTTTCTTTGTTTTTTTTTTCGAAAATATAATAATGCAACAGTCTCATCAATGGACTCGTTCCAACCGTACCAAGTACTAGATAGCCTGCCTGAGCACAAGTGCGAGTGTGTCTTAGCCTCCTAGTACCAAATCCAATACGGAATCATCCATTAACGAATCTGATTGAACCATTATATAAAACAATTATTAATATACTGTGAACACCCCAAATTTTTCAAAATCTTTTAAATATTCCCTTTTTGCCCCTGATACCATTTTCTGAGAATTTGAGCCACTTTTAAATCTAAATTCCGGTTCATTTCTCAAGTTTTACTCAAATTAAATTTGTTTCATATGTTTGACTCGATTTCGGATCCAGATCCATTATCCAGATCCAAATCTGAGTCTCATTGTTCAACTTTTAAATTAAAATTACAGAAAATACCAAAAATAGTTTTTGAATAGCTCGAACAGTACCTCCGACATCCGTTTGGATCCATCACGTTGTATTTTTCAATTCAAGTGTCAAAACTCGAACATTTTCTCAAAACTTGGGTCCAAACCCATTCTTCTGAAGAAATTTCCCCAAAATAAACCTGACTTTTCATAAAAGCTCTGCTTTTGTAAATATTTTTGAAATTTTGTAAAAAAGTAGTCAAAATCCTTAGTTTTTAGAATTTTGTCTTAAAAAAAATACAAAAAAATATATTTAAGAAAAGAACAAAAAAATAAGAAAATCAAAAATCCAAAAAATTCAGAAACTATGCAGTTTACCCTCCTTTTTAAAACTTCTTGTTAAAAACCCTCTCTTAAAACCACTTTTGAAAATACGAAAACCATTTTTTAGAAAATTTCTGAATAGGAGCCCCCTCTTTGCAAATTGAGGAAAAATGGCAAACAGCCATCTCCCGCACGCTCCTCCCTCTCATTCCTACCCTCCATCTTCAACAGTTTCTTCTTCTCCCAGCCTTCCATCTTCAACCAACATCCCCTCTCTCGAATTCTCCTCTTCTCCTTTAAAAGGAGAGCACGCAGGAGGATTAAGGATCCGTCTCCTACCTCTCCATTGTCACCCATTTCCATCCAGCCTTCTTCTTCCTCAGAAGTTCTCCTGGTAGAAGGAAAGCCCCATTGTCCATCCTCAGACTTTCAGTAGAATACCAGGTGTGTTATCTAGCAAAACAGAACTAAGGAAGAACGTTTCTCCAATCTGGATCGATACCTCACCCTTCCTGGCTCAGCCGACCATTCCACAAAGCAAGGCCACGGTCGCTCCTTCATCAGAATTTTTTTTTTTACGAAAGAAAAGGGAAGCTCCCTCTCGATCCTCTAGCAAAACTCTGTAAAAACAAAAGGAATATCGGCTCCCTTCGGATCCCTGCAACATTCCGGTGAATTTCCTTTCTCTCCTTCTTAATTTTCTGATTTTCTACGATTTCTCTATTTCGGGCTTCCAGTAACGCACCATGGAAGGTTGGTGAGTTGCCTGTAGCAACCTCAAAACCTCCCTGTGCTATAGCAAACGAACAATTTCGTTCCCACATTTCAGTGTCTCTGTTCTTCTTCATATTTTGCCATTTCATTCTGCATTCCAATTTATATTCTGTTTGATTTCAATTCCCCTTTTTGTTTTGATTTCCTGATGACCATCTAACTTTGTTGTTCTCTTTACGTTTTGCTTATGTGCACTGTCTAATCTCAATGGTCTGATAATATTTTGATCTTCCT
The DNA here is from genome assembly GCF_984573655.1 of Nuphar pumila. Lineage (NCBI taxonomy): Eukaryota > Viridiplantae > Streptophyta > Magnoliopsida > Nymphaeales > Nymphaeaceae > Nuphar > Nuphar pumila. The sequence goes on from NC_143249.1 coordinate 55,547,325, forward strand.
TTGATCCTGTGAAATACTGTTTGCTGGTTTTGATTATCACGTAGATTTAAACTTCCTGTACCTGCTTTTGTAACGCCTTCAAGCTCCCTATAATCCATGCATGCCATTAGCAAGTTGACTAAAACATTCTATCACTTGATCGTATTTATTTACCTATCATATATGTATATATATTTTTTTCCCTTTCTTCATCAGTTGAGGTAATGAATCATCCATTTAGTGGATTAATTTCAGTTTCACACCCACAGAATTATGCATCATGCATTTTGGTTCCATCATCTACATTCTGACTTAGCCCCATCACATTCTGTCCATCCTCTCCCTCTTCTTTGTTACAACATCATTAACCCTCTGCATCCCATTATGTCATCATGCTTTGGAGACAGTGTGTTATGTGAAGGCATAGCTCAATCCCCTCAGATCTTACCTTGAATTGGATATAATTCAGGATAAGATCCACTCATTTCATTGGTGGGTTCAGATCGACCCTGTCTCTTACGGCATTCATTTCCTACCACTATCATCATCTCTTTATGGTGGCATTCTTCATTCATTGGATCTCAGGTCATCACCCTGCACTTAGTTCAATGGTTCGTTTTTTTTTTTTTTACATTGTACAGATTGATATAGCAATATCAAGATCACATGTCCCATTAGATTCTCTTGATTTCATACTTCATCATCTTTATTACATTATGGACTCACATATCATACTCATCGATCTTAAAATCATCTTCAAGCATCTGTTATAATGTGAAAGAAGCGATGATGTCTCAAAATGTATATACATATATATATATATATATATATATATATATATATATATATATATATATATATATATATATATATATATATATATATATATATATACATATATATATATGTCGTGATAGAAACTCCAGATCTGTTAGGGGTTTCTATGTTTGAGTATAATGAGGTTTATGAAATTTCCTATGTCACTCTCTTATATTGTTGAAAAAAAAAAGAATCTTTTGCTCATGCCTGCAAGTTAATCTGATGCCCACTATTCCTAACCAATGTCTCTGAAAAGGAAAGAATATTGCAGTTATCATCACCTCCATTTGGGGAGGGAACATTCCAAATCTGAGTTAATGAAGAATGACGCAGAAGTTTGTAATTTTTGTGATGATGCTGGTAGCGAAGAGGCGTTTGCTACAATGGGAGCATACCTACTGCATGTAACTTATGCTGGGTGAAGTCCCAGAAAGTGAAAGGCTCCATGAAGCATACAAGCCTAAGGAGAATGCTAAAAGCCAGCTAGTCTGATAAATCCGTTCCTACAGAATGTCTGTCATAATGCCAATACAAGTGATTCCAAAAGACTACAACTCAGTCTTCTGTTTTAAAATTTCCTTACCAAAGTTAGCAGATTGCTGGTTGGGGAATGTGGCCCGTCACATCTATAGCTCACAGCTACAAAAATTTGCAGTATCTCAAATAAACAGGGTAACTTGCATGCTATTTGTAACAGATTGAGGAGCTGTATCAGATCTCTTTATGCGGGATTTGAGCATTATCGCAAATGAAGTTCACTGGTGGATAGCCATTGTTATAATGGCTTAACTGTTGCTTGGTCCCACGGACTGCCAGGCTTGGCCAAATCATTGGAGGAACAGATTATAAAATCTTTCTCACATCCCATTTTGCAATTTTTTTTTAGTTTTATAGTGTTATGAGCCTGTGTACCACTTATATACAGTAGTATTTTGAGTTCAACACTTCAACCATTCACAGGTTATTGTCACATCCCACTATGCTCATGTCTTCCACTGCATGCATGGCATCACATTTTTTTAGTCTGCGCTCACCGCCATCTCAACATCATGGCAGCTACCTGTAAGTATATATGACACATTTTCTTTTAGTGAGCGACCAATGCATATTATGATATGACAAAGATTGCAACTCGCATTCTTCCAAATATTGTTGTACTTACAATTAATCCTAACAGCAATATAAGGTCAAAAACATTTTATGTTGTTGATCAATTTCTGCAAATAGCTAAACAACATCATGAGAAGATGAATACAGGTGACCCACGTGGAGTTCTAAGCATCGGAGTGCCTTCAGTAGCAGGAAATACAAGCTTGATTGGGTGGGTTACGAATTCCCTGATACAAAAAGGAAAAGCGTCCGAGCAAGCACCTGCTGTTGATGCCAATTCTGATAAACCTATTGTTTCTGCAACCTCGAGCACAAGCTTAGCTATTGGTGTGACAGACTCTATGCCAAGAAGCTTGAGTTACAGTAGTGACATGGCTGATCAGGCTGCACCCTCATCTCCTACATCCACAAGATGGTTGGGGGGGAATTAGAAAATGGAATAAATGGGCATAAGAGCAATAAAGATAGGTGGGATAATATTGAACCAGTTGAGCAAAGGGGCCCTTTAGCATTTACCCCAGCTGCATCTTTGCAGCACCACCTTATTCTAGCTCCCATCCTGAACCTTAACCTCACTGACCATATATTTTCACCATCACCTGCTAAACAGTCCCTTAAAGTCTTACCTCCATTAGCTATAGCTCCATTAATACCATTCCTATTCCATCATCTTCCATCACCTATGTTATCACTATCTATACATCTGCCACATACCTACTTTATATCCATGTTATATATATATATATATATATATATATATATATATATATATATATATATATATATATATATATATATATATATATAATATATGCCTATATATATATACATATAAAGCACATTTGGCTATCCTTCCATACCTTAGATCATCCATGTTGTTTCATTAGAAGTTAAGTACAAAGTAAGCATATGAGTGTCTCATCGCTTTTATCTCTGAAATCCATGTGATATATGCCATTTCTCTTCTATTTTCCATATTAACCAAGTATTTTGCAGGGAATATGTGGAAAATATCATTAGTTGGAGTTGTAAATTCAATTTTCACGTATTGTAATAGTTAGATCTTAAAGAGAATTTACATTTCTTGGTTTAGATAGAATGAATGAGCATAATAATGTCATAAATTGCTTATTTTCATTCTTTTTACCTTTATTTCTCCAAATTTCACAATGGTGAAACACGAATGGCACGTGCACCATTTCGTAAGAGGTAATTAATCCTAAGTTGATGATTTACATCAATGGCCACAGTCAGGATGTAAACAAAACTTAGGATTTTTATCTTTTATAAAATAACACTGGATCCACACTGGATCCTTTTAAAAAATCATCATATTTTCAAATATTTCATCTTTTATCAGGGTTTAACTTAAAATTAATTCAATATATATACCAATGGCCATAGTCAAGGTATATTGAGAGTTAATTTCATTTTAAACTCTATAAAAGCACAAAAATATGTTTTATTCTTCACCTGAATTTAAATATAGATCATTATATAATACATTCAATGACCATAGTCAAGGATGTATTATATTTTCAATCTTATTTCAATTCATGTAAAGAATGAAATATGATCTTCAAAATCCAATTTCAAAATTCTTCAAATTCATTCATCATCTAGGATAGAATTGCATCACATTCAAAATTCTTTTCCATAAATCCAAGTGATTTCCTTCAGATATCTTCTTCACTTCTCAAATCCATCTTCAAATTCAAATATCATTTTCAGATTCTAAATTTAAAAATTCGAAGTCCTATTTGACTTTGAAATTTATTCGTATATCCAAAATTCAAATTCTAAATGAAATTTCAAAGTTTAAATTAACTTTGAAACTTCTGATTCATCTTCAAAACTTAAAACCAGGTTTATCTTCAAATTCAAAATCAAAGTTTGAGATTGATCTTGAATCTCAAAAGCTTGGCCTTTTCTAAATTTTAAATCTAGGTTTTCAAAACCCAGATCCATATTCAAGAGTCCCATTTGGACTTTCAAAAACTTAAATCCGAAATTAGATCAACTTGGATCCAGTTTTCTAAATACAATTCTATCCTTGGATCTTAGACTTCAGATCCACTCCATTCTAGGATTCAGAGCCCAATTCTACATTGGATCTCAGGATTCAGATCCATTCCATTCTAGGATCCAGAACCCAATTCCACATTGGATCTCAGACTTAAGATCCACTCCATTCTAGGATCCAGAACCCAATTCTACATTGGATCTCAGAATACAGATCCAAATCTATGTTAGGATCCATAATCCAACTTCACCTTGGATCGCAGATTACGGATCCAAAATCCATTTTAGGATCCAGAACCCAATTCCATTTTGGGTCTCAGACTTTAGATCCAAAATCCATCTTAGGGTCCAGAGTCCAATCCTACATCGGATGTCAGATTTCAGATCTTAAATCCATTTTAAGATCCAATTCCATTTCAAAATCTAGATTTCAAATTCAATTCCATTTTCAGATCTCATCTGAACTCCATAAATTCACTTTATTTTCTAAATACCATTCAAAATCATCATTAGATTCAAATTTCATTACAAGTTCTATTTCTTCTCCTAAATCTATGTTCAAAGTCTATTTTCTGACTTTGGAATTTCTTTACTTTTTCCTTTTCACTCATCTTCCAATCATTCTTTTCAAAATTCAAAGATTTATTTTTCCAATTCTAAATTACTTTAAAAGACTTAGAACTTCTCTGATCTATCTCAAGTTCTAAAATTAGATTCAACCATTTCTTCACTCCATTATCAAAGTTCATCTCAGAAATACTTGGAAATTTTCAAAATCATTCTTTTAAAAGAGAGCATACATCCTTGCATTGCACAAGCATGATTCTTTGTGCATTTAGATCTTTAGAGTTAGAATAAATTCTTAGATAATATTTAGGCAAAGCAAAAGGCATAGATTCAATCCTTGGTTTGATTACCCCTGGTAAAGGCGCCAGGAACGGTTGAACGTCGTACCGACGAGCGAATCCCGTCTCTCCATTTTCCCGCAAATATTTTCAAAATGAAGGCGAGTTATTTGCTAAATATTTTCAAATCAAGGTCAAGTGAAAACACGCAAAAGAATTCCTCTCTCTTCTCTCTTCTTTCTTTTCTCTTCTCTCTTTCTTTTCTGTCTTTTATTTTTTTCCCTTTAAAAAGGAGGAAAATAGATGTTAGAAAAGGGAAAGAGAAGGAAGAGAGAGAAACCACCAAAGAAGAAAAAATTTGCGATGATCATAGTTTTGGCGACCATGATGGGACTTGTCTCTGTCCGGTTGAATCTATGCCTTTGCTTTGCTTTAATATTATCTAAGTCTTTATTCTTCTATGTCAGCTACATTTCCATGCAAACCTTAGGAGCCTAGACTCTGTCCTAAGCTGACATTATTTGCATATAGGATCTAAGTATGGTTTGGTAGGACCATATTGAGAAGATTATATCCATGTTCACATTAGATTTAGGTTGAAATACAACTCTCCTCAATTCTAGGGATTGAATGCAAACAATGTATGCAAGTATATGCTTCTATTCATTTAAATTCTATCTCTTTAGGACTTGCATTAGAGCCTTCTGGTTTTATTTGTATGTTGATCATGTTTTCAAAAACACCCCCTACCTATATTGTCCCGGTTTTCACGTTGCTGGGCTGTCTCACTGAACCATAGTTCGGGAGAGAGCCTCACAACTGGGCCACTTATTTGGGTTCGCGCCCCCCTACCACGTACCTAAGGGCCATAGTCCGAGGTATATCGGTAGGTGCTCAAGGATGTTGGGAAGTGTAAACACCCCAAATTTTCACTCACCTTCTTGACATTTCCAACAAGCATCACATTTCGGTTCTCCAGAACCAAGAAAGGGCAAAATGGTCATTTTCCAAGATGGAACCTTGCAGAGAGTCCTAAATTCCATTCTCGAGTCTCAAGACTTCTCCATTTAGACTCAGAGACACTCTCAAATTGCAAATTCTTAAAATCTCATGCTTAACCAAAAGTCAGAATTTTCAAATTCAAGTTCAGAATGGCAACTTTGTAGGACATGTCTTTTGCAAAGCATTGCACGAGCATTTCATATCATTTCACTGCACAACATGTCATTTTGAGATCCAGAACTCCTGACTTTTCGAAATTATCAATCCAGATTTGATTTTAAAACTTTTCAAAAGTGATTTCAAAACCCTGGGTTTTTAAAATTATCAATTCTTCCCATTTTACCCCCAGGACCCCAAATTACGAAAAGTTTTCTCAAAAAAACAATCTGGATGGTTGACATTTCAAAATTTCGCCAGTTGGAAAGAGGGGGACACAATTTTAAAATTCATAAAATCTTATTTCAAACTTTCACAAAAGAGCTCCGAACTTCTCTACTTCTTTCAAAATTTTGCCCTGGAGAACCATTTTCTTCCAAGTTTTGAAATCAAGCCAAATTTTGCTTCATGTTTTCCAAAAACCAACCTACTATTATGAAAATTCCAAAATATATCTCACTGGGCTCGGATTTCAAATAAAAGATGTGGGACCCGCCTCGAGGTGGCGTCACACTCAAATTCTCAAAAATTTCTCCTATTTTCAAAACAGTGCCCACCCAGAAGTGGCACCGATTTATAAAATTCTTTTATTTTGATTTAAATTTTAATAAAATATTTAGTGGGCCCACGTAGGTGGCACCCCACTAAAGACTCTTTGCCAAAAGAAAGTTTTTTTTTTTTTAGGTGGCATCACCAAAACAAAATCCATTTTTTATTTTTACTCATTTTCTTTTATTTTATTTATCTACTTTATCTTTATTACTTTTCAGCCCCAAGATAGAGCCACAGTGAAACCCTACCCAAGACCCCATTTTTACCTAAGTTTCAAAAATCTGCTGGAGAAAAGGAGCCGCCCCTCCCAAATGGCGACAATTTTTGAAATGTTTCAAAAATCAGTTTTTAAAACTTATCACGAAGGAGCCCGAGCTTTGGGCTGAAAAGGCGGACAATTCTTTTAAAAGTGAGGCTTAGGCCACCCGAAAAAGGGGACCTTTGGATTTTTCCCCAAACTCTTCAGCGCCCCTCTCCACGGCTTCCCCTCTCATATCGTTTCCTCCTTCAGCCCAGCATCCAGCGAAAGGATACTGGCCAAGGGCCAAAGAATTTCAGCAAAAATCTGTGAGGCTTCAAGAAGTAACATCTGAAAGGCCTCCAGTTGCAGAGTCAGCAAGGGATCCAGTCGGCGACTCCTCCATCCGGTGTGAAGATCACCCACCTTCAATCCAGCCATCAGAGACAGTCGAGGAGGGCATTCCCCCCTTTTTTTTCCACTCCCGGGCCTCTCCCGATCTTGTGGAAGACAGGGATCCACCCCAGCTTACAAAGAAAGTGCTCAATCTGGTGATTAGGTGAGAAACCTCTGCTCCTCTTTCATGTTTTTGAATCAATTAGCATGTTCATCGTATGCATTAATGAATCCATCTTCTCTAGGGTAATGTAATTCATGTTCATGGTTGCCTCACCTATCAAAGATCGACCGTGCTTCACAATGGCACCTTCGATCCTTATGAAGAACGGATTTTTTTTTTACCCAATCACCATCCTTTCCATATCGTCTTTATTGGGTTGCTCCAACACCATGAGTCTCATGTATTGTTTCGATCCAACGTTTTTCAAAACTATCCTCCATATCATCTCACATTGCATAGCATACTTCAGAAAGACTGCCTTTGTTTTCCTCCCTGCTTTTGCAATCAAGGACGATATTGCCTAATTCAGCGGCATTTTTTTTTAGTTATTGCCATGATCAGTGTTGATTTCTATATATGTTAGCATTGTGTAAGCCGTTCTCAGAAATTCATTCTTGAATGGGTATATAGTTAGTTGTAGAAAAGCAGTGTTCATGCTACTTCTCTGTTTCTGTTTGAAATGTATACTATCAATCCATTGTCATGTATCGCAGAAAAATTCCCATCCGCCCCAAATGGCTGCAGGTAATAAGCCTCCCAATGGCTGCATTGCGTTTTGTATTCTCCAGTCATAGATTATCCCTCTACTCTCCATCTCACTTTCTTATTCCATCGGCTATCTGTGTACTTTGTAATTGATAGTAGGTCTTATCACTGAATATTGGTAGCATGCTACCTGAATTATTTCTGTTAGCTAGATTTACTCACAGCTGCAACCTGGGCTCCTCCATGGTAGGCGTCTTTCCTTCCTGTCAATCCCTTTCCCCACAACTATTCCTTTAAGCACCTGTTATCTTAAAACTTATGCAGTGATAGTTATGCAGGTGAGCCTGAGTAAAAATTTCTTTTGCATCGTATTTTGATATCATTAGTCCCAATTCTCTTTTCTCACCTAATTGCACAGGGTATTTTGACATGATTTTATGCTTAAACTTTGATCGGCTGAACATGTAATTTCTGAAGGGAATTCCTCCGTCGAGGTGACATGTATTCGGTTATTACCCCTTTTATGGTGGGGTATTAACCCAAGGACACACAAATTGTCCATATTATCGCAGGCTGTTGATAGTCCAGCCAGACTTCAAAATTAGGATGCTTATTCTGTGAAACGTCAAGTCTGCAAATTACAGGTCTCCATCCACCTGGTGCTAAAAGACCATCAATCGGTGTGTTTGTTTGAATAACAGACATTTTGGTAAAACCAAAATTGGGTTTTAATAGCATGTTCGGACTGTTTCTGCACCTATGTCGGATCTGTGTTGATATTTATCTGTAAAGTATTTGACAGATTTTAATAGGTTCTCATATGTTGTTGAGAAAACCATGGTTTCACACATCTCTTAACTTCAGCTCTGCTTCAACATCCATAGCCCTTGCTGTGAACTAATGTGATGATGCTAGATGAGAAGCAAACCCAATCCTTGATAAAAATTTAAAATCACTACAACCAGATGAGCTACAATTGGGTTCTCGTTTCTTTCTAACCCATTTTTTTTTGGCCGTTTAGATTGTTACTATGATCACATCATCGTGGTAACTGAATGGGCTGGCATTAGATTTTGTGATTATTATTACTAGCCTTGTTGATGCCAATTTGTTCATCACATATATTTTCGGTTATAGTAAAGTGTTTATATATATATATTCATATATACAGGTACATACACATATATATATATATCTCCACTGTTCGTGCATATATCTATTTCCTTGTGTATTTTGTATATCCATTCTTTGTGCTAACTCATTTTTTGCAGGGAAAACCTGGAGAATGCTGACCATTTTAATTCTGTGCTTCTTTTATTCACTTTGCTTTACGTCAGAGATGTAATAATTCAATTTGGAATAAGATTTACTTTTACTGCTTAGATTAGGTTGCATCTCATATAGTTTGATTTCAGTAATATCCTGATTATATGATGCATAAATCTAAAATTTTCAAAATTCACTGTGGATGAACACGAATGGCACATGCACCAACTCTTAGAGAGTTGATGAACTCGGTAGAGTCCATATTTACGGCCCTAGTTGGAATATGGACGAGACCCAGATCCATCATCTCTCTACCAGTCACATTGAGCCTACACTCTTAGGCTATCTTAAAAATGCACCTCATATTTCCAATGTTTTCAAAATATTGTGAATTAACTCAAATAAACCCTGAATATATTAATGGCCACAGTCAGAATATATGAAGGATTTACTTTGGCTTAATCCACATTTTTCTAATAAAATTTTCAGAAATCTTTTCAAAAGTGCATTCATTTATTCACATCATCTGCATCATTTGTTTTTCTCATGATTTTCTCAAAAGATTTTCACTTCATGGAATCGATGTTCTCAAGAAACTATGATGATATTCGGAGTTGGATTTCCCAAATCAAATGTTTTCCTGTGATTTTCCTTAAAAAGTTACTTCCTTAAGATTCTTTTCAAAGGAATTTCTCATTTTCTCAAGAATCCAAGTTGATTTTCAACATTTCAAAAGACAAGATTCTCAGGAATTCAATTTCCTAAGTTTTGAATTTCTTTCTCCAATGGATTTTTCCTACAAAATTTTCTATCATTTTCTTAAGAAAATTCTCAAAGTCCGAGTTTTCCCAACAAATGCTTTCCTTTTCAAAAGTTCATGTTTTCTCAAGAATTCCTACAGTTTTCCTGAGATTCTTATTTCCTCATGGTTTTCCAAGTCTTTCTAAGCTCTCTCAAAATTTTCCTGAGATTCCCATTTCTTCATAATTTTTCAAAGCTGATAAATTTCCTCAAGATTTTCCTGAGATTCTCATTTCTGCATGATTTTCCCAATCTTTATAAAATTTCTCAAGATTTTCTCGAGAATCTCGTTTCTGCACGATTTTCCCAATCTTTATAAACTTTCCCAAAGTTTTCCTAAGATCCTCATTTCTTCATGGTTTTTCAAGATTTTTTTCGAGATTTTTACTTTTTTAAGATTTTCCAAATCTTTATAAATTTTCCCGAGATTTTAAAACCTTCTTCGTCTGAGTTTCCTGAGAAATTGATTTCCATCTTTTCCTGAGAACTACTTTTCAACTTCAAATATTTTCTAAGCATACATCATATTTTCCAACTTGCATTTTACAAAATTGCATAGCACATGCCTGAATTCTCTGTGCATTTAGGATAGAACATAATTTCGATGATTTTACTAAGTCAAGCATAATTTTGGTCCTTGGTTCGATTACCCCTGTTAAAGGCGGCAGGAACGGTCGAACCTCGTACAAACAGGTCGAGCCCCATCCCATAGATTTTCCCGCAATTTTCAAAACGGAGGCGAGTATTTCAAAACAATTTCCAAAAATCCGGTCAAGTTTGAAGCGCAAAAATCGTTTCCCTCTTTCTCTTCCGCAAGGAAGGGAAGGCGGGAAAATTTTTGCGACGAGAACAGGTTTGGCGACCGTGATGGGACCTGTCCTTGTCTGATTAAAATTATGCTTGACTTAGTTCAATTATTGAAATTATGTTCACAAAATGTCAGCTCTTCTACTTTTGACATCATGCGAACCTAGGAGCTTAGATTCTGACCTAGCTGACATTGACTGCATATAGACTAAGCATGGTTTGGTAGGACAAGATTGAGGAGAAATTTTCATGCTCACATAGACTTAGGTCTAAATATAACTCTCCTTAATTTAGGATCTGAATGCAAACAATGTATGCTTCTTCAAAGTTTTCAAAAATCTATCTCTCTAGGATTTAGAGCCATCTATTTCGTGCATGTGATCATTTTTTAAAAAATCTCCATTACCTATCATTACCCGGTCTTCACGTTGCTGGGCTCTCTTCCAGAACCCTAGTTCGGGACAGAGCCTCACAACTGGGCCAACTATTTGGGTTAACACCCCCCTACCACGTACCGCGGGCCACAGTCCGAAGTATATCGGTAGGCGCTCAAGGATGTTGGAAAACCTTACCTTAGAATCGGAGTTGAAACTATATGCCACGTACCTCGGATTTCAATTCTGGTATATCGGCATAACTGGATTGGACAAAGATGATCTGAACCTAGAGTTAGGATTAGGATCCTACAACTGTTTTCAAATGCATGCATTTAGAGTCAGCCTTTTAGGGAATGCTGAATGTGCATAAATGTTTGTGCAGGATGTGATTGTATGGGTGTTATTTCCTCAATTCTTTATATTTCCCAATGTTTTCCAACTTATTAGGCCTTTCCAAAATATCCTTATTTTCCACAAAGTCTTTTTCTCAAACCCTGGATGATTTTCTCAAATATCCAATTTCTTTCAAAACTCCAGGCGATTTTTCATTCTACCATTCTACTGGATCTCGAATTTCCAGCTGCATTTTATATCCTGCCTGCAAAATGTTTTCAAAATTTCTCACATTTTCCCAAAAGTCTCATTCTAAGTTTTCCTCTGTTTTCAGTTCAATGGCATCCAGTCAAGTCGATCCTATCTTTCCTGAAGGTCACATCTCCTACGAGGTGCGACAAGGTCGTCCTGAACATCGAGCCCTTAGCACCGGAACTTTTATTCCCCGGTGGTACTATTCCTGGCTAAAAAGCTTTTCACGAATGTTCCCGGACCATTTGAGCGAGTGCGGATTAGAACTGGCATCAGCAGTCGGAAAGCAGACCATCAATGACAACCTGATCCATGCAATGACAGAGCGATGGAATCCTCGAACGTGCACCTTCTGGTTCCCATGGGGAGAAATGACCGTCTTAATGGATGAATTTTCAGAAATCATGGGGTTACCAGAACCAGCGGTCAACCAAGAGACCCATTAAAGCATCAATTCCTTATCAATGTCAAGGGTTTGGACCCCCGAGACTCCTTAGCTCGTATGACAGGCCGTCGATCTTGGCCTCTGATCCAGTTGGAAGGAAATGAATATGTTGACCTACTTGAGTTGTACCGCCAGTACGGAACCTTCGCCGAAGTCAGCTCGCTATCAAGAACAGCCAAAGAAAGGATTCATAATGCAATGGTTCTATGCACTATAGGATTATCCCTCTTCCCAGATGGACAAAACTACATGGACATCAGAATAATTCAGCTTATGAGAAGATGGGGAAGTCGACAAACCAACCGTCTTTCCATAGCTATGGCAGCACTCGCCTTCCTATATCGAGGTCTGACTCGTTTCTCACTGGGGGAATCCATCTTGGTTGAAGGTTGCATCTACGCGCTTCAATCCTAGTTCTTCCAGCATGTTCCAGCCCGAGCAAGCTCTTTCAGATACAATGGACAAGAACTCCTTCCAGTGGCGCAGTACCGGTCTATGATCAACAACATTCAAGAGGATGACGTAGTCTGGGACTATTTTGATCGGCAACTGTCTCCTCCCAGATATACGTACGCTTATGGCAAGAGGTTCAAGTTACTGGGACCATTCTTCTGCACTTACTACCAACCAGAGAGATGTGTCCGGCAATTCTCCCAAAGACAGCAGTACGTCGAAGCCCGATTGTTATTAGGAGTTATGGCAGAGTTTGATCTCACTTCCGCACAATGGTCCAGGGCATATCATTCTGCCCGCTACAGCTGAGATTCTTTTGTCTCCCTTAAAATCTTTCCTGGTCCTAGAGTGTCTGCTGACTATCGTGAATGGTGGCAAATTGTTTGTCCTCCACCTCTTTGTCAAGATCAATAAAAGTTTAATTTTCTCATTTCAATAAAGTTTTCTTTCTCTCTATGATGGTTTGACGACCTCGCCTAGGTAACAAGGCACATTTTTCGTTGTTTATTTGACAACACAATTATCATGATTCCCGCGATGATTCAGTCCCTAGTAATGGGATATCTTTTTCAAATTGTCTGCCATGTTTCCAGCAAACATTTCTTCCAAAAGCCAATTCCTTCATAATCTAATCAGGTCTTTGCCCTGCAGAGAGCATCCATATCATTTGATGGTTGAGACAAGATCAGGCAAAAGAACCACGGCATCCCAGTACTCGTCAGCCTCGGAAGAAGAAATGGGTTCCCCTCGATCCGAGAAGAGTCAAGAGCAGTGTGAACACCCCAAATTTTTCAAAATCTTTTAAATACTCTCTTTTTGCCCCTAAATTCATTTTTTGAGCAAATGGGTCATTTTAAATCTAAATTCCAGTTCATTTCTCAAGTTTTACTGAAATTAAATTCATTTCATATGTTTAAATTGATTTTGGATGTGGATCCATTGTCCAGATCCAAATCTGAGTCTCCTTGTTCAAATTTTAAATAAAAATTATAGAAAAAACCAAAAATAGCCTTTAAATAGCTCGGACAGTCCATTCGACATCCGTTTGGATCCATCACATTGAATTTCTTGATTCAAGTGTTAAAACTTGAACGTTTTCTCAAAACTTGGGTCCAGACCCACTTTTCTGAAGAAATTTCTCCAAAATGGTCTGAAATTCTCGGAAAAACACTCTTTGTAAATATTTCGCAGAAAAACACAAAAAAAATAGTGTTTAATCTTTGTTTTCATGTAAAAACTTAGATTTTGTTACAAAACTACAAAAAATGGAAAATGATGCAAAAATCGAAAAAAATTGGGGAAAGCAAAAGGTTTTTAAAACTTGAAAAATTGAATTTTTGCCAAAAACCTCTCTTAAAACCTCTTTTTGAAAATCATAAACCTTTTTTTTAGAAAAATCTTAAAAGGGACCCCCTCTTTGGAAATTGAAGAAACTCACAACGGTTGCAGGCTCGTCTCCCCCAAGCTTCCACCCTTCGATCGATGAGCACCTTTATCTCCGCCATCGATGCTCAACCGATCGCCTCCATCCTCCTCCTCCGTTCATCACCTTCCTCCCCGCTGGGTGGCCCTCCATCTTCAACCAATTCCCTCTCTCGTTGCCTATATAAGAAGGCCTTCACTGTAGTGAATAGGGGGGAAAAAAAAGAACATCGATCGATGCCATCCATCCTTCACCTCTCCAGGTCTCTTCTCCGATCCCCTTTCTCCTCTGAAGTCTTCCTCTCAAGGGTCACAGAAGAAGCCTCTTTCCCCCTTTCTTCAGAACTTCTGCAAATCAGTACCCCTGCAGTATCGTGAAAATAAACTGCAACCATCATATATCTCTGCTAGAGTTTCAAGAGTACCATGTGTGGCTGCTCAAAGAAAACTCTTGCTAGCTTATTAATATGGATTTTAGAACCTGCGGATTCAAACCACATATGGCTGGAATCCAAGTCGGTAATCAAATGATCCAGATTCTAATGTCTGTCCTGCTTGAGCTTCAAGAGATCACTGACTATATTTCAAAGTTATCTGTTCAAAAGCTCAATCAGATGGTTCGTCTGGATTTCATATTTTCTCTTGTGTCAGTCTCTAGATCTACGAATTCCAGTTCACGCAACCTGCAAATAAGGTGATACATTCACTTTTTATTTTTATTTTCGCATCGCTCCTGACTTACACTCATCTGATTCATAGGCATCGATTCGGGTTATTCCATTCGTTTTCATATCATCCATGCTCATCATATTTATTATATCAATTCTTGCATTCATGATTCATAAACATAACATTAGCCTTTTTCTTTGAACTAATTTTCTGATTCAATCGTAATATATTGATCGATTGACCCAATTTAATTGCCATAGTATATCTAATTTTAACAGCAGATTTGATCTATTGCCAGAGAAAATTTGGTTTGCTAAAAAAATAAATCTGAAATTGAGTCAAACAGGTTTGAATAATAGGTTTGATCCGCTGTGAGAAAAAGTTGAGTAAAGAAAAAAAGGGGGAAAGAAAAATCTCTGGTTTACTATGAAGACCCCCTGCTGTGTCACCTACAGCAACTTTCAATCTCTCCATCCCTTACAACAATCTCTGTTGTGCCTCACCATCCATCTCTTCTGTATATCCCAACTCCTCAGTCTTGTTAAATGACAACCAAGGTCGTGATTCAACAGATCCATGTGAGATTTTACGTCGCAATTTAATGAAGGAGTCTTAGCCATAAGAGATTAATCCAGTTGTCGCCATGAAAATCTGTTTGCTAAAATCGATCTGCAGCTGGAAGCCTGGATTTTGCATAGTAGACAGTATGTTAATCTGCCAACATCCCCTTCTCCATTGTGAGTTTTCACTAGCTACACAGTATCACTTTACTGTTTTTCATTCATCCACCATGCACTTGCTTATGCATCTACACAATACATCCTTACCCTTCATTTCTCCATTTGTATAAGTGTGACACCCCTTTTTTTTTTTCTTCTCTCATAGTTTAGTGCACTGCTCATTTGCTGTTACTTCTAGCTTTTGTGCCTGCAGTTGTAGTCATTCACGCACTCACAGCAGCATTAGCACTGTTGTAGCTATTCTTATATTTGTGGCAATGCCTAACAATACTGTCCCTGTATATTCATGTCCCCTTTAGTCCACCTTCATCATTGTGCGTAAGACTCCATCTGTCATCATGCTAACTGCCTCCCTGCAGGCATCTTCAGTTTCACACAAAGACCCTCCCTTTCCTATATTATTACAGCCCCTTCGATAAACGGTTATTTCACTCAGTATTGTTGCTGTATACTACCAACCTATCAGTTGTTCCCTGCAATTCCCCACTCCAGCATTTACCTTCTACATCCTGTCATACCTTTTTTGCATTTCACAGTGAAGAAAATTGTTAAGACCCCATCGCATCAGCATGAATATTTGTAAAGAGTCCACTCTTTATACCCTACCAGTTGGTATTCATTATATTTTACTACATTTTGTATACCTGTTATCATGCCTACTATAACATATATATAGATTTTTTTTACCTTTTCCATCCTCATGTCAATACATCATCCGAAATATTTTCAGTTGCTATCACTCATGGACCCTCGTAGGCATTTCATTTAAAAAAAAAAAAAAATATATATATATATATATATATATATATATATATATATATATATATATATATATATATATATACATTGTCTCATTTTAGTATAAATAAGCATATCTAAATATATATACAGGTTCGTTCAGTATATGATATATATGTGTAATTATATATATGTATATATATACACACACATATATATTCCATACTTACTTTCACTTGGCATACTATATGCCCATCTTAGTTCCAGCTCAATCCTTCAAATCTTCTTCCATGTTGATATTTGGCTTCATGCTAATTCTGTCTTTTGCAGGAAATATATAAAGAGTGTTATCTTCCCTCCTTTTTGAAGGTTGATGTAATTTTAATACTATCAGATGATGTAATAGCTAGATCATAGTAAGAATTTTATATTTCCTTCATTAGATTAGAATGAATGAGCATTGTAAATATCATGAATTACTTGTTTTCATGCATTTTTGCCTTTATTTCTCAAATTTTCACTAATGGCAACACGAATGGCACGTGCACCATTTCGTAAGAAGTAAATTAATCCTAAGTTGATGATTTACACCAACGGCCATAGTCGGGATGTAAACAAGACTTAGGATTTTTATCTTTTACGAAATAACACTGGATCCATTTTTCAAAATCCATCATATTTTCTTAAATATTTTCTTCTTTTATTAGAATTTAACTTAAAATTGACTTAAAATATATACCAATGGCCATAGTCAGGGTATATTGAGAGTTAATTTCATTGTAAATTCTATAAAAGCACCAAATATATTTTATTCTTCTCTTGAATTTAAATATAGATTATTATGTAATACATTCAATGACCATAGTCAAGGATGTATTATATTTTCAATCTTATTTTAATTCATTTGAAGAATGGAATAGCTTTTCAAAATCTAATTTCAAAAATTTTAATTCATTCATCATTTAGATAGAACTGCATCATATTTTCCAAATTCCCTTTTCAAAAACTCCAAGTGATGTAAACATCTTCCTCAATCCATCTTCAATTTCTATAGAAACCAATTCATCCTTTCATTTTCAAATTCAATTTCATTTTCAAATCTCAAGGTTCAATTTAACTTTGAGATTTCGAAGTCATTTTTATATTCAAATTCAAATCAGATTTCAAAGTTCAAATTGACTTTGAAATTTCAAATTCGTTTTGTATTCAAAAATCTAATCAAACTCAAAATTCAATTCTTTGAGATTCTTGATCCATCTTCTAAATTCAAAAATTCAAGGTCTAATTTGACTTTGAAATTTGTTTGTATATTCAAATTCTAAATTCCATTTCTCAAGTTCAATTTTTGAACTTGGAAGTTCTTGATTCATCTCCTAAATGTAAACTCCAAAACCATTTTAAAATCCAGGATTCAACACTCATATTGGATCTCAGACTTCAGATCCAATTCCTCTTTAGGATCCAGAGTCCTATTCCACTTTTTGGGATCTCAGACTTCAGATCCAATTCTCCTCTAGGATCCAGAATCCAATTTCACCTTGGATCTCAGACTTCAGATCCAAAACCCATCTTAGGATCCAGAGTCCAACTCTACATTGGATCACAGACTTCAGATCCAATTCCATTTTAGGATCCAGAATCCAATTTCACCTTGGATCTCAGACTTCAGATCCAAAACCCATCTTAGGATCCAGAGTCCAACTCTACATTGGATCACAGACTTCAGATCCAACTCCATTTTAGGATCCAGAACCCAAGTCCATCTTGGATTCCAAATCTCGGATCCCATTCTGTTTAGGATCCGGAATCCAATTCCAATTCTAGATTTCAATTCCATTTTCGGATCTAATCTGAATCTCTTAAATCCATTTCTATTCTTAAATACCATCCGGATTTCTCAGATCCATTCCAAATTTCCAACCTCAGAAATATAAATTATTCATTTCTTTTCCTAAATTCAGATTCAAATTCAAAGTTCATTTTTGACTTTGAGACTTCACTTTCCTTCATTTCAAAAAGCTTCAAATCATTCTTTCTTATTTATTCTTCCAATTCTGATTCATTTCAAAGACTTAGAACTACTCTGATCCATCTCAAAAAGTTCTAAGTTAGATTCAAATCATTTCTTCACTCCCTTATCAAATTCATCTCAGAAGCACTTGGATATTCCCAAATCATCTTTCAAAAAGAGCATACATCCTTGCATTGCACAAGCATGATTCTCTGTGCATTTAGATCTTTAGGATAAATTCTTAGATTATATTTAGGCAAAGCAAAAGGCATAGATTCAATCCTTGGTTCGATTACCCCTGGTAAAGGCGCCAGGAACGGTCGAACCTCGTACCGACGAGCGAATCCCGTCTCTCCATTTTTTCCGCAATATTTTCAAAACGGAGGCGAGTGATTTTCTAAATATTTTTCAAATCAAGGTCAAGTGAGACTACGCAAAGTAGTTCCTCTTCCCTCTTTCTTTCTTTCTTTTCTCTTCTCTTTCTCTTTTCTTTCTTTTATTCTTCTCCCTTCAAAAAGGAGGAGAATAGAGGTTAGAAAAGGAAAAGAGAAGGAAGAGAGAAAAAACACAAGAGAGGAAAAATTTTGCGATGATCACAAGCAGCAGCAAGAAGATGACGGCATAGACCCTCAAATGTATGCCATGTTCAGAAAAATGATGAATAAGATGATGAATGAACAACCCAGGACCAGCTCAGAAAGGGATCCATTTAGAGAAAAGTTCCATGGTCGCAGAAGTAAGAAGGCTCCCAAGAAGCGGATCCAGCCAGAGGAAATCTCAAATGAATCAGACTCCATTGAAGATACAGATGAAGAATATGAAGTGCCTCCGGCATTTCAGAAACGTGGCCAAAGTAAAAGTCGCAAATCAAAGAGCCGAGATAAAGAAGAACCTTTGCAAGCGCAGTTTAAAGAAATGGCCCGAGTTGTCAAGGATCTCCAAGCCCGCGACAAGAGCAAGAAAGTCTTCACCAGTGAGGACTTCTATGACGGCTTAGAAGGGGATGATGATCTGGAGAATCTCCCCCATAAATTCATCAAGTTCGATGGTTCTGGCGACCCAAAAGCGCATCTCGCCACGTTCTTTGTTGAATGCTCTCGGTTCAAAAGGGATAACTGAACATTGTTTCTATGCTTCCCCCACAGCTTGGAAGGAGTTGCCGCCAAGTGGTATGCTGAGCATATCAACCCCATCGAGCTCAAGGAGTTCGATAAAGTTGTGAATCTATTCATTGAACGCTTCTTGTTCAACACAGAGGCACTTCCTACATTAAGTCATCTCTGCAATTTAAGGTAGAATGAGAATGAAAAAGCATGGGACTTCATTCACAGATGGAGATCAGCCTGTAATAAGATGAGAGATCCTATCTCAGAAAGGCATGCATTGTCCCTAATCCTCAACAACTTTTCGCAGCCGTTAAGAGGATTGATCTCTACAGCACCATCCAGGACTTTCATTGAGCTGACTGAACGAGCCGAATGGCTCGAACTAAGTGTGGAAAATGGAGTCTATGAAGGCTTCACCTTTTCCAAAAACAACTCCCAAGGTGAGCAGAAGAAGAAAGCTCACTTCACTTATTCTGCCAACAACAAAGGCCAAAATCGTTACAAAGGGCAGAAAAGGGATTACTGCTATGGCTCAGGTAGTTCAAACAACAAAGATCAGAAAGCAATGCCTGCTCCTCAGTACAGCAAGCCTCCTCAGCAGGATCAAGGGCCAAAACTACGCGAGAAAGCTAAGCATGAAGGATGGAGTTATGACCGAAAGTTTACTCCTCTTGACCAAACACTCGAGGATGTGCTCGAGTATATGCTATCGAAAGAAATGGTCAAGTTGCCCAGATTGGCCGATCCCCCTGTGCCCATGGGAAAATGGAAAGATCAGTTTTGCAAGTTCCACAGGACAGTGGGGCACAACACCGAGAACTGCTTTATTCTCAAAAACATCGTGCAAGATCTCATTGAAAAAAATCTTTTAGTGGAAGGAGAAGAAGAAGAGAAGATGGATATTCTCAATCAGCCATTTCCTCCACACACCACAACTGTAGTGTCCGCCCAACCATTCCTGCCGCATGAACGCATCAAGCCGTGTTCTGCACAGGATCTCCAGGTTCAACACCAAGTGTCAGTACTGCGACAAGCAGCTCCTGATTCGAAGAAGATGGATCTGATCTCGGCATTCGGCAAAATGAAAGTTTCTGAAGCACCTGTGAAGTCAGTCCCCAAATCAAAAGGAACTCCTGACTTCTTCAAGCAAATCGTTAGACCAAGGCCAGAAAATTCAAGTCAGAAGCCTTTGACCGCTCTATCCAATGTCTCCATCTTTGATTTGGCCAAAAATTCTAGCAAGCACCGACAAGTACTGGATGATCTGCTCAGGAAAATCAAAGTTAAGCCCAGTACCACTCCTGAAGACATGGCACAGATTGTGAACTCTGCCATGACCAATGCGCCAATCACCTTCTCAGATGAGGACCCTTCAAAGCCTCATTCCTTTCATAATAATGCCTTATACATTGTCGTTCGAGTCAGGGGAATGATGGTTCCCCATGTACTGGTCGATGGAGGCAGTAGCCTCAACATATGTCCCGAAATGACCGCAAAGGCATTAGGGATCAAGGATGAAGAATATATTCTAGACCCTATCACCATCTATGGGTTTGACAACCATGGTCAGACGGCAAAAGGGAAGATATTTCTGGAGGTGTTCATCAACTATTCAGTGCATTCAGTGCTTTTCCACGTGGTTAATGTACCACCAACCTACAACTTGCTGCTCGGAAGGACGTGGATTCATAATGCTAATGCAGTGCCTTTCCCCTCCATCAATGTGTAAAATGGTCAAAAGGTGGAATGATAACCATGGTACTGGGAGAAGACCCAGAAGAAAGGCTCCCGCAGCCCATGATTCCTCGGCCATCATTCAATGCGGATATTTCCAGCATCAGGGAAAGCGAAGAGATCAACCTCAGAGAAAATCGAGAAATACTTCAGGCATCATAAGAGCCATCTCCGCACACGGTAGCCATGACCCGATGGAAAGGTCCTCAATTTTTCAAGGTTGGAGGCCGGATCAACTACAGTACCATTAAAGACCACCCATTATTTCCCCAATTCATGAAGGCAAAAAAGGGATTCAATTTGCTCCTGAAGCATGGTTATCAACCCTTCAAGGGACTCGGCAAGAATGAAGATGGCCGCATCGAGCCAATGATCCAGAAACATCGTCCCCACAGAGCAGGACTAGGGTTTGCCGGCGGAAACTCGTCAAAGGAGACTATTTTTGTCAAAGGGGCACGATAAAGACCATTTGTTATTTCTTTCTATTCTTTTCAAAATAAATGTCTCATTTTATCAAATGTCATTGATCAATTCAATCAATAAAATTCCAAGTTTCTTTGTCTATCTGGATGCCATTTATTCCCTTTCTGTCTATCTCTTCATTTTATAATTCAATGCCATTTTATGCATGGTTCTCTTCAAATGATTGCTTGTCTCGCTATAAGCCGATTTATCTGAACCAAATCTCTTATCCAAATTTTCAGAATGACTTCTCGGACGATCAAGAAGCTCGTTCTCAATCCCAAGGCTTTCCAGAAATCGGCAGCAATTCACCGAGTCAAAGCAAGCACAGGAGATAGCAAGGTTACAGAACAGTTAGATGATTATGCAGAATTTGATCCGTCTCTTCAGGAATTACCAGAGTTCCCCTCAGTTCAGAAGCAAGATGAACCATCTGCTCTAGTACAAGATCCTACTGAAGATATCAATATCAGTTCAGAGGAAGATCCCAAAATTCTTCAGATCGGAACTAGTTTGAGTCTGGAAGAAAAGGAAAGACTTACTAACTTTCTCAAGCGGCATGAAGAAGTGTTCGCATGGACATATGAAGACATGCCTGGCTTAGACCCCAAATTGGTCGAACACCGCCTCATCTTGAAGCCAGAAGCTAAGAAAAATGGATCCAAGAATAGAACAAGTCAAGGAAGGACTTGAAGATCTGCTCAAAGCAGGATTTATTCGAGCTATTGACTACCCAGATTGGTTAGCCAATATCGTCGTTGTCCCAAAGAAAAGTGGCAAAGTAAGGATCTGCATAGATTTCAGAGACCTCAATAAGGCAACTCCGAAGGATGACTATCCACTTCCAAGCATCGATCTTCTAGTCGATAGCACGGCAGGACATGCCATGTTCTCTTTCATGGATGGATATTCCGGCTACAATCAAATTAAGTTGGCCGCCTGCGACCAATCAAAAACTTCCTTTACTACGCCTTGGGGCACTTTTTGCTATACAGTTATGCCTTTTGGGCTCAAGAATGCTGGAGCAACATATCAACGGGCAATGGTCGTTATCT
Source organism: Nuphar pumila (assembly GCF_984573655.1). Classification (NCBI taxonomy): domain Eukaryota; kingdom Viridiplantae; phylum Streptophyta; class Magnoliopsida; order Nymphaeales; family Nymphaeaceae; genus Nuphar; species Nuphar pumila. The sequence goes on from NC_143249.1 coordinate 55,569,824, forward strand.
TTCACGATCAGATGCGCAAAATCATGGATGTATATGTTGATGATATCCTCGTGAAATCTAAGGAGGGAGAAGATTACCTCGAAGCGCTTGATCAAGTCTTTAAGAGACTCATTCTTTACAAGTTAAGGCTTAACCCGCAAAAATGTGTCTTTGGAGTCGAATCAGGCAAACTGTTGGGTTTTCTAGTCAGCAAAAAGGGAATTGAAGTTGACCCGGCCAAACCCAAAGCTATCATTGATATGCCACCCCTGAAAAATCTCAAAGAATTGCGTAGCCTTCAGGGACGCATGCAATCGATCCGGCGATTTATTTCCAACTTGGCGATGAGATGTGAACCTTTTAACCACTTGCTCAGAAAAGGAGTAAAGTTCGAATGGGGACCAGAGTGTCAGCAATCGTTCGATCGAATCAAGAAGTATCTTCTCAATCCTCCTATCTTGAAGCCGCTTGAATTGGGAAAACCTCTTTTATTATACATCTCAGTCAATCAAGTCGTATGCGGCGGATTCTTGGCGCAATACAAAGAAGGCAGCTTGATAGAGCATGCCATCTATTACGTGAGTAAGACTTTCATAGATTATGAAAAGAGATACTCTCAAATAGAGAAGACCTGCCTAGCTCTGGTATGGATGTGCCAGAAGCTAAGACACTACCTGCTAGCATCTGAAGTCAAAATCTTGTCTAAACTCAATCCTCTCAAATACATCTTGGAGCAGCCTTTTCTCAGCGGACGGGTCACAAAATGGCAAGTCTTATTGATGCAGTATGACTTAGAATATGTCTCGCAACAATCGATCAAAGGCCAAGCAATTGCGGATCAATTGGCGGATTTTCCTCTGGCAGAAGAAGTGAAAGCCGAAGATGACTTCCCTGATGAGCAAATATGCAATATCCAGCGATACCCGATCTGGAATTTGTTTTTCGACGGTTCCAAGAATATGGCTGGAATAGGCATCAGAATCCTATTAATCACTCCAGAAAAAGAGATGATTCCGTTTTCTCTCAAGTTAGATTTTCAATGCACCCACAATATGGCCGAGTATGAAGCCCTGATTCAAGGTCTAAAAATTTTACTAGACTTCAAGGCCAAGAGAGTGCACGCTTACGGTGATTCATTACTCGTTGTCAATTAAGTTCGAACCGAATGACAAGTGAAAGATCAGAAGTTATTCCCCTATCAAAAAATTGTTTCAGCTCTTGTCAGCAAGTTTGAAGAATTCCAGCTCTTCCATATCAAGAGAGATTTTAATCAAGTGGCAGATAGTCTAGCCAGTTTAGGCTCCATTATGGCATTCAGAAATGAAGAATCTTGTCGCTCTTTTGAAATTGGCAGACTTGACCAACCTGCTTTCCTTCCAGCGGAACAAGTAAACCAGGCTGAGCAAAGGAAGAAACCTTGGTATTACAACATCAAAACTTTCATAGAAACTGGCGAATTTCCTCCAGAACTCTCAAAGAAAGAGCAGCGAGCAATCCAGCGTATGTCCACTCGATATTTCATTTTGGCCAATGTCCTCTATCGTCGTGGATTCAGCTCAGAGTATTCCAGATGTTTAGATGAAGACGAAGCCAAAGAGGTTGTGCGAGAAGCACACGAAGGTATCTGTGGTGGTCACGTCGGCTACCAAACCCTTGTCAAGCAGATCATCAGAGCAGGTTACTATTGGAAGACTATGCAACAAGACTGTTATCATTATGTAAAGAAGTGTGTGCAATGCCAAATACACACACCTTCCATCCATGCTCCGGCAACTTATTTACAGTCTGTTGTCTCTCCATGGCCATTTTCTATGTGGGCCTTCGATGTCGTAGGCCCCATCACTCCCTCAGCTTCAAATGGCCATAAATATTTCCTTGCCGCAACAGAATATTTCACCAAGTGGGTAGAAGCTATCACTCTTCGCACAGTTGAAGGCCGACATGTGGTCTCTTTTATTCACAAGAGCATCCTTTGCCGTTTCGGCATCCCGCATGACATCGTGTCAGATAATGGTAGTCATTTCAAGAATGAAAGAATGAAGACATTCTGCTCAAAATTCAAGATCTATCACCATTTTTCTGCTCCATATTATCCTCAAGGGAATGGTCAGGTAGAGGCCACCAATAAGATTTTAATTCGTATCTTGGAGCGAACTGTGGAAACAGACCGTGATTGGCACGAGAAGATCCACGATGCACTATGGGCCTACCGGACCACTATTCGCACCCCAACGAATGCTACTCCATCAGAATTGGTCTATGGGACAGAAGTAGTGTTGCCGCTACATGTTCAGAAGCCCGTTTTGAAATTCGCATCGCTTCTGCAATTACCTCTTGATCAATATCAGCAACAACGACTAGTACAGTTAGACTTGCTCGATGAGAGAAGGATGAAAGCAGCAGAGCATGCTCAATCCTATCGCCAGAGAGTAGCCAGGCAGTATGCGAAGTCTGTTATCGAAAGAAGATTCAAAGTCAATGATTTAGTACTTCGATCCACAGCTTATCTCAAGCATCATCCCGGCGGTAAATGGTCACCAAATTGGGAAGGCCCATATGTCATCAAAGAAGCATTACCCCGCAACTCATATCGGCTCATCAACGCAGATGGGGTAGAATTGCCAGATCCTATTAATGCTCGACACTTGAAAAAGTTTTATACTTGAAACATTTATTCTCCTCTTGTAATCCTTCCTGTTTCCTTCAAATAATGATCCAACTTTCTTTCCCAAGTTACACTGAGGCATTTTTAAAATTTTGTTCTGTATGCAGGCAGGATAAACAAATTCCTCATTTCACGCACGTGTGCCATATGCATCAATTCATATTCATTTGCATTCAACTGCATTAACAACAATCCGGTCAGTATTGGGATTTCAGCAAATAGTCCCCTCACAATTCCTAAATGATTCAAAATTTGGAAGGTAATCACCAATACTGAACCAAAACCCAGTGCTCGAACTGGTATTCTTTCAAAATCCAGTGTTTAAACTGGTACATTTTCAAAATCCCAACTTTTCAAAAAAAACGAGTTCCGACTCGAGTTTTCTTTCAACTTATTTTTGAAAAACCGAGTTCTGACTCGGATTTTCCTTCAAATTATATTTTCTTTAAAAAACTGAGTTCCGGCTCGGATTTTCCTTCAATTATATTTTCTTTGAAAAACCGAGTTCCGACTCGGATTTTCCTTCAAATTACATTTTCTTTGAAAAACTGAGTTCCGACTCAGGTTTCCCTGTAAATCATTTTCATTTGTTGATCCGGGTTCCGACTCGAGATCTCTTTATTCGATCTTAGATTCGAGCTCTTCATTTTCATTTGTTGATCCGAGTTCTGACTCGTGATCTCATTATCTTATTCGAGCTTATATTTGAGCTCTTCATTTTCATTTGTTGATCCGAGTTCCGACTTGTGATCTCATTATCTTATTTGAGCTCAGATTCGAGCTCTTCATTTTCTTTTATTGATCCGAGTTCCGACTTGTGATCTCATTATCTTATTCGAGCTCTAACTTGAGCTCTTCATTTTTCCTCTGTTGATCCGAGTTCCGACTCGTGATCTCATTACTTCACTCGAGCCCTGACTCGAGCTCTTCATTTTCATTTGTTGATCCGGGTTCCGACTCGAGATCTCTCTATCTTATTCGAGCTCAGATTCGAGCTCTTCATTTTTTTCTCATTTGTTGATCCGGGTTCCGACTCGAGATCTCTCTACTTATTCGAGCTCAGATCCGAGCTCTTTATTCTCATTTGTTGATCCGGGTTCCGACTCGAGATCTCTTTATTCATTCGAGCTCAGATTTGAGCTCTTTATTTTCATTTGTTGATCTGGGTTCCGACTCGAGATCTCTTTATTCATTCGAGCTCAGATTCGAGCTCTTTATTTTCATTTGTTGATCCGGGTTCCGACTCGAGATCTCTTTATTCATTCTAGCTCAAATTCGAGCCCTTCATTTTCTTTTGTTGATCCGAGTTCCGACTCGTGATCTCTCTACATCATTCGAGCTCAGATTCGAGCTCTTCATTTTCTTCTGTTGATCCGGGTTCCGACTCGTGATCTCTGTATTTTATTCGAGCTCTGACTCGAACTCATCGTTCTCCTTTGATTGATCCAAGTCATTTCAATCATCAGGGTCTGTCAATTGCTCAAATTTGACATTTTGCCTTCCAAATTTCAATTTAAATCCTCAAATCAGGCAATTCTCCAATTTCGACCTCTGGGTCACCCAATTTCCAATTCCAATTCTCAATTCTCAATTTTGACCTCCAGGTCATTTAATTTCTAATTTTCGACCTTCGGGTCACTCAATTCCTACCTTCGGGTCACACAATTTTGACCTTTTGGTCTATCAATTCCCAATTTCGACCATTAGGTCATTCAATTATCCGATTTCGATTTCCGAATCATCCAATTTCCAAACAAGCAATTTTCCAATTTCCAATTTCGACCTTTGCGTCAATCAAATTTCAATATCCCATTTCAATCATTTTCTCTCGCGAGAGACCCTTTTAGGGAGAGTTCGAGGGAGCTCGTTCTTTTCGCATGCTATCCAATTCGTTCACTTAGCCCCTTTTCAGGGAGAGTTTGAAGGGACTTGCGTCTTTGTGAACCATTTACAAAACAATTTTCAATTTCACACGAGGAACCCTTTTTAAGGGAGAGGCTCGACGGAGACTCGCTTTTCTTGTGACCCCCCAATTTCATACTAGGCCATTTCGTCATGAAAGACCCTCTTGGCAGGGAGAGTGTGATGGACTCGTTCCTTTCATGACCCAATTTTCAGACCTCACTATTATCGGCCCCCTTTCCATAAGAGAAGCCTAATATTAGGGAGCTTTGACGAAAGCTCAATTTCTCTTCGAAAGTTCGTTTTTCAAACACCTCCTCTTCAGGGAAGAGAGGAGTATTCTCCATTTCCCATTCAGATAAGGGCTAAGCCTGAATCTCTCTTTTTGGGGAAAAAGAGAGGAGAATTTTCGTCACGAATATATTGAGCCGGATTTTAAATACTCACTTTCACCAAAGATTCAAGAAAATTTTGTCAATTTGTCACGATATTTGTTGATTTCAGAATCTTTATGGCACAAATCTCTATCTCAATTTACCTTCAGCATTACTTCCAAAAGAGTAAAGCTTTTGCGAAAAGAGATTCAAACTTCAAACTATTTCTATTGGCCAACCAAAAGGATGAAGGATAAGTCCTCGATATGGCCAGCAAAGAAGATTCAGTGTTATTGCAAAGCCATAAATGATTGATATTGATCGCAGTTAATGGCACATCTCTAAAGACTATTCTTGAAAAGACGAGGTAGTGAAAATATCCTGAGCGCTAGAAAAAGAGAGTATTCATCAAAACCCTGTCTCCTCAGAATCACCTAAGCTACAATTAAATATCCGCAAAAGGGATCTCTCAATTGTCGTCAAGATGAAGGCGAATTAAGAAAGTAGACCCCCGGGGCCAAAGAAGATTCGAAACATCTCCAAGATGACGGAGATTGTGACGGATCCTTCCAGGGAAAGTCCAAAGCACTGTCGAGATAAAGGCAGGTGCGATGAACCTCCCGACAATCCCTAACAGATATTTAATTCCAGCCATCATCCAAAGATTTCTAAACCCATGAGCCAATATCGTCAAAGAAGGATTGAAACATCTCCAAGTTGAAGGAGTTTGTGACGTACCCTTCCTCAAAAGAGAGCAAGAGAGGAAAAAGAAAGAGAGAAAAAGTCGGAACATCTCCAAAATGAAGGAGAATGTAGCCAAAACCCAAGAGAGCCAAAAGAGTGCAGAAAAATTATCAGGAGAGAAGCTCCCAAAATATCAAACTGCCAAGTTTATCAAGAATCCTCTTTAAATTTATGAAATTCTATTATCAATCATCTTTCATCAATGGCTTTCATAATATCAAATTCTCTTTCCTTTTCATATCAAGGAAATTGATAGCTTCTTTGAAGAAGGTCAATTGCAAGCGATTTGGATTTCAAGTCTCGATTCTACGAAGTGAACCTTGTTTGGAGGTAATGCTTTGGGTAGAAAATAAGGAATATCTTTGCAACAATGTGCAACATTTTCAAAAAACTTTGAATCAACAACAGAATTCTCAATATTTTGACAATATTTTCTAGCTATCCTGACGTGAAGTGAGAGCTTGATATCCATCTTTGATATATCCTGACACCAATTTTAAATCCCTCTTAAGGACTTGATTCCTTCCCTTCTTTGAGAGCATAAACTCTCAGATTTGCACACTTCCCAGTGTCCCCACTGTCCCATCATAGACAGTCCCATTTCGGTTCGAGGTCGAACCAACAATCATTTTCTCGCAAAAGGCAATTTCAAAAGCTAACTTGGTCTCAGCAATGAGACGCCCAAAATCAATCCCTTTTCAAGCTTTAGGGACCCCATTTTCCTTCCTTTTTCAAAACCTCTGTCGGATTTATTGTGCAAAATCCGAAGGTTCCATCATTGTCTATTCTTTCGAGGATTTCATCCATTTTTCGCCCAATCAGGATAAGGGTACATACCTGAGCCTCAATCAACGAGGTATTTTATTTTCCGCCCAATCAGGATAAGGGTATGAACCTGAGCCTCCTTCAATGAGGTATTCCATTTTCCGCCCGATCAGGATAAGGGTATAAACCTAAGCCTCCTTCAATGAGGTATTCCATTTTCTGCCCGATCAGGTTAAGGGTCAAAGCCTGAGCTTCGTTCCACACGGAGCATTTCCTGTCCCATCCAGGTTAAGGGCATAAACCTGAATTTCACTCTCACGGAGTGAGTCTTTCCTCTTCATTTCTCCATTTCATATCTACCATCTTCTTCGGGCTAACTTCTTCATACCCAGTCAGATCCTTCTAACTGGGGCATTTTTTTATACATAGCCCAAATTTGGTGTGTTTTCTTTGCCACTAAGCTCGACCATAAGCAGGCTTAGTAGCAAAGAGGGGCATCTGTAAACACCCCAAATTTTCACTCACCTTCTTGACATTTCCACCAAGCATCACATTTCGGTTCTCCAGAACCAAGGAAGGGCAAAATGGTCATTTTCCAAGATGGAACCTTGCAGAGAGTCCTAAATTCCATTCTCGAGTCTCAAGACTTCTCCATTTAGACTCAGAGACACTCTCAAATTGCAAATTCTCAAAATCTCATGCTTAACCAAAAGTCAGAATTTTCAAATTCAAGTTCAGAATGGCAACTTTGTAGGACATGTCTTTTGCATAGCATTGCACGAGCATTTCATATCATTTCACTGCACAGCATGTCATTTTGAGATCCAGAACTCCTGACTTTTCGAAACTATCAATCCAGATTTGATTTTAAAACTTTTCAAAAGTGATTTCAAAACCCTGGGTTTTTAAAATAACAGACATTTTGGTAAAACCAAAATTGGGTTTTAATAGCATGTTCGGACTGTTTCTGCACCTATGTCGGATCTGTGTTGATATTTATCTGTAAAGTATTTGACAAATTTTAATAGGTTCTCATATGTTGTTGAGAAAACCATGGTTTCACACATCTCTTAACTTCAGCTCTGCTTCAACATCCATAGCCCTTGCTGTGAACTAATGTGATGATGCTAGATGAGAAGCAAACCCAATCCTTGATAAAAATTTAAAATCACTACAACCAGATGAGCTAGAATTGGGTTCTCGTTTCTTTCTAACCCATTTTTTTTTTGCCGTTTAGACTGTTACTATGATCACATCATCGTGGTAACTGAATGGGCTGGCATTAGATTTTGTGATTATTATTACTAGCCTTGTTGATGCCAATTTGCTCATCACATATATTTTCGGTTATAGTAAAGTGTTTATATATATATATATATATCCACTGTTCGTGCATATATCTATTTCCTTGTGTATTTTGTATATCCATTCTTTGTGCTAACTCATTTTTTGCAGGGAAAACCTGGAGAATGCTGACCATTTTAATTTTGTGCTTCTTTTATTCACTTTGCTTTACGTCAGAGATGTAATAATTCAATTTGGAATAAGATTTACTTTTACTGCTTAGATTAGGTTGCATCTCATATAGTTTGATTTCAGTAATATCCTGATTATATGATGCATAAATCTAAAATTTTCAAAATTCACCGTGGATGAACACGAATGGCACGTGCACCAACTCTTAGAGAGTTGATGAACTCGGTGGAGTCCATATTTACGGCCCTAGTCGGAATATGGACGAGACTCAGATCCAACATCTCTCTACCAGTCACATTGAGCCTACACTCTTAGGCTATCTTAAAAATGCACCTCATATTTCCAATGTTTTCAAAATATTGTGAATTAACTCAAATAAACCCTGAATATATTCATGGCCACAGTCAGAATATATGAAGGATTTACTTTGGCTTAATCCACATTTTTCTAATAAAATTTTCAGAAATCTTTTCAAAAGTGCATTCATTTATTCACATCATCTGCATCATTTGTTTTTCTCATGATTTTCTCAAGAAACTATGATGATATTCGGAGTTGGATTTCCCAAATCAAATGTTTTCCTGTGATTTTCCTTAAAAAGTTACTTCCTTAAGATTCTTTTCAAAGGAATTTCTCATTTTCTCAAGAATCCAAGTTGATTTTCAACATTTCAAAAGACAAGATTCTCAGGAATTCAATTTCCTAAGTTTTGAATTTCTTTCTCCAATGGATTTTTCCTACAAAATTTTCTATCATTTTCTTAAGAAAATTCTCAAAGTCCGAGTTTTCCCAACAAATGCTTTCCTTTTCAAAAGTTCATGTTTTCTCAAGAATTCCTACAGTTTTCCTGAGATTCTTATTTCCTCATGGTTTTCCAAGTCTTTCTAAGCTCTCTCAAAATTTTCCTGAGATTCCCATTTCTTCATAATTTTTCAAAGCTGATAAATTTCCTCAAGATTTTCCTGAGATTCTCATTTCTGCATGATTTTCCAAATCTTTATAAAATTTCTCAACATTTTCTCGAGATTCTTGTTTCTGCACGATTTTCCCAATCTTTATAAACTTTCCCAAAGTTTTCCTAAGATCCTCATTTCTTCATGGTTTTTCAAGATTTTTTTTCAAGATTTTTACTTTTTCAAGATTTTCCAAATCTTTATAAATTTTCCCGAGATTTTAAAACCTTCTTCGTCTGAGTTTCCTGAGAAATTGATTTCCATCTTTTCCTGAGAACTACTTTTCAACTTCAAATATTTTCTAAGCATACATCATATTTTCCAACTTGCATTTTACAAAATTGCATAGCACATGCCTGAATTCTCTGTGCATTTAGGATAGAACATAATTTCGATGATTTTACTAAGTCAAGCATAATTTTGGTCCTTGGTTCGCTTACCCCTGTTAAAGGCGGTAGGAACGGTCGAACCTCGTACCGACAGGTTGTAATAACTGCAAATTTTTCCATTAAAAATTTTAATGTTTTATGCGTAAAATAGGCTGAATTGGGCACGAATCCAAGTTTCGGATCAAGAATCCATACTTAAGTAAATACCACTTATATATATATAAACCTATTAAATATCCATATATATACGTAAATGAGAAAAATAGATAATATATATATATATATTATTAGTTGAGGTTTGGACCCAACTATGGGTCCACATCTTTAATGAGACCCGAATCCAACATGTTGGATCCCGGGTGCAGGTCGCAGTTCGGACTCGGACCCGGCCCACATTTTTGTAAAACGAAAAAGGGGGGGGGGCAACCCGATATGGGTTGCCCGATAAAGCTATGAGGGAGAAACCCTCTTCCCCGATAAATCTCACGTTAGGGTTCTTTTGAACCCTAACACGCTGAGAGCGTGAGCGAGGGGAAGGAGAGCACACCGCAGCCGCCGGGAGGAGGAGGAGCCCTTCCTTTTCGGGAGGCCACCCTCCTACAAAGAGGGGACCCCGAATCTCTCTCTCTCTGTTCTATTCTCTCTCTCACTCTCTTCTACCTCTCTAAACTTCGAATCAACCTACGATCTCGGGCTGCAGCTCGAGGCCTTGCAGTGAGGAGCCAACCTCGCCGGTGGTGGTGTTGTCCAGGCCGACCGACCCTCTTGTGGATGCCGCAACAACCTCGCCGGATAATGGTAGGGTTTCTGTGTTTTTGTTTCAGGTTAATCATGGGTTGGTGGGGTGCAGGTTGTCTAAAACCTAAATCGACTGATTTAAAGGGGGGTTTTGTTGCCAGACAGTTAATAAGATCGGAGATTGGCGGAGACTGTTTTGTTTTTAACGGATTGGGTGTTTTGCTTGAAGATTTATCCTTCATTCTCGGATTAGCTACTTTGACCGAGATTTAGATGGAAAAATCTATCTCCTTTTTAATCGAAAACCCTAGTTTGAATTAGGTTTTTCTTGACCTTGGTATTGAAAGCCCTAACTAAGAGTCTGTGGGTCTTTTGCAATCCTTTCAAGTCTCAAATGTGTATGACTGTTTCAAATGAGGTCTGATATTGCGTTGAATCATAGCTGAAATCATTTTGGATACTTGAATAATGAATACCGCATGCCTTCAATTAATAGTTTCTTTACGGGTAGCATTAATGTCTTACTACTGTGTGTACGGATATGTGTAGGAGTTATTGAGTTTACTAATTTAACTTGTGGGAGAACCTAACAGATAGCTGCTTTTGTTTTTGGGTCCAGCCGAGTATCTTGATCACACCATGGAGGAATGTTTAGCTGTTGGTTGTTCTTTTTTTTTGTTTTTGTTCAGCATAATACAACATACTGTATTTAATGAGCTGAAATGTTAAATGATACTTAAATTAAGATGGCTGAACAGTGTCTAGTTGGATTTATTGGTTTCTTGTGCAACTCAACATGCTATGCTATACTTAGTACGGTAATTGGCTGAACCGATAGTTATTGTACATGCTATATTTTAGTGAACTGTAGTGTTAAATGATACTTAAACTAATATGGCTGAACAATGTCTAGTTGGATTTATTGGTTTCTTGCGTAACTCAACATGCTATGCTATACTTAGTACGATAATTGGCTGATCCGATAGCTATTGTACATGCTGTATTTTAGTGAACTGTAATGCTAAATGATACTTAAATTAATATGGCTGAACAGTGTCTAGTTGGATTTATTGGTCTATTGCGTAACCCAGCATGCTATGCTATACTTAATTATTCAAAAAAAATATATATATATATATACATTGTAATGATTGGGTGATCTAGTACCTTGAATTTCTTGTGGTGTATAACTGAGATAGGCAAAATAGGATTACAGACTCTATTAATTTCGGCCTGCATTGTGATGCACATCAAAAGGTTATGTTTTGGCATATTGGCTATAAACACTGCATATGTTAGTTTCAACAATTGTAAATACTTCAAGATCTTTAGGGGATGCATACTTCCCTTTTTACATGTTGTAAATAGTATGCATAGGAATCTTACGTTCCTATAAATGAATTATCCATAGTGGTTTGTGAATGTGCCAATCATCATGTTAGTAAATTTTATCACCATTGGTCCTTATAAAGGGCCGAACTAAGTTAATGATCATGCAAGTCAAAGAGAGTTGTAATCACTCTTTTAGTTTAAGAAATCTATGGTAGTGATTGATGAATAAGAGTAAATTTTCATTTATGTGTAATTGTTTGTGGATTAAGGCTGGCAGGTGAACCACCAAGCCTGGTACTTGCAGGCTTTACCTTGGCACTCAAGTTAAAAAGGTTAATACCCACATAAATTTTAACATTCGTGCTTGACTGGTTTAAAGGCACCGTAGCACTTTGGGTGGGTTATGAAATCAATATGACAAAGGATTGAGACGACTCTATACCCTGGGTAAATTGACTAAGGGTGGGAATTCTACTGCCATGGTAGTAGAAGGAAGTTGGGGAAATGCCCTGTACTTCGGGAAATAAATTAAATGAAAAGATTAACCCACCCAGTTCTTGGGCTTACCTTAGAGAGGGTAAGTGGTACAAAACTCTGGGGACACGTGTTTTGGTTTCGAGCGTAAAGCGACTCGTTGGTCCCAGTCCTCAGAGTTGGGGGACCCAGACTACCAATTTATCCTAGGTGGTAGTTCTTTTGTTCTTCTGCAGAAGTGAGGGATGCATCCTGTTTTGGTTTTGGCCTTTGGGAGTTTCTCTCGGTCACTGGCCGCTCCCTTGGGATTTCAGTCACAGTTAGAGTGTTCGGGTTAATAAAACAACCCTGAATAATATACCCCCGGACATTCTCTTCTGTGATGGTTGCCTTGGCCCGTGTGTACCCGCGGAATAAGAAAAGATAAACACTAACTAGAACAGTTAGGTATCACTGTATGGGAGTCATTAAAGAGACAATTGCTTACTCTTCCATCATGTTTTATATTCGTTGCTTATGTTGAAACGACATCCTAAATTGTGTATTTATTAGTTAATTGAATTCATATTATGGATGTTGTTCATGTTAGTGTAAGTTCTGCTTGAATTGCTTAATACCTTACTTAATTGTTGTAGTTGCATAAAATGCTTCTTGTGCTTAAGTATAATTGTTACATAATCTACCTTTCTATTCAGATATATGTCTATGATTGCTATTGCATCGAAATCCTTATGTGGTTATGTTTAGACTGTAATTCAAACACGACACCCACATCACACTTGACACATGATCTACTTGCAAGAATAATTACAGTTTTCCTACTTAGACGTGGTAGTCTAATTCCTATAATTTCTATTATTTTCAGGAGAAGAGTAGTTCTATGAGCGATGCGGGATGAGGCGTTGACCGAGACTTGATCCATTGTTCCCTGGCGGTTCTGCTTACTTTCAGATTGAGATTTTTGTTTTGAGACTAAATGTGAAAACTTTGATGTTGGATTTTATTATTATTGAAGTGGAAATAAATGGTGTGGTTTGCTTTTACCTTCCTGTATCGTTCTGAAATGCTTAACCCGAGAATTATTAGTTGTTTCTGCTTGAAAAAAAAAATCCCTAAAAATTTGGGTTAAATTTCGGGGCGTTACAGTTATGGTATCAGAGCCTGGGAACAATAAATCAAGGATCACGGTCATGCCACATCCTGAGATCGCTCTGTGAGTATATTTGTATCACTCTTACTTTATTAGGCCTGATAATTGCATTGTTTTCTATATAAGTTTAGATATATACTTGTGATGATTTTAGGGACACTACAATTCAAAGATAGTAAAACTGTGTGTATTGAAATGGTTATTAGATGTACCGTCGATCCCAAGCTAGTTCGAGCACGGCGAACGAATGGCAGGACCAAAGGGGTTTCGTGATGGAAACTCTCGGTAATCTGGCTCAAACCATGGACACTCAAATGCGCCATCAGGCGGAGTTAGCCGCAGCCATAAGTGAAAGGCATAATACAAACACAATCACCTATGAGAAGTTCTTGAAGTTGAACCCGCCTACCTTCTCAGGCAAGGCTGATCCTGAATTAGCTGAGAGTTGAATTGCCGAGACAGAACGAGCTTTTCGGGTTCTGTCTGTTCCTGATGATAAGCAAACGGACTTCGGCACATACCGCTTGACGGAAGATGCACAGAAATGGTGGGACACAACCCGAACCATCCACTTTGCTGGAGTGGATACTATTCCATGGGAAGATTTCAAACGAACATTTCTCGAGACATATTTCCCCCAGTACGCTCGTGATCAGAAGCATCAGGAGTTCTTGGAGCTTACCCAAGGAAATATGAATTTGGTGGAATACACTACCAAATTTCGGACCTTGGAGCGGTATTGCCCAAATTTGTTCGCGAATGATAAAGCCAGAGCAACTAGGTATGTCCGCGGACTCAAGGACGGATTGCGACCACGAGTGATGATAAATCTGCCATCTACCCTCGCACAAGCCATTGAAGTGGCTACTATGCTGAATGAAGAATGGGAGAGATCAAGGAAGAGTCAAAAAGACACACCGGGGAAACGGGGAGCCGGTCCGCCGCAGCATCACAGTGGCAAGAAGTACCAGCCACCTTACAAGAAGCAAAAGTACAATGGTGGAAATCGTCCTCCGCAGCATCAAGGACAAAATCGGGTGTGCCAGAAGTGCAACCGGTCCCACTATGGACAACCTTGCCCTAGAGACACAGGAGCATGTCTTTACTGTGGAAAGATGGGTCACTATGCCCGTCAGTGCCACAAGAAGATGGCGGATATGCAGAAACGAAATGCCGGGGGAGGACAGCAACACCAACCATCTCAGCCGCAGCAAACACCGCAGCAAAATGCACAGAAGAGGGTGCCGGGACGAGTATATGCCACCACTGCGGAAGAGTTGGAGAAAGGAAATCTGGTACAAGGTACGGTATTTGTCAATGGCTGTGCTGCACTTGTTCTATTTGACTGTGGTGCCACACATTCGTTCATATCCGTAGAATTTGCAAAATTACTTGGTGCACATACTGAATCTCTGAAACATGAATTATATGTGTACAATCCGATAGGATATAATTCGATATGTGTAAACTACATCCCTGATGTCATAATTGTACTTGAAGGGCAGAACTTACCTGCTGACCTAATCTTGCTCGATATGACTGAATATGATGTCATTTTGGGGATGGATTGGTTATATGAACATTATGCCAACGTTCTCTGTCGACAAGGGAAAGTGGTTTCGTCCCGACCAGGACTGCCAAAGGTTGAGTTTCGACTCTCTAGACCTACAGTGAAGGGCCGAATTGTATCGATATTAAAGGTTCAGAAGTATATGCGACAGGGGTGTCGAGCATTCCTAGTAAATGTATTCTCCGGCGAGTCGAAAGTCACACCATTAGAAGAACTTGAAGTGGTTCGTGAATTCCCGGAAGTATTTCCGGATGAGTTGCCTGGACTACCTCCACAGCGTGAGGTGGATTTTCATATCGAGTTGGTGCCTGGGACGGCACCGATCTCGAAAGCGCCTTATCGTATGGCCCCGGTAGAATTGGAGGAGCTGAAGAAACAACTCCAGGAGTTGATGGAGCAAGGTTTCATTAGACCGAGCGTATCACCATGGGGAGCACCAGTTCTTTTTGTGAAAAAGAAAGATGGTTCTATGAGGCTGTGTATAGACTATCGGATGTTGAATCAAGCAACAGTCAAAAATAAGTATCCCCTACCTCGTATTGAAGACTTGTTCGACCAATTGCAAAAGGCTAAAGTGTTTTCAAAAATCGATCTTAGATCTGGTTATCACCAACTCCGGATAAAGGACGATGATATTCCTAAGACAGCCTTTAGAACAAGGTACGGTCACTATGAGTTCGTAGTTATGCCATTCGGACTGACAAATGCTCCTGCAACATTCATGGACTTGATGAATCGAGTATTCAGAGCATACTTGGATACGTTTGTAATTGTCTTTATTGATGATATACTCATATACTCAGAAAGCATAGAGCAACATCGTGAACATTTGAGGATCGTATTGGGGACTCTCAAGGAACACCAGTTGTTCGCCAAATTCTCCAAGTGCGAATTCTGGCTCGAGAAGGTCATGTTCTTGGGTCATGTCATATCGCGTGACGGAGTCGCTGTAGACCCGGCTAAGGTTGAAGCTGTATTAAATTGGGGTCAACCGAGGAATATCAGTGATATCAGGAGTTTTCTGGGATTAGCAGGCTATTATAGAAGATTCATTCAGGACTTTTCACGAATCGCCATGCCCATGACCAAACTTCTAAGGAAAGGAATCAAGTTCGAATGGACGGATAAGTGTGAGGAGAGTTTCCAAATCTTAAAGAAGAAGCTTACCACCGCACCAGTGTTGGCTTTACCTTCAGGTCATGGTGGTTTTGTGGTCTACTCAGACGCATCAGGTACTGGGTTAGGATGTGTTTTAATGCAGAATGGTAAGGTGATAGCGTACGCCTCTCGCCAATTAAAGATTCATGAGCGAAACTATCCAACTCATGATCTCGAATTGGCAGCCGTAGTGTTCGCTTTGAAAATATGGTGACATTACCTGTATGGGGAACAATTCGAGGTATTTACTGATCACAAAAGTCTCAAGTACCTGTTTTCCCAGAAAGAGTTGAACATGCGACAACGACGATGGTTGGAGTTTATAAAGGATTATGATTTTACCATTTCCTATCACCCAGGAAAGGCAAATGTGATAGCTGACTCTCTCAGTCGCAAAGCTGGTTGCAGTTTGTCCAGTCTATTGACAAAAGGGTGGAATTTGGTGGAGGAATTCATGGATTGGAAACCGTTTTCAGATGTCGTGGGGAGTATCAAGTTATCTAATTTATCTGCTCATCCGGAGATCCTTACAAAGATTATTGAAGGTCAGAAAGAGGATCCCCAATATGAGAAATTGAAGTCACTAGCCCAACAAGGGAAGTCACATTTCTCACTCAAGGAAGATGGCAGTATTTGGATGAAAAAGCGACTTTGGGTCCCTAGTGATCCCAAGTTGAAGGAAGAACTATTGGGGGAAGCACATAGGTCCAAATACACCATACACCCAGGAGGCACAAAAATGTTTAAAGATTTACAACGTGGGTATTGGTGGAATGGAATGAAGCGTGAGGTCGCAAGTTATGTCTCGAAGTGTTTGACTTGTCAGCAAGTCAAGGTAGAACATCAGAAACCTGGTGGAATGATGCAGCAAATGGAGATTCCACAGTGGAAATGGGAAGAAATCACCATGGACTTCGTGGTGGGTTTGCCCAAAACACAGAAACAACATGACGCTATATGGGTAATAGTGGATCGACTAACCAAATCGGCTCACTTTCTACCCATACGAATAAATCAATCCCTCGAGAGCTTAGCAGACTTATACATCAGAGAGGTTGTTCGACTGCATGGAGTACCAGTTTCTATTATATCAGATCGAGATCCTCGATTTACTTCTCGGTTTTGGGGTCAGTTGCAACAGGCTTTGGGTACGAAACTGAAGCTGAGTACTGCTTTTCATCCCCAGACTGACGGACAATCAGAGAGGACTATCCAGACACTAGAAGATATGCTGCGAGCATGTATGCTGGATTGGAAAGGTGAGTGGGACAAGCATGTTGTGTTAGCCGAATATGCCTACAATAATAGTTACCATGCGAGTATCGGCATGGCTCCTTTCGAAGCTCTGTATGGAAGACCGTGTAGATCACCTGTGTATTGGGATGAAATTGGTGAACGGTCGGTAGAATCACCAATCGTGTTACAACATTATACCCAACAGATAAAGATGATAAGAGATAGACTTCTCACAGCCCAGAGTCGACAAAAGAGTTATGCAGATCAAAGGCGCAGGGAGCTCACTTTTGATGTGGGGGATCGAGTCTTTGTGAAGGTATCGCCCACCAAAAGTGTGTTTCGTTTTGGTAAGAAAGGAAAATTGAGTCCCAGATATGTCGGACCTTTTGAGATTTTGGAACGGATTGGAGAAACGGCCTATCGTATAGCCCTACCTCCCCAGTATGCTCAGATACATAACGTATTCCATGTATCTATGTTAAGAAAATATCTTCAAGACCCGTCACATGTCATCCAGTATGAGGACGTAGATATAAGGGACGACCTAACGATAGGAGAAAAACCAGTAGAGATATTGGAACGAAGCGAGCGTGTCTTGAGATCAAAGACCATTCCTCTCGTCAAGGTGAGATGGCAACACCATGGCATCGATGAAAGCACGTGGGAACCGGAGGCTAATATGCGGGAGAAGTACCCCAACCTTTTCGAGTAAGCAACCACAGGTAAATTTCGAGGACGAAATTTCTTTAAGGGGGAAAGAATGTAATAACTGCAAATTTTTCCATTAAAAATTTTAATGTTTTATGCGTAAAATAGGTTGAATTGGGCACGGATCCAAGTTTCGGATCAAGAATCCATACTTAAGTAAATACCACTTATATATATATATAAACCTATTAAATATCCATATATATACGTAAATGAGAAAAATAGATAATATATATATATATATATTATTAGTTCAGGTTTGGACCCAACTATGGGTCCACATCTTTAATGAGACCCGAATCCAACATGTTGGATCCCGGGTGCGGGTCGCAGTTCGGACTCGGACCCGGCCCACATTTTTGTAAAACGAAAAAGGGGGGGGGGGCAACCCGATATGGGTTGCCCGATAAAGCTATGAGGGAGAAACCCTCTTCCCCGATAAATCTCACGTTAGGGTTCTTTTGAACCCTAACACGCTGAGAGCGTGAGCGAGGGGAAGGAGAGCACACCGCAGCCGCCGGGAGGAGGAGGAGCCCTTCCTTTTCGGGAGGCCACCCTCCTACAAAGAGGGGACCCCGAATCTCTCTCTCTCTCTGTTCTATTCTCTCTCTCACTCTCTTCTACCTCTCTAAACTTCGAATCAACCTCCGATCTCGGGCTGCAGCTCGAGGCCTTGCAGTGAGGAGCCAACCTCGCCGGTGGTGGTGTTGTCCAGGCCGACCGACCCTCTTGTGGATGCCGCAACAACCTCGCCGGATAATGGTAGGGTTTCTGTGATTTTGTTTCAGGTTAATCATGGGTTGGTGGGGTGCGGGTTGTCTAAAACCGAAATCGACTGATTTAAAGGGGGGTTTTGTTGCCAGACAGTTAATAAGATCGGAGATTGGGGGAGACTGTTTTGTTTTTAACGGATTGGGTGTTTTGCTTGAAGATTTATCCTTCATTCTCGGATTAGCTACTTTGACCGAGATTTAGATGGAAAAATCTATCTCCTTTTTAATCGAAAACCCTAGTTTGAATTAGGTTTTTCTTGACCTTGGTATTGAAAGCCCTAACTAAGAGTCTGTGGGTCTTTTGCAATCCTTTCAAGTCTCAAATGTGTATGACTGTTTCAAATGAGGTCTGATATTGCGTTGAATCATAGCTGAAATCATTTTGGATACTTGAATAATGAATACCGCATGCCTTCAATTAATAGTTTCTTTACGGGTAGCATTAATGTCTTACTACTGTGTGTACGGATATGTGTAGGAGTTATTGAGTTTACTAATTTAACTTGTGGGAGAACCTAACAGATAGCTGCTTTTGTTTTTGGGTCCAGCCGAGTATCTTGATCACACCATGGAGGAATGTTTAGCTGTTGGTTGTTCTTTTTTTTTGTTTTTGTTCAGCATAATACAACATACTGTATTTAATGAGCTGAAATGTTAAATGATACTTAAATTAAGATGGCTGAACAGTGTCTAGTTGGATTTATTGGTTTCTTGTGCAACTCAACATGCTATGCTATACTTAGTACGGTAATTGGTTGAACCGATAGTTATTGTACATGCTATATTTTAGTGAACTGTAGTGTTAAATGATACTTAAACTAATATGGCTGAACAATGTCTAGTTGGATTTATTGGTTTCTTGCGTAACTCAACATGCTATGCTATACTTAGTACGATAATTGGCTGATCCGATAGCTATTGTACATGCTGTATTTTAGTGAACTGTAATGCTAAATGATACTTAAATTAATATGGCTGAACAGTGTCTAGTTGGATTTATTGGTCTATTGCGTAACCCAGCATGCTATGCTATACTTAATTATTCAAAAAATATATATATATATATACATTGTAATGATTGGGTGATCTAGTACCTTGAATTTCTTGTGGTGTATAACTGAGATAGGCAAAATAGGATTACAGACTCTATTAATTTCGGCCTGCATTGTGATGCACATCAAAAGGTTATGTTTTGGCATATTGGCTATAAACACTGCATATGTTAGTTTCAACAATTGTAAATACTTCAAGATCTTTAGGGGATGCATACTTCCCTTTTTACATGTTGTAAATAGTATGCATAGGAATCTTACGTTCCTATAAATGAATTATCCATAGTGGTTTGTGAATGTGCCAATCATCATGTTAGTAAATTTTATCACCATTGGTCCTTATAAAGGGCCGAACTAAGTTAATGATCATGCAAGTCAAAGAGAGTTGTAATCACTCTTTTAGTTTAAGAAATCCATGGTAGTGATTGATGAATAAGAGTAAATTTTCATTTATGTGTAATTGTTTGTGGATTAAGGCTGGCAGGTGAACCACCAAGCCTGGTACTTGCAGGCTTTACCTTGGCACTCAAGTTAAAAAGGTTAATACCCACATAAATTTTAACATTCGTGCTTGACTGGTTTAAAGGCACCGTAGCACTTTGGGTGGGTTATGAAATCAATATGACAAAGGATTGAGACGACTCTATACCCTGGGTAAATTGACTAAGGGTGGGAATTCTACTGCCATGGTAGTAGAAGGAAGTTGGGGAAATGCCCTGTACTTCGGGAAATAAATTAAATGAAAAGATTAACCCACCCAGTTCTTGGGCTTACCTTAGAGAGGGTAAGTGGTACAAAACTCTGGGGACACGTGTTTTGGTTTCGAGCGTAAAGCGACTCGTTGGTCCCAGTCCTCAGAGTTGGGGGACCCAGACTACCAATTTATCCTAGGTGGTAGTTCTTTTGTTCTTCTGCAGAAGTGAGGGATGCATCCTGTTTTGGTTTTGGCCTTTGGGAGTTTCTCTCGGTCACTGGCCGCTCCCTTGGGATTTCAGTCACAGTTAGAGTGTTCGGGTTAATAAAACAACCCTGAATAATATACCCCCGGACATTCTCTTCTGTGATGGTTGCCTTGGCCCGTGTGTACCCGCGGGATAAGAAAAGATAAACACTAACTATAACAGTTAGGTATCACTGTATGGGAGTCATTAAAGAGACAATTGCTTACTCTTCCATCATGTTTTATATTCGTTGCTTATGTTGAAACGATATCCTAAATTGTGTATTTATTAGTTAATTGAATTCATATTATGGATGTTGTTCATGTTAGTGTAAGTTCTGCTTGAATTGCTTAATACCTTACTTAATTGTTGTAGTTGCATAAAATGCTTCTTGTGCTTAAGTATAATTGTTACATAATCTACCTTTCTATTCAGATATATGTCTATGATTGCTATTGCATCGAAATCCTTATGTGGTTATGTTTAGACTGTAATTCAAACACGACACCCACATCACACTTGACACGTGATCTACTTGCAAGAATAATTACAGTTTTCCTACTTAGACGTGGTAGTCTAATTCTTATAATTTCTATTATTTTCAGGAGAAGAGTAGTTCTATGAGCGATGCGGGATGAGGCGCTGACCGAGACTTGATCCATTGTTCCCTGGCGGTTCTGCTTACTTTCAGATTGAGATTTTTGTTTTGAGACTAAATGTGAAAACTTTGATGTTGGATTTTATTATTATTGAAGTGGAAATAAATGGTGTGGTTTGCTTTTACCTTCCTGTATCGTTCTGAAATGCTTAACCCGAGAATTATTAGTTGTTTCCGCTTGAAAAAAAAAATCCCTAAAAATTTGGGTTAAATTTCGGGGCGTTACACAGGTCGAGCCCCATCCCATAGATTTTCCCGCAATTTTCAAAACGAAGGCGAGTATTTCAAAACAATTTCAAAAAATCCGGTCAAGTTTGAAGCGCAAAAATCATTTCCCTCTTTCTCTTCCGCAAGGAAGGGAAGACGGGAAAAATTTTGCAACGAGAACAGGAAGCCTTTACCTTAGAACCGAAGAGATATCTTTATATGCCACGTACTTCGAGCTTCGGCTTGAGTATATCGGCGTACCTTGATTGAAATCAGATGATCTAAATCTTAGAGTTAGGATTAAGGTCCTATCAGCCATTTCAAATATTGCATATAGAGTCAGCTTTAGGGAATGCCGTTTGTGCATCCTTGCTTTTATATCTGTGATTGTGTGATATTTTATATCTTCCATATATTTTCCAAAACCCTCGGTATATGTTTCAAAATTTCCTCTTTGTTTCTAAAACCCAGGTGTATTTTTCTTTCTCTTCTTCTTCTACATTTCTTCAAAAAATTCTTCTGATCCTGCCTGCAAATTCTTCAAAATTTAAATCTTTGCCATATATCCTCAAAATTTCATTTATTCTCTTATTTTTCTGATTTTATATTCTTGTTTATATTTTCATAAAAATCTCTTTCCGTCAAGAGATATCCGTTTCAAAATGGTATTTTCTTTCATATTTTTAGTTGGTTACTATCCCTCGTAGAGTAAACAGCGCAATTGTCATAAATTTTGTGACGACTCAATCCCTAGTAATGGGATACATTTTTTTAGATTTCAACCTAAATCTTTCCTCTTGTCAAAACTTCTCCAAAAGTTTCTTCGGTCTAAAAACCTTCTGCTTTCCTCTACAGAGAGAGCGCTATATTCAAAAATGGTTCAGACAAGAGCTGGAAAAGAAACAGTTCCTCAACTTAGCGACAGTGAGGCAGAAGGGATGAACTCTCCTAAGTCGGTCAGGGGACAAGGTCAAAGCAAAGGAGATGACATTGACCTCGCTATGTATGATATATTCCAAAAGATGATGGCAAGGATGATGTCGGAACAAGCCGAGGCCAAGCTGAATGAAGCAGTTCCTAAAAGCAAGTTGAGGAAGAAGCCTGTAAAGAAGCAAGTCCGAATCATGAGGAAGAAGGTACAGCCGGACACTACTTCTGAGGAATCAGAGTCAGTCGAGGAAGAGTCGGAAGAGGAAGAGCAAATCGTCTATAAACATAATCCTCCAAGGCAGTCCACAAAGATAGCTGCAGAAGAGCCTCAATCCGTCAACAAGCCCAAGTCTGGGGCTCCAACAGAGGACCTAATGAGCAAGCAGATGAAGGAGATGAATTGAGCAATTAAAGACATTCAAGCCAAGAGTAAGGGCAAGCAGACCTACACTGGTGAAGATTTTTACGATGGTCTAGATGGGGACGATAACCTGGAGAACCTTCCTTGTAAATTTCTCAAGTTTGATGGAACTGGCAACCCTAAAGCCCATCTAGCCGCATTTTATGCAGAGTGCAGCCGTTTCAGGAAAGACAACAGGGCTCTGTTCATTTGTTTTCCCCGTAGTCTAGAGGGCGTAGCAGCCAGATGGTATGATGACCACGTAAATCCTATCGAACTACGAGAGTTCGATAAAGTAGTAAATCTGTTCATCGAGCGCTTCTTATTCAACACTGAAGCCTCACCTACATTAAATCATCTTTACAACCTGAAGCAAGGAGAGACTGAAAGAGTAGGTGATTTCATTCACAGGTGGAGAAACACCTGTAATAAGATGAAGGTACCCATTCCAGAGGAGCACGCATTGCAGGTGATCCTCAACAATTTCTCTCAGCCCATAAGGAGCCTCATCGCCACTTCCCCGGCGAAATCCTTCATCAAGTTGATTGAGCGAGCTGAATGGCTCGAAGCAGGAATAGAAAGCGGACTTTACGAGGGCACGCCTCTGGTCAAGAATGTCCAAGACCAGAAGAAGAAGGCGCAGTTCGCTCATTCAGTGGATGCCTCCTGCAATAATCTTGGCAGCAGCAGCAAAGGAAACAAGAACAACAGTGGCAGCAGCCCGAGAATAGATCAGAACAAGGGGCAGAAGGAGAAATCCTTTAAAAACAATGATAAACCGCTTCCAATTGGCCTTCAGCAAAAGGGTGATCTTCAAGAGAAGCCCAAGTACATCAAGTGGGAGAAAGATCGAGTCTTCACTCCGTTATCTAAGAGTTTAGAAGTGATTATGAATTACCTTTTGAAGCATGGGATGATCAAACTCCCTAAAATCACAGATCCTCCCGTAATGTTGGGAAAATTCAAAGACCAATTCTGCAAGTACCATAGGGCAACAGGGCACAATACCGAGCACTGTTTCGTCATCAAGCACATGATACAAGACTGCATTGACAAAAGTGAGCTGATAGAGGACGAGGAAGAAAAGCAGCCAGCAGTCCTGACAGAACCATTCCCGGACCACTCGAAGAATTGATAAAGCCAAAGTTTTTGTTTGCTTTCGCCTCTTTTTGTCAGTTGTCTTGTAGGGGCTAGTCAGCCTAGTCTTTTATGAATCTTTTCCTTTTAAAAGTTCTTGTAAATATTCAGTTGTTATCAAACCTTTGCTTATCAATGAAATGTCAATTTTTCTTTATATCTTTGATATTCAAATACTTCCTTCTTTTGCCATACTAGCGGATTTTAAATTCCTGTTCTTTTCTGAATGCGAGACAATCCTGACATCATTCATGAGAGAAATGATATTACCTATGAGGGCTTTTCAAAAATCATGAAATTTCAAAAAGTCTTCGTTATGACTAAAGAGTTCAAATATTCTTTGGTCCAAGCTTTGTCAAAAATCAACCCTCGTGTTGATCATGTTTTCAAAAATAGGTTTTCGAACCATTACATTGGAAAATCAACCCTCGTGTTGATCATGTTTTCCAAAATAGATTTTTGAACTATTGCATTGAAGGATCAACCCTTGTGTTGGTCTTATCTTCCAAAAATAGATCTCAAGTCTTGTGTTGATCATATTTTCTAAAAGTGATTTGTCAAACCGTCATATTCAAATATCAACCCTTGCGTTGATCTTATCTTCAAAAATGGGTTATAAATCATCATATTCAAAGATCAATCTTTGCATTGGTCTTATCTTCCAAAAATGGGTTTTAAATCATTATATTCTAAGATTAACCCCTGTGATTGATCTTATCTTCCAAGGTTGATTTTTAAACATTATCTTCAAAGATCAACCCTTGTATTGATCTTATTATCAATTTTGAACTGTTATTTTTAGAAATCAGATCTGTTGTTGATTTTCTTTTTCAAAAAATAGATTTTAAACCATTGCCTTCAAAAACCAACCCTCATGATGATCTCTCATGTTTGATTTAAAGGATCAGATCTCGCGCTGATCATTCTTCTTATGGTGGATTTTCTTCCCCCAAAATGATTTCTCACTTATCTTTTAAATAAACACTTTCAAGATCCCATATGCAGGCAGGATCAGAAAAACTCATTTTTCTCTTAAATCTTATAAATTTTCAGTTAAATTTGATATTTTTATCAGTTTCATTCATTTTATTCAAGTTTATATCAATTTTATCAAGTTTTTATCAAGTTTACCAATATTTCCTCAATTCCATTAAATTTTATCAATTTATTACCCTTTCAGGTTAAGGGATAAACCTGACCCTCGTTGTCCGAGGTGTTCCCGCTCAGGTTAAGGGAAAAACCTGACCCTCGTTGTCCGAGGTGTTTCCCATCAGGTTAAGGGATAAACCTGACCCTCGTTGTCCGAGGTGTTCCCATTCAGGATAAGGGAAAATCTTGAGACCCCTCGTAGGAGCAAATAACGCTACTTGTGAGGATTCTTTTGTAAATACAAGTTGCGTCAACCTTCATTGATTTTCTAAATTTATATCAATTTCTCTTTATTAAAATTCCTTGAAATTCTTTTTCCCATTCAGGATAAGGGATAATCCTGAAGACCTCTCGTAGGGGCAACGATGCTACCTATGAGAATTCATTTTGCAAATACAAGTTTTATCGATCTTTATTGATTTCTAAATTTATATCAATTTCTCTTCAAATTCTATTCTTTTTCCCATTCAGGATAAGGAAAAATCCTGAGACCTCTCGTAGGGGAAACAATGCTACCTATGAGAATTCTTTTAGCAAATACAAGTTTTTATCGATCTCTATTGATTTATTTATATCAATTTCTCTTTAAATTCTATTCTTTTTCCCATTCAGGATAAGGGATAATCCTGAGATCACTCATAGGGGCAACCATGCTACCTGTGAGAATTCTTTTTACAAAACTAAATCAATTTCCTCAAATGTTCTACATTTTTTTTCAAAGTTCTATATCCTTCTGTCTTCTCAAAGTTTATTCTTTCTATATTCCCCGTCAAGATAAGGGTTTAATCTTGAAAATTGGACCGCATACCTGGTCCATCTAAATCATAAATCATAAATTCTAAATCTTGTCATATCCCTTCTAAATTCAAGTCTCAGGTTATCTCTTCATAAAATCTTCTATTTCCCCTTCAGGATAAGGGATAATCCTAAACCCCGACAATCATTCCTGCTTCAATCTATGAATATCTTAAGAATGTCGGTCTCCTTCCCGACTCTCAGTTGGAAAAACCCGGTGCTCGCACTGGTTATTTTGCTAAAGTTTTTAAATCTAAAGATCAAGTTCAGTCCTCGTACTGGTTGTCTTTCAAAAGTTTCGAACTTAAATCAGGTCATTAAATGAAAAGTCCCAGCCACTTCGCTGGTCGTTAAATGATTAAATGAAAAGTCCCAGCTACTTCGCTGGTCGTTAAATGATTAAATGAAAAGTCCCAGCTACTTTGTTAGTCGTTAAATGATTAAATGAAAAGTTTCAGCTACTTCGCTGGTCGTTAAATGATTAAATGAAAGTCCCAGCTACTTTGTTGGTCGTTAAATGATTAAATGAAATGTCCCAGCTACTACGCTGGTCGTTAAATGAAAAGTCCCAGCTACTTCGCTGGTCGTTAAATGATTAAATGAAATGTCCCAGCTACTACGCTGGTCGTTAAATGAAATGTCCCAGCTACTTCGCTGGTCGTTAAATGATTAAATGAAATGTCCCAGCTACTTCGTTGGTCGTTAAATGAAATGTCCCAGCTACTTCACTGGTCGTTAAATGAAATGTTCCAGCTACTTCGTTGGTCGTTAAATGAAATGTCCTAGGTACTTCGTTGGTCGTTAAATGAAATGTCCCAGCTACTTCGCTGGTCGTTAAATGAAATGTCCCAGCTACTTCATTGGTCGTTAAATGAAATGTCCCAGCTACTTCACTGGTCGTTAAATGAAATGTCCCAGCTACTTCGCTGGTCGTTAAATGAAATGTCCTAGCTACTTCGTTGGTCGTTAAATAAAATGTCCCAGCTACTTCGCTGGTCGTTAAATGAAATGTCCCAGCTACTTCGCTGGTCGTTAAATGAAAGGTCCCAGTTTTTACTGGTCGTTAAATGAAAGGTTCCAGCTCCTTCGCTGGTCGTTAAATGAAATATCTCAGTTTACTGGTCAGAATGTCCAAAATCATAGATGCAATTAAAGGTCACATCAAAATCTATATTGAGTGATTATTTCACGAAGAATTCTCGAAAACTTTGCCAATTTGCTAAAAGCATTTGTTGATTCTAAATATTCTTACTGCACAGAAGAATCGCCTTTGATTACCTCTAGTATTCTTTCCAAAAAGGTAAAACTTTTTCGCGAAAAAGAGGTAAAATTCAAATCTTTTCCCTGTTGATCAACCAGAAGGATGAGAGAAATATCCTCGGTATGATTGGTGAAAGAAATATTCGATGACGTTGAAAAGCCAGAAGCGGATTGATATTGATCATGGCTATGACACATGTTTTAAGATAATTTTCTGGCAATTAGGCAGTGGAAATATCCTGAGCTATAAAAGAATCCACTCAATCCATATCTCCTTATCCATTTTAAAGATGCAATCAAATATCTGCAAAAGGGATCTCTCAATTGTCGTCAAGATGAAGGTGAATAGGCGAGCAGATCCCCGGGGCCAAAGAAGATTTGGATCATCTACCGAGATGAAGGAGTTTGTGAAGGATCCTTCCAGGGAAAGTTCATATCACCATTGAGATGAAGGAGAGTGTGATGAACCTACCGACAAACCCTAAATGATATTTGATTTCTGCTATCCTCTTAAGACTTTTTTGAGCCAATATCCTCAATATAACCCCTGAGATAAAAGAAGGATCGAAACATCTCCAAGATGAAGGAGTTTGTGACGTACCCTTCCCTAAAAAAGAGAGAAAAGTCAGGACATCTCCAAAATGAAGGATGATGTAAAAAGCCCGAAAAAGTTCAATGACTCAAAAAGAGTGCAAAAAAATCATCATGAGAAAACACTCAGATTTCAAACTGCCTAAATTGCCAGCAGTCATCTTTTCTTATGCAAAATATCTGTTATCAATATCTTTTCTTTACTTGCTTTTATGAAATTGAGAATATTTCTTCTCTTCTTATATCAGGGAAATGGATAACTTCCTTGAAGAAAATCATCAGCGCTAAAATTTTGAATTTGACTCTTAAAGACCGAGAGGTTAACCTTGTTAGAGGAAATACTCTAGGTAAAAGAGGGAATATCTTTTGCACACACGTGCACATTTTCAAGCATTTGAGTCAACTATAAATTTACCTTATTGGCAAAAATTTTTAGCTATTCCAAAAATGAAATAAATATTCAATATTCATTTTGATGCAATCTAGAGTTTTTTTACATTACTCCGTCTTTTGCTTTGTCAAGAGACTCGCCTTCTCCTTGATAAAAGGATCGCCTTCCTTATCTTTCGCTTTGTCGAGAGACTTGCCTTCTCCTTGTTAAAAGGATTGCCTTCTTCATATTTCACATCTTACCTTCTCCTTGCTAAAAGGATTGCCATCTTCATATTTCGTTTTCATCTTCTCCTTGCTAAAAGGATTGCCATCTTCATCGCCATCTTTATATTTCGCTTTCACCTTCTCCTACTCAAAGGATTTGCTCTCTTCCATCTTTCACCTTGTCGAAAAGTCACCTTTCTCCTGTTACAAGGATCACCCTATTCATCTTTTTACACCCTCAAAGGGTTTGCCTCCTGTTACCTTATTCATCGTTCATTGCCTCACATCTTCTCATTTTCCATCTCTCACATTCCCAGAAGAGTTACCCCATTCAGTTGAAGTATCTCTCCTGTCCCATCACGGTTTTGAGAAATCCGTATGGTTGTTCCCACTAAGGCTAAGGGTCAAACCTGTACATTTTGCGAAAGGTCATTAAATTCAAAAGCTATTTTAGTCTCAGCCATGAGACGCCCAAGATCATCCCTTTTTCAAAGCTTTAGGGAATCTCATTTCCTTCCTCCTTTCGCAAACCCCTTTCGGGTTTGTTCGTCCAAACTTCGAAGGTCCCATCATGGTCTCTTTATTCGAGAATTCCATATGGTCGTCCCCTTCAGGTTAAGGGTTAAGCCTGAACCTCGTGCATCGAGGTATCTTCCTTTTTCAGGTTTGGGTTAAACCTGAGTCTCGTTCTGACAAGATTTCTCATTTTGACGAGATGTTTTCTTCCAAAGTCCCATCATGGCTCTTCCCATCAAGGAATCCATGCTTTGTATATCCATCCAGAATAAAATCCTACCTGGGCTTCATCTCATGAGGCGTTTTCTCAAAAATGTCCCATCAAGGTCATCATATATTTCCTTCCCCATACAGGTTATTTTGAGATATCTTCGTCCCATCCAGGTTAAGGGCTAAACCTGAGTCATTCCACAAGGCTGATCTTGTCTCACCCATAAGACTCGATCAAACTTCTTATCTTTCATCATTTCGGGATCTTCACCCAAAGTCCCATCACGACTTCCTCATTTCTATTATTCAGTCATATCATTTTCGAGGATTTCGTCTCCCCCAAGCCATTTAGGATAAGGTATTAAGCCTGAAACCATGTCTTTCAAATAAATTCTTCCACACCCAGTTCAGATCTGCTGACTAGGGCATTTTTTAAAATTTGGAGTGTTATCTTTGCCACTAAGCTCGGACTTCAACTGGCTTAGTAGCAAAGAGGGGCATCTGTGAACACCACAAAATTTTCAAAATCTTTTAAATATTCCCTTTTTGCTCCTGATACCATTTTTTGAGAAATTGAGCCACTTTTAAATCTAAATTCTAGTTTATTTCTCAAGTTTTACTGAAATTAAATTTGTTTCATATGTTTGACTTGATTTCGGATCCAAATCCATTGTCCAGATCCAAATCTGAGTCTCATTGTTCAACTTTTAAATTAAAATTACAGAAAATACCAAAAATAGTTTTTGAATAGCTCGGACAGTACCTCCGACATCAGTTTGGATCCATCACGTTGTATTTTTTAATTCAAGTGTCAAAACTCGAACATTTTCTCAAAACTTGGGTCCAAACCCATTCTTCTGAAGAAATTTCCCCAAAATAAACCTGACTTTTCAGAAAAGCTCTGCTTTTGTAAATATTTTTGAAATTTTGTAAAAAAGTAGTCAAAATCCTTAGTTTTTAGAATTTTGTCTTAAAAAAAAATACAAAAAAATATATTTAAGAAAAGAACAAAAAAATAAGAAAATCAAAAATCCAAAAAATTCAGAAACTGTGCAGTTTACCCTCCTTTTTAAAACTTCTTGTTAAAAACCCTCTCTTAAAACCACTTTTGAAAATACAAAAACCATTTTTTAGAAAATTTCTGAAAAGGAGCCCCCTCTTTGCAAATTGAGGAAAAATGGCAAACGGCCATCTCTCGCACGCTCCTCCCTCTCATTCCTACCCTCCATCTTCAACAGTTTCTTCTTCTCCCAGCCTTCTATCTTCAACCAGCATCCCCTCTCTTGAATGCTCCTCTTCTCCTTTAAAAGGAGAGCACGCAGGAGGATTAAGGATTCGTCTCCTACCTCTCCATTGTTGCCCATTTCCATCCAGCCTTCTTCTTCCTCAGAAGTTCTCCTGGTAGAAGGAAAGCCCCATTGTCCATCCTCAGACTTTCAGTAGAATACCAGGTGTGTTATCTAGCAAAACAGAACTAAGGAAGAATGTTTCTCCAATCCGGATCGATACCTCACCCTTCCTGGCTCTGCCGACCATTCCACAGAGCAAGGCCACGGTCTCTCCTTCATCAGATTTTTTTTTTTACGAAAGAAAAGGGAAGCTCCCTCTCGATCCTCTAGCAAAACTCTGCAAAAACAAAAGGAACATCGGCTCCCTTCGGATCCCTGCAACATTCCGGTGAATTTCCCTTCTCTCCTTAATTTTCTGATTTTCTTTGATTTCTCTGTTTCGGGCTTCCAGTAACGCACCATGGATGTTGGTGAGTTGCCTGTAGCAACCTCAAAACCTCCCTGTGCTATAGCAAAGGAACGATTTCGTTCCCACATTTCAGTGTCTTTGTTCTTCTTCATATTTTGCCATTTCATTCTGCATTTCAATTTATATTCTGTTTGATTTCAATTCCCCTTTTTGTTTTGATTTCCTGATGACCATCTAACTTTGTTGTTCTCTTTACGATTTGCTTATGTGCACTGTCTCATCTCAATGGTCTGATAATATTTTGATCTTCCTTTGATCCTGTGAAATACTGTTTGCTGGTTTTGATTATCACGTAGATTTAAACTTCCTGTACCTGCTTCTATAACGCCTTCAAGCTCCCTATAATCCATGCATGCCATTAGCAAGTTGACTAAAACATTCTATCACTTGATCGTATTTATTTACCTATCATATATGTATATATATTTTTTTTTCCTTTCTTCATCGGTTGAGGTAATGAATCATCCATTTAGTGGATTAATTTCTGTTTCACACCCACAGAATTATGCATCATGCATTTTGGTTCCATCATCTACATTCTGACTTAGCCCCATCGCATTCTGTCCATCCTCTCCCTCTTCTTTGTTACAACATCTTTAACCCTCTGCATCCCATTATGTCATCATGCTTTTGAGACAGTGTGTTATGTGAAGGCATAGCTCAATCCCCTCAGATCTTACCTTGAATTGGATATAATTCATGATGAGATCCACTCATTTCATTGGTGGGTTCAGATCGACCCTGTCTCTTACGGCATTCATTTCCTACCACTATCATCATCTCTTTATGGTGGCATTCTTCATTCATTGGATCTCAGGTCATCACCCTGCGCTTAGTTCAATGGTTCGTTTGTTCTTTTTTTTTTACATTGTACAGATTGATATAGCAATATCAAGATCACATGTCCCATTAGATTCTCTTGATTTCATACTTCATCATCTTTATTACATTATGGACTCACATATCATACTCATCGATCTTAAAATCATCTTCAAGCATCTGTTATAATGTGAAAGAAGCGATGATGTCTCAAAATGTATATACATATATATATATATATATATATATATATATACATATATATATATATGTCGTGATAGAAACTCCAGATCTGTTAGGGGTTTCTATGTTTGAGTATAATGAGGTTTTTGAAATTTCCTATGTCACTCTCTTATATTGTTGAAAAAAAAAGACTCTTTTGCTCATGCCTGCAAGTTAATCTGATGCCCACTATTCCTAACCAATGTCTCTGAAAAGGAAAGAATATTGCAGTTATCATCACCTCCATTTGGGGAGGGAACATTCCAAATCTGAGTTAATGAAGAATGACGCAGAAGTTTGTAATTTTTGTGATGATGCTGGTAGCGAAGAGGCATTTGCTGTAATGGAGCAGAGCATACCTACTGCATGTAACTTATGCTGGGTGAAGTCCCAGAAAGTGAAAAGCTCCATGAAGCATACAAGCCTAAGGAGAATGCTAAAAGCCAGCTAGTCTGTGTGATCATCGCAAAATTTTTCCTCTTTCGTTGTTTCTCTCTCTTCCTTCTCTTTTCCTTTTCTAACCTCTATTTTCCTCCTTTTTGAAGGGAGAAGAATAAAAGAAAGAAATGAGAAAGAGAAGAGAAAAGAAAGAAAGAAATAGAGAAGAGGAACTATTTTGCATGGTCTCACTTGACCTTAATTTGAAAACATTTAGAAATTTAACTCGCCTCCGTTTTTGAAAATATTGCGGGAAAATGGAGAGACGGGATTCGCTCGTTGGTATGAAGTTCGACCGTTCCTGGCACCTTTACCAGGGGTAATCGAACCAAGGATCGAATCTATGCCTTTTGCTTTGCCTAAATAAAATCTAAGAATTAATTTTAACTCTAAATGCACAAAGAATCATGCTTGTGCAATGCAAATGATGTATGCTTCTTTTGAAAAGAATGTTTTGAAAATTTTTAAGTATTCTGAGGTGAATTTGATGAGGGAGTGAAGAAACGTTTGAATTAAAATTTTGAAATAGATCAGAGAAGTTCTAAGTTTTTAAAGTAAATCAGAGTTGGGAAAATAAATGAGAAAAAAATGACTTGAAGCTTTAAGAATGAAAGGAGATGAAGTTTCAAAGTCAGAAATGGACTTTGAACTTAGATTTAGGAGAAGAGATAAAATTTGATAATTGAATTTAAGATTTGAAATTAGGATGGATTCGCGAAATCCAAATGGTATAGAAAATTTGAGAAATCTAGACATGATTTGTAAAGGGATCTGGAAATGAACTGAAAGTTGGATTTGAGAATAAAATTTGATTTGAAATCTGGAATTCAGATCCGAAGTTTGGATCTTTAAGATGGATTTAGATCTGAAGTCTAAGATCCGAAGTAGAATTGGGTTCTGGATCCTAAGATGGATTTGGATCTGAAGTCTGAGATCCAATGTAGAGTTGGACTCTGGATCCTATAAGGAAATTGGATCTGAAGTCTGAGATCCAAAAGGTAGAATTGGACTTTTGGATCCTAAGATGGATTTGGATCTGAAGTCTAAGATCCAAAGTAGAGTTTAGATTCTGGATCCTGAGATGGATTTGGATCTGAAGTCTGAGATCCAAGGTGAAATTGGATTCTGGATCCTAAAATGGAATTTGGATCTGAAATCTAAGATCCAAAGTAAAAATGAGTTCTGGATCCTAACATGGAATTGGATCTGAAATCTGAGATCCAATGTAGAGTTGGAGTTTGGATCTTGAAGAAGAATTGGATCTGAAGTCTGAGATCCAATGTGATTGTTGAATCCTGGATCCTAAAAGTGGATTTGGAGTTAACTTCAGAAGATGAATCAAGAACTTCCAAGTTTAATTTGAACTTGGAAAATGAATTTTTAGAAATTGAATCTTTGAATATACAAATGAATTTCAAAGTCAAATTAGACCTTGAATTTGAAACTTAGAAGATGAATCAAGAACTTCCAAGTTTAATTTGAACTTGGAAAATGAATTTTAGAA
This sequence comes from Nuphar pumila, assembly GCF_984573655.1. Classification (NCBI taxonomy): domain Eukaryota; kingdom Viridiplantae; phylum Streptophyta; class Magnoliopsida; order Nymphaeales; family Nymphaeaceae; genus Nuphar; species Nuphar pumila. The sequence goes on from NC_143249.1 coordinate 55,603,394, forward strand.
ATTGAATCTTTGAATATACAAAATAAATTTCAGAGTCAAATTAGACCTTGAATTTGAAACTTAGAAGATGAATCAAGAATCTCAAAGTTTAAATTGAACTTGGAGATTGGATTGGAGTTTTGAATAAATTGGGAATTTCAAAGTCAACTTGAACTTTGGAATTTGGTTTGGATTTGAATATAAAAAATGACTTTGAAATCTCAAAGTTAAATTGAACTTTGAGATTGAAAATGAGATTGAATTTGAAAGATGAAAGGATGAATTGGATTTTATAAGACTTGAAGATAGATTGAGGAAGATATTTACATTACTTGGGGTTTTGAAAAAGGAATTTTGAGAACATGCTGCAATTCTATCCTAAGTGATGAATGAATTTAAAGAATTTAAAAATTAGATTTTGAAAAGTGTATCCCATTCTTTAAATGAATTAAAATAAGATTGAAGATATAATACATCCTTGACTATGGTCATTGAATGTATTATATAATAATCTATATTTAAATTCAGGTGAAGAATAAAACATATTTTTGTGCTTTTATAGAGTTTAAAATGGAATTAACTCTCAATATACCCTGACTATGGCCATTGGTATATATTTTGAGCCAATTATAAGTTAAACTCTAATAAAAGAAAGAAAGATTTGAAAATATGATGATTTTTGAAGAGGATCTAGTGTGGATCCAATGTTATTTTATAAAAGATAAAAATCCTAAGTCTTGTTTACATCCCGACTATGGTCGTTGATGTAAATCATTAACTTAGGATTAATTTACCTCTTACGAAATGGTGCACGTGCCATTCGTGTAGCCATCTGTGAGAATTTGAGAAAAAAAAAATGAATGAAAATAAGCAATTTATGATTTTTTTACAATGCTGATTCATTCTATCTAAAACAGGAAATGTAAATTCTCATTATATCTAGCTATTACAATACATGAAATCAGATCTACAACTTCCCAATAATGATATTTTCCACCTATTTCCTGCAAAACACTTGGTTAGTATGATCATAGTGGAAATTTGTATACATTGTATGGATATCAATGGCAAAAGTCGAGATATAAATGATGAAAAAGATGGAGAAATGACATTATATACCTATATATGTACATGCATACCTAGATATACATATGTATACATATATATATATATATATCATATTTATGTGTGCATATATATATATATATATATGTATATGTATATATGTATATATATATATATATATATATATATATATATATATATATATATATATCATATATGGCATACATGCAATGTAGGTGGATGAGGATGGGCTGTATGGGTTTTGCTGAAATGTGTTGACAGCAAGTATGTAAGATGCTGAAAAAGGTGGGCTGGGTGATGAGAATGAGCGTGGATATGTAACAGGCTGAAGGTAGGGAGGAATACGACAGGTAAGATGGGAAGTTGCTGGAGATAATATATTTGGCAGATGATGGCTATAGATATTGTATTATAAGTGCAGGGAAATATGAATGATTCTTAGCAATCTCACAAAGGGGGTTTAATATCATTAGCAAGTTGAAGAAATGGGAGATGGTAATACACCAGTGAGGCTGCTAAGTTAACAGGGTACTGCTATAGCAATGAGAGACTGGACTGTGAATGGGAAAGAATCCATACAAGATAAGACAATGGTCCCTATAGTAACAACAGTGGCTATGCGAGTGTTGTTGTAGCAGTGGAAGTAGATGGTATGAAAGTGCAAGTGCTAAAGGGGGTGATATTGGGTGAACATGCAGGTGGAACTATTGAAGGCAGCAGGTGTGGAGCTGGATGACATGTGTAAAATGGAATGAGCTTGCAACAATATAATGACTGATAGGTGGCAAATGAAATACAGAAAATAACAAGATATCTAAGGGTATGCTAATGATCCAGTTCACTATAATGTGGATGAGGATATACTACTGAAGCATGTGCTTTTGTGGGTTTGGAAATGACATTGTGGTGAGAGGGTTACTGTTAGCAGGTTGCAGGGGATGAATGGCAGCAGAGCTGAATATCTATGTGGTAACGGATGGTGATGCTGCAGTTGTAAAGGGGTATATGATCCTGAGATGAAGTCATAACAGGAAATGCCACAGCAATATATTGGCCGTTACTGTGGTTATGTAAGAGGCTACAGTGGGAAAATGATAGAACTGATGCATAGACAGACAAGCATATATGTTTCGGAGATTGATGATGATTTTTTTTTTTAGCAGACTCTAGCCCTCTGTGAATTTCATAAAGCTCAGAAAGATTTTAGCCTATTATCCAGCATGCTTGTAGGTAATGCAGGTGTTTATCATATGCTTTTATGTGCAACTGTAAGTGTTTCTGTTTCTCTACTTCCATCTGTTTCAATATTCGATGGTGCTCCATCCGATGGATCTGGGATGTATTCCGCTAGCCAAAGACTTTTGTAAGTGGCTTCCAACATGGAATATAGCAATCCCTTGACTGCCCCTGATCCTCAGAATACCCTTAGGTGTTACCCTATTGGACCCTCCAAGTTGTGTGATGGCTTCAACAAGTCGATCATGGAGATTAGATGTCCAACAAGGGCGCTGCTTGTTTGATCCACTTGTAGGGGCATGGATTCTAATTGAACCTGGAGAGATACCAACATCTCCTGCTGCTTTCTCTGGCTGTTATGAGAGACTGAAGGGAATTTGGGGTTGTGATCTGAATGAAGCATGGAGGGCTGATGCTATCTCACAGGCCTGAATGTGAAGCCTTCAAGAGGTGATGGGGTGTTTGAGTTGGATGTGGATATGTGTATAAGGTATGTGTGCAGGTGCTTGTGAGGATGTATTAGCTACAAGGAGAAGGTGAGATGACTAGAGCATGGAGGCTGCTGTAAGGAGAAGGCAAGGAGAGCCATGTGAAGGTTACTGTAAAGAAAAAAAAATAATAACAATAATAAAAGCACAAGTGCACAACTTATACAGGGGTCAGTATCATGGAAATTATGCATCAAATAAAACATTCGAGATGAACACTTAGCAGGGGACAATCCTGGACTGTGATAGTTTTGAGTAATAACAACAGGGAAAGAAAACAGAAAAATTAAAGATTCAAAACAAGAGATCAATTAAGCATAAACGAAAATAAATAAATAAGATGAAAATGCACTTACAGGAATGTAACAACATCTATACTAAATCAATCTAGTTCGTTCATTTGAAATTATCATAGAAATTCATGCATAATATGGAAAGGAAATGATGCTTATGTTCAGCTGAAAGGCTAAAAGGGAGTAAAATGCACAATGGGTGAAATGTTGATGAATGAACACTTAGATTACAGAGTAACCGATGGATGCCATGGAAATCACATGAAATGTGATATGGGAATATTATAAAAATGGATGAAGGTGAGGTAAAGAAATGATGCAAAAACCTAAATATATATGTATATATATATATATATATATATATATATATATATATATATATATATATATATATATATATAAAAGAGTCGATGATGCAAATGACAGGAAAAAAAATGTAAGCCATCATGATCATAAGGGGAATTATTGACATCAAACAGATCAAAATCTTGGAGACAAAAGTGATACCGTCATTACTGATGATCTTCCAACATCGTTTCTTCTTAAATATTCATGATTGATCCCTAAGTATATGAATATTGAATCCACGGATAATGGGAAAATCCATTATAATTGAGTTCTGATTACAGAAATACAGAATGATACTATAAAAAAAAAAATACTCGGCACCCACATAACGGGGATATATATTAATGGGGGCAGGGAGCTACACGAATCTTGTATCTGATATCATAGGTCATTAAAACAGGGAATTTAGATCCTTGGGTGATTAGCAGTGAACATGATGCCCAAAAAAATTCAATGGGCGGCAAAAAAAAAAAAAATACAAAACAATTATCAAAGGATAGAACTGAGAGATTAGATGTAACTCAAAATTTATAATGAAAGAAAAAGGGGATCGAAATATAAACAGGATATAAAACTAGAATCATCACATATGGAACCATTGGAACTAAAGAAAAATGTTGGAATTAAACCACTCCATTGTTATTGCACGTGGGTGTGTTGACGTTGTACAAGCAACTCAAGCACTACCCATGGTGCGTCAGTGGGGCAAAAAATGAATGGAAAGGAAAACTTCAATGGGATTTATGTAAAAAGAAATCAGAAGAAAAGGAAGTTAACTAAGGAGAAATGAAGAGGAAGAAAAGTATTGGCCTTACCAGAGGTGCTGAGGATTGATTTTCTTACGGGCGACTGCAGGGAAGGCGCCTTGCGGAGAGGTTCTTCTTCTTGTTCTTGCAGGGGGAGACTCGGATGGAAGAAATATGGTAATTCTGAAGAGCTCTCGATGGACTTAGTTGGTTGAATCGTTAATGGATGCTTTTGCTCCAGAGAAGATGGATGCTCCAAGAGGTTGATAATGGATGCTTCGATAATGGGTTATCGAAGGAAGAAAAGGGATACTTCCAGGGTTACTGCCTGAAGATCTGTTGTTGTATGAAATATTACAGAAAGGATCAGATGCCTGAATGTAGATGATGAGGGTTTTAATCGATGAAGGGGAGCGAGAGATGGATCAAAGAAGTTGAAGAAGGGGCAAAGCCATCGTGAAAGAGGGGTGCGAGGGTGATAACGGATTAGGAAGCATAAGATGGAGGGGTCGATAATGGATGCCCTTGAAGAGGCTCAAAGGCCTCTTCTTAAAGGGAAATCGAGAGCTTGAGCGTGAGGTCAGTTGAAGATGGGAGGCTGAGAGAAGAAGGAGTTGTTGAAGATGGAGGGTAGGAATGAGAGGAAGGAGCGTGTGGGAGATGGCTGTTTTCCCCTTTCTCAAATTTCCAAAAGAAGGATTCCCTCTTTTTAAGATTTTTGTAAAATGGCTCAAAATGAGTTTTTTGGTAAAATCTTTAAAAATTATTTATTTTTCTCATAGTTTTTTTCCCTAATGTTTTTGGTTTTTTTCATGATTTTTTCAGTTTTTGTATTTTTGGAACAAAAATCTAAGTTTTTACATGAAAACAAAGATTAAACACTAATTTTTTTGTATTTTTCTAAGAAATATTTACAAATGTATTTTTCTGAGAATTTTAGACCATTTCGGGGAAATTTCTTCAGAAGAATGGGTTTGGATCCAGGTTTTGAGAAGATGTTCGAGTTTTGATACTTGAATCGAGAAATATAATATGATAGATCCAAACGAATGTCGGATGGACTGTCCGAGCTATTTGAAAATTGTTTTTGGTATTTTCTATAATTTTAATTTAAAATTTGAACAAGGAGACTCAGATTTGGATCTGGACAATGGATCCAGATCCGAAATCAATTTAAACATATGAAATGAATTTAATTTCAATAAAACTTGAGAAATGAACTGGAATTTATATTTAAAAATGACACATTTGCTCAAAAAATGAATTTAGGGGCAAGAAGGGAATATTTAAAAGATTTTGGAAAATTTGGGGTGTTCACAGTCTGATAAATCCGTTCCTACAGAATGTCTGTCATAATGCCAATACATGTGATTCCAAAAGACTACAACTCAGTCTTCTGTTATAAAATTTCCTTACCAAAGTTAGCAGATTGCTGGTTGGGGAATGTGGCCCCGTCACATCTATAGCTCACAGCTACAAAAATTTGCAGTATCTCTAATAAACAGGGTAACTTGCATGCTATTTGTAACAAATTGAAGAGTTGTATCAGATATTTTTATGCGGGATTTGAGCATTCTCGCAGATGAAGTTCACTGGTGGATAGCCATTGTTATAATAGCTTAACTGTTGCTTGGTCCCACGGACTGCCAGGATTGGTCAAATCATTGGAGGAACAGATTGTAAAAGCTTTCTTACAACCCCTTTTCCAATTTTTTTTTTTAGTTTTATAGTGTTATGAGCCTGTGTACCACTTATATACAGTAGTATTTTGAGTTCAACACTTCAACCATTCACAGGTTATTGTCACATCCCACTATGCTCATGTCTTCCATTGCATGCATGGCATCACATTTTTTTAGTCTGCGCCCACCACCATCTCAACATCATGGCAGCTACCTGTAAGTATATATGACACATTTTCTTTTAGTGAGCCACCAATGCATATTATGATATGACAAATATTGAAACTCGCATTCTTCCAAATATTGTTGTACTTACAATTAATCCTAACAGCAATATAAGGTCAAAAACATTTTATGTTGTTGATCAATTTCTGCAAATAGCTAAACAACATCATGAGAAGATGAATACAGATGACCCAAGTGGAGCTCTAAGCATCAGAGTGCCTTCAGTAGCAGGAAATACAAGCTTGATTGGGTGGGTTACGAATTCCCTGATACAAAAAGGAAAAGCGTCCGAGCAAGCACCTGTTGTTGATGCCAATTCTGATAAACCTATTGTTTCTGCAACCTCGAGCACAAGCTTAGCTATTGGTGTGACAGACTCTATGCCAAGAAGCTTGAGTTACAGTAGTGACATGGCTGATCAGGCTGCACCCTCGTCTCCTACATCCACAGATGGTTGGGGGGGAATTAGAAAATGGAATAAATGGGCATAAGAGCAATAAAGATAGGTGGGATAATATTGAACCAGTTGAGCAAAGGGGCCCTTTAGCATTTACCCCAGCTTCATCTTTGCAACACCACCTTATTCTAGCTCCCATCCTCAACCTTAACCTCACTGACCATACATTTTCACCATCACCTGCTAAACAGTCCCTTAAAGTCTTACCTCCATTAGCTATAGCTCCATTAATACCATTCCTATTGCATCACCTTCCATCACCTATGTTATCACTATCTATACATCTGCCACATACCTACTTTATATCCATGTTATATATATATATATATATATATATTATATATGCCTATATATATATATATATACATATAAAGCACATTTGGCTATCCTTCCATACCTTAGATCATCCATGTTGTTTCATTAGGAGTTAAGTACAAAGTAAGCATATGAGTGTCTCATCGCTTTCATCTCTGAAATCCATGTGATATATGCTATTTCTCTTCTATTTTCCATATTAACCAAGTGTTTTGCAGGGAATATGTGGAAAATATCATTAGTTGGAGTTGTAAATTCAATTTTCACGTATTGTAATAGTTAGATCTTAAAGAGAATTTACATTTCTTGGTTTAGATAGAATGAATGAGCATAATAATGTCATAAATTGCTTATTTTCATGCTTTTTACCTTTATTTCTCCAAATTTTACAATGGTGAAACACGAATGGCACGTGCACCATTTCGTAAGAAGTAATTAATCCTAAGTTGATGATTTACATCAATGGCCATAGTCAGGATGTAAACAAAACTTAGGATTTTTATCTTTTATAAAATAACACTGGATCCTTTTAAAAAATCATCATATTTTCAAATATTTCATCTTTTATTAGGGTTTAACTTAAAATTAATTCAATATATATACCAATGGCCATAGTCAAGGTATATTGAGAGTTAATTTCATTTTAAACTCTATAAAAGCACAAAAATATGTTTTATTCTTCACCTGAATTTAAATATAGATCATTATATAATACATTCAATGACCATAGTCAAGAATGTATTATATTTTCAATCTTATTTCAATTCATGTAAAGAATGAAATATGATCTTCAAAATCCAATTTCAAAATTCTTCAAATTCATTCATCATCTAGGATAGAATTGCATCACATTCAAAATTCTTTTCCATAAATCCAAGTGATTTCCTTTTGATATCTTCTTCACTTCTCAAATCCATCTTCAAATTCAAATATCATTTTCAGATTCTAAATTTAAAAGTTTGAAGTCCTATTTGACTTTGAAATTCATTCGTATATCCAAAATTCAAATTCTAAATGAAATTTCAAAGTTTAAATTAACTTTGAAACTTCTGATTCATCTTCAAAACTTAAAACTAGGTTTATCTTCAAATTCAAAATCAAAGTTTGAGATTGATCTTGAATCTCAAAAGCTTGGCCTTTTTTAAATTTTAAATCTGGGTTTTCAAAACCCATATCCATATTCAAGAGTCCCATTTGGACTTTCAAAAACTTAAATCCGAAATTAGATCAACTTGGATCCAGTTTTCTAAATACAATTCTATCCTTGGATCTTAGACTTTAGATCCACTCCATTCTAGGATTCAGAGCCCAATTCTACATTGGATCTCATGATTCAGATCCATTCCATTCTAGGATCTAGAACCCAATTCCATAATGGATCTCAGACTTCAGATCCACTCCATTCTAGGATCCAGAACCCAATTCTACATTGGATCTCAGAATACAGATCCAAATCCATGTTAGGATCCAGAATCCAACTTCACCTTGGATCGCAGATTACAGATCCAAAATCCATTCTAAGATCCAGAACCCAATTCCATCTTGGGTCTCAGACTTCAGATCCAAAATCCATCTTAGGGTCCAGAGTCCAATCCTACATCGGATCTCAGATTTCAGATCTTAAATTCATTTTAAGATCCAATTCCATTTCAAAATCTAGATTTCAAATTTAATTCCATTTTCAGATCTCATCTGAACTCCCTAAATTCACTTTATTTTCTAAATACCATTCAAAATCATCATTAGATTCAAATTTCATTACAAGTTCTATTTCTTCTCCTAAATCTATGTTCAAAGTCTATTTTCTGACTTTGGAATTTCTTTCCTTTTTCCTTTTTACTCATCTTTCAATCATTCTTTTCAAAATTCAAAGATTTATTTTTCCAATTCTAAATTACTTTAAAAGACTTAGAACTTCTCTGATCTATCTCAAGTTCTAAAATTAGATTCAACCATTTCTTCACTCCATTATCAAAGTTCATCTCAGAAATACTTGGAAATTTTCAAAATCATTCTTTTAAAAGGGAGCATACATCCTTGCATTGCACAAGCATGATTCTTTGTGCATTTAGATCTTTAGAGTTAGAATAAATTCTTAGATAATATTTAGGCAAAGCAAAAGGCATAGATTCGATCCTTGATTCGATTACTCCTGGTAAAGGCGCCAGGAACGGTCGAACCTCGTACCGATGAGCGAATCCCGTCTCTCCATTTTCCCGCAAATATTTTCAAAACGGAGGCGAGTTATTTGCTAAATATTTTCAAATCAAGGTCAAGTGAAAATCCGCAAAAGAATTTTTCTCTCTTCTTTCTTTTATCTTATCTCTTTCTTTTCTGTCTTTTATTTTTCTCCCTTCAAACAGGAGGAAATTAGAGGTTAGAAAAGGGAAAGAGAAGGAAGAGAGATAAACCACCAGAGAGGAAAAATTTTGCGATGATCACATATATTAAGTTTTTCATCATTGCCTTCGCCTTAATTGAATCAAACTCTAAGGAGTCAGCCTACACATGCACTGGCATTTAGTAGCTATATAGAACAAGGTTCAAAGTTAAAGCATCCAACTAATATAATCTTTATCTTATTATTAGGTGAGTAAACACAGCAGAAAAATATTGATTTTAGAAATCAATTTTATAAATTGGTTTCATGGTTAAATCTTTGGACACATGACCTTAAGAGAACTGCTACAATCGCATATCTGAATAGACATTGACTATGCACAAAGTAATTGAAATTCAGAATTTAACTAATAATCAAATGTCCAATTAAATAGTCCTTAAGCAATTAAGAAAGTATTAAAATTTAAATAAGAAGCCCTTGGGATCATCAAAACATCAGTGTGTACAACCCCTCCAGCTTTCTACACTCGCTCAGACCATCACATATCTATTGAAAAACATTTTATTTTAAAAGAATGAGACTTTAAAAAGTCCCAGTAAAATTCACGCAGCTAATACAATATACAACACATAAAGCTTGCATGATATAAATATCTCAGAATTTAAATCAATTATCAACAAGGCAGATATAAATTTTCTACAAGCTATTCAAGAATTCAAAATTCATAAGCAAGTAATAACAATCTTAAATATTCTAATATCAACTCCAGATGAGAACAAGACATCAATGAGCATGAATTTATGAACTTTCAGGATCAAGAATAGTTTGTACTCATAAAAGGTAAAGTAAAGCAAAGTGCAGTAAAGTAATGTGAGCAAGAAATTTATGTTTCATCTTATTTTTTCAGTCTATCTGGGTATGACGTAGACCAACCCAAAATAAGCTGACTAGCTCGGGTGTTTATTATGCTATGTATTTTATTATGCTTGAGTAGCCTCCTAAGTTGTATCCCGCAAGGATGGAGCCCAAAACCGAGAGAGGAAATGGCCAATCTGAGAGAACTCTAATCAGGAGCATGACACCTGCATCACAACGATGATCATGATCACTCACTTCTGCAGAAGTACCCGAGAACTGCCATCTAAGACAAATTGATAGTCTTGGTCTCCCTAATCTCCCTAGCTGGCGGACCTGACGAGGAATTGCCTCTCATGAGTCAAACTAAAGGGTCCAGGTGCATACCTTCTACCCTCTCTAAGGTAAATCGTTGTCAAACAGCCAGTTAAGTATATATACCTCGACAAAACAAGGCATACATGGAAGGGCTTTCACAATGTATCTTTAAATTAGGCCATAGGTAACACATGTAACTACCATTTAGGCTAGTGCACTTTCCATATCATTGTTCCCTCTTATGAAACCATTATTATCTTAATTTCACCAAGCACACCAAGTACCCATCAAACCCTGTGAGATATCACACTTCCTGCATGTATTTACAAATATATGACCAACACGAAACAAGATTAACATGCTCACTATTCATTTTTTGCATGCTTTATAATTATAGTCATGCTTATAATCGATTTATCATAAAAAATCACATAATCAAACTGCTATAATTGAACAGGTCCACAAATCTCACTAGCAACATGTATAGAAACAATAAATCTTACCATTAACTCTATCACATATTTATCTCAAATCAAATATGATTCAAGCACTAAATTTATGAAAAGCTTAAAGAAACATTAAAACATAATCGAAGTCATTAACTAGACTTTCCTGATAAGAGCTCCCATAAACCCTTACCAATCAAATCAATATAACTATAATTAATATTATGAACTTTCAGTCCTCAAATCATATTAAACCTAATTAAAATATTAATGATAGCATACACATTAAAGAACTCATTAAAATTGGCCTGTAACTAAAAACACATAAGTCTTTTTTCTCAATTCAAGCCCCTACAAGCCCAAACCGGAAAGACTTGCATATTTCTAATTATGCTAAATTGTATTCATGCTTAAACAAGATTGATATACATTACTTAAATTTAGTTCATGCTATTCATACCACAAACAATTCACATCTCACAGGAATATGTCTTTAAAATCCGTTAGAATAATATGTTTGCAAAACAAATGCGAAAAGACTCATATATTATACATATGATTCATAGAGACATCACAATTAGATCTTTTCATATATCTAACTCATTAATCTTGCTTCAGTATGATATATAATCACTAATAATATGAAATTCATGTCAGACATATATTAGAATCATAAGTCTCTAACACGTTGCTAAATAAAAACAAGTATATGTGGCTGAAATTTAGATCACTTGCAACCTGATTTTATAAAATCTGCCAAGAAAAGCAAAATATCGATAAAATCATGATATTTTTACCGTAGTTACCTGTATCTGTCAAGAATACAACCCAACAAACCGTTCTTAAAAATAATAAATAGCAAAATAATTAAAGATCTTATATGAAACCCTATTTAGATAGAGTTTTGGTCCAGAATCTATAATCTGCAGGATTTTAATCAGATTAAGGTATTTCTTGAAATTTTTGCAAAATGTTTTTGACAAAATCCTTTTTACACAGTATGATATTAGGTATTAATATTCACCCACAATTTTATAAAATATTTAGAGTCATTTTTCATAGGCGTTACCAATGTTTATCAAAGATGGGTCGAAATCATCTTGTAAACAGAGTCAGAAATTGAGGCTCTGTTAAAATAGGCATATATGCATCACTATAGATCCAAAATGAGTGAAACAAGATTCTAAATTCAAGATCAAGATGTTTAAATGATCGTAGTAATTTTATTTAGATTTTTTCGATCAATATTCATAAAGTTATCAATTTTGATCCAAAACTGGTTGGGAAAATTTATCAGACATCATAACTTTAGGTTTTTCAAAAAATGATTTTGTAAAAATCCTTTTTAAGATTATAAAACCTTTATAATCTGATTATTTTTTATTTGTTCTAACTTAATACATGAATAACACCATAAAAATCATATGATGATTAGATTTACTATGAAATAATAACAAAACCCTAATTTTGCATTTTTCTCAAAATTATTATTGGGAAAAATACAATATTTGTATTTTTTTATTCAAGAAATGATTTCTTCAACCAAGAAAACATGTAGAACAGATCAAGAACATATTCAAAGTTACTAAAAATCAAAATACTTCAATCATACATGCTCTCAGTGTGTAAAAACATCGACTATGTAAATTTTACTTGTCTACAATCGAGTTTCACGGTTAGAACGAAGAAAATGGATGATTCGACTCCTATTCCACCACCACCCAATGACTAAGTGTAGGTCTAATGGCTGCACAAGGGTTCTCCAATCCTCCTACACATTTTGAAGGAGAGATAAAACTCAAAAAGCTAGAAGAAAAATGAAAAGGAGAGAGAAGAAGAAAGAGAGATATTTTTCTCAAAATGTGAGGGGCATATGGGAGGGGTGTATTTTTATACCCTCCCTAGCCCTAGATCAATAAGATCTAAACTCTTGCTCTCCAAAAATGTGTGGAGGGGGACAGAGGACTATTCTTGAGAAAACAACAACTTCTAGACAACTAATTATGATTTTTTTTATTTTATATTTTATTATTTTGTAAGACAATAAAGTTTGACTTTTCAACATTTGATTCTAGCTTGGATACTCATCTGGACTCTTCTAGATGTGCGGGGCGTCTCCTATATTTAAAACTTTAAAAATATTTAATTTAAAGTTCTTAATTATCCCCCCTTTATTTTGCTTAATTTAAATTTTTATGAATTTGAAACTAGAGGTTATGAAGTCTATGTGGGCTCTTGGATCCAAATGGAGATCTACATTGGATGTCCCCCATGAGGGTCCAAAACACATCCATTGGGTCCAAATACTAATTAGAATTGGATCCAAACCAAACTAAACCCCACATCCAACTTGGATCCAAAGAGCGATTTTGGATCCAGAACCAAAATTCGAGATTCAAAACACAAAAACCCAAACAAAATCTTTGACTTATATTTTTTTATTATTCTTTAAATATTATTCACACATTAAGAAAAGGATTTATAATTACTCAAAACCAAGAAAATTAGGAAATTTAAGAAAATCGAGAAAATCCAAAAATTTAAGGAAATCAAGAATATCACCAATTCAAGATTTTCAAGAAAATCAAGACAATCAAGAATGCCCAAATATAGTCATAATCATATCAATACCATCATATGTTCATTTCAATTATCAAGAAAATCATGAGTTTTACATCCTACCCCCCTAAAAAAAAAATTGTCCCCAAAATTCGATACACAAAGCACTCAAAACAACTGAGGGTATTTTTCTCGTATACAAGCTTTTGGCTCCCAAGGGCACTCTTTGATACCATGATGTTACCATCGTACTTTCACTAAAGGGATAGTCTTTGTTCTTAACATCTGCTCTTTCCGATCAACGATCGCTATGAGACTCTCTTCGTGTAAAACCCATGAATTTTCAGGAATTTTTAATGAAATAAAAAATGTGTATTTATGTGAAATAGTGAGATTTTATGCGAAGTAATACATTTTTTATGATTTAAGGTTAATAGAACAAAATCGGTAACAAACCCTCAAAAGTGGTATTTGGATCCGGTTCTTGGCTGAATCCGATAATCGGACCCAGTTCACGAGACCCAATGGTAAATTCAATGGTTTCGGGATAATAGCGTGAGATCCGAAACACATTTAAGGTAAGAGAGGGCAAGTTTAGAACAAACAGAAGTAAAATCCATGTGAAAACAGAAGAAATCCATCAACGAGGAAAAACGCCCAAATATGACATAAAAAGAATTTTCTTGCAAAAATAAACACTAAGTGATGGTGTGGTGCAGTGGTAGGATGCACGGTTGTGTGGAGCCACAACCCAAGTTCAAAGCCCTGGAGCGCCCACGTAGAAATGAAAAACATTGTTTTTTCATGAAATCCGGAACAATACTAAAAGAGTTAAATACAATTTAATTCACACACTTTGCAACAAAAAACAATGTAGCACAAGTGGTGGGGCTCGTTACCCCTTAGGTTGAAGACCCTGGTTCAAAACCCTTTGTGCATGGATTTTTCCTTTTTCGCACAAAAATAGGATGATGGGGATTAAAAGAAAATAAATAAATAAATAAATAATATATATAGGAATAGTAAAAACGTGGGAGTTGGGTTAAGCCTACATTTTTTGCTACTTTTTCCCCTTTTCCAAAAAGTATGGGGGATCCTATGTGACATGGAAGAGGGGTAGCCATAAAGCAACTAAATGGGGAGGTTAGAGAAAATCTTGCCAAAGGAGAAAGGGGCCGATTTTGGAAAGAAAAATGCACCCACCAAAAATCGTGGGATTGAGGTTGGGGTTGCATTTGAAAATCAAAAACTCCCCTAAGTAGTAAAGGAGTTAAAATAAGGCACCATGAGAGAAACGTCAGCCCACTATTGACGTCTCTCTCTCTCTCTCTCTCTCATCGTGAGTGTGGACTCCATTGTTGACGTGGTGTGCCGCTCCAACGAAGAAAAGTGTTTGCAGTCGTGTTGTCACGAGACTCCAAAGAGGTAAGTGGCATTTTATTCGTGTGTGGTTGATCAGGGTTTTTGTGACCCCAAATATGGTTCACGCCCCCATCACTTCCCTTTGATGGCACCACCAGCATATGTAGTGTGTTCACCATCACCACCAGCATGGTCTGGAATGGGGATTTAATGCACAGAATGGGTTCATCTCTAATTCATAGTAAAACTTTTACATGCTAAGTATCATATAACGTAAGTGGGCACATGATTTGTAATGAAAGAATGGTTACATACCCATGGTTCCATGCATAAATCAAAGTGTATATCCTGCATACATGTCAAACATGTAAATCACTTATAACTAAGGAAAAGACGTTAGTTGTGTTGATGTGGTTGATTATGATTAAACAGCTGTAAAAAAAAAAAACTGGAATGAGAACTATGCACCAGCAACACTTGTAGATGTTGAATGTTAACTTGAGCATGGAAATGAAGTATGCATCGGATGCATGATTGTATTGTGCATGGACTGAATATTAAAATATCACACATGACACATAGTTTATATCAGTGCATTTAGAATTTGGTAAGGCTGTAGTTGAACTTACAAAATATTATGTTGACGTCTATTCTAAAGTAGTGCATAAGGTTCAGTTAGTGGTTATGAAAAAAAAAATGGAAATCATGTGATCGTGAGGCAGCAACTTACCTACATTATATCTCCTTCCAAGTATATATATTATTGGCATGTAGTGCATAAGTTCACTTAGTCGTTATGAAGAAAAAAATAATTTACCTAAGTGGTACAAGTCATAGAAATATCTATCATGCATAATGGTGATGTAGTTGAAATATTATTTTGAAAAAAATATATATATTACAAACTGTTATACGTAAGTCATGATGTAGGTCTTCTCTTACACCTTGCATGTTCAGCTGAGAATAGAAGTATGAAAATTTGTAAGTTTTGAATTCTTTGATCTAAGCATCTTGATAGCAAGCCAAGAACATGCACCATTCGGTCCTCTCAAAACTCGTTGGAGGATCTAGGACGATTAAACTTAATTGAGATGTGGGATACAGTTTTGTTTTTTTGTTTTTTGCTTTCTCTCTCTCTCTGAACCTCACACTAGTAGTGGTGTTACGTAGAACATGTATAGTAGGCATCAGACTTGGAAATCTTTCACCGTTAGTGTCGCACACTTATTAAGAAAAAAAAAACAGAAAATAGATATACGGTTATCTACCTTTACCGTTGTTGTTAAAGTTGAATTTGCACGTGAGTGCAGGGTCTATCTGGGGTTGTTCGTCCACCCTTACAACAGGGCACCCAATACACGGTTGGGTTTGGTCTGGCTATTGTTAGACCCAGTTGGGAGTCTACACAGTCCCAACTATGAAACCAAACCACCCTAACGGTCTGGTAGTAGACCGGGTGGGCTGGTGGATGTGGGTACCGTCAGCTGACGGTCTGGCGGGGTCTGCCTGCTACTGATGACCGGCGGTCAATTGAAGTAGTGCAGCGGATCACCGCATTTTGTTGATGTTGGCATTGCCAGCATGTGGCTGGAATAACAGCCTGTTGTTGTTGCTTCTGGCAGGACGTCAACGTTGATGTTGCAACCATGTACGGGTTTGCCATAGTCAGCAGAACCCCATAGACGAGTTTGGGCAGGGGTCGGCTTGACCCCTGCCTTATTCTGGTCACACCATGACCACAAACCGAGTTGACCTTAGTGGTTGATATGCTTCCGAGTTATGGTTAATTATTTCGCAGCTTTAGTTGAACAACCTCAACCAAGAAGAGGATCCCATACCTTATCTTGGCGGCAACCATGGCACAGGCCACGGTAGTAATGATCTGTCAGATCATAGAGGGATATCGCGACTTGTCGCTTCTATGGTAGCGTTGCACCATGACATCGATGTAGCAGGGTCAGGAAAGGAACAACCCTTTTTGCAAGTACTTGTTGGGCCAGCTTACATAAGTGGCAGGTGGACTCTTCAATGAGCACTAGCATCAGTTAGAGTGTCTTGTTGACGGCGTCACATGGGATGATTGCCACATGGCCATGGCGTGGGCATGCTTAGGGCAGCCTAATACAGTCTGTGAAGTCCATGTGACTTCAATCCAAGTACACATAAAGAAAGAGATGTGCATACAAAAGCAAGACAAAGTTTGTCGCAAATATGGCATTGATCATGGGTACGAAAGGGTACGCCATAGTTGAGAAAGTAAATGTTTGAATGTGGGCTCTGGGTTGAGCCAAATTCTGAGAAAATTATACTCCTTGGTGGTGTTTATGGCACCCAGACTATAAAATGCATACAATGTGTGTGAACCCAGTGACGGGTTTGGGGATTTTTGGAAATCCCTTGTGATGCAATGTCTCGCACAAGAAAATAAATTAACAATAAAAATGTATGCTTAATCATAAAGTTCATGAGACTCTGGGTATACCGAAAGACGATATATGTTACCAGACTCTCTGGGTTCTGGGTACACTTGAAAGACAGTGTATGTTACCGGACCCCTCGTAGTGTGATGACTCACACAAGAACATAACTGAAAAATATAAATGAATTCATAAATATAAAATTTTTGAGATTCTTGGTATACTTGAAAGGCGGTACATGTTACCAGATTCTCCGGGCTCTGGGTATACCTGAAAGGCGGTATATGTTACCAGATTCTTCGGGCTCTGGGTATACCTGAAAGACGGTATATGTTACCGGACCGATGTTCTACCTAGGAGAGGGTATATGGTACAAGCTTTGTGAGCGTTCGTGTTTTTTTTGTGAGAGCTAAGTGTATCACCGTAGGGTCTCAGTTCACTACAATGTCTATGCCTGTGCGTACCCACAGGGAAAGAGTAAGCTAAACATTAAACAATTTAAGTGGACTGAAAACTTATTTCTGAAGAATTGTGTACTGCTTATATGACTTTTGTAAAACTTGTGGAATCTACAGCTTCTGCTAATGTACTTTTAGTTTAGTTAACCTTTGCATTGTATTATGAATTAGAAAGCATAATCATTTTCTTAGAATGATATAAATTTCCATGCTAGTTATATCTACAGATGTTGCACATAATTGTACACAGGACACAGAGCACCATATATAAATATAATGCTTCTTAAGCAGACAGGGGAGTCTAACCCTTCTGCTTTAAATATTTTTCAGGTAGCAACTAAATCAGAGCATCGTGGGCGCGCGTATGGAAGTAGTCAAGAGATCTCAGTTTTTCAGTGTTTTCTGTTTGAACTCTGATTAGTAGATTTACATTCCTGTTATGAGATGTAATTAATGACATTAATGCTTCAATTAATGAATAGTATGTTTTAGCAGTTCTATGTTTTATCCTATAATGCAACCAACTCTTGTTTTCACACTTTCGCTATTTCAAAAACAAAAAAAATTTTACTCCAAAATTTTTACTATAAAAAGTTGGGGCATTACAACTTTGGTATCAGAGTAGGACTGAAGAATTTGAGATCTTGCCTCTTGCAGCGACCGCGATAGCTCTGTAAGTATGTAGAAATGTTTTTTTCTTAATGTAGAGATAAAAACATATAATTGCATATTATATTTTCATGAATTTATAACTAAGGTTGTAACGACCTTTTTATTGCCCAAACAAATGGCTTGGGTAAACCGTTTCAATGATATTATGGAGATGCTACATAACCTAGCCGAAGTGGTAGGCCGGCAGGCTGCTGCAATGCAGCTGGTGGGCGACAATTTACATCATGTGACCCATTAGAGGATACATAGAAGATGAGTGCCACTTAAAGTACGGTATATATATATATATATATATATATATATATATATATATATATATATATATATATATATATTCTGGATGGGAAATATGGATGGGCTTGAGGGCGTAGCTTCCCAAGCTAGTTTCGTGTCAACTCCTGCGAGAGTTAAAGTTCTGGACCGAAACTCAAAGACTGCTTGTGTATTTTACCTTCTCGAAAATGATTGGTGAATCGTAACGAGTCTCAAAATTATCTCGATCGTATTAGTAACGATGATTGTTTTGATAAGAGTCATCGGATGAGGCTCTAAGTTAATGTTTTCCCTTTTCCAACTTCGTTGGAGATGTTAGTGACCCCATCATTGATGAAGGGTACCTTCCCGAATAATCTTTCGGATAGAAGGCGAAAGCCTTGTCTGTGCCCGTTGAATCTTTAAGTTCATCATTGGAGGATGTTGTAGATCCCCGGTTGTTCTTGGTGATGAGAATATAAATGATATTATATGCTTAGAAAATGGCTTTTGGGTTGCCGATAATGGCAATCGACTCCTAAGAGGGTCATAGTTGGGAACTACATAACACCAGACTTTTGGGCGTAATGGTTTTTGAGAGAGCGTTGTGGGAATTTTTGTTTCCCAACCACAGTCGAAAGGGGATTATGGTGAGTTGAGTTGGCTCAGGTGATGATTCCTGGTAATGCCAACGTTGTCATTAGGGTGGTGACGCTTTAATGATGTCATTAGAGTGGTGATTCTCTAATGAAGGTTGTTGGAGTGGTGATTCTCCAGCAATGCTGTTAGAGTGGTGATTCTCTAACGATGCCGTTAGGATGGTGATTCCCTAACGAGGCTGTTAGAGTGGTGTTTCTCTAATGAAATAGTTGAATTGGTGACTCTTCAACGATACCGTTAGGGTGGTGATTCTCTAACGATGTCATTAGGGTGGTGATGCTCTAATGATGCTGCTGAAGTGATGATTCTTCAGCAATGCCGTTAGGGTGGTGTTATCGTCGCGAAATTTTTCCCCCGTCTTCCCTTCCTTGCGGAAGAGAAAAAGAGAGAAACGCTTTCGCGCTTCAAACTTTGACCGGATTTTGGAAATTATTTTGAAATACTCGCCTCCGTTTTTAAAAATTGCGGGAAAATCCATGGGATGGGGCTCGACCTGTCGGTACGAGGTTCGACCGTTCCTGCCGCCTTTAACAGGGGTAATCGAACCAAGGACCAAAACTATGCTTGACTTAGTTAAATTATCGAAGTTATGTTCTATCCTAAATGCACAGAGAATTCAGGCATGTGCTATGAGATTTTGGAAAATGCCAGTTGGAAAACATGATGTATGCTTAGAAAAACATTTGGAGTTGGAAAGAATCTCTCAGGAAAAAGGTCAATTTCTCAGGAAACTCGGATAAAAAAGGGGTTTTTGAAAACATGAGAAAGCTTATAAAGATGTGGAAAAAATCAGAAATAGTTGAAAATCTTGGGAAAATGGAAGTGATTCTTGAGAGAAGATGAACCTTTTGAAAAGGGAAACACTTCTTAGGAAAACTTGGACTTTGAGAGTTTTCTTAGGAAAATGATGGAAGATTTATAGAAAAGCTCATTGGAGAAGGAAATTCAAAACTTGTGGAATCGAAATCCTGGGAATTTTACCTTTTTAAATACTTGGAAATCGATTTTGGATCTTGAAGAAAGATTGGAAAACTCTTTTGAATATCTTAAGAAAATATCATTTTCCTGGGAAAACTGTGGAAAAACTTGTCTTGGAAAAACCAATTTTGAAAAATCCTTAGAATTTCTTGAGAAATCGATTTCTTGAGAATGAAGTTTTCTTGAGAAAATCAATGATTTTATGATGCAAATGACATAAGTGAATGAATGCACTTTGAAAAGATTTTCTAAGAGATTTGTTGGAAAAATGTGCATTAAGTCAAGATAAATCCTTCACATATTCTGACTGTGGCCATGAATATGTTCAGAATTTAGTTGATTTGATGCACATGATTTTGAAAACTTTGGAAATATGATGTGCATTTTAAGATAGCCTAAGAGTGTAGGCTCAATGTGACTAGTAGAAAGATGACGGATCTGGGTCTCGTCCATATTCCGACTAGGGCCGTAAATATGGATCCCACCGAGTCCATCAACTCCCTAAGAGTTGGTGCACGTGCCATTCGTGAACATCCATAGTGCTTTTGAAATAAGATGTATGCATCACATAAGCAGGATATTTGCATAAATTCAAACTATATGATATGCATCCTAGTCTAAGCAGGAAATTAACTCTCTTATTCCAAAATTTACATTATTACATCACTAAATAAAGGAAATAAAAGAAATTTGCAGACTTCATCTCCTTCTTTTGATTGTTCCTGCCAAACTTGAAATTGGGTTAGCTCAAATATGTGGGTTTTTCCAAGATTTTCCAATAATATTATGAAATTATTGGATTTAATTGGATATAAACCCTATTCTCATGCTTCCTTGATGTTTTGAAATGATGAAATGCAGGGAATTCAGTGGAAAACAGTTTGAAATTCGGAATTGGTGGTCAAAATGACCAAAATACCCCTAATTATAAAGTTATACCTTTAAAATCAGGGTTTTTTGAAGGAAAACTTGGTAAAATTGAGATTTTGAAGTTCAAATTGAATCAAATGATGATGAAATGCAGTAAAAGATATGATGACATACTGCTAGACACATTAAGACTGTAAAATCAGAATTTGGTATTTTGCAATTTATCAAAAATAACGAATTTCGCTTGTTTTTCGCTTGGATCGGGGTCCTGCGGGACCCTGTTTTGGTATTATGGATGATCCGAACCTCAAATGGATTCCAAATTGCACCAAATTCGGTATGAAGCATCTAAACACTCTGATAAACAACCTAGAATGCTAAAAATCACGAAATGATATGATTTAAATGCTAAAATTCAAGGAAAGTCCTAAAAATGATGGATTTTGCCTATGGATCCGAACCAAATGCAATGCCTAATATGATAATGCAAGATTTACACCATGGAAATTTCTGATATTTTGCAGACTGCTAAAATACCCGAAATGGAACATTTGTGGTTTTTATAGCCTCGGGATTTGATCCATGGTGAGTTCAATAACAGAGATTTAGTTCTGACAGAGGTAAAAATCACACTAATCTGATGAAAAATGCTAAAGAAATACAAAAAGGCTATGGAAATTTATGAAATTAATCAGAGTTATGCACAACATCTACATGAACAACTTTCATGTTTATGACTTTGGCATTTGATCAACCGAAACACAGATAAAAATATAACTATTTCTGCCTAAACTAACAGAACAGACAAATGTAGCAAAATAGGGAGCTGACAAGAAAAATCCGAATCAGGAATCAACACTATTCTAAAAATTACAGGCTTTTATATGCAAACAGAGGACATCTCGGACACCACTTTCACTTTTTACAGTTTCGGATTTGGAGCAACACACAAAGAGAAACCATAGCCCTAAGTCGATCCAAGATCTCAGAGGCCCAAATTAGGCTCTGACATGTGTCCCAAACTCTCGGATTTTTGTCCGACATAAAAAACATCAGAAAAATCTGGAAACATCATATTAAAAACTAGACATTCTCCCGAGTTCAGAACAGCTTTCGAATCGAAAATCGGATCTCCCATGAGGGATATCTCGATTTTACAAGTCGGCAAATGATTTTCAAAACGTATCCCGGGTAACAAAACCCGACTTGCCATTTTGAATGTTTACCGCAGTAAACAATTTCAAATGACTCCAAATTTTTGGCAAAATTTTAGGGACACCTAAGGGCGCATTTCATGATTTTTTGGGGATTTTTAATAAAAAAACACATGCATGAAATGACGTATGGACTGACTGACAAAAACAGAGACCTACTGAAAATAAGCAGAATTGAAATAAAGGCTACATTAATCTTAATTAATTCATGAAATATGCTAAATGAATGAAATAAAATGCAAATTAAATCTAGCTAACTACATGCATGTTAAAAATCATCAAGGAAGCATAATGAAACATTTTTATGTATGTCGTTTTATGAGAATAGCTCAATCCATCCCTCGGATGAGCTCTTTCTTCAAACGACTCCCGATTCGAATTATGGAATCCAATCAATGGGAAAAGAAGTGCACCATGTTTTGTTACGCAGCGTAGGAGCTCTTGAAATGGGCAGCTATCACGAGCTTCCTTCGTTCTTCGCTCCGGGCTTCAGATGGTTCACAAAAATCGACCTCTGTTGGAATTGAATTGGCCACAGCACGAGCTCTACTCCACCTTCTTCAATGCGCCAAAGGGGGCACGATTTCCACAGTTCAAAATCTGATTCTAGGAAGGCTAGGTCGGATTTTCCAAGTTCACCAGAGCTAAAAAAATGATCTCCTTAGGCTGGGCGTGAACCCTTGTTTTTATAACTTTTCTGAAAAATTTTGAAATTCAAACAGGTTCAATCTGAGCCCTCCATGTGGCGCCATCTCAGGGGGTGTCATCTGAGGGGTTTGAAATTCGAATTTGTCTTCTGCAGGGAGCCCTCAGGTGGCGCCACCTCAAAAGGCTATTTTGATTTTTTGAGAAAAATAAAAAAAAATGGAAATTTTGTGGGTGAGACACCTCAGCAGGGGGAATCTGGAATTTTTCAAAAGTTTGCTTGATTCTCTCTGCAGGGAACTCCCAGAAGGCGCCACCTCAGAGGGTGCTCTCTTGGAATTTGAAATTCAAACTCACCTTTTGTAGGGAGTCCTCAGGTGGCGCCACCTCATGGTGGGCTACCTTTATTAAAAATAAAATAAAAAATAAAAATGGAGCCAAGTGGAGTCCTGGAATGGTGCCACCTCAAAAGGTGTTTGACACATGTCAGAAGGTCAGAGCAGTGGGCTCAGAAGGCGCCACCTCAGAGGAATTTGAATTCTACCTTTTCTGGAGAAAGGAGATCTGGACATGTGGCGGAAAAGTGTCAGATGTCTGGAGAGGCTTTCTCAAATGGCGCCACCTCAGGGGGAAGTTTGAAATTCAAATGGAGGTTGGCCCTGGAGGAATGGAGGATGGACATGTGGCGCCACCTCAGGGTGGCTCCTACAATGCCATGTGGCAAGAGGGAGGAAAAAGAGGGCAGTGACATGTGTCTCCTACTTTTCTGAAAAAAATAGAGAGAGGACATGTGTCAGGCTACTTTTCTAGAAGGAAGGAGGGGTTGACACGTGTCCCCTGTAGGAGACACACTTCAAGTGGCGCCACCTCAGAGGAGACAAGCTCCACTTTTTCTAGACAGGACAACCTATGACACTTGGCATCTCCTGGTAATCTTGGATTGACACATGGCGCAGGATGGATACTGACACATGGCAGATAATTGGGATGACATGGCGACTTCTTAGGGTAGCCCCACACTGACACGTGGCAGAAGAGGGAATGTGACATGTGGCACCAACTCTAGGTGAACCCTATGCTGACACATGGCATGTAAATGGGAGGAGAGAGAAAGGACAAGTGGCACCAATCCAGGGGACAAGGCTCCTATATTTTTGGGTTTTTCAAAATTCAAATTTTCAAAAGGAAAGCTTGTGTGACACCACCTCAGTGTGGGTCCCACATTGCTTCTTTATTGAAATAAGGATAAAACCATAACTTCTTTTTGGAATTTTCATAAAATCTGGACTAATGGGCAAAACAGGAATTTTGGAAAGAGTTGGCCCTTGTAGGGCGATTTTGTAAAAGAAAGATATTTGAAATTGTCAAAAAGGGCAAAATCTGAGGTGAAGTGACTCAAATCCATATTGAAAACTATCCAGATGGTTTTCCTGAGGAAATATTTTGAAATTCAAAGTCCTGGGGGTAAAATGGGAAAAATTGATAATTTTGAAGACCCAGGGTTTTGAAATCGATTTTGAAAAGAGTTGAAATTCTAATCTGGATTGAAAATTTTGAAATCAAGAGTTCTGGACCTCGAAATGGCATGCTGTGCAGTGCAGTGATTTGAAATGCTCATGCAATGATATGTAATGTCATTTCTTATGCAATAGAATCTTGAACCAAGACTTGAGGATTCCTGTCTTCTGTCAGGAGTAAGATTTTGACTATCTGAGACAAAATAGAGAAATTTTGAGAGTTGCAGATGAAATTTAGACTTTTGCAAGGTCCGGGCTCAGAAAATGACCATTTTGCCCTCCAGCGATTTCAGAGGCTGGATGATGATGCTTGGTGGACTGTCGGGGAGGTGAGTGAAAATTTGGGGTGTTTACAGATGCCCCTCTTTGCTACTAAGCCGGCTCATGGCCGAGCTTAGTGGCAAAGAAAAACACACCAAATTTGGGCTATACATAAAAATAATGCCCCAGTTAGAAGGATCTGACTGGGTGTGAAGAAATTAGCCCGAGGAAGATGGTAGATATGAAGCGAAGAATGGAGAGAAAAGATTCACTCTATGAGAGTGAAGTTCAGGTTTATGCCCTTAACCTGGATGGGACAGAAATACCTCGCATGGAACGAAGCTCAGGTTTGACCCTTAACCTGATGGGACAGAAATACCTCGCATGGAACGAAGCTCAGGTTTTGACCCTTGACCTGATTGGGGAATGGAATATCTCATCGAAATGAGACTCAGGTTTGTACCCTTAACCTGATCGGGCGGAAGATGAAATACCTCTTTGATTGAGGCTCAGGTTTGTACCCTTATCCTGATCGGGCAGAAAATGGAATACCTCTTTGATCGAGGCTCAGGTTTGTACCCTTATCCTGATCGGGCGGAAAATGAAATACCTCTTTGATTGAGGCTGAGGTTTGTACCCTTATCCTGATCGGGCGGAAAATGAAATACCTCTTTGATTGAGGCTCAGGTTTGTACCCTTATCCTGATCGGGCGGAAAATGAAATACCTCTTTGATCGAGGCTCAGGTTTGTACCCTTATCCTGATCGGGCGGAAAATGAAATACCTCTTTGAGTGAGGCTCAGGTTTGTACCCTTATCCTGATCGGGCGGAAAATGGAATACCTCTTTGATCGAGGCTCAGGTTTGTACCCTTATCCTGATCGGGCGAAAAATGAAATACCTCTTTGAATGAGGCTCAGGTTTGTACCCTTATCCTGATCGGGCGAAAAATGAAATACCTCTTTGAATGAGGCTCAGGTTTGTACCCTTAACCTGATTGGGCGGAAAATGAAATACCTCTTTGATTGAGGTTCAGGTTTGTACCCTTATCCTGATCGGGCGGAAAATGGATGGAATCCTCGAAGGAAGAGACCATGATGGAACCTTTGGATTTTGCACAATAAATCCAATAGGGTTTTTGCAAAAGGAAGGAAAATGGGGTCCCTAAAGCTTGAAAAGGGATTGGTTTTGGGTGTCTCATTTCTGAGACTAAAATCAGCTTTTGAAATTGCCTTTTGCGGGAAATGATTGGTGGTTCGACCTCGAACCGAAATGGGACTGTCTATGGTGGGACAGTGGGGACACAGGGAAGTGTGCAAATTTGAGAGCTCATGCTCTCAAAGAAGGGAAGGAATCAAGTCCTTAGGAGGGATTTAAAATTGGTGTCAGGATGCATCGAAGACGGATATCGAGCTCTCACTTCATGTCAGGATAGCTAGAAAATATTGTCAAAATGTTGGAAATTTTGCTGTTGATTCAAAATATTTGAAAATGTTGCACATTGTTGCAAAGATATTCCTTCTTTTCTACCTAAAGCATTACCTCCAAACAAGGTTCACTTTGTAGAATCGAGACTTGAAATCCAAATTGCTTGCAATTGACCTTCTTCAAGGAAGTTATCAATTTCCTTGATATGAGCAGGAAAGAGAATTTGATATTATGAAAGCAATTGATGAAAGAATATTGATAATAGAATTTCACAAAGTTAAAGAGGATTCTTGATAAATTTGGCAGTTTGATATCCTGGGAGCTTCTCTCTTGACAATCTTTCTGCACTCTTTTGGCTCTCTGGGTTTTTGCTACATTCTCCTTCATTTTGGAGATGTTCTGACTTTTTCTCTCTTTCTTTTTCCTCTCTTTCTCTCTTTTGGGAAGGATACGTCACAAACTCCTTCAACTTGGAGATGTTTCGATCCTTCTTGGATGATGGGTTTGGAGATCTTTGGGCGATAGCTGAAATTAAATATCTTTTAGGGATTGTCGAGAGGTTCATCGCATCTGCCTTCATCTCGACAGTGCTTTGGACTTTCCCTGGAAGGATCCGTCACAAACTCCGTCATCTTGGAGATGTTTCGAATCTTCTTTGGCCCCGGGGGTCTACTCGCCTAATTCGCCTTCATCTTGACGACAGGTGAGAGATCTCTTTTGCGGATATTTAATTGCAGCTTAGGTGATTCTGAGGAGACAGGGTTTGGGTGAATTCTCTCTTTTCTAGCACTCAGGATATTTCCACTGTCTCGTCCTTACAAGAATAGCCTTTAACGATGCGCCATTGGCTGCGATCAATATCGATCATCTACGACTTTTCAATAACCTTGAATCTTCTTTTCTGGCCATATCGAGGATTTATCCTTCATCCTTTTGGTTGGCCAATAGAAATAATTTGAATTTTGAATCCCTTTTCGCAAAAGCTTCGCTCTTTTGGAAGTGATGCTGAGGGTAAACTGACTAGTGCAATAAAGATTCTGAAATCAGCAAATAATTTGACAAATTGACAAAATTTTCTTGAAATCCTTAGTGAAAGTGAGTATTTGAAATCCGGCTCAACGCATCCGTGATGAAAATTCTCCTCTCTTTTTCCCCAAAAAGAGAGACTCAGGCTTAGCCCTTACCTGAATGGGAAATGAGAAATACTCCTCTCTTCCCTAAAGAGGAGGTGTTTGCAAAACGAACTTTCGAAGAGAAATTAAGCTTTCGTCAAAGCTCTCTAAGATTAGGCTTCTCTTATGGAAAGGGGGCCGATAATAGTGAGGTCTGAAAATTGGGTCATGAAAGGAACAAGTCCATCATACTCTCCCTGCAAAGAGGGTCTTTCATGACGAAAAATGGCCTAGTATGAAATTGGGGGGGGGGGGGGTCACAAGAAAAACGAGTCTCCGTCGAGCCTCTCCCTTAAAAAGGGTTCCTCGTGTGAAATTGGAAATTGTTTTGCAAACGGTTCACAAAGACGCGAGTCCCTTCAAACTCTCCCTGAAAAGGGGCTAAGTGAACGAATTGGATAGCATGCGAAAAGAACGAGCTCCCTCGAACTCTCCCTAAAAGGGTCTTTCGCAAGAGAAAATGATAGAAATTGGATATTGAGATTGATTGACCCAAAGGTCGAAATGGGAAATTGGAAAATTGGTTGCTGGAAATTGAATGACCCGAAGGTCGAAATTGGATGACCTGATGGTCAGAATTGAGAATTGATTTGACCACAAAGGTCGAAATTGAGAATTAGTTGACCGAAAGGTCGAAATTGTGTGACCCGAAGGTCGAAATTGAGAATTGATTTGACCAGAAGTCGAAATTTGGAAATTGATTGACCCGAAGGTCGAAAATTGGAAATTGGTTGACCCGCAGGTCGAGAATTGGAAATTGATTGACCCGAAGGTCGAGAATTGGAAATTGATTGACCCGAAGGTCGAAATTGAGATTGGTAATTGAAATTGAGAATTGAAAATTGGGTGACCCAGAGGTCGAAATTGGAGAATTGCCTGATTTGAAGATTTAAATTGGAATTTGGAGAGCAAAATATCAAATTTGAGCAATTGACAGACCCTGATGATTGAAATGACTTGGATCAATAAAAGAGAATGATGAGTTTGAGTCAGAGCTCGAATAAAATATAGAGATCACGAGTCGGAACCTGAATCAACAGAGGAAAATGAAAGGCTCGAATCAGAGCTCAAATAAGATAATGAGATCACGAGTCGGAACCCGGATCAACAAAGAAAAATGAAGGACTTGAGTTAGATCTTGGGTAAGATAAGGAGATCTCGAGTCGGAACCCGGATCAACAAAAGAAAATGAAGAACTCGATTCAGGGTTCGAGTAAGGTAATGAGATCACGAGTCGGAACCCGGATCAACAAAAGAGAATGACAAACTCGAAGAGATCTCGAGTCGGAACCCGAATCAACAAAGGAAAATGATTTGTTCGAGTCAAGGCTCGAATAAAGTAGAGAGATCACGAGTCGAAACCCGGATCAACAAAGGAAAATGATTTGTTCGAGTCAAGGCTCGAGTAAAGTAGAGAGATCACGAGTCGGAACCCGGATCAACAAAGGAAAATGAAGAATTCGAGTCAAGGCTCGAGTAAAGTAGAGAGATCACGAGTCGGAACCCGAATCAACAAAGGAAAATGAAGAGTTCGAGTCAAGGCTCGAGTAAAGTAGAGAGATCACGAGTCGGGACCCGGATCAACAAAGGAAAATGATTTGAATAAAAACCCGAGTCGGAACTCGGTTTTCCAAAAAGTTGGATCTTAGAAAATGTACCAGCTTGAATACTGGATTTTGAAATAATACCAATTCGAGCGCTGGGTTTTGGTTCAGTATTGGCGATGATCTTTGAATCATTAGGAATTGTGATGGGACTGTTTGTTGAAATCTCAATACTGACCGGATTGTTATTAATGCAATTGAATGCAAATGAATATGAGTTGATGCATATGAATGCACATGTGCATGAAATGAGGAATTTGTTTATCCTGCCTGCATATAGAACAAAATTTTAAAATGCCCCAGTGTAACTGGGAAAGAAAGTTGGATCATTATTTAAAGGAAACAGGAAGGATTACAAGAGAAGGATAAATGTTTCAAGTATAAAACTTTTTCAAGTGTCGAGCATTAATAGGATCTGGCAATTCTACTCCATCGGCATTGATGAGCCGATATGAGTTGCGGGGTTATGCTTCTTTGACAACATAGGGACCTTCCCAATTTGGTGACCATTTGCCGCCAGGACGATGCTTGAGATAAGCTGTGGATCGAAGTACTAAATCATTGACTTTGAATCTTCTTTCGATGATAGATTTCGCATATTGCCTGGCTACTCTCTGGCGATAGGATTGAGCATGCTCTGCTGCTTTTAGCCTTCTCTCGTCGAGTAAGTCTAGCTGCACTAGTTGTTGCTGTTGGTATTGATCAAGAGGTAATTGCAGAAGTGAAGCAAATTTCAAAGCGGGCTTCTGAACATGTAGCGGCAATACTACTTCTGTTCCATAAACCAGTTCTGATGGGGTAGCATTCGTTGGTGTACGAATGGTGGTCCGATAGGCCCACAGTGCATCGTGGATCTTCTCATGCCAGTCACGGCCTGTTTCCACAGTTCGCTCCAAGATACGAATTAAAATCTTGTTGGTGGCCTCTGCCTGACCATTCCCTTGAGGATAATATGGAGCGGAAAAATGGTGATAGATCTTGAATTTTGAGCAGAATGTCTTCATCTTTTCATTCTTGAAATGACTGCCGTTGTCTGACACAATGTCATGTGGGATGCCGAAATGGCAAAGGATGTTCTTGTGAATAAAAGAGACCATGTGTCGGCCTTCTACTGTGCGGAGACTGATGGCTTCTACCCACTTGGTGAAATATTCTGTTGCGGCAAGGAAGTATTTGTGGCCATTTGAAGCTGAAGGAGTGATGGGACCTACGACATCGAAGGCCCACATGGAGAACGGCCATGGAGAGACAACAGACTGTAAATAAGTTGCCGGAGCATGGATAGAAGGTGCATGTATCTGACATTGTACACACTTCTTCACATAATGATAACAGTCTTGTTGCATAGTCTTCCAGTAGTAACCTGCTCTGATGATTTGCTTGACAAGGGTTTGGTAGCCGACGTGGCCGCCACAAATGCCTTCATGTGCTTCTCGCACGACTTCTTTGGCTTCGTCTTCATCTAAACATCTGGAATACTCTGAACTGAATCCACGACGATAGAGGACATTGGCCAAAATGAAGTATCGAGTAGACATACGCTGGATTGCTCGTTGCTCTTTCTTTGAGAGTTCTGGAGGAAATTCGCCAGTTTCTATGAAAGTTTTGATGTTGTAATACCAAGGCTTCTTCCTTTGCTCAGCCTGGTTTACCTGTTCCGCTGGAATGAAGGCAGATTGGTCAAGTCTGCCAATTTCAAAAGAGCGACAAGATTCTCCATTCTTGAACGCCATAATGGAGCCTAAACTGGCTAGGCTATCAGCCACTTGATTAAAATCTCTCTTGATATGGAAGAGCTGGAATTCTTCAAACTTGCTGATAAGAGCTGAAACAATTTTCTGATAGGGAAATAGCTTCTGATCTTTGACCTGCCATTCGGCTCGAACTTGATTGATAACAAGTAATGAGTCACCGTAGGCATGTACTCTCTTGACATTAAAGTCTAATAGAATCCTTAGACCTTGAATCAGGGCTTCATATTCAGCCATGTTGTGAGTGCATTGAAAGTCTAGCTTGAGAGAAAATGGAATCATCTCCTTCTCAGGAGTGATTAATAAAATTCCGATGCCTATTCCCGCCATATTCTTAGAACCATCGAAAAATAAATTACAGACTGGAAATTGCTGGGTATTGCAAATTTGCTCATCAGGGAAGTCATCTTCAGCTTTCACTTCTTCGGCCAGAGGAAAATCCGCCAATTGATCTGCAATTGCTTGGCCTTTGATTGATTACTGCGAGACATATTCTAAGTCATACTGCATCAGTAAGACTTGTCATTTGGCGACTCGTCCGCTTAGGAAAGGTTGTTCTAAGATATACTTGAGAGGATTGAGTTTGGACAAAATTTTGACCTCTGATGCCAACAGGTAGTGTCTTAGCTTCTGACACATCCATACCAGAGCTAGGCAGGTCTTCTCTATTTGAGAGTATCTCTTTTCATAATCTATGAAAGTCTTGCTCACGTAATAAATGGCGTGTTCTATAAGGTTGCCTTCTTTGTATTGCGCCAAGAATCCACCGCATGCTACTTGATTAACTGAGATGTATAGCAAAAGAGGTTTTCCCAATTCTGGCGGCTTTAGGATGGGAGGATTAAGAAGATACTTCTTGATTCGATCGAACGATTGCTGGCACTCTGGTCCCCATTCGAACTTAACTCCTTTTCTGAGTAAGTGGTTGAAGGGCTCACATCTCATCGCCAAATTAGAAATGAATCACCGGATTGACTGCATACGTCCTTGAAGGCTACGTAGCTCTTTGAGATTCTTCGGGGGTGGCATATCAATGATAGCCTTTGCTTTGGCTGGGTCAATTTCAATTCCCTTTTTGCTAACCAGAAAACCCAACAGTTTGCCTGATTTGACTCCAAAGACACACTTTTGCGGGTTAAGCCGTAACTTATAAAGGATGAGCCGCTTAAAGACTTGATCAAGCGCTTCGAGGTGATCCTCTTCCTCTTTAGATTTCACGAGAATATCATCAACATACGCATCCATGATTTTGCGCATTTGATCGTGAAATATAACGGCCATTGCTCGTTGATATGTTGCTCCAGCATTCTTGAGCCCAAAAGGCATAACCGTGTAGCAGAAAGTGCCCCAAGGCATAGTGAAGGAAGTTTTGGATTGGTTGCGGGCGGCCAACTTGATCTGATTGTAGCCGGAATATCCGTCCATGAAAGAGAACATGGCATGTCCTGCCGTGCTATCGACTAGAAGATCGATGCTTGGAAGTGGATAGTCATCCTTCGGAGTTGCCTTGTTGAGATCTCTGAAGTCTATGCAGATCCTTACTTTGCCACTTTTCTTTGGGACTACGACGATATTGGCTAACCAATCTGGGTAGTCAATAGCTCGAATAAATCCTGCTTTGAGCAGATCTTCAAGTCCTTCCTTGACTTGCTGTTCAATTCTGGGATCCATTTTTCTCAGCTTCTGCTTGACTGGCTTAGCATCCGGCTTCAAGACGAGTCGGTGTTCGACCAATTTGGGGTCTAAGCCCGGCATGTCTTCATATGTCCATGCGAACACTTCTTCATGCCGCTTGAGAAAATCTGTAAGTCTTTTCTTTTCTTCCGGATTCAGACTGGTTCCGATCTGGAGAATTTTGGGATCTTCCTTTGAACCGATATTGACACCTTCAGTCGGATCTTGTACTAGAGGAGATGGTTCGTCCTGCTTCTGAACTGCGGCGAACTCCGGTAATTTCTGAAGAGACTGATCATATTCTGCACAATCATCAGACTGCTTTGCAATCTTGTCATTTCCGGTGCTTGCTTTGATTCTGTGAATTGCTGTCGACTTTTGAGAGGCCTTGGGATTGAGAACGAGCTTCTTGATTGTCTGAGAAGTCATTCTGAAATTTTGGAGAAGAAATTTTGGTTCAGACAAATTGGCCTATAGTAAGACAAGCAATCATTTGAAGAGAACCATACATAAAATGGCATTGAATTATAAAATGATGAGACAGACAAAAAGGGAGTAGATGGCATCCGGATAGACAAAGAAACTTGGAATTTTATTGATTGAATTGATCAATGACATTGGTAAAATGAGACATTTATTTGGAAAAGAATAGAAAGAAAGTAACAAATGGTCTTCATTGTGCCCCTTTGACAAAAACAGTCTTCCTTGATGAGCTTCCTCCGGAGAACCCCAATCCTGCCCTGTGGGGACGATGTTTCTGGATCATTGGCTCGATGCGGCCATCTTCATTCTTGCCGAGTCCCTTGAAGGGTTGATAGCCATGCTTTAGGAGTAAATCAAATCCCTTTTTTGACTTCATGAATTGTGGAAACAATGGATGATCCTTAATGGTGCTGTAGTCGATTCGACCTCCAACCTTGAAGAATTGAGGACCTTTCCATTGTGTCGTGGCTACTGTGTGCAGAGATGGCTCTGATGGTGCCTGAAGTATTTCTCGATTCTCCCCGAGATTGATCTCTTCACTCTCCCTGATGCTGGGAATATCTGCATTGAATGATGGCCGGGGAATCATGGGCTGCGGGAGCCTTTCTTCTGGGTCTTCTCCCAGTATTGTGGTAATCATTCCACCTTTCGACCACTTCACGCATTGATGGAGGGTGGAAGGCACTGCATTAGCATTATGAATCCACGTCCTTCCGAGCAGCAAGTTGTAGGTTGGTGGTACATTAACCACATGGAAAAGCACTGAATGCACTGAATAATTAATGAACACCTCCAAGAATATCTTGCCCTTGGCCGTTTGACCATGATTGTCAAACCCATAGATAGTGATGGGATCTGGAATGTATTCCTCGTCCTTGATCCCTAATGCCTTTGCGTTCATTTCGGGACATATGTTGAGGCTACTGCCCCCATCGACCAGCACATGGGGAACCGTCATTCCTCTGACTCGAACGACAATATACAAGGCATTATTATGAAAGGAATGAGGCTTTGGAAGGTCCTCATCCGAAAAAGTGATTGGTGCATTGGTCATGGCGGAGTTCACAATCTGTGCCATGTCTTCAGGAGTAGTGCTGGGCTTAACTTTGATTTTTCTGAGTAAATCCTCCAGTACTTGTTGGTGCTTGCTAGAATTCTTGGCCAAGTCAAGGATGGAGACATTGGATAAAGCGGTCAGAGGCTTCTGACTTGAATTCTCTGGCCTTGGTCTAACGATTTGCTTGAAGAAGTCAGGAGTTCCTTTTGATTTGGGAACTGACTTCACAGGTGCTTCTGCAACTTTCATTTTACTGAATGCTGAAATTAAGTCCATCTTCTTAGAATCTGGAGCTGCTTGTCGTAGCACCGACACCTGATGCTGAACTTGAAGATCTTGCGCAGAACATGGCTTGATATGTTCATGCGGTAGAAAGGGTTGTGCAGACACTACTGCTGTGGTGTGCGAAGGGAAGGGGTGATTGAGAATGTCCATTTTCTCTTCTTCTTCTCCTTCCACTAGAAGATTTTTTTCAATGAGGTCTTGTATGATGTTTTTGAGAACAAAGCAGTTCTCGGTGTTGTGCCCCACTGTCCTGTGGAACTTGCAGAACTGATCTTTCCATTTTCCCATGGGCACAGGGGGATCGGCCAATCTGGGCAATTTGACCATCTCTTTCGATAGCATGTACTCGAGCACATCCTCGAGTGATTGGTCAAGAGGAGTAAATTTTCTGTCGTAGCTCCATCCTTCATGTTTAGCTTTCTCGCGCAGCTTCGGCCCTTGATCCTGCTGAGGAGGCTTGCTGAACTGGGGAGCAGGCTTTGCTTTCTGATCCTTGTTGTTCAAACTGCCTGAGCTGTAGCAGTAATCTTTCTTCTGCCCTTTGTGCTGATTACGGCCTTTGTTGTTGTTGTTAGCAGAATAAGTGAAGTGAGCTTTCTTCTTCTGCTCACCATGGGAGTTGTTCTTGGAAAAGGTGAAGCCTTCATAGACTCCATTTTCCACACTCAGCTCGAGCCATTCGGCTCGTTCAGTCAGCTCAATGAAGGTCCTGGATGGCGCTGTGGAGATTAATCCTTTTAACGGCTGCGAGAAATTGTTGAGGATTAAGGACAATGCATGCCTTTCCGAGATAGGATCTCTCATCTTATTACATGCTGATCTCCACCTGTGAATGAAGTCCCGTGCTTTTTCATTCTCGTTCTGTCTCAAATTGCAGAGATGACTTAATGTAGGCAGCGCTTCTGTGTTGAACAAGAAGCGTTCAATGAATAGATTTACAACTTTGTCGAACTCCTTGAGCTCGATGGGGTTGATATGCTCAGCATACCACTTGGCTGCAACTCCTTCCAAGTTGCGGGGGAAGCATAGAAACAATGCTCGGTTATCCTTTCTGAACCTCGAGCATTCTGCGAAGAAGGTGGCGAGATGAGCTTTTGGGTCGCCAGAACCATCGAATTTGATGAATTTTCGGGGGAGATTTTCCAGATCATCATCCCCTTCTAAGCCGTCATAGAAGTCCTCACTGGTGAAGACTTTCTTGCCCTTGTCGCGGGCTTGCAGATCTTTGACAACTCGGGCCATTTCTTTAAATTGCGCTTGTAAAGGCTCTTCTTTATCTCTGCTCTTGGATCTGCGGCTTTTACTTTGGCCACGCTTCTGAAATGCCGGAGGCACCTCATATTCTTCATCTGTATCTTCAGTGGAATCTGATTCATCTGAAATCTCTTCTGGCTGGATCTGCTTCTTGGGAGCCTTCTTACCCCTATGACCATGGAACTTTTCTCTGAATGGGTTCCTTTCTGAGCTGGTCCCGGGCTGCTCATTCATCATTTTGTTCATCATTTTTCTGAACATGGCATACATTTGAGGGTCTATGCCATCGTCTTCTTGCTGCTGCTCTCGACTCTTCTCAGATCGAGGGGAACTCATCTCTTCTTCCGAGGCTGACGAGTACTGGGATGCCGTGGTTCTTTTGCCTGATCTTGTCTCAACCATCAAATGATATGGATGCTCTCTGCAGGGCAAAAGACCTGATTAGATTTTGAAGGAATTAGCTTTTGGGAGAAATATTTGTTGAAAATATGGTAGACAATTTGGAAAAGATGTCCCATTACTAGGGACTGAGTCGTCGTGGGAATCACGACAATTGTGTTGTCATTCCTTCTGCAAAAGAAATAAACAACGAAAATATGCCTTGTTACCTAGGCAAGGTCGTCAAACCACAATGGAAGGAAATAAAATTTTATTAAAATGAGAAGAATAAGATTTTATTGATCTTGACAAAGAGGTGGGGGACAAATAATTTGCCACCATTCACGATAGTCGGCAGACACTCTAGGACCTGGAAAGATTTTAAGAGAGACAAAGGAATCCCAGCCGTAGCGGGCAGAATGATATGCTCCGGACCATTGTGCGGAAGTGAGATCAAACTCTGCCATAACTCCTGATAACAGTCGGGCTTCGACATACTGCTGCCTCTGGGAGAACTGTCGAACACATCTCTCTGGTTGGTAGTAAGTGCAGAAGAATGGTCCCAGCAACTTGAACCGCTTGCCATAAGCATACGTATATCTGGGAGGAGATATTTGCCGATCAAAATAGTCCCAAACAACGTCATCCTCTTGAATGTTGTTGATCATAAACCGGTATTGCGCCACCGGAAGGAGTTCTTGACCATTGTATCTGAAAGAGCTTGCTCGGGCTGGAACATGTTGGAAAAACCAGGACTGAAGTGCGTAGATGCATCCTTCAACTAAAATGGATTCTCTAAGTGAGAATCGAGTCAGACCTCGATATAGGAAGGCGAGCGCTGCCATGGCTATAGAGAGGCGATTGGTTTGCCGACTTCCCCATCTCCTCATAAGCTGGATTATCCTGATGTCCATGTAGTTCTGTCCATCTGGGAAAAGGGACAGTCCTACAGTGCATAGAACCATTGCATTCTGAATCTTTTCTTTGGCTGTTCTTGAAAGCGAGCTGACTTCGACGAAGGTCCCGTACTGACGGTACAACTCAAGTAGGTCAACATATTCATCTCCTTCTAACTGGATCAGGGGCCAAGATCGGCGGCCTGTCATACGAGCTAAGGAGTCTCGGGGGTCCAAACCCTTGACATTGATAAGGAATTGATGCTCTAATGGGTCGCTTGGTCGACCAGCTGGTTCTGGCAACCCCATGATTTCTGAAAATTCATCCATTAAGACGGTCATTTCTCCCCATGGGAACCAGAAGGTACACGTTCGAGGATTCCATCGCTCTGCCATTGCATGGATCAGGTTGCCATTGATGGTCTGCTTTCCGACTGCTGATGCCAGCTCCAATCCGCACTCGCTCAAATGGTCCGGGAACATTCGAGAAAAGCTCTTTAGCCAGGAATAATACCACCGGGGAATGAAAGTTCCGGTGCTAAGAGCTCGATGTTCAGGACGACCTTGTCGCACCTCGAAGGAGATGTGACCTTCAGGAAAGATAGGATCGACTTGACTGGATGCCATCGAACTGAAAACAGAGAAAGACTCAGAATGAGACTTAGGAAAATGTGAGAAATTTTGAAAAATTTT
The DNA here is from genome assembly GCF_984573655.1 of Nuphar pumila. NCBI lineage: Eukaryota > Viridiplantae > Streptophyta > Magnoliopsida > Nymphaeales > Nymphaeaceae > Nuphar > Nuphar pumila. Next base: position 55,640,748 of record NC_143249.1, read on the forward strand.
GCAGGCAGGATGAAAATGCAGCTAGAAATTCGAGATCCAGTAGAAAGGTAGAATGTAAAATCACCTGGAGTTTTGAAAGAAATGGGATATTTGAGAAAATCATCCAGGGTTTGAGAAAAAGACCTTGTGGAAAATAAGGATATTTGGAAAAAGACCTAATGAGTTGAAAAACATTGGGAAACATAAAGAATTGAGAAAATCATATATACAATTACATCCTGCACAAACATTTATGCATATTCAGCACTCCCTAAAAGGCTGACTCTAGATGCATCATTTTGAAAACAGCTGTAGGACCCTAATCCTGACTCTAGGTTCAGATCATCTTTGTCCAATCCAGTTATGCCGATATACCCGAATCGAAATCCGAGGTACATGGCATAGAATTTCAACTCTGGTTCTAAGGTAAGGTTTTCCAACATCCTTGAGCGCCTACCGATATACTTCGGACTGTGGCCCGCGGTACGTGGTAGGGGGGTGTTAACCCAAATAGTTGGCCCAGTTGTGAGGCTCTGTCCCAAACTATGGTTCTGGAAGAGAGCCCAGCAACGTGAAGACCGGGTAATGATAGGTAATGGAGATTTGAAAAAATGATCACATGCAAGAAATAGAGAGCTCTAAATCCTAGAGAGATAGACTTTTGAAAATCTTTGAAGAAGCATACAGTGTTTGCATTCAGATCCTAAATTGAGGAGGATTGTATTTAGACCTAAGTCTATGTGAGCATGAAAATATCTCCTCAATATGGTCCTACCAAACCATGCCTAAGCTATATGCATTCAATGTCAGCTGGGTCAGAATCTAGGCTCCTAGGCTCACATGATATTGAAAGTAAAAGAGCTGACATTTTGTGAACATAATTTTGATAATTAAACTAAGTCAAGCATAATTTAGGTCAGACAAGGACAGGTCCCATCACGGTCGCCAAACATGTTATCGTCGCAAAATTTTTCCCCCGTCTTCCCTTCCTTGCGGAAGAGAAAAAGAGAGAAACGCTTTCGCGCTTCAAACTTTGACCGGATTTTGGAAATTGTTTTGAAATACTCGCCTCCGTTTTTGAAAATTGTGGGAAAATCCATGGGATGGGGCTCGACCTGTCGGTACGAGGTTCGACCGTTCCTGCCGCCTTTAACAGGGGTAATCGAACCAAGGACCAAAACTATGCTTGACTTAGTTAAATTATCGAAGTTATGTTCTATCCTAAATGCACAGAGAATTCAGGCATGTGCTATGAGATTTTGGAAAACATGATGTATGCTTAGAAAAACATTTGGAGTTGGAAAGAATCTCTCAGGAAAAAGATTAATTTCTCAGGAAACTCGGATAAAAAAGGGGTTTTTGAAAACATGAGAAAGCTTATAAAGATGTGGAAAAAATCAGAAATAGTTGAAAATCTTGGGAAAATGGAAGTGATTCTTGAGAGAAGATGAACCTTTTGAAAAGGGAAACACTTCTTAGGAAAACTTGGACTTTGAGAGTTTTCTTAGGAAAATGATGGAAGATTTATAGGAAAGCTCATTGGAGAAGGAAATTCAAAACTTGTGGAATCGAAATCCTGGGAATTTTACCTTTTTAAATACTTGGAAATCGATTTTGGATCTTGAAGAAAGATTGGAAAACTCTTTTGAATATCTTAAGAAAATATCATTTTCCTGGGAAAACTGTGGAAAAACTTGTCTTGGAAAAACCAATTTTGAAAAATTCTTAGAATTTCTTGAGAAATCGATTTCTTGAGAATGAAGTTTTCTTGAGAAAATCTTGAGAAAATCAATGATTTTATGATGCAAATGACATAAGTGAATGAATGCACTTTGAAAAGATTTTCTAAGAGATTTGTTGGAAAAATGTGCATTAAGTCAAGATAAATCCTTCACATATTCTGACTGTGGCCATGAATATGTTCAGAATTTAGTTGATTTGATGCACATGATTTTGAAAACTTTGGAAATATGATGTGCATTTTAAGATAGCCTAAGAGTGTATGCTCAATGTGACTAGTAGAAAGATGACGGATCTGGGTCTCGTCCATATTCCGACTAGGGCCGTAAATATGGATCCCACCGAGTCCATCAACTCCCTAAGAGTTGGTGCACGTGCCATTCGTGAACATCCATAGTGCTTTTGAAATAAGATGTATGCATCACATAAGCAGGATATTTGCATAAATTCAAACTATATGATATGCATCCTAGTCTAAGCAGGAAATTAACTCTCTTATTCCAAAATTTACATTATTACATCACTAAATAAAGGAAATAAAAGAAGTTTGCAGACTTCAGCTCCTTCTTTTGATTGTTCCTGCCAAACTTGAAATTGGGTTAGCTCAAATATGTGGTTTTTTCCAAGATTTTCCAATAATATTATGAAATTATTGGATTTAATTGGATATAAACCCTATTCTCATGCTTCCTTGATATTTTGAAATGATGAAATGCAGGGAATTCAGTGGAAAACAGTTTGAAATTCGGAATTGGTGGTCAAAATGACCAAAATACCCCTAATTATAAAGTTATACCTTTAAAATCAGGGTTTTTTGAAGGAAAACTTGGTAAAATTGAGATTTTGAAGTTCAAATTGAATCAAATGATGATGAAATGCAGTAAAAGATATGATGACATACTGCTAGACACATTAAGACTGTAAAATCAGAATTTGGTATTTTGCAATTTATCAAAAATAACGAATTTCGCTTGTTTTTCGCTTGGATCGGGGTCCTACGGGATCCTGTTTTGGTATTATGGATGATCCGAACCTCAAATGGATTCCAAATTGCACCAAATTCGATATGAAGCATCTCAACACTCTTATAAACAACCTAGAATGCTAAAAAACACGAAATGATATGATTTAAATGCTAAAATTCAAGGAAAGTCCTAAAAATGATGGATTTTGCCTATGGATCCGAACCAAATGCAATGCCTAATATGATAATGCAAGATTTACACCATGGAAATTTCTGATATTTTGCAGACTGCTAAAATACCCGAAATGGAACATTTGTGGTTTTTATAGCCTCGGGATTTGAGCCATGGTGAGTTCAATAACAGAGATTTAGTTCTGACAGAGGTAAAAATCACACTAATCTGATGAAAAATGCTAAAGAAATACAAAAAGGCTATGGAAATTTATGAAATTAATCAGAGTTATGCACAACATCTACATGAACAACTTTCATGTTTATGACTTTGGCATTTGATCAACCGAAACACAGATAAAAATATAACTATTTCTGCCTAAACTAACAGAACAGACAAATGTAGCAAAACAGGGGGCTGACAAGAAAAATCCGAATCAGGAGTCAACACTATTCTAAAAATTACAGGCTTTTGGATGCAAACAGAGGACATCTCGGACACCACTTTTACTTTTTACAGTTTCGGATTTGGAGCAACACACAAAGAGAAATCATAGCCCTAAGTCGATCCAAGATCTCAGAGGCCCAAATTAGGCTCTGACATGTGTCCCAAACTCTCGGATTTTTGTCCGACATAAAAAAAATCAGAAAAATCTGAAAACATCATATTAAAAACTAGACATTCTCCCGAGTTCAGAACAGCTTTCGAATCGAAAATCGGATCTCCCATGAGGGATATCTCGATTTTACAAGTCGGCAAATGATTTTCAAAACGTATCCCGGGTAACAAAACCCGACTTGCCATTTTGAATGTTTACCGCAGTAAACAATTTCAAATGACTCCGAATTTTTGGCAAAATTTTAGGGACACCTAAGGGCGCATTCCGTGATTTTTTTGGGATTTTTAATAAAAAAACACATGCATGAAATGACGTATGGACTGACTGACAAAAACAGAGACCTACTGAAAATAAGCAGAATTGAAATAAAGGCTACATTAATCCTAATTAATTCATGAAATATGCTAAATGAATGAAATAAAATGCAAATTAAATCTAGCTAACTACATGCATGTTAAAAATCATCAAGGAAGCATAATGAAACATTTTTATGTATGTCATTTTATGAGAATAGCTCAATCCATCCCTCGGATGAGCTCTTTCTTCAAACGACTCCCGATTCGAATTATGGAATCCAATCAATGGGAAAAGAAGTGCACCTTGTTTCGTTACGCAGCGTAGGAGCTCTTGAAATGGGCAGCTATCACGAGCTTCCTTCGTTCTTCGCTCCGGGCTTCAGATGGTTCACAAAAATCGACCTCTGTTGGAATTGAATTGGCCACAGCACGAGCTCTACTCCACCTTCTTCAATGCGCCAAAGGGGGCACGATTTCCACAGTTCAAAATCTGATTCTAGGAAGGCTAGGTCGGATTTTCCAAGTTCACCAGAGCTAAAAAAATGATCTCCTTAGGCTGGGCGTGAACCCTTGTTTTTATAACTTTTCTGAAAAATTTTGAAATTCAAACAGGTTCAATCTGAGCCCTCCATGTGGCGCCATCTCAGGGGGTGTCATCTGAGGGGTTTGAAATTCGAATTTGTCTTCTGCAGGGAGCCCTCAGGTGGCGCCACCTCAAAAGGCTATTTTGATTTTTTGAGAAAAATAAAAAAAAATGGAAATTTTGTGGGTGAGACACCTCAGCAGGGGGAATCTGGAATTTTTCAAAAGTTTGCTTGATTCTCTCTGCAGGGAACTCCCAGAAGGCGCCACCTCAGAGGGTGCTCTCTTGGAATTTAAAATTCAAACTCACCTTTTGTAGGGAGTCCTCAGGTGGCGCCACCTCATGGTGGGCTACCTTTATTAAAAATAAAATAAAAAATAAAAATGGAGCCAAGTGGAGTCCTGGAATGGTGCCACCTCAAAAGGTGTTTGACACATGTCAGAAGGTCAGAGCAGTGGGCTCAGAAGGCGCCACCTCAGAGGAATTTGAATTCAACCTTTTCTGGAGAAAGGAGATCTGGACATGTGGCGGACAAGTGTCAGATGTCTGGAGAGGCTTTCTCAAATGGCACCACCTCAGGGGGAAGTTTGAAATTCAAATGGAGGTTGGCCCTGGAGGAATGGAGGATGGACATGTGGCGCCACCTCAGGGTGGCTCCTACAATGCCATGTGGCAAGAGGGAGGAAAAAGAGGGCAGTGACATGTGTCTCCTACTTTTCTGAAAAAAATAGAGAGAGGACATGTGTCAGGCTACTTTTCTAGAAGAAAGGAGGGGTTGACACGTGTCCCCTGCAAGAGACACACTTCAAGTGGCGCCACCTCAGAGGAGACAAGCTCCACTTTTTCTAGACAGGACAACCTATGACACTTGGCATCTCCTGGTAATCTTGGATTGACACATGGCGCAGGATGGATACTGACACATGGCAGATAATTGGGATGACATGGCGACTTCTTAGGGTAGCCCCACACTGACACGTGGCAGAAGAGGGAACGTGACATGTGGCACCAACTCTAGGTGAACCCTATGCTGACACATGGCATGTAAATGGGAGGAGAGAGAAAGGACAAGTGGCACCAATCCAGGGGACAAAGCTCCTATATTTTTGGGTTTTTCAAAATTCAAATTTTCAAAAGGAAAGCTTGTGTGACACCACCTCAGTGTGGGTCCCACATTGCTTCTTTATTGAAATAAGGATAAAACCACAACTTCTTTTTGGAATTTTCATAAAATCTGGACTAATGGGCAAAACAGGAATTTTGGAAAGAGTTGGCCCTTGTAGGGCGATTTTGTAAAAGAAAGATATTTGAAATTGTCAAAAAGGGCAAAATCTGAGGTGAAGTGACTCAAATCCATATTGAAAACTATCTAGATGGTTTTCCTGAGGAAATATTTTGAAATTTAGAGTCCTGGGGGTAAAATGGGAAAAATTGATAATTTTGAAGACCCAGGGTTTTGAAATCGATTTTGAAAAGAGTTGAAATTCTAATCTGGATTGAAAATTTTGAAATCAAGAGTTCTGGACCTCGAAATGGCATGCTGTGCAGTGCAGTGATTTGAAATGCTCATGCAATGATATGTAATGTCATTTCTTATGCAATAGAATCTTGAACCAAGACTTGAGGATTCCTGTCTTCTGTCAGGAGTAAGATTTTGACTATCTGAGACAAAATAGAGAAATTTTGAGAGTTGCAGATGAAATTTAGACTTTTGCAAGGTCCGGGCTCAGAAAATGACCATTTTGCCCTCCAGCGATTTCAGAGGCTGGATGATGATGCTTGGTGGACTGTCGGGGAGGTGAGTGAAAATTTGGGGTGTTTACAGGTGGTGATTCTCTAACGATGCCATTAGGGTGGTGATTCCCTAATGATGTTGTTGAAGTGGTGATTCTTCAACAATGCCGCTAGGGTGGTGATTCTCTAACGGTGTCATTAGGGTGGTGATGCTCTAATGATGTTGCTGGAGTGATGATTCTTTAGCAATGCCGTTAGGGTGGTGATTCTCTAACTATGCCATTAGGGTGGTGATTCCCTAATGATGTTGTTGAAGTGGTGATTCTTCAACAATGCCGTTAGGGTGGTGATTCTCTAACGGTGTCATTAGGGTGGTGATGCTCTAATGATGCTGTTGGAGTGATGATTCTTCAGCAATGCCGTTAGGGTGGTGATTCTCTAACGGTGTCATTAGGGTGGTGATGCTCTAATGATGTTGTTGGAGTGACGATTCTTCAACAATGCCATTAGGATGGTGATTCTCTAACGATGTCATTTGGGTGGTGATACTCTAATGATGTTGTTGGAGTGATGATTCTTCAACAATGCCGTTAGGGTGGTGATTCTCTAATGATGCCATTAGGGTGGTGATTCCCTAATGATGTTGTTGAAGTGGTGATTCTTCAACAATATCGTTAGAATGGTGATTCTCTAACGATGTCATTGGAATGGTGATTCTCTAATGAAGTAGTGATTCTTCAACAATGTCGTTAGAATGATGATCTTTTAACGATGTCATTAGAGTAATGGCTCTTTATTCCGATGTCGGAGTGGTGATTCTCTGTATGGTGTGTTAGAGTGGTGATTCTCTAACGATGGTCGTCTAGAATAGTGACTGTCTGACGATAGCGGCCTTATGTAATGTCGTTTGGGTTTATTCAAAAAACATGTATATAGATTGTGTTACTGCACCATTAGGTTATGATGTGGCATTTGCCTGAATTGAGCGTAGTGCGCTCAATGACTTTTGAAAGATTGTTACGATTATTACTTAGCGAGTATGGTTGAAAAACTTATCGATTAATGATTATTATGTTTTTCCTATCCTGATAGATGGCATGGGAGGCCAAGTGCAACGATATTATGGACACTGTGAACAACCTTGCTGAGGTTATGCAACAGCAGGTGGTTGCAATACAACAAGTGGGTGTGAACCTCCAACAGGTGGCCCAATATAGGCAAAACATAGGGACAGTCACTTACAAGCGCTTTATAGAAATGGATCCTCCTGCTTTTAAGGGCAAGACAGACCCTGAAGTTGCAGAGACATGGATACGCGAGATAGAACGTATTTTTCGTGTTCTGAATGTTCCAGAGGAACACAAGGTGAACTTCGGTACTTATTGTTTAAAGGACCACGCTGAGAAGTGGTGGGACACGATCTCTGTGGTTAAGTTCCAGAATAAAAAGGTTACTTGGGATGAGTTTGTTGAGGTTTTCAACTCTGCATATTTCGCTAAGCATGAACGTAGTAAGAAAATGCAAGAATTTTTAGACCTATAACAAGGGGCAACAACACTGGCAGATTATATCACTAAGTTTTGTTGTCTAGAACGATATTGCACAAATGTATACACCGTGGAAGAGGATCGAGCAATGAAGTTTGCTCATGGATTGAAGCCAGCTTTGAGGACCAAGGTGTTCACCCGAGGGCCAAATTCACTTGATGAGGCCATCGAAGTAGCGACCCTATTGGAAGAAGACTGGGTCAAAGAGCAAAAGAATCAATGGAATAAACCAGAGCAACAGATCAAGGTGAGTACTAATGAGAAAAATCCTAGTGAAAGGGAGTTCACACCACCTACAAAAAAGAAAATGCGGCAGGAAGGCTACCCGAATCGCCAACAACAAAGGAAACCGCAACAGCCAAAGGTTCAACAAATTTGTCAACGGTGCAATGAGGATCATCCCTTTGGATTTTGCCCTCTCTATAATGGCAAGTGTTTCAAATGTGAGCAACCAAGACATATTGCTAAGTTTTACCCGAAAAAGTCTACTGAAAATTTAGTTTAAGCTGATCTGACTCCATTGAAAGAAAAGACACCATTAACTAAGAAATACCATAACTTTTGTGTCGATTGATGTTTGTGATTTTGCGGACGAAATCCTTTTTAAGGAGGGTAGGATGTAAAACCCATGAATTTTCAGGAATTTTCAATGAAATAAAAAACGTGTATTTATGTGAAATAGTGAGATTTTATGCGAAGCAATACATTTTTTATGATTTAAGGTTTATAGAACGAAACCGGTAACAAACCCTCAAAAGTGGTATTTGGATCCGGTTCTTGGCTGGATCCGATAATCCGACCCAGTTCACGGGATCCAATGGTAAATTCAATGGTTTCGGGATAATAGAGTGATATCCAAAACACATTTAAGGTAAGAGAGGGCAAGTTTAGAACAAACAGGAGTAAAATCCATGTGAAAATAGAAGAAATCCGTCAACGAGGAAAAACTCCCCAATAGAACATAAAAATAATTTTCTTGCAAAAGTAAACACCAAGTGATGGTGTGGTGCAGTGGTAGGATGCACAGTTGTGTGGAGCCACAACCCAAGTTCAAAGCCCTGGAGCGCCCACGTACAAATGAAAAACATTATTTTTTCATGAAATCCAGAACAATACTAAAAGAGTTAAATACAATTTAATTCACACACTTTGCAACAAAAAACAATGTAGCACAAGTGGTGGGGCTCGTTACCCCTTAGGTTGAAGACCTCGGTTCAAAACCCCCTGTGCATGGAATTTTCATTTTATGCACAAAAAGAGCATGATGGGGATTAAAGGAAAAAAATAAATAAATAATATATATAGGAATAGTAAAAACGTGGGAGTTGGGTTAAGACTACATTTTTTGGCTACTTTTTCCCCTTTTCCAAAAAGTATGGGGGATCCTATGTGACATGGAAGAGGGGTACCCATAAAGCAACTAAATGGGGAGGTTAGAGAAAATCTTGCCAAAGGAGAAAATGGGTGATTTTGGAAAGAAAAATGCACCCACCAAAAAACATGGGATTGAGGTTGGGGTTGCATTTGAAAATCAAAAACTCCCCTAAGTAGTAGGGGAGTTAAAATAAGGCACCATGAGAGAAACGTCAACCCACTATTGACATCTCTCTCTCTCTCTCTCTCTCTCTCTCTCTCTCATCGTGAGTGTGGACTCCATTGTTGACGTGGTGTGCCGCTCCAACGAAGAAAAGTGTTTGCAGTCGTGTTGTCACGAGACTCCAAAGAGGTAAGTGGCATTTTATTCGTGTGTGGTTGATCAGGGTTTTTGTGACCCCAAATATGGTTCACGCCCCCATCACTTCCCTTTGATGGCACCACCAGCATAGGTAGTGTGTTCACCATCACCACCAGCATGGTCTGGAATGGGGATTTAATGCACAGAATGGGTTCATCTCTAATTCATAGTAAAACTTTTACATGCTAAGTATCATATAACGTAAGTGGGCACATGATTTGTAATGAAAGAATGGTTACATACCCATGGTTCCATGCATAAATCAAAGTGTATATCCTGCATACATGTCAAACATGTAAATCACTTATAACTAAGGAAAAGACGTTAGTTGTGTTGATGTGGTTGATTATGATTAAACAGATGTAAAAAAAAAAAAACTGGAATGAGAACTATGCACCCGCAACACTTGTAGATGTTGAATGTTAACTTGAGCATGGAAATGAAGTATGCATCGGATGCATGATTGTATTGTGCATGGACTGAATATTAAAATATCACACATGACACATAGTTTATATCAGTGCATTTAGAATTTGGTAAGGCTGTAGTTGAACTTACAAAATATTATGTTGACGTCTATTCTAAAGTAGTGCATAAGGTTCAGTTAGTGGTTATGAAAAAAAAAAATGGAAATCATGTGATCGTAAGGCAGCAACTTACCTACATTATATCTCCTTCCAAGTATATATATTATTGGCATGTAGTGCATAAGTTCACTTAGTCGTTATGAAGAAAAAAATAATTTACCTAAGTGGTACAAGTCATAGAAATATCTATCATGCATAATGGTGATGTAGTTGAAATATTATTTTGAAAAAAAATATATATATTACAAACTGTTATACGTAAGTCATGATGTAGGTCTTCTCTTACACCTTGCATGTTCAGCTGAGAATAGAAGTATGAAAATTTGTAAGTTTTGAATTCTTTGATCTAAGCATCTTGATAGCAAGCCAAGAACATGCACCGTTCGGTCCTCTCAAAACTCATTGGAGGATCTAGGATGATTAAACTTAATTGAGATGTGGGATAAAGTTTTGTTTTTTTGTTTTTTTCTCTCTCTCTCTGAACCTCACACTAGTAGTGGTGTTAGGTAGAACATGTATAGTAGGCATCAGACTTGGAAATCTTTCATCGTTAGTATCACACACTTATTAAGAAAAAAAAAACAGAAAATATATATACGGTTATCTACCTTTACTGGTGTTGTTAAAGTTGAATCTGCACGTGAGTGCAGGGTCTATCTAGGGTTGTTCATCCACCCTTACAACAGGGCACCCAATACACGGTTGGGTTTGGTCTGGCTATTGTTAGACCCAGTTGGGAGTCTACACAGTCCCAACTATGAAACCAAACCACCCTAACGGTCTGGTAGTAGACCAGGTGGGCTGGTGGATGTGGGTACCGTCAGCTGACGGTCTGGCGGGGTCTGCCTGCCGCTGATGACCGGTGGTCGATTGAAGTAGTGCAGCGGATCACCGCATTTTGTTCATGCTGGCATTGCCAGCAAGTGGCTGGAACAACAGACTATTGTTGTTGCTTCTGGAAGGTCGTCGACGTTGATGTTGCAACCATATACGGGTCTGCCATAGTCAGCAGAACCCCATAGACGGATTTGGGCAGGGGTCGGCTTGACCCCAGCCTTATTCTGGTCACACCATGACCACAAACTGAGTTGACCTTAGTGGTTGATATGCTTCCGAGTTATGGTTAATTATTTCGCAGTTTTAGTTGAACAACCTCAACCAAGAAGAGGATCCCATACCTTATCTTGGCGGCAACCATGGCACAGGCCACGATAGTAATGATCTGTCAGATCATAAAGGGATATCGCGACTTGTCGCTTCTATGGTAGCGTTGCACCATGACATCGATGTAGCAGGGTCAGGAAATGAAGAACCCTTTTTGCAAGTACTTGTTGGGCCTGCTTACATAAGTGGCAGGTGGACTCCTCAATGAGCACTAGCATCAGTTAGAGTGTCTCGTTGACGGCGTCACTTGGGGTGATTGCCACATGGCCATGGCGTGGGCATGCTTTGGGCAGCCTAATGCAGTCTGTAAAGTCCATGTGACTTCAATCCAAGTGCACATAAAGAAAGAGATGTGCATACAAAAACAAGACAAAGTATGTCGCAAATATGGCATTGATCATGGGTACGAAAGCGTACGCCATAGTTGAGAAAGTAAATGTTTGAATGTGGGCTCTGGGTTGAGCTGAATTCTGAGAAAATTATACTCCTTGGCGGTGTTTATGGCACCCAGACTATAAAATGCATACAATGTGTGTAAACCCAGTGACAGGTTTGGGGATTTTTGGAAATCCCTTGTGATGCAATGTCTCGCACAAGAAAATAAATTAACAATAAAAATGTATGCTTAATCATAAAGTTCATGAGACTCTGGGTATACCGAAAGACGTTATATGTTACCAGACTCTCTGGGTTCTGGGTACACTTGAAAGACAGTGTATGTTACCGGACCCCTCGTAGTGTGATGACTCACACAAGAACATAACTGAAAAATATAAATGAATTCATAATTATAAAATTTTTGAGATTCTGGGTATACCTGAAATGCGGTATATGTTACCGGATTCTCCGGGCTCTGGGTATACCTGAAAGACGGTATATGTTACCAGACCGATGTTCTACCTAGGAGAGGGTATATGGTACAAGCTTTGTGAGCGTTCGTGTTTTTTTTGTGAGAGCTAAGTGTATCACCGTAGGGTCTCAGCTCACTACAATGTCTATGCCTGTGCGTACCCACAGGGAAAGAGTGAGCTAAACATTAAACAATTTTAGTGGACTGAAAACTTATTTCTGAAGAATTGTGTACTGTTGATATGACTTTTATAAAACTTGTGGAATCTACAACTTCTGCTAATGTACTTTTAGTTCAGTTAACCTTTGCATTGTATTATGAATTAGAAAGCATAATCATTTTCTTAGAATGATATAAATTTCCATGCTAGTTATATCTGCAGATGTTGCACATAATTGTACACAGGACACTGAGCACCACATATAAATATAATGCTTCTTACGCAGACAGGGGAGTCTGACCCTTCTGCTTTAAATATTTTTCAGGTAGCAACTAAATCAGAGCATCGTGGGCGTCGCGTATGGAAGTAGTCAAGAGATCTCAGTTTTTCAGTGTTTTCTGTTTGAACTCTGATTAGTAGATTTACATTCTTGTTATGAGATGTAATTAATGACATTAATGCTTCAATTAATGAATAGTATGTTTTTAGCACTTCTCTGTTTTATCCTGTAATGCACCCAACTGTTGTTTTCACACTTTCGCTATTTCAAAAAAAAAAAAATTACTCCAAAACTTTTACTATAAAAAGTTGGGGCGTTACACTTCGACAATCAAATCTTCCCTAATACTCCCATCATCATATTGGATCATGTGTGAGGGATCTGACTCGTACTTTCTCAGCATAGACACATGAAAGATGTCACGTATCTGCGAGTACTGAGGAGGTAAAGCTACATGATATGTTGCATCATCTATACGCTCCAAAAACTCAAAGAGTCCAACGTATCTGGGACTCAATTTTCCTTTCTTCCCAAATCGAAACACACTTTTGGTAGGAGACACCCTAATAAACACAAAATTTTCCATTGAAAAAGTGAGTTCCTTGCACCTTTGGTCTGCGTAACTCTTCTATCGACTCTGGGCTGCATGTAATCTATCATGAATCCTCTGAACCTGCTCAGTATAATGTTGCAAAATGATAGGCGACTCCACTACATGCTCACCAACCTCATTTCAGTAGACTAGGGATTGACAAGGCCTCCCATAAAAAGACTCGTATGGGGCCATCTCAATACTGGCGTGATAACTATTATTATATGTGAATTCAGCTAGCACAAAATGTGTATCCCAATCGCCTTTTCAATCGAGAGCATAAGCTCGCAATATGTTCTCAAGGGTCTGAATCGTGCGCTCTGACTGTCCGTCTGTCTGGGAATGGAAAGTTGTACTGAACTTCAGCTTCGTACCCAGTGTTGTCTACAACTGTCCCCAAATGCGAGAAGTAAAATGAGGGTCTCAGTTAGATATAATCAATAAGGGGATACCGCATAAACGAACTATCTCCTGAATGTATAACTCAGCTAGACTGTCTAAGGATTGGTTGATCAAGATTGGTAAAAAGTGTGGCAATTTGGTAAGTCTATCGACAATCACCCAAATCACATCATGTTGACATTGAGTCTTGGGTAGACCTACAACTAAGTCCATGGTAATCTCCTCGCATTTCCATTATGGGATCTCTAAAAGTTGCGTTGTATCACCTGGTCTTTGATGTTCGATCTTGACCTACTGGAAAGTCAAGCATCACGAGAAAAAACTTGCAAAAAGAAATGGTAATAAGGTTATAAATTCATAATATATATATATACTATCACGTTATTTGAAAACTATATAAGATTACCTACCTCGCAATCTCCTGTTTCATTCCATTCCACCAATGCTTCCTTCGCAAGTCCTTATACATCTTAGTACTCTTTGGATGTATGGTGTACTTATCTCTATGAGCCTCCTCTAGTAACTCTTCAATTTGGAATCGTTGGAGACCTAAATACTCTCACCCATCCATATACCTCCATATTCTTTCTGCTTAAAGGATGAATGCTCCAACCAAGCAAGAGTTTGCAATCTCTCGTACTGAGGGTCTCCCTTCTGTGCCTCAATGATCCGAGCAACTAAATCAGGTTGGATGGTCACATTAGACAACTGGATCACTCCCACATCCACTGTAAAGGGCTTCCAAGCCACGAAGTCCTCCAGTAATTTTCAATCATAAATTGGCCGAACTACCACTTGACTTCCTACTAAGCGCATCTGCCATGATGTTGGCTTTCCCCATATGATAAGAGATGTTGAAGTCATAATCCTTGATAAACTCGAACCATCTTCGTTGCCTCATATTAAGATCCTTCTGCGAGAACAAGTATTTTAGACTCTTATAATCTGATTATACCTCAAACTTTTCTCTGTATAAATAGTGGCACCATATCTTTAATGTGAAGACAACTGCTGGAAACTTTAAATCGTGAGCGGGATAATTCCTCTCATGAATCTTAAGCTGACGATTTGCATAAGCAATCACCTTCCCATGTTGCATAAGGACACATCCTAATCCAATGCTTGAGGCATCAATATAAACCACCAAGCCTCCACTGCCAGATGGTAAAGTCAAAATTGGGGCTGATGTGGGCTTCCTCTTTAGGGTCTGAAAGCTCTCCTCACACTTGGTGTCCCACTCGAACTTGGTTTCCTTCCTCAGAAGCTTCATCATTGGCATAGCTATCTGTGAGAAGTCTTGGATAAAATGTTTGTAATAGCCTGTTAATCCAAAAAAACTTCGGATGTCATGAACATTCTTCAGCTGCTCCTAATCTAGGATGGTGGTCACCTTATAAATCATTCAAAACTTTTAATGAGGAAAGAAAAAAAAATGAATTTACGAGTACGCTACGTCAAAACAATGGTTAAAAGACTCAATTACCTTAGCAGGGTCTACGACAACTCCATCCTTTGAGATCACATGGCCCAAGAGCATGACTTCCTTAAGCCAAAACTCACACTTAGATAACTTATCATATAGTTAATGTTCCCTGAGTGTACTGAGTACGATCTGCAAATGATCTCGATGTTGTTCCTTGCTCTCCGAATATACCAAGATATCATCTATGAAGACAATAACAAAAGAATCAAGGTAAGGGTGAAGCACTTGATTCATCAAATCCGTAAATGCAACTAGAACATTTGTAAGCCTGAATGGCATCACTATAAAGTCATTGTTTATATCTCGTTCGAAAGGCGGTCTTCTAGATGTCCTCCTCCTTCACATGTAGCTGATGGTAGCCCGAACGGAGATAGATCTTCGAAAAGATCCAAGTTCTGCACAATTGTTCAAACAAGTCTTTGATTTTGGGCAACGGGTACATATTCTTAATGGTTGCTTGGTTGAGCAAATGGTAGACTATGCACAACCTCATTGATCCATCTTTCTTCTTGACGAATAATACTAGAGCTCCCCATGATGAAACACTCGACCTAACAAAACTGTGATCCACTAACTCTTATAATTTCTTCTTCAGTTCTTTGAGTTCTGCATGCACCATACGATAAGGTGCTTTGGATACGGGTGTTGTCTTGGACAATAAGTAGATACCAAACTCCACCTCTCTGAATGGCAGAAGTCCTGGTAGGTGTTCCGAAAACACGTCTGGAAACTCCCTGACTTTGTCGAGGTCCTTTATTGATGGAACTTCAGACTCTACTCCAACAACACTAACCAAAAAGGCGGTATGTCCCTTATCCAAACATCTTTGAGTCTTCACAACCAAGATGATACTGCTACACAAAGTAGGTCTGGATATCCTGAACACAACCTCCAGAATATCTAGTCTCAAAATTACTACATTCTCCTCTCAATACAAGATACTAGCGTAATGCTCAAAGAGCCAATCCATACCCAAAATAACGCCGTATTCCTTCATATCAAGTAGGACTAGGTCGGCAAGTAAGACTTGTCCCTGCAACTCTATACTAACATCTCAAATGTGAGAAATACATAAGTGTATTCAACATGAATGCGAACATCAAGAGCAAAAACAAGCGATTCTACAGGCAATCCTAACTGGCTAGCACAATCGACTGAAACAAAACAATATACAGACCCACTATTGAACAATACTAAAGCAACTAAAGTGTTTCAACGATAAGCCATCTACAACATATATATATATATATATTACATCACTTAGCTACTGTGCAGCACAATAATCTCAAGCATTATTTACTTATCATTCTCATAACATTCACAAAGGCAAAAGTTTCTCATTGCAAAACAAGATAATGGTTAAAACATACTTACAACAATATGCCAGATTGTTGGATGGTTGTGAACTAATGATTTTTCGATCCCAACCTCTGATACCAACTGTAACAGCCAGAACGATTTCAAACCAAAAATACCAGATTTTTTTTTCAAGGTTGAATCTATTCTTTTCTTTTCTTTATTTTTTTTTCTAAAATGTAATAATGCAACAGTCTCATCAACGAACTCATTCCAATCGTATCAAGCACTAGACGACTGCATGAGCGCAAGCGCGAGCATGTCTTAGACTCCTGATCATGCATTTATTTTAGCATTTAAATCATTTAATTCATGCATGTCCAATAAGAAATCGCATTTAAATCCCAAATTTATTGTTAGTTTTGAGAAAATACGTGAAAAAGATAAAATTCAGAAAAAGCATAAATTGCAAGTTAATTTTGCGAATTAGGTTGTTTAGAAATTAGTATTCGTATTTTTCTTTAGGATTTAGATTTTTTATTAATTTAGATTCAAAAAAATAAATCAACGTTATAGTTTTTAAGAAGTTGAAATAGTTTGGGCAAAATGTAGGTTTCTAGAGTTTTTTTTAGAAAATGTTTTGTTTTTGTAGAAAAGATCTTTTTGGAATTTATAGAAACTAATAGGAGTTAGTAGCAAACTCCTCCTCTTTAAAAAGTTCACGTAGGGTTTGAGAGGGGGGGTCCTCCATTGCTCAAACTTAGCCCCTCTTCTCTCAACCCCTCTCCACCGATGGATTTCTCCTCCTTCTTTCTTCCTTCTTTTCTCTCAATCCTTCTCTCGTTGGTAGATTTCTCTTCAACGTGTGACGCAGCGACAAAGGAGTGGCCACCTTCTTTCTCCAACCAAATCCATAAGTAACTTCTCTCTTTCTTTCTTCTCTACTTCTTTTCTTTAATTCTCCTCTTATTCTCTCTATCTCCTCCCCTACAAAGATGCCTCTCTCTCTCCTTCCCTTCCTCTCCAACTGGATTCTCTTCTCTCCCTTGCTTCCCTCTCTTTTCCCTTCCTCTCCTCTTCCCTTTCTCTTTTTCTTCCTCTCCGGTGTAGAAGCCCAATCCGACGACGGCACATACGGTGGAGGCCACCAAATCTCCTCTCAACCCTTCCAAAATCCAAATACGTTGTTTCTAATCTGCATTTCATTTAGTTTTGATTTTTTCATTTAGTTTACGTTGCTTTGATTTATGCATTTTGTTCCTTTTGAATTTACATTTCAGTTAATTTGCATCACATCATTTTTGTTCATCTCATTCCATCGCATCATCTGCTTCATCGTGCATCTCATTGCATACTTGTTGTTTTGATTTTATTGCATACATTTGTATTTTTTGTGAAGTCTTAATCCATCATTCAGCATCATCTGACATCCTCGTCTCAAGTTCAGGATGAAATCGTCAGCAAATCTCATCAGATTTGTCGTGAAAAGCCGATCTTCTTAGATCTATCGGGAATCCAATTTGCATCTGCTGGAACTTCATCGTGAGATCAGATCTGATCTGCCGTGAAATTAGAAACTTGTCTGTCGTGAAATCAGTTCAAAGGTAGAGCAGCCACCGGATTCACTTGCTTTAGTGAACGGATCCTTCTTCTGCCTGCCGGAACCCCTCATCATCCACCGTGAATCAGGCCTGTGTTATCGTCGCAAAATTTTTCCCGTCTTCCCTTCCTTGCGAAAGAGAGAGGGAAACGCTTTCGCGATTCAAACTTGACCGGATTTTGAAAATTGTTTTTGAAATACTCGCCTCCGTTTTGAAAATTGTGGGAAAATCCATGGGATGGGGCTCGACCTGTCGGTACGATGTTCGACCGTTCCTGCCGCCTTTAACAGGGGTAATCGAACCAAGGACCAAAATTGTGCTTGACTTAGTTACATCATCGAAATCATGTTCTATCCTAAATGCACAGAGAATTCAGGCATGTGCTATGAAATTTTGTAAAATGCCAGTTGGAAAATATGATGTATGCTTAGAAAATCCTTGGAGTTGAAAAGCATTTTTCAGGAAAATGGTGGAAAGTCAATTTCTCAGGAAACTCAGATGAAAAGGGTTTGAAATCTCGAGAAAACTTATGAAGTTTTGGGAAAATCATGAATAGATGAAAATCCTGAGAAAATGGAAGTGATTCTTAGGAAAAGGATGAACATCTGAAGGGAAATACTTGTCAAGGAAAATCCCAACTTTTAAAAATTTTCTTTTGAAAATGATTGAAATTCATTGAAAAACCCTTGTGGAGAAGGAAAATTGAAATTTGGGAAATTTAAATCCCAAGAATTTTAACCTTGAAACACTTGGAAATCGATTTTTGATCTTGAGAAAGGTGAGAGACTTCTTTTGAAAATCTTGAGAAAATAACCTTTTCCATGGAAAACTGTGGAAAACTTGGACTTGGGAAAACCGATTTTTGAAAAATTCTCAGAGTTTCTTGAGAATGAAATTTTCTTAAGAAAATCATGAGAAAATCAATGGTTTCATGATGCAAATGACATGAATATATGAATGCACTTTGAAAAGATTTTCTGAGAAATTTGTTGGAAAAATGTGTATTAAGTCAAAATAAATCCTTCACATATTCTGACTGTGGCCATGAACATGTTCAGAGTTTATTTGAGTTAATTCACAATATTTTGAAAAGTTTGAAATATGATGTGCATTTTAAGATAGCCTAAGAGTGTAGGCTCAATGTGACTAGTAGAAAGATGATGGATCTGGGTCTCGTCCATATTCCGACTAGGGCCGTAAATATGGACTCCACCGAGTTCATCAACTCCCTAAGAGTTGGTGCACGTGTCATTCGTTTACATCCATAGTGCTTTTTGGAATAAAATGCATGAATCACTTAAACAGGATATTGCAGGAATTTAAACTATATGATATGCATCCTAGTCTAAGCAGAAAATTAGATCTCTTATTCCAAAATTTACATTATTACATCACTAAATAAATAAAATAAATGGAAATTGCAGACTTCAGCTCCTTCTTTTGAATGTCCCTGCCAAACTTGAAATGGGGTTAGCTCAAATATGTGGGTTTTTCCAAGATTTTCTAATAATATTATGAAATTATTGAACTTAATTGGATATAAACCCTATTATCATGCTTCCTTGATATTTGAAATGATGTAAATGAAAAAAAAATCAGTAGAAAATAGTTTGAAATTCGAAATTGTGGTCAAAATGACCAAAATACCCCTATATTAAGGTTACACCTTTAAAATCAGGGTTTTTGAAGGAATTTTGATAAAAATTGAGATTTTGAAATTCGAATTGAAAACAAATGATGGTGAAACGCAGTATGAGGCATGATGACATGATGCTAAACACATTAAGACTGTAAAACCAGAATTTGACATTTTGCAATTTATCCAAAATAATGAATTTCGCTTGTTTTTCGCTTGGATCTGAGTCCCGCAGGGCCCTGTTTTGATATTATGGCTAAACTGAGCCTCAAATGAATTCCAAATGCTGTCAAATTCGGTATGGAGCATCTACCTATCCTGACAAACAGCCTAGAATGCTAAAAATTACGAAATGACATGGTTTAGATACTAAAATTTAAAGAAAATCCTAAAATGGACGAATTTCGCATACGGACCCAAACCAAATACAATGCTTAATATGATAATGCAAAAATTACACCATAAAAACCTCTGATATTTTGCAGACTGCTAAAAGACCTGAAATTGAACATTTTTGGTTTTTACAGCCTTGGGATTTGAACTACGGTGAGTTCGGTATCGGGAATTTGGTTTTGACGGAGGTAAAATCGATCTAATGTAATATAAAATGCTAAAACAAATACAAAACGACCATGAAAATTTCTGATATTTAACTGAGTAGCTCACGACACCTACAGGAACAACTTTCATGTTTATGACTTTGGCATTTGATCAACAGAAACACAGATAAAAATATAACTTTTCATGCCTAAAGCGACAGAACATATGAATATCATAAAACAGAGAACTGACAAGAAAAATCTGAAATAGATTTTAAAACTATTCTAAAAATCAGAAGCTTTCAGGTGCAAATATAGGACATCCCGAACATGACATTCACTTTTTACAGATTCGGATTTGGAGTAATACCCAAAGAGAACCCATCTCCTTAAGTCGATCCAAGATCTCAGAGGCCCAAATCAGGCTCTGACACGTGTCCCGAACTCTCGGATTTTTGTCAGATATCAAAAACTTCATAAAAATCTCAGAAAATCATGTTAAAAACTAGACATTACCCCGAGTTCATAACAGCTTTCGGATTGAAAATTGGACCTCACACAAGAGAGATCTTGATTTTACAAGTCAGAAATGAGTTTTTAAAACGCATCCCGGGTAACAAAACCCGACTTATTATTTTGAATATTTACTGTAGTAAACAAATTCAAATCCTTCCTAATTTTTGGCACATTTTTAGGGACACCTAAGGGCGCATTCCACGATTTTTTTAGAATTTTTAATAAAAAATAAATGCATAAAATGACGTGTGGACTGACTGACAAAAACAGAGAGTTACTGAAACTGAGCAGAATTGAAATAAATGCCAAATTAAACCTAATTAACTTATGAAACATGCAAAATTAACTAAATAAAATACGAATTAAATTTAACTAAATGCATGAATGCTAAAAATCATCAAGGAAGCACAATTATATATATATATATATATATATATATATATATATATATATATATATATGTATATATATTTATTTATTTATTTATATATGTCATTTTATGAGAATAGCTCAATCCATCCCTCGGATGAGCTCTTTCTTCAAGCGACAACACCAATCAAATCATGATATTATGAAATCAAGAGGAAAGGAGGTGCACCTTGCATTTTTATGCAGCTTTGAAACTCTCAAAATGGACGGCTACCCACGGCTCCTCTCGTCCTTCGATCCGGGCTTCAGGTGGTTCACGAAAATCAACCCACGTTTAGATCAAATTGGCTACGACACGAGCAAGGTCGGTGCTTCACTGCACCTTCTCCACTGAGCCCAAGTGGGAGCGTGAACTCCAAAGTTCAAAATCGTGTTCTGAGGAAAATCTAGGTTGAATTTCAAAGTCCAAAAGGAGCTCCTTTAGGCTGGGCGTGGGGCCTTGTATTTGTAGCCTTCTTTTGAAAATTTTGAATTTCAAACAGGATCAATCTGAGCCCTCCATGTGGCGCCAATCCAGGGCATGCTATTTTGATTTTTTGAGAAAATAAAATGGGAATTTTGTGGGTGAGACACCTCAGCAGGGGAGTTTGAAAATTTTCAAAATGGTGGCTTGATTTTCTTTGCAGGAGGCTCTCAAATTGTGCCACCTCAGGGGGTGCTCTCTTGGAGTTTGAAATTCAAACTTCTATTTTTCTGAAGGTCCTCCTATGGCGCCACCTCAAGGGGCCATTTTTATAAAATAAATAAAATAAATACAAAAAAATGGAGCCAAGTGGGGTTCTGGAATGGCGCCACCTCAAAAGGGAGTTTGAGGTTTAAAGTTGGAATCAGTAGGAGCATGCCATGTGACGCCACCTCTGAGGAGTTTAAATGTTCAAATTTATGCTTTTTCTGAAGAGAGCAGAGGCTGACATGTGGCGCCTTCTCAGGGTGGCTCCACACTGCCATGTGGCAAGAGAACAGGAATGGAAGAAGTAGAATGTGCCACCTCAGAGGGGAGTTGTTTCTACATTTTCTGATGTAGGGAGGTCTGGACATGTGGCAGTTCAGGATGATTCTGCTTTTGACAAGTGTCAGCTGGCTAGAGGAGTCTTCTCAAATGGTGCCACCTCAGAGGGAGATTTGAAAATCAAATGGGGTTGGCTTTGGAGGAATGGAGGATGGACATGTGGCGCCACCTCAGGGTGGCTCCTACAATGCCATGTGGCAAGAGGGAGTAGGGAAAGGGACACGTGGCGCCTTCATAGACCAGATGGAAAAGGCAGAATTCAGGATTTGCACCACCTAGACCTTGTTTAAATTATAGCTTTTTCTGAAGAAGGCCAAGAGTGACATGTGTCCTCTACTTTTTCTGAAGAAAGCTGGAAATGACATGTGTCACCTACTTTTCTGAGAAAAGTAGAGGGAGACATGTGTCATCCTGCTTTTTCTGAAAGGAGCAGAGAAGAGAAGGAGGGCCAAGTACATGTGGCGCCACCTCAGACAAAGTAGAAAGGTGAAGTTCAGGATTTGTGCCACCTCAGGAAGGATTTGAATGTTTGAATTCTAGCTTTTTCTGAGGAGAGCAGGAAATGACATGTGTCATTTGCTTTTTCTGAGGAAATGAGAGATTGACATGTGTCCTCTGCAGGAGACAAACTTCACTTTTTCAGAACAGGACAACATATGACACTTGGCATCTCATGGTGACTTTGGAATGCCACATGGCACAGGGTGAAGATGGTGGGCACTGACACGTGGCATGAAATGAAGAGGATGTCTAATGACATGTGGCGGCTTCTTGAGGTAGCCTCACACTGAAACTTGGCAGATAAATGGGAGGAGAGAGAAAAGACAAGTGGCGCCAATCCAGGGGACAAGGCTCCTATATTTTTGGGTTTTTCAAAGTTCAGTTTTTTCAAAAGAAAAGCCTGTGTGACACCACCTCAGTGTGGGTCCCACATTGCTTCTTTATTGAAATAAGGACAAAACAACAAAAGCTCTTTTTGGAATTTTCACAAAATCTGAACTAATTGGTAAAATAGAAATTTTGAAAAGAGTTGGCCCCTGTAGGGCGATTTTGTAAAAGAGTGATAGTTGAAATAGCTGACAAAAGGGCAAAATCTGAGATGAAGTAGTTGAAATCCATATTGAAAACTATCTAGATAATTTTCCTGAGGAAATATTTTGAAATTTGGAGTCCTGGGGTTAAAATGGGAAGAATTGATAATTTTGAAGACCCAGGGTTTTGAAATCGATTTTGAAAAGAGTTGAAATTCTAATCTGGATTGAAAATTTTGAAATCAAGAGTTCTGGACCTCGAAATGACATGTTGTGCAGTGCAGTGATATGAGATGCTCATGCAATGATATGCAATGCCATGTCTTATGCAATATAATCTTGAACCAAGACTTGGAGCTTTTTGTCCTCTGTCAGGAATAAAATTTTGCACATCTGAGCTAAAAATAGAGAAATTTTGAGAGTTGCAGATGAAATTTAGACTTTTGCAAGGTCCGGGCTCAGAAAATGACCATTTTGCCCTTCGGCGATTTCAGAGGCTGGATGCTGATGCTTGGTGGAAATGACGGAGAGGTGAATGAAAATTTGGGGTGTTTACAGCCTGCCGAAATCCCTCATATGGACTTGCCATGAAAATGCTCTGCCGTGAAATCATTTTAAGTTTCACGGTTGTTTCATTTTGGACTTCACAGCAGGCTATTTCACTTTGAATTTTACCGCAGCTTGTTCCTTTGATTTTCACGATAGTGTTTTTTTTTAATTTCACAGCAACACTTTATTATGCATCTTCACGGCATTTTAGGCATTGCATTTTAGGTATTTTTATTTTAGGCATTGCATTTTAAGTATTTTTATTTTAGGCATTGCATTTTATACATTTTAGGTATTTTTATTTTAGGCATTGCATTTTACGCATTTTAGGTATTTTTATTTTAGGCATTGCATTTTATGCATTTTAGGTATTTTTATTTTAGGCCTTGCATTTTAGGTATTTTTATTTTAGGCATTGCAATTTATGTATTTTAGGCATTTTAGGTATTTTTATTTTAGGCATTGCATTTTATGCATTTTAGGCATTGCATTTTAGGTATTTTAATTTTACGCATTGCATTTTATGCATTTTAGACATATTTTAGGTATTATTGATTTTTAAGTTTTGCATATCTTTTATTTTTGCATATTTTTGTGTATCTTACATTTTTTGCATAGTGTTAGTCTTCGTCTTTCACGGCTTGTGTGTTCATGTTTTGCAGGATAGCATAGAGTGAAGGCAAGCGAGTGAGACACGTGGTAGCGCGCATCTAACAAGCAACATGAGGCACGAGCCTAGAAGATACTTCTGCTTTTCTTTTAGAATTCGGAATTTGAATTTCATTTAATTCTTGGGTTGTAATAAAACCAATTTAAACCCTCTGCGTAGGGTAAACATTTGATGTAATAGTTAAGTAGTTATTTTTCTTGTACTTTTCTATTTTTGTCAATAAAGCGTAGTTTAGTTGTGTGTTTGAATACAAGTATCCCCATTTTCTAAGATTGACCCAAACTCCACCACTCGTGCGAGCCGGTTTTAATTTTTGGGGTCTGCTTTCACGTTGTTTTCAATTAAAAATCTTTTCTAAAATTGTTTCACAAAAAGAGACATCAAATTTTGGCATTGTTGCCAGGGAACGACAAAATACGATTATTCACTTTATTGTCTTGTGTTTATTCTCGTATTTTAGGTTGTTAGTTTACTTTCAGTTCATTAATTAGGATTGTTTAGTTTATTTTCTTGATTGATTAATTAGAATTGCTTAGTTTGCTTTTCGTACTTAAGATTAAAACACGTGTTTGCATAACGTAGAGACCAATTTACTTTTCCTACACAGCCCACCTATTAGGATACCCTTAGAGGTGACTGTGCATGATTGGTACCGTGCTCTTAGTTTGATTTTCGCAAATTCTTTGCTGAGTGCAAGTGTGTGGTGTTTTGTTTATTTCTAGCTTTTCAGTATTGCTTTTTGTTTTACTCGCTTTATGGTTTGCGTGGTTTGGCCGCTAGCACGTTAGTTAGATAGAAAAACCCAAAGTTTAGGACATTTGGCGCATTGGTCTACTCCTTGGTGCAGGCAAGGGCGACGATCGCTCGTCTCCGAGCTTTTGAGCTTATTGAGGACCCCGAGTCTCTCGTTAGGAGAGCCCATCAACCCATCACCATGGCCGATGATTAGCCTTTGATTCATCCTCTTAGGGAGTATTTCATGCCAAATTAGTACACTCCCGCCTCCTGCACTACGAGACCTAATATAGGAGCAAACCATTTTGAAATAAAGGTCAGCGTTATTCAAATGTTACCATCTTTTTATGGCTTTAGCAATGAAGACCCCTACCATCATCTCGATGAATTTATCGAGATCTGCTCCATAGTGCGGATCAACAATTTTGGGGATGATGCGTTGAGGTTGATGTTGTTTTTGTTCTCCCTCAAAGATAAAGCCAAGCACTAGATAAAGGCCCTCAATACGATTCAGATTACCACTTGAAAAAGAATGCAGTGCGAGTTCCTCAAAAAGTACTTCTCAATTGGCAAGATGAATCAGCTTTGTAAAGCCATAACCAGTTTTTTTCAAATTGAGGAAGAACAATTCCACGAGACTTAGGAGAGGATGAAAGATCTTCTCTACAAGTGCCCCCACCACCAGGTGCCCCGTTGGCAATTGGTGGAGTATTTTTTATGATGGCCTGACCGAGAAGGACAGGCGAATGGTTGATTCATCGTGTTGGGGCACATTTATGCTCAAGAGTGAGGATGAGACATGGACTTTATTTGAGACATTGAGTGAAAATGTCATGCATCATGCCTTGTCTTCACGGTTCGATAGGACCACATCTGTGCCTAGTGGCCCTAGGAAAGTTGGGATTTTTGAAGTAGGGTCTGAGCATGAATTGCAAACCAAAGTTGACATGTTGACTAGGAAGTTAGATATTCCTAGCCAATTCATCTTCGAGAAGTCTAGTAGGAAAAGTGCGTGAGCTATGCGCTAGCCCTGCACCCTTTGTTTCTGAGTGTCCGATAGCACTGCTATATCCTGAATTCATTCAGGAATAAGTGAAGGCTACCCAAGGTTTTGCTAGACTCATGCACAATCCTTTTGCACCTACATATAACTCGGGATGGCGAAACCACCCCAATTTTGACCCACCCCATCAGCCTTCCCAGACACAACATAAACAAAGTAACTTTTCATAAGGCTACTCGCATCCCATATTTCCACAGGTCCACCCCCAGTGTAGTTTGCCTTCTCCTCAAGAGCCACATTGAGCACATCGTTTCAGGAGAAGATGTTAGAGTCCTTTTTTAACATTAAGGCAACTTTTTTCCCCATACGCAGTCGATAGCCAAGCTAGAGACTCAAATGGGACAGTTGGCTGAGGCCTTGAGCAGGCGCAACAAGGGGAACCTACCTAGTCAGCTTGTTGTCAACCCAAAGGGAAATGATCCCATGTCATTTGGCTTGCATCCCCCAGATTCTCACCATGAGCAGGTCAAATTTGTTATATCCCTTCAGAGTGGGAAGGCAAGCCACCCCATTCAGGAATCGACTCATGAGCACATTGTCATACCCACTGACCAGTCGATCTTCTCCACTAGGCCCCAGGAGAATGGGCAGGGCCTGCAGCTTGAGTTTTCATCATATACTTTTCGAGCCCCAGTTCCCCAGGCCTTAGAGCAACCGATTGCTTTTAGCAAGCAAGATGCGTACATTTATGAGATGCTTGACCTAGTCAAGCAGCATCATATTCAGTCCTTGCTTGATGTTGCATATATTGATAGTCAATCGGTTCTTGACTCTCCTTTCGAGAGTAGTCTTCAAGAGGAGACTAACCTCATGTCATCTAGTGTCGAGAGTCATGATATCACTTTTAGGGGTAGAGTGGGCAGAAACATTGTGCGCAATGTCACAGATGACACGCTTTTTCTCAGAGAGCCCGATTGAGCATGACTTCATGTTCATTGATCTCATGGAAGATGAAGGGTTTTTTCAGAGATCCGTCTGGCTAGGGACGTGAAACTTAGCGTTTTATGAGAGGCAGCCCATTTATTGTATATTATTAGATTTGCCTTTAGGATTTATAGATTTTCTTAGGTTGTGTTTTTATTTTTCATTCATGAGTTTCATGTCATGTCATGTGTGCATTACATTCAGTGCAGTCATAGGACGTGCGTTCATATTTTATGTCAGGTTGTTTCTACTCTTTTTCCTCATTTATTGTGTCTCATGTGCATTCACTTAGTTTTATATAAGCATGGGGGAGTGCCACTGGGACAATGTCATTCAAGCATGGGGGAGGGTGTAGTTTGCACACCCTGATATTTCTGTCTATGTACCTGCACATTTTTATACACCAGTCATGAAAAGTAGGTTTTTAAAGAAAGAGTTTAAACTTATATGAATGTTATTCAAAATCTAATGTTTTTAGAGGATTTTTAAGCCCCACGAAAAAAAAATCTGACATGGATCTAGAAAATGTGGTTGTTTATGTGGATTTTAAAGAAATGACGATAGATGCATGTTAAAGTTCATTTTGAATCACAAATATGAATATGCACAATGTTATTTTTGAAAAACTAAGCAAATGAACAAAAGTGCAAAAATGAGCTCAAAAGTGTAAAAGAGCATGCGTTAGGTTGTTTGGATATATTTCACAATCCATAGTAGTTGGGCTCAAACCCAAGTTGAAGCATTTGAGTTTCATTTCGAAAAGGAGAGTGGAAGTCTCCGTAAATCCTAGTAGCTGGGAGCAGACACAAGTTGAAGTGTTTGAGTCTCATGTCGAAAAGGTGAATAAAGGAAGTCACTTTTGTGTCCTAGTTAATATCTATAGCCTATATTGTTCTTATAAAAAGTATAAAAGATATTGGCATTGCACAAGGCCTAAAAGCAGACCATACGCAAGCCATAAAATAAAAATAGTATGCAAAAAGTGTGAAAAAATTTGAAAATCAAGAAAAAAAAAGAGCTTAAAAAGAAAAAGGTTGACTGCTTAGAGGTATGATTGAGAAAACCCGTGCAGAAAACATATGAGTGAGGATAAGTAAATAATAACATTTGTTTATTTGATTTTTCAAGAATAAAACATAAATAATTATGATATTTATAAAAGTGAAATAAATCTTTTATTATGTAGTGGTATATAAAAGACTCTAATTATGTTTTGATTATGTAATGACAGAAAATATTTGTGAAAACAAAATCTTTAATTACATACTACTCGTGAAGATGAGTACTTATATGCATATATGACAGAGACGTTTGTGGACAGCATCACTGCAAACCCTCACAAGACCTTACTCGTCCACTGGGGTAACCCAACGGTTGAAAGGGCTTGTTGTATGTGCTAAATGCAAACGTGATTCCTACCAAAGTGAGTTAGTTTGAATAGTTTTGATTCCTGCATTTTTGCTTCACTTTGCTAGAGGACTAGCAAATTGTAAGCATGGGGGTATTTGATCATGCATTTATTTTAACATTTAATTCATGCATGATCTAATAAGAAATTGCATTAAAATCCCAAATTTATCGTTGGTTTTGAGGAAATGCTCGAAAAAGATAAAATTCAGAAAAATTATAATTTGCAAGTTAATTTTGCAAATTAGGTTGTTTAAAAATTAGTATTCGTATTTTTCTTTAGAATTTAGATTTTTTATTAATTTAGATTTGAAAAAATAAATCGCCAATATAGTTTTTAAGAAGTTGAAATAGTTTACGCAAAATGTAGGTTTTTAGAGTTTTTTTTAGAAAATGTTGAGTTTTGTAGAAAAGCTCTTTTTGGAATTTATAGAAACTAATAGGAGTTAGTAGCAAACTCTTCCTCTTTAAACAGTTCACATAGGGTTTGAGAGGAGGGTCCTCCATTGCTCAAACTTAGCCCCTCTTCTCTCAACCCCTCTCCACCGGTGGATTTCTCCTCCTTCTTTCTTCATTCTCTTCTCTCAATCCTTCTCTCGCCAGTGGATTTCTACTCAACAAGTGATGCAGTGGCAAAGGAGCGGCCACCTTCTTTCCCCAACCAAATCCGTAAGTAACTTTTCTCTTTCCCTCTTCTCTACTTCTTTTCTTTTTTCTCCTCTTATTCTCTTTGTCTTCAACCCTGCAAAGATGCCTCTCTCTCCTTCTCCTCTAACAGGATTCTCTTCTCTCCCTTCTGCAAACACCCAAATTTTTTCAAAGTTTTGTAAAAATGTCCTTTTTGCCCCTGCCCCATCTTCTGAGAAAATCAAAGCAATTTCAAAACCAAATTTCAGTTATTCTTCAGATTTTCTGGATTAAATTCCATGTTAATATATCCAACTCGATTTCGGATCCGGACCCAGTGCTTAAAATCCAAATTTGAGCCTCGTTATTCAATTTACAAATCGAAATTATAAAAATGCCAAAAAATATTTTCTGAATGGCTCAAACAGCTCATCTGGTATCCATTGGGAGCCACTATTTTATATTTTCTTGATTCGAGGTCTGAAACTCGAATATCACCTCAAATTCCAGATCCAAACTCACTTTCTGAAGAATTTTTCAAAAGAATAGCCTTGAATTCTCAGAAAACCCCCTCTTTTGTAAATATTTCTCAAAAATACAAAAAAATTAGTTTTAAATCTTTGTTTTCTCGTAAATTTTAGGGTTTTATTCCAAAAATACAAAAACATGAAAAAACAACAAAAGAAACAAAAAAAAATCGGAAAACTATGTGAAGAACGAGTGGTTTTAAACTTCTTCAAGCTTGTTTTACTAAAAACTCCTTTTTAAAAAAACTGCTTTAGGAAAAATTGTTTTAAAAGGGATCCTCTTTTTGGAAAAATTGGAAATATGCAACAACCTCTCTCCCGCGCACTCCCCCTCTAGAAGCCTTCATCTCTCACCATCGTCCATCCTCAACGGACTCTTCTCCTCTCCATTGTCCATCCTCAACTGATTCCCTTTCTCGAGCATTCCAGCCTCCCTTTAAGAAGAGGCCCTCCAAGCCCCTTCAGATCCATCCATTTTTTTCCTTCAGCATCCATCAACCCTTCACGATCGATTGCCTTCACCATTCACCTCTCCTTTCCCTCTTTCATTACTTCTTCTTTTTCTGGCCTTCTCCCTCACCGGCTGAAGAAAGTTTATCCCATCGTAGGAATTTCAATCCAACGGTAAGAGCCCCTTTTCTTTTCTTCCTTTTGTAATTTTAATTTCCTTATTTTCCTTAATTTTCCAATTGATTGCTCCATTAAAGCATCTGCATAGCATCAATCTTGCATATAGCAAGTATCGATCTATGTATATATATGCGACATCAAAAGGAATGGATATGTTCCAACATTTTCTTTTCGATTTGTAAGTTATTTATTTCATCCTGTTTTGTGCTATCAGATTCAGTAAATTTACGTGATTCATCGGAATTCTCATTCCAATACTTCTTGTTTCTTTCTTTTTCCTATTTTGCTGATATATTTGCTTTCTCTGTTCACAATCGATGAGTATTTGATCATCGGATAATGATAGAATTCCTGTTTATTATCTGTTGATTGTCCAATTCCCATTCTCATCCAAATGATTAATCGATCCCGATGGTCACAAAGGTTCTGATGTTCTGTTTTAACCTTTTTAATTCCAATTTAATGCTTATTTTCTGCTTTCTGCGTGATTTCAGTTATCCTCCCAATAGTATTTTTGGGTTCATGGCATTTCATCTGTTCGGATTTACCCTTTGATTCATTATATTTTCATAAGGCTTGATGCTTTGCCCAGTTTAGCTTGCCATTTTGGGATTTTGTCATTATAGAGGGTCACCGCATCCCATTATGTGTATTACATACCTCATAGGATCTGAATGAGGCTTGATCCAAAGCCGAGATGGTTAGTCCACCAGCAGGGACGAACATATCTCCATTACTGCTCGAGAGTCTCCATGTGATAAGGCCTCCCTGTCAAGTCCAGTTCTCATTTTTTTTTATGTTGTTGTTATTTTGTTTTCACGACCTACATTTTCTATGTCTTTGAGTTGTAGTAACTGCATCTTCAAATTTTGGCTTATTGTCGCCTCTGCTGTTTGGATAACTTTCTGCAATATCCTCATTATTTGATTAATCTCCTACTGCGTTCTTATTGTCATGATTTGAGCTATGTTTCATTAATATTTGTTGTCATAGGCTTATTGGTGAATTCTCGTTTTTCCCTTATCTGTGATTAGTCCCCTGTTTTAGAATTTTAACTCCCCTCTTTTTTCCATAACTTATTGTGAATTCCCCAAGTTAGTCCTTTTAGACTCATCGTTCTTTCACGATATTTCCTGTATCCCCCTTTGGGATTTGTTGATAATCCACCCACCACAAATCGATGCATCATTGCCGAGAGTGGCTTTACCCATTTGTTGTTGCTATCTTGGTGAGATTGCATTAAAATTTTCTCCAAAAATTAGTGGGTTAACGCTGATAGGATCTACATCTTGATGATGACGAAATGCATTTCTGAATATTGCTGGATCATGTGGAGTTTGGCCACACTGTTGTGGCCCTCATAAATCGTCCACCTCTCATCTCCAAAAAATCATCCATTCACCAATAGGCCTTCCGGAAGAATCGTTCCAGCAAATTTATGAGATCTCCAATACCAAGTAGCGTCTGATGATCATACCCACCAAGTGGTTAGATCCAACAAGTAGCCTTCAAGGAGATCCTCGTCTCCTGGACCCACCATGATCACTGAATTAGAAGCTTCGTGCTTTCAAATATGATATGGATGGTGTTGGCCAGAAGAGCCACTTGAACATAGTTTGTCAAGTAAATCTGCCCGCCTCCAGATCTGCGCCTCTGCAACTGGAAGCACCTGTCCCACAACTTGAAACTATATCTGGATGCACATCCATGGTTGATGCCTGCCTGCCCTCTATGGAGAATCACGAAAGGAAGGTTAGTGCTAGTATATGTTTTTATTCCAGCATCACTGAGGAAATAACTCACACGTTCCAGCAAGGAGAGTATATCTACAGGTCATATATGCGTTACGTTTCATTATCATATTGCTAATGCACACATTACAGTAACAGGAGTATATCCACGTACTGTATTTCTATTACATCTCATCCTGTATTGTGAGCATACACATTATTTCTACCTTCCATTTCGTACTACTTGTCATCCAATACTTTCATTCTTTTAACTATAGATTGCTTATTCCATCTAAAGAAAGGGTTTTGTTGTGAAGAAATTTCTGGAATGTTATATGTCAATATCTCTGAGCATGGTCTTGCTGGACCTACTGAAGACAGGACTGGAGGCATAATAAATTTCAAATAAATCATCTCAGAAATAGTGTGAACCATCTAGAGCTCCAGGATTGTACACATTTCAATGGGATATTTCATGATATCTCTCAAAATTGCATGCCTATTGATGCTCTATTCTAGAATGTCAAAATGGGTTGCTGTTATCATCGCAAAAATTTTCCCCCTCTCTTGCGAGAGAGAAACGAATTTCGCGAGTCAAACTCGACCAAAGTTTTGAAATTGGTTTTGAAAATTACTCGCCTCCGTTTTGAAAATTTGTGGGAAAATTCCGTGGAATGGGATCCGCATGTCGGTACGAGGTTCAACCGTTCCTAGAGCCTTTACCAGGGGTAATTGAACCAAGGATCAATTATGTGCTTTAACTTGACTCAAATATCTAAATTATGCTGTATTTTTCCTAGAATGCACAAAAAATCAGGCATGTGCTATGAAATTTTAAAATAATGCAAGTTTGAGAAAATATGATGTTTGCTTTGGAAAATTGAAATATGCTTCAAAAATTATTGGAAAAGTGCTTGAAATTGGAATTCCTGGGAAAATCATTGAATTTCATTGGAAATCAGAAATTGGATTGGAAAATGAATTCTCAGGAAAACTTGAATCTTGGGAAAATCGTTTTTTGAGATTTGGAATTGCTTTCTTGAGAAAAATGGATTTGAGAATCCTGAGAAAATCAAGAAATTCATTGGAAAATTTCTTTTGAAATGGAAAATGGATTCTCAGGAAAATGGGAACTCTAAGAAAATCAATTTCTGAAAACTTGGGATTTTGAAATTTGAGAATGTTAAAACATTGGAAAATCTTGATTTGAACTTGGGAAATGCTTTGAAATGTCATTTGAAAACTCAGAATTCTAAGAAAATCCAATCCTGAGAAAGACTTGGTAAATCCTTGAGAAATTTGATTTTTCTGAAATTGAAATTGGAAAATGAATTTGAAAATAATGCAATTTGAATGATATGAATAAATGAATATGAATTTGAAAGAGAGATTCATTGAGAAATTGGGAAATTCTTTTGAAACTTTGAGAAATGCAGTGCATTTTTGAAGTTAGCCTAAGAGTGTAGGCTGAATGTGGCTAATATGAAGATCATAAATCTTGTTTTTCTTCGTATTCTGACTATGGCCATAAATACGAATCTCACCGAGTTTATAAACTCCATAAAAGCTTATGCATGTGCCATTCGTGTAAACCATAGTGAATTTAAAATAAATGTGCATGAATCATACATCAAATATTGAAATTTGCAGAAATTAAACTATATGCAATGCAGCCCTATTCTAAGCAGAAATGTAACTCTTATTACAAATATTACATTGATTTTTACATTGAATTGAATAAAATAAATAAATAAAGTAACTAATCCTTCTTCTTGAATGTTTCTGCAAAACTGGAAAACAATGTTAGCATAAAAATGTAGGTTTATCTGAATTTATCCAAAAATATGGGAAATTATCAGATATTATTCAGATATAAACCCAAATTCATACCTCCTTTCATATAAACATAATAAATAATGAATAAATTTCTAAAATAAACTTGAAAATTCGAAATTGGGGTCAAAATGACCAAAATACCCCTAATGACCTTGAAATCAGAATTTTCTGAAAGAAATTTTATAAATTTTAAAATTTTGAAAATCAAATGAAATAAATCAAACACAATATGATGAAATATGATGATATGCATGAAAATTTATGAAATTAAATATTGAACTTTCGAAATTTAGGTCAAAATGACCAAAATGCCTCTGATAACAAGACTATGGCCTTGAAACCAGGGTTTTTTGAAATAAATTTTGCAAAATTGAAAAATGTGAAATGAAAATGACATTGAAATTAACCCTAATATGATTATACATGCTCATGTACATGATAAAAACCCTAAAATGGCAAAAATATCATAAAATATCAAATTTAACCTAATTTTTGCCTGATTTTCGCTTCTTAATTTAAAGATAAACTAACATATGACTCAAATGAACTTAGAATTAAGCTAAATTTGGCATGGACACCTAAATTAACCCTAGAAACATAATGGAGCTCGAAAATCTATTTTTTTTGTATTTTTAAATATGGAAATTCAAATAAAAACCCTAAATTTTGTGATTTTTGCCTAAAATGTTGATTCTAAATGGGATTTAGGATATCAAACGTCCATAAAAAATTCTCAAATTTTATGAGGAGACAGAGGACAGTAAGTAAAGGATTTTTTCCTTTTACACTTTCTGGTTTTGACCTATAGTCGAAGCTGTACAGCTCCGACAAGTCGGATTGGAATCCAGCGACTCTAGGATTTGGGAGAAACAGACAGGTTTCGGTAGAAAATATGGGAAAAATAGCAGACAGATGGAAAAAAGTCTGAAACTGTGGGACAATTTCCCTGACAGACAGAATTTTTTTATCTTTTTACAGAACTGGGATTTGGGTTACGGTTTGAAAATACGCACACTGTTATCAGAGACCCGAATCTCTAGTTTTTCTGGATATTGGAATCTGTTAGATAGAAAATAAATTTTCGGGAAAAATATTGAGATAGTTTCGAAAATCCCCAAATTTTGGGAAATAACATAAAAACAGGTTAGAAATAACTTTCATGTTGAAAGTTTTTGCAAACAGGTTACAAATTGGGTGGACTTGGTGCATTAGGGTCTGTCTATACCCTGACGAAGGAAAATCGAGATTTTCCCAAAGAGCTGGGAAATCTGATTTTTGACAGAGGTCAAAACTAGCTGGAAAAACCTCAAAATTTCTAGATCATCAGTATATTTGATTGTAAATCCACTATGATTTTTGGAGAACAATCCGGATCTCCCATGAGGGTGGTACCGGAGGTTCTTGTCTGCTAAAGCGCAAACTGGAAATTCAAAAAGACAGAAACCTTGATGTAGGGTTTGATCGGTTTAGAAGGGTTCCAAAATCCGAATAGATTCAAGTTTTAGGCGTGATGTCGCACACAAGATAACATAACTATAATAAAATTTTTAGAATTTATAAAAGATGATTTCTGCATGAAATGACGACTAAACGAGACGACTAAGACAAAACACGGTAAACTACCAATATAAATTGAATTAAATAACAAGGAATAAAAAAAATGAAATTAACTGCAATATACTGAACATAAAATGTATTTAAACCTGGAAGAAAACATGAAAAACTCAGGGGGCATGAATCATATTCATTCTTATTTTTGTGGCTACGAGAAGGGAAGATCCGGTCCATTGATTGGACGGATTCTTCTCTTTCAATAGCAAACCTATGAAATACATATATTAAAAACAAAACTAAAACAGATATATAGCATATAATGAAGAATTTGGATATGAGGGATCTTATCTTGGCTTGGGTAGGAATGTTGCACCAATGGAGGGTTGTAGTCGGATGTTGAAGGGTGCTTAAGATGGTGCTTCAAAGAGGCTGCAACAGTGACTGAAGGAGCTGGAACCCACGGTTGTTGGAGTCAGTTGGAGCTAGTGTTGCTAGCGTTGAAACTGATGTGCAGAGGATGGCTGGTGGCTGCAGCTGCTGTGCATGGAGGAGATGGAGGTAGCTTCTGGTTGTTGTGGTGCTTCAAAGTGGATCTGCTGGCTGGAGCGGCTGGGCTGGACCAGCTGCTTCCACCGTTGAGAGGGCTGCACCTTGGTGTGGCTGGCGTGAGGTAGATGGCCGGATGCAACAATGCCACCTGCTGAAGCTTGAAGATGGAGCAGGGAAGAAGATGGCTGTTGTGGCTGCAGCAGCCAAGGGGAGAGAATGAGAGAGCTAAAGGGAGAGAGAGAGAGAGAGGCGTTGAATGGAGAGATCTTTTGGGCAGCCGTATGGCCTTTTCTTTTTTTGGTTAGTAACTTAGGTTTTAATTGCCTTATACCTAGGGTTTTAATGACTTAATGAAAAAGGGAGAGACCCCTTTACGTGAATGGCTGGGCAAGAGGGAAAGGAAAGAAGGAAGAAAGGGAAGAAGGAAAGAAAGGGAAGAAAAGAAAGGAAAGAAAGAAGAAAAAGAAAATGAAAGAAAGAAAGAAGAAAGGGAAAAAGAAAAAGGAAAGAAAGAAAGAAAGGGAGAGGGGGCTGGAGGTTTGGGTGACCACCTTGTGGGTCCCACCTCTCTAAAATAAAATAAATAAATAAAAATCAACAAATAAAAACAAACAAATAAAAAGAAACACCCTTTTTTTTTAATAAAATAGAAATGTAAATGAATGGGCCATCTCAGAGCGGGTCCAAATTTCAATTTTGAAATTCATTTTGAAGATTAGAGAGGTAAAATAGTCTTTTTAGAAAAATTCTCGGACGAAACGAGCTATTTTTGGCAGTTTTTGAAACAAGCTCGGAATTTGAAGTTCAATACCCCGTTGTGAAGCAAATCCAATGCAGAATTCAAAAATTTGAGTTTGAAACAAATCCAGATTATTTTTATTAAGAAAATACTTCTAAATTTAGAATCTCGGGGGTAAAAATGTCAATTTTGAAAACCCGGGGTTTGAAATTGATTTCTGAAAGCTTTTAAAACTCGATCTGGATTAAAATTTATAAAACTGGAATTCTGGACTTCGAAAATGAAATGAAATGTGATGAAATGTTATAAAATGCTGAGAAATGATATGAAATGATGAGAAATGACATGCAAAATGCAAACCCCGAATGAAGAATTTTGGATGTTAGACCCCGATTGACAGCTGCACCAGTTTAAAAAGTGTTAAAATTGATAAAATTTGCAAAATGGTTCAAGAAATGATTTTCGGGCTCTACTGGGACGAACTGACATTGAAAATTGGGGTTCGAGCTAGATTGAACTGAAATGAGATGGATTCTAGAGTTTCAGAACTCAAATGAACTGACCAGACACTGTCTCAACTGACCTTTCCGACTAAATTTTTAAGAAAAGCTGCCATTTTTAGAGAAATGGTGCGGAATGGTCACTGGAGTGGAGTGAATTACGAATCTGAGTTGGGTTTGAGCTGGGATAAAGATTGGTAGTACTGAAATGAACTAAAATTGAAGCTCGAACACTAGCTCAATTAACTGGATTCAGCTCAATTTCAGTTGAATGAGCTGAAATGGGCTAAAATGGGCTCCTAGACACCTGGAAATGGTTTTGAACTGAAACTAGAACTCTTGAACTCCTAGTGAGCTCAGGCTAGACTCTGAGAAATATGGGTGACTGGGAATGACTGACTCAGAGACAGTTGGCTTGAATTTGATTGAGAAATGAGCTCATTTCTAAAGAAATGATCCCATTTTGGCAGGAATTGTCAGAAATGAAAATGGTTTGATCATTATGAGCTTAGGTAAGCTTGAGATGACTGATATTCTAATTGTTCTGAATTGACCAATGAGCTCGGTTGATTCCGACTGACTGGGGTCCGGGATGACCTAGGGGTAAAATGGTAATCTTCCTAATGAAAATGGGTAAAATGGTAATTTTCTGAAATTGACCCGAGGTTTGACTCCTATACTGACCTAACAGGGTTAGCACTACCCGAGGAGGATTGTTTGAGAATGGAGGATGAAAATTTGGGGTGTTTACAGATGCCCCTCTTTGCTACTAAGCCGGCATAAAGACGAACTTAGTGGCAAAGAAAAACACACCAAATTTGGGCTATAAAAATGCCCCAGTTAGAAGGATCTGATTGAATATGAAAATATTAGCCCTGATGAAAATGGTAGATATGAAATGGAGAATGAAGAAGAAAAATTTACTTCAAAAGAAGTGAGATTCATGTTTTTCCCTTAACCTGGATGGGATGGGAAATACCTCGTGTAGAAACGAAGCTCAGGTTTGACCCTTAACCTGACTGGAAAAATGAAATACCTCATTAAAATGAGGCTCAGGTTTAACCCTTAACCAGATCGGGAAATGGAATACCTCATCAAAATAAGGCTCAGGTTTAAGTGATCGGGAAATGAAATATCTCCTCAGAGGAGGCTCAGGTTTGTACCCTTATCCTGATTGGGCGAAAAATGAAATACTGTTATCGTCGCAAAATTTTTTCTCTTCCCTTCCCTTGCAGGAGAGAGAGGAAAATGATTTCGCAATTCATACTTGATCTGAATTTTGAAAATTTGTTTTGAAATACTCGCCTCCATTTTTTAAAATAGCGAGAAAATCCATGGGATGGGGCTCGACCTGTCGGTACAAGGTTCGACCATTCTTGTCGCCTTTAACAGGGGTAATCGAACCAAGGACCAAAATGTGCTTGACTTAGTTAAATCAACAAAATCGTGTTCTATCCTAAATGCACAGAGAATTCAGGCAAGTGCGATGAGATTTTGTAAAATGTAAGTTGGAAAAATATGATGTATGCTTTAGAAAACATTTAGAGTTGAAAAGCATTTCTCCGGAAAAAGATGGAAATCAATCTCTCGGGAAACTCAGATGAAAGAATTTGGAAATCGCCAGAAAGTTTATGAGGATGTTAGAAAATCCTGGGAAAATGGAGAGAATTCTTGAGAAAAGACTTGAAAAGGAACTATTTGAAAAGGAAAAGATTTATCAGGAAAACTCTTACTTTGAAAATTTTCTTTGGAAAATGATTGAAATTCATTGAACAACTCTTTGGAGAAGAAAATTCAAAACTTAGGAAATTGAAATTCTGAGAATATTGTCCTTGAAATATCTGAAAATCGATTTTGATTTTTGAGAAAGATGAGAAATTCCTTTTGAAAATGAATCTTAAGAAAAAACATTTTTTTTGGGAAAATCACGGGAAAACTTGACTTGGGAAATCCAATTTCGAAAATTTTCAGAGTTTCTTGAGGAATCGATTTCCAGAGAATGAAATTTTCTTGAGAAAATCATGAGAAAACAAGATGATGCCATGATGTAGATGATTTGAATGTATGAATGCACTTTAAAAAAAAGATATCCAGAAAGATTTTCTGAGAAATTTGTTGAAAAAATGTGTATTAAACCAAAATAAATTCTTCACATATTCTGACTGTAGCCATGAATATGTTCAGAGTTTAATTGAGTTAATTCACAATATTTTGCAAAATTGGAAATATGATGTGCAATTTTGAAGATAGCCTAAGAGTGTAGGCTTTGTATGACTAGTAGAAAAATGCTGAATCTGGGTCTCGTTCATATTCCGACTAGGGCCGTAAATATGGACTCCACCGAGTTCATCAACTCTCTAAGAGTTGGTGCATGTGTCATTCGTGTTCATCCACAGTGATTTTGAAATAAAATGCATGATTCATAGAATCAGGATATTGCAGAAATTCAAACTATATGAAATGCATCTTAATCTAAGTAGAAAAATAACTATTATTCCAAAGTTACATTAAATTGTTACATTGCTCACAAAAAGTAAAATATATATATATATATATATATATATATATATATATATATATATATATATAACTAAATGTTTGATAGCTCCAAAAGAAACCATATCTTCCAGATTTTTCTGCAAAATGAGAATTAGTACAAGGAATGGATATACAAGATACCCAAGGAAATGGGTATATATATAACATGTACAACGAAGATATACATGTGTATATATAAATGCTCAAATTTTTGCTAAGTGACATGTGATAATGGAGAGGTATTTACAGGAAAAAAAAATATCCACCTAAATGCTTGTATATGAAAACCAGTGTGCATGGAGATACACACACACACACACACACACACACATATATATATATATATAGGTATGTGTACATATAATGGAAAAATATACATAGTAATTGAAATTCCATATGTAATGGGTAAATACATAGATCAGAAAATACAGAGTATACACAGTTTTTGCACATGATTTTGCAAAGCCATAATTCTCAGATTATAAACTGTTTCTCAGTAAAATTTAGTATGAAGCTTCCCTGTATATCAATAAAAGAGCATGCCAAAGATGGTCCAGAAATCATGAATGGATATTGACATATCCATCCATGAATATGGCTCATTCTCAAGACTGCACACCTGCAGAAAAGGGAATGGATATGGATACAAAGGTGCTACTGTAAGTGGTGGCTGTGAAGGGTGATAGGTTTGTGCAACAAAAGGTGAAAGGATTTACCAATGATACAGTCAATAATACGAAAAACCAAAGTATATTGATGGAGTGATAAACTACAAATGATATGCCTAAAGATGTGTTATGAAAACAACAATGTTGAAATAAATGTAAGGAAGTTGCTGTGAGATAAAAGAAAATGCCATGACATATACACTGTAAAAAAAAACAAAAAAAATAGAAAATTGGAAGGTTAAAAACAGGAAATTAGAAACAATTAACAGAAAATGCAGGAAATGTTCAGTAATTGATACAAAAAATGCAGAAAATATTCAATAAATGATGCAGAAAATGCTCAGTTAATGAGACTAAGAATGCAGAAAATGTTAGCAAGTGATGAACTTAAACCAAATGCAATAAAAAAAAATGGAATACGATGGAAGAAGCTATACAGTGCTGTTAATGATAAGCTGATTATGTTCTAATATAAAATGGAGAGCCGATATATGCAGTGAAGCAACACATTTTAAAATCTGTGTTGGATGAGCACATCAAACAAATTTTTTTTTTTGACATTAAGCAAATCGACATCATGAAACTGTGGGCTAATCCAACTTACCAGAGGTACTCCAGTCAAGCATATAGAACCCTTTGGCCCCAAATAATAACTGATGTTATCAGCCATGTATTTTCATTAAATACACACATGCTATCCATCTGGCTAATGAAAGTTATGATAGGAATCACAAAACCTAAATTTTCAAAACAGAAAACATTGAAGTAAAAGAGGCATAGTAGATTCATTAGAAGATGCATCAGAAGATTAAGAGACTAGATCAAACTACTTATGCTCACAAGTTTGATAAAAAAATCCAGAAATGCTGTCAGGTGACTTCATAAAACTCATTTACTGAGTTACCTGTGACTAGCCAAATGTTAAATGAACCTTACTCATTCAACTGTCTAAACTTTCAAATTTCTTCATCACAAACAGGGGAATCAATAGGTTTTCTTCAGCTATATCATACCAGCTTATAGCAGATTGAAAGAGTAACACCACTGGCGTGCGCACAACATCACCAAAGAGACTTGTGGATCCTCTGCACCAAACAACTTGTATCCCACAATCAAGAGGTTGATCCTCTTCTCTTGGGCTGCAGGAAATGTGTAAAAACTTGGTGAATCCTCTGCATCAAACGAACCTTGTAGATTCCATCAATTCCAGCTAAACAACCTTGTAGATCCCTGCTCCAAACGACCTTGTAGACAACAGGTAAGAGTCGTTCTCTGCTGCTGAGATGAAGGTGGATGGGGAAAACGCTGGCTGGACTCCCTGTCGCTGAGCTGAAGAAAGATAGGGAGCAGCTGAATCCCCTGCATTGTGTGACTTTTGTAAACAGAAAATGAGAGTCGTTCCTTGCTGCTGGGCTGAAGAAAGATAGGGAAAGGAACCAGTTGGATCTCTTGTAACCAGCGATGAAGGGACCTGATCCTCTTCTATTGGGCTGAAGGAAAGGGGTAAAAGCTTGGTGAATCTCCTGCGTCAAATGATCTTGCTGGATGGTCTTCACGCTGGATGGAGGAGATTAAATCCCCAAAGGGTGAAAGGCTCCACGACAGTTCAGCCTCCTCTTCTCTTCGGCTGAAGGGAAATGGCTCCCAGCTAGGTGAATCCCCTGCGATAAAACAAAAAAAAAACTCTCAATCGCCCCCCCCCCCCTTCTCTGCGATCAATAGGGTCTCCTTTTAAAAGTTTTCATTAGGTTTTCCAAAAAAATCCCTGATTTTGGAGCGTTACCCCATATTTTGAAATCGTTTGAAATCTCAAAACGGAAATTTGAAAATTTTCGAATTCCATTTTTGAAAGGTTTTGATAATCTTAAAGCAAACTTTGGAAAATTTTGAAATGTCGCCATTTGAGAGGAGACGACTTTTGGCCCTTTGAATTTTTTTTTGGTTTATTTTACCTAATGTTTAGGTAAAGTAAACACATTTTTTTTAGGAAGGTTCAGCTGTGGCACCATTTAGAACTGCTTTTTAAAAAAAAATAACAAGTAAAGGAATGAAACAAATAAAAAAAATGGGTATTTCAGGGTGGTGCCACCTCAGCCTGATTTGAAACTTTTTTAAAATATTTTTTTTTTGTTTTCTTGGAAAGGAGCTTTAATGAGGTGCCACCTATGTGTGGGCCCACTGATTATTTTATTTAAAATAAATAGGGTTGAAAATTAAACTAAAGAAAGAGTTTTATAAATTGGTGCCATCTCCAGGTGGGCCCCGCTTGAAAATGAGAAACATACCTGAGAATTTGAGTGTGATGCTAGTTCAAGGCGGGTCCCACACCATTTATTTGAAAATAAAAGGCAAAAGAAATAACTTATTTTTGGAATTTTTTATAATACGAGATAAAACTTTGTCTTTTTTCAAGAATTTGGAAAAAAATGGTTTTTCAGGGCAAAAATATGGATAAAAAAAATTCAAAAATTTTGTAAAGAGATTTAAAGTCTTTTTGCAAAAAACGTTTTTGAGATAAAATTTTCTAAATATAAAATCGTGTCTCCTGACGAAATTTGAAAATCAATATTAAAATATCTTGATTGTTTTCCTGAGAATTTTTTTTTGTAATTCAGAGTCCCGGGGGTAAAATGGGAAATATTGGCAATTTTGAAGACCCAGGGTTTTGAAATCAATTTTGAAAAGAGTTAAAACTCGAATCTGGATTGAGGATTTCGAAAATCAGGAGTTTTGGATCTCAAAATGACATGATGTGCACTGAAATGATATGAAATGTTCGTGCAATGCTATGCAAAGACATGTTTCAAGAAATACTACTCTAAATTAGTAATGGGAAATTCTAGCTTCTTGTCAAGAGTAGAATTTTGAAAATTTGTAGTTTGAAGATGTTTTTGAGCCTAAATAGAGAGATTTTGGGAGTTGAGAATAAATTTTAGGACTTTCTGCAAGGTTTAAACTCAGAAAATAACTATTTTGCCCTTCATTGCTTCTGGAGAACTGAAATGCGATAATTGGTGGAGATGTCAGGAAGGTGAGTGAAAAATTGGGGTGTTTACAGATGTCCCTCTTTGCTACTAAGCCGGCTTGTTGCCAAGCTTAGTGGCAAAGAAAAACACACCAAATTTGGGCTATATAAAAAAAATGCCTCAGTTAGAAGAATCCAACTGGGTATAGTGATATTAGCCCGGTGAAGATGGTAGATATCAAATAGAGAATGAAGAGGAATAGATTTACTCTGTGAGAGTGAAGTTCAGGTTTTTGCCCTTAACCTGGATGGGACAGAAATACCTCGTATGGAAAGAGGCTCAGGTTTGACCCTTAACCTACTTGGGGAATGAAATATCTCATTGAAATGAGACTCAGGTTTGTACCCTTAACCGGATCGGGCGGAAAATTGAATACCTCATCAAATGAGGCTCAAGTTTATACCCTTAACCTGATCGGGCGAAAAATGAAATACCTCATCAAGTGAGGCTCAGGTTTATACCCTTAACCTGATCGGGCGGAAAATGGAATATTGGAAGGTGAATAAGACAACTTTTCTTGAAGAGGAACGAGACGATGGAAATGTGATTGTAAGAGGTAATCTTGGAAGATGATCAAGACGATCCGGTTTTTCATTAGTGTGAAATATGAATAAGGTAAGGAGTAAGACTACTCTTTCGACAACGCGAAAGATGGACATGGCAATCTTTTGACGAGAATAAGGTAACTCTTTCGGCAACGCGAAAGACAGACAAGGCAAACTCTTTAAGAGAGGAGTAAGGCAACTCTTTTGACAACGCAAAAGATGAATAAGGCAATCTTTCCAAAAAGGAATAAGGCAACTCTTTTGG
This sequence comes from Nuphar pumila, assembly GCF_984573655.1. Lineage (NCBI taxonomy): Eukaryota > Viridiplantae > Streptophyta > Magnoliopsida > Nymphaeales > Nymphaeaceae > Nuphar > Nuphar pumila. Next base: position 55,684,774 of record NC_143249.1, read on the forward strand.
CAATGCGAAAGATGAACGCAGATGATCCAAAGGAACAAGGCGATTCTTTCGACGACGTGAAAGATGACAAGGGCAATCCAAAGGAACAAGGCGATTATTTCGATGACGTGAAAGATGACAAAGGCAATCCAAAGGAACAAGGCGATTCTTTCGACAACACGAAAGATGACAAAGGCAATCCAAACGAACAAGGCGATTCTTTCGACAACACGAAAGAGGACAAAGGCAATCCAAAGGAACAAGGCGATTCTTTCGATGACGTGAAAGATGAAAAAGGCAATCCAAAGTTGCAAGACGATTTTTTCGATAACGCGAAAGATGGATTCTTTCGACAACGCGAAAGGTGACAAAGGCGATCCAAAGGAACAAGGCGATTCTTTCGACGACACAAAAGAAGACAAAGGCAATCCAAAGGAGCAAGGTGATTCTTTCGACAACACGAAAGATGGATTCTTTCGACAATGCAAAAGGTGACAAAGGCGATCCAAATGAACAAGGCGATTCTTTCGACGACACGAAAGGTGACAAGGGCTATCCTTTCAGAGATAAGGCTAATCTTTCAACAACGCGAAAAGTGATAAAGGTTATCCTTTCGGAGAGAAGGCTAATCTTTCAACAATGCAAAAGATGAATAAGGCTATCCTTTCAGAGAGAAGGCTAATCTTTCAACAACGCAAAAGATGAATAAGGCTATCCTTTCGGAGAGAAGGTTAATCTTTCAACAACGCAAAAGATGATAAAGGCTATCCTTTCTGAGAGAAGGCTGATCTTTCAACAACGCGAAAGATGAATAAGGCTATCCTGTTGGAGAGAAGGCTAATCTTTCAACAACGTGAAAGATGATAAAGGCTATCCTTTCGGAGGGAAGGCTAATCTTTCAACAATGCGAAAGATGATAAAGGCGATCATTTTGGAGAGAAGACTAATCTTTCAACAACGCGAAAGATGATAAAGGCTATCCTTTTGGAGAGAAGGCTAATCTTTCAACAATGTGAAAGACGACAAAGGAAAATCTCTCGAAGGGGTCAAGATGCATCAATATGGACATCAAACTCTCACTTAACGTCAAGATAGCGAAAAAATATTATCAAAATGTTGAAAATTTATTATTGATTCAAAGTAATTGAAAATGATGCTCATTGTTATGAAAATATTCTTTCTTTTCTACCTGAAGTATTACCTCCAAACAGAATTGACTTCATAGAATCAAGATTTGAAATCCAAATTGCTTGCGATTGACCTTCTTCTTCAAAGAAGCTATCAATTTCCTTGATATGAGCAGGAAAGAGAATTTGATAATATGAAAACAATAGATGAAAGGATATTGATAATAGAATTTCACAAATTTAAAGAAGATTCTTGATAAATGTGGCAGTTTGATATCCTGGGAGCTTCTCTCATAATAATCTTCCTGCACTCTTTTGAACTCTCTTGGGCTTCGAGGAAGTTTATTACATCATCCTTCATTTTGGAGATGTCTTGACTTTTCTCTCTTTCTTTTCCTTCTCTTGCTCTCTTTTGGAAGGGTACGTCACAAACTCCTTCAACTTGGAGATGTTTCAATCCTTCTTTGACGATATTGGCTCATGGGTTAGAGATCTTTGGATGATAGCGGAAATTAAATATCTTTTAGGGATTGTCGGGAGGTTCATCGCATCTGCCTTCATCTCGACAGTGCTTTGGACTTTCCCTGGAAGGATCCGTCAAAAACTCTGTCATCTTGGAGATGATCCAAATCTTCTTTGGCCCCGGGGGTCTACTCACTTAATTCGCCTTCATCTTGATGACAAGTGAGAGATCCCTTTTGCGAATATTTAATTGCAGCTTAGATGATTTTGAGGAGACAGGGCTTGGGTGAATTCTCTCTTCTTCTTCTTTTTTTTCTAGCGATCAAGATATTTTCACTGCCTCATCTTTACAAGAATAATCTTTAGAGATGTGCCCTAACTGCGATCAATATCAATCATTCATGGCTTTGCAATAACATTGAATCTTCTTTTCTGGCCATATTGAGGATTTATCCTTCATCCTTTTAGTTGGCCAATAAAAAGAATTTTAATTTTGAATCCTTCTTCATAAAAGCTTTGCCTTTTTTAAAGTAATACTGAAGGTATTCTGAGGTAAAAAATTATGCAATAAAGATTTTGAAATCAACAAGTGATTGATCGACAAATTGACAAAGTGTTCTTGAAATCCTTAGTAAAAGAAATCGCTTGACATTCGAGTTGACACATCCATGGGATGGTGCTCAATCTCGAAGGTGAATTCAATACGAAGTTGGAAATTTGAAGGTAAGTCCTGGCATAATGCTGCATTTTGAAGGTAAACCCAACTAAGAAGTTTGGTTTTGAAAGATCATCCGAATCAGAGCTTTCAAAGGAAAGCTAGGAAGTTTGGTTCTTAAGGAGAGAACATTCAGGTCGAAACCCAAATCTTCCAAAGAAAATTAGATCAACTCAAATTTAGGAGGAAAGAAAATTTGAGTCGAAACTCAAATCTTCAAAAGAAAGTTGGGAGGTTCGAGTCGGGGCTCGAATCTCGAAGAAAAATGGGAAAGCTTCAGATTTTGAAGGAAAGAAAACTCGAGTTAAAAATCAAATCTTCAAAGGAAACCTGGAAAGTTTGAGTCAGAGCTCGAATCTTAAAGGAAAATCTTTAATCAGAAGATTGAATTTTGAAAATCGACAGTGCGAGGACTGGGATTGAAAGTTTTGAGAATGGCCAGTTTGAGGACTGAATTATTTGACTTGCAATGAAAAAGACCATCATATTTAGATGTATGTGGTCTGATTTTCAGAATTAACCTTTTATCCTGAACGGGGATATGAATAAAAATTGAAGAATTTTGGGGAAATCATGAAAAATGATTCAGGTTTATCCCTTAACCTGAAGGGGAAGAAAATGGATGCAGAATTAATACAAAATGAAATGCAAATGCACATGAAATGTAAATGAATGCAAAATTAATGCAAGTGGGTGCATATACATGCAAAATGAGAGATTGGTTTATCTTGCCTGCATACAGGATGTTTTGAGGTAAAGATAGATTTTCAAAAAAAAAAAATGCCCCAGTGTAACTACGGAGGAAGATTTTGAATACAAAGAAGGATAATCGAGGAATAAGGTGACAGGATTCTTGATTGAGAGACGTCCTCAAGATCATTTTTCACAAGCGACATATCGTGAAAAGGAAAGAGATGCAAATAAAATGGTGTCAAACTATTGACAAATTTAATAATTTTATTGATGCTTAAAAATCGAGGAAAGGAAATGGAATTATATTATCCCTTTGAAACGATAAAAACAAAATGAGAAGTGAGAAAGTGCTTGCACATGGGATCTTTAAAGTAAAAGGAGAATGTTATTTTGAAAGTGAGAAATCATTTTGGGAAGAAAATCAACTGCAAGGTTGATTTTGAAGAATGATCAGCATGAGAGCTGATCTTTGAAATGGATTCTCAACACGAGGGTTGATTTTGAAGAGAGATCATCATGAGGGTTGATTTTGAAAATGAATTGGTTTAACAATAATTTTGGAAAAGAAAATCAACACAAGGGTTGATTTTAAAGATAATGGTTCGAAACCAATTTAAGAAAAGAAGATCACCGCGATGGTTGATTTTTGAAAAAGATTGGATCAAAATATTAAACTTTTGGGTGATCATAACGAAGATGTTCGTAGATTTTTTTTTTAAAATTTCACGATTTTTGAAAAACCCTCATAGATAATTTCATTTCTCTCATGAATGATGTTGGGATTGCCCCTCATCTTGAAAAAAAATAAGAATTTAATGTGGCTTAATAGAAGCCGATGGCAAAGAAGATTCTTTGAAAAAGGTGCCCTAATGGGGCAAAAGAAAGGAGTATTGGATGAAGAAAATTGACATTTTATTGATAAGCGGAACTGATAACAAAAAGATTGCATACTTATAAGCACTCAACCAAAAGGTTGCAAAAACTGGGCGGACTTGCCCCTATGAGGTGATTGGCAAAACGAAAGGAAGAAAGCAGAAAACTTTGGCATCATCAACTTTCTGAATGATCTGGGAAAGGCTTGGTCAGGATGGCCAGCTCGTCTTCTTCTTCAGCTTCAGCAAGGAGGCTCTTGTCAATGCAGTCCTGAACAATATTTTTGAAGACAAAACAATGATCGATGTCATGCCCTACTGCTCGATGGAACTTGCAGAATTGATTCATGAACCTTCCCATGATGGTGGGAGAATTTGTGGCCTTTGGGAGCTTTACTAATCCCTTGGTCAGCATGAATTCAAGGGCTTCTTCGAGTGTTTGTTTGAGAGGAGTGAACACATGATCATTACTCCAACCTTCACGCTTTATCTTTTCCTTTTGTGGAAAGTTGGGCTGAGATAGCTTGCTATTCTGTTTTTCTTCTTGATCTGCATGGTTACCCTTACTACTTTTGTTAACATTGCGGCTGATGTTGGCGGAGGAGGTGAAATTTGCCTTTTCTTTGAATCTAGATTGTTTTTTACGAGGGTGATACCATCGTAGACACCGTTCTCCAACCCCTTCTCGAGCCATTCGGCTCGTTCAGTAAGCTCGATGAAAGACTTGGAAGGCAAGGTGGAGATAAGACTTCTCAAAGGTTGTGAGAAGTTGTTCAGAATCAGCAATAAAACATGCCTCTCTGATATAGGATCCCTCATTTTGTTGCAAGTCTCTCTCCATCTGTGAATGAAGTCCTTGACTTTTTCACTGTCTTATTGTTTCAGATTACAGAGGTGATTTAACGTTGGTGGTGCTTCAGTATTGAACAGAAATCACTCAATGGATAGGTTGACCACCTTATCGAACTCTCGCAGCTCTATTGGATTGATATGTTTCGCGTACCATTTGGCTGCGGCTCCTTCCAGGCTGCGAGGAAAAAATAAGAACAGTGCTCTATTGTCCCTCTTGAATTTGGAACATTCGGCAAAGAACATGGCGAGGTGTGCTTTGGGATCACCAGAACCGTCGAACTTGATGAATTTGCGGGGCAAATTCTCCATATTTTCATCCCCTTCTAAACCGTCATAAAAATCCCCACTGGTAAAGACTTTCTTGCCCTTGTCGCGGGCTTGCAGATCTTTTACCACTCTAGCCATTTCTTTGAACTGCGCTTGAAAAGGATCTGTTACTGCTTGAACTTTTGTCTTGCGAGTGATTTCTGGAATGATCTCGCATTCTTCCTCGGTATTATCTTCATCTGAAGTATCTTGAACATTCTTCTCAAAGGACTTGGTTGCTTTCTTGGCCCCACGATCTCTAATTCTTTGACTGAAAGGATCTTTGTCTGAGCTGGTGCCAGTCTGCTCACTCATCATTTTGGTCATCATTTTTTGGAATATGGCATACATCTGTGGATCTATGTCATCGTCCTCTTGTTGCTGATCTGACTTCTGGGGGGATCCGTTTCTCCTTCTGAGGTTGAGGAGTACTGAGGGGATGTTGTTTTTCTGTCTAATCTTGTCTGAACCATCAAATGCTGCGGATGCTCTCTGCAGGATAAAGTCTTGATTAGACTCTGAGGAAATTTTGGATTGGAAGGAAAATGATTATGGTAGACAATTGGAAGAATATCCCATTACTAGGGATGGAATCGCCGCTGAAATCACGACAATTGTGTTGCTATTCTTTGTAAGAGAAATAAACAACGGAAAATGTGCCTTGTTACCTAGGCGAGGTCGTCAACCACAAGGAAAACACCGTTTTTGAAGGAAAGAGATATCTCTTGGAAAAACAATCTGCAAACAGATTTAGAATAAGAAGAAGGCAAGTGGGTAAACAATTTACACCGCAATAATCAAGGTATACACGAGGGAAATAAGGTGAAGAATTTTGCAAATAGACAAAAAGATTAAAAATTCAATGAGAGAAAACATATGATTTTGGAAAATTGCAGGCAGGATAAAAAATGCAGCTGAAAATTTGAGATCCAGTATTACGGGAGAATGAAAAATCACCTGGAGTTTTTGAGAGAAATTAGATGTTTGGGAAAATCATCCAGGGTTTGAGAAAATACACGAAAAAGATAAGAATGTGGGTATTTGAAAAGATATTTTGGGAAAATATGAGAAGAATGAAGGTAAAATACAAACAGTCACATCCTGCACAAACATTTATGCACATACAACACTCCCTAAAAGGCTGACTCTAGATGCATCATTTTGAAAACAGTTATAGGACCCTAATCCTAACTTTAGGCTCAGATTGTCTTTGTTCAATCCAGTTATGCCGATATACCCGAATCGAAATTCGAGGTATGTGGCATATAATCTCTACTCTGGTTCTAAGGTAAGGTTTTCCAACATCCTTGAGCGCCTACCGATATACTTCGGACTGTGGCCCACGGTACATGGTAGGGGGTGTTAACCCAAATAAGTGGCCCAGTTGTGAGGCTCTGTCCCGAACTAGGGTTCTGGAAGTGAGCCCAGCAACGTGAAGACTGGGTAAAAGTAGGTAAGGGAGGTTTGAAAAAATGATCACATGCAAGAAATAGAGGGCTCTAAGTCCTAGACAGATAGATTTTTGAAAATCTTTGAAGGAGCATACATTGTTTGCATTCAAATCCTAAATTGAGCAGAGTTGTATTTAGATCTAAGTCTATGTGAGCATGAAAATATCTCCTCAATCTGGTCCTACCAAACCATGCCTAGTCTATATGCAGTCAATGTCAGCTAGGTCAGAATCTAGGCTCCTAGGTTCGCATGATATCAAAAGTAAAAGAGCTGACATTTTGTGAACACAGTTTAGATAATTAAACTAAGTCAAGCACAATTTTGATCAGACAAGGATAGGTCCCATCACGGTCGCCAAACATGTTATCGTCGCAAATTTTTTTCTCTTCCCTTCCCTTGCGGGAGAGAGAGGAAAATGATTTCGCGAGTCATACTTGACCTAAGTTTTGGAAATTTGTTTTGAAATACTTGCCTCCGTTTTTTAAAATAGCGAGAAAATCCATGGGATGGGGCTCGACCTGTCGGTACGAGGTTCGACCGTTCCTGCCGCCTTTAACAGGGGTAATCGAACCAAGGACCAAAATGTGCTTGACTTAGTTAAATCATCGAAATTGTGTTCTATCCTAAATGCACAGAGAATTCAAGCATGTGCGATGAGATTTTGTAAAATGTAAGTTGAAAAAATATGATGTATGCTTTAGAAAACATTTGGAGTTGAAAAGCATTTCTCAGGAAAAAGATGGAAATCAATCTCTTGGAAAACTCAGATGAAAGAATTTGGAAATCACCAGAAAGTTTATGAGGATGTTAGAAAATCTTGGGAAAATGGAGAGAATTCTTAATAAAAGACTTGAAGAGAAACTATTTGAAAAGGAAAAGATTTATCAGGAAAACTCTTACTTTGAAAATTTTCTTTGGAAAATGATTGAAATTCATTGGACAACTCTTTGGAGAAGAAAATTCAAAACTTAGGAAATTAAAATTCTGAGAATATTGTCCTTGAAATATCTGAAAATCGATTTTGATTTTTGAGAAAGATGAGAAATTCCTTTTGAAAATGAATCTTAAGAAAATAACATTTTTTTCGGGGAAATCACGGAAAAACTTGATTTGGGAAATCCAATTTCAAAAATTTTCAGAGTTTCTTAAGGAATCGATTTCCAGAGAATGAAATTTTCTTGAGAAAATCATGAGAAAAGCAGATGATGCCATGATGTAGATGATTTGAATGTATGAATGCACTTTGAAAAAGATATCCGGAAAGATTATCTGAGAAATTTGTTGGAAAAATGTTTATTAAACCAAAATAAATTCTTCACATATTCTGACTGTGGCCATGAATATGTTCAGAGTTTAATTGAGTTAATTCACAATATTTTGCAAAATTGGAAATATGATGTGCAATTTTGAAGATAACCTAAGAGTGTAGGCTTTGTAAGACTAGTAGAAAGATGCTGAATCTGGGTCTCGTTCATATTTCGACTAGGGCCGTAAATATGGACTCCACCGAGTTCATCAACAATCTAAGAGTTGGTGCACGTGTCATTCGTGTTCATCCACAGTGATTTTGAAATAAAATGCATGATTCATAGAATCAGGATATTGCATAAATTCAAACTATATGAAATGCATTTTAATCTAAGCATAAAAATAAATATTATTCCAAAGTTACATTAGATTGTTACATTGCTGACAAAAAGTAAAAAAAAATAAAAAAATAAAAAAATAAAAAATATATATATAACTAAATGTTTGATAGCTCCAAAAGAAACCATATCTTTCAGATTTTCCTGCAAAATGAGAATTAGTACAAGGAATGGATATACAAGATACCCAAGGAAATGGGTATATATATATCATGTACAACGAAGATATACATGTGTATATATAAATGCTTAAATTTGTGCTAAGTGACATGTGATAATGGAGATGTATTTACAGGAAAAAAAATATCCACCTAAATGCTTGTATATGAAAACCAGTGTACATGGAGATATCCATATATAAGTATATATATACGTATATATACACATATATAGATATATATACATGTATATATATATATATATGTATATGTGCATAGATATATATATAGGTATGTGTATATATAATGGGAAAATATACATAGTAATTGAAATTCCATATGTAATGGGTAAATACATAGATCAGAAAATACAGGGTATACACAGTTTCTGCACATGATTTTGCAATGCCATAATTCTCAGATTATAAACTGTTTCTCAGTAAAATTTAGTATGAAGCTTCCCTGTATATCAATAAAAAAGCATGCCAAAGATGGTCCAGAAATCATGAATGGATATTGACATATCCATCCATGAATATGGCTCATTCTCAAGACTGCACACCTGCAGAAAAGGGAATGGATATGGATACAAAGGTGCTACTGTAAGTGGAGGTTGTGAAGGGTGATAGGTTTGTGCAACAAAAGGTGAAAGGATTTACCAATGATACAGTCAATAATACAAAAAACCAAAGTATATTGATGGAGTGATAAACTACAAATGATATGCCTAAAGATGTGTTATAAAAACAACAATGTTGAGATAAATGTAAGGAAGTTGCTGTGAGATAAAAAAAAATTCCATGACATATACACTGTAAAAAAAAAACAAAAAAAAAACAGAAAATTGAAAGGTTAAAAACAGGAAACTAGAAACAATTAACAAAAAATGCAGGAAATGTCCAGTAAATTATACAGAAAATGCAGAAAATGTTCAATAAATGATGCAGAAAATGCTTAGTTAATGAGACTGAAAATGCAAAAAATGTTCAGCAAATGATGAACTGCCTTAAACCAAATGCAATAAAAAAAAATGGAATACGATGGAAGAAGCTATACAGTGGTGTTAATGATAAGCTGATTATGTTCTAATATACAATGGATAGCCGATATATGCAGTGAAGCAATACATTTTAAAATCTGTGTTGGATGAGCACATCAAATTTCTTTTTTTTTTTTTTTGACATTAAGCAAATCGACATCATGAAACTGTGGGCTAATCCAACTTACCAGAAGTACTCCAGTCCAGCATATAGAACCCTTTGGCCCCAAAAAATAACAGATGTTATCAGCCATGTATTTTCATCAAATACACACATGCTATCCATCTGGCTAATGAAAGTTATGATAGGAATCACAAAACCTAAATTTTCAAAACAGAAAACATTGAAGTAAAAGAGGCATAGTAGATTCATTAGAAGATGCATCAGAAGATTAAGAGACTAGATCAAACTACTTATGCTCACAAGTTTGATAAAAAAATCCAGAAATGCTGTCAGGTGACTTCATAAAACTCATTTACTGAGTTACCTGTGACTAGCCAAATGTTAAATGAACCTTACTCATTCAACTGTCTAAACTTTCAAATTTCTTCATCACAAACAGGGGAATCAATAGGTTTTCTTCAGCTATATCATACCAGCTTATAGCAGATTGAAAGAGTAACACCACTGGCGTGCGCACAACATCACCAAAGAGACTTGTGGATCCTCTGCACCAAACAACTTGTATCCCACAATCAAGAGGTTGATCCTCTTCTCTTGGGCTGCAGGAAATGTGTAAAAACTTGGTGAATCCTCTGCATCAAACGAACCTTGTAGATTCCATCAATTCCAGCTAAACAACCTTGTAGATCCCTGCTCCAAACGACCTTGTAGACAGCAGGTAAGAGTCGTTCTCTGCTGCTGGGATGAAGGTGGATGGGGAAAACGCTGGCTGGACTCCCTGTCGCTGAGCTGAAGAAAGATAGGGAGCAGCTGAATCCCCTGCATTGTGTGACTTTTGTAAACAGAAAATGAGAGTCGTTCCTTGCTGCTGGGCTGAAGAAAGATAGGGAAAGGAACCAGTTGGATCTCTTGTAACCAGCGATGAAGGGGCTTGATCCTCTTCTATTGGGCTGAAGGAAAGGGGTAAAAGCTTGGTGAATCTCCTGCGTCAAATGATCTTGCTAGATGGTCTTCACGCTGGATGGGGGCAATTAAATCCCCAAAGGGTGAAAGACTCCACGGCAGTTCAGCCTCCTCTTCTCTTCGGCTGAAGGGAAATGGCTCCCAGCTTTGTGAATCCCCTGCGAGAAAAGAAAAAAAAACTCTCAATCGGCCTCCCCCCCTCCCCCCTTCTCTGCGATAAATAGGGTCTCCTTTTAAAAGTTTTCATTAGGTTTTCCAAAAAAATCGCAGATTTTGGGGCATTACCCTAGATTTTGAAATCGTTTGAAATCTCAAAACGGAAATTTGAAAATTTTCGAATTCCAATTTGAAAGGTTTTGATAATCTTAAAGCAAACTTTGGAAAATTTTGAAATGTCGCCATTTGAGAGGGGACGACTTTTGGCCCTTTGAATTTTTTTTTTGGTTTATTTTACCTAATGTTTAGGTAAAGTAAACACATTTTTTTTAGGAAGGTTCAGCTGTGATTTAGGACTGCTTTTAAAAAAAAATAACAAGTAAAGGAATGAAACAAATAAAATAAATAAAAAAATGGGTATTTCAGGGTGGTGCCACCTCAGCCTGATTTGAAACTTTTTTTAAAATATTTTTTTTTTGTTTTCTTGGCAAGGAGCTTTAGTGAGGTGCCACCTATGTGTGGGCCCACTGATTATTTTATTTAAAATAAATAGGGTTGAAAATTAAACTAAAGAAAGAGTTTTATAAATTGGTGCCATCTTCGGGTGGGCCCCCCGCTTGAAAATGAGAAACATACCTGAGAATTTGAGTGTGATGCTAGTTCAAGGCGGGTCCCACACCATTTATTTGAAAATAAAAGGCAAAAGAAATAACTTATTTTTGGAATTTTTTATAATACGAGATAAAACTTTGTCTTTTTTCAAGAATTTGGAAAAAAATGGTTTTTCAGGGCAAAAATATGGATAAAGAAAATATAGAAATTTTGTAAAGAGATTTAAAGTCTTTTTGCAAAAAAAGTTTTTGAGATAAAATCTTCTAAATATAAAATTGTGTCTCCTGACGAAATTTGAAAATCAATATTAAAATATCCAGATTGTTTTCCTGAGAAAAACTTTTTGTAATTCAGAGTCCCGGGGGTAAAATGGGAAATATTGGCAATTTTGAAGACCTAGGGTTTTGAAATCAATTTTGAAAAGAATTAAAACTCGAATTTGGATTGAGGATTTCGAAAATCAGGAGTTCTGGATCTCAAAATGACATGTTGTGCAGTGAAATGATATGAAATGTTCGTGCAATGCTATGCAAAGACATGTTTCAAGAAATACTACTCTGAATTAGTAATGGGAAATTCTAGCTTCTTGTCAAGAGTAGAATTTTGAAAATTTGCAGTTTGAAGATGTTTCTGAGCCTAAATAAAGAGATTTTGGGAATTGAAAATGAATTTTAGGACTTTCTGCAAGGTTTAAACTCAAAAAATGACCATTTTGTCCTTCATTGTTTCTGGAGAACTGAAATGTGATAATTGGTGGAGATGTTAGGAAGGTGAGTAAAAATTTGGGGTGTTTACAAATACCTCATCAAAGGGGCTCAGGTTTGTACACTTATCCTGATTGAGCGGAAAATGAATGGAATCCTTGAAGGAAAAAACCATGATTTAACCTTCGGATCTCCGCACAATGAATCCGATAGGGATTTTGCAAAAGGATGAAATTGGGGTCCCTAAAGCTTGAAAAGGGGTTTGATTTTGGGTGTCTCATTGCTGAGACTAAATAATATTTGAAATTGGTGACCTTTAGCAAGAAAATGATTGGTGGCTTAACCTCAAGCCGAAATTGGACTGTCTATGGTGGAACAGTGGAGACACAAGGAAGTGTGTGAATCTGAGAGCCCATGCGCTCAGATTATACCAAAGAAGGGAAGGAATCTTGAAAAACTCCCGTTATCAAGTCCTAAAAGGGATAACAACTGATGTCAGAATGCGCCAAAGATGAACCTCAAGCTCTCGCTTCACGCCAAGATAGCTTGAAAATATTGTCAAAATGTTTGAAAATTATTGTTGATTCAAAGTAATTGAAAGTGATGCACATTGTTTTGAAAAAATATTCCCTCTTTTCTACCTGAAGTATTACCTCCGACTGGGCTTAACTTCGTAGAATTAAGATTCGAATTCAAATTGCTTGCAATTGACTTTCTTTCAAGGAAGCTATCAATTTCCTTGATATGAACAGAAAAGAGTCTTCTTGATATTGTGAAAGCAATTGGTGAAAGAATATTGATAGTAGAATTTCATAAATTTTAAAGAGGATTCTTGGCAGATTCGGCAGTCTGATATCCTGGGATTCTTTTCTCATGATGATCTTTCTGCCCACTTTTTTTTTATTGGCAGAATTAGGGCTCTCTTGGGTTTTTGGGGGATTACATCATCCTTCATTTTGGAGATGTCCTGACTTTTCTCTCTCTTTTTTTTTGGAAGGGTACGTCACAAACTCCTTCATCTCAGAGATGTTCTGATCCTTCTTTCTTTTTTCAGGGATTATATTGACGGTTATTGGTTTTTTGGTTGAAACTCTCTTGATGATAGCAGAAATTAAATATCCTTTAAGGTTTGTCAGGAGGCTCATCGCAGTCGCCTTCATCTTGATGGTGCTCTGAACTTTCTCTGGAAGGATCCATCACAAACTCCTTTATCTTAGAGATGATCCAAATATTCTTTGGCTTCGGGGGTCTAACTCGCATAATTCGTCTTCATCTTGAAGACAATTGAGAGATCCCTTTTGCAGATATTTAATTACAGCTTAGGTGATTGAGGAGATATGGAAATTAAATGAATTTTTCTGTATCATCCGGGATATTTCGACTGCTTTATTTCCCAAGAATGATCTTTAAAAATGTGTCACTGACTGCGATCAATATCAATCACTTATGGCTCTGCGACAACATTGAATTTCCTTTGCTGGCCATATTGAGGATTTATTCTTCATCCTTTTGGTTGTCCAATTGAAAGATTTTGAATTTTGAATCTTTTTCGCGAAAGCTTTGTCCTTTTAGAAGTAATACTGAAGGTATTCTGAGGTAATGTTTTTGTGCAATAAAGATTTTTGAAATCAACAAGTATTTAATGAAAAATTGGCAAATTTTTCTTGAAATTCTTTGTGACAACGAGCATTTGAAGCACAACGCATCTATGACAGAAATTTTCTTCTCCTTTCCCCAAAGGAGAAGATTCATAAATTGGAAATAGAAATTATTCCTCTCTTCCGTGAAGAGGAGGTGTTTGCAAAACGAAATTTCGAAGAGAAATTAAGCTTTCGTCAAAACTTCTTAACCTTAAGCTTCTCTTATGGAAAGGGGGCCGGTAATGGTGAGGTCGGTGAATTGGTCATGAAGGAGCGAGTCCATCACACTCTCCCTAAAAAGAGGGTCCTCTATGATGAAATGGCCTAGTATGAAATTGTGGTCACAAGAAAAGTGAACTTCCGTCGAAGCTCTCCCTGAACTAAGGGTTCCCTGTATGAAATTGAAATTTTGTTTTGCAAACGGTTCACAAAGACATGGGTCCCTTCAAACTCTCCCTAAAAAGGGGCTAGGTGAACAAAGGATAGCATGCGAAAAGAACGAGCTCCCTTGAACTCTCCCTCTACAAAGGGTCTTTCGCAAGAGTAAATGACTGAAATTGGTATTGAGTGACCAAAAGGTCGAAATTGGAATTTGGAATTTGGAATTTGAAAATTGGAATTGATTGACCTAAAGGATGAAATTGGAATTGATTGACCTGAAGGTTGAAATTGGAATTGATTGACCCAAAGGTCGAAATTGGAATTTATTGACCCAAAGGTCGAAATTGGAATTTATTGACCCAAAGGTCGAAATTGGAAATTTGAAAATTGGTTGACCCGGAGGTCAAAATTGAAAATTTGGAAATTGATTGAACCGAAGGTCGAAATTGGAAATTTGGAAATTGATTGACCCGAAGGTTGAAATTGGAAATTTGGAAATTGGTTGACCCAGAGGTCGAAATTGGAAATTTGAAAATTGATTGACCCGAAGGTCAAAATTGGAAATTTAGAAATTAAAAAATTGGAAATTTGAAATCTGAAATTTGGTATTTGAAATTGGAAATTGGAAATTGGGAAATTGGGTGGCCCGAGGGCCGAAATTGGTAATTGAATCTTGAATTTTGATGAATGATCAACACAAAGACTAAACCCAAGAGGTCGACTGACACGACCAACCAGTGAGACATTAACACGAGTGCTCAATTTTAAAAGAATATTAGTATGAATATCGGGTTTTGAAAGTGTGTCAGCATAGACATTGGCTTTTGAAAATATATCAGTTCGAGCACTGGATTTTGGAAACATACCTTGTTTTTAAATTGAGATTTGAATTTTTGAAAGCGACCTATGCTCTTAGAGTATTTTGGAATTGTAATGAGAATGATTGTCAGGGTCTCAGGATTATCCCTTATCCTGAATGGGTAATGAATTTGATGCAAATGCATACCAATGAATGCAGATGTATGCAAATATGAAAATGATATAAATGAGTGCACACGCATGCAAAATGAGAGATTTGTTTATCCTGTCTGCATACAGGATATTCGTAGATAAAAGCAAAATTTTTAAAATGCCCCAGTGTAACTGGGGAAAAGAGAATTTGATCATTATTGAAGAAAATTTTGAGGAATTATAGAGAATAAGACATGATTTAAGTATAGAATTTTTTCAAATGTCGAGCATTGATGGGATCTGGTAGTTCCACTCCATCGGCATTGATGAGCCAATATGAATTACGATGTAATGTCTCTTTGAAAACATAAGGACCTTCCCAATTTGGTGACCACTTGCCACCTAGGCGGTGCTTGAGATAAGCTGTTGATCTGAGCACTAGATCATTGTCTCAAAATTTTCTTTCAATGACGGATTTTGCATATTGTCTGGCTATCCTCTGACGATATGATTGAGCGTGTTCTACTGCTCTAAGCCTTCTTTCATCTAGCAAATCAAGTTGTACCAGCCGCTGTTGTTGATACTGATCAAGTGGTAATTCTAGAAGTGATGCAAATTTCAGAGCAGGTTTCTGAACATGTAGAGGCAGTACTACTTCAGTTCCGTAGACAAGTTCTGACGGAGTAGCATTAGTTGGAGTTCAAATGGTGGTTTTATACGCCCACAATGCATCATGAATCTTCTCATGTCAGTCACGACCTGTTTCCAAAGTTCGCTCCAGGATTCAAATCAGAATCATATTGGTGTCCTCTGCTTGACCATTCCCTTGAGGATAATAAGGAGCGGAAAAATGATGATGGATTTTGAACTTCGAACAGAAGGTCCTCGTCCTCTCATTCTTGAAATGACTGCCATTATCTGACACAATATCATGCGGAATGCCAAAATGACATAGGATGTTCTTGTGGATGAATGAGACCACATGTCGACCTTCTATTGTGCGTAAAGTGACTGCTTCTACCCATTTAGTAAAATATTTTGTTGCGACAAGAAAATATTTGTGGCAATTTGAAGCAAAAGGAGTGATGGGGCCTACAACATCAAAAGCTCACATAGAAAATGGCCATGGCGAGACGACAAATTGCAAATATGTCGTTGGCGCATGAATGGAAGGTGCATGCATCTGACATTGAACACACTTCTTAACAAAACGATAGCAATCTTGTTGCATAGTTCTCCAGTAATATCCTGCTCGAATGATTTGTTTGACGAGAGTTTGGTAGCCAACATGACCACCGCAAATACCTTCATGTGCTTCTTGCACAACTTCTTTGGCTTCTTCTTCGTCCAAACATCTAGAATATTCAGAGCTGAATCCACGACGATAAAGGACGTGGGCAAGAATAAAATATCGAGCAGACATGCGCTGAATTGCTCGTTGCTCTTTCTTTGAGAGTTTTGGAGGAAATTCGTCAGTTTCAATGAAATTCTTGATGTCATGATACCAGGGCTTCTTCTTTTGCTCAGCCTGGTTTATCTGCTCTACTGGGATGAAAGTAGGTTGATCAAGTCTGCCAATTTCATAGGAGCGACAAGATTCTCCACTCTTGAAAGACATGATGGATCCCAGATTGGCTAAACTGTCTGCAATTTGATTGAAGTCTCTTTTGACATGGAAAAGTTGGAATTCTTCGAATTTGTTGGCAAGAGTTGAGACGATCTTCTGATAAGAAAGTAATTTCTGATCCTTCACTTGCCATTCGGCTAGGACTTGATTGACGACGAGCAAAGAATCGCCATAAGCATGCACTCTTCTGACATTGAAGTCTTGTAGAATTTTCAGACCTTGTATCAAAGCTTCATACTCGGCCATATTGTGAGTGCACTAAAAATCCAGTTTGAGAGAAAATGGGATCATCTCCTTCTCTAGTGTGATTAACAGAATCCCGATTCATATGTTTGTCATATTCTTGGAACCGTTAAAGAATAAATTCCAAATTGGAGATTGTTGAATATTGTAGATCCGCTCATCGGGGAAATCATCCTCGGCTTTAATATCCTCTGCTAGAAAGAAATCTGTCAATTGATCTGCAATTGCTTGGCCTTTGATGGATTGTTGGGAGACATACTCCAGATCATATTGCATCAATAGGACTTGCCATTTGGCAATCCGTTCGCTGAGAAATGGTTGCTCTAGAATGTATTTGAGAGGATTTAATTTGGATAGGATCTTGACTACATATGCCTGCAGATAGTGTCTCAATTTCTGACACATCCAAACCAGAGCTAGACAAGTCTTCTCTATCTGAGAGTATTTTTTCTCATAATCAATAAAGGTTTTGCTCACATAATAAATGACATGTTCTATCAGACTGCCTTCTTCGTATTGCGCCAAGAATCCGCCGCAAGCAACTTGATTAACTAAGATGTATAGCAATAGGGGTTTTCCCAATTCTGGCGGCTTTAAAATAGGAGGATTAAGCAAATATTTCTTGATGCGTTTGAACGATTTCTGACATTCTGGTCCCCATTCGAACTTCACTCCTTTTCTAAGCAAATGATTGAAAGGCTCACATCTCATGGCCAAATTGGATATGAATCGCCGAATTGATTGCATACGTCCCTGAAGGCTATGCAATTATTTGAGATTAGTCGGGGGCGGCATGTTAATGATGGCTTTGGCCTTAGCGGGATCCACTTCTATCCCCTTTTTGCTAACTAGAAAGCCCAACAACTTGCCTGATTCGACTCCAAAAACACATTTTTGTGGATTGAGTCTTAGCTTGTAAAGAATGAGCCGCTTGAAAACTTGATTGAGAGCTTCGATGTGATCTTCTTCTTCTTTGGATTTCACTAGAATATCATCGACAAATGCATCCATGATTTTGTGCATCTGATCATGAAAAATGACGGCCATAGCACGTTGATAAGTGGCTCCAGCATTCTTAAGCCCAAATGGCATGACCGTATAACAAAAAGTGTCCCAAGGAGTAGTGAAAGATGTCTTGGACTGATCACGAGTGGCCAACTTAATCTGATTATATCCGGAATATCCATCCATAAAAGAGAACATGGTGTGGCCCGCCGTGCTTTCGATCAAAAGATCAATATTAGGAAGTGAATAATCATCCTTAGGAGTTGCTTTATTGAGATCTCTGAAGTCAATACAGATTCGAACTTTGCCATTCTTCTTGGGAACAATGACAATATTTGCCAACCAATCTAGGTAGTCAATGGTTCGATTGAACCCTGCTTTGAGTAGGTCTTCCAGACCTTCCTTAACTTGTTGTTTCACTCGAGGATCCATTTTTCTCAGTTTTTGCTTAATTGGCTTTACATCTGGTTTTAGAACGAGGCGATGCTAAACCAATTTGGTATCCAGACCTGACATGTCCTCATACGTCCATGCGAACACTTCTTCATGTTCTTTGAGAAAATGGGTGAGCCTTTCTTTCTCTTCCGGGCTCAAACTGCTGCCAATCTTGAGAATTTTGGGATCGTCTTTTGATCCAATATTGATATTGTTAGTCGGATCTTGAACTAAGGATGATGGCTCATCTTGTTTCTGAATTGCTACAAATTTTGGTAATTCTTGAAGAGGTGAATCAAATTCTGCAGGTTCTTCCAACTGCTTTGTAATCTGATTACATTCTGCTCTTACTTTGACATGATGAATCACTGTCCGCTTCGAAAAGGCATTTGGATTAAGAATGAGCTTCTTGATAGAACGGAAAGACATTCTGAAAATTAGAGAATAAATTGATTCAGGAAAATCGCCCATCATAAAACAAATTGCTTTTATTGAGAAAATAATTAGAAAAATAAAAGAGCAAAATAATAGCAATTTTGCAAAGATTTGATAATGAGAAGTAAAAAGACAAATGGCATCCAGATAGACAAAGGAAACTTGCAACTTTATTGAAAGATTGAATTGATGATAATGATTGAAATGAAACGGGATATCATCCCAAAGGTGGAAACAAAAGAATAGAAGTGAAAGGACAAGCAGATGCCCTTAGTGCATTTCTTTGACAAAAATAGTGCCCTTCTGAGATCTTCTACCATTGAAGCCCAATCCGACCCTCTGAGGATAGTGCTGAGGAATTATTGGCTCAAGACGACCATCTTCATTTTTGCCCAGGCCTTAAAAAGGCTGATAGCCATGCTTCACTAATAGATCAAATCCCTTTTTGGCCTTCATGAATTGAGAGAACAGAGGATGATCTTTGAATGTGCTATAGTCAATTCGTCCTCCAATCTTGAAAAACTGAGGGCTTCTCCATCGAGTCATGGCCACTGTATGCTCTGGTTGTTCAGCTGTCTGCAGTATTCCCGAATTTTCTTCAAAGTTGACCTCATCAATGCCCCTAATGCTAGAGATATCAGTAGTGAAAGTGGGCCTAGGAACCATGGGTTGTGCAAGCCTCTATTTCGGATCCTCGCCCAAGACTGTTGTGATCATCCCACCCTTTGACCACTTAATGCATTGATGCAGAGTAGATGGCACACCGTTCGTATTGTGAATCCACGGTCTCCCGAGAAGCAGATTATAGGTGGGCGGTACATTGACCACATGAAAGAGAACATAGTGGACTGAATAGTCAATAAAAAACTCTAGGAAGATTTTTTCTTTCGCTCTTTGGCCATGATTATCGAACCCGTAGATGGTGATTGGGTCTGGAATATATTCTTCTTCTTTAATGCCCAAAGCTTTGGCTGTCATTTCCGGGCATATGCTGAGGCTACTGCCTCCATCTATCAGCATGTGAGGAACCGTCATTCCTCAGGCTCGAATCACAACACACAAGGCATTGTTGTGAAATACATGAGGCTTGGGAAGATCTTCATCTGAGAAAGTTATCGGAGCATTTGTCATGGCCTGATTGACTATCTGGGCCATGTCTTTAGGAGTTATGCTCAGTTTCACTTTGATCTTCCGCAACAGATCATTCAATACCTTGTGAACACCCCAAATTTTTCAAAGTTTTGTAAAAATATCCTTTTTGCCCCTGGCCCCATTTTCTGAGAAAATCAAAGCAATTTCAAAACTAAATTTCAGTTATTCTTCAGATTTTTTGGATTAAATCCCATATTGATATATCCAATTCAAATTCGGGTCCAAACCCAGTGTTTTAAATCCAAATCTAAGCCTCGTTGTCCGATTTTCAAATTAAGATTATAAAAATACCAAAAAAATGGTTTTGAATGGCTCAGACAGTTCATTTGGCATCCTGTTAGATCCACAACTTGGTATTTCTCAATTCGAGGTTCCAAACCTCGAATATTTCCTAAAAATCTGGATATAAACCCATTTTTGGAAGAAATTTTCCCAAACATCGCCTTGAGTTCTCAGAAAAACTCCCTTTTGTAAATACTTTGCAAAAATACAAAAAAAAATTATTTTTAATCTTTGTCTTCTCGTAAAACTTTAGGATTTTATTCTAAAAATGCAAAAAAAATGGAAAAATAACACAAAAACCAAAAAAAATGGAAAACTACGAGAAAAACAAATGGTTTTTGAAGCTTTTTAAGTTAATTTTTCTGAAAACCTCATTTCTTAACCATTTTACAAAATTTCTTTTTAAAGGGAATCCTCTTTTTGGAAAAGAGGAAAAGTTCCAACAGACTCCTCCCGCGCGTTTCCCTCTCCTCTCTCCATCGTTGATCTCAAACAACCCATCTTCTTCACACCATCCATCTTCAACGAACGAGCTCCTGAAGCTTCTTCCCCTTCTTTAAAAGAGGCGTAAAGGAGAAGGGTTGGGCATCCATGACAAACCACCATCATTGCAATATCGATTAGCAACATCCAGTTCCCACCCCATCTTCAAGGCACCAAGTTTTTCTCCTTCTAATCCATCATCGATTCTCCATCGGCGCCATCCTCTCCATCAGTTGAAAGGAGCCAATCCCTACAGCTATTAGTTATAATTCCCTTGTCTCGCATTAAATCCCATCCGCAAGGAGTCTTCATCGAGTTTTTCATCAGCTTCCCGACCTCCTACTTCCCCTCTTCTCTTCCTGAGATTCATCTTCTACAAGACACTACAGAACGATCTTCCCCAAAACATTTCCTCTATAAGAAGCCACTATCTTCTTCTTCTTCTCCTTCTCGATCAAGGAAAAGGAGTTCTAGGAAGCAGAGAAAGAAGAATTCACTCCTTTAGAGCCCCTGCAGCATCTCGGTAAGTTCCTCTTCTCTTCCCCTTTTATGAAGCCTCACGGGTGAGATTGATCTGTATATATAGCAGATTTAATCCGTTTATGGTGACATTTATGGAACATTCGCGATTCTAACATTCGTTTTCGCTCTTTCTTTCTTTCTTTTTCTGTTTTGTTCTTTCCTTCCTGAGATCCTAATCGCTTTGTTGATTTATTTTCTGATTCTTTCAATACAAAAAGGGCGTACTCTGTGTTTCAGTTACCATTTCTCTGTCATCATTTACATTTTCTGTATCTTCCTTGGAATTACTTTATATTTAACATCGTGTGTTGCTGCTTTTGGAGCTTGTTTTGCCATTAACATGCTTTCAAAAGCATACAAATAGGTAGTCTCTTGTTTCGATTATATAGTTTAGGAATTACTTGATTTCCATCTAAAAAAAACGAAGGGGGGTACGCATCTTTCAGATCTCAGAATTTCTTTTAGTTTGCCTCTGATCGATATTTTAGAGTCAGAGGAATGGATGAGGGTCTTGTGGACACCTTTTCATGAAGTGGAGGATATCTTCCTCATTGGTTCTCCTCCATGAAGGCACAACTGAACAAGGATGTACACTTACCAGAGAATCTGATGGATAATTATAAGGGACCATGAAGGGAGATTATGAGGTATTTCATTATACATCAACGACAATGGCTTCATGTTCTGGAGCAAGTTCCATTCCTAATGTCCGGCTCATTGTAAAATTTTAAAGGAATTTTGCAAATTGCTCATTGTACGTATGTTTGAATCATCTGATATACTATGTTGCAAGCAATCAGCATTCTGCATCCTCACTATTTTTGTAACTTAGTTCCCTCCTTATCCAGCATTTACGTTTGATTGTTTGCTTGATTTAACCTAGATCCTCATGTTGATCGACTGATTGTTTTTCTTTCTTTTTTTAGTATTTTCTGTATGTCATTTGATTCACCTCTTCCATGTTGGCTGTATGGTTTAATGGCGCATAATATCATCCCCGCTTGACTTCTTGATCTGGGTAGCTCTGAATATACCTTGTGTGTATAAGATATAGTAAAGCATCATGATTTACATTATGCCTTTTTTTTTATTCCTGACAATCTATAATTATTTGAGATTTCGCTGCTATTGGCTGGGGTTCATTCCATAGTGAAGTTTTTTTTTATCAAGTTTAGGTTTTCATTGACTCCTCATCTCTTGATTCCCTTCATTCTTCTGATATATTGCCTACCAGTACATTAGACGACCCTTGTATAGTTCTAAGAGTAAATTCAATGTCAGTATATCCCTGAGGGTTATTCACTGGTCTTCTTGAAATTGTGCCCAGCGACCTAGCAAGTATTAAAGATCCTTCTTCAGTTAGGATTGCTTCATAAGAATGATACCTTTGGTGGTTTTACTAAAAAGCAGGTCTCTCTGTTCTTCTGAAAAGAGTATGAATTTATCTGGAATTCAATAGCAAGGAAATCCATACACTAATATCATCATCCGTCATTTCCATCTCTCCTTTTCCTTTTCCTGGCCATAGATTCAGGATCATTTGAATCTGATTCCACTTTGCTGTAGCATAGGTGTATGTCCTCACCCTTGATAGGTCGATTCCATACCCAGCCCCTATTGTTACTGGATTTGTAATTACCTTTGCGTCATTTGGAGCTTCATCACTGGTTTTGTTATTCTGGAATGATTATACCAGTTTTTGTGGAATATTGGCTCCTCATAAGTGTATATGAGGGCATTCTTGCTCTAAATGAACGCAATGAAGTAAGGATTCAAACATCTTGTTCAGATAGTTCATTGGTGAAATCAGCTTGTGTTGAGGAGGAAGGAGCATCATCAACACAAAAAAAAAGAGTACCTCATCAGCAAGAGAATTTGTGGTGGAAAACTGGCATGAAAAAAACTTTTTAGAAGAATTTTGAAGGCTCCTGCTATTGATGCATGGGTTGTATACATTAGACAAGTTGTCATACTTCCTGGGGTTTCTTTATCATTGCTTTATTTCACTGTCCTCAGTTTTGATACATTGATGACAGCAACACTGGACTGGCAAGGTGTTCCAGCATTCATAATTAGCCTTGTACGTGGGTTAAGTGCTATTGTAGGTATATCTGCAACTCTAGTGTATCCAGTGGTTCACTCGCACCTTTTGTCTCCTCGAACTGGATTATGGTCCATATGGATGCAGTCTGCTAAAAAGTGGTCAGGCCATCACTAGGAAGTTATTCTTTGTTGTTGTTATTATGCCATTCAGAGGGATCAACAGTGATTTGAAAATGCACTTGCTAAATGCAATACCAGGTGTTTCAACATCTAATTTGATGATCTCCTTGTTGATATATGCAACAAATCATTGCTACTTGCTGCAATTCTGGTATCACTGTATGTACACCACCCCCTGTGCCCTGCTTATTGCACCTCTAGCTGCCATATACTACGCAAACACCCACATTTTCTTCATCAACATGGCACCTGCTGCATATGCACAATGTCACCTTTCACTTGCATATTAGTTCAATGTGTATGAATGCATTACATTAAATAGTATATATATGCGTGTCGTTTAGGTATATACATTCCATCATATTGTCTTAAGCTTCCATTATGATATCTCTTGTGATATGTTTTGTCTCTTGCTTTGGCTAACTTGTTTTGCAGGATTTCTTCTTTGGTTTAGAAGCCTTGTCATTTTCATATTCAATTCAAATAATGTAATAAATAGAGTATAATAAAAATTTACACTTTCAGTCTTAGATAGAATGAATGAGCATTGTAAATATCATAAATTACTTATTTTCATGATTTTTGCCTTTATTTCTCAAATTCTCACAATGGTGAAACACGAATGGCACGTGCACCATTTCGTAAGAGGTAATTAATCCTAAGTTGATGATTTGCATCAATGGCCATAGTCAGGATGTAAACAAAACTTAGCATTTTTATCTTTTATAAAATAACATTGGATCAACACTGGATCCTTTTCAAAATTCATCATGTTTTCCTTAAATATTTTTCTCTTTTATCAGAGTTTAGTTTAAAATTGATTCAATACGTATACCAATGGCCATAGTCATGGTATACTGAGAGTTAATTTCTTTCTAAACTCTATAAAAGCACCAAAATATGTTTGATTCTTCATTTGAATTTAGATATGATTATTATATAATACATTCAATGACCATAGTCAGGAGTGTATTATATCATTAATCTTATTTACATTCATTTTAAGAATGAAATATGATTTTCAAAATTATTTAAATTCATTCATCATTTACGATAGAATTGCATCATATTTTCAAAAATTCCTTTTTCAAAATTCCAAGTGATTCTTTTCTCTTCATTTTTCATATCAAATCTCATTTATAGAGTCAAATTCAATTCTATCTCATTTCAAGATTCAAAATTTCAATTTCAAAATCCAATTTGACTTTGAAATTTCAAAATCATTTTTATATTCAAACTTCAATTTCCAGATCAACATCCAAACTTCAAAGTTCAATTTAACTTTGAAGTTATCTTCTATTTTAAAATCAAGTTTATTTTTCTCATCTCCAAATTCAAAATAAAAAATTGAGATTGATTTTGAATCTCAAAACTTGACTCTTCTTAAATTTAAATTCAATCTAGGTTTTTAAAACCCAGATCCATCTTTAAAGGTCCTATTTGGACTTTTCAGAATCCAAATTCAAAGTTAGATCCTAATCCCAACTTGGATCTAGATTTTCAAGTACAATATCCATTTTTGGATCTTAGACTTCAGATCCAAATTCCATTTAGGATCCAGAATCTAATTTCACCTTGGATCTCAGACTTCAGATCCAAATTCCAGTTAGGATCCAGAATCCAATTCCATATTGGATCTCAGACTTCAGATCCAAAATTCATTCCAGGATCCATAAACCAACTTCGTCTTGGATCTCACACTTCAGATCCAAAACCCATTTTAGGATCCAGAACCCAATTCCATCTTGGATCTCATATTCAGATCCAAAACTCATTTTAGGATCCAGAACCCAATTCCATCTTGGATCTCAGATTAATATCCAAAACCCATTTTAGGATCCAGAATCCAATTCCATCTTTTATCTCAGATTCATATCCAAAACCCATTTTAGGATCCAGAATCCAATTCCATTTTGGATCTCAGATTTCAGATCCAAATTCCATTCCAAATTTCAGATCCAATTCCACCTTGGATCTCAGACTTCATATCCAAATTCCATCTTGGATTCCAAATCTTGGATCCAATTCCATTTAAAATTCAGAATTCAACTTTATTATTGGATCTCAAATTTCAAATTAAATTCCCATTTAGGATTCTAAATCCAGAATTCAATTTCATCTTGGATTTCAACTCTATTTAGAATCCAGACTTTGGATTCAAATTCCATCTTGAATTCCAGATTTCAAATCAACTTCTATTCTCAATTCCAACTTTTCAAATCCAATTTCATTTCACCCCAGATTTCAAAATCCAAGTTTTGATTCTCAAAAATTCCCAAAATCAATTCTATCTCTCAATTCTATTCGGATTTCTCAAATCTTACCCTGATTTCAAACTTTAAAACTGAAATTCAAATAACATTTCCATCTCTATCCTGATTCAAAATCCTAATTCAAAAGTCCATTTATGACTTTGAATTTTCCTTTCTTCTCCTTTTATCCCAACTTCAAAATCATTTATTTCGAAGTTCAAATTTATTTTCCTCAAGCTCTGATTATTCCAAAAACTTAGAACTTTAAATCTTGAGTTCTAAGTTAGAAACCATTTCTTCACTCTATTACCAAGTTCATCTCAAAAAAGCTTGGAAATTTCCAAAATCATTTTTAAAGAGAGCATACATCCTTGCATTGCACAAGCATGATTCTTTGTGCATTCAGACTTAGATAATATTTAGGTAAAGCAAAAGGCATGAATTCGACCCTTGGTTCGATTACCCCTGGTAAAGGTGCCAGGAACGGTCGAACCTCGTACTGACGAGCGAATCCTGTCTCCCAGTTTTCCTGCAAATATTTCAAAACGGAGGTATGTTATTTTCTTAAATACCTTCAAAATTAAGGTCAAGTGAGACCTCGCAAAAGAGTTCATCTTCTCTTCTTTTATTTTCTCTTCTCTTCTCTCTTCTTTTCTGTCTTTTATTTTCTCCCTTCAAAAAGGAGGAAATAGGGATTGGAAAGGAAAAGAGAATGAAGAGAGAGAATATACGAGAGAAAAAAAATTTACGATGATCACACACCTGCTGGTGTTTGGTAGAAGCTTGAGCTAGATCCAAAATTGAGACATTGGATAATGCAGTTATCGGCTTTGATGCAGATGTCTCACTTTTCTCTGTGGCGGGTTTAATAAAGTGCTTGGGGAGCCATGGCATTCTTTTAGCCACCTCCGGAGATACCCCAGCGGGTTTGTCAGATACTTTCATTTTACCAAAAGCTGCAATGAGATCCATTTTCTGAGCTTTGGACTGAGCCTGCTGCAATACAAGGACCTGATGTTGGACTTGCATATCCTTTTTAGAGCATGGCCTGATATGCTCCTACGGCTGAAAAGGCTATTCAGAAATGACCGTTATAGAATGATGGGGAAAGGGTTTCTTCAGAATATCCATATTTTCATCTTCGGCACCCTCTACCAGAAGATTCTTGTCAATGAGATCCTGAACGATATTCTTAAGAACGAAGCAGTTCTCAGTATTATGTCCCACTGTTCTGTGAAATTTACAAAATTGATCTTTGAATTTTCCCATGGGAACGGGGGGATCGACTAGCCTGGGCAGTTTGACCATCTCCTTGGTCAACATATATTCGAGCACCGTCTCGAGTGATTGGTCCAACGGAGTGAAATTCCTGTCATAACTCCACCGTTCATGCTTCACTTTTTCTCGAGGCTTTGGTCCTTGCTCTAGTTGAAGTGGCTTATTGAATTGAGGGACTGACTTGCCTTTTTGGTCATTCTTGTTTGAACTTCCTGCCCCATAACAGAAATCTTTGTTCTGCCCCTTACGGTGGTTCCATTTATTATTTCTGACAGAATGAGTGAAATGAGTCTTCTTCTTCGGCTCATTCTGACTGTTATTCTTGGTGAAAGTGAAGCTTTCCTAGAAACCATTCTCTATGCTCAACTCGAGCCATTCGGCTTGCTCTGTCAACTCAATGAATGTCCTTGATGGTGCAGTAGAGATGAGACCTCTTAGAGGCTGTGAGAAGTTACTCAGAATTAGGGACAGAGCATGTTCCTCTGATATGGGGTCCCTCATCTTGTTGCAAGCTGACCTTCAGCAATGAATGAAATCTCTGGCCTTTTCATTTTCTCTCTGCTTGAGGCCGCAGAGGTGACTAAGGGTGGGAAGCACCTCGGCATTGAAGAGGAATCGCTCGATGAACATGTTCACCACTTTGTCAAATTCTTTCAGCTTGATAGGGTTGACATGTTCTGAATACCATTTTGTTGTTGTTCCCTCCAGACTGCGAGGGAAACAAAGGAAAAGTGTCTGGTTGTCTCGCTTGAATTTGGAGCATTCAGCGAAGAACATGGCAAGATGAGCTTTAGGGTCGCCAGAACCATCAAATTTGATAAATTTTCTGGGGAGATTCTTGAGATTGTCGTCCCCATCCAAACCATCGTAGAAGTCTTCACTGGTGAAGACTTTCTTGCCCTTGTCGCGGGCCTGTAGGTCTCGAAGCATTCTGACCACATCTTTGAACTGCGGCTGGTCAGAGTCATTGACAGACTGCTCTTTGAATGTGTGGGCTGACCCCTGCCCCTGAGTAGATTTGCGGAATGCCTGATGAGTCTCAAACTCTTCATCTGAATCCTATGTTGATCCTTCTTTATCAGTTGTATCAACATGTTAGACATGTTTTTTAGACATTTTCACCTGCTTCTTGACTGTATGACCCCTAGCCTTTGGCTTGGCTTGAGTCTGCTTTGTACTAGCTTCCGCTTGCTCTGCCAGCATTTTGGTCATCATCTTCTTGAACATGGCATACATTTGAGGATCAATGTCATCCTCGACCTGTTGCCCTTGATTTTTGCCCGAGCATGGGGAATCCATCTCTTCGTCTGAAGCTGTTGAATACACGATCCCCTCAACTGGTGCAGTTTTCTTTCCTGACCTTGTTTGAACCATTGAATGTCACGAATGCTCTCTGCAGGGCAAAATTGATGATTAAGTTTTTGAAAGAGATTTTGATTGGAAGAAAAATATTTGCTGAGAATTTTGGTAGACAATTGAAAGAATATCCCATTACTAGGGATTGATTCATTGCTGGGATTACGACAATTGTGTTGTCATTCCTTTGCAAAGAAAATAAACAACTGAAAATTATGCCTTGTTACCTAGGCGAGGTTGTCAAACCAAGAATTAAAAAATTTGCAAGATTTTTATTTATTGAAAGGAAAACATGATTGCATCAATAATAAACTTGGAAAAGAGGGGGCGGACAGACAATTTGCCACCACTCTTTATAACTAGCAGAGACACGAGGACCGAGAAAAAGTGGAAGAGTAACAAAAGAGTCACAGCCATATCTGGCAGAATGGTATGTTCTGGACCACTGCGTTGATGTAAGGTCAAACTTTGGCATAACCCCTGATAGTAGCCAAGCTTCTACGCACTTCTGTCTCTGAGAAAATTGTTTGACGCATCACTCTAGATAGTAGTAGGTACAGAAAAATGGGCCAAGTAGCTTGAATCTCCCGCCATACACATATGTATATCTGGGAGGAAAGCAAGCCCTTCAGTGCATACGACCATCGCATACTGAATTCTCTCTCGAGTTGTCCTGGATAGCGAACTGACTTCCGTGAATGCCCCATACTGTCAGTAGATCTCGATCAGGCTCACGTACTCATTCCCATTTTCTTCAATCAGTGGCCAAGACTTGCGCCCTGTCATGCGAGCTAAAGCATCTTTGGGGTCTAGACCCTTGATATTGATAAAAAATTGCTGCTCCAATGGATCTCCAGGTTAACCGGCTAGCTTAGGCAGTCCCATGATTTCTGAAAATTCATCCATCAGTAGTGTCATCTCGCCCCATGGGAACCAAAATGTGCAAGTGCACAGATCACACCGCTCTGCCAGTGCATGGATCAGATTGTCGTTGACTGTCAACTTTCCCACTGTAGATGCCAATTCCAACCCGCAATCGCTCAAATGGTCTGGATGAAATTCCACTAGAGGGGGGGTGAATAGTGAAATTCTATATAGATCGATAAATTAAAAATAGAATGCAATAAGGCACAGCACATAAAGCACAAAATTCATACTGATTCGGTCAAAACCCTGACCTACATCCAGTCCCCAAGCAAACCACTTGAGCTTTTCACTATAACATCCGAGTTACCGGATAAATAGTACAACACCCTCTTCCTCAGAGGTATTCTTCTCTCAACAGAGAAGGGGCACACCCTCTTTCACAGAGGTCTTCTTCTCGCAACAGAGAAGGGGCACACCCTCTTTCATAGAGGTCTTCTTCTTTCAACAAAGAAGGAATACAGTGAATAACAGAAAGTTTACAATACTTCCTATAGAACCTTCAGAATGATATGAATGCACGAATGAAGGATTCTCAGAATGTTCTGTTCTTTTCACTCAGAAGATACTATTTGTCAAAGAGCTATTCTTGACTTTTTCTCTTTCTTTTCTTTTTCTTTTTCAAGGATCTCTTTCAAATATCGAATAGGATTTTTTCTCGTTGTAAGCTCACATGTCCTTTGAATATGTAATTTGATTGTGTTTATATAGCCTTAAAAAAATAGTCGTTGCCTTTTTGAAATGATAGTCTTTTTGGGATGTGAGATGTCAAGTCATTTCAAAAAACATCTTTATGGATTTTCGAAAAAGTCTTCTTTCCATAAAAGTAGTATTTGGGGTACACTAGTCGTTGTAATATTTTAGGTATCACATATTTTATGTAAAAAGTCTTTTTCTTATAATAGTACATTGAACGTTGGATGTGTAAGCCATCATGTAGTTTTGTCTTTATTCTAATTAATGATTTGTAGTACTTAAGTATTTTATTTAGAAATTGTCACTTCTTTACTTAAATGAGTGTAAGTACAATAAATGCTTTGAGATCTTTATTTGTAAATAGTCATATCAAAAATTGCTTTATGATGTGCTATTTAATGTCTACAGAGAGAATGAAGACTTTAAGCAAGTCGACATTCTTGAGTGGGATTAAAATAGTTACTTCTAAAAAGATTTTTAGAGGAGGTATTTAATGTTTTACAAAGAGAATGATGACTTTAAGTAAGTCGACATTCTTGAGTTGTAAAAAGGTAACTAAAGTCTTTTCTAAACATATTATATTTGTTTTTCTTTGTCTAGCCGATTTTTATGTTTTGTCTTTTTCTTACACACTTGAAATCATTTCTTTTTATTTCTTTTCAAGTTGTCTTATACATGATAGAAGGTACAATTATTGATTTTGAAATCATGAGCTAATATATCATGTCAAAATACCTTTTCCATAAAGGTTTGTAAGAAGGTACAATTATTGGTTTTCAAAAAGGTGCTTTTTGAAACTATCGTATACTTTTATAAAATATAGCTTTCGGGAATGAGTGACTTTTATGATAAAGTATGTAATAGGCAATATGC
This sequence comes from Nuphar pumila, assembly GCF_984573655.1. NCBI lineage: Eukaryota > Viridiplantae > Streptophyta > Magnoliopsida > Nymphaeales > Nymphaeaceae > Nuphar > Nuphar pumila. The sequence goes on from NC_143249.1 coordinate 55,715,392, forward strand.
ATGCTCCTGAAGGTTCTGTTACATATGACTCTAAAGAAGAAAAAAGTCTTCATCTTGAGGAAGCCGATCTCTTTAGATGATCTTTAAGAATGCATGGTTCATTGTTATCGTCGCGAAATTTTTCCCCCGTCTTCCCTTCCTTGCGGAAGAGAGAAAGAGAGAAACGATTTCGCGATTCAAACTTTGACCGGATTTTGGAAATGTTTTGAAATACTCGCCTCCGTTTTGAAAATTGCGGGAAAATCCATGGGATGGGGCTCGACCTGTCGGTACGAGGTTCGACCGTTCCTGACGCCTTTAACAGGGGTAATCGAACCAAGGACCAAAACTATGCTTGACTTGGTTAAATTATCGAAGTTATATTCTATCCTAAATGCACAGAGAATTCAGGCATGTGCTATGAGATTTTGGAAAATGCCAGTTGGAAAACATGATGTATGCTTAGAAAAACATCTGGAGTTGGAAAGAATCTCTCAGGAAAAAGGTCAATTTCTCAGGAAACTCAGATAAAAAGGGGTTTTTGAAAACATGAGAAAGCTTATAAAGATGTGAAAAATTCAGAAATAGTTGAAAATCTTGGGAAAATGGAAGTGATTCCTGAGAAAAGATGAACCTTTTTGAAAAGGGAAACACTTCTTAGGAAAACTTGGACTTTGAGAGTTTTCTTAGGAAAATGATGGAAGATTTATAGGAAAACTCATTGGAGAAGGAAATTCAAAACTTGGGAAATTGAAATCCTGGGAATTTTACCTTTTGAAATACTTGGAAATCGATTTTGGATCTTGGAGAAAGTTGGGAAATCCCTTTTGAATCTCTTAAGAAAACATCATTTTCCAGGGAAAACTGTGAAAAAACTTGTCTTTGGAAAACCGATTTTAAAAAAATCCTTAGAGTTTCTTGAGAAATCGATTTCTTGAGAATGAAGTTTTCTTGAGAAAATCTTGAGAAAATCAATGATTTCATGATGCAAATGACATGAGTGAATGAATGCACTTTGAAAAGATTTTCTAAGAGATTTGTTGGAAAAATATGCATTAAGTCAAGATAAATCCTTCACATATTCTGACTGTGGCCATGAATATGTTCAGAATTTAGTTGATTTGATGCACATGATTTTGAAAACTTTGGAAATATGATGTGCATTTTAAGATAGCCTAAGAGTGTAGGCTCAATGTGACTAGTAGAAAGATGATGGATCTGGGTCTCGTCCATATTCCGACTAGGGCCGTAAATATGGATCCCACCGAGTCCATCAACTCCCTAAGAGTTGGTGCACGTGCCATTCGTGAACATCCATAGTGCTTTTGAAATAAAATGCATGAATCATAGAAACAGGATATTGCATAAAATCAAACTATATGATATGCATCCTAGTCTAAGCAGGAAATTAAATCTCTTATTCCAAAATTTACATTATTACATCACTAAATGAAGGAAATAAAAGAAATTTTGCAGACTTCAGCTCCTTCTTTTGAATGTCCCTGCCAAACTTGAAATAAGGTTAGCTCAAATATGTGGGTTTTTCCAAGATTTTCCAATAATATTATGAAATTATTGGACTTAATTGGATATAAACCCTATTCTCATGCTTCCTTGATGTTTTGAAATGATGTAAATGCAGGGAATTCAGTGGAAAACAGTTTGAAATTCGGAATTGGGGTCAAAATGACCAAAATACCCCTAATTATAAAGTTATACCTTTAAAATCAGGGTTTTTTGAAGGAAAACTTGGTAAAATTGAGATTTTGAAGTTCAAATTGAATCAAATGATGATGAAATGCAGTAAGAGATATGATGACATGCTGCTAGACACATTAAGACTGTAAAATCAGAATTTGGTATTTTGCAATTTATCAAAATTAGCGATTTTCGCTTGTTTTTCGCTTGGATCTGGGTCCTGCGGGACCCTGTTTTGGTATTATGGATGATCCGAACCTTAAATCGATTCCAAATTGCACCAAATTCGGTATGAAGCATCTAAACACTCTGATAAACAACCTAGAATGCTAAAAATCATGAAATGATATGATTTAAATGTCAAAATTCAAAGAAAATCCTAAAATGGTGGATTTTGCCTATGGATCCAAACCAAATGCAATGCCTAATATGATAATGCAAGATTTACACCATGGAAACTTCTGATATTTTTCAGACTGCTAAAAGACTCGAAATGGAACATTTTTGGTTTTTATAGCCTCGGGATTTGAGCCATGGTGAGTTCAATATCAGGGATTTAGTTCAGACAGAGGTAAAAATCACACTAATCTGATGTAAAATGCTAAAAAAATACAAAACGGCCATGAAAATTTATGAAATTAATCAGAGCTATGCACGACACCTACATGAACAACTTTCATGTTTATGACTTTGGCATTTGATCAACATAAACACCGATAAAAATATAACTATTCCTGCCTAAACTAACAGAACAGACAAATGTAGCAAAACAGGGGGCTGACAAGAAAAATCCGAAGCAGGGGTCAACACTGTTCTAAAAATTACAGGCTTTTTGATGCAAACAGAGGACACCACGTACATAACTTTCACTTTTTAAAGTTTCGGATTTGGAGCAACACACAAAGAGAAACCATAGACCTAAGTCGATCCAAGATCTCAGAGGCCTAAATTAGGCTCTGACACGTGTCCCGGACTCTCGGATTTTTGTCAGTCATAAAAAAAATCAGAAAAATCTAAAAAAATCATATTAAACACTAGACATTCTCCCGAGTTCAAGGCATTTTTCGGATCGAAAATCGGATCTCCCAGGAAGGAGAACTCGATTTTACAAGTCGGCAAATGGTTTTCAAAACGCATCCCGGGTTACAAAACCCGACTTACCATTTTGGATGTTTACCGCAGTAAACAAATTCAAATGGCTGCGAATTTTTGGCAAAATTTCAGGGACACCTAAGGGCGCATTCCGTGATTTTTTTGGGATTTTTAATAAAAAATAAATGCATGAAATGACGTGTGGACTGACTGACAAAAACAGAGACTTACTGAAAATAAGCAGAATTGAAAAAAAAAGGCTAAATTAATCCTAATTAATTCATGAAATATGCTAAATGAATGAAATAAAATGCAAATTAAATCTAGATAAATGCATGAATGATAAAATCATCAAGGAAGCATAATTGAATATTTTTATGTATGTCGTTTTATGAGAATAGCTCAATCCATCTCTCGGATGAGCTCTTTCTTCAAACGACTCCCGAATCGAATTATGAAATCCAATCAATGGGAAAAGAAGTGCACCTTGTTTCGTTACGCAGCGTAGGTGCTCTTGAAAGGGGCAGCTACCACGAGCTTCCTTCGTTCTTCACTCCGGGCTTCGGATGGTCCACCAAAATCGAGCTCCGTTGGAATTGGACTGGCCACAGCACGAGCTCTACTCCACCTTCTTCAATGCGCCAAAGGGGGCACGATTTCCAAGGTTCAAAATCAGATGTTAGGAAGGCTAGGTTGGATTTTCCAAGTTCACAAGAGCTTAAAAAATGATCTCCCTTTAGGCTGGGCGTGAACCCTTGTTTTTATAATTTTTCTGAAAATTTTTGAAATTCAAACAGGCTGGATCTGAGCCCTCCATGTGGCGCCATCTCAGGGGGTGTCATCTGAGGGGTTTGAAATTCGAATTTGTCTTCTGCAGAGAGCGAAAAACAATGAGTAGTAATGGTCTACTAAAATAATATCATGTTGGAGATGGGCTAGCTTATCGTAAGAGAGGTTTTCACAAAAAGACAAAAGTGATTAAAAAGGTGTTATGAGATGAGTGATGTGGACGATGTCATGATAGTTTTACTTAATGTAAATGGTTCTTAAGGATATGTGTGAAAAGAAATAGGACAATGAGATATTATTGATGTGTACTTGAAAGATGACAAGTTGAAATACATAAAGAATGTGTCATGATGAAAGTGTTTTTATGAATGTTTAGAATATACGTGAATATGGAGACACAGTTTGACTATAAAGAAAATGTATATGATAGATAAAAGAAAAGATCGATAAGAAGGAATCGGTTTTTAAAATAAAACTTTAACAGAACTCATAAGATGTTTTAATCCATATAAGTGTGATTAATTATAAGTCACTTAATTTGCATATTCCTAATTCTCTTCTAATTTGTGTAAAGTCTTCGTGTTTTAAAGGTTTAGTGAAGATGTCTGCTAATTGTTGATTAGTGGATATAAATTCGAGTTTGATTATGTTGTTTAAAACTTGTTCTCTTAAGAAGTGATGTCTTATTTGAATATGCTTAGTTCGTGAGTGTAAAATAGGATTTTTAGATAAATTTATAGCACTAGTATTATCACAGAAAATAGTTGTATTTTCAAATTTTAAACCAAAGTCTTTTTAAGTTTGTTTCATCCAGATGACTTGTGTGCATGTTAGGCTAGCAACTATGTATTCAGCTTCAGTAGTTGATAATGATATACAGTTTTGTTTCTTACTGAACCATGAAACTAGTGAGTGCCCTAGCATATGACATGTTTCACTTGTGCTTTTTCTGTCAGATTTACTTTCAGCAAAGTCAGCATCACTGTATGAGATTAAATCAAATGTAGAAGATTTTGAATAAAATAATCCAAAATCAATTGTGTCTTTTAAATATCTCATTATTATTTTTACAGCTTTAAGATGTGATTCTTTTGGATTTGACTGAAATCTAGCACACAAGCAAACACTGAACATGATATCTGAACAGCTAGCAGTTAAATAGAGTAGTGATCCTATCATACCTCGGTATACCTTTGTGTCCACAGACTTACCATCTTCATCTTTGTCCAAAACAGTAGTTGTGCTCATAGGAGTATTCTTTGAAGCAGTTGAGTTCATGTTGAACCTCTTCAAAAGTTCATGAGTATACTTAGATTGATTGATGAAGACTTCATCCTTGGTTTGCTTAATATGCAGTCCAAGAAAGTAGGTGAGTTCTCCCATCATACTCATTTCAAATTCTTTCTGCATGGACTTAGAAAAATCTTCCTCCTGGTTGTATCCTTGAGCTACTAGTCTTACCTTGTTTCTTATAACATTACCTGTTTCATCTAGCTTGTTTCTGAAGATCCATCTTGTCCCAATGATCTGATGATCCTTTGGTCTTGGTACAAGATCCCAAACATCATTTCTTTGGAATTGATTCAGTTCTTCAGTCATGGATAGCATCCAGAACTCATCGATGATGGCTTCATCAATCTTCTTTGGTTCAAGTTTAGAAATGAATGCCATGTTTGCAATCCGTTTCAGCTGAGCTCTAGTTTGAACCCCCTTGGTCAGGTCTCCCAAAATCTGCTTTTGAGGATGATCTCTGATTTCAACAAATGTTCTTTGATGATCATCTTCATTAGATTTAGCTGTGTTATCTAGGAATAAATCTGTACTTTCAACATCATCATCGTTAGTCTGCTTAAGAACAAATTGATCAATAGATTCACAAAAACTGATATGCATAGATTCTTCAATAGTATATGAACTCTTATTAAAAACTCTGTATGCTTTACTATGACTTGAATATCCTAAGAATATGCCTTCAACAGATTTAGCATCAAATTTATCTAGGCTATCTTTTGTATTAAGAATAAAACATTTACATCCAAAGACTTTAAAATAGTCTATTCTTGGAGTTCTGTCATAGAATAATTCATAAGGAGTTTTATTTAATAAGGGCCTAATAAGAACTCTATTTGTTATATAGCATGCAGTATTAACAACTTCTGCTCAAAAAGATTTAGCAAGATTATTATGTTGGAGCATAGTTCTAGCAGATTCCTGAAGGGTTCTACTTTCTACTACATGTTATCGTCGCAAAATTTTCTCGTCTTCCCTTCCTTGTGGAAGAGAGAGGAAAATGCTTTCGCGATTCAAACTTGACCGGATTTTGGAAATTGTTTTTGAAATACTCGCCTCCGTTTTGAAAATTGCGGGAAAATCCATGGGATGGGGCTCGACCTGTCGGTACGAGGTTCGACCGTTCCTGCCGCCTTTAACAGGGGTAATCGAACCAAGGACCGAAATCGTGCTTGACTTAGTGAAGTTATTGAAATTATGTTCTATCCTATATGCACAAAGAATTAAGGCATGTGCTTATGAGATTTTGGAAAATGCAAGCTGGAAAAACATGATGTATGCTTGGAAAATAATTGGAGTTGAAAAGCATTTCTCAGGAAAAAGATGGAAATCAATCTCTCAGGAAACTCAGGCGAAGAAGGTTTGAAAATCTCAAGAAAGTTTATAAAGACTTAGAAAATCTTGAAGAAATGAGAATTTCAAGAAAATCTTGAGAAAGTTTAGATGAGAATCTCGGGAAAATCTTGAGAAAGTTTATAAAGACTTAGAAAATGAGAATCTCAGGAAACTTTTGAGAAACTTTATAAAGACTTGGAAAATGAGAATCTCAGGATAATTTTGAGAAAAGCTTAGAAAGACTTGGAAAACCATGAGGAAATAAGAATCTCAGGAAAATTTTAAGAAAGTTTAGAAAGACTTGGAAAACCATGAAGAAAATAAGAATCTCAGAAAAATAAAGGAATTCTTGAGAAAAGATGATCATTTGAAAAGAAAACACTTATCAGGAAAACTTGGATTTTGAGAATTTTCTAAAGAAAAGGATAGAAAATTTATAGGAAAGATTCATTGGAGAAGTAAATTCAGAACTTAGGAAATTGAAATCCTGAGAATCTGGTTTTTTGAAATATCTGAAAATCAACTTAGATTCTTGAGAAAATGAGAAATTCCTTTGAAAAGAATCTTAAGGAAATAACTTTTTAAGGAAAATCACAGGAAAACATTTGATTCGGGAAATCCAACTCCGAAATCATCATAGTTTCTTGAGAAAATCGATTCCATGAAGTGAAAATCTTTTGAGAAAATCATGAGAAAAACGAATGATGCAGATGGTTTGAATGAATGAATGCACTTTTGAAAATATTTCTGAAAATTTTATTGGAAAAATGTGGATTAAGCCAAAGTAAATCCTTCATATATTCTGACTGTGGCCATGAATATATTCAGGGTTTATTTGAGTTAATTCACAATATTTTGAAAACGTTGGAAATATGAGGTGCATTTTTAAGATAGCCTAAGAGTGTAGGCTCAGTGTGACTGGTAGAAAGATGATGGATCTAGGTCTCGTCCATATTCCGACTAGGGCCGTAAATATGGACTCCACCGAGTTCATCAACTCTCTAAGAGTTGGTGCACATGCCATTCGTGTTCATCCACGGTGAATTTTGAAAATTTGAGATTTATGCATCATAGAATCATGATATTACTGAAATCAAACTATATGAGATGCGACCTAATCTAAGTAGTAAAAGTAAATCTTATTCCAAGGTTTACATTGGATTGTTACATTGCATAATATAAAGTTAAAAGAAAATTGAAATGGAACCAAGGAATCAACATCTTCTAGAGCTTCCTGCAAAAATGAGAGTTAGTACAAAATAACCAAAGAAATGGACATATATATAATATATACAACGAAGAGACATAGACATATATCAAAATGCTAAAATAGGTGCTAAAGGTCATGTAACGATGGAGGTGTAACTATATGAGAAAATATATGGATGTCCATACATGGAAATGAGAGCACATGAAGATATATATATATATATATATATATATATATATATATATATATATATATATATATATATATATATAAGTATATATCTATGTATATAGATATATATATACATATATACGTATACATATAGGTAGATATACCTAAATATACATATATATATGGAAATAAAATGAGAAAATATATGCACTAATGGAAATTCTACAAAATGGGTAAAATCAGAAAATATGGATATACACAGTTTCTGTAGGTAACTTTACATAACCGTATTTTCTAAATTACAAGATATATTTCAACAAAAATGGGTATAGAGCTTCTCTATATATCAATAAAGAAGCATGCAAAAGTTGGTTGGGAGATCATGATTGGATATAGAGATATCCGTTCATGAATATGGCCAAATATCAAGACTGGGTACCTGCAGGAAAAATGGAATGGGTATGGATGTGGAGGTTATGGTGAAAGACAACACGAATTTACAGGAACTATACATGTTTGTAAGGAGGTACTTTATGCATGATGATAGTGACACTAACTATATCTCTGCAGTATATGAAGATTTACAAATGCCACATTCAATCATATAAAAACTAAAGCATATTGATGGGAATGATAGATGGATCAATACATTGGTTCTGAAAATAAGCATGTAGAGTAAAGTATTTCATAACAATATGAACCATATGCAGAGGAGTAATACTAGCTGAAAATGCAGATGGACAAAAAAGGACAAGAGCTGGAACAAATGGCGCATAAATGGCTAATGAACATCCTATAAATGAGCTGCATATACAGATAAGGTAAAATTTTATGAAATCTGGTTAACTTCAGCTATATTGTCAATACAATAGATTTCAGCACTGCAGGGTTTCAATATCAACAAGACATGTTCTGTTGCTTATATAAATCTGCTGATGATAACCCATATACGTATGTGTTGTTAAGAGAACTAAAATGGTTACTATAGAAATGTAGTGCTGGAATATAATGAGTAAATATACACATAGTGCCTGTATATATGACTGAAAATAAGACAAATATGATATACAGATGATTGGCTGTATAGATTATCATATTATTTGCAGATGCTAATAAATTATAATGGAAATGCAACAGCTGCCATAAACTCATTGCAGAAAAGGTGGATACAGCATAAACAGGAAGATGCAGAAATCTGCATTAGACAATAAAACTAATGGCTATGGCTGAACGTTCATGAGCTATTGAGGTGGAGGTTCAGCACATAGGATGGATGAACCATATCCATTTAGCCTGCATATGAGAGTTTTTCAAATAGCCAAAAAAAAAATCCATCTACTATGCTGAAACTAAACCAGAGAGAAATCTTTAGCTTACATTGATTCCAGCCAATGAATTATAACAAGATATAATTCAGGGAAACAAAAAAAAAGGAAAGAAAAGAAATGTCACCACCTCTTATTCTTCTGCACACGACCTATGGATAGCAGCAAAAAGGATCGGTTCTTTCTATAGCTGGGCTGAAGAAAATTGAGTTGGAAGATGATGTGAATCCTCTGCTGGATTTCGTCTGCTGCTGAGCTGAAGAAAATAAGAAATGTTGTAGTTGATTTCCTGCAACTGAGTTGAAGAAAGGGCAGCAATCCGTTGGATCTTCGGCTGGTGGGTTGCAAAAAAAAAAATGGGGAAAACGTTGGATTTCCTCTGCTGGTGGGCTGAAGCAAGATAGGAAAAACGGTGGTGGCTCTCTTGCGGTTGGGCTGGAGTGGAGGTGTGCGGCAACTGCTGGAGCTTCTGCTGGGCTTGGCTGGAATGGTGGATGATGGGCAGCTTGTTGCTGGAGCTTCTGCTGGGCTTGGCTGGAGGCAAATTGGGATATGCTGGCTGGGCTGTGGTTGGGGATGGATTCCCTACGGCTGGTGGTGTATGGCGGCCTTTGGTGGGTTGAAGGTTGCGATTGGTGGCGATGATGGAAGACCCTGCAAAACCGAAATCCCCCTCTCTTCAATCGGCTCCCCCTTTTCCAAAAACCCTACAGAGCAAATCCCCCTCCTTTCCTTCGTGAGTGCTTGCCTCTTTTAAAACCTTCCTTCCTCCTCCAAAAGAAACGCATCCCCTTCCCCCTTAATGAGGTTCCGTTAAATTTTTTTTGAAAATTTTGTTGAAAATTTTGCAAAGGCGTGAAATCGATGCCTCATTGCTTTGAAAGCTTGCTATTTTTAAAAGAGGCGCCTCTTTGGTTTTTCCAAAACCTTGTTTTATTTCCTAAGTTTAGATAGAAATCAAATTTATTACTTTTTTTTTTTGGAAGTTCGGTTGTGCCATTTAAGGCTGCCTCCTTAAAACAAAAATTATTTAAACAAATAAAAAAAAATGAATATTGAAATAAATGAGAGGCTTTTATGGAAATGCCATCTCAATCCACTTTTAAAATCCTTTTAAAGATAAAGCTTTATTTTGTTTTGTAAAATCTTTTTTATTTTCAAATAGGGTGCCACATGTGTGTGGACCCACTAAAAAAAATAAATAAATAAATAAGAATTTTAAAAGGAAAATTTTGCAAATTGGTATGACCTCCGAGTGGGTCCCACTTGAGAATAAGATACTTACCTGGGTATGGTGCTAGTTCAAAGGTGGGTTATGCTCCATTTATTTGAAAAATACGAGATAAAACATTATTTATTTTCAAGAATTTGGAAACATTGGGTTTTCAGGGCAAAAAAAAAATATGGATAAATGTAAAAACAAAATTTGTAAAGAGATTTAAAATCTTTTGCAAAAAGTCTTAAGATAAATCTTTAAATCAATATCCAAATATCCAGATTTTTTTCTTGAGAAAATTTTTTGTAATTCAAAGTCCCGGGGGTAAAATGGGAAAATTTGGTAATTTTGAATACCCAGGGTTTTAAAAATCGGTTTTGAAAAGTTTAAAAATCAAATCTGGATTGACAATTTTGAAAATCAGGAGTTCTGGATCTCAAACTGACATGCTATGCAATGAAATGATGCAAAGTGTTCATGCAATGCGATGCAAAGACATGTTTCAGTGAAATGTCATTCCGAGCTCGGACTTAGAAATTCTAACTTTTTGTCCAGAAATAGGATTTTGAAATTTTGCAATTTGAAGATGTCTCTGAACCTAAATATAGAAATTTTGAGGCTCAAGAGTGAAATTTAGGACTTTCTGTCAGGTTCAATCTTTAAAAATGACTATTTTGCCCTTCATTGCTTCCGGAGAATTGAAATGTGCCAATTGAGGGCGATGTCAAGAAGGTGAGTGAAAATTTGGGGTGTTTACAGATGCCCCTCTTTGCTACTAAGTCGGCTTATGGTCGAGCTTAGTGGCAAAGAAAACACACCAAATTTGGGCTATATATAAAAAAATGCCCCAGTTAGAAGGATTTGACTGGGTATGAAGAAGTTAGCCCGATGAATATGTTAGATATGAAATGGAGAATAAAGAGAAAATAGATTTGCTCAGTGAGAGCGAAGTTCAGGTTTTTGCCCTTAACCTGGATGGGACAGAAAATGCTCCGTATGGAACGAAACTCAGGCTTTGACCCTTAACCTGATCGGGCAGAAAATGAATACCTCATTGAAGGAGGCTCAGGTTTATACCCTTATCCTGATCGGGCGGAAAATGGAATGGAATCCTTAAAAGAAGAGACCATGATGGAACCTTCGGATTTTGCACAATAAATCCGACAGGGGTTTTGCAAAAGGAAGGAAAATGGGGTCCCTAAAGCTTGAAAAGGGGTTGATCTTGGACGTCTCATTGCTGAGACTAAAATCAACTTTTGAAATTACCTTTTGTGAGAAAATGATTGTTGGTTCAACCTCAAACCGAAATGAAACTGTCTATGGTGGGATAGTGGGGACACAGAGAAGTGTGCGACTCTGAGAGTTCACGCTCTCAAAGAAGGGAAGGAATCAAGTCCTTAAGAGGGATTTAAAATTGGTGTCAAGATGTATCAAGGATGGATATCGAGCTCTCATTTCACGTCAGGATAGCTAGCAAACATTGTCAAAATATTGAGAATTCTGTTGTTGATTCAAAGTTTTTGAAGATGTTGCACATTATTGCAAAGATATTCCTTACTTTCTACCCAAAGCATTACCTCCAAACAAGGTTCACTTCGTAAAATCGAGACTTGCAATCCAAATTGCTTGCAATTGACCTTCTTCAAGGAAGTTATCAATTTCCTTGATATGAGCAAGAAAGAGAATTTGATATTGTGAAAGCAGTTGATGAAAGAGTATTGATAATAGAATTTCACAAATTTAAAGAGGATTCTTGATAGATCTGGCAGTTTGGTATCCTGAGGGCTTCTCTCATGATAATCTTTCTGCACTCTTTTGGCTCTCTTGTGTTTTGGGCTGCATTCTCCTTCATTTTGGAGATGTTCTGACTTTTCTCTCTTTTCTTTTTCCTCTCTTTTCTTTTTCCTCTCTTTCTCTCTTTTGAAAGGGTACGTCACAAGCTCCTTCAACTTGGAGATGTTTCGATCCCTCTTGGATGATATTGGTTCATGGGTCAGAGATTTTTTTTTGGATAATAGCTAAAATTAAATATCTTTTAGGGATTGTCGAGAGGTTCATCGCATCTGCCTTCATCTCGATAGTGCTCTGGACTTTCCCTGGAAGGACCCGTCACAAACTCCGTCATCTTGGAGATGTTTCGAATCTTCTTTGGCCCCGGGGGTCTACTCGCTTAATTCGCCTTCATCTTGACGACAAGTGAGAGATCCCTTTTGCGGATACTTAATTGCAGCTTAGGTGATTCTAAGGAGACAGGGTTTTGATGAATACTCTCTTTTCCTAGCGCTTAGGATATTTTCACTGCCTCGTCTTTTCAAAAATAGTCTTTAAAGACGTGCCATTGACTGCGATCAATATCAATCATTTATGGCTTTGCAATAACACTGAATCTTCTTTGCTGGCCATATCGAGGACTTATCCTTCATCCTTTTGGTTGGCCAATAGAAAGAATTTGAAGTTTGAATCTCTTTTCGCAAAAGCTTTACTCTTTTAGAAGTAATGCTGAAGGTAAATTGAGATAGAGATTTGTGCAATAAAGATTCTGAAATCAACAAATATCGTGACAAATTGACAAAATTTTCTTGAATCCTTGGTGAAAGTGAGTATCTGAAGTCCGGCTCAATACATCTGTGACGAAAATTCTCTTCTCTTTTTCCCCAAAAAGAGAGACTCAGGCTTAGCCCTTACCTGAATGGGAAATACTCCTCTCTTCCCTGAAGAGGAGGTGTTTGCAAAACGAACTTTCAAAGAGAAATTGAGCTTTCGTCAAAACTCCCTAATATTAGGCTTCTCTTATGGAAAGGGGGCCGATAATAGTGAGGTCTGAAAATTAGGTTATGAAAAGAAACGAGTCCATCACACTCTCCCTGCAAAGAGGGGCCTTCATGATGAAAATGACCTAGTATGAAATTGGGAGGTTACAAGAAAAGCGAGTCTCCGTCGAGCCTCTCCCTTTAAAAAGGGTTTCTTGGTGAAATTGGGAATTGTTTTGCAAACGGTTCACAAAGACACGAGTCCCTTCAAACTCTCCCTAAACAGGGGCTAAGTGAACAAATTGGATAGCATGCGAAAAGAACAAGCTCTCTCGAACTCTCCCTAAACGGGTCTCTCGCAAGAGAAAATGATCGAAATTGGATATTGAAATTTGATTGACGCAAAGGTCGAAATTGGAAATTGGAAAATTGCTTGTTTGGAAATTGGATGACCCGGAAGTCGAAATTGGATAATTGAATGACCTAACGGTCGAAATTCGGAATTGATAGACCAAAAGGTCAAAATTGTGTGACCCGAAGGTAGGAATTGAGAATTGAGTGACCCGAAGGTCGAAAATTAGAAATTAAATGACCTGGAGGTCAAAATTGAGAATTGAAATTGGAAATTGGGTGATCCCAGGGGTCGGAATTGGAGAATTGCATGATCCAAAGATTGAAATTGGAAATCAGTGGGCAAAATGTCAAATTTGAGCAATTGACAGACCGTGATGGTTGAAATGACTTGGATTGATCAAAGGAGGATGATGAGTTCGAGTCAGAGCTCGAATAAAATATAGAGATCACGAGTCGGAACCCGGATCAACAAAAGAAAATGATGTGAAATAAAACCCGAGTTGGAACTCGGTTTTTCGAAAGTTTGGGATTTTGAAAATGTACCAGTTTAAACATTGGATTTTGAAACAATACCAGTTCGAGCACTGGGTTTTAGTTCAGTATTGGTGATTACCTTCCAATTTTGAATCATTAGAAATTGTGATGGGACTGTTTATTGAAATCTCAATACTGACTGGGATTGTTGTTAATGTAGTTGAATGCAAATGAATATGAATTGATGCACATGAATGCACAAGTGAAATGAGGAATTTGTTTATCCTGCCTGCATACAGAACAAAATTTTAAAAATTCCCCAGTGTAACTGGGAAAGAGAGTTGAATCATTATTTGAAGGAAACGGGAAGATTACAAGAGGAGACTAAATGTTTCAGGTGTAGAACTTTTTCAAGTGTCGAGCATTAATGGGATCTGGCAATTCTACACCATCGGCTTAATGAGCCGATATGAGTTGCGGGGTAATGCTTCTTTGACGACATATGGGCCTTCCCAATTTGGCGACCATTTCCCGCCAGTATGATGCTTGAGATAAGTTGTGGATCGAAGTACTAAATCATTGACTTTGAACCTTCTTTCGATGACAGACTTCGCATACTGCCTGGCTACTCTCTGGCGATAGGATTGAGCATGTTCTGTTGCTTTCAGCCTTCTCTCGTCGAGTAAGTCTAACTGTACCAGTCGCTGTTGCTGATATTGATCAAGAGGTAATTGCAGCAGCGATGCAAATTTCAAAGCGGGCTTTTGAACATGTAGCGGCAATACTACTTCTGTTCCATATACCAATTCTGATGGAGTAGCATTCGTTGGGGTGCGAATAGTGGTCCGGTAAACCCATAGTGCATCGTGGATCTTCTCATGCCAGTCACGTCCTGTTTCTACGGTTCGCTCCAAGATACAAATTAAAATTTTATTAGTGGCCTCTGCCTGACCATTCCCTTGGGGATAATATGGAGCAGAGAAATGATGATAGATCTTGAACTTTGAGCAGAATGTCTTCATTCTTTCATTCTTGAAATGACTACAATTATCTGATACAATGTCATGTGGGATGCCGAAACGGCAGAGGATGCTCTTGTGAATAAAAGAGACCACATGTCGGCCTTCTACTGTGCGAAGAGTGATAGCTTCTACCCACTTGGTGAAATATTCTGTTGCAGCAAGGAAATATTTATGGCCATTTGAAGCTGAAGGAGTGATGGGACCTACAACATCGAAGGCCCACATAAAGAACGGCCATGGAGAAACAACAAACTGTAAATAAGTTGCCGGAGCATGAATAGAAGGTACGTGTATTTTGGCATTGCACACACTTCTTCACATAATTATAACAGTCTTGTTGCATAGTCTTCTAATAGTAACCTGCTCTGATGATCTGCTTGACAAGGGTTTGGTAGCCGACGTGGCCACCATAAATGCCTTTATGTGCTTCTCGCACGACTTCTTTGGCTTCTTCTTCATCTAAACATCTTGAATACTCTGAGCTGAATTCACGACGATAGAGGACATTGGCCAAAATGAAGTATCGAGTAGACATACGTTGGATTGCTCGCTGCTCTTTCTTTGAGAGTTCTGGAGGAAATTCACCGGTTTCTATGAAAGTTTTGATGTTGTAATACCAAGGTTTCTTCCTTTGCTCAGCCTGGTTTACTTGTTCTGCTGGAAGGAAAGCAGGTTGGTCAAGTCGGCCAATTTCAAAAGAGCGACAAGATTCTCCATTTCTGAATGTCATAATGGAGCCTAAACTGGCTAGACTATCGGCCACTTGATTAAAATCTCTCTTGATGTGGAATAACTGAAATTCTTCAAACTTGCTGACAAGAGCTGAAACAATTTTCTGATAGGGGAATAACTTCTTATCTTTCACTTGCCATTCGGTTCGAACTTGATTGACAACGAGTAATGAGTCACCGTAGGCATGCACTCTCTTAACATTGAAGCCTAGTAGAATCTTTAAACCTTGAATCAGGGCTTCATATTCAGCCATATTGTGGGTGCATTAAAAATCTAACTTGAGAGAAAATGGGATCATCTCCTTCTCAGGAGTGATTAATAAGATTCCAATGCCTATTCCAGCCATGTTCTTAGAACCATCGAAAAATAAATTCCAGACTGGAGATTGCTGGATATTGCAAATTTTCTCATCAGGGAAGTCATCTTCGGCTTTCGCTTCTTCTGCCAGAGGAAAATCCGCCAATTGATCTGCGATTGCTTGGCCTTTGATTGATTGCTGCGAGACATATTCTAAGTCATACTGCATCAATAAGACTTGCCATTTTGCGACTCGCCCGCTGAGGAAAGGTTGCTCTAAGATATACTTGAAAGGATTGAGTTTAGACAAGATTTTGACTTCTGATGCTAGCAGGTAGTGTCTTAACTTCTGACACATTCATACCAGAGCTAGGCAGGTCTTCTCTATATGAGAGTATTTCTTTTCATAGTCTATGAAAGTCTTACTCACATAATAGATGGCGTGTTCTATCAGGCTGCCTTCTTTGTATTGTGCCAAGAATCCGCCGCATGCAACTTGATTGACTGAGATGTATAACAGAATAGGTTTTCCCAATTCTGGCGGCTTCAGGATTGGAGGATTGAGAAGATACTTCTTGATTCTATCGAACGATTGCTGACATTCTGGTCCCCATTCGAACTTCACTCCTTTTCTGAGCAAGTGGTTGAAAGGTTCACATCTCATCGCCAAGTTGGAAATAAATCGCCGGATTGATTGCATGCGTCCCTGAAGGCTACGCAATTCTTTGAGATTTTTCGGGGGTGGCATATCAATGATAGCCTTGGCTTTGGCTGGGTCAACTTCAATTCCTTTTTTACTGACCAGAAAACCCAACAGTTTGCCTGATTCGACTCCAAAGACACATTTTTTAGGGTTAAGCCTTAACTTGTAAAGAATGAGTCTCTTAAAGACTTGATCAAGGGCTTCGAGGTGATCTTCTCCCTCTTTAGATTTCACGAGAATATCGTCAACATATGCATCCATGATTTTGCGCATCTGATCGTGAAAGATAACGGTCATCGCCCGTTGATATGTTGCTCCAGCATTCTTGAGCCCAAAAGGCATAACTGTATAGCAAAAAGTGCCCCAAGGCATAGTAAAGGAAGTTTTTGATTGGTCGCGGGCGGCCAACTTAATCTGGTTGTAGCCGGAATATCCATCCATGAAGGAGAACATGGCATGTCCTGTTGTACTGTCAATCAGAAGATCAATGCTTGGCAGTGGATAGTCATCCTTCGGAGTTGCCTTGTTGAGGTCTCTGAAGTCTATGCAAATCCTGACTTTGCCACTTTTCTTTGGGACAACGACAATATTGGCTAACCAGTCTGGGTAGTCAATAGGTCGGATAAATCCTGCTTTGAGCAGATCTTCAAGTCCTTCTTTGACTTGTTGTTCTATTCTGGGATCCATTTTTCTCAGCTTTTGCTTAACTGGCTTTACATCTGGCTTCAAAACGAGTCGATGTTCGACCAATTTGGGATCTAAGCCCGGCATATCTTCATATGTCCACGCAAACACTTCTTCATGTTGCTTGAGGAACTTTGTAAGCTTTTCTTTCTCTTTCGGACTTAAACTGGTGCCGATCTTGAGAATTTTGGGATCCTCCTCTGAGCCAATATTGACATCTTCAGTAGGATCTTGTACTAGAGCAGAGGGTTCATCTTGCTTCTGAACTGAGGCAAACTCTGGTAATTCCTGAAGAGACGGATCAAATTCTGCATAATCATCTAACTGTTTTGCAATCTTGTCATCTCCTGTGCTTGCTTTGACTCGGTGAATTGCTGCCGATTTCTGGAAAGCCTTTGGATTGATAACAAGTTTCTTGATTGTTCGGGAAGACATTTCTGAAATTTTGGATAAGAAATTGGATTCAGAAAAAAAATCGTCCATCATACGACAAACAATCAAAAAAGAATTATGCATAAAATGACATTGAGTTATGAAATAAAGATGTAGAGATAAAAGAGGCAGATGGCATCCAGATAGACAAAGAAAATTGACATTTTATTGATTTGAATTGATAAAAGACATTGAGACATTTATTTTGAAAGGAATAGAAAGGAAATGCAACAATGATTCTCAATGTGCCCCTTTAACAAAAACAGTCTTCTTTGGTGAGCTCCCGCCGGAAAACCCTAATCCTGCCCTGTGGGGACGATGCTTTTGGATCATTGGCTCGACACAACCATCTTCATTTTTGCCTAGTCCTTTAAAGGGTTGATAACCATGCTTCAGAAGCAAATCAAATCCCTTTCTTGCTTTCATAAATTGGGGAAACAATGGATGATCTTTGACAGTGTCGTAGCTGACACGACCTCCAATCTTGAAGAACTTGGGACCTTTCCACCGGGTCATGGCTACAGTGTGCAGGGATAATTCTGATGTTGCCTGGAATATCTCCTGACTTTCTTTGAGACTGATTTCTTCATTCTCTCTGATGCTAGGAATATCTGCAGTGAATGATGGTCGAGGTATCATAGGCTGTGGGAGCCTTTCTTCCGGGTCCTCTCTGAGCACAGTTGTAATCATTCCACCTTTGGACCATTTTACGCATTGATGTAAGGTGGAAGGTACTGCATTTGCATTATGAATCCATGTCCTTCCGAGCAGCAAATTGTAGGTGGGTGGCACATTGACCACATGAAAAAGCACTGAATGTACCGAATAATTAATGAATACTTCCAGGAATATCTTCCCTTTTGCCGTCTGACCATGGTTGTCAAACTCATAGATGGTGATAGGGTCTGGAATGTATTCTTCTTCCTTAATGTCTAGCGCCTTTGCGGTCATCTCAGGACATATATTGAGGCTGCTGCCTCCATCTATTAGCACATGGGGTACTGTCATTCCCCTTACCCGAACGACGATGTAAAGAGCATTATTGTGAAAGGAATGAGGCTTTGGAAGGTCCTCATCCGAGAAAGTGATTGGCGCGTTGGTCATGGCCGAATTCACTATTTATGCCATGTCTTCAGGAGTGGTACTGGGCTTAACTTTGATTTTTGTGAGCAGATCGTCCAGTACTTGCTGATGCTTGCAGGAACTCTTGGCCAAGTAAAAAATGGAAACATTGGACAGAGCGGTCAAAGGCTTCTGACTTGAATTCCCCAGCTTGGGCTTGATGATTTGATTGAGAAAATCAGGAAGTCCCTTTGACTTGGGGGTTGACTTTACCGATGCTTCGGAGACTTTCATCTTGCCCAATGCTGAGATTAGATCCATCTTCTTAGAATCAAGAGTTGCTTGTCGAAGTACTGACACCTGGTGTTGAACCTGGAGATCTTGTGCAGAACATGGCTTGATGTGTTCATGCGGCAGGAATGCTTGGGCAAATACTACTGCTGTGGTGTGTGAAGGAAAAGGCTGCTTAAGAATGTCCATTTTTTCTTCTTCTTCTCCTTCTACCAATAGATTTTTATCGATAAGATCCTGCACAATGTTCTTGAGAACGAAACAGTTCTCAGAGCTGTGTCCCACTGTTCTGTGAAACTTGCAGAATTGATCCTTCCATTTCCCCATAGGCACAGGGGGATCAGCCAGTCTAGGCAACTTGACCATTTCTTTCGACAGCATATACTCGAGTACATCTTCGAGTGATTGGTCGAGAGGAGTGAATTTTCGGTCATAGCTCCATCCTTCATGTTTAACTTTTTCGCGCAGTTTCGGCCCTTGGTCTTGCTGAGAAGGCTTGCTGTATTGAGGAGCAGGCTTCATTTTCTGATCTCCTTTATTGTTGGGATTGCCTGCGCCGTAGCAGTAATCTTTCTTCTGCCCTTTATACTGATTTCGGCTATTGTTGTTGTTATTGTTGGCAGAGAAGGTGAAGTGAGCTTTCTTCTTCTGCTCACCTTGGGGGTTACTCTTGGAAAAAGTGAAGCCTTCATAGACTCCATTCTCTACGCTTAGCTCGAGCCATTATGCTCGCTCAGTTAATTCAATGAAAGTCCGGGACGGTGCAGTAGAGATTAATCCTCTTAACGGCTGCGAAAAGTTATTGAGGATTAGGGACAAAGCGTGCCTTTCTGAAATGGGATCTCTCATCTTATTACAGGCTGACCTCCACCTGTGAATGAAGTCCCGTGCTTTTTCATTCTCATTCTGCCTCAGATTGCAGAGATGACTTAATGTCGGGAGTGCTTCTGTATTGAACAAAAAGCGTTCAATAAATAAATTCACCACTTTATCGAACTCCTTGAGCTCGATGGGATTGATGTGCTCAGCATACCATTTAGCTGCAACTCCTTCCAAGCTGCGAGGGAAACACAGGAACAGTGCTCTGTTATCTCTCTTGAATCTTGAACACTCTGCGAAGAAAGTGGCGAGATGGGCTTTCGGATCGCCAGAACCATCGAACTTAATGAATTTTCGGGGAAGGTTTTCGAGATCATCATCCCCCTCGAGGCCGTCATAGAAGTCCTCACTGGTAAAGACTTTCTTGCCCTTGTCACGGGCTTGGAGATCCTTAACAACTCGGGCCATTTCCCTGAATTGCGACTGCAGGGGTTCCTCTGTAACTTGATTCTTTGCTTTGCGGCTCCTCCTTTGTTCTCGGCCACGTTTCTGAAATGCCGGAGGTACCTCATATTCTTCCTCAGTGTCTTCAGTTGATTCGGATTCATCTGAGATTTCTTCTGACTGAATCTGCTTCTTGGGAGCCTTCTTATTCTTGTGCTCGTGGAACTTTTCTCTGAATTGATTTTTTTCTGCACTAGTCCCAGCCTGTTCACTCATCATTTTATTCATCATCTTTCGGAACATGGCATACATTTGAGGGTCTATGCCGTCATCCTCTTGTTGCTGCTCTTAACTCTTCTCGGATCGGGGGGAGCCCATCTCTTCTTCTGAGGCTGACGAGTACTGTGATATCGTTGTTCTTTTGCCTGATCTTGTCTCAACCATCAAATGATATGGATGCTCTCAGATTTTGCTGCGGATGCTCTCTGCAGGGCAAAGACCTGATTAGATTATGAAGGAATTGGCTTTTGGAAGAAATATTTATTGAAAATATGGTAGACAATTTGAAGAAGATGTCCCATTACTAGGGACTGAATCGTCGTTAGAATCACGACAATTGTGTTGTCAATTCTTAGCATGAGAAACAAACAACGAAAATATGCCTTGTTACCTAGGCGAGGTTGTCAAGCCATAATAGAAAAAGAGAGAATTTTATTAAAATGAGAAAACATGATTTTATTGATCTTGACAAAGAGGTGGAGGACAAACAATTTGCCACCATTCACGAAAATCAGCAGACACTCTAGGACCAGGAAAGATTTTAAGGGAGACAAAGGAATCCCAGCCGTAGCGGGCAGAATGATATATGCCTCGGACCATTGCGCGGAAGTGAGATCAAACTCTGCCATAACTCCTGATAACAATCGGGCTTCGACGTACTGCTGTCTCTGGGAGAACTGCCGGACACATCTCTCTGGTTGGTAGTAAGTGCAGAAGAATGGGCCCAGTAACTTGAACCTCTTGCCATAAGCATAGGTGTATCTGGGAGGAGATAGTTGCCGATCAAAATAGTCCCAGACTACATCATCTTCTTGAATGTTGTTGATCATAGACCGGTACTGTGCCACTGGAGGAAGTTCTTGACCATTATATCATAAAGAGCTTGCTCGGGCTGGAACATGCTGAAAGAACCATGATTGAAGCGCGTAGATGCATCCTTCAACTAAGATGGATTCTCCAAGTGAGAATCGAGTCAAACCTCGATATAGGAAAGCGAGCGCTGCCATGGCTACGGAGAGGCGATTGGTTTGTCGACTTCACCATCTTCTCATAAGCTGGATTATTCTGATGTCCATGTAGTTTTGTCCATCTGGGAAGAGGGATAATCCTACAGTACATAGAACCATTGCATTCTGAATCCTTTCTTTGGCTGTTCTTGATAGCGAGCTGACTTCGACGAAGGTCCCGTACTGGCGATACAACTCAAGTAGGTCAACATATTCATTTCCTTCCAACTGGATCAGAGGCCAGGATCGGCGGCCTGTCATACGAGCTAAGGAGTCTCGGGGGTCCAAACCTTTGACATTGATCAGGAATTGATATTCTAATGGATCGCTAGGCTGACCGGCTGGCTCTAGCAATCCCATGATCTCTGAAAATTCATCCATTAAAACGGTCATCTCTCCCCATGGGAACCAGAAGGTACATGTTTGAGGATTCCATCGTTCTGCCATTGCGTGGATCAGGTTGTCGTTGATGGTCTGCTTTCCAACTGCCGACGCCAATTTTAATCCGCACTCGCTCAAATGGTCCGGGAACAATCAGGAAAAGCTCTTTAGCCAGGAATAATGCCACCGGGGAATGAAAGTTCCGGTGCTAAGGGCTCGATGTTCAGGACGACCTTGTCGCACCTCGAAGGAGATGTGACCTTCAGGAAAGATAGGATCGACTTGACTGGATGCCATTGAACTGAAAACAGAGAAAGACTCAGAATGAGACTTAGGAAATTGTGAAATTTTGAAAAAATTTTGCAGGCAGGAAAAAAAATGTAGATGGAAAATTCGAGATCCAGTGGAAAGGTAGAATGTAAAATTACCTGGAGTTTTGAAAGAAATGGGATATTTGAGAAAATCATCCAGGGTTTGAGAAAAATATCTCGTGCAAAATAAGGATATTTGAAAAAGGCCTAATAAGTTGGAAAACATTGAGAAATATAAAGAATTGAGGAAATCACACATATAATCACATCCTGCACAAACATTTATGCACATTCAGCATTCCCTAAAAGGGCTGACTCTAAATGCATCCATTTGAAAACAGCTGTAGGACCTAATCCTAACTCTAGGTTCAGATCATCTTTGTCCAATCCAGTTATGCCGATATACCCGAACCGAAATTCGAGGTACGTGGCATATAATTTCAACTCCGGTTCTAAGGTAAGGTTTTCCAACATCCTTGAGCGCCTACCAATATACTTCGGACTGTGGCCCGTGGTACGTGGTAGGGGGGTGTTAACCCAAATAGTTGGCCCAGTTGTGAGGCTCTGTCCCGAACTAGGGTTCTGGAAAAGAGCCCAGCAATGTGAAGACCGGGTAATAATAGGTAATTGAGGTTTTGAAAAATGATCACATGCAAGAAATAGATGGCTCTAAGTCCTAGAGAGATAGACTTTTGAAAATCTTTGAAGAAGCATACATTGTTTTGCATTCAGATCCTAAATTGAGGAGAGTTGTATTTAGACCTAAGTCTATGTGAACACGAAAATTTCTCCTCAATCTGGTCCTACCAAACCATACCTAAGCTATATGCAGTCAATGTCAGCTAGGTCAGAATCTAGGCTCCTAGGCTCACATGATATTGAAAGTAAAGGCTGACATTTTGTGAACATAATTTCAATAATTGAACTAAGTCAAACATAATTTAGGTCAGACAAGGACAGGTCCCATCACGGTCGCCAAACCTGTTATCGTCGCAAAATTTTCCCGTCTTCCCTTCCTTGCGGAAAAGAGAGGAAAATGCTTTCGCGATTCAAACTTGACTGGATTTTGGAAATTGTTTTTGAAATACTCGCTTCCGTTTTGAAAATTGCGGGAAAATCCATGGGATGGGGCTCGACCTGTCGGTACGAGGTTCGACCGTTCCTGCCGCCTTTAACAGGGGTAATCGAACCAAGGACCGAAATCGTGCTTGACTTAGTGAAGTTATTGAAATTATGTTCTATCCTATGTGCACAAAGAATTCAGGCATGTGCTTATGAGATTTTGGAAAATGCAAGCTGGAAAAACATGATGTATGCTTGGAAAATAATTGAAGTTGAAAAGCATTTCTCAGGAAAAAGATGGAAATCAATCTCTCAGGAAACTCAGGCGAAGAAGGTTTGAAAATCTCAAGAAAGTTTATAAAGACTTAGAAAATCTTGAAGAAATGAGAATTTCAAGAAAATCTTGAGAAAGTTTAGATAAGAATCTCGGGAAAATCTTGAGAAAGTTTATAAAGACTTAGAAAATGAGAATCTCAGAAAACTTTTGAGAAACTTTATAAAGACTTGGAAAATGAGAATCTCAGGATAATTTTGAGAAAAGCTTAGAAAGACTTGGAAAACCATGAGGAAATAAGAATCTCAGGAAAATTTTAAGAAAGTTTAGAAAGACTTGGAAAACCATGAAGAAAATAAGAATCTCAGGAAAATGAAGGAATTTATGAGAAAAGATGATCATTTGAAAAGAAAACACTTATCAGGAAAACTTGGATTTTGAGAATTTTCTTAAAAAAAGGATAGAAAATTTATAGGAAAGATTCATTGGAGAAGTAAATTCAGAACTTAGGAAATTGAAATCCTGAGAATCTGGTTTTTTGAAATATCTGAAAATCAACTTAGATTCTTGAGAAAATGAGAAATTCCTTTGAAAAGAATCTTAAGGAAATAACTTTTTAAGGAAAATCACAGGAAAACATTTGATTCGGGAAATCCAACTCCGAAATCATCATAGTTTCTTGAGAAAATCGATTCCATGAAGTGAAAATCTTTTGAGAAAATCATGAGAAAAACGAATGATGCAGATGGTTTGAATGAATGAATGCACTTTTGAAAATATTTCTGAAAATTTTATTGGAAAAATGTGGATTAAGTCAAAGTAAATCCTTCATATATTCTGACTGTGGCCATGAATATATTCAGGGTTTATTTGAGTTAATTCACAATATTTTGAAAACGTTGGAAATATGAGGTGCATTTTTAAGATAGCCTAAGAGTGTAGGCTCAGTGTGACTGGTAGAAAGATGATGGATCTAGGTCTCGTCCATATTCCGACTAGGGCCGTAAATATGGACTCCACCGAGTTCATCAACTCTCTAAGGGTTGGTGCACATGCATTTCGTGTTCATCCACGGTGAATTTTGAAAATTTGAGATTTATGCATCATAGAATCATGATATTACTGAAATCAAACTATATGAGATGTGACCTAATCTAAGCAGTAAAAGTAAATCTTATTCCAAGGTTTACATTGGATTGTTACATTGCATAATATAAAGTTAAAAGAAAATTGAAATGGAACCAAGGAATCAACATCTTCTAGAGCTTCCTGCAAAAATGAGAGTTAGTACAAAATAACCAAAGAAATGGACATATATATATATAATATATACAACGAAGAGACATAGACATATATCAAAATGCTAAAATAGGTGCTAAAGGTCATGTAACGATGGAGGTGTAACTATATGAGAAAATGTATGGATGTTCATACATGGAAATGAGAGCACATGAAGATATATATATATAAGTATATATCTATGTATATAGATATATATATACATATATATATATACATATATACGTATACATATAGGTAGATATACCTAAATATACATATATATATGGAAATAAAATGAGAAAATATATGCACTAATGGAAATTCTACAAAATGGGTAAAATCAGAAAATATGGATATACACAGTTTCTGTAGGTAACTTTACATAACCGTATTTTCTAAATTACAAGATATATTTCAACAAAAATGGGTATAGAGCTTCTCTATATATCAATAAAGAAGCATGCAAAAGTTGGTTGGGAGATCATGATTGGATATAGAGATATCCGTTCATGAATATGGCCAAATATCAAGACTGGGTACCTGCAGGAAAAATGGAATGGGTATGGATGTGGAGGTTATGGTGAAAGACAACACGAATTTACAGGAACTATACGTTTGTAAGGAGGTACTTTATGCATGATGATAGTGACACTAACTATATCTCTGCAGTATATGAAGATTTACAAATGCCACATTCAATCATATAAAAACTAAAGCATATTGATGGGAATGATAGATGGATCAATACATTGGTTCTGAAAATAAGCATGTAGAGTAAAGTATTTCATAACAATATGAACCATATGCAGAGGAGTAATACTAGCTGAAAATGCAGATGGACAAAAAAGGACAAGAGCTGGAACAAATGACGCATAAATGGCTAATGAACATCCTATAAATGAGCTGCATATACAGATAAGGTAAAATTTTATGAAATCTGGTTAACTTCAGCTATATTGTCAATACATTAGATTTCAGCACTGCAGGGTTTCAATATCAACAAGACATGTTTTGTTGCTTATATAAATCTGCTGATGATAACCCATATACGTATGTGTTGTTAAGAGAACTAAAATGGTTACTGCAGAAATGTAGTGCTGGAATATAATGAGTAAATATACACATAGTGCCTGTATATATGACTGAAAATAAGACAAATATGATATACAGATGATTGGCTGTATAGATTATCATATTATTTGCAGATGCTAATAAATTATAATGGAAATGCAACAGCTGCCATAAACTCATTGCAGAAAAGGTGGATACAACATAAACAGGAAGATGCAGAAATCTGCATTAGACAATAAAACTAATGGCTATGGCTGAACGTTCATGAGCTATTGAGGTGGAGGTTCAGCACATAGGATGGATGAACCATATCCATTTAGCCTGCATATGAGAGTTTTTCAAATAGCCAAAAAAAAATCCATCTACTATGCTGAAACTAAACCAGAGAGAAATCTTTAGCTTACATTGATTCCAGCCAATGAATTATAACAAGATATAATTCAGGAAAACTAAAAAAAAGGAAAGAAAAGAAATGTCACCACCTCTTATTCTTCTGCACACGACCTATGGATAGCAGCAAAAAGGATCGGTTCTTTGTATAACTGGGCTGAAGAAAATTGAGTTGGAAGATGATGTGAATCCTCTGCTGGATTTCGTCTGCTGCTGAGCTGAAGAAAATAAGAAATGTTGTAGTTGATTTCCTGCAACTGAGTTGAAGAAAGGGCAGCAATCCGTTGGATCTTCGGCTGGTGGGTTGCAAAAAAAAAATGGGGAAAACGTTGGATTTCCTCTGCTGGTGGGCTGAAGCAAGATAGGAAAAACGGTGGTGGTTCTCTTGCGGTTGGGCTGGAGTGGAGGTGTGCGGCAACTGCTGGAGCTTCTGCTGGGCTTGGCTGGAATGGTGGATGATGGGCAGCTTGTTGCTGGAGCTTCTGCTGGGCTTGGCTGGAGGCAAATTGGGATATGCTGGCTGGGCTGTGGTTGGGGATGGATTCCCTACGGCTGGTGGTGTATGGCGGCCTTTGGTGGGTTGAAGGTTGCGATTGGTGGCGATGATGGAAGACCCTGCAAAACCGAAATCCCCCTCTCTTCAATCGGCTCCCCCTTTTCCAAAAACCCTACAGAGCAAATCCCCCTCCTTTCCTTCGTGAGTGCTTGCCTCTTTTAAAACCTTCCTTCCTCCTCCAAAAGAAACGCATCCCCTTCCCCCTTAATGAGGTTCCGTTAAATTTTTTTTGAAAATTTTGTTGAAAATTTTGCAAAGGCGTGAAATCGATGCCTCATTGCTTTGAAAGCTTGCTATTTTTAAAAGAGGCGCCTCTTTGGTTTTTCCAAAACCTTGTTTTATTTCCTAAGTTTAGATAGAAATCAAATTTATTACTTTTTTTTTTTTTGGAAGTTCGGTTGTGCCATTTAAGGCTACCTCCTTAAAACAAAAATTATTTAAACAAATAAAAAAAAATGAATATTGAAATAAATGAGCGGCTTTTATGGAAATGACATCTCAATCCACTTTTAAAATCCTTTTAAAGATAAAGCTTTATTTTGTTTTGTAAAATCTTTTTTTATTTTCAAATAGGGTGCCACATGTGTGTGGACCCACTAAAAAAAAAAATAAATAAATAAATAAATATGAATTTTAAAAGGAAAATTTTGCAAATTGGTATGACCTCCGAGTGGGTCCCACTTGCGAATAAGATACTTACCTGGGAATGGTGTTAGTTCAAAGGCGGGTTCTGCTCCATTTATTTGAAAAATATGAGATAAAACATTATTTATTTTCAAGAATTTGGAAACATTGGGTTTTCAGGGCAAAAAAAAATATGGATAAATGTAAAAACATAATTTGTAAAGAGATTTAAAATCTTTTGCAAAAAGTCTTAAGATAAATCTTTAAATCAATATCCAAATATCCAGATTGTTTTCTTGAGAAAATTTTTTGTAATTCAAAGTCCCGGGGGTAAAATGGGAAAATTTGGTAATTTTGAATACCTAGGGTTTTAAAAATCGGTTTTAAAAAGTTTAAAAATCAAATCTAGATTGACAATTTTGAAAATCAGGAGTTCTGGATCTCAAACTGACATGCTATGCAATGAAATGATGCAAAGTGTTCATGCAATGCGATGCAAAGACATGTTTCAGTGAAATGTTATTCCGAGCTCGGACTTAGAAATTCTAACTTTTTGTCCAGAAATAGGATTTTGAAATTTTGCAATTTGAAGATGTCTCTGAACCTAAATATAGAAATTTTGAGACTCAAGAGTGAAATTTAGGACTTTCTGCCAGGTTCAATCTTTAAAAATGACTATTTTGCCCTTCATTGCTTCCGTAGAATTGAAATGTGCCAATTGAGGGCGATGTCAAGAAGGTGAGTGAAAATTTGGGGTGTTTACAGATGCCCCTCTTTGCTACTAAGTCGGCTTATGGTCGAGCTTAGTGGCAAAGAAAACACACCAAATTTGGGCTATATATAAAAAAATGCCCCAGTTAGAAGGATTTGACTGGGTATGAAGAAGTTAGCCCGAGGAATATGTTAGATATGAAATGGAGAATAAAGAGAAAATAGATTTGCTCAGTAAGAGCGAAGTTCAGGTTTTTGCCCTTAACATGGATGAGACAGAAAATGCTCCGTATGGAACGAAACTCAGGCTTTGACCCTTAACCTGATCGGGCAGAAAATGGAATACCTCATTGAAGGAGGCTCAGGTTTATACCCTTATCCTGATCGGGCGGAAAATGGAATACCTCATTGAAGGAGGCTCAGGTTTATACCCTTATCCTGATCGGGCGGAAAATGGAATGGAATCCTTAAAAGAAGAGACCATGATGGAACCTTCAGATTTTGCACAATAAATCCGACAGGGGTTTTGCAAAAGGAAGGAAAATGGGGTCCCTAAAGCTTGAAAAGGGGTTGATCTTGGACGTCTCATTGCTGAGACTAAAATCAGCTTTTGAAATTACCTTTTGCGAGAAAATGATTGTTGGTTCGACCTCAAACCGAAATGGAACTGTCTATGGTGGGACAGTGGGGACACAGGGAAGTGTGCGACTCTGAGAGTTCACGCTCTCAAAGAAGGGAAGGAATCAAGTCCTTAAGAGGGATTTAAAATTGGTGTCAAGATGTATCAAGGACGGATATCGAGCTCTCATTTCACGTCAGGATAGCTAGCAAACATTGTCAAAATATTGAGAATTCTGTTGTTGATTCAAAGTTTTTGAAGATGTTGCACATTATTGCAAAGATATTCCTTACTTTTTACCCAAAGCATTACCTCCAAACAAGGTTCACTTCGTAGAATCGAGACTTGCAATCCAAATTGCTTGCAATTGACCTTCTTCAAGGAAGTTATCAATTTCCTTGATATGAGCAAGAAAGAGAATTTGATATTGTGAAAGCAGTTGATGAAAGAGTATTGATAATAGAATTTCACAAATTTAAAGAGGATTCTTGATAGATCTGGCAGTTTGGTATCCTGAGGGCTTCTCTCATGATAATCTTTCTGCACTCTTTTGGCTCTCTTGTGTTTTGGGCTGCATTCTCCTTCATTTTGGAGATGTTCTGACTTTTCTCTCTTTTCTTTTTCCTCTCTTTCTCTCTTTTGAAAGGGTACGTCACAAGCTCCTTCAACTTGGAGATGTTTCGATCCCTCTTGGATGATATTGGTTCATGGGTCAGAGATTTTTTTTTGGATGATAGCTAAAATTAAATATCTTTTAGGGATTGTCGAGAGGTTCATCGCATCTGCCTTCATCTCGACAGTGCTCTGGACTTTCCCTGGAAGGACCCGTCACAAACTCCGTCATCTTGGAGATGTTTCGAATCTTCTTTGGCCCCGGGGGTCTACTCGCTTAATTCGCCTTCATCTTGACGACAAGTGAGAGATCCCTTTTGCGGATACTTAATTGCAGCTTAGGTGATTCTGAGGAGACAGGGTTTTGATGAATACTCTCTTTTCCTAGCGCTCAGGATATTTTCACTGCCTCGTCTTTTCAAAAATAGTCTTTAAAGACGTGCCATTGACTGCGATCAATATCAATCATTTATGGCTTTGCAATAACACTGAATCTTCTTTGCTGGCCATATCGAGGACTTATCCTTCATCCTTTTGGTTGGCCAATAGAAAGAATTTGAAGTTTGAATCTCTTTTCGCAAAAGCTTTACTCTTTTAGAAGTAATGCTGAAGGTAAATTGAGATAGAGATTTGTGCAATAAAGATTCTGAAATCAACAAATACCGTGACAAATTGACAAAATTTTCTTGAATCCTTGGTGAAAGTGAGTATCTGAAGTCCGGCTCAATACATCTGTGACGAAAATTCTCTTCTCTTTTTCCCCAAAAAGAGAGACTCAGGCTTAGCCCTTACCTGAATGGGAAATGGGAAATACTCCTCTCTTTCCTGAAGAGGAGGTGTTTGCAAAACGAACTTTCAAAGAGAAATTGAGCTTTCGTCAAAACTCCCTAATATTAGGCTTCTCTTATGGAAAGGGGGCCGATAATAGTGAGGTCTGAAAATTAGGTTATGAAAAGAAACGAGTCCATCACACTCTCCCTACAAAGAGGGTCCTTCATGATGAAAATGGCCTAGTATGAAATTGGGAGGTTACAAGAAAAGCGAGTCTCCGTCGAGCCTCTCCCTTTAAAAAGGGTTCCTTGGTGAAATTGGGAATTGTTTTGCAAACGGTTTACAAAGACACGAGTCCCTTCAAACTCTCCCTAAATAGGGGCTAAGTGAACAAATTGGATAGCATGCGAAAAGAACGAGCTCCCTCGAACTCTCCCTAAACGGGTCTCTCGCAAGAGAAAATGATCGAAATTGGATATTGAAATTTGATTGACGCAAAGGTCGAAATTGGAAATTGGAAAATTGCTTGTTTGGAAATTGGATGACCCGGAAGTCGAAATTGGATAATTGAATGACCTAACGGTCGAAATTCGGAATTGATAGACCAAAAGGTCAAAATTGTGTGACCCGAAGGTAGGAATTGAGAATTGAGTGACCCGAAGGTCGAAAATTAGAAATTAAATGACCTGGAGGTCAAAATTGAGAATTGAGAATTGAAATTGGAAATTGGGTGATCCCAGGGGTCGGAATTGGAGAATTGCATGATCCAAAGATTGAAATTGGAAATCAGTGGGCAAAATATCAAATTTGAGCAATTGACAGACCGTGATGGTTGAAATGACTTGGATTGATCAAAGGAGGATGATGAGTTCGAGTCAGAGCTTGAATAAAATATAGAGATCACGAGTCGGAACCCGGATCAACAAAAGAAAATGATGTGAAATAAAACCCGAGTTGGAACTCGGTTTTTCGAAAGTTTGGGATTTTGAAAATGTACCAGTTTAAACATTGGATTTTGAAACAATACCAGTTCGAGCACTGGGTTTTAGTTCAGTATTGGTGATTACCTTCCAATTTTGAATCATTAGAAATTGTGATGGGACTGTTTATTGAAATCCCAATACTGACTGGGATTGTTGTTAATGTAGTTGAATGCAAATGAATATGAATTGATGCACATGAATGCATAAGTGAAATGAGGAATTTGTTTATCCTGCCTGCATACAGAACAAAATTTTAAAAATGCCCCAGTGTAACTGGGAAAGAGAGTTGAATCATTATTTGAAGGAAACGGGAAGATTACAAGAGGAGACTAAATGTTTCAGGTGTAGAACTTTTTCAAGTGTCGAGCATTAATGGGATCTGACAATTCTACACCATCGGCGTTGATGAGCCGATATGAGTTGCGGGGTAATGCTTCTTTGACGACATATGGGCCTTCCCAATTTGGCGACCATTTCTCGCCGGTATGATGCTTGAGATAAGCTGTGGATCGAAGTACTAAATCATTGACTTTGAACCTTCTTTCGATGACAGACTTCGCATACTGCCTGGCTACTCTCTGGCGATAGGATTGAGCATGTTCTGCTGCTTTCAGCCTTCTCTCGTCGAGTAAGTCTAACTGTACCAGTCGCTGTTGCTGATATTTATCAAGAGGTAATTGCAGCAGCGATGCAAATTTCAAAGCGGGCTTTTGAACATGTAGCGGCAATACTACTTCTGTTCCATATACCAATTCTGATAGAGTAGCATTCGTTGGGGTGCGAATAGTGGTCCGGTAAGCCCATAGTGCATCGTGGATCTTCTAATGCCAGTCACGTCCTGTTTCTACGGTTCGCTCCAAGATACGAATTAAAATTTTATTAGTGGCCTCTGCCTGACCATTCCCTTGGGGATAATATGGAGCAGAGAAATGATGATAGATCTTGAACTTTGAGCAGAATGTCTTCATTCTTTCATTCTTGAAATGACTACCATTATCTGATACAATGTCATGCGGGATGCCGAAACGGCAGAGGATGCTCTTGTGAATAAAAGAGACCACATGTCGGCCTTCTACTGTGCGAAGAGTGATAGCTTCTACCCACTTGGTGAAATATTCTGTTGCAGCAAGGAAATATTTATGGCCATTTGAAGCTGAAGGAGTGATGGGACCTACAACATCGAAGGCCCACATAGAGAACGGCCATGGAGAAACAACAGATTGTAAATAAGTTGCCGGAGCATGAATAGAAGGTGCGTGTATTTGGCATTGCACACACTTCTTCACATAATGATAACAGTCTTGTTGCATAGTCTTCCAATAGTAACCTGCTCTGATGATCTGCTTGACAAGGGTTTGGTAGCCGACGTGGCCACCACAAATGCCTTCGTGTGCTTCTCGCACGACTTCTTTGGCTTCTTCTTCATCTAAACATCTGGAATACTCTGAGCTGAATCCACGACGATAGAGGACATTGGCCAAAATAAAGTATCGAGTAGACATACGCTGGATTGCTCGCTACTCTTTCTTTGAGAGTTCTGGAGGAAATTCACCGGTTTCTATGAAAGTTTTGATGTTGTAATACCAAGGTTTCTTCCTTTGCTCAGCCTGGTTTACTTGTTCTGCTGGAAGGAAAGCAGGTTGGTCAAGTCGGCCAATTTCAAAAGAGCGACAAGATTCTCCATTTCTGAATGCCATAATGGAGCCTAAACTGGCTAGACTATCGGCCACTTGATTAAAATCTCTCTTGATGTGGAAAAACTGAAATTCTTCAAACTTGCTGACAAGAGCTGAAACAATTTTCTGATAGGGGAATAACTTCTAATTTTTCACTTGCCATTCGGTTCGAACTTGATTGACAACGAGTAATGAGTCACCGTAGGCATGCACTCTCTTAACATTGAAGCCTAGTAGAATCTTTAAACCTTGAATCAGGGCTTCATATTCAGCCATATTGTGGGTGCATTGAAAATCTAACTTGAGAGAAAATGGGATCATCTCCTTCTCAGGAGTGATTAATAAGATTCCAATGCCTATTCCAGCCATGTTCTTAGAACCATCGAAAAATAAATTCCAGACTGGAGATTGCTGGATATTGCAAATTTTCTCATCAGGGAAGTCATCTTCGGCTTTCGCTTCTTCTGCTAGAGGAAAATCCGCCAATTGATCTGCGATTGCTTGGCCTTTGATTGATTGCTGCGAGACATATTCTAAGTCATACTGCATCAATAAGACTTGCCATTTTGCGACTCGCCCGCTGAGGAAAGGTTGCTCAAAGATATACTTGAGAGGATTGAGTTTAGACAAGATTTTGACTTCTGATGCTAGTAGGTAGTGTCTTAACTTCTGACACATTCATACCAGAGCTAGGCAGGTCTTCTCTATATGAGAGTATTTCTTTTCATAGTCTATGAAAGTCTTACTCACATAATAGATGGCGTGCTCTATCAGGCTGCCTTCTTTGTATTGTGCCAAGAATCCGCCGCATGCAACTTGATTGACTGAGATGTATAACAGAATAGGTTTTCCCAATTCTGCCGGCTTCAGGATTGGAGGATTGAGAAGATACTTCTTGATTCTATCGAACGATTGCTGACATTCTGGTCCCCATTCGAACTTCACTCCTTTTCTGAGCAAGTGGTTGAAAGGTTCACATCTCATCGCCAAGTTGGAAATAAATCGCCGGATTGATTGCATGCGTCCCTGAAGGCTACGCAATTCTTTGAGATTTTTCGGGGGTGGCATATCAATGATAGCCTTGGCTTTGGCTGGGTCAACTTCAATTCCTTTTTTACTGACCAGAAAACCCAACAGTTTGCCTGATTCGACTCCAAAGACACATTTTTTAGGGTTAAGCCTTAACTTGTAAAGAATGAGTCTCTTAAAGACTTGATCAAGGGCTTCGAGGTGATCTTCTCCCTCTTTAGATTTCACGAGAATATCGTCAACATATGCATCCATGATTTTGCGCATCTGATCGTGAAAGATAACGGTCATCGCCCGTTGATATGTTGCTCCAGCATTCTTGAGCCCAAAAGGCATAACTGTATAGCAAAAAGTGCCCCAAGGCATAGTAAAGGAAGTTTTTGATTGGTCGCGGGCGGCCAACTTAATCTGGTTGTAGCCGGAATATCCATCCATGAAGGAGAACATGGCATGTCCTGTTGTACTGTCAATCAGAAGATCAATGCTTGGCAGTGGATAGTCATCCTTCGGAGTTGCCTTGTTGAGGTCTCTGAAGTCTATGCAAATCCTGACTTTGCCACTTTTCTTTGGGACAACGACAATATTGGCTAACCAGTCTGGGTAGTCAATAGGTCGGATAAATCCTGCTTTGAGCAGATCTTCAAGTCCTTCTTTGACTTGTTGTTCTATTCTGGGATCCATTTTTCTCAGCTTTTGCTTAACTGGCTTTACATCTGGCTTCAAAACGAGTCGATGTTCGACCAATTTGGGATCTAAGCCCGGCATATCTTCATATGTCCACGCAAACACTTCTTCATGTTGCTTGAGGAACTTTGTAAGCTTTTCTTTCTCTTTCGAACTTAAACTGGTGCCGATCTTGAGAATTTTGGGATCCTCCTCTGAGCCAATATTGACATCTTCAGTAAGATCTTGTACTAGAGCAGATGGTTCATCTTGCTTCTGAACTGAGGCAAACTCTGGTAATTCCTGAAGAGACGGATCAAATTCTGCATAATCATCTAACTGTTTTGCAATCTTGTCATCTCATGTGCTTGCTTTGACTCGGTGAATTGCTGCCGATTTCTGGAAAGCCTTTGGATTGATAACGAGTTTCTTGATTGTTCGGGAAGACATTTCTGAAATTTTGGATAAGAAATTGGATTCAGAAAAAAAATCGTCCATCATACGACAAACAATAAAAAAAGAATTATGCATAAAATGACATTGAGTTATGAAATAAAGATGTAGAGACAAAAGAGGCAGATGGCATCCAGATAGACAAAGAAAATTGACATTTTATTGATTTGAATTGATAAAAGACATTGAGACATTTATTTTGAAAGGAATAGAAAGGAAATGCAACAATGATTCTCAATGTGCCCCTTTAATAAAAACAGTCTTCTTTGGTGAGCTCCTGCCGAAAAACCCTAATCCTGCCCTTGTGGGGACGATGCTTTTGGATCTTTGGCTCGACACGACCATCTTCATTTTTGCCCAGTCCTTTAAAGGGTTGATAACCATGCTTCAGAAGCAAATCAAATCCCTTTCTTGCTTTCATAAATTGGGGAAACAATGGATGATCTTTGACAGTGTCGTAGCTGACACGACCTCCAATCTTGAAGAACTTGGGACCTTTCCACTGGGTCATGGCTACAGTGTGCAGGGATAATTCTGATGTTGCCTGGAATATCTCCTGACTTTCTTTGAGACTGATTTCTTCATTCTCTCTGATGCTAGGAATATCTGCAGTGAATGATGGTCGAGGTATCATAGGCTGTGGGAGCCTTTCTTCCGGGTCCTCTCTGAGCACAGTTGTAATCATTCCACCTTTGGACCATTTTACGCATTGATGTAAGGTGGAAGGTACTGCATTTGAATTATGAATCCATGTCCTTCCGAGCAGCAAATTGTAGGTGGGTGGCACATTGACCACATGAAAAAGCACTGAATGTACCGAATAATTAATGAATACTTCCAGGAATATCTTGCCTTTTGCTGTCTGACCATGGTTGTCAAACCCATAGATGGTGATAGGGTCTGGAATGTATTCTTCTTCCTTAATGCCTAGCGCCTTTGCGGTCATCTCAGAACATATATTGAGGCTGCTGCCTCCATCTATTAGCACATGGGGTACTGTCATTCCCCTTACCCGAACGACGATGTAAAGAGCATTATTGTGAAAGGAATGAGGCTTTGGAAGGTCCTCATCCGAGAAAGTGATTGGCGTGTTGGTCATGGCCGAATTCACTATTTGTGCCATGTCTTCAGGAGTGGTACTGGGCTTAACTTTGATTTTTCTGAGCAGATCGTCCAGTACTTGCTGATGCTTGCAGGAACTCTTGGCCAAGTCAAAAATGGAAACATTGGACAGAGCGGTCAAAGGCTTCTGACTTGAATTCCCCGGCTTGGGCTTGATGATTTGATTGAGAAAATCATGAAGTCCCTTTGACTTGGGGGCTGACTTTACCGATGCTTCGGAGACTTTCATCTTGCCCAATGCTGAGATTAGATCCATCTTCTTAGAATCAAGAGTTGCTTGTCGAAGTACTGACACCTGGTGCTGAACCTGGAGATCTTGTGCAGAATATGGCTTGATGTGTTCATGCGGCAGGAATGCTTGGGCAAATACTACTGCTGTGGTGTGTGAAGGAAAAGGCTGCTTAAGAATGTCCATTTCTTCTTCTTCTTCTCCTTCTACCAATAGATTTTTATCGATAAGATCCTGCACAATGTTCTTGAGAACGAAACAGTTCTCAGTGCTGTGTCCCACTGTTCTGTGAAACTTGCAGAATTGATCCTTCCATTTCCCCATAGGCACAGGGGGATCAGCCAGTCTAGGCAACTTGACCATTTCTTTCGACAGCATATACTCGAGTACATCTTCGAGTGATTGGTCGAGAGGAGTGAATTTTCGGTCATAGCTGCATCCTTCATGTTTAACTTTTTCGCGCAGTTTCGGCTCTTGGTCTTGCTGAGAAGGCTTGCTGTATTGAGGAGCAGGCTTCGTTTTCTGATCTCCTTTATTGTTGGGATTGCCTGCGCCGTAGCAGTAATCTTTCTTCTGCCCTTTATACTGATTTCGGCTATTGTTGTTGTTATTGTTGGCAGAGAAGGTGAAGTGAGCTTTCTTCTTCTGCTCACCTTGGGGGTTACTCTTGGAAAAAGTGAAGCCTTCATAGACTCCATTCTCTACGCTTAGCTCGAGCCATTCTGCTCTCTCAGTTAATTCAATGAAAGTCCTGGACGGTGCAGTAGAGATTAATCCTCTTAACGGCTGCGAAAAGTTATTGAGGATTAGGGACAGGGCGTGCCTTTCTGAAATGGGATCTCTCATCTTATTACAGACTGACCTCCACCTGTGAATGAAGTCCCGTGCTTTTTCATTTTCATTCTGCCTCAGACTGCAGAGATGACTTAATGTCGGGAGCGCTTCTATATTGAACAAAAAGTGTTCAATAAATAAATTCACCACTTTATCGAACTCCTTGAGCTCGATGGGATTGATGTGCTCAGCATACCATTTAGCTGCAACTCCTTCCAAGCTGCGAGGGAAACACAGGAACAGTGCTCTGTTATCTCTCTTGAATCTTGAACACTCTGCGAAGAAAGTGGCGAGATGGGCTTTCGGATCGCCAGAACCATCGAACTTAATGAATTTTCGGGGAAGGTTTTCGGGATCATCATCCCCCTCGAGGCCGTCATAGAAGTCCTCACTGGTAAAGACTTTCTTGCCCTTGTCACGGGCTTGGAGATCCTTAACAACTTGGGCCATTTCCCTGAATTGCGACTGCAGGGGTTCCTCTGTAACTTGATTCTTTGCTTTGCGGCTCCTCCTTTGTTCTCATCCACGTTTCTGAAATGCCGGAGGTACCTCATATTCTTCCTCAGTGTCTTCAGTTGATTCGGATTCATCTGAGATTTCTTCTGACTGAATCTGCTTCTTGGGAGCCTTCTTATTCTTGTGCCCGTGGAACTTTTCTCTGAATTGTTTTTTTTCTGCACTAGTCCCAGCCTGTTCACTCATCATTTTATTCATCATCTTTTGGAACATGGCATACATTTGAGGGTCTATGTCGTCATCCTCTTGTTGCTGCTCTTGACTCTTCTTGGATCGGGGGGAGCCCATCTCTTCTTCTGAGGCTGACGAGTACTGCGATACCATTGTTCTTTTGCCTGATCTTGTCTCAACCATCAAATGATATGGATGCTCTCAGATTTTGCTGCGGATGCTATCTGCAGGGCAAA
Organism: Nuphar pumila; assembly: GCF_984573655.1. NCBI lineage: Eukaryota > Viridiplantae > Streptophyta > Magnoliopsida > Nymphaeales > Nymphaeaceae > Nuphar > Nuphar pumila. The sequence goes on from NC_143249.1 coordinate 55,753,422, forward strand.
GACCTGATTAGATTATGAAGAAATTGGCTTTTGGAAGAAATATTTATTGAAAATATGGTAGACAATTTGAAGAAGATGTCCCATTACTAGGGACTGAATCGTCGTTAGAATCACGACAATTGTGTTGTCAATTCTTAGCATGAGAAACAAACAACGAAAATATGCCTTGTTACCTAGGCGAGGTTGTCAAGCCATAATAGAAAAAGAGAGAATTTTATTAAAATGAGAAAACATGATTTTATTGATCTTGACAAAGAGGTGGAGGACAAACAATTTGCCACCCTTCACGATAATCAGCAGACACTCTAGGACCAGGAAAGATTTTAAGGGAGACAAAGGAATCCCAGCCGTAGCGGGCAGAATGATATGCCCCGGACCATTGCGCGGAAGTGAGATCAAACTCTGCCATAACTCCTGATAACAATCGGGCATCGACGTACTGCTGTCTTTGGGAGAACTGCCGGACACATCTCTCTGGTTGGTAGTAAGTGCAGAAGAATGGGCCCAGTAACTTGAACCTCTTGCCATAAGCATAGGTGTATCTGGGAGGAGATAGTTGCCGATCAAAATAGTCCCAGACTACATCATCTTCTTGAATGTTGTTGATCATAGACCGGTACTGTGCCACTGGAGGAAGTTCTTGACCATTATATCTGAAAGAGCTTGCTCGGGCTGGAACATGCTGAAGGAACCATGATTGAAGCGCGTAGATGCATCCTTTAACTAAGATGGATTCTCCAAGTGAGAATCGAGTCAAACCTCGATATAGGAAAGCGAGCACTGCCATGGCTACAGAGAGGCGATTGGTTTGTCGACTTCCCCATCTTCTCATAAGCTGGATTATTCTGATGTCCATGTAGTTTTGTCCATCTGGGAAGAGGGATAATCCTACAGTACATAGAACCATTGCATTCTGAATCCTTTCTTTGGCTGTTCTTGATAGCGAGCTGACTTCAACGAAGGTCCCGTACTGGCGGTACAACTCAAGTAGGTCAACATATTCATTTCCTTCCAACTGGATAAGAGGCCAGGATCGGCGGCCTGTCATACGAGCTAAGGAGTCTCGGGGGTCCAAACCTTTGACATTGATCAGGAATTGATGTTCTAATGGATCGCTAGGCTGACCGGCTGGCTCTGGCAATCCCATGATCTCTGAAAATTCATCCATTAAAACGGTCATCTCTCCCCATGGGAACCAGAAGGTACATGTTCGAGGATTCCATCGTTCTGCCATTGCGTGGATCAGGTTGCCGTTGATGGTCTGCTTTCCAACTGCCGACGCCAATTCTAATCCGCACTCGCTCAAATGGTCCGTGAACATTCGGGAAAAGCTCTTTAGCCAGGAATAATACCACCGGGGAATGAAAGTTCCGGTGCTAAGGGCTCGATGTTCAGGACGACCTTGTCGCACCTCGAAGGAGATGTGACCTTCAGGAAAGATAGGATCGACTTGACTGGATGCCATTGAACTGAAAACAGAGAAAGACTCAGAATGAGACTTAGGAAATTGTGAAATTTTGAAAAAATTTTGCAGGCAGAAAAAAAAAATGTAGCTGGAAAATTCGAGATCCAGTGGAAAGGTAGAATGTAAAATTACCTGGAGTTTTGAAAGAAATGGGATATTTGAGAAAATCATCCAGGGTTTGAGAAAAATATCTCGTGCAAAATAAGGATATTTGAAAAAGGCCTAATAAGTTGGAAAACATTGAGAAATATAAAGAATTGAGGAAATCACACATATAATCACATCCTGCACAAACATTTATGCACATTCAGCATTCCCTAAAAAGGCTGACTCTAAATGCATCCATTTGAAAACAGCTGTAGGACCTAATCCTAACTCTAGGTTCAGATCATCTTTGTCCAATCCAGTTATGCCGATATACCCGAACCGAAATTCGAGGTACGTGGCATATAATTTCAACTCCGGTTCTAAGGTAAGGTTTTCCAACATCCTTGAGCGCCTACCAATATACTTCGGACTGTGGCCCGCGGTACGTGGTAGGGGGGTGTTAACCCAAATAGTTGGCCCAGTTGTGAGGCTCTGTCCCGAACTAGGGTTCTGGAAGAGAGCCCAGCAATGTGAAGACCGGGTAATAATAGGTAATTGAGGTTTTGAAAAATGATCACATGCAAGAAATAGATGGCTCTAAGTCCTAGAGAGATAGACTTTTGAAAATCTTTGAAGAAGCATACATTGTTTTGCATTCAGATCCTAAATTGAGGAGAGTTGTATTTAGACCTAAGTCTATGTGAACACGAAAATTTCTCCTCAATCTGGTCCTACCAAACCATACCTAAGCTATATGCAGTCAATGTCAGCTAGGTCAGAATCTAGGCTCCTAGGCTCACATGATATTGAAAGTAAAGGCTGACATTTTGTGAACATAATTTCAATAATTGAACTAAGTCAAGCATAATTTAGGTCAGACAAGGACAGGTCCCATCACGGTCGCCAAACCTGTTATCGTCGCAAAATTTTCCCGTCTTCCCTTCCTTGCGGAAAAGAGAGGAAAATGCTTTCGCGATTCAAACTTGACTGGATTTTGGAAATTGTTTTTGAAATACTCGCCTCCGTTTTGAAAATTGCGGGAAAATCCATGGGATGGGGCTCGACCTGTCGGTACGAGGTTCGACCGTTCCTGCCGCCTTTAACAGGGGTAATCGAACCAAGGACCGAAATCGTGCTTGACTTAGTGAAGTTATTGAAATTATGTTCTATCCTATGTGCACAAAGAATTCAGGCATGTGCTTATGAGATTTTGGAAAATGCAAGCTGAAAAAACATGATGTATGCTTGGAAAATAATTGAAGTTGAAAAGCATTTCTCAAGAAAAAGATGGAAATCAATCTCTCAGGAAACTCAGGCGAAGAAGGTTTGAAAATCTCAAGAAAGTTTATAAAGACTTAGAAAATCTTGAAGAAATGAGAATTTCAAGAAAATCTTGAGAAAGTTTAGATAAGAATCTCGGGAAAATCTTGAGAAAGTTTATAAAGACTTAGAAAATGAGAATCTCAGGAAACTTTTGAGAAACTTTATAAAGACTTGGAAAATGAGAATCTCAGGATAATTTTGAGAAAAGCATAGAAAGACTTGGAAAACTATGAGGAAATAAGAATCTCAGGAAAATTTTAAGAAAGTTTAGAAAGACTTGGAAAACCATGAAGAAAATAAGAATCTCAGGAAAATGAAGGAATTTATGAGAAAAGATGATCATTTGAAAAGAAAACACTTATCAGGAAAACTTGGATTTTGAGAATTTTCTTAAAAAAAGGATAGAAAATTTATAGGAAAGATTCATTGGAGAAGTAAATTCAGAACTTAGGAAATTGAAATCCTGAGAATCTGGTTTTTTGAAATATCTGAAAATCAACTTAGATTCTTGAGAAAATGAGAAATTCCTTTGAAAAGAATCTTAAGGAAATAACTTTTTAAGGAAAATCACAGGAAAACATTTGATTCGGGAAATCCAACTCCGAAATCATCATAGTTTCTTGAGAAAATCGATTCCATGAAGTGAAAATCTTTTGAGAAAATCATGAGAAAAACGAATGATGCAGATGGTTTGAATGAATGAATGCACTTTTGAAAATATTTCTGAAAATTTTATTGGAAAAATGTGGATTAAGCCAAAGTAAATCCTTCATATATTCTGACTGTGGCCATGAATATATTCAGGGTTTATTTGAGTTAATTCACAATATTTTGAAAACGTTGGAAATATGAGGTGCATTTTTAAGATAGCCTAAGAGTGTAGGCTCAGTGTGACTGGTAGAAAGATGATGGATCTAGGTCTCGTCCATATTCCGACTAGGGCCGTAAATATGGACTCCACCGAGTTCATCAACTCTCTAAGAGTTGGTGCACATGCCATTCGTGTTCATCCACGGTGAATTTTGAAAATTTGAGATTTATGCATCATAGAATCATGATATTACTGAAATCAAACTATATGAGATGCGACCTAATCTAAGCAGTAAAAGTAAATCTTATTCCAAGGTTTACATTGGATTGTTACATTGCATAATATAAAGTTAAAAGAAAATTGAAATGGAACCAAGGAATCAACATCTTCTAGAGCTTCTTGCAAAAATGAGAGTTAGTACAAAATAACCAAAGAAATGGACATATATATATAATATATACAACGAAGAGACATAGACATATATCAAAATGCTAAAATAGGTGCTAAAGGTCATGTAACGATGGAGGTGTAACTATATGAGAAAATATATGGATGTTCATACATGGAAATGAGAGCACATGAAGATATATATATATATATATATATATATATATATATATATATATATATATATATATATATATATATATATAAGTATATATCTATGTATATAGATATATATGTACATATATATATATATATACATATATACGTATACATATAGGTAGATATACCTAAATATACATATATATATGGAAATAAAATGAGAAAATATATGCACTAATGGAAATTCTACAAAATGGGTAAAATCAGAAAATATGGATATACACAGTTTCTGTAGGTAACTTTACATAACCGTATTTTCTAAATTACAAGATATATTTCAACAAAAATGGGTATAGAGCTTCTCTATATATCAATAAAGAAGCATGCAAAAGTTGGTTGGGAGATCATGATTGGATATAGAGATATTCGTTCATGAATATGGCCAAATATCAAGACTGGGTACCTGCAGGAAAAATGGAATGGGTATGGATGTGGAGGTTATGGTGAAAGACAACACGAATTTACAGGAACTATACATGTTTGTAAGGAGGTACTTTATGCATGATGATAGTGACACTAACTATATCTCTGCAGTATATGAAGATTTACAAATGCCACATTCAATCATATAAAAACTAAAGCATATTGATGGGAATGATAGATGGATCAATACATTGGTTCTGAAAATAAGCATATAGAGTAAAGTATTTCATAACAATATGAACCATATGCAGAGGAGTAATACTAGCTGAAAATGCAGATGGACAAAAAAGGACAAGAGCTGGAACAAATGACGCATAAATGGCTAATGAACATCCTATAAATGAGCTGCATATACAGATAAGGTAAAATTTTATGAAATCTGGTTAACTTCAGCTATATTGTCAATACATTAGATTTCAGCACTGCAGGGTTTCAATATCAACAAGACATGTTCTGTTGCTTATATAAATCTGCTGATGATAACCCATATACGTATGTGTTGTTAAGAGAACTAAAATGGTTACTGCAGAAATGTAGTGCTGGAATATAATGAGTAAATATACACATAGTGCCTGTATATATGACTGAAAATAAGACAAATATGATATACAGATGATTGGCTGTATAGATTATCATATTATTTGCAGATGCTAATAAATTATAATGGAAATGCAACAACTGCCATAAACTCATTGCAGAAAAGGTGGATACAGCATAAACAGGAAGATGCAGAAATCTGCATTAGACAATAAAACTAATGGCTATGGCTGAACGTTCATGAGCTATTGAGGTGGAGGTTCAGCACATAGGATGGATGAACCATATCCATTTAGCCTGCATATGAGAGTTTTTCAAATAGCCAAAAAAAAAAATCCATCTACTATGCTGAAACTAAACCAGAGAGAAATCTTTAGCTTACATTGATTCCAGCCAATGAATTATAACAAGATATAATTCAGGGAAACTAAAAAAAAGGAAAGAAAAGAAATGTCACCACCTCTTATTCTTCTGCACACGACCTATGGATAGCAGCAAAAAGGATCGGTTCTTTGTATAGCTGGGCTGAAGAAAATTGAGTTGGAAGATGATGTGAATCCTCTGCTGAATTTCGTCTGCTGCTGAGCTGAAGAAAATAAGAAATGTTGTAGTTGATTTCCTGCAACTGAGTTGAAGAAAGGGCAGCAATCCGTTGGATCTTCGGCTGGTGGGTTGCAAAAAAAAAATGGGGAAAACGTTGGATTTCCTCTGCTGGTGGGCTGAAGCAAGATAGGAAAAACGGTGGTGGCTCTCTTGCGGTTGGGCTGGAGTGGAGGTGTGCGGCAACTGCTGGAGCTTCTGCTAGGCTTGGCTGGAATGGTGGATGATGGGCAGCTTGTTGCTGGAGCTTCTGCTGGGCTTGGCTGGAGGCAAATGGGGATATGCTGGCTGGGCTGTGGTTGGGGATGGATTCCCTACGGCTGGTGGTGTATGGCAGCCTTTGGTGGGTTGAAGGTTGCGATTGGTGGCGATGATGGAAGACCCTGCAAAACCGAAATCCCCCTCTCTTCAATCGGCTCCCCTTTTCCAAAAACCCTACAGAGAAAATCCCCCTCCTTTCCTTCGTGAGTGCTTGCCTCTTTTAAAACCTTCCTCCTCCAAAAGAAACGCATCCCCTTCCCCCTTAATGAGGTTCCGTTAAATTTTTTTTGAAAATTTTGTTGAAAATTTTGCAAAGGCGTGAAACCAATGCCTCATTGCTTTGAAAGCTTGCTATTTTTAAAAGAGGCGCCTCTTTGGTTTTTCCAAAACCTTGTTTTATTTCCTAAGTTTAGATAAAAATCAAATTTATTACTTTTTTTTTTTTTTGGAAGTTCGGTTGTGCCATTTAAGGCTGCCTCCTTCTTAAAACAAAAATTATTTAAACAAATAAAAAAAATGAATATTGAAATAAATGAGAGGCTTTTATGGAAATGCCATCTCAATCCACTTTTAAAATCCTTTTAAAGATAAAGCTTTATTTTGTTTTGTAAAATCTTTTTTTATTTTCAAATAGGGTGCCACATGTGTGTGGACCCACTAAAAATAAATAAATAAATAAATAAATAAGAATTTTAAAAGGAAAATTTTGCAAATTGGTATGACCTCCGAGTGGGTCCCACTTGAGAATAAGATACTTACCTGGGAATGGTGCTAGTTCAAAGGCGGGTTCTGCTCCATTTATTTAAAAAATACGAGATAAAACATTATTTATTTTCAAGAATTTGGAAACATTGGGTTTTCAGGGCAAAAAAAAAATATGGATAAATGTAAAAACAAAATTTGTAAAGAGATTTAAAATCTTTTGCAAAAAGTCTTAAGATAAATCTTTAAATCAATATCCAAATATCCAGATTGTTTTCTTGAGAAAACTTTTTGTAATTCAAAGTCCCGGGGGTAAAATGGGAAAATTTGGTAATTTTGAATACCCAGGGTTTTAAAAATCGGTTTTGAAAAGTTTAAAAATCAAATCTGGATTGACAATTTTGAAAATCAGGAGTTCTGGATCTCAAACTGACATGCTATGCAATGAAATGATGCAAAGTGTTCATGCAATGCGATGCAAAGACATGTTTCAGTGAAATGTCATTCCGAGCTCGGACTTAGAAATTCTAACTTTTTGTCCAGAAATAGGATTTTGAAATTTTGCAATTTGAAGATGTCTCTGAACCTAAATATAGAAATTTTGAGGCTCAAGAGTGAAATTTAGGACTTTCCACCAGGTTCAATCTTTAAAAATGACTATTTTGCCCTTCATTGCTTCCGGAGAATTGAAATGTGCCAATTGAGGGCGATGTCAAGAAGGTGAGTGAAAATTTGGGGTGTTTACACTACACCATTTTGAGGTGCAGCTCTAGGAAAGGCAAAGTTATGAGAAATATCATGCAAGTTACAAAAATTTATAAAAAGTTCATTATCAAATTCTCGTCCATGGTCACTACGGATTTTTATAATAGAACAAGATTTTTCATTTTGTAACTTTTTACATAAAATTTCAAATTCACAAAACGTATCACTTTTGTTTTTCAAAAATGTAACTCAAGTAAATCTTGAGTAATCATCTACAATGACAAAAGCATATTTATTATGATTAAGACTAGCTACTCTAGAAAGGCCAAAAAGATCCAGGTGGAGAAGCTCTAAAGGTCTTTTACTTGAAACAATATTTTTTGATTTGAAAGATGATTTTGACAATTTTTTTAGTTGACATGCATCACAAAAATAGTTCTTTTTAAAAGATATTTTAGGTAACCCACGTACTAACTTGTTTTTAGCTAATTTAGACATGTATTTGGAGTTGACATGACCCATTCTCATGTGCCATAAATGTTGAGTGTCATTATTAGCTATAAGGCAATGTTCAATAATGTTTTCTAGGTATAATTCATATATATTATTTCTTCTTATACCTTTTAAAATGATGTTTTCATTGGTGTCTGCTATAAGACATGCATCATGTTTAAAGCTAACATATAACCTGTGTTACACATTTGACTTATACTTAGAAGGTTATGTTTTAAGCATTTAACAAGGAGAACATCTTTGATAAGAGGTTTATCAATATTGTCAATATTACCAATACCAATTATCAAACCTTTGTTGTTATCTTCAAAGGTGACAGTTCCTCCTTCTTTATGATGAAGAACAGCAAAAAGATCTGGATATCCTGTCATGTGTTTTGAACATCCACTGTCTAGTATCCATCTGTTCTTCTTCTTTGGAGCCTGCAAAATATCAAGTAAAAATCCTTTGTGGTACCCAATCGGGTCCCTTTTTGTTAGACTTAGGAACCCATATCCATTTTGATCTGGGTTTGTCTATAACTTTAGAGGAGTACAAGGAATTAAAATAATACTCCTTTTTAGGTTTAGAAGAACCTTTGACAAAAGTGGTCTTTTGATTCATACAAGAAGGTTTGTTAAAATGAGAGTAGCCAATACCATTCTTGTAGAAAGAGACTTTTTGAGAGGATAGGAGTTTATCTAGGTTCTCTTTTCCTTTAGTAAACTTAAAAACCGTTTTCATAACGTTCTCAGTTTTACTTTTTAATTCTGAAAATTCTACTTGAAGTTTTTTAGTCTTGGAGCTGGTAGAAGAGATTTCGGAAGTAATCAGAAAATTTTTCTTTTGTAACTCAGAATTTTCAATACTGAGTTTTTCATTTTTCAACATAAGCTCTAGATTTTCAGATTTCAAATATTTATGTTTTAGAATTGTTTTTCTTGATTCTTCAAAAAGTTCCTGAAAAGCATTTTGAAGTTCTTCAAAGGAGAAGTCAAGGGATTCACTTACAGAGCTTTCTGCCATGAAGCACATGTTGGCCGTTTCAGCTTCATAATCACTTGACTCTTCACTTGTGGATGGTTCTAAATCATCTCATTGAGCATGCAGAGCCTTTTTCTTGAAGAATCACTTCTTTGGTTCCTTAGTTTTGGATTTTCTTTTAAGAAGAGGACAATCACGTCTCAAGTGACCTGGCTTATTATACTGATAGCACATGGAATCTTCCTTAGAGTCTTTTCTTTCCTTGTGCTTATTTGAAAGTCGGTTCTTTCTCATGAAGCGTTGGAATTTTCTGGTGAGTAGCGCAATTTCAGATTCTTTTTCTGAGTCCTCATTCTCATAAAGAGCTGGGAAGGCTAGAGTTTTCTTTGTAGGTTGTTCCTTTTCCCTTCTTTCCTTTATATGGACTTCATAGGCCATAAGATTGTCTATTAAGTCGTCCAAGGTAAGCTTGGATAAATCTTGAGCTTCTTCAATAGCTGTAGTCTTTTTCTCTTAATCAGTTGTGAGAGATCTCAAGATTTTCTTCACCTTATCTGTCTGGGAATAGGTTTCTCCCAGAGATTTCAGGTCATTGGTGATGTTGGTGAATCTAGTAAACATCTCTGTGATGGGTTCATCTTTGTTCATCTTAAACAACTCATATTTTCGAACCAGAGATGAGATTTTGGCTTCTTTTACTTTGTTGGTTCCTTCATGAATAACCTCTAAAGAATGTCAAATATCATAAGCAGATTCACAAATGGATATTCTGTTGAATTCATTATGATCAATGGCACAATATAAGGCATTCATAGCCTTTGCATTTAGATTTGCCATTTTCTTTTCTTCATCAGACCATAAGCTATAGTCTGCGGATTGAGATGTGTATAGATGCTCAACAATTTTCCATACAGCAAAATCTATGGACTTGAGAAATATAGTCATTCTGCATTTTCAGTATCCATAGTTGGAGCCGTTGAAGAAAGGAGGACGAGATGCGTGTTGACCTTCAATATCACGAGCATAAGAGGTAGATGTCATTTGTGCTGGAAGACTTGTTATGTCGAAACCAGCAAACCTGCTCTGATACCAAATGAAATTCCACTAGATGAGGGGTGAATAGTGAAATTCTATATAGATCGATAAATTAAAAATAGAATGCAATAAGGCACAACACGTAAAGCACATAATTTATACTGGTTTGGTCAAAACCCTGACCTACATCCAGTCCCCAAGCAAACCACTTGAGCTTTCCACTATAACATCTGAGTTACCGGATAAATAGTACAACACCCTCTTCCTCAGAGGTCTTATTCTCTCAACAGAGAAGAGGCATACCCTCTTTCACAGAGGTCTTCTTCTCTCAACAGAGAAGGGGCATACCCTCTTTTACAGAGGTCTTCTTCTCTCAACAGAGAAGGGGAACACCCTCTTTCACAGAGGTCCACTTCTTTCAACAAAGAAGGAATACAGTGAATAACAGAAAGTTTACAATACTTCCTATAGAACCTTCAGAATGATATGAATGCACGAATGAAGGATTCTCAGAATGTTCTGTTCTTTTCACTTAGAAGATACTCTTTGTCAAAGAGTTATTCTTGACTTTTTCTCTTTCTTTTCTTTTTCTTTTTCGAGACTCTCTTTCAAATATTGAATAGGAATTTTTCTCGTTGTAAGCTCACATGTCCTTCTTTGAATAAGTAATTTGATTGTGTTTATATAGCCTTAAAAGAATAGTCGTTGCCTTTTTGAAATGATAGTCTTTTTGGGATGTGAGATGTCAAGTCATTTCAAAAAACAACTTTATGGATTTTCGAAAAAGTCTTATTTCCATAAAAGTAGTATTTGGGGTACACTAGTCGTTGTAATATTTTAGGTATGATATATTTTATGTAAAAAGTCTTTTTCTTATAATAGTACATTGAACGTTGGATGTGTAAGCCATCATGTAGTTTTGTCTTTATTCTAATTAATGATTTGTAGTACTTAAGTATTTTAGTTAGAAATTGTCACTTCTTTACTTAAATGAGTGTAAGTACAATAAATGCTTTGAGATCTTTATTTGTAAATAGTCATATCAAGAATTGCTTTATGATGTGCTATTTAATGTCTACAGAGAGAATGAAGACTTTAAGCAAGTCGACATTCTTGAGTGGGATTAAAATAGTTATTTCTAAAAAGATTTTTAGAGGAGGTATTTAATGTTTTACAAAGAGAATGATGACTTTAAGTAAGTCAACATTCTTGAGTTGTAAAAAGGTAACTAAAGTCTTTTCTAAACATATTATATTTGTTTTTCTTTGTCTAGCCGATTTCTATGTTTTGTCTTTTTCTTACACACTTGAAATTATTTCTTTTTATTTCTTTTCAAGTTGTCTTATACATGATAGAAGGTACAATTATTGCTTTTTGAAATCATGAGCTAATATATCATGTCAAAATACGTTTTCCATAAAGGTTTGTAAGAAGGTACAATTATTGGTTTTCAAAAAGATGCTTTTTGAAACTATTGTATACTTTTATGAAATATAGCTTTTGGGAATGAGTGACTTTTATGATAAAGTATGTAATATGCAATATGCATGCTCCTGAAGGTTCTGTTACATATGACTCTAAAGAAGAAAAAAGTCTTCATCTTGAGGAAGTTGATCTCTTTAGATGATCTTTAAGAATACATGGCTCATCAAGTTTTTTCTTCAAGAAGTATGATTGCACCACGATTGTACTTGAACAGGAGGTCTCCATCCTTTTGGGTGAGATATCCTTGCATCAAATACTCGTTAGATACATGGCAGAGCATATCCAGTCATAATATAACATTTTTCAAGAAGACATATTATCATATCATATTAAATCAAATATGACAGTGTATCATATTGTGTGTCATCAAAATATAGTTTCTCAACACTCGAAACATACGGGATAAGTTTTTTGAACCAAATATAGTACCACCGGGAGAAGAAGGGTCTGGTGCTGAGAGATTGATGCTCAGGAAGACTTTGTCGCATCTCGTAGGAGATGTGATATTCGGGAAAGACAGAGTCGAGTTGACTGGATGCCATTGGACTGAAAGATAGGAAGATTGGAATTAGACATCGAAAAAATACAATAATTTTGAAAATTGCAGGCAGGATAAAATAAAAGCTGGAAATTCAAAGTCCAGAGGAATGAAAGAATGAAAAATCACCTGGAGTTTTAAAGAAAAGATGGATAATTTGGAAGAATCGTCTAGGGTTTTTGAGAAAAATGAGATATTTCACAAAAGATGGAAAATGAGGTATTTTTGAAAAATTGTTTGATATTTTGGAAAAATTAGAAAAATATAAGAAAATAAGACAAAAAAATCATACATTCAATCACAAACAATTATGCACATACAACAATCCCTAAGAAGCTGACTCTAAATGCATTGATTTTGAAAGAGCTTTAGGACCCTAATTCTGACTCTAGGCTCAGATCAGTTGTGTCCAATCATGCTATGCCGATATACTCGAGTCGAGGTTCGATGTACATGGCATAAAACTCATCTCCGGGTCTAAGTTTGTGTTTTCCCAACATCCTTGAGCGCCTGTCGATATACGTTGGACTATGGCCTTTGGTACGTGGCAGGGGGGCGTTAGCCCAAATAAGTGGCCCAGTTGTGAGGCTCTGTCCCGAACTATGGTTCTAGAAGAGAGCCCAGCAACGTGAAAACCGGGTAGACATAGGTGGGGTGGTTTTTGAAATATGAGCACATGCAAGCAAACAGAGGGCTTTAAAACGTAAAGAGATAGGGATTTTGAATTTTTTTGAAGAAGCAAGCATTGTTTTCATACAAATCCTAGATTGAGGAGTGTTGTATTTCAGACCTAAGTCTATGTGAGCATGAATAATTCTCCTCAATATGGTCCTGCCTAGTCTACATGCAATCCATGTCAGCTTGGTTCAAGTCTAGGCTCCTAGGTTCACATGATATCAGGAATTAAAGTTGACATTCCATAGAACATAATTTTGATAATTGAGCTAAATTAAAGCACATAATTGATCAGGCGAAGACAGGTCCCATCTCGGTCGCTAAACCTGTTATCATCGCAAATTTTTTTCCCCTCTCTTGCGAGAGAGAAACGAATTTCTTGAGTCAAACTCGACCAAAGTTTTGAAAATTACTCACCTCCGTTTTGAAAATTTGCGGGAAAATTCCGTGGAATGGGATCCGTCTGTCGGTACGAGGTTCAATCGTTCCTATCGCCTTTACCAGGGGTAATTGAACCAAGGATCAATTATGTGCTTTAACTTGACTCAAATATCTAAATTATGCTCTATTTTTCCTAGAATGCACAAAGAATCAGGCATGTGCTATAGAATTTTGAAATAATGCAAGTTTGAGAAAATATGATGTTTGCTTTGGAAAATTGAAATATGCTTGAAAAATGATTGGAAAAGCGCTTGAAATTGGAATTTCTGGGAAAATCATTGAATTTCATTGGAAATCAGAAATTGGATTGGAAAATGAATTCTCAGGAAAACTTGAATCTTGGGAAAATCATTTTTTGAGATTTGGAATTGCTTTCTTGAGAAAAATGGATTTGAGAATCCTGAGAAAATCAAGAAATTCATTGGAAAATGACTTGAAATGGAAAATGGATTCTCAGGAAAATGAGAACTCTAAGAAAATCAATTTCTGAAAACTTGGGATTTTGAAATTTGAGAATGTTAAAACATTAAAAAATCATGATTTGAAGTTGGGAAATGCTTTGAAATGTCATTTGAAAACTCAGAATTCTGAAAAAATCCAATCCTGAGAAAGACTTGGTAAATCCTTGAGAAAATTGATTTTTCTGAAATTAAAATTAAAAAATGAATTTGAAAATAATGAAATTTGAATTATATGAATGAATGAATATGAATTTGAAAGGGAATTTCATTGAGGAATTGGGAAATCCTTTTGAAACTTTGAGAAATGCAGTGCGTTTTTGAAGTTAGCCTAAGAGTGTAGGCTGAATGTGGCTAATATGAAGATCATAAATCTTAGTTTTCTTCGTATTCTGACTATGGCCATAAATACGAATCCCACCAAGTTTATAAACTCCATAAGAGCTTGTGCATGTGTCATTCGTGTAAACCATAGTGAATTTAAAATAAATGTGTATGAATCATACATCAAATATTGAAATTTGTAGAAATTAAACTATATGCAATGCAGCACTATTCTAAGCAGAAATGTAACTCTTATTCCAAATATTACATTGATTTTTACATTGAATTGAATAAAATAAAGAAATAAAGTAACTAATCCTTCTTCTTGAATGTTTCTGCAAAACTGGAAAACAATGTTAGCATGAAAATGTAGGTGTATCTGAATTTATCCAAAAATATGGGAAATTATCGGATATTATTCAGATATAAACCCAAATTCATACCTCCTTTGATATAAACATAATAAATAATGAATAAATTTAGAAAATAAACTTGAAAATTCGAAATTAGGGTCAAAATGACCAAAATACCCCTGATGACATTGAAATCAGGGTTTTCTGAAAGAAATTTTGTAAATTTTAAAATTTTGAAAATCAAATGAAATAAATCAAACACAATATGATGAAATATGATGATATGAATGAAAATTTATGAAATTAAAGATTGAAATTTCGAAATTTAGGTCAAAATGACCAAAATGCCCTTGATAACAAGACTATGGCCTTGAAACTAGGGTTTTCTGAAATAAATTTTGCAAAATTGAAAAATATGAAATGCAAATGACATTAAAATTAACCCTAATATGATTATACATGCTCATGTACATGATAAAAACCCTAAAATGGCAAAAATATCATAAAATATCAAATTTAACCTAATTTTTGCCTGATTTTTGCTTCTGAATTTAAAGATAAACTATCATATGACTCAAATGAACTTGGAATTAAGCCAAATTTGGCATGGACACCTAAATTAACCCTAAAAACAGAATGGAGCTCGAAAATCTAATTTTTTTATATTTTTAAATATGGAAATTCAAATAAAAACCCTAAATTTTTATGATTTTTGCCTAAAGTGTTGATTTTAAAAGGGAATTTTGGATATCAAACTTCCATAAAAATTTCCCAAATTTTATGGGGTGACAAATAACAGTAAGGAAAGGATTTTTTCCTTTTACACTTTCTGGTTTTGACCTATGGTCGGAGCTGTACATCTCCGGCAAGTCGGATCTGAATCCAGCGACTCTAGGATTTGGGAGAAACATACAGGTTTTGGTAGAAAATATGTGAAAAATAGCAGACAGATAGGAAAAGGGCTGAAACTGTGGTAAAATGTCCCTGATATACAGGGAAAAATTTGATCTTTTTACAGAACTTGTATTCGGGTTACAGTTTGGAAATACTCACACTGTTAACAGAAACCCAAATATCTGGTTTTTCTGGATATTGGAATCTGTCAGATAGAAAATAAATTTTCGGGAAAAATACTGAGATAGTTCAAAAAATCCTTAAATTTTGGGAAATGACAGAAAACATGTTAGGAATAACTTTTATGTTGAAAGTTTTTGCATAAAAGTTACGGATTGGGTGGACTTGGTGCATTAGGGTTTGTCTATACCCTGACAAAGGAAAATCAAGATTTTCCCACAGAGCCGAGAAATCCGATTTTTGACAGAGGTCAAAACTAGCTGGAAAAACTTCAAAATTTCTAGATCATCAGTAGATTTGATTATGAATCCACTGTGATTTTTGGAAAACGATCCAGATCTCTCACAAGGGTGGTACCGGAGGTTCTTGTCTGCTAAAGCGCAAACTGGAAATTCAAAAGGACAGAAAACTTGATGTAGGGTTTGATCAGTTTAGAAGGGTTTTAAAACCCGAATAGATTCAAGTTTTTAGCGTGATGTCGCAGACAAGATAACATAACTATAATAAAAATTTTAGAATTTATAAAAGATGATTTCTGCATGAAATGACGACTAAACCAGACAACTAAGACAAAACACGGTAAACTACCAATATAAATTGAATTAAATAACAAGCAATAAAAAAAATGAAATTAACTGCAATATACAGAACATAAAATGTATTTAAACCTGGAAGAAAACATGAAAAACTCAGAGGGCATGAATCATATTCATTCTTATTTTTGTGGCTACAAGAAGGGAAGATCTGGTCCATTGATTGGACGGATTCTTCTCTTTCAATAGCAAACCTATGAAATACATATATTAAAAAAAACTAAAACAGATATATAGCATATAATGAAGAATTTGGATATGAGGGATCTTACCTTGGCTTGGGTAGGGATGTTGCACCAATGGAGGGTTGTAGTCGGATGTTGAAGGGTGCTTAAGATGGTGCTTCAAAGAGGCTGCAACAGTGACTGAAGGAGCTGGAACCCACGGTTGTTGGAGTCAGTTGGAGCTGGTGTTGCTGGCATTGAAACTGATGTGCAGAGGATGGCTGGAGGCTGCAGCTGCTGTGCGTGGAGGAGATGGAGGTAGCTGCTGGTTGTTGTGGTGCTTCAAAGTGGATCTGCTGGCTGGAGCGGCTGGGCTGGACCGGCTACTTCCACCATTAAGAGGGCTGCACCTTGGTGTGGCTGGCGTGAGGTAGATGGTTGGCTGCAACAATGGCACTTGCTGAAGCTTGAAGATGGAGCAGGGAAAAAGATGGTTGTTGTGGCTGCAGCAGCCAAGGGGAGAGAATGAGAGAGCTAAAGGGAGAGAGAGAGAGAGAGGCGTTGAATGGAGAGATCTTTTGGGCAGCCGTATGGCCTTTTCTTTTTTTGGTTAGTAACTTAGGTTTTAATTGCCTTATACCTAGGGTTTTAATGACTTAATGAAAAAGGGAGAGACCCCTTTACGTGAATGGCTGGGCAAGAGGGAAAGGAA
The DNA here is from genome assembly GCF_984573655.1 of Nuphar pumila. Classification (NCBI taxonomy): domain Eukaryota; kingdom Viridiplantae; phylum Streptophyta; class Magnoliopsida; order Nymphaeales; family Nymphaeaceae; genus Nuphar; species Nuphar pumila. The sequence continues at coordinate 55,770,270 of NC_143249.1, forward strand.
GGAAGGAAGAAAGGGAAGAAGGAAAGAAAGGGAAGAAAAGAAAGGAAAGAAAGAAGAAAAAGAAAAGGAAAGAAAGAAAGAAGAAAGGGAAAAAGAAAAAGGAAGGGAGAGGGGGCTGGAGGTTTGTGCGACCACCTTGTGGGTCCCACCTCTCTAAAATAAAATAAATAAATAAAAATCAATAAAAAAAAACAAACAAATAAAAGAAACACCCTTTTTTTTAATAAAATAGAAATGTAAATGAATGGGCCATCTCAGATCTGGTCCAAATTTCAATTTTGAAATTCATTTTGAAGATTAGAGGGGTAAAATAGTCTTTTTAGAAAAATTCTCGGACAAAACGAGCAGTTTTTGAAACAAGCTCGGAATTTGAAGTTCAATACCCCGTTGTGAAGCAAATCCAATGCAGAATTCAAAAAATTGAGTTTGAAACAAATCCAGATTATTTTTCTCGAGAAAATATTTCCAAATTTAGAATCCTGGGGGTAAAAATATCAATTTTGAAAACCCAGGGTTTGAAATTGATTTCTGAAAGCTTTTAAAACTCGATCTGGATTGAAATTTATAAAACTGGAGTTCTGGACTTTAGAAATAAAATGAAATGTTTTGAAATGTTGAGAAATGATATGAAATAATGAGAAATGAGATGCAAAATGGAGACCCTAAATGAAGAATTTTGGATGTTAGACCCCGATTGACAGGTGCACCAGTTTAAAAAGTGTTAAAATTGATAAAATTTGCAAAATGGTTCAAGAAATGGTTTTCGGGCTCTACTGGGACAAACTGACACTGAAAATTGGGATTCGAGCTGGATTGAACTGAGATGAGCTGGATTCTAGAGTTTCAGAACTCAAATGAACTGACCAGACATTGTCTCAACTGACCTTTTTGACTAAATTTTCAAGACAAGCTGTCATTTTTATAGAAATGGTGCAGAATGGTCACTGGAGTGAAGTGAATTACGAATCTGAGCTGGGTTTGAGCTAGGATAAAGATTGGTAGTACTGAGATGAACTAAAATTGAAGCTCAAACACTAGCTCAATTAACTGGATTCAGCTCAATTTCAGCTGAATGAGCTAAAATGAGCTCCTAGACACTTGGAAATGGTTTTGAACTGAAACTGGAGTGCTTGAACTCCTGGTGAGCTCAGGCTAGACTCTGGGAAATATGGCTGACTGGGAATGACTGACTGAGAGACAGTTGGCTTAGATTTGATTGAGAAATGAGCTTATTTCTGAAGAAATGATCCCATTTTTGCAGGAATTGTCAGAAATGAAAATGGTTTGTTCATCATGAGCTCGGGTGAGCTTGAGATGACTGATATTCTAACTGTTCTGAACTGACCAATGAGCTTGGTTGACTCCGACTGACTGGGGTCCGGGATGACCTAGGGGTAAAATGGTAATCTTCCTAATAAAAATGGGTAAAATGGTAATTTTCTGAAATTGACCCGAGGTTTGACTCCTATACTGACCTAACAGGGTTGGCACTACCCGAGGAGGATTGTTTGAGAATGGATGATGAAAATTTGGGGTGTTTACAGTTGCAAGAGTGAAAAAGGACAAAAATGGTTTAGAGGAATTGTCTGGAGCGGCATTACAGGAGCTAAAAGGGGCATTTATGGTGGGCAACAGATCAGTGGGAGAAGTCGGATAAATGGCATGGCATCAATGTCTTCTGGTAAATTAAAACTCGACTCTAATCCATATGACCCGAATTCAAGCAATCAGGCTTCACTGGGATACAAAGTTTCTTCACCAGAAAGTTTCCCTAGCTCAAGGGACCAGATTTTTATTTTCAAAAGTCTGAAGGCCATGGATTTTTCCATTGTATTTTCTCAGCTCACATCAAACTCATAATTACAGTATGATTTTTTTTTTTAGCAACATTTCACCACCGTTTCATCCTACTGTCACTTGTTATAACACCATTTTCACATTCACATTTCCCACTTACCTGTCATTCACATATCAGCATGCCATATTCCATGACCGTTGGAGCCCATCTTGCTAATACCATTGCAAATTGATTTCTGATTGGGTGAATGTCTATTCGCTGCAGGTTATCAGTAACCCACGAATAGTATCAGCCTGCGGCAGGTTTGAAAACTTCCCTTCCAGCATCCATTTTTTTTTGTTATTAATTTCTTGACTTAATATGAATTTCTGTTTTGAAATTGTTGTAAAACTTTACTTAGAATTTATCATGATTTGCTTAGAGAATGTTGGTTATAAGATTTGCTTGGGTCATTCCCAACCAAGAAGGCATGGTGAGTTCATTAGATTTCTGGGAAGGACATACGGTACCTGGCATAAAAGAAAAAAGAGGGAAAAAGAAAAGAGGCTGATTGTTATGATTTTTTGTGCCTTCACAACATAACAAACACGGTGGCGTCTTGTGTCTTCATAGCACAACAAGCCCCATGGCTGTTGTGATCTCTTGTGTGTTCATGACCCAGCAGATTAAGAGATTGTTGTAATCTCCTGCCGCTACATTACTTCATTTCCTGATTCGTAGGGAGATATAGAAGGTGTCATTTATAACTACATTCAATGGCTCTGTGCAAATGGCACATCAAAGCTATTTCCTTTATTACCATGTTCACATTTTGCCATGTTCAAATACTGATTGAAGTTGCATTAGACTGCTGGCTGCATTTCTACAGAATATGTTATCTCATTTTCTACATTCATGTAGATACTAATTTGAATCAGTGTCATTGCCATGCTTACATTTCATATACTTAGGCACCTCTACTACCTGTGCATTTGCATTTAGTGCGTCACCAGCCATAACATCTCACTGCCTTATTGTTTTCCTGCACCATACCCCACTCCCTGCAATTCTATAGTATATGCATCTTCTCTTCAACATGAACATTTACCTAAGCATCCCATTGTGATCATCGCAAAATTTTTCCGCTCTTGTGGTTTTTTTTCTCTCTTTCTTCTCTTTTCCTTTCCAACTTCTATTTTCTCCTTTTTTGAAGGGAGAAGATAAAAGGCAGAAAATAAGAGAGAAGAGAAAAGAAAAGAAAAGAAGAGAAGAGGAACTCTTTTTCGGGGACTCACTTGACCTTAATTTTAAAAATATTTAAGGAAATAACTCACCTCCGTTTTGAAATATTTGCGGGAAAACTGGGAGGCGGGATTCGCTCGTCGGTACGAGGTTCGACCGTTCTTGGCGCCTTTACCAGGGGTAATCGAACCAAGGGTCGAATTCATGCATTTTTCTTTGCTAAAAGATTATCTAAGAATTTATTCTAAGTCTAAATGCACAGAGAATCATGCTTGTGCAATGCAAGGATGTATGCTTCTTTTGAAAAATGATTTGGAAATCCCCAAGTGTTTCTGAGATGAATCTGATAATAGGGTGAAGAGATGGTTTTTTAACTTAAAACTTTGAGATTTAAAGTTCTAAGTCTTTGAAATAATCAGAGTTTTGGGAAGATAAATTCGGACTTTGAAAAGAATGACTTTGAAGTTGAAATAAAAGGAGAAGAAAGGAATTTTCAAAGTCATAGAATGGACTCTGAATTAAAGTTTTGAATTAGGATAGAGATGAAATTTGGAGTATAATTTTTGAATTTCAATTTTAAAGTCTTGAAATTAGGGTGAGATTTGAGAAATCCCAATAGAATTGAGAAATAGAATTGGTTTTTGGAATTTTTGGAGAATCAAGAAAAAACTTGGATTTTGAAATCTGGAATGAAAATGGAATTAGATTTGGAGATAGAATCTGATTTGAAATTTGGAATTAAGGATGGAATGTGAATTTTGGATCCTAAAGGGAATTTGGATCTGAAATTTGGGATGAAATTTAGATCTGAAGTCTAAGACCCAAGATGAAGTTGGATTCTGGATCTAGGATCCTAAATGGGGATCAGATCTGAAGTCTGAGATCTGAGATGGAATTGGATTCCGGATCCTAAAAATAGGTTTTTAGATCTGAAATCTGAGATCCAAGAAGAAATTGGACTCTGGGTCCTAAATGGAATTTGGTTCTGAAATCTAAGATCCACGAGGAGATTAGATTCTGGGCCCTAAATGGAATTTGGATCTGAAGGTCTGAGATCCAAGGTGAAGTTGGGTCTAACTTTGGATTTGGATTTTGAAAGTCCAGATGAATCTGGGTTTTGGAAACCCAGATTGAATTTAAAACTTTAGGAAGATTTAGATTTTGAGATTCAGAATCAATCTCAACTTTGATTTTTGAAATTTGAAGAAAACTTGGTTTTGGATCAGAAGATGAATCAGAAACTCCAAAGTTTATATTGAACTTTGAAATTTGAATTTTGAATTGGATTGGAAATTTGAAGTTTGAATGCAAAATGATTTTGAAATTCCAAAGTCAAATTGGACTTTGAAATTGAATTTTTGAATCTTGAAATGAGATAGAAATGAATTTGAAATAAAAGCTTGAAGAAAGATATTCAAAATCACTTGGGTTTTTGAAAAAGAATTTTGAAAATGTGATGCAATTCTATCCTAAATGATGAATGAATTTAAATAATTTTGAAATTGGATTTGAAAATCATATTTCATTCTTCAAATGAATGTAAATAAGATTGATGATATAATACATTCTTGACTATGGTCATTGAATGTATTATATAATAATCATATCTAAATTCAAATGAAGAATAAAATACATTTTGGTGCTTTTATAGAGTTTAAAATGAAATTAATTCTCAATATATCCTGACTATAGCCATTGATATATGTATTGAATCAATTTTAGACTAAACTCTGATAAAAGAGGAAAAATATTTAAAGAAAATATGATGAATTTTGAAAAGGATCCAGTGTGGATCCAGTGTTATTTTATAAAAGATAAAAATCCTAAGTTTTGTTTACATCCTGACTATGGCCATTGATGTAAATCATCAACTTAGGATTAATTACCTTTCGTAAAATGGTACGCGTGCCATTCGTGTTTCACCATTGTGAGATTTTGAAAATTAAAGGTGAAAGCATGAAAACAAGTAATTTATGATATTTACAATGCTCATTCATTCTATCTAAAACAAAAAATATAAATTCTCATTAAGATCTAACTATTACAACACATAAAATTGAATTTACAACTCCAAGTAATGACCTTTTCCACATATTCCCTTGCAAAATACTTGATTAGTATGAACATAGAGAAGAATGACATATATCACATGGAGGTCAATGGTAAAATGCTCATATGCCAAGATATAATTGGTGGAAAGATGGAGAATGACATTATATACCTATATACATACATATATATATGCATTTATATGTGTATATCCATATATATAGGTATATATATACGTATATATGTATATAGGTATATATATATATATACATAGGGCATATACAATGGCTTGTAAGATAGGAAATGTGGTGAAGGGTTGTAGCCGTTCATGACTGCTGTAGAAGGCAAAAGCCATAGTGGCTCAGGATGAGCCACCATGGGAGGCAACAACCATGATACTTCACACTGAACTGATGCGCAGGTTAGAACCATAATAGCCTACCACGAATTGATATAAATGGCAGCAGAGGCTGCTATCATTTGGAATGAACTACTGTAAGAATCCTAGAGGCAACAGCAAATCAAGAGGACTGTGAAAGGGGGGGGGGGGGAGTGACTGTGGCAGCAATAGATGGAAATGTAGTGGGTATTCATTGTGAGTTGCAGCAAAGCAACAGATGGAAATGCAAAGGGGCAACAAGTAAGGGTTGTGCAGTGAATGTTATAAAAAGGTATATGAAGTGGGTATGATATATCAGGGAATGCATGAGATCTATATAAGAGCATATAAAGACTGTAGGTGTGAGTGTTTAACTCACATTCTTTGCTGAAATGGGTTGGTCCTGTGTATATACATCTTATACTCAGATTGGCAGGGGATGTGGGCATCTGTTGCACCAGCTGTGTATGCGTATGGTGTATATGTTGTGGCAAGTAAATGGGTGATGTGCACTGTGAGTAGGTGGTGTGTGCTACATAGAAGATGTGCAACAACGATAGAGTGTGAAAATGAGTGGAACATGACAGTGGAGTGGGTGATATATTTGCAAAAGGTTGTTGTAATGTAGTGATGGTAACTAGTTATAATAATGAACAAAGCTTTTAGGCAGTCTGAGTCTCCTTTTTTTTTTCCTGCAACAAGTTCTGTCCATAACCATGACCATACATTGAACCATGAAATGCTCAAAAGCAGACAATGAGGAATCTTCATTCAAGTAGAATTCCATTATGGATGACAGAATTCATTCCTTACTAAGTGAACAAGAATAAGTGGTCTGAATCAGGACTGAAGCCTTCATTATCTCACAACATGAGGTCTTAGTAAACTGCAAAACTCATGGTTGAGATGATGAACAATATGCAACCGAAAATATGGGATATGACATAAAGAGAAAAGAAAAATGTAAGTGAATTATCATACATATGGTATGCACAAGGGACATATAACCTGAATGTAGAGATATAACAGTGATTAATGATGTAAGGGCAAGGTTGTGAGTACTTGAATGCTGGAGATATAGGTATTGCAGATTTTCACAAACTACAGATGCAAAGTGAGGAAAAACAATTAATTATCTAAATCCAACCAGTTTTGATCAGTTGCTGACTAAGGGGACAATCACAACTTGATATGTGGAGAAAGCAATTACAGAACGACCAAGAAAACAACTTAAGCTTGACGTTCTTCTCAACAAAAATAATGCAAGACATGTATGGTTTCAATTTCGCTTTCGAATGGATATGGTCTCTAACATATCTGAATCATAGCGCACCATGATCTTCTCTTCTCGAACTATATTTGAAATGCTTATGAGATCACCAAATCTCATTTCTGACTCAATGATGTCCCACTGTAAGCTAGTGGTGATACTGCTGTTGCTCACTCATTTTAACTGGTCTTACGAACCTGTGAAAAGAATCCACCAATCTCGTAATCCTTGCACAAACCATTGCAACAGGAGAACCTAGAAATTTAATTTTCCTTTTCAAGTCTAGCATCAAGAGATAATCCCAATGTTGAAGAGACAAGAAAACTAGGAGTAGTCGGGTTATTTTGAAGGAGTTGATGATAATCTCATCTCAGGCAATCATTATATCTACCGATTTACAGAAGTTATTGTTCTGTTAAACAAGAACCAGCACATATTAAACCCAACTGAGGACATATACTTACTGTTATGGAAAATAAGCAGAAGAGAAAGCAACATCAGATATGACTGCAGCAAATTCACATTGTCCAATGGAAGATATTAGCGGATATCATAATGAACCAATGAATTAAGTAAATTCAGGCTCGTGTATACACTTCTCATAACAAAATTTACCAAATGTATAACCACATCCAAGACATTACTTATCAGAAGTGATGCCACAAGGTTCAAGTGATTAGATACAGAACAAAGGAAACCCATGAAGACACAACTTACTCAAGGCATTTTAACAAGGGAAGGATCACGGTATACCATGCCTGATCAAATGTTGATCAGCCGATCAACCATGGCAGAAGTTTGAGGAACCCAAGAACATGGGCCAATGTTAAAACATAAATCTATGTTGTAATGATTTAGACGCTAGAGAAGCTCATTTGAGGTTAAAATTTTAATGGAAAATTGAAATGAAAGGAGAAAACATAAACAAACGCACGATTCGGGCAGAACCTCGTTCTTAATCACCTCAAGATGGGCGTTACACTAATCGGTGGAAATTACCATTCAGGATTTTGTCGTGAATTGATTTTCACGATGGCTCTGTTCATATCAGAGATCAATACCCAACTCTTGAGGTTCTAAAAGGATAATGTGATAGAAAGAAATAAAAGAGTCGTTAGTATTGATTTGAGGAACAAACAACAACAAAAAAAAGAAATAACTAAAATGGAGTGACGATGAAAACAAATGATCTGAGAAAATAAAAAAAAGAAAAATGTCATATGAACAGGAAACCCAGATTCACAGAAAAATCGGTATATAAATAAGAGAGAACCATGAATCAACAGAAAAAAAAATAATGTTGAATCTGAATTGTTAAACAGGACGAAAACAAGTAAATTATAAAACAAAAAGAGGAGAAAAAAAAACATTGTTGGAACGCTTCCGCTTCTCTTGTTATTGCTTATCTGCAATCTGATTTGCTATAGGCAAATCGGAATTGTAGGGTATGCGTTAATGGGTGAAACAAAGCAAAGCAAAGGAAAATAATAGAGGAAAGGGGGAATACAAATAAAAAAAAAAGAGGTTTAAGCAACAAGAAGGAAAATGCAAGGAATTTCAAGAAAGACGAGAGATATGTACTCACTGGGGATTCTGCTTATATTCAATCGGTCCTTCACTGTTTGAGGAGGAAACACCAGAGGCTGAATGGTGGTTAACAAAAGATGTCTCTCGAGGGTTGCTGCGTGAATGGAGAATCGTGGATCTCAGAGGAAAAAAATGGTTGATCAGAGAATTGTGGATGATGTTGATAATAGTTTAGCAGGAAAACTCGATGCCCCTTGAAGAGGCTTGAATCCCCCTTCTTAAAGAGAGGATGGAAGTTTCCTGAAAGGGAATTCATTAAGGATTGAAGGTTGAGAGAAAGAGGGTTCCTTTTAAGAAACTTGTTGAAGATCGATGATGGTGGGGAGAGAGGGGGAAACGCACGGGAACGAGCCATTGTAAATTTTTGCCTTTTTCCAAAAAGAGGGTTCCTTTTAAGAAACTTTATGTAAAATGGTTTAAAATGAGGTTTTTAGCAAAATTAACTTCAAAAAGCTTAAAATCATTTGTTTTTCTCATAGTTTTTCCAATTTTTTGGTTTTTGTGTTATTTTTTCGATTTTTTGCATTTTTAGAATAAAATCCTAAAGTTTTACGAGAAAACAAAGATTAAAAACTAATATTTTTTTTTTTTGCAAAAATATTTACAAAAGAGAGTTTTTCTGAGAATCCAAAAGCTATTTCTCTGAAAAATTCTTCAGAAAGCAAATTTAGACCTAGAATGTGAGGTGATATTCGAGGTTTGGACCTCGAATCGAGAAAATATAAAATAGTGGATCCAAATGGGTGTCGAATGAGTTGTTTAAGCTATTCAGAAAATGTTTTTTTTTTGTATTTTATAATTTTGATTTGTAAATTGAGTAACGAGGCTCAAATTTGGACCTAAAACACCGGGTTCAGCTCCGAAATCGAGTTTGAATGGAATTCGATCCAGAAAATCTGAAGAACAACTGAAAATTAGCTTTGATTTTCTTAGAAAATGGAGTCAGGGGCAAAAAAGTCATTTTTACAAAACTTTGAAAAAATTGAGGTGTTCACAGATGCCCCTCTTTGCTACTAAGACGGTTGAAAGCCGAGCTTAGTGGCAAAGATAACACTCCAAATTTTGAAAATGCCCCAGTCAGCATATCTGAACTAGGTGTGGAAGAATTATTTTGAAAAATATGGCTCTTCAGGCTTAAAACCTTATCCTGAATGGTTTTTTGGGAGATGAAATCCTTGAAAATGACATGACTGAATAATAGAGGATGAGAAAATCGTGATGGGACTTTCGATGGACATCCCGAAATGGTGGAATAAGAATTTTGATCAAGTCTCATGGGTGAGACAAGATACGCTTTTTGGAATGATTCATGTTTAACCCTTAACCTGGATGGGACGAAGATATATCAAAATGAATGGAATGAGGAAAGGAATACATGAGGACCTTGATGGGACATTTTTGGAAAATTCCTCGTGAAATGAAACTCGAGTATGATCCTTTCATGGATGGATATATGAAGCATGGGTTCCTTGATGGGAAGAGCCATGATGGGACGGGAAGAAAAACATCTCGTCAAAACGAGGGACCTTGTTGGAATGAGACTTAGGTTTAACCCAAATCTGAAAAAGGAAGATACCTCGTGGCCCGAGGTTCAGTCTTAACCCTTAACCTGAAGGGGACGACCAAATGAAATCATTGAATGAAGAAACCATGATGAGACCTTTAGAGTTTGGACGAACAAATCCGAAAGGGGTTTGCGAAAGGAGGAAGATGGGGCTCCCTAAAGCTTTGGAAAAAGGGATGATTTTGAGCGTCTCATTGCTGAGACTGAAGTAGGTTTTGAAATCAAATGACCTCTAGCAGAAAGTTCAGGTTTTGACCCTTAACCTGAGTGGGAACGACCATACGGATTCTTGCATGAGAAAACCGTGATGGGACAGGAAGAGATACTTCAACTAAATGAGGCAACTCTTTTGGGAAAATATAAACAACGCTAGGTTGCATCAAAATGGATATTAAATATTTATTTTCATTCTTGGAATAGCTAGAAAATTTTGCCAATGAGATAAAATTATAGTTGATTCAAATGCTTGAAAATGTGCACGTATGTGCAAAAGATATTTCCTCTTTTACCTAGAGTATTTCCTCCATCGGGGTTAACTCCTCGGTTTTTAAGAGTCAAATTCAAAATTTTAGCGCTGATGATTTTCTTCAAGGAAGTTATCTGTTTCCTTGATATGAGAAGAGAAAAAATATTCTTAATTTCATAAAAGCAAGTAGTGAAGAGATATTGATAAAAGAATTTTGCATGAGAAAAGATGACTTCTGGCAATTTCGGCAGCTTGATATCTGGGTGTTTTCCCATGATGATCTTTTTGCACTCTTTTTTTGAGTCATTGAACTTTCTTGGGTTTTAACATCATCCTTCATTTGGATGTGTCTTGACTTTTCTCTCTTTTTTGGAGAAGGGTACGTCACAAACTCCTTCATCTTGGAGATGTTTCGATCCTTCTTTTGTTTCAGGGATTCTATTGATGATATTGGCTCAAAAGAGGCTTTAGATGATAGCAGAAATCAAATATCATTTAGGGTTTGTCGGTAGGTTCATCACACTTGCCTTCATCTTGATGGTGATCTGAACTTTCCCTGGAAGGATCCTTCACAAACTCCATCTCGGAGATGATCCAAATCTTCTTTGGCCCCGGGGGTCTAACTCATCTATTCGTCTTCATCTTGAAATGGTTGAGAGATCCCTTTTGCAGATATTTGATTGCTGCTTAAATGGTTGAGAAGACAAGGATTGAGTAGATTCTTTTATGGTTCAAGATATTTCCACTGCCTGATTGCCAGATAGCCATCTTTAAACATGTGTCATAGCCATGATCAATATCAATTCGCTTATGGCTTTTCAACATCATTGAAGATTTCTTTCACTAATCATATCGAGGACATTTCTTACATCCTTTTGGTTGATCAACAAGAAAAGACTTGAATTTTACCTCTTTTTCGCAAAAAGTTTCACCTTTTTTAAAAGAATACTAGAGGTAATTTAAGGTAATTCTTTTGTGCAGTAAGAATATTGGAATCGACGAATGTTTTTAGCAAATTGGCATAATGTTCCAGAATTCTTTTTGTAAAATAATCACTCAATATGAATTTTGATGAGACCTTTAGCTGTAATTTGGAGGAATGATGTAAAAATCAGACTCGACTGATGAAAGACATTAGATTTTAGAAATTTCGACCAGTTATAAGGAACTGGATTTGAAAATCCTGACCAATGAACATATTGGATTTGAAAATCCCGACCAGTGAAAGACACTGGATTTTAAATCCCGACCAGTTATGAGAAACTGGATTTGAAAAAAAAAATCCCGACCAGTTATGAGAAACTGAATTTGAAAAATCCTAACCAGTGAACACACTGGATTTGAAAATCCCGACCAGTGAAAGACACTGGATTTTAAATCCCGGTCAGTTATGAGAAACTGGATTTGAAAAATTTTGACCAGTTATGAGAAACTGGATTTGAAAAATCCCGACTAGTGAACACACTGGATTTGAAAATCCCGACCAGTTATAAGGAACTGGATTTTGAAAATCCCGACCAGTGAAAACACTGGATTTTGAATCCCGACCAGTTATAAGAAACTGGATTTGAAAATCCCGACCAGTGAAAACACTGGATTTTAGATGAAAGATTTAATCTGATGGTTTGAAAGTGATTGAATTTGGGAGATTATAACCCGAGGTTTGAGAAAATGATGAAATTTTTTAGAATGTTGCAACTCGAAGGTTGAGAACTTGATAGTATTTGAGAGATTAAAGATCTTGAAGGTTTGGAAATGATAGATTTGAGAAGATTGAAAACCCAAAGGTTCGGAAATGAGAGAATGGAGAAATCGCACCTTGAAGGTTTGATTTGTGGAACAAATTGATTTGGGAGCTCGACACTTATGAGCTGGGACTTTTTGAAATACATGACCAGCGGGAGCTGGGTCTTTTGAAAGACATGACCAACGAGTGTTGGATCCTTTTGGAAATACATGACCAACGAGGGTTGGATCTTTTTGGGAAATACATGACCAACGAGGGTTGGATTCTTTTGAAAATACATGACCAGCGAGATGCTGGATCCTTTGGAAATATGTGACCAGCGAGATGCTGGATCTTTTGGAAATATATCAAATTTTGGGAAGTTCAAGTCAAAACTTGAATTTTACAGAAGGAAGGTCTTTGATCAGAAGACTGAATTTAGAAAGTTACCGGTGTGAGAACCGGATTTTCTAAATGAGCTCAATATATGATTGAAAAGTTTAAGAAATAACCAGTGCGAGGACTGGGTTTTGAAGATGAGCTAGATTTTCACAATGAATTTAGAAGGTAAAGATTCTTGTTGAGAATTAATGGACCATCATAGTTTAATTGCATGTGGTCAACTTTCAGGATTTATCCCCATATCCTAAATGCGGGAAAAATAAAAAAGAATACCTCATTGAAAGGAGGCATCAAGTTTATCCCTTATCCTGAAAGGGTATTTTTAAAGATAAAGATAGATAGAAAATAAGATCGATGAAAAATTGTTAACACTTGACGAATATTGACAATAATTTGATAAAAACTTGATTAATTTGAGAAAATAAAACATATGAAAGAAATTATCAAAGATCACAAGATCATTTGAAAGTTAGTAGTATTTGAGGAAAGAATTTTGTCTAATCCTGCCTGCATATGATGAAGGAAGATAACTATTGATCAAAATAAAAATGCCCCAGTATTATGGAGAAGAACATGAAAATTGATAGAAGATCATTATTTCATTGAAATGACTCTTCGGATAGTACAAAAAGGCTTTAGAATGAAAATTCAAAGCATAAAATTTCTTCAAATGCAAAGCGTTGACAGGATCTGGCATTTCCACCCCATCTGCGTTGATTAGACGATATGAATTGCGAGGCAATGCTTCCTTAACCACGTAAGGGCCTTCGCAATTGGGTGACCACTTGCCCCGTGGTCGATGCTTGAGATGAGTCGTTGATCTGTGCACCAAATCGTTAACTCGAAATTTTCTCTCAATGACGGACTTGGCATAGTGTTGAGCTATCCTTTGTCGATAAGCTTGACCATGCTCTGCTGCCTTGAGTCTCTTTTCATCCAGTAGATCCAGTTGCACCAATCTCTGTTGCTGATACTGATCAAGTGGCAATTCCATAAGAGAGGCAAATTTGAGAGCGGGATTTTGGACATGAAGAGGTAACACCACTTCAGTTTCGTAAACCAGTTCTGAAGGAGTGACATTGATTGGAGTCTGAATGGTGGTCTGGTAAGCCCAAAGTGCATCATGAATTTTTTTATGCCAATCTCGACCTATCCTCACAGTCCTTTCCAAAATGCGGATCAAAATCTTATTGGTAGCTTCTGCTTGGTTGTTCCTTTGAGGATAGTAGGGAGCTAAGAAATGATGGCAAATTTTGAATTTTGAACAGAAGGTTTTCATCTTCTCATTCTTGAAATGGCTCCCATTGTCTGAAACAATATCATGTGGTATGCCAAAGCAGCAAAGAATGTTCTTGTGAATGAAAGAAACCACATGGCGGCCTTCTACTGTGCGTAGAGTAACAGCTTCAACCCATTTTGTGAAATATTCTGTCGCAGCCAGAAAATATTTGTGGCCGTTGGAAGCAGAAGGGGTAATCGGGCCCATGACGTCGAAAGCCCACATAGAAAATGGCCAAGGAGAAACAATTGATTGCAGATATGTGGCCAGTGCATGAATGGAAGGCGCGTGCATTTGGCACTTGACGCACTTCTTCACAAATCTATGACAGTCCTGCTGTATGGTATTCTAGTAGTACCCCTCCCGGATGATCTGCTTGACGAGAGTTTGATAGCCGACATGGCCACCACAAATCCCTTTATGTGCTTCTTGGATCATTTTCATAGATTCTTCTTTGTCTAAGCATCTTAAATACTCAGAACTGAACCCATGGCGGTAAAGGACATTGGCAAGAATGAAATAACGGGTAGACATACGCTGAATTGCACGCTACTCCCTTTTTGGCATTTCTGGTGGAAACTCACCAGTCTTAATAAAATTTTTGATATTTTGGTACCAAGGCTTCTCCTTCTGATCGACCTGGTTTACTTACATAGTTGAAGCGAAAGCAGGTTGCTCAAGTCTGCCAACTTCAAAAGAATGACATGATTCATTGCCTTTGAATGATAAAATGGATTCCAGGCTAGCTAAACCATCAGCTATCTGATTATGCTCTCTTCTGATGTGATTGAGTTGAAATTCTTCGAGGCTGTCCACAAGAGCTAGGACGATCTTCTGATAGGGAATCAATTTGGAATCTTTCACTTGCCATTCAGTGTTAACTTGACTGACAACAAGTAATGAATCGCCAAAGGCATGCACTCTCTTGACATTGAAACTTTACAGAATTTTGAGGCCTTGTATTAGAGCTTCATACTCGGCCATGTTATGAGTGCATTGGAAACCAAGCTTGAGAGAATAAGGGATCATTTCTTTTTCTAGAGTGATTAGCAATACTCCAATTCCTATGCCATAGATGTTTTTAGAGCCATTGAAGAACAAGTTCCAAACTGGAGGCTGTTGGACATTGCAGATGTGTTCATCAGAAAAATCATCCTCTGCTTTAATTTCTTTTGTCAAAGGAAAATCTGCCAACTGATCTGCGATCGCTTGGCCTTTAATCGACTTTTGAGAAACATACTCTAAGTCGTATTGCATTAGAAGGACCTGCCACTTCGCAATCTGTCCAGTGAGAAACAATTGTTCAAGAATGTATCTGAGAGGATTAAGCTTTGATAGGAATTTGATTTCAGAAGCCAAGTAATGTCTTAATTTCTGGCACATCCAAACCAGAGCTAGACAAGTTTTCTTCATCTGAGAATACTTCTTCTCATAATCAATGAAAGTTTTGCTCACATAGTAGATGGCATGCTCTATCAGGCTGCCTTCTTCATACTGTACGAGGAACCCACTGCAGGCATTCTGATTGACGGAAATATATAGTAAGAGAGGCTTTCCCAACTTTGGCAGCTTCAAAACTGGTGGATTAAAGAGATATTGCTTGATGCACTCAAATGAGAGTTGGCATTCTGATCCCCATTCAAATTTTATTCCTTTTTTTAGCAAATGATTGAAAGGTTCACATCTCATAGCCAAATTGAAAATGAATCTGCGAATAGACTGAATACGCCCTTGAAGGCTTCGCAGTTCTCTGATATTAGTTGGAGGCGGCATATCAATAATTGCTTTTGCTTTGGTCGGGTCCACCTCTATTCCTTTTTTGCTGATAATGAAGCCGAGCAATTTGTCGGACTCAACTCCGAAAACACATTTCTGAGGATTAAATCTCAACTTATAGAGAATGAGTCTTTCAAAAACTTGACCAAGAGCATCAAGGTGATCCTCTTCTTCTTTAGATTTGACCAGAATGTCATCCACATATGCATCCATATTTTTATGCATTTGGTCATGGAAAATAACGGTCATTGCCCTCTGATAGGTTGCCCCGGCATTCTTGAGCCCAAACAGCATGACTGTATAACAGAAGGTTCCCCATGGTGTAGTAAATGAAGTCTTTGACTGATCACGAATGGCCAGCTTGATCTGATTATAGCCTGAATATCCATCCATGAAAGAAAACATGGCATGACCCGTTGTGCTATCGATCAACAGGTCAATGTTGGGAAGTGGATAATCATCTTTCGGGGTAGCCTTGTTGAGATCCCGGAAATCAATACAGATCTGAACTTTTCTATTCTTTTTAGGGACTGCCACGATATTTGCCAACCAATCTGGATAATCAATGGCTCGGATGAAGCCTGCTTTTAACAAATCTTCAAGTCCTTCCTTGACTTGCTGCTCAACTCGAGGGTCTAACTTCCTCAGTTTCTGCTTGATTGGTCTGGAATCTGGTTTTAACTTGAGTCGATGCTCAACCAGTTTGGGATTTAATCCTGGCATATCCTCATAAGTCCAGGCAAACACTTCTTGATGCTGCTTAAGGAATTGGACGAGTCTAGCTTTCTCTTCTGCTTTTAGGCCCAAACTGATTTTGAGAATTTTCGGATCATCTTTTGAACCAATGTTAATATCCTCAATTGGATCTTGAACCAAAGATGAGGGTTCATCCTGCTTCTCAATGTGAGCAAATTCTGGTAATTCTTGAATAGTGGAATCAAATTTTGTTAGCTCTTCGGTCTGCTCTGCTTTCTGGCTGACTTCTGCTGTTTTTATCTCAGGAATCCTTGCCAATTTTAAATATTTGGGATTGATAATGAATTTCTTCATCGATTCAGGAGTTATAATCCTGAAAATACCAAGAAAGGTTTTTAAGGAGAAAGTACAAGCTCAAAAATGAGTTTTTGTACAAAGCAAAGGCTAATAGCATAGACAAAATATAGGAAAGAATGATAGATGCCCAAATATGAAGAGAAGATTGATCTTTCATTGATTGAAATATAATATTTACAAGACTTGACAAAGGATGGGACTGTGTTTTCCCTACAAGATTAAACAAAAAAATGAGAACAGAAAAGCAGGAAAACTAAGGCATCATCTTCTCATTGGCTTCCTCTGACGAAAACTGTTTTTTTACTGGAATCTTGGTCGGTGAACCCCAACCCTGAACTGTCTGCATGTTGAACGAGAATGATAGGCTCCACTATGCCATCCTCATTTTTCCCCATGCCTTGGAATGACTGATATCCATGCTTTATCAACAGATCAAATCCTTTTCTTGCTTTGGAAAATTATGGGAATAAAGGATGATCTTTGAAGGAGGTGTAGTTGATACGTCCTCCTAATTTGAAAAAATAAGGTCACTGCCATTGGACCGTAGCTGCAACATTTTCTTCATCCATGGCATCTTTCAGCTTCAGCATTTCTAAGCTTTCACTAAGGTTGATTTCATCCGCTTCCCGGATGCTTGGAATATCTACCGTAAATATTGGACGGGGAATCATAGGCTGTGGCAGCCTTTCTTCAGGATCTTCGCCCAGGATAGTGGTAATCATTTCTCCCTTGGACCATTTTATGCACTGGTGGAGGGTTGATGGAACAGCATTAGCATTATGGATCCATGTTCGTCCCAACAAGAGATTATAAGTGGGTGGCACGATGACGACATGGAACAGAACTGTGTGCACTGAATAGTTAATGAAGATTTCTAGAAAGATCTTGCCCTTTGCAGTCTGCCCATGATTGTCGAAGCCGTAGATAGTGATAGAATAAGGCACATATTCTTCTTCTTTCAATCCTAAGGCCTTTGCTGTCATTTCTGGGCAAATGTTTAGACTGCTGCCTCCATCGACAAGTACATGCGAGACAGTCATGCCCCTGGTTCTCACCACGATATACCGTGCATTGTTGTGAAAAGAATGAGGCTTTGGCAGATCCTCATCTGAAAAGGTGATGTGCGCATTAGTCATCGTCTGATTCACGATTTGTGTCATATCTTCTGGCGTAGTGCCTGGCTTTACCTTAATCTTTCTCAATAAATCATTTAGCTTCTCTTGATGCTTAGGAGAATTATGAGTTAATTCAAAGATCGAAATGTTAGAGAGCATTGTAATCGATTTTTGAAGATTAATGGCCCGCTCTTCTGCTGCTTTAGAGGTTTCTACTTTCTCTGCGCAGGCTTCTTTTTTAAGGAATCTTTTTGGAAAAACTTGAGTTTTTTCACTCTCAACTGATGTATTCCTTTGGTTAAAAAATGAGAGGATATTCATCCTATGAGACGTAGGCTGATCCTGATGTAGAACCATTTTCTGATGCTGGAGACTTAGTTCTTCAGTGGAGCATGGATGTATATGGCTTTGTAGAAGAAATGGGTGTTCTGAAATGGTTGATGCAGAATGTTTTGGGAATGGGGCGGAAAGGATTTCCATTTTGCCTTCCTCTTCATCTTCGATGAGAATGCTCTTATCAATTGTAAACACCCCAAATTTTCACCCTCATCCAGTGTTTATCCATTTCATATGTAATTGCATATCACTGCATACATTTTTGCATATCATTTCATCGCATTGCATGTCATTACATCTCATTTTTGAGATCCAGCACTCCTGTTTTCAAAACATTCAATCCAGATTTGAGTTTTAAAGCTTTCTTTCAAAATCAATTTCAAAACCTGGGTTTTTAGTCAACATTCTATCATTTTCCAACCCCAGGACTTTATATTTCAAAATATTTTCTCAGAAAACAATCTGGATTCATTTCAAACTCAATTTCAATTGATTTCAATTCTCAGATGAGACCCATTTAGGTGGTGTCGCTTCTGGATTCCTTTACTTGTCAAAAATCTTTAAAAATTTTAGAGTCCTAGTTCGATCAAGACTCTTTTTCCAGAGTCTAGTCGGATCAGAACTCTACTTTTCACTACCTTTTTACCTGTTTTTGGAGAAAACCTTTTAAAATCTTCTGTTTTGGCCAAAATTTTAGAGTCCTAGTTGGATCAGGACTCTTCTTCAAGAGTCCAGTTGGATCAGGACTCTTCTTTGGAGTTTCAATTGGATTGGGATTCTAATCTTTTACAGCTATTTTATTCGTTTTCAATCAAATCTTTCAAAAACTTTCAAAATGAGTCAGAAACTCAGAGTTTCAGTTAAAACAGCACTCTGTTCAGAGAGTCCTAGTTGGATCAGGACTCTGATCCTGATTTCAATTTTGAGAGAATCTTTCAGAAATCTTTCAATCTACCAAAACTATTACACTTTTATCAAAGAATTTCAAAATTCTGAGATTTTATCTCAGAGTCTTGATCAAATCAGGACTCTACCCCAGAGTCCTGATCGAAGCAGGACTCTATCCAAAATTGATTTTCTCACTTCATTTTCACTGGTTTTCAAAAGCTTTTCCCAAGTTTCATCATTTGCTCATCAGAAAACCAAAATTCTTAGAGTTCTGATCGAATCAGGACTCTTTCTTAGAGTCCTAATCAGATCAGGACTCTGAACCAAAATTCAATTTCATCCTGTTTTTAACTATTTTTCAAAATCCTCTCATTTGTTTTCTCAGAAAATCCAAAAATATGAGAGTCCTAGTTCAATCAGGACTCTGTTCTCAGAGTCTCAGTTGAATCAGAACTCTGTTCTATTTCAATACTTGTCATTGTTTACATTGTTCTTTCGTCTGTTTTTCAGAAAATACCAAAAAAAAAATCTAGAGTTTCAGTCCGATCAAGACTCTATCCCAGAGTCCTAGTCTAGTCAAGAGTCTGTTTTGAAGTCCATTGTCATTTCCATTTTTTATTTATTTCCATTTGTTTTCAAAAATTAGGTCATTTTGTAGAGTCCAATTGATCCAGGACTCTATTTCAGAGTTCTGATCGAGTTAGGAGTCTAACCCTGACTATATTTTCTGACTTGTTTCACCATTTTCGATGAAATCTTTTCAAAAACTTCTTAATTTGGCTTTTAAAAACCAAAATCACAGATTCCTAAAAATCTAGGACTCTAACCCGGAGTTCCAGTTCGCTTGAAACTCTACTTTCAAAACTTTGAATTTCAACTATTGATTTTAACCCCTTTTCAAAGCCATTTTCAGTATTTATTTCAAATTTTCAAAACTCTGATGTGGGGTCCACTCAGTTGGCGTCATATCCAGAGGAGTTCTGACCCAGTTGGAACTCTATGCCATTTCAAAACTTTTAATTTCAAGACTACTTTTGAATCTCTTTTGAAAATTCTCTCAATTTCAAGCTTCAAAATTGTTTTGAAAATTCAAGTGGGGCCCACTCAAGGTGGTGCCACATTTGTAAAAGTCAGGGTTAGACTAGGTTCTACTTAGGTTAGATGTCTATTCCATGTTGTTTTTCATGATTCTAATCCATTAGAATCGTTTATTGCATTATTTTTTATATTATTAACCAATAAAACATGTGATTTACCCTTTTAATGGGTTAAATCCATGCTTTTAAAGGTAACATCAAATTCCAGCCATTGATTCCCTGTATTTTATTTATTTATTTGTTTATTCATGTTTATTACACGTTTTCCAGCATAGAAATAATTGTTATTTTACTGTTTTAGTGTTTATTTTATTGTTTTTCATTAGTTAATGCATGATTTTCTAAGTTTCTTAGATTTCTGTGTGTTTTTAGTTTAGAACAGAAAAGAGAATGCTGTTTTGGATTGAAATATTCATTGTTAATGTCTGATTTTTTTATATGTGATACATGCATATGTAATTGAACTACTGTAAAAAAATCCGAGTTTTTGAGATTCGGGAACCCTGTCAGAAAAATCAAACACAAAATCGGGTTTTTAAAGCTTTAAAATCGTTGTTAAAATCAGAAAGGTAACTTGCTGTTATGATATTTTTCTCATCCTATATCCGATTTGAGATCTGTAAAGTTCCATGGATTCATATTGATTAAATCTATCTACTGTGAAATTTTGAGATTTTTTTATATATGTTCAGTAGTTTTCCTCTGACAGAAAGTGTGATTTTAAATTTAAAACTCGTTAGGGTTTACTAAAACCCTAATCAGACTTGTGTTGTTTATAAATCCCAAACTACAGATCCGATTCATAATTTGTAAAAGGTGAGTATTGTTATTTTTATGTCAACTGTTCACTGTTAAAATATCAGATATTTTAAATGAGTTTTGCTATTTATCCCGGAATTTTCAATTGTAAGTATCAGTTAGGACCAAAGTTAAAATCAATATATTCAAGTCTGGTTCGTCGGATGAGGATCTCCCTGGTTTTAATTGATTTTTCATATCTGTAAAAAGGAAAAGTTCTGCTTTTCTGTCTATTTGCTGTCTGTAAAAGTTCATAGATTTCCATGGAGGTTTGACCCCTGGTTCAGGTCTTGGACTGAGACTGGTTGGTGAATTAGGTCAAAAATAGCATATTTTTAGGGTTTGATGCCATTTTCGGATTAATTTAATGCCAAAAAAATATTTTTATAATTCTAATTTGATATTAGGGTTATAACAAGTGCAGGTACCAATTTTGAGGATTTTTAAAATCCGTTTGATGCTTAAATGGCTTGAATTGCAAAACAGGGCACCCGAAGAATTCCAAAACACTGCAAAAATCACAAAATTTGTGATATTCTTGGTTTTTCGTGCATAAGCATATATTTTTAGGGTTTAATCATATTCATAATCATATTAGGATACTTTATGTTAAATTTGATGTTCATTTGATTTCATTTAGTGCATAAAACCTAAGTTTTACCAAAATATTTTCTAAAAACCCTGATTTCAAGGCCATAGTCTTGCTATCGGGGGCAATTTGGTCATTTGACCTAAATTTCGAAATCCCTAACCCTAATTTTCATATTTTTAATCATGTCATAGCATATTTGGTTTGATATATTTTTATTTGAACTTCAAAACTTGCATTTTATCAAAATATCTTTCTGAAAACCCTAATTTCAAGGCCATAGTCTTGTTATTAAGGGTATTTTGGTCATTTTGACCTCAATTTCGAAATTTCAAATTTTATTTTCATATTTATTCAATCTTATTTCATATTTTATCAATTTTTATTTAAGGGAATCATGGAAAAGGCTTATATCTAGCAAAATCCAGTAACTTCTAGATATTACTGGATAAACCTAGAAAAGCCAACATATCATTACTAACAAAGTTTTCTAGTTTTGCAGGTACATTGAAGATTTTAATTTCATGTATTTAAATTTCAATAGTGATGTAAATTAAATGTAAACTTTGGAATAAGAATTTAAATTCCTGCATAGATTAGGATTTGCATTTCATATAGTTTAAACTTTGATATATAACTGCCATATATGTCAATTCATGAACATCTTATTAATTCACTATGGTTTACACGAATGGCACATACACTAGCTTTTATGAAGTTTATAAACTTGGTGGAATTCGTATTTATGGCCATAGTCAGAATATGAATGATACCCAGATTTATGATCTTCACATTAGCCACATTCAGCCTACACTCTTAGGATAACTTCAAAATGCACTGCATTTCTCAAAAATACAAAAGTATTTCTCAATTCCCCAAATCCATATTCATTCATTTCATGCATTTGCCAATTCCAATTCAAATCTCAATTCAAAGAAGTTCATTTTCTCAAATTTTTCTAAGTCTTATTCAAAAATTGATTTTCTCAAAATATGGATTTGCCAATGATATTTCAAGTATTTCCCAAGTTCAAAATTCGATTTTTCTAAGTTATATTTTCAATTTCAAAGTCCTAATTCAAAGAAATCAAGTTTTCCAAAGTTATTTCATATTTCTCAAAATCGATTTTCACAAAACCTCTAGATTCTTCAGAAATCGATTTTTTACTTTTCTCAGAAGTACATTTCAAATCCCAATTCACGATTTTGCATGTGATATCTATTCTAAGTGTTTCAGTTATTCAAAGCAAACATCATGTTTTTAAACTTGCATTTTCAGAAAATTCATAGCACATGCCTGATTCTATGTGCATTTAGAAATTAGAATATGATTTAGACAAGTTGAATAGAGCAGAGCAGTAGATTGATCCTTGGTTCAATTACCCTGGTAAAGGCGCCAGGAACAGTTGAACCTCGTACCGACAGGCGAGTCCCATTCTACGGAATTATCCCGCATTTTAAAAACGGAGGCGAGTTATTTTCAAAATCTTTTTCAAAGGTCAGTTTGACTCGCAAAAAGTAAAAATTTTGCAATGAAAACAGGTTTGGCGACCATGATGGGACTTGTCTTCGCCTGATTTATTTAATGCTCTACTTAGTTCAAGTTGTCAAAATCGATTTCCATGGAATGTCAGTTTTTAATTTATGCTATCATGTGAACCTAGGAGCCTAGACTTGAACCTAGCTGACATGGACTACATGTAGACTAGGTATGGTTTGGTAGGACCATATTGAGGAGGAAATTTTCATGCTCACATAGACTTAGGTCTAATACAACCCTCCTCAATCTAGGTTTGATTGAAAACAATGTTTGCTTCTTCAAAATTTTCAAAATCTCTATCTCTTTAGGTTTTAGAGCCTTCTGATTTGATTGCATGTGCTCATGTTTTCAAAAACCACCCCCACCTATATTGTTCCGGTCTTCACGTTGCTGGGATTTCTTCCAGAACCATAGTTCGGGACAGAGCCTCACAACTGGGCCACCTATTTGGGTGAAAACCCCCCTGCCATGTACCAAGAGCCATAGTCCAACGTATATCGGCAGGTGCTCAAGGATGTTGGAAAACTTGAACCTAGAACCAGAGAAATTGATTTTATGCCACGTACATTGAGCCTTGGCTTGAGTATATAGGCATAACTGGATTGGATACAGTTGATCTGAACCTTAGAGTTAGGATTAAGGTCCTACAGCTATTTCAAAATTTGTGCATCTAGAGTCAGCTTTTAGGGAATGCTGTATGTGCATACTTGTTTATGTAGGATGTGATTGAATATGTTATAGTCATTTCCTTTGTATTTTCCATATTTTCCCAATTTTCTAAAAAAACTGGACGATTTTCTCAAAAGTTCCCCAATCTATGTCCATGTACTGTCCACATTTTAAATCCTGAACGATTTTCAAATACTTCATTTTCTGAAGTACTTCTTTATATTTCAATAAACCCCGGACGATTTTCCAAATTTCCCTCCATTTTCTTCAAAACTCCAGGTTATTTTTCATCCTTTCTTTCTTCTGGATCTCGAATTTCCTGCTTTATTTTTATCCTGCCTGCATTTTCCTCAAATTTCCTGTATTTTCCCAAGTCTTATTCCAATTTTCCATGTTTTCCAGTCTGATGGCATCCAGTCAGCTTGATTCAGTCTTCCCTGAGGGTCACATCTCCTACGAGGTGCGACAAGGTCTTCCAGAACATCGAGTCCTCAGCACCGGATTCTTCTTCCCCCGGTGGTACTATTTATGGTTCAAGAATTTCTCTCGTATGTTTCCGGACCACTTGGACGATTGTGGGTTAGAACTGGCATCCGCAGTGGGAAAGCAGACAGTCAACGGCAATTTGATCCATGCACTAGCAGAACGGTGGAATCTGAGCACTTCTACTTTCTGGTTCCCATGGGGCGAGATGATAGTGTTGATAGATGAATTTTCAGAAATCATGGGATTGCCCGAGTCAGCCGGTCAGCCTGGAGATCCATTGGAGAAGCAGTTTTTGATCAATGTCAAGGGTCTGGATCCCCGAGACGCTTTAGCTCGCATGACAGGACGCAAGTCTAGGCCATTGATAGAGGAGGATGAAAACAAATATGTGGATCTGCTCGAAATCTACAAACAGCATAGGACATTCGTAGAAGTCAGCTCGTTGTCCAGGACAGCTCGAGAAAGAATTCAGCATGCAATGGTTTTGTGCACGGTGGGATTAGCTTTCTTTCCCGACGGACGAAATTATATGGATATCAGAATAGTTCAGCTTCTAAGGAGATGGGGAAGTCGACAAACCAGCCGCCTCTCGATAGCCATGACCGCACTCGCTTTTCTATACCGAGGGTTGACTCATTTCACGCTCGGAGAATCTATTCTAGTCGAAGGGTGCACTTATGCATTGCAATCCTGGTTCCTCCGGCATGTGCCAACCCGAGCCAGTTCATTCAGATACAATGGTAAAAAGCTTCTGCCAGTTGCGCGATACCGATTCTTGATCGACAACCTTCAGGAGGAAGAAGTCGTATGGGACTACTTTGATCGTCAGGAATCACCTCCCAGATATACTTACGCTTACGACAAGCGGTTCAGACTACTTGGCCCATTTTTCTGCTCATACTATCATCCAGAGCGGTGTGTCAGGCTGTTCTCTCAGAGGCAGAAGCGCATAGAGATTCGTCCACTAGCAGGGGTTCTGCGAGAATTCGACCTCACATCAGATCAATGGTCCGGAGCATACCATTCTGCCAGACATGGCTGGGATTCCTTTGTCAATCTTACTATTTTTCTTGGCCCTCGAGTGTCATCTGATTATCCAGAGTGGTGGAAAATTGTTTGTCCCCCTCCCCTCTGTCAAGTGTATTATTGATAAAATCATGTTTTTCCCCTCAATAAAATTCCTTTATTCTACATTTCACCTTGGTTTGACGACCTCGCCTAGGTAACAAGGCATATTTCCAGTTGTTTATTTTGCAAAGAATATCAACGCAATTGTCGTAATTCCAACGACGACTCAATCCCTAGTAATGGGATATTATTTCAATTGTCTATCAAAATTCTCAACAAATATTTTCCTCCAACCAAATTTCCTTCAAAAGCCTAACCATCAATTCTGCCCTGCAGAGAGCGTTAGCAACCTCTAGAGAGTTGTCGTGACATTCAATGGTTCATACAAGGTCCAAAAAGAAAACCACATCAGTTGAAGGCATCGCGTACTCAGTCGCTTCAGAAGAGGAAATGGACTCACCCCGTGGTCAAGGTCAGCAAGCAGAAGATGACGTAGATCCCCAGATGTACGTCATGTTCAAAAAGATGATGAGTAAGATGCTGGCAGAGCAAGCTGAAGCCAGTACTGAGCAGATTCAGATAAAGCAGAAGGATAAGGGTCGTGCCGCTAAGAATGTGAAAATTATCAAAAAGCAGAGTCGTCACGAGGAAATGTCTGACAAATCAGAATCAGCGGATGATACTGACAAGGAATATGAAACTAAGTAGGAATTCAAAAGGTCGACCCAGGGATAGGGGTCGGCTTATAAGTCCCGGACTCAGTCTGTTGACGACCCTACGCAGTCACAACTGAAAGATGTGATGAAGATGGTTAAGGATCTTCAAGCTCGTGACAAGGGTAAAAGGGTCTTTACAAGCGAAGACTTTTATGACGGATTGGATGGGGATGATGATCTCGATAACCTCCCCAAGAAATTCATTAAGTTTGATGGTTCGGGTGACCCAAAGGCACACCTCGCCCTTTTCTTTGCAGAGTGTTCCAAGTTCAGGAGGAATAACCGAGCCTTATTTCTTTGTTTCCCTCGCAGTCTGGAGGGTATTGCAGCAAAATGGTATTCAGAGCATATTAATCCCATAGAGCTGAAAGAGTTTGATAAAGTGGTCAATTTGTTTATTTAGCACTTTTTATTTAACGTCGAAGCCCTCCCGACTCTCAGCCACCTCTGCAGTCTGAAGCAGAAAGAAAATGAAAAAGCCAGGGATTTTATTCATAGATGGAGATCTGCTTGTAACAAAATCCGTGATCCAATATCAGAGGGACACGCACTATCCTTAATTTTGAGCAACTTCTCGCAACTCCTAAGGGGACTGATTTCCACCTCTCCATCAAAGACCTTCATAGAACTGATAGAACGAGCTGAATGGATTGAGTTGAGTATGGAAAATGGATCTTATGAAGGTTTCATGTTCACCAAAAGCAGCAGTCAGCAGGAATCTAACAAGAAAACCCATTTTACCTACTCTAACAACAAGAACCATTATAAGGGAAATGTGAAAGATCACAGCTCTGGCCCAGGGGGACTAAACCTCAGCAAAAATGAGCAAAAAGGTGAGTCAATTCTCTAGTATGATAAGCAACCTCAGCGATCTTTTGAGCAAGGGTTGAGACCTCAAGAAAAGTCGAAGCACGACAACTGGAGTTTTAAACGTGACTTTACTCCCCTAGATCAACCGCGTGAAGAAATCCTTAAATATATGTTGGCCAAGGAGATGATTAAGCTCCCAAGAGTCGATGATCCTCCTATCACTAGGGGAAGATTTAAAGATCAATTCTGCAAGTTTCATCGGGCCATGGGGCATGATACCGAGTACTGCTTCGTTCTTAGGAATATTATTCAAGACTATATCGATAAAAATATCCTTGTGGAAGGCAATGAAGAAGATAAAGCAGCCAGCTCATCAGCACCCTAAGAGCGACAAGGCCATCACTCTTTCATTCTTGCATTTTGCTTTCGTCATTTTGTATGGATGGCATGGTCTCATCTCTTTCATCAATAAAATTATTAATCTTCCTCATAGTTTGGCATCATCTTTTGTATTTCTTCTTCTTTACAAAATGTCTTTTTACAAGGAGTAACCTCTTTCAGAGTGTCTCCTGAATTCATCAAGAAGCACATCGTCAATCTTTCCACTGTTATCTTCAGAGAACATTCCTCAAATATCAATTATTTATCCTTTCATCCAATATCTTACTCCCCCATTACACTGGGGCATTATTTTAAAAATTGTCTTCAAAACATCCTGTATGCAGGCAGGATCAAGCAAATCTCTCATTTTGCACACATGTGTACTCATTTACATCATTTTGCATTTGCATGCATTCATTTGCATTTTTGCATACATCAACTTGCATCAATCCAATACCCATTTAGGATAAGGGATGAATTCTGAGACTCGTGGCATTTGTCTAGGTCAGCGTGAGGGTAAAGATTGAAAATCTCACATTACAATCATCAAGCGCTTTCTAAACACCAACCTTTTTCAAGTTTGTCCTTCGGGCCGAGTTTTTATCAAAACCATTTTTACCGGTCAACCTTCGGGTGAAGCCTACTTTCTAAATCCGGTTTTCACTGGTCGAACTTTCTGAATCTAGTTTTTACTGGTCGAACTTCCAGAATCTAGTTTTCACTGGTCGAACTTCCTAAATCCGGTTTTTACTGGTCGAACTTCTTGAATCCAGTTTTCACTGGTCAAACTTCTAAATTCAGTTTTCACTGGTCGAACTTCCAGAATCCAGTTTTCACTGGTCGAACTTCTAAATCCAGTTTTCACTGGTCGAACTTCCTAAATCCGGTTTTTACTGGTCGAACTTCCATAATCCAGTTTTCACTGGTCGAACTTCCAAAATCTGTTTTTTACTGGTCGAACTTCCAGAATCCAGTTTTCACTGGTCGAACTTCTAAATCCAGTTTTCACTGGTCGAACTTCCTAAATCCGGTTTTTACTGGTCGAACTTCCAGAATCCAGTTTTCATTGGTCGAACTTCCTAAATCCGGTTTTTACTGGTCGAACTTCTTAAATCCGGTTTTCACTGGTCAAACTTCCAAAATCCGGTTTTTACTAGTCGAACTTCCAGAATCTAGTTTTCACTGGTCGAACTTCCTAAATCCGGTTTTTACTGGTCGAACTTCCAGAATCCAGTTTTCACTGTTCGAACTTCCTAAATCCGGTTTTTACTGGTCGAACTTCCTAAATCCGGTTTTCACTGGTCGAACTTCCTAAATCCGGTTTTCACTGGTCGAACTTCCAGAATTCAGTTTTCACTGTTCGAACTTCCTAAATCCGGTTTTTACTGGTCGAACTTCCTAAATCTGGTTTTCACTGGTCGAACTTCCTAAATCCGGTTTTTACTGGTCGAACTTCTTGAATCCAGTTTTCACTGGTCGAACTTCCTAAATCCGGTTTTTACTGGTCGAACTTCTTGAATCCAGTTTTCACTGGTCGAACTTCCTAAATCCGGTTTTTACTGGTCGAACTTCTTGAATCCAGTTTTCGCTGGTCGAACTTCTTAAATCCAGTTTTCACTGGTCGAACTTCCTGAATCCAGTTTTCACTGGTCGAACTTCCTGAATCTGGTTTTTACTGGTCGAACCCTCTAAAGTCAGTATTCACTGGTCAGACTTTTTCAAAGCCCAGCGTTCGTGCGGGTACTTTTTTAAAATTCAGTGCTCGTACTGGTAATCTTTGAAAATCCAGTGTTCGTACTGGTAACCTTCCAAAATTCAGCGATCGTACTGGTAATCTCCCAAAACCCGGTATTCGTACTAGTAATTTTTCAAAACATAATGCTTGTATTGGCACATTTTCAAAATTCGGTGTTTGCACTGGTACACTTTAAAATTCAGTGTCCACTAATCTAGTTTTCCTTTGGGATTCGAGTTCCGACTCGAATCTTCTTTCCTTCTAGATAATCTAGTTTTCCTTCGGAATTCGAGTTCCGACTCGAATTTCTTTTCCTTCTAACCGGTCAAGTTTTCCTTTGGGATTCGAGTTCCGACTCGAATTTCCTTTCCTTCTGACCAGTCTAGTTTTCCTTTGGGATTCGAGTTCCGACTTGAATCTTCTTTCCTTCTAGATAATCTAGTTTTCCTTTGGAATTCGAGTTCTGACTCGAATTTATTTTCCTTATAACCAGTTTAGTTTTCCTTCGGAATTCGAGTTCTGACTCGAATTTCTTTTCCTTATAACCGGTTTAGTTTTCCTTTGGGATTCGAGTTTCGACTCGAATTTCCTTTCCTTCTAATTAATTTAGTTTTCCTTCGGGATTCGAGTTCCGACTCGAATTTCTTTTCCTTCCAACTGGTCTAGTTTTCCTTCAGGATTCGAGTTCCGACTCGAATCTTCTTTCCTTCTAGTTGATCTAGTTTCCTTCGGGATTCGGGTTCCGACTCGAATTTCTTCTTATTCCAAATTGATCTACCTTTCCTTCAGGATTTGAATTCCGACTTGGATTTCTTTTCCTTCCATAATGGACCAGGTTTTCCTTCAAAGATTCGAGTTCCGACTCGAGTTTTCTTTTTCTTCAGAGTTGGTCTAGAAAATCCAAGTTCCGACTTGAATTTTCTTTAAAATCCAATTCTCTTAGCTTTCCTTTACAAGTTTGAACTTCTACTCAAACTACCCTGCAAGTTGGTCTAGAAGATCCGAGTTCCGACCCGAATTATCTTTCAAAACCCAATTCATCTAGTTTTCCTTGAAGAATTGAATTCTGATTCGAATCTTCCCTCAAAAACCCAGTTTAGCACCTGGTCCATTCAAAGCTCACAAGTTAGAATCATTCCTTCTTAAGCTATGATCCTTAGGTTGAATTCCTATGGAATTGATAGTTCGTAGGTCGAACCTATGCGGAACCAATGCCGTTCTCAATAGAACCAATGTCGTTCTTAGGTTGAATCCCTATAGAACCCATGTCATTCTCAGTAAACCAATTCACAATTTCGACTTTTTTAGCCAATAAATTTCCAATTTCCAATTTTTAAATTCCCAATTTTCATATTTCCAACTTTCAATTTCAAATACCAAATTTTAGAACCCAAATTTCAAAATTCCAATTTCCAAAATTCGACCCTTTTGAGTCACCCAATACCCAATTTCAATCATTTTCTCTTGCGAGAGACCCTTTTTATAGGGAGAGTTTGAAGGGACTCGTGTCTTTGTGAACCGTTTGCAAAACAAAATTCTAAATTTCACACAAGAAACCCTTTTTATAGGGAGAGACTCGACGAAGACTTGCCTTCCTTGTGGCCCCATAATTTCAGACTAGGCCATTTCATCATGAAGGACCCTCTTTTCAGGGAGAGTGTGATGAACTCGTTCCTTCATAACCAATTTACCAATCTCACCAATTTCGGCCCCCTTTCTATAAGAGAAGCCTAATGTTAGGAAGTTTTGACGAAAGCTTAATTTCTCTTCGAAAGTTCGTTTTGCAAACACCTCCTCTTCAGGGAAGAGAGGAGTAATTTCTAATTCCAATTTCTGAATCTTCTCCTTTGGGGAAAGAAGAAGAGAATTTTTGTCACGGATGTGTTGCGTTGTGCTTCGAATGCTCGCTTTCACAAAGGATTTCAAGAAAAAAATTGCCAATTTGTCATTAAATATTTGTTGATTTCAAAAATCTTTATTGCACAAAATTATTACTTCAGAATACCTCCAGTATTACTTCCGAAAGGGCAATGCTTTCGCGAAAAAAGGAATCAAAGTTCAAAATCTTTCTATTGGCCAACCAAAAGATTTGAAGAATAAATCCGCGATATGGCCAACAAAGAATATTCAATGTTGTTGCAAAGCCATGAGTGATTAATATTGATCGCAGTCAATGGCACATTTTTAAAGACCATTCTTGAAAAATAAAGCAGTCGAAATATCCTGGGTGATACAGAAAAAAATCCACTCAATCTCCATATCTCCTCAATCACCTAAGCTGCAATTAAATATCTGCAAAAGGGATCTCTCAATTGTCGTCAAGATGAGGGCGAATTAAGCGAGTCGACCTCCGGGGCCAAAGAAGATTTGGATCATCTCGAAGATGACGGAGTTTGTGACAGATCCTTCCAGGGAAAGTTCAAATCACCGTCGAGATGAAGGCGAGTGTGATGAGCCTACCGACAAACCCTAAAAGATATTTAATTCCAGCTATCATCAAGAGATTTTCTACCAAAGAGCCAATAATCATCATGATAATCCTTGAGAGAAAAGAAGGATCGGAACATCTCTGAGATGAAGGAGTTTGTGACGTACCCTTCCAAAAAAAAAAGAGAGAGACAAGTCAGGACATCTCCAAAATGAAGGATGATGTAATTCCCGAAAAATCCAAGAGAGCTCCAATCTGGTAAAAAGAGACTGCATAAAGATCATCATGAGAAAAGAATCCCAGGATATCAGACTGCCGAATCTATCAAGAATCTTCTTTAATTTTGTGAAATTCTTTTATCAATATTCTTTCACCAATAGCTATAGCAATATCAAGAATACTTTCTTTCCCGTCTATATCAAGGAAATTGATAGCTTCCTTGAAAGAAAGCCAATCGCAAGCAATTTGAATTCGAATCTTGATTCTACGGAGTTAAGCCCAGTCGAAGGTAATACTTCAGGTAGAAAAGAGGGAATATTTTCACACCAATGTGCATCATTTTCAATTATTTTGAATCAACAACAATTTTCAACATTTTGACAGTAATTTCTAGCTATCCTGGCATGAAGCGAGAGCTTGAGGTTCATCTTTGGCGCATCCTGACACCATCCCTTTTAGGACTTGATTACGGGAGTTTTCAAGATTCCTTCCCTTCTTTGGTATAATCTGAGCGCACGGGCTCTCAGATTCGCACACTTCCCTGTGTCCCCACTGTCCCACCATAGACAGTCCAATTTCGGCTTGAGGTTAAGCCACCAATTTCAGCAAAAGGCAATTTCAAAAGCTATTTAGTCTCAGCAATGAGACGCCCAAAATCAAACCCTTTTCAAGCTTTAGGGACCCCAATTTCCTTCCTTTTGCAAAATCCCTATCGGATTCATTGTGCGGAAATCCGAAGGTTCCATCACGGTATCTTCTTTCGAGGATTCCGTCCATTTTCTGCCCGATCAGGTTAAGGGTACAAACCTGAGCCTCCTTTGATGAGGTATTCCATTTTCTGCCCGATCAGGTTAAGGGTACAAACCTGAGCCTCCTTTGATGAGGTATTCCATTTTCTGCCCAATCAGGTTAAGGGTATGAACCTGAGCCTCCTTTGATGAGGTATTCTATTTTCTGCCCAATCAGGTTAAGGGTATAAACCTGGGCCTCCTTTGATGAGGTATTTCATTTTCCACCCAATCAGGTCAAGGGTATAAACCTGAGCCTCCTTTGATGAGGTATTCCATTTTCTGCCCAATCAGGTTAAGGGTATAAACCTGAGCCTCCTTTGATGAGGTATTTCATTTTCCACCCAATCAGGTCAAGGGTACAAACCTGAGCCTCCTTTGATGAGGTATTTCATTTTCAACCCGGTCAGGTTAAGGGTTAAACCTGAGCTTCGTTCCATACGAGGTATTTCCCGTCCCATCCAGGTTAAGGGCAAAACCTGAATCTCATTTCTCCTTATTCTCCATTTCATATCTACCATCATCATTTGAATTAATTCTTTCATACCCAGTCATATTTATCTAACTGGGGCATTTTTATGGTTCAAATTTGGTATGTTTTCTTTGCCACTAAGCTCGGCTTTATACCGGCTTAGTAGCAAAGAGGGAAATCTGTAAACACCCCAAATTTTCACCCTCATCCAGTGTTTGTCCATTTCATATGTAATTTCATATCACTGCATACATTTTTGCATAGCATTGCATGTCATTACATCTCATTTTTGAGATCCAGCACTCCTGTTTTCAAAACATTCAATCCAGATTTGAGTTTTAAAGCTTTTTTTCAAAATCAATTTCAAAACATGGGTTTTTAGTCAACATTCTGTCATTTTCCAACCCCAGGACTTTATATTTCGAAATATTTTCTCAGAAAATAATCTGGATTCATTTCAAACTCAATTTCAATTGATTTCAATTCTCAGATGAGACCCATTTAGGTGGTGTCGCTTCTGGATTCCTTTACTTGTCAAAAATCTCTAAAAATTTCAGAGTCCTGGTTGGATCAGGACTCTTTTTCCAAAGTCCAGTCGGATCAGAACTCTACTTTTCACTACCTTTTTACCTGTTTTCGGAGAAAACCTTTTAAAATCTTTTGTTTTGGCCAAAATTTTAGAGTCCTAGTTGGATCAGGACTCTTCTTCAAGAGTCCAGTCGGATCAGGACTCTTCTTCGGAGTTTCAATTGGATTGGGATTCTAATCTTTTACAGCTATTTTATTTGTTTTCAATCAAATCTTTCAAAAACTTTCAAAATGAGTCAGAAACTCAGAGTTTCAGTTAAAACAGGACTCTGTTCAGAGAGTCCTAGTTGGATCAGGACTGTGATCCTGATTTCAATTTTAAGAGAATCTTTCAATCTACCAAAACTATTACACTTTTATCAAAGAATTTCAAAATTCTGAGATTTTATCTCAGAGTCCTGATCAAATCAGGACTCTACCCCAGAGTCCTGATCGAAGCAGGACTCTATCCAAAATTGATTTTCTCACTTCATT
The DNA here is from genome assembly GCF_984573655.1 of Nuphar pumila. Taxonomy (NCBI): domain Eukaryota; kingdom Viridiplantae; phylum Streptophyta; class Magnoliopsida; order Nymphaeales; family Nymphaeaceae; genus Nuphar; species Nuphar pumila. The sequence goes on from NC_143249.1 coordinate 55,804,036, forward strand.
TTCACTGGTTTTCAAAAGCTTTTCTTAAGTTTCATCATTTGCTCATCAGAAAACCAAAATTCTTAGAGTTCTGATCGAATCAGGACTCTTTCTTAGAGTCCTAATCAGATCAGGACTCTGAACCAAAATTCAATTTCATCCTGTTTTTAACTAATTTTCAAAATCCTCTCATTTGTTTTCTCAGAAAATCCAAAAATATGAGGGTCCTAGTTCAATCAGGACTCTGTTCTCAGAGTCTCAGTTGAATCAGAACTCTGTTCTATTTCAATACTTGTCATTGTTTACATTGTTCTTTCGTCTGTTTTTCAGAAAATACCAAAAAAAATCTAGAGTTTCAGTCCGATCAAGACTCTATCCCAGAGTCCTAGTCTAGTCAGGAGTCTGTTTTGAAGTCCGTTGTCATTTCCATTTTTTATTTATTTCCATTTGTTTTCAAAAATTAGGTCATTTTGTAGAGTCCAGTTGATCCAGGACTCTATTTCAGAGTTCTGATCGAGTTAGGAGTCTAACCCTGACTATATTTTCTGACTTGTTTCACCATTTTCGATGAAATCTTTTCAAAAACTTCTTCATTTGGATTTTAAAAACCAAAATCACATAGTCCTAAAAATCCAGGACTCTAACCCAGAGTTCCAGTTCCCTTGAAACTCTACTTTCAAAACTTTGAATTTCAACTATTGATTTTAACCCCTTTTTAAAGCCATTTTCAGTATTTATTTCAAATTTTCAAAACTCTGATGTGGGGTCCACTCAGTTGGCCTCATATTCAGAGGAGTTCTGACTCAGTTGGAACTCTATGCCATTTCAAAACTTTTAATTTCAAGACTACTTTTGAATCTCTTTTGAAAATTCTCTCAATTTCAAGCTTTAAAATTGTTTTTGAAAATTCAAGTGGGGCCCACTCAAGGTGGCGCCACATTTGTAAAAGTCAGGGTTAGACTAGGTCCTACTTAGGTTAGATGTCTAGGTGATCCAAAATTTAATTTTAAAAACCCCTATCTTCACTCTAGTTTCTAACTTTGATTTTAAAGTTTTAAAAAAAAATAGGTTTTTGAAAAACCCAAATGGCGCCACATTTGGGGTTTTTAGGTCAGTTAGAGGTCTAATTAGTAGTCTTAGGTTAGTTAGGGGCTTAATTAGAAAGGTCAAGAGTCAAAATCAATTTTAAAAATCCATTTTATTTAACTTTTAAACCATTGGTTTTTAAAGGTTTTAACTTCAGGTTTTAAAAACCAAATGTGGGTCCATACTAGGTGGTGTCACATTTGGACTTTTTAGGGTTTAATTAGGTATTAATTAGAGTTCATTTAGGGTTAGGAAACCACAAAAAATCGTTTCCCTTAGTGGATTTATTAGAAAGAGTCCTGAAAAAATGAAAAAACTCTTAATTAGCCCTAATTAAGTGACTTTTTGAAAAACTATAAAAAGGGACCTAAGGGGGGGATCTTTTTCTCTAAAATTTTTGTGGCTTCTCTCTCCTCTCTAGCACCTCCACCTTCATCCATTGCAGCTGCAGCCCCAAGGTGAGTTATTTAATATTATTTATTACTTTTTTATTAGTTTTTTATGATTTTTCAATAGATTTCACCATGGAAACTCTTGTGTTCATGGATTTCATCCAAGAACCCCAAAATCAATTCAAGAAGATGATCTAACTCTATTCCATGCTATTTTTTATGATTCTAATCCATTAGAATCGTTTATTGCATTATTTTTTATATTATTAATCAATAAAACATGTGATTTACCCTTTTAATGGGTTAAATCCATGCTTTTAAAGGTAACATCAAATTCCAGCCATTGATTCCCTGTATTTTATTTATTTATTTATTTATTCATGTTTATTACACGTTTTCCAGCATAGAAATAATTTTTATTTTACTGTTTTAGTGTTTATTTTATTGCTTTTCATTAGTTAATGGATGATTTTCTAAGTTTCTTAGATTTCTGTGTGTTTTTAGTTTAGAACAGAAAAGAGAATGTTGTTTCGGATTGAAATATTCACTGTTAATGTCTGATTTTTTTATATGTAATACATGCATATGTAATTTCATTTTCATATTTATTCAATCTTATTTCATATTTTATCAATTTTTATTTAAGGGAATCATGGAAAAGGCTTATATCTAGCAAAATCCAGTAACTTCTAGATATTACTGGATAAACCTAGAAAAGCCAACATATCATTACTAACAAAGTTTTCTAGTTTTGCAGGTACATTGAAGATTTTAATTTCATGTATTTAAATTTCAATAGTGATGTAAATTAAATGTAAACTTTGGAATAAGAATTTAAATTCCTGCATAGATTAGGATTTGCATTTCATATAGTTTAAACTTTGATATATAACTGCCATATATGTCAATTCATGAACATCTTATTAATTCACTATGGTTTACACGAATGGCACATACACTAGCTTTTATGAAGTTTATAAACTTGGTGGAATTCGTATTTATGGCCATAGTCAGAATATGAATGATACCCAGATTTATGATCTTCACATTAGCCACATTCAGCCTACACTCTTAGGATAACTTCAAAATGCACTGCATTTCTCAAAAATACAAAAAGTATTTCTCAATTCCCCAAATCCATATTCATTCATTTCATGCATTTGCCAATTCCAATTCAAATCTCAATTCAAAGAAGTTCATTTTCTCAAATTTTTCTAAGTCTTATTCAAAAATTGATTTTCTCAAAATATGGATTTGCCAATGATATTTCAAGTATTTCCCAAGTTCAAAATTCGATTTTTCTAAGTTATATTTTCAATTTCAAAGTCCTAATTCAAAGAAATCAAGTTTTCCAAAGTTATTTCATATTTCTCAAAATCGATTTTCACAAAACCTCTAGATTCTTCAGAAATCGATTTTTTACTTTTCTCAGAAGTACATTTCAAATCCCAATTCACGATTTTGCATGTGATATCTATTCTAAGTGTTTCAGTTATTCAAAGCAAACATCATGTTTTTAAACTTGCATTTTCAGAAAATTCATAGCACATGCCTGATTCTATGTGCATTTAGAAATTAGAATATGATTTAGACAAGTTGAATAGAGCAGAGCAGTAGATTGATCCTTGGTTCAATTACCCTGGTAAAGGCGCCAGGAACGGTTGAACCTCGTACCGACAGGCGAGTCCCATTCTACGGAATTATCCCGCATTTTAAAAACGGAGGCGAGTTATTTTCAAAATCTTTTTTGAATGTCAGTTTGACTCCCAAAAAGTAAAAATTGTGCGATGAAAACATCAATGCAATCCTGAATCAAGTTTTTCAGGACAAAACAATATTTTGTATCATGCCTTGTCGCCCTATGGAACTTGCACTACTGCTCCTTGAACCTTCCCATGATCACCGGCGGATCTTCAATTTTGGGAAGTTTTATCATCCCGTGGGATAGTAAATATTCCAGAACTTTTCCCAAAGGCTGATCGAGGGGAGTAAATTTTCGATCCTTGCTCCAATCGATATGCTTGGGCTTTTCCTGAAGATCCCCTTTTTGTTGAGGACCGCTTGAGAGAGGCTTATCATTGTTCTTGAAGAACTTTCCTTTTCTACCTTTGTTCTGCTCAGGTTTCGTGCCACTGTCGCTGCCATTCTTGCTGCTACTACCCTGATTATCCCCGGGAGCGTCGACTGAGTAAGTAAAGTGTGCCTTCTTCTTTGGATCCTGAACATTCTTGGCCAAAGTGACACCTTCATACATTCCATTTTCTACTCCCATTTTAAGTCATTCTGCTTGTTCTGTCAGTTCGATGAATGACTTGGATGGGTATGGGAAAATGAGGCTTTTCAGGGGCTGAGAGAAGTTGAGAATGATTTGGAGGGCATGTTCCTCAGAAATGGGATTTCTCATCTTATTATAAATACTCCTCCACTTATGGATGAAATCCCGGGCCTTTCATTGGGTTCCTACTTGAGGTTGCACAGATGGTTGAGCGTAGGCAGAGCTCCTGTATTGAACAGAAAGCGCTCAACAAACATGTTGACAACTTTGTCAAAATTCCTCAATTCAATGGGATTGACATGCTCGGCGTACCACTTGGCAGCTATCCCCTCCAAACTACAAGGAAAACATAGGAAGAGGGCGCAGTTATCCTCGCTGAACCTGGCGTATTCGGCAAAGAACATGGCCAAATGAGCTTTAGGATCGCCGGTTCCGTCGAACTTAATGAATTTTTGGGGGAGGTTTTCCAGATTGTTATCCCCTTCTAATCCAAGGTAGAAGTCCTGTCTGGTGTATGACCTATTTCCCTTGTCCCGGATTTGCAGATCTTTGGCTATCTTTGTCAATGACTGAATGGGATCTTCTGCGGGTGCCTCGTACTTGGGTTTGCTTACTGGCACAAGCTATTCAATTGTTCTCTTAGGTTGTCGCATATGCTTGGGGATATAAATCAGTTGTTCTTCTTCTTCAGAGTTCTTTTCTGCTGATTCTGAATCTTCCAAGGCACTGTCACGCTGTACTTTCTATTTACTGATTTTGATAGGCTTTTTCATAGGCTTCTTCTTAATCTTGCTTTTAGCAGCGGCTTTCTTCGAACCTGCCTTAGCCTGCTCAGCCATCATTTTTTACATCATCTTTTGGAAGACTCTGTACATAGCAGGATCAACATCACTCTCGTCCCCTAAGTCGTGCTTCTTAGATGATCTGGGAGAATTCATCTCTTCTCTCTCGCTATCGTTGTACTGCTGAACAGTCTGTTTACCAGCTCTTGTCTGAACCATCTTAGGATGCCAAAGTTTTCCTGCAGGATACGGGAATGGTTAGAGTATGGAAGAAACCTTTTTGACACAATTTTTTGAGAAAAGCAAGAATGAAGGGCTTTGGTAGACAATTTCAAGAGATTATCTCATTACCCGGGATTGGGTAATCACAAGACTTGTGATAATTGTGTTATCACTTTTATGATAACGGAGAAAATGTGTCTTGTTACCTAGGAGAGGTCGTCAACCATGATAAAAGATATTGAAGAAAAGTAGGAGGAATGTCCCATTTAGCCGGGATGAGGTCGTCACCAGAATCGTGACCATTTGTGTTATAAAACAATACAAGAAATAAAATTTGGCCCAAAAAAGTAATTTTTATTGATAGTAATATTCAAAGACAAAGAGAGGGTGGGCAAACAGTTTGCCACCACTCTTGGTATTCAGAAGATACATTTGATCCCGGAAATACAGATAGGGAAATGAAGGAATCCCAAGTATATTTGGTGACATGGTATGTCCCAGACCACTGATCCGACTGCAGGTTGAATTCTAGCATGTTGTCCGTCAAGAAGCGGGTGTTGGCACGAACCTGTCGCTGCGAAAACTGTTTGAGACATCTTTTTGGCTGATAATCAACACAGAAGAAGGGGCCAAGCAATCTGTAGCACTTGCTGCGAGCGTAAGTGTAACAAGGAACTGTTTCTTTTTTATCGAAGAAATCTCAAACAACCTCCTTCTGATGAAATTTCTCGATCAAGGCTCGATATTGAATGGCTGACTTTGGCTGCTTATTGCTGAATCTGAAAGAACTGACCTTTGATGGTACATGTCGCAGGAACCACGACTGCGGGGCATAAGTGCATCCTTCCACTAGAATGGTCTCTTTGAGGGCAAATCGAGCCAAACCTCGATAAAGAAAAGCCAAGGCTGCCATAGAAACTGAAAGCTGACGGGTCTGCTTGCTTCCACATCTTCAAAAAAGTTGGGCAACTCTAACATCTATGAAATTCTGACCATCTTGGAAGAAAGCTAATCCTACTGTGCATATGATCATGGCATGCTGAATTATGTCTTTTGCTACTCGAGACAAAGTGTCAACCTCTTCGTAAGTTCCGTACTTGCGATAGAGTCCGAACAGGTCAATGAACTGATTCCCGTCAATCTCAGTAAGAGGCCAAGATCTGCTCCCTGTTGCTCGGGCCAAAGCTTCTCGAACATCTACCCCTTGATGTTGATTAAGAACTGATGCTCAACAAGATCATCTGGCTGACCAACTGGTTCGGACAATCCCATAATATCATTAAATTCGTCCATCAGTAGAGTCATTTTTCTCCATGGAAACCAAAATGTACAGGTACGTGGATTCCACCGTTCTGCCATAGCTTGAATCAAACTCTCGTTGATAGTTTGTTTGCCTACTGCTGATGCCATTTCCAACCCACAGTCATCCAAGTGGTCTGAGAACATACGCGAGAAGGTGGCGAACCAAGAATAATACCACTGAGGGAAGAAAGAATGAGACTGGATGACCCGATGATCCGAAGATCCATCTTGTATCTGATAGAAGACATGATCTCGAGGAAAGACAACATCGAGAGAATCAGACGCCATCGAAATGATACTAGAGCAAAGAAGAAATGAGAAAATTTTAGATAGAATGCAGGATTTATGGATAGACTCTTGAAGAATAAATATAAAATCTGGAAATTTTTGAGAGATTGAGGAAAGTTTAAAAAGGATTTTTCCAGGGTTTTAAAGAAAATTTGATCCAAAAAAGAAAAGAAATGTAGGTAGAGGAAAATATACACCTGGGGTTTTTTGAAAGTAAGGGAAAATTTTGAATAATACACCCAGGGTTTTTGAAAGGGTTTGATACATATATATGAGAGAATAAGAGAAATATCACATAACCAAAGTTACACAAACAAGGATGCGCATACAACACTTTCTAAAGGCTGACTCTAAATGCAATATTTGAAACGACTGGTAGGACCTTAATCCTAACTCTAAGGTTTAGATCATCTGATTCCAATCAAGATAACCGATATACTCAAGACGAAGCTCGAAGTACGTGGCATAGAAATATTTCTCCGGTTCTAAGGTAATGGCTTCCCAACATCCTTGAGCACCTACCGATATACCTCGGACTATGGCCCTTAGGTACGTGGTAGGGGGTATGAACCCAAATAGGTGGTCCAGTTGTGAGGCTCTCTCCCGAACTATGGTTCACTGAGACAGCCCAACAACGTGAAGACCGAGACAATATAGGTAGGGTTGTTTTCAAAAATATTTTCAACATGCAAAAAATCAGATGGCTCTAATGCAAGTCCTAAAGAGATAGAAATTTTAAATGAATAGAAGCATACACTTGTATACATTGTTTACATTCAATCCCTAGAATTGAGAAGAGTTGTATTTCAGACCTAAGTCTAATGTGAACATGGAATAATCTCCTCAATATGGTCCTACCAAACCATACTTAGATCCTATATGCAATGATGTCAGCTTAGGATAGAGTCTAGGCTCCTAAGGTTTGCATGAAAATGAAACTGACATTTGTTAGAATAAAGACTTAGATAATATCAAGGCAAAAGAAAAAGGCATTAAATTTGACCGGACGAAGACGAGTCCCGTCTCGGTCGCCAAACCTGTGATCATCGCAAAATTTTTCCTCTCTTGTGGTTTTTTTCTCTCTTTCTTCTCTTTTCCTTTCCAACTTCTATTTCTTCCTTTTTTGAAAGGAGAAGATAAAAGGCAGAAAAGAAGAGAGAAGAGAAAAGAAAAGAAAAGAAGAGAAGAGAAGAGGAACTCTTTTGTGGGGTCTCACTTGACCTTAATTTTAAAGATATTTAAGGAAATAACTCACCTCCGTTTTGAAATATTTGCGGAAAACTGGGAGACGGGATTCGCTCGTCGGTACGAGGTTCGACCATTCTTGGCGCCTTTACCAGGGGTAATCGAACCAAGGGTCGAATTCATGTATTTTGCTTTGCTAAAAGATTGTCTAAGAATTTATTCTAAGTCTAAATGCACAGAGAATCATGCTTGTGCAATGCAAGGATGTATGCTCCTTTTGAAAAATGATTTGGAAATCCCCAAGTGTTTCTGAGATGAATCTGATAATAGGGTGAAGAGATGGTTTTTTAACTTAGAACTTTGAGATTTAAAGTTCTAAGTCTTTGAAATAATCAAAGTTTTGGGAAGATAAATCCGGACTTTGAAAAGAATGACTTTGAAGTTGAAATAAAAGGAGAAGAAAGGAATTTTCAAAGTCATAGAATGGACTCTGAATTAAAGTTTTGAATCAGGATAGAGATGAAATTTGGAGTATAATTTTTGAATTTCAGTTTTAAAGTTTTGAAATCAGGGTGAGATTTGAGAAATCCCAATAGAATTGAGAAATAGAATTGGTTTTTAGAATTTTTGGAAAATCAAGAAAAACTTGGATTTTTAAATCTGGAATGAAAATGGAATTAGATTTGGAGATAGAATCTGAATTAAAATTTGGAAATCAGGATGGAATGTGAATTTTGGATCCTAAAGGGAATTTGGATCTGAAATTTGGGATAGAATTTGGATCTGAAGTCTAAGACCCAAGATGGAGTTGGATTCTGGATCTAGGATCCTAAATGGGGATCGAATTTGAAGTCTGAGATACGAGATGGAATTGGATTCCGGATCCTAAAAATGGGTTTTTGGATCTGAAATCTGAGATCCAAGAGGAAATTGGACTCTGGGTCCTAAATGAAATTTGGATCTGAAATCTGAGATCCAAGAGGAGATTAGATTCTGGGCCCTAAATGGAATTTGGATCTGAAGGTCTGAGATCTAAGGTGAAGTTGGGTCTAACTTTGGATTTGGATTTTGAAAGTCCAGATGGATCTGGGTTTTGGAAACCTAGATTGAATTTAAAACTTTAAGAAGATTTAAATTTTGAGATTCATAATCAATCTCAACTTTGATTTTTGAAATTTAAAGAAAACTTGGTTTTAGATCAGAAGATGAATCAGAAACTCCAAAGTTTATATTGAACTTTGAAATTTGAATTTTGAATTAGATTGAAAATTTGAAGTTTGAATGCAAAACGATTTTGAAATTCCAAAGTCAAATTGGACTTTGAAATTGAATTTTTGAATCTTTAAATGAGATAGAATTGAATTTGAAATAAAAGCTTGAAGAAAGATATTCAAAATCACTTGGGTTTTTTAAAAAGAATTTTGAAAATGTGATGCAATGCTATCCTAAATGATGAATGGATTTAAATAATTTTGAAATTGGATTTGAAAATCATATTTTATTCTTCAAATGAATGTAAATAAGATTGATGATATAATACATTCTTGACTATGGTCATTGAATGTATTATATAATAATCATATCTAAATTCAAATGAACAACAAAATACATTTTGGTGCTTTTATAGAGTTTAAAATGAAATTAATTCTCAATATATCCTGACTATGGCCATTGATATATGTATTGAATCAATTTTAGACTAAACTCTGATAAAAGAGGGAAAATATTTAAAGAAAATATGATGAATTTTGAAAAGGATCCAGTGTGGATCCAGTGTTAATTTATAAAAGATAAAAATCCTAAGTTTTGTTTACATCCTGACTATGGCCATTGATGTAAATCATCAACTTAGGATTAATTACCTTTCGTAAAATGGTACACATGCCATTTGTGTTTCACCATTGTGAGATTTTAAAAAATAAAGGTGAAAGCATGAAAACAAGTAATTTATGATATTTACAATGCTTATTCATTCTATCTAAAACAGGAAATGTAAATTCTCATTAAGATCTAACTATTACAACACATAAAATTGAATTTACAACTCCAAGTAATGAACTTTTCCACATATTCCTTTGCAAAATACTTGATTAGTATGAACATAGAGAAGAATGGCATATATCGCATGGAGGTCAATGGTAAAATGCTCATATGCCAAGATATAAATGGTGGAAAGATGGAGAATGATATTATATACCTATATACATACACACATATATATATATATATATATATATATATATATATATATATATATATATATATATATATATATATATATACATAGGGCATATACAATGGCTTGTAAGATAGGAAATGTGGTGAAGGGTTGTAGCCGTTCATGACTGTTGTAGAAGGCAAAAGCCATAGTGGCTTAGGATGAACCACCGTGGGAGGCAACAACCATGATACTTCACACTGAACTGATGCGCAGGTTAGAACCATAATAGCCTACCACGAATTGATATAAATGGCAGCAGAGGCTGCTATCATTTGGAATGAACTACTCTAAGAATCCTAGAGGCAACAACAAATCAAGAGAACTGCTTTGAAAGGGGGGGGGGGGTGACTGTGGCAGCAATAGATGGAAATGTAGTGGGTATTCATTGTGAGTTGCAGCAAAGCAACAGATGGAAATGCAAAGGAGCAACAAGTAAGGGTTGTGCAGTGAATGCTGTAAAAAGGTATATGAAGTGGATATGATATATCAGGCTGTGCATGGGGTCTATATAAGAGCATATAAGGACTGTAGGTGTGAGTGTTTAACTCACATTCTTTGCTGAAATGGTCTGGTCCCGTGTATATACATCTTAGACTCAGATTGGCAGGGGATGTGGGCATCTATTGCACCAGCTGTGTATGCATATGGTGTATATGATGTGGCAAGTAAATGGGCGATGTGCACAGTGAGTAGGTGGTGTGTGCTGCATAGCAGATGTGCAACAACGATAGAGTGTGAAAATGAGTGGAACATGACAGTGGAGTGGGTGATATATTTGCAAAAGGTTGTTGTAATGTAGTGATGGTAACTAGTTATAATAATGAACAGAGCTTTTAGGCAGTCTGAGTCTCCTTTTTTTTCCTGCAACAAGTTCTGTCCATAACCATGACCATACAATGAACCATGAAATGCTCAAAAGCAGCCAATGAGGAATCTTCATTCAAGTAGAATTCCATTATGGATGACAGAATTCATTCCTTACTAAGTGAACAAGAATAAGTGGTCTAAATCAGGACTGAAGCCTTCATTATCTCACAACATGAGGTCTTAGTAAACTGCAAAACTCATGGTTGAGATGATGAACAATATGCAACCGAAAATATGGGATATGACATAAAGAGAAAAGAAAAATGTAAGTGAATTATCATACAGATGGTATGCATAAGGGACATATAACCTGAATGTAGAGATATAACAGTGATTAATGATGTAAGGGCAAGGTTGTGAGTACTTGAATGCTGGAGACATAAGTATTGCAGATTTTCACAAACTACAGATGCAAAGTGAGGAAAAACAATTAATTATCTAAATCCAACCAGTTTTGATCAGTTGCTGACTAAGGGGACAATCACAACTTGATATGTGGAGAAAGCAATTACAGAACGACCAAGAAAACAACTTAAGCTTGACGTTCTTCTCAACAAAAATAATGCAAGACATGTATGGTTTCAATTTTGCTTTCGAATGGATATGGTCTCTAACATATCTGAATCATAGAGCACCATGATCTTCTCTTCTCGAACTATATTTGAAATGCTTATGAGATCACCAAATCTCATTTCTGACTCAATGATGTCCCACTGTAAGCCAGTGGTGATATTGCTGTTGCTCACTCATTTTAACTGGTCTTACAAACCTGTGAAAAGAATCCACCAATCTCGTAATCCTTGCACAAACCATTGCAACAGGAGAACATAGAAATTTAATTTTCCTTTTCAAGTCCAGCATCAAGAGATAATCCCAACGTTGAAGAGACAGGAAAACTAGGAGTAGTCAGGTTATTTTGAAGGAGTTGATGATAATCTCATCTCAGGCAATCATTATATCTACCGATTTACAGAAGTTATTGTTCTGTTAAACAAGAACCAGCACATATTAAACCCAACTGAGGACATATACTTACTGTTATGGAAAATAAGCAGAAGAGAAAGCAACATCAGATATGACTGCAGCAAATTCACATTGTCCAATGGAAGATATTAGCGGATATCATAATGAACCAATGAATTAAGTAAATTCAGGCTCATGTATACACTTCTCATAACAAAATTTACCAAATGTATAACCACATCCAAGACATTACTTATCAGAAGTGATGCCACAAGGTTCAAGTGATTAGATACAGAACAAAGGAAACCCATGAAGACACAACTTACTCAAGGCATTTTAACAAGGGAAGGATCACGATATACCATGCCTGATCAAATGTTGATTAGCCGATCAACCATGGCAGAAGTTTGAGGAACCTAAGAACATAGGCCAATGTTAAAACATAAATCTATGTTGTAATGATTTAGATGCTAGAGAAGCTCATTTCAGGTTAAAATTTTAATGGAAAATTGAAATGAAAGGAGAAAACATAAACAAACGCACGATTCGGGCAGAACCTCCTTAATCACCTCAAGATGGGCGTTACACTAATCGGTGGAAATTACCATTCAGGATTTTGTCATGAATTGATTTTCACGATGGCTCTGTTCATATCAAAGATCAATGCCCAACTCTTGAGGTTCTAAAATGATAATGCGATAGAAAGAAATAAAAGAATCGTTGGTATTGATTCGAGGAACAAACAACAACAAAAAAAAAGAAATAACTAAAATGGAGTGACGATGAAAACAAATGATCTGAGAAAATAAATAAAAGAAAAACGTCATATGAACAGGAAACCCAGATTCACAAGAAAATCAGTATATAAATAAGAGAGCACCATGAATCAACAGAGAAAAAAAATGTTGAATCTGAATCGTTAAACAGGACGAAAACAAGTAAATTATAAAACAAAAAGAGGAGAAAAAAAAACATTGTTGGAACGCTTCCGCTCCTCTTGTTATTGCTTATCTGCAATCTGATTTGCTATAGGCAAATCGGAATTGCAGGGTATGCGTTAATGGGTGAAACAAAGCAAAGCAAAGGAAAATAATAGAGGAAAGGGGGAATACAAATCAAAAGGAAGAGGTTTAAGCAACGAGAAGGGAAATGCAAGGAATTTCAAGAAAGACGAGAGATATGTACTCACTGAGGATTCTGCTGATATTCAATCGGTCCTTCACTGATTGAGGAGGAAACACCAGAGGTTGAATGGTGGTTAACAAAAGATGTCTCTCGAGGGTTGTTGCGTGAATGGAAAATCGTGGATCTCAAAGGAAAAAAATGGGTGATCAGAGAATTGTGGATGATGTTGATAATATTTTAGCAGGAAAACTCGATGCCCCTTGAAGAGGCTTGAATCCCCCTTCTTAAAGAGAGGATGGAAGTTTCCTGAAGGGGAATTCATTAAGGATTGAAGGCTGAGAGAAAAAGAAGTTGTTGAAGATCGACGATGGTGGGGAGAGAAAGGGAAACGCGCGGGAATGAGCCGTTGTAAATTTTTGCCTTTTTCCAAAAAGAGGGTTCCTTTTAAGAAACTTTTTGTAAAATGGTTTAAAATGAGGTTTTTAGCAAATATAACTTCAAAAAGCTTAAAATCATTTGTTTTTCTCGTAGTTTTTCCAATTTTTTGGTTTTTGTGTTATTTTTTCAATTTTTTGCATTTTTAGAATAAAATCCTAAAGTTTTACGAGAAAACAAAGATTAAAAACTAATAATTTTTTTTTTTGTATTTTTGCAAAAAGATTTACAAAAGAGAGTTTTTCTGAGAATCCAAAATCTATTTCTCTGAAAAATTCTTCAGAAAGCGAATTTGGACCCAGAATGTGAGGTGATATTCGAGGTTTGGACCTCGAATCGAGAAAATATAAAATAGTGGATCCAAATGGGTGCCGAATGAGCTGTTTGAGCTATTTAGAAAATGTTTTTTTTTGGTATTTTATAATTTTGATTTGTAAATTGAGTAACGAGGCTCAAATTTGGACCTAAAACACCGGGTTCGGCTCCAAAATCGAGTTTGAATGGAATTCAATCTAGAAAATTCGGAGAACAACTGAAAAGTAACTTTGATTTTCTCAGAAAATGGAGCCAGTGGCAAAAAGGTCATTTTTATAAAACTTTGAAAAATTTGGGGTATTCACACCCATCCATTAGTACTTATGCATCCATATAGGCCTTTCCTTCCTTATCCTCAACGTACATTTTTTGCAGGTATATATATATATATATATATATATATATATATATATATATATATATATATATATATATATATATATATATATATATATTTCATCATGCTTAGCCATGTGCATGTTGGTCCAAAGCATGAGTGTTTTCCATTTTTGCCTCAAGCTAACCTGTTTCTTTCTTCTTCTTCTTATTTTTTACAAGGAAAGCCTGAATGATCTAGACTCTCTTCCTTACATCAGGAATCTTTGATCTTTCAATTAGAGATTGTAATAGTTAGATATTAATGAGAATTTTAATTTACAGCCTTAGATAGAATGAATGAGCATATAAATATCGTTTGTTGCATTATTTCTGAAAATTCACAAATGGGAACACGAATGGCACGTGCACCATTTTATAAAAGGTGATTAATAATAAGTTGATGATTTACATCAATGGCCATAGTCAGGATGTAAACAAAACTTAGGATTTTCATCTTTTATAGAATAACACTGGATCTACACTGGATCCTCTTCAAAAATCATCATATTTTTCTAAATATTTTTCTCTTTTATCAGGGTTTAGATTAAAATTAATTTAAAATATATATCAATGGCCACAATCAGAATATATTGAGGGTTAATTTCATTTTAAACTCTATAAAAGCACTAAAATATATTTTATTCTTCACCTGAATTCAAATATGATTATTATATAATACAGTCAATGATCATAGTAAGGAGTGTATTATATCCTCAATCGTATTTACATTCATTTAAAGAATAAAATATGATTTTCAAATCCAATTTCAAATTCTTTAAATTCATTCATCATTTAGGATAGAATGGCATCATATTTTCAAAATCCAAGTGATCTTGAACATCAAATCTTCAATTTCTATTCATTCTTCTATCTTATTTCAAAGATTCAAATTTCAATTTCAAAGTCCAATTTAACTTTGAAATTTCAAAATTCATTTTTTATATATTCAATTTCCAAATTTAAATCAAATTTCAAGGTTCAAATTAACTTTGAAATTTATGATTTATCTCCTAAATTCAAAGTTCAAAATCAAACTTATTCTTCATCTTCAAAGTTATACCTAAAGATTGAGTCTTGATTCTCAATTTATAATTAAAGTTTTGAGATTGATTCTAAATCTCAAAATTCGATTCTCTTCTAAAGTTTTAAATTCAATCTGGGTTTTCAAAACCCAGATCCATCTTCAAAAGTCTCATTTGGGCTTTCTAAATCCAAAATTAGAACCCAATTCCACCTTGGATACAGATTTCGGATCCAAATCTATATTGGATCTCAGACTTCATATCCAATTTTCACTTAGAATTCCAGAATTCAACTTCATTTTGGATCTCAGACTTCAGATCCAATTCCATTTAGGATTCCAGATTTCGAATCCAACCTCATTTTTTGGATCCCAGACTTCATATACAATTCCATTTAGGATTCCAGATTTTGAATCCAACTTTATTTTGGATCTCAGACTTCAGATCCAATTCCATTTAGGATTCCAGATTTCGAATCCAACTTTATTTTTGGGTCTCAGACTTCGGATCCAAATCCATTTAGGATGCCAAATTTCAAATCCAATTCCATTTTCAGATCCCATCTGAACTTCTTAAATCCATTTCTATTTTTAAATTTCATTTGGATTTCTTAAATCCAAAATTCCATCCTGATTTCCAAACTTCAAAATCTGGAATTCAATTCCATTTCAAATATTTTCTCTCCTAAATCCAGGTTCAAAAGTCAAGTTCAAAGTCCATTTCTGACTTTGAAAATTCCTTTTTCTCTTTTCTCGGCTTCAAAACATTCTTTTCAAAGCCTAGATTTATTCTCCCAAAACTCTGATCATTTCAAAGACTTAGAACTTCAAAATATCTTTCCTGATCTATCTCAAGTTCTAAGATAAATTCAATTATTTCAAATCATTTCTTCATCACATTTACTTCAGAATCACTTGGAAAATCTCATATTTCCAAAAGTGTTTTTCTCAAAAGCATACATTTCTGCATTGCACAAGCATGATTCTTTGTGCATTTAGAACTAGAATAAATTCTTAGATCATATTTTAGCAAAGCAAAGAAGCATAAATTTGATCCCTTGTTTGATTACCCATGGTAAAGGCGTCAGGAATGGTCGAACCTCATACCGACGAGCGAATCCCGTCTCCCAATTTTCCCGTAAATATTTCAAAACGGAGGCAAGTAATTTTCTAAATATTTTCAAATTTAAGGTCAAGTGAGACTTTGCAAAAGAGTTCCTCTCTCTTGTTCCTTCTTCTCATTCTCTCTTCTTTTCTATCTTTTATTCCCCTTCAAAAAAGGAATAGAGGTAAGAAAGGCGAAGAGAAAGGAAAAGAGGAATGAGAGGAAAAAATTTGCGATGATCATAGGTTTGGCGACCGTGATGGGACATCATCTTCGTCTAGTTGAATCTATGCCTTTGCTTTATTTTGATATTATCTAAGTCTTTATTCTAACAAATGTCAGCTTCATTTCCATGCAAATCTTAGGAGCCTAGATTATGTCCTAAGCTGACATCATTGCATATAGGATTTAAGTATGGTTTGGTAGGACCATATTGAGGAGATTATCCCAAGCTCACATTAGACTTAGGTCTGAAATACAACTCTCCTTAATTCTAGGGATTGAATGTAAACAATGTATACAAGTGTATGCTTCTATTCATTTAAAATTTCTATCTCTTTAGGACTTGCATTAGAGCCATCTGATTTTTTGCATGTTGAACATATTTTTTAAAACATCCCTACATATATTGTCTCGGTCTTCACGTTGTTGGGATGTCTCAGTGAACCATAGTTTGGGAGAGAGCCTCATAACTGGACCACCTATTTGGGTTTGCGCCCCCCTACCACGTACCTAAGGGCCATAGTCTGAGGTATATCGGTAGGTGATCAAGGATGTTGGGAAGCTATTACCTTAGAACCAGAGAAATATTTTTATGCCACGTACTTCGAGCTTCGGCTTGAGTATATCGATTATCTTGATTGGAATCAGATGATCTAAACCTTAGAGTTAGGATTAAGGTCCTACCAGTCATTTCAAATATTGCATTTAGAGTCAGCCTTTTAGGGAGTGTTGTGTGCGCATCTTTGTTTGTGCGGCTTCGGTTATACGATGTTTCTCTCATTTTTATATATATCAAACCTTTTTTAAAAACCCTGGGTGTATTATTCAAAACTTTCCCTTGTTTTTCATAAACCCCAGGTGTATATTTTCCTTTACCTACATTCTTTTCTCTTTTAAATCAAATTTTCTTCAAAACCCTGGAAAATTCTTTTTAAATTTCCTCGATCTTTCAAAAATTCTCAGGTTTGTATATATTCTTCAAGAGTCTATCCATAAGTCCTGCATTCTATCTAAATTCTACTCATTTCTTCTTTGCCCCAGTATCATTTTGATGGCGTCTGATTCCCACGATGTTGTCTTTCCTAGAGATCATGTCTTCTATTAGATACAGGATGGATCCCCGGATCATCGGGCCATCCAGTCTCATCCCTTCTTCCCTCGGTGGTATTATTCTTGGTTCGCCACCTTCTCGCGTATGTTCCCAGACCATTTGGATGACTGTGGATTGGAGATGGCATCAGCAGTGAGCAAGCGAACCATCAATGGAAGTCTGATTCAAGCTATGGCAGAACGGTGGAATCCACATACTTGCACATTCTGGTTTCCATGGAGAGAGATGACTCTACTGATAGACGAATTCAATGATATTATGGGATTGCCTGAACCAGCTGGTCAACCAGATGATCCTGTCGAGCAGCAGTTCCTGATCAACATCAAAGGGGTAGATGTTCGAGAAGCTTTGGCCAGAGCGACAGGGAGCAGATCTTGGCCTCTCACTAAGATCAATGGGAATCAGTTCATTGACCTGTTCGGACTCTATCGCAAATACAGAGCTTACAAAGAGGTTGACACCTTGTCTCGAGCAACGAAAGACAGAATTCAGCATGCCATGATCCTATGCACAGTGGGATTAGCTTTCTTCCAAGATGGTCAGAATTTTATAGATGTCAGAGTTGCCCAACTCTTTCGAAGATGGGGAAGCAAGAAGACCTGTCAGCTTTCAGTCTCTATGGCAACTTTAGCCTTTCTTTACCGAGGCTTGGCTCGTTTCGCTCTTGGGGAGACCATTCTGGTGGAAGGATGCACTTATGCCCTGCAGTTGTGGTTCTTGCGACATGTTCCATCAAAGGCCAGTTCCTTCAGGTTCAACAGTATGAAGCCAAAGTCAGTCATTCAGTGTCGAGCCTTGATCGAGAAACTGCATTAGGAGAAGATCATTTGGGATTTCTTCGATAGGAAAGAATCAATTCCTTGTTACACTTATGTTCGCAGCAAGTGCTACAGATTGCTTGGCCCTTTCTTCTGTGTCTATTATCAGCCAGAAAAATGTCTTAGACAGTTTTCGCAGCGGTAGGTTTGCGCCAACATTCGCTTCTCAACGGGCAACATGTCAGAATTTAATCTGCAGTCGAATCAGTGGTCTAGGGCATACCATGTAACCAAATATACTTGGGATTCCTTCATTGCTCTATCTGTATTTTCTGGATCAAATGTATCTTCTGAATATCAAGAGTGGTGGAAAACTGTATGCCCACCCTTTCTTTGTCTTTGAATATTACTATCAATAAAATTTACTTTTTGGGCCAAATTTTATTCTTTTATTTTGTTTTATAAATGGTCATGATTCTGGTGACGACCTCATCTCTAGTAAAATGGGACATTCCTCCTACTTCTCTTCAATATCTTTTATCATGGTTGATGACCTCGCCTAGGTAACAAGGCACATTTCTCCATTATCATAAAAATGGTAACACAATTATCACAAGTCTTGTGATGACCCAATCCCGGGTAATGGGATAATCTCTTAAAATTGTCTACCAAAACCCTTTATTCTTTTCTCAAGAATTTTAATTTTCAAAAAGAGTTTCTTCCACCCTCTAACCATTCCCTTATTCTACAGGAAAACTTTGGCATCTCAAAAATAGTTCAGACATGAACGGGCAAGCAGACCGTTCAGCAGTGCAGTGACAGCGAGAAAGAAGAAATGAACTCTCCCAGATTGTCCAGAGGACATGACTCAGGAGAAGAAAGTGATGTTGATCCTGCCTTGTACAGAGTGTTCCAGAAAATAATGTCGAAAATGATGGTTGAGCAGGCTAAGGCTGGTCTGAAGAAAGCCTCAACTAAAAGCAAAATTAAGAAGAAGCCCATGAAAAAGCCTGTCAAGATCAGTAAACAGAAAATATAGTGTGACAGCACTTCTGAGGACTCGGAGTCAGCATAAGAGGGATCTGAAGAAGAAGAGCAGGTGATGTATATCCCCAAGCATCTGCGACAGTCGAAAAGGGCAATTGAAGAGCCTGTAGCAGTGAGCAGACCCAAGTATGGGCCCCCCGTGGAAGATCTGATCCAAGCACTGACCAAGATAGTAAAGGATCTGCAAATCTGAGACAAGGGAAAGAAATCATACACCAGGCAGGATTTTTACCTCAGATTGCAAGGGGATAACAATCTGGAGAACCTCCCCAGGAAGTTTATTAAGTTCGATGGAACCGGCAATCCCAAGGCTCATTTGGCAATGTTTTTCGTAGAATGCACCAGATTCAGCGAGGATAATCGTGCTCTTTTTCTCTGCTTCCCCCGTAGTTTGGAGGGGATAGCCACCAAATGGTATGTTGAGCATGTCAATCCCAATGAATTAAGGGATTTCGACAAGGTTGTTAACATGTTTATTGAGCGGTTTCTATTCAATATAGAAGCTCTGCCTACGCTCAATCACTTGTACAACCTCAAACAAGAAACAAATGAAAAGGCCGGAGATTTCATCCACAAATGGAGAAGTATTTGTAACAAAATGAGGAATCCCATTTCTAAAGAACATGCCCTCCAAATTATCCTCAACAACTTCTCACAGCCTTTGAAAAGCCTCATTTTTTCATACCCATCTAAATCATTCATTGAACTGATAGAGCGAGCAGAATGGCTCGAAATGGGAGTAGAGAGTTGAATATATGAAGGCATCACTCTGGCCAAAAATGCCTAGGATCAGAAGAAGAAGGCACATTTTACATACTCGGCCGACGCTCCAGGCGACAATCAGGGCAGTAGCAGCAAGAACGGTAACAGTAGTGGCACGAAGCCTGATCAGAGCAGAGAAAGAAAAGGAAAGTTCTTCAAGAACAGTGATAAGCCTCTTCCAAGCGGTCCTCAACAAAAAAAGGGATCTTCAGAAAAAGCTCAACACATCAATTGGAGCAGGGATCGAAAATTTACTCCTTTGGACCAGCCTCTGGAAAAAGTTTTGGAATATCTATTGTCCCACAGAATGGTTAAACTTCCCAAAGTTGCAGATCCACTAGTGATCATGGGAAGGTTCAAAGAGCAGTATTGCAAATTCCACAGGGCGATGGGGCATGATACAAAGTATTGCTTTGTCCTGAAGCACTTGATCTAAGACTGTATTGACAAGACCATCCTCATAAAAGATAAAGAGGAAGGAAAAATGGAAATCATAGCAGCTCCGTTCCCAAACCATTCTGCATCAACCATTTCAGAACACTCATTCCTTCCACAAAACCACATACGTCCATGCTCTGAGAAGGACATAAGTCTCCATCATTAGGTAATGGTTCTGCATCAGGACCAGCTATGAACACCCCAAATTTTTCAAAATCTTTTAAATATTCCCTTTTTGCCCCTGATTTCATTTTCTGAGCAATTGGGTCACTTTTAAATCTAAATTCCAGTTCATTTCTCAAGTTTTACTGAAATTAAATTCATTATATATATTTGACTTGATTTCGGATCCGGATCCATTGTCCAAATCCAAATCTGAGTCTCGTTATCCAACTTTTAAATTAAAATTACAGAAAATACCAAAAATAGTTTTTAAATAGCTCGGACAGTCCATCTGACATCCATTTGGATCCATCACGTTGTATTTCTCGATTCGAGTTTCAAAACTCGAACATTTTCTCAAAACTTGGATCCAAACCCATTTTCTGAAGAAAATTTCAAAAATAAACCCGAAATATTAGAAAACCCTTCTTTTGTAAATATTTGAAAAATTTGTTTTAAAATCCCTTATTTTAGAATTTTTATTTCAAAAAATACAAAAAAATAGAAATTGCAAAGAAAAAGAGTAAAAAAAAATAATGAAGTGAATGATGAAAAAAAGGAAAAAAGACAAAAACACACAAAAAAAAGCTTTAGAAACCCCACTTTTGAAATAGATTTTGCTAAAAATTTTGTTTAGAAAAAAACCTTTTAAAAGAAGCCACATTTTGAAAAAAATTTGAAAATCTTGTGGACCTCCCCCGTAAAGGAGCCTAACGGCCTCCTATTATAAAACAGGAGGCCCAGGTCCCCGATTTCTCATCCACTTCCACCCACAATTTGCCTCCTATCCATTCTCAACATCCACCACCTGAATCCATTCTCCACTTCCTCATTGCATTCTTCGCAAAACATTTTCTCTTTCTTCTTCCTCTTTACATTTTCTGCATCTCTCTGGTGATTTCTCTTTTAAGCAACAAAAGAAATTGAAGGCATCTACAGTAGCGAGAAATTCACCCAGCATAAGCAAGAAGAGAGAAAATCTTCTTTCGGATCCACGAATTAGGTAGATCATTCCCCTGCAGTTACAGGTAAGCGACCATCCTTTTCTCTTTCAACTTTCTGTGGAAATTCTATCTCTGTCTTACTATATTTCATAGTTTTAATGGCACCCTGTTTCATTTTTTTTACAATGCATCGAGGGCACGATCGACCTGCATATAGCAGGATCGATCCACCCATTGCAATATTAATGGAATTTCATATTCCAACATTATTTTCTCTTTCTTTCTTTTTCTATGTTCGATCGCCCCCCTTTCCTCTATCCCCTTTCTTCTCTGCTCTTTCCTTCTTCGTATCTTTATTGCATTCTCACAATTTCTTCCCTTTCTTCATTTTACGGTTTATTAAGAACAACCGTGCATCATCGACCTGTTCATTGCAGTCTCGATGATGCATATTGCAATAGCAATATAGCCTATATTTCAAATGCTCGCTGCATTTTGAGGCTACAGTGGAGGGTGCGGTATTTTTTTTTTTTTACTTAACATATTGCTCTTACTTTTCCTTATTTCTTTTGTCAAATTTCTATCAACGATAGCTTTTATGTCCTTATTGAATCATCTATACTATGCTTTGTACTCTGTTACGATTCAATATCAGTTTTTCATTCATACCTGTATTTTTTTTTTATGTTTTGATATGCTTGGATCCTTTGCATCACTGCCTTCCATCATCGCATCTCAATTCATTTCTTGTTCATGTCTGATTTGATGCATCATACTGCATGCTAGTCATCATATCAGGATAATTTCATTTCTTGTTTATGTTAATATCAATAGATCTTCATTCTCTGACAGACTTCACATTGTTTCCTTTTCAATTTCTCCTGAGTTGTTCCCTTTGCAAATTATTTTTGAATCTCTTTGATTTTCATAGGTTTTGAATGCCTGCTTATATTCAATCTTTTGTTTTAACTATCCATTATGTATTTACATTTTTTATTCTCCCATATTTCCGATTCACATGTTGATTTCCCTGTTTCATTTTGTGTATAGTCATCCTGTACGCATTCAATTGTTGAATCCTGCATTCACTCATTCATATTTACATCCTCACGCATTTGCTGCATGTTTCATTTCTCTGCATCTTGTCCATTATATTTCCAACTTCACACCATGTGCATTGCCTTCCAGTGCTCACTTCCATTTTTCCTGTTTTTTTTTAAGCATTGCAGTTTACAGATGTATGTCAATACTTACATTTACATCCTATTTAGCACAATATCCCGTCATGCTCGCCTTCCAATTCCATCATGTTTGATGGCATTGCATCAATGCAACTGCTGCCCTGAAGCATAAGGGATTTGTAAAGTTTATATGTTGTCCTTACAATTGTATGGGGACTTGTCACCCAGTAACCCATAAGTCGCCGGAACATCCATGCCCACAGTGCATCCCTCCCGGGAAAACACATTATGACGTTACAGAATCAGAGCTTGATATTGCGTCGAACCTTTTTTTTTTGTAAATTGACTATTACAAGAGGTGAAGACGCCCAAGAGGCTGAACAGGTACATTGCCCAGGTCCTTTTTTCTCGAGGACATGGTTCAATAGTAACTTCTTAGAGTTTTACCTTGAAAGGGCTATTTTTCTTGGCATTTTTTTTATGTCAATGAAGAAAGGACCTTCCGGTGCTGATAATATTTTGTTATACATTCAACTGATGAGAATTAAGGGATCTGCATATCTTTTAGCATAGTGATTAGTTTAGATAACATAGAAATTCTTAAGGGATGCTAGGCTTGTGCAATCATCTGCTAGATTAGTTGGTCTGATCCTTCCCTCACCTTTAATATCGTTGTTGCGTACATACTTCCTAGGAGTGTTTGTTTAAACATCCCCAACCTCATTGCAATCTAATGGGTGAGTCCTAAGCCATGAGAGATTAATCCATCCATCACCAACAAAATCAGTTTGCTAAGACCGATTTGTTGCTGGTAGTCTAGATTTTACCTAGCAGACGGTCAATGTATCAGTCCACCAGTTATACCCCTGCACATGCGGCAACACCTATGTTGTCATCTATACCTCCCGCGACTTATCCGTCACAGTTTTGGGTATCATTTTGCTGATATTAGTTAGTGGAGGGCAAACTGTTGCTTGTCTAGAGGAGCAAAGTTCTGTAAAGAAGGGGATAGGCATCGATATAAGGGCATCTACAAATACTGGTGCTCATGGGCGGGACTGGTCACGACTACTGACATGTGGAGGGACATCCAGATTCATATTCAGCCTTATCTATGTGTTGGGGGTACCATTCAGTCTTTTGTCAATCTCAACCAGCTTCTTTTCTTTTCAGGAATTCGTTAGTAAGCCCTAAAAGAGTTGGGTTATGTTATGTTTCCCCGTTTTTTTTTTTTGTTTTTTTTTTTGAAATTCAGATAGGATGGATATTGTTTAATCTTGACGCATTTTAAGTTGTGTATATCCCAAGCTGATTTGACTGTGTTCTATTGTACTTAATATGCTGAGTCAAAAATATGAACACAGTTTTCTGCAACAGGCTTTTTCCAAAGCTGGAATACACTTAGTATTTATGTCCTGCTTTCTTATTTGATTTCCTTAGATACATCAATTTTTTCTTCTGTTGCTGATGAAACATTGCTGGCATACTATCCATGTTTGGTTTGAGACCCTTAAAGCCTACAGTTTTGTGCTGAGGGAATCGGTTCCTTTTTGCCTAAGTTGTAACCTGTACATGGTGTGATCCTGAATGTTGGCAAAGGTGGGCTTTTGACATCCGTGTCTTGGATGATTTTCTATTTGTTTTAGTGATAAGGTTGTGAACACAACAGGTTTCTTGGATTTTTTTTTATGGTTCTCCAGCGATCAACTTGCTTGGTCCTCCAAGTGAATATAAAATCAGGCCCTTCATAACACATCTCACTAACCATTGCTACAATGTCGTTTGCAGCAGTATGAATATACTTTGTCAATGCACTGCAATGTCACCCATTTCACTGTTGCACCCATCTCTCATGCCAATTATGTTTTCACAATACCTTCCTACTATAGCCCCTACACTTTCTAAGTCCATCTGCTAAACTTCCCCTCTTCAGTTATGCCCAACACCATCACCCCTTCCTTCCATTGCTACAACCCTATTTGTAGTAGCTACTTCATTCAACACCTCACAACACCTACAGCACAAACCTCACTGTCATAGCAGCACACTATCAATACAGCTACACTTCAAACCCACAGTCACTCATTGCTATATTTCCACTTAACTAAAAGCCATATAAAACACTAAATTGTGTGCTCCTTCTTACAACTAACAGCCATGTAAAGCACTGTTGTACATGTCACCTTAGCATCCACAGCACACATCTGCTATATCTACTCTACACAGTCCTGTTATCATCCCATCAGAACCATGATTGTGATCATACAGCACCTCGTTGCGCCAGCCCTTATGCCTACCTATGCATACCCTTGTCACTCCATATTTCCCAACCTATAAACCACAACACTCCCTCACATACATTGCCATCTTCCACCTGCAAGCTGCAATATCCAAACCAATATACTCACTTGCAGTTCCATCGTCTGCAACACATAATTTTCACCTTCCAACCATGCACTGTTCCCCTTCCACTTCACCCTTCCCTTCATACTACCTGCTGTGGGTGCCTCAAGCACACCCTGTTGTTGCTACCAACAACCCACATTTCATTGCATACATAGTTGTTAATCCAATTCTCAGTTTACAGCAGTGATTCACATTTTTTTTACAGCAGTCTTCATTTTCATTGCATATATTTTTTTTTTGATTCATTGCATCTCATCTTGCTGTAGTTGTGCAATTCAACTCCTCCTGTTACCTACATTTGTCAATCAGCTAGCAACTTCTACGTGATTTTACAGCATTTAGTACAACACTACTTTGCCCACCTACTATTAAACAATGTCATTCTGTATGAATGTCTCTAAGTTAGTGATCATTATAAACCTGTAAAGGTTGTGATTTCCAGCAGGTTTCTATGAGTGGTTCCAGCAGTTTGTTTTTTTTTTTTTTTAATTTCACTACCAATACTGAGTTTCATAGGATCTTATTGTTTGCTACTGTTAAGCTTTACTGTTGTTAATTGGGTCTGGTTATAGAGTCTAATTGAGTCTCAGCTGAATTCTGAAAATATCATTAGCAAGATTGGTTGTCATTATTTGTTATTGCTGAGTTTAACAAAATCTTAGACGTTTTTTAAAGTCTGCCCTGGAGTTTTCAAATCGTATGCTAAGTATAAGATTCTTTACATCCATTCAGTCCAATTGAATTTATATTCATGAATTAAATCTACATACAACATCATATTTTATGTTCCTACATTTTTTCTTTTCTTTTCTTAGGATATTGCTTGTATATTTCAAATCTCTTCATTAGCCTAGCACCTTATATATATGCATTTTCTTATCAGATATGATCTTCATTAGTATAGAGTATATGTAAAAGCATCATATCAGTGTCCAAATATGACACTTGGTGAACTTCCTTCTAGCTACATCTTTTGTCTTGTACTAACCTGACTCTTGCAGGAGATATGTAAAATTCGTTGAAATCCCCTTTTTAGATTAGGATTTTATTACCTCAATTTTAATGTTGTAATAGCTAGATGCTAATGAGAATCTTTATATTCCCAGTTGTAGATAGAATGAATGAGCATATAAATACCATAAATCACTTGTTTTCATATCATTTTTATCTTACTTCTTAAAATTTTCACGAATGGGATCACGAATGGCACGTGCACCATTTTGTAAAAGGTAATTAATCCTAAGTTGATGATTTACATCAATGGCCATAGTCAGGATGTAAACAAAACTTAGGATTTTTATTTTTATCTTTTTTTTTGTAAATTGACTATTTCAAGAGGTGAAGACGCCCAAGAGGCTGAACAGGTACATTGCCCAGGTCCCCTTTTCTCGAGGACATGGTTCAATAGTAACTTCTTAGAGTTTTACCTTGAAAGGGCTATTTTTCTTGGCATTTTTTTTATATCAATGAAGAAAGGACCTTTCGATGCTGATAATATTTTGTTATACATTCAACGGATCTGCATATCTTTTAGCACAGTGATTAGTTTAGATAACATAGAAATTCTTAAGGGATGCTAGGCTTGTGCAATCATCTGCTAGATTAGTTGGTCTGATCCTTCCCTCACCTTTAATATTGTTGCTGCGTACATACTTCCTAGGAGTGTTTGTTTAAACATCCCCAACCTCATTGCAATCTAATGGGTGAGTCCTAAGCCATGAGAGATTAATCCATCCATCACCAACAAAATCAGTTTGCTAAGACTGATTTGTTGCTGGTGTTATCGTCGCGAAATTTTTCCCGTCTTCCCTTTCCTTGCGGAAGAGAGAGAGGGAAACGCTTTCGCGCTTCAAACTTGACAGGATTTTGGAAATTGTTTTGAAATACTCGCCTCCGTTTTAAAATTGCGGGAAAATCCATGGGATGGGGCTCGACCTGTCGGTACGAGGTTCGACCGTTCCTGCCACCTTTAACAGGGGTAATCGAACCAAGGACCAAAATTGTGCTTGACTTAGTTAAATCATCAAAATCGTGTTCTATCCTAAATGCACAGAGAATTCAGGCATATGCTATGAGATTTTGGAAAATGCAGCTTGAAAAATATGATGTATGCTTAGAAAATATTTGGAGTTGAAAATTTTTCAAGAAAAGATGGAAGTCAATCTCTCAGGAATCTCAGACGAAGAAGGTTTGAAATCTCGGGAAAGTTTTAAAAGACTTAGAAAACCATGAAGAGATGAGAATCTCGAGAAAATCTCGAGAAAGTTTATAAAGATTTGGAAAACTAGGAAGAAATGAGAATCTCAGGAAAATTTTGAGAAAATTTATAAAGACTTGGGAAACTATGAAGAAATGAAAATCTCAGGAAAATGGGAAGAATTCCTGAGAAAAGATGAACGTTTGAAAAGGAAAGCATTTATCGGGAAAACTCGGACTTTGAGAATTTTCTTAGGAAAATGATGGAAAATTTATAGGAAAACTCATTGGGGAAGAAAACTGAACTTGGGAAATTGAAATCCTGGGAATCTTAGCCTTAAAACCCTTGAAATACTTGAAAATTGATCTTTGATTCTTGAGAAAGATTGGAAAATTCCTTTTGAAAATCTTAAGAAAATAACATTTTCCAGGGAAAATCGAGGGAAAACTTTGATTTTGGAAATCCAACTTAGAAGTTTCTTGAGAGACTGGTTTCCATGGAAAACTGTGAAAACTTAACTTGAAAAAAACCGATTTTGGAAAATCCTCAGAGTTTCTTAAGAGATCGATTTCTTTGAGAATGAAGTTTTCTTAAGAAAATCATGGGAAAACCAATGATTTCATGATGCAAATGATATGAGTGAATGAATGCACTTTGAAAGATTTTCTAAGAAATTTGTTGGAAAATGTGTGTTAAGTCAAAATAAATCCTTCACATATCCTGACTGTGGCCATGAATATGTTCAGAGTTTAATTGATTTAATGCACAATGCTTTGAAAATATTGGAAATATGATGTGCATTTTAAGATAGCCTAAGAGTGTAGGCTTAATGTGACTGGTAGAGAGATGATGGATATGGGTCTCGTCCATATTCCGACTAGAGCCGTAAATATGGATTCCACCGAGTTCATCAACTCCCTAAGAGTTGGTGCACGTGCCATTCGTGAACATCCATAGTGCTTTTGAAATAAAATGCATGAATCATATAAGCAGGATATTGCATAAATTCAAACTATATGATATGCATCCTAGTCTAAGCAGGAAATTAAATTTCTTATTCCAAAATTACACCTAATTGTTACATTGCTGACATAAAGCAAAAAAAAAAATAAAAAATAAAAAAAATGGAGTTGAAAGAATCGGCATCCTCCAGATTTTTCCTGCAAAATGGGTTAGTACAAGAAATAGAAGTGCAAAGTAGGCGAAGAGATTGAAAACATCATATTTATACCAGACTGCTCATGGTTGAACCTGTGCTAATGACGAAATGTATATACAATGACCAAAGTTTATACCTATAGAGATATATCTACTTGAATATACAGGAGAAAGTAACTACCTCAATGTGTAGGATAGCGCATATACCTAAATGTTAAAGAAAAAAAAATAATGTATGTGAAGACATATATTTTTACCTACATATATATATGCATATACAGATATAGACATATTCCCATAATTGAAAGTATACATAATAATCAAGTTTACACGAAGGTGATATATAATGACATACAGGAATATAGGGAGTTGGAAATATGCAAGTGTGTTATGAAATGCTATAACCCGTGACAAAATTTTATGATATACAGATTTAATGAAATATCCGCATATGTATAAGATGGCAGTATATCGGTAATGGGTCATAGGCATGTGGTGAGGAGATGCATTTTGCAGTTACACATGCAAATCTGGTACAAGAACAGTGATGTAACAGATGCAAGGAAGAAAACTGAATCGTTACTAGAGAAATAACAAGGCTGGTGCTAATCTCTTAAAGCAATTAATCTCTGGCTACCACAAGTGTAAAACCAGTTTAAAAAAAAAAATTAAGATCGGACCCGGGTCGGGTCCAGACCCGACCCGGATCCAACCTGTGCCAGCCCCTCGAAAACCCTTTTCGAGGGGACTGGCAGCCCGCAGGGGGAGGGGAGCCTCCGGCGACACAGGGGGCGAGCCCTGTGTGTGCCCCCTCCCTATTAAAAGGCGAGAAGGGAGAGGGGAAGGCTTACGAGCCTCCCCCGACTCTCTCTCTCATCTCTCATCTCTCTCCCCTCTACTCTCTCTTCCCCCGACTCCATCTCTCTCTCTCCTTGCCGACGCCGGCCAACCCCCCCCCCCCCCCTTCACGGCGCCACCCTCTCCGGCGAGCTCCCTCCTCGGCAACCACCTCCCTGGCGTCCTCTCTTCTCTCCGACAGCCGCAGGTGAGCCCCCTCCCTCGCTGTCTCCTCTCCTATTACGGCAGGCAGGGGCCAAAGGCCCCTGCGACTGCCCCTCCCTCCTTCTGTTCACCTTCCGGCAGGGGCCATCGGCCCCTGCCCCCTTTTTTTTTTCAGTCCCGCAGGGGCCAATGGCCCCTGCCCACCCCTTTTTTTTTTCTCCACGAACGACAGGGGCCATTGGCCCCTGCCGCCTCTTAGATAGCCGCAGGGGGGCCTTTGGCCCCTGCGCTCTCTCCCTTCTCTTCTGGCAGGGGCCGATAGGCCCCTGCCCTTCTCTTTTGGTAGGGGCCGATGGCCCCTACTCTTCTCCTTAAAAGAGAAGCAGGAGCCACTTTGGCTCCTGCCTCCCTTCTTTTGGAAAAAAACCCAGCAGGGGCCATTTGGCCCCTGCTCCTCTTTTAACCGACAAGGGCCAGAGGCCCTTGTCTCTTTTTCTGGCGAGCAAGGGCTCGGCAGGGGCCTTTGGCCCCTGCACTCTCCCCCACCCTATTCATTTCATTGGTAGGGGCCATCGGCCCCTTTCTTTTAAAGAAAAGCTGGCAGGAGCCGAAGGCTCCTGCCCCACCTTTTTTTAACACCCAGCAAGGGCCTCGAAGGCCCTTGCCCTCCTTTAGAAATCTGGCAGGGGCCGATGGCCCCTGCACCCATCTCCTTTAACGACATGGGTCATGGGACCCTACCCCGTTCTCTTTCGCAACGGTAGGGGCCAATGACCCCTGCATTGGATTGCGGAGAAACTGAGTTTCCTCCTTATCTATATTTATTTTATGCATGCTAAACTACGTACTTTTGCAGTGTTACGCAACGGAGCCCGTTCGCGCCCCGCGAACTAAACCGACGATCACTTACATTCGTAGACGGCTTCATTCTCGCAATACTCCAAGGTAGGAGAAGTTGCACAAGGACTTAAATAATTAAATCAAGCTTAAATAATTGATAATCGAAAGGACTTAATGATATATTTATATACTTATATGTATATAAGTGCACTTTTAAATCAAGGACGCAGTTTCGCGATCCTTGTCCTTTGCTTTCGCATTTCAATTGTCGTCGCGCTTTGCGACCAGGCTTTTACTTTCGTATTTACTGCTTATTGTTTTTTTTTTAATTCAAGGACGCGGTTTCGCGGTCCTTGTGC
Organism: Nuphar pumila; assembly: GCF_984573655.1. Lineage (NCBI taxonomy): Eukaryota > Viridiplantae > Streptophyta > Magnoliopsida > Nymphaeales > Nymphaeaceae > Nuphar > Nuphar pumila. The sequence goes on from NC_143249.1 coordinate 55,834,564, forward strand.
TTTGCTTACGCACTTTCTGTTTCTGTTGCCGTCACGCTTTGCGCCCAGGCTTTTTGCTTTCATAGTTACTACTTACTGTCTTTTAATTCAAGGACGCGGTTTCGCGATCCTTGTCCCTTGCTTTCGCAGTTCCTGTTTGCCGTCGCGCTTCGCGCCCAGGCACTTCCTTTTCGCATTATTATCTTTTGTTTCTTTTCCTTGCCATAGACTCAGTGTATTCGAGAGGGATACCTATTCCTCTTTCCACCCGATATGTTTTGGGAAAACCCTTGATCTGGGGCAAGACCAAGTTGTTGGGTGATAGGTTCCTTTGTGAAACCCATTTGCCAAAACCAGTGTCGTGACTTACATAGCACCCAGACACTGCGTCATCGGATGTCAGATTCGAGAAAATCACATGCCTTATGTTGGCAAGATTGTGTGTGGTTTCGAAAGATTTGATATGTTAAAATAGTTTTTAAAAACATTATATCTTTGCAGAACACACTCCCGAGGCTCCTATTAAGGACCTGTATCCCTTTTCTCGTAAGTGTACTTCTTAAACATGTGAGACATGTTAGTACTACGACGATTGGATGAGAGAGTCTTATGACCTCGATTAATGCTTAGTGCAGGTTGTTAAAAACACATATAAGAGTGGGATCGCCTTCATAGGCAAGATGCTCGTTTCGATCTAATGAACCAGAGCATGAAGAATGAGGCAACGGCTAAGAAACCCCGTCGCGCTCAATTCAACCTTGCTTCGTCAAGAGAGAGGACGAAGGGTACCAACTTCGATAGACAATCCATTTATGGCTTTCAAAAAGGGCAAAAGACCCGTTTTTCCCCAGTCATCGGAGGTTAGGGGGAGGGATAGGGGCTACATAAGTTAGCCTAACACTTCTGCAGAAGTTGGATGCATCCCTATCAGGCCTTGGGGACTTACACTCTCGACCATCGGTTGTCTCCATAGGAATAGGATTCAGTCAGACAACCGAGGTATATTAAAATACTTAACATAATGAACACTCGGCTTGGACTCGACTGTTTCGACTCACGTGCCATGTATGTACCCGCATGGTCGGTTATCAAGTAATAACTAAATTGAGCATGCACACCCTTTTCAGTTTGTTGTACTTAGCTTATTCCTCCAATCTATCTGCTTAGTTTGTTCGTTACTACCTGCTGCATAAATTATCTATGCCTAATTTAGTTCTTTCTATCTTTGTACTCTCCTGCTAGTTTTTCGCAAAACTAACCCATTTCATGGGCACAGGTGACGATTAGGTGCATTAGGCGATGGCGCGACTGCGAGATGATTTAAGGATCCAGTGTTTCTGCTCGTAGTGCTTCTCCTGGATATTTTTGGTTTTTGATACGGTTTTCCCTTGAGGAAACCCAAATTTTGTACAAACTTGATACTCTCTTTAAATAGAAGGAATGATTTCCTAAGTATTATTGCAGATCGTCCATGGTAAATCTTTGTTTTCTCGCTAACGTGCCCAAGGTTGTCAAACCTGCCTTTTTTCTTTTAAAAGAAATCGTTTCCGCTGATTTAGAAATAAACTCTGTAAAGAAAATGAATTTTCCAACTATTTCAAGGAATTTATAAGGTTCAAAATTTTGGGGCGTTACAACTTGGTATCAGAGCAGATCGAAACAGTGATTCTTGGTCATCGAGCATCCACATCGCGCTGTAAGTAATTTAATTTCTCTTTTTCTATACTATTAGACTAGAGTATACCTTACATGAATATTTGGGGTTTTTTCTTGTTTAAAGAAAATGAACCCTTCGGATGGTGAGAGATTGGGACGCAGAAAAGGCGCAAGAAGAACGCGTTGTCGTTCTGTAAGGGGCAGAAGTTCTGTGGTAGGAAGACTTGAGCGTTCGACTACCGGTTCAGATCATTGGACCAACAGGCCGCCCCCTCCCACTTTTGCGGATTCATGGGGCTTTACGCTTCCAAATGCCTACCAGGCACCGCTAGCCGCGACATGGGCAGCAGTGCACTTTCGGGAAGGAAGTCGTATACCGAACCACGTGCTAGTTAATCGGCACACTTTTCTGGAATCCTCTGAAGCAGAATCCCCCTGGCAAGCCCAGATAGGATGCGAGTTCTGTGGTGAAGAAGGACATACGATAGATAATTATCAACTCAGGGAAGCATACGATAGAAGGGCGACTGCAGCACAAGATCTGGAGGACACAGCATCCTCAGTCCAGGGTACTTATGACACACCATCGTGTGATGGACAAATATTACCCTTGGAGAGTGCTCAGGACGTCGCTCCACCCACTCTTATGCCTTCCCCCAACTCACCAATATACACACCAACCCAAGACTCACCGCAGTACATATCAGATACCCCGATAAACACTTTGGCTTCACCGTTGTACACATCGGATTCCCCGGTATACACACCAGCTCCACCGCGGTACATACTGGATTCTCCGGTGTACACTCCGGCTTCGCCGCCCTATGCACCGGATGCCTCGCCACATTACTCCCCCACTACTCCTCTTCACGGGCAAGGAGTCCCGAATGAGGATTTGCATCCTTTTCCCCCTCTGCGCGGGTTAAGGCGCACGGGTATCGCAAGAGAGTACTTGAGAAAGTACTCTCATCATCCCTAAAAGATATAAACTCGTTGGTTTGTGTACCCGTGGACAGTTTTTGTTTTTAACTTTTTGTAAGTGCCCTCTTATACCAGCACTGCTGGGCTTTTGTAATCTCTATTACTCGAAAATACGATAAACTTTTTGATATTACTCTTCTCCTTCTAGTATTGACTTATGTATCATCTGGGTATTTTAAGGATGGTTCGAGGGTCGAACGAAGGTTCGTCTGACGAATGGTCAGATCAACGGGGATTCATCATGGAATCTTTGAGCGCATTGGCTAGCGCCATGCGAAATCAAGCGCACAACCAAGTACCTACCCCAGAACCAAGCCACCCTGCGACAGTATCATATGAAAAGTTCTTAAAGCTCGATCCTCCAACCTTTGCAGGCAAGCCCGACCCCGATGCAGCTGAAAACTGGATTTTGGAAATAGAACGAGTTTTCCAAGTTTTGACAGTCCTAGAAGACAAGAAGACTATTTTCGGTACTTTCAGACTTTCGGGTGCCGCCCGCCATTGGTGGGACACGACTCGGAACATCCAGTTCTCAACAGATTCGCTTATTCCTTGGGAGTCCTTCAAAAAGGCTTTCTTAGAGAACTATTTTTCTCCTCATGCTAGGGAGAGGAAAAAGGTGGAGTTCTTGGAACTTTGCCAAGGCTCGTCAAGTCTGGTGGACTACATCTCCAGGTTCCAGGAGTTGGAGCGTCATTGCCCCAACTTATTTGCAGATGATCGGGAGCGGGCGGGTAAATTCATCCGCGGATTAAAGGAAGGACTCCGACCAAGGGTCCTAAACAGCATGCCATCAACTCTCTCCGCAGCTGTTGCTGCAGCCACTCTCTTGACTGAGGATTGGGAACGCTCCAAGATCACCTAAAGCAAGAAGCCACCCGTTGCGGGTAACGATCAAAAGAGATATCCCTCTGGCGGTTAAACCAAGCGACCGCCCTCTTTCATAAACAAGGAAGGTGGAAGAAAGCCATATCCTCCTTCCAAACGTCAGTGTCCTCAGGGCAACCCTCCCGCTCAGCAGCAGGCGGGCGATGTCTGCCCCAAATGCGGACGACCTCACCCCGGGCAAGCATGCCCTCTTCTTACAGGCGGATGCCTGTACTGTGGCAAGATGGGCCACTTTGCACGCGAGTGCCGCAAGAAGGCGGCTGACGACCTCAGAAGGAATAATGGAGCACCTCTGCTCCCCCGACCACCGCCGCAACCACAACAACAACAACATTCTTATCAGGCGCAACAACCATAGTTCAGCGGCCAGAAGAAAGCACTGGGGCGCGTTTACACTGCCATGGTCGAACAGCTGACCAAGGGCGAGCTTGTGCAAGGTACCATCTTGATTGCTAACCAAGCAGCTTTCGTACTCTTTGATTGCGATGCCACTCATTCTTTTATTTCTGTAAAATTTATTGAACTCTTGCACGTACCTGTAAGTTCGTTAGATAATGCTCTCAACGTCTATAACCCGATTGGGAAGAGCACTATTTGTGCGACCTACGTGCCAGCTTTGGACGTAGTCTTGGCAGATCGACATTATCCGGCCTGCACTATCCTTCTAGATATAACCAAATTTGACATCATTCTAGGCATGGATTGGCTGCACAAGTACCATGCCAAGATCTTTTGCCATGAAAGCAAAATTGTGTTATCTCCACCAGGGATGCCTAAGGTGGAATTCAAGTTCGTGAAGGCGGTCCGTGCAAGCAAGATGATTTCTTCGCTAAAGGCACAACATTACCTGAGAAGGGGATGCACTGCCTTTTTAGTCAGTGTCGTCCAGTCCGAACCGACGCTAGTTTCGATTAGAGATCTGGAGGTGGTTCGGGATTTTCCAAACATCTTCCTAGAGGAGCTGCCAGGACTTCCCCCACCACGAGAGGTTGAATTCAACATCGAGTTGCTACCGGGTACTGCACCAATTTCTAAAGCTCCATACCGTATGGCGCCAGCCGAGCTCGAGGAACTCAAGAAGCAGCTACAGGAATTGATGGATCTAGGATTCATTCGCCCCAGTGTCTCGCCTTGGGGAGCTCCTGTTTTATTCGTTAAAAAGAAAGATGGATCATTGTGGTTGTGCATCGACTATCGAATGCTCAACCAGGCCACGATAAAGAATAAATATCCGTTACCGCGTATCGAAGATCTGTTCGATCAATTGCGGAATGCCAAGATTTTCTCAAAGATCGACCTTAGGTCAGGATACCATCAACTCAGAATTAAGGGAGATGACATCTCCAAGACGGCTTTTCGAACCAGGTATGGGCATTTCGAGTTTACTGTCATGCCTTTCGAACTCACCAACGCTCCTGCAGCCTTCATGGACCTCATGAACCGTGTGTTTAAACCCTTTTTAGACACCTTCATCATCGTGTTCATTGATGACATCCTGGTGTACTCAGAGACCTGGGATCAACATCGCAAACACCTGATCATTATTTTGGAAACCTTGCGGAAGGAGCGTTTGTTTGCTAAATTCTCTAAAAGCGAGTTTTGGCTCAAGGAGGTTATGTTTTTGGGACATGTTATATCCGAGAAAGGCGTATTCGTAGATCCTGCAAAGGTGGAGGCCGTACTAAGCTGGCAGCAACCGAGAAATGTTCGTGACATCAGAAGTTTCCTTGAATTAGCTGGATATTATCGAAGATTTATCCAAGACTTTTCCAAAATCTCTCTGCCTATGACAAAGCTGCTAAAGAAGGAGGCTAAGTTCGTGTGGGACGATTCGTGCGAAAACAGTTTTCAGTTACTAAAGGAACGACTTACTACCGCTCCTATCTTAGCCTTGCCTTCAGGACAAGGCGGCTTCGTAATTTATACTGACGCTTCCGGGACAGGCTTGGGCTGCGTCCTAATGCAGAATGGTAAGGTAATCGCCTATGCATCGCGTCAACTTAAGATTCATGAGAAGAATTATCCGACTCATAACTTGGAGTTAGCGGCTGTGGTGTTCGCATTAAAGATTTGGCGACACTACTTGTATGGGGAACAATTCGAGGCTTTTACGGATCATAAGAGCCTCAAGTACTTGTTTTCACAGAAGGAGCTTAATATGAGGCAACGACGGTGGCTAGAATTTCTCAAGGATTACGATTTCACCCTTTCCTACCATCCAGGAAAGGCGAACGTGGTAGCTGATGCTCTCAGCCGTAAGGCTTCTAGCATTTCCGTCAACCTATTATACGTTGGTTGGAAGTTGATCGAGGATTTGGTTTCCTGGAAACCGTTTGCAGTCTCATCAAATTCTATCAGTCTTTCTAATCTGATAGCTCATCCTGAGCTGTTAGTGATCATGCATATAATTCAGGGTTTATTAACATTAAAATATGCATGATTTTATAAAATAATATTTTAAAAACCCAATTTTATGTTAGTTTTTGAGTAAATGTGCTAAAATGATTTAAAAATAGAAAATGCATGAAAAATAGTTTTATTTTTACATTTTTATACATATTTTAGTTTTTTGTTATATTCATAGTAGTTTAGTTTTAGTTTGCAATTAAAAATAAAAAAAAATAATATAGAAAAATATGTTTTCATTTTAAGTGTTTGTTTTTTTTAAAAAAGAGAAAAAAAAATTTAGAATAGTTTTTTTTAGTTCTTCATAAATAAGTTTTGTTTTTAAATCTTTGAAAATTTTATACTAAACTGGTATATAGTTTTTGATTTTTGAAAATTGCAAAAATAAACACAAACCGGTTCAACCGGTTTGCTTTTAAAAAAATAAAAAATAAAACTGTTTTGAACCGGTTTCAGCCGGTTTCAAAGGTTTGTTGTTTTTAAAAACCCCAAAAACAGGGAAAGAAGGGCGCCTCCTTCCATTCACGCCTGAAGCTTTCTTTCCCCTCTTTCCCTCTAATTCCTCTCTTCTCTCCTCTCTCCACCATTGCCGGTGGCTCTCCTTTTCCCTAATTTCTATTTCTTCCTCTTTCTCTATCTACATTCCAGCCGGCAGCAGTGGTGGAGTTTCAGTCCGGTGACAGCGGTGGTGGAGGAGGCCGCCACCTCTTCTTCAGCTTCTTCCTTCAATTCCCGGTAAGTCATCTACTCCTTCTTCTTCTTCTTACTTCTTCTTCTTCTTTTTCGTTTTTAATTCTTTCTGAATGATAATCTGCTGAATCTCAATTTGAAAAAAAAAAAAAAAAACATAAAAAGATAAAAAGTTTCTGTAAAGAACTCCGGCGATGGACAAGTATGTTGCTGGAATGCTTGTGCTGATCTGCAATTGTTGATGATTGATCTGGCTGAGTTCCATGAAGTGTCTATTAATTGAACTTCAGTGATTAATTGTGAAAAATCAATCAGATATCTGAATCCGATTGGAATCAGAATTACTAAATTCTGATCACCGTGCGGCTATCATTTTCTGGTAAGTAAATCTTTGATAATAAAAATCTGAATTGATCAACTGAACGATGTTTAAGAAATTCCAGTATGAGTGAACCTTGTTTGATCAACTGAAGAAACCGGATTGAGATGATTTTCAAGTGATTAAAATGCAAATCGATGTGTTTGTTTCTAATTTTTGATCATCGTTTCTTCTTTTTCCGGCATCTCTGTTTTTTTTCCGGCAATAGATTATTTGATCTTTGGTGGAAGCTATTCACCGTGAAGCAAGACTGATCAGAATCCATTTGTAATCCAGTGGAAATCCATTTTTGCTGTAATGAAAATCCAATTTGCGTTACTGGATTTCCTAGTGTTCTTTGTTTGATTGATCAGAATCCATTTGTTTGTTTTGCTGTAATGAAAATCCATTGTTTGATTGCTGATCTCTAGAGTGCGTTGCTGGAAATGGATTGTAATGTAATGGAAATCCATTTTGGTGTTCGGGTATCATATACTGATTTTTCTGCTTAGCTATTAGTTAATTTCTAGTAATTGCTTTGTTAATTGAATTGATTAATTGTTAAATTGATTTGTTAGTGTTTAGTTTTCAACCAATTACATTAGTGTTTAGCATTTAGGTTAAGAGTATTTGATTTCATTAGTATATGTTCAATTTAGCATAAAAATTTCATTTAGTAAACAATGCATGCCTAGTCATACTTACATTCGTGTAGTATTATCATTGCTTATATCAATATAATTTTCAATATTCATTTCGTGCATTTTAGATAGCATCATTCTAGTTTTATTCTTGTATTGTGTACTGCTTGTGTTTCGTTGGACTTGTGCAGGATCGCAAAGGAGTGAAGCTGAAGTGCACCTATGACACGAAGCACATAAAGATAGAAGATTTCTTTTCTTTTCTTTTAGAAATTAGGCATTTAATTGGGTTTGTAAATATTGCACTTTACGCCCTCTGCGAAGGGTATTCATTTGTTGTAATAGCTAGTTGTTTTTACTTTTCTGAACATTTTACATTTCAATAATTCGGCAATAAAGAATAGTTTAGACTTGTGTGTTTGAATACAACATATTCCCGTTCCCTGAGTTCGACCCGGTCTCATCCACTAGTGAGAACCGGTTTTTATTATTTGATGTCTGGTTTTCACATGTTTTTCATTTAAAAATCTTTTCAAAATTACAACGATTTAAAAGAAGACATCAAATTTTTGGCGCCATTGCCGGGGAACAGCGTAATATTAGTATTCACTTTATTGCCTAGTGTTTGTGTTGCATTTAGGTTTAGAACCACGTATGTGCATATCTTAGAGAAGAGCTTACTTTTCTGCACAGCCCACCTATTAGGATTCCCTTAGAGGTGACTGTGTACGATTGGTACCGTACACATAGATTTTATATTTCTATGCATAATCTCTTTTATGTGTAACTGCGTGGTGTTTGTTTAGTTTTTGTTGTTTTTAGTTCACTCGCTTTGTGGTTTGCATGGTTTGGCCGCTTAGTGCGTTAGTTAGGTAGAAAACCCAAAGTTAGGACGTGTGCTACACCGGTCTACTCTAAGGTGTACGCAATGGCTGACGATCATCATTTGATCCGTCCTTTGAGGGAGTACTTCATGCCAAATACGTATACTCCCGCCTCCTGCATCACGAGACCTGATGTAGGAGACTGTGCGAATCAATAATTTTGGAGACGACGCTATGAGGTTAACTTTGTTTCCGTTCTCTCTCAAAGATAAAGCCAAGCACTGGTTAAAATCTCTTGAGACGGTTCGTATTACTACTTGGGAAGGAATGCAAAAAGAATTTTTAAAAAAATACTTCCCAATTGGTAAAACGAATCAGTTTCGTAAAGCTATAACCAGTTTTTCTTAAATTGAGGGAGAACAATTTCACGAGTCTTGGGAGAGATTAAAAGATCTTCTCCGCAAGTGTCCCCATCACCAGGTGCCTCGTTGGCAGTTGGTGCAATATTTTTATGACGGGCTTACTGAAAAGCATCGTCAAATGGTTGATTCGTCTTGTGGGGGCACTTTTATGCTCAAGAGTGAAGATGAGGCGTGGTCTCTATTTGAGACCTTGAGTGAAAACACGATGCATCATACCTTGTCTTCACGGCTCGATAGGACTACATCTCTGTCTAGTGGTCCTAAGAAGGTTGGGATTTCTGAAGTTGGGTCCGAGTTAGAATTGCGTACCAAGGTTGACCAGTTGACTAGGAAGTTAGATTAATTCCTAGCCAATTCTTCGAGAAATCCAGTAGAAAGAGTGTGCGAGCTATGTGCTAGCCCTGCACACTGTGTTACGAATTGTCCAGCAGCACCATTATATCCTGAATTCGTTCAGGAGCAGGTGAATGCTGCCCAAGGTTTCGCTAAACCCATGCCCGATTCATTTACATCCTCATATAACCCAGGTTGGCGAAACCAGTTTAGTTCCCCATCCCATCAACCCTCCCAGACACAATATAGACCCAGTAACCCTTCACAAGGTTACTCGCATCCTATATTTCCACAGGTTCATCCCCAGTATTGTCTACCTTTTCCTCAGGAGCCCATTCCAAGTTCATCATTTCAAGAGAAGATGTTAGAAGCCTTTTCTGATATCAAGGCCACTCTTTGTTCTCATACGCAGTCAATAGCCAAGCTAGAGACTCAAATGGGACAGTTAGCTCAGACATTGAGTAGACAAAGTCAGGGGAACCTTCATAGTCAGTCTGTTGTCACATCCAAGGGAGAGGATTCCATGTCATTTGACTTGCAACCCACTACTTCACATCATGAGCAAGTCAAATCTATTACATCCCTTCAGTATGGGAAGGTGTGTCACCCCACTCAAGAATCGACTCATGAACCCCATATCATTTCTGCTGACGAGTCGATCTCCATGATACCTCAACAGAAGGGGCCTTACTCACAGCATACATTTTCATCAAATAAAGCCCCATTTTCTCAGCCTTTAGGATCACCAATTTTTAGTAAGCAAGAGGTACAGATGCAGAAGGTGCTTGATCAAGTCAAGCCTGATCATATTCACCACTTGTCTGAAGTTGCATTCATTGGTACTCGGTCGGTCCTAGACTCTCGATTCTTGACCAGTCTCTCACATGAGACTAATCTCAGTTCTTCATGTCAAGAGAGTCATGATACTACATTTGGAGGTAGAAGGGATGGAAACACAGTGCGTAGTGTCACAGATGACACTCTTTTCTTCATAGAGCACGGTTGAGTCTGACTTCATGTCCATTGATCTCATGGACGATGAAGGTTTTTCCAGGGATCCGTCTGGCTGGGGACGTGAAACTTAGCGCTTTATGGGAGGCAACCCATATCTTGTATATTATTAGATTTGCTTAGCATTTATAGGTTTTATTTTGTTTTTACTTTTCCATGAGTTTTTCATGTTCTTTTTGTTTCATTCTTGAGTTTTGTGTTTTGTCATGTATACATTGCATGTATTACATTCATAGAACGTATATTTTTAATTCATGTCAGGTTATTCTACTCTTTTCCCTCATTTATTTTCTCTCATGTGCATTCACTTAGTTTCATATAAGCATGGGGGAGTGCCACTGGGACAGTGTCATTCAAGCATGGGGGAGGGTGTAGTTTGCACACCTTGATATTTCTGTTTACGTTCTTGCACATGTTTACACATATCTCATGAAAAGTAGATTTTTAAAGAAAGAGTTTGAACTTATATGAATGTTATTTCAAATCTGATGTTTTTAGAGGATTTTTAAGCCCCACGAAAACTTTTTCTGACATAGATCTAAAAATTATGGTTATTTATGCGGATTTCAAAGAAATGATGATAAATACATGTTAGAGTTTATTTTGAATCATAAATATGAATATGCACAGTTTTATTTTTGAAAAACTAAGCAAATGAACAAAAGCGTAAAAAAAATAAAAATAAAAATAAAAATGAGCTCAAAAAGTGAGAAAAAGCATGCGTTAGGTTGTTTGGATAATTTCACAATCCTTAGTAGATGGAACTTAGATGTAAGTTGAAACTTTTAATTCCATTTTCGAAAAGGAGAGTGGAAAACTTCGTGATCCTAAGTAACTGAGAACAGATACAAGTTGAAATGTTTGATTCTCAAGTTATAAAGGTGAATGAAGGAAGTCACTTTTATGTCTTAGTTGATATCTTTTGGTATGTATTGAAAAAGTATAGAAGATATTGACATTGCACAAGGCATAAAAGCAGACCACACGCAAGCTATATGAGAAAAATAAGTGCGCAAAAAGAAAAAGCGTGAAAAGAAAAAAAGAGAGAAAAGAGCTTAAAAAGAAAGAAAAGTTCAATGCTTAGAAGTGTGATTGAGAAAACCTGTGCAGAAAACATATGAGTGAGGATAAGTAAATAATAATATATTTTTATTGGATTTTCTAAGAATAAAACATAAATAACTGTGATATTTAGAAAAGTGAAAGAAATTCTTTTTCTGTGGTGGTACATAAAAGATTCTAATTATATTATGATTTTGAAATAACAGGAAATATTTGTGAAAATAAAGTCTTTGATTATCTACTGATTATGAAGATGTGTAATATTATGCATACATGACAGAGATGTTTGTGGGTAGCATCACTGCAAACCCTCACGAGACATTACTCGTCCACTGGGGTAACCCAGGGGTTGAAAGGGCTTGTTGCATGAGCTAAATGCAACCGTGATTCCTACGAAAGTGAGTTAGGTGATAGTTTGCTTTCTTGCATTTTTCTAGTTTGCTCGAGGACTAGCAAAACATAAGCATGGGGGTATTTGATCATGCATATAATTTAGGGTTTATTAACATTAAAATATGCATGATTTTATAAAATAATATTTTAAAAACCCAATTTTATGTTAGTTTTTGAGTAAATGTGCTAAAATGATTTAAAAATAGAAAATGCATGAAAAATAGTTTTATTTTTACATTTTTATACATATTTTAGTTTTTTGTTATATTCATAGTAGTTTAGTTTTAGTTTGCAATTAAAAATAAAAAAAAATAATATAGAAAAATATGTTTTCATTTTAAGTGTTTGTTTTTTTTTAAAAAGAGAAAAAAAAATTAGAATAGTTTTTTTTAGTTCTTCATAAATAAGTTTTGTTTTTAAATCTTTGAAAATTTTATAATAAACTGGTATATAGTTTTTGATTTTTGAAAATTGCAAAAATAAACACAAACCGGTTCAACCGGTTTGCTTTTAAAAAAATAAAAAATAAAACTGTTTTGAACCGGTTCCAGCCGGTTTCAAAGGTTTGTTGTTTTTAAAAACCCCAAAAACAGGGAAAGAAGGGCGCCTCCTTCCATTCACGCCTGAAGCTTTCTTTCCCCTCTTTCCCTCTAATTCCTCTCTTCTCTCCTCTCTCCACCATTGCCGGTGGCTCTCCTTTTCCCTAATTTCTATTTCTTCCTCTTTCTCTATCTACATTCCAGCCGGCAGCAGTGGTGGAGTTTCAGTCCGGTGACAGCGGTGGTGGAGGAGGCCGCCACCTCTTCTTCAGCTTCTTCCTTCAATTCCCGGTAAGTCATCTACTCCTTCTTCTTCTTCTTACTTCTTCTTCTTCTTCTTCTTCGTTTTTAATTCTTTCTGAATGATAATCTGCTGAATCTCAATTTGAAAAAAAAAAAAAGAAAATATAAAAAGATAAAAAGTTTCTGTAAAGAACTCCGGCGATGGACAAGTATGTTGCTGGAATGCTTGTGCTGATCTGCAATTGTTGATGATTCATCTGGCTGAGTTCCATGAAGTGTCTATTAATTGAACTTCAGTGATTAATTGTGAAAAATCAATCAGATATCTGAATCCGTTAGAAATATTGGAATCAGAATTACTAAATTCTGATCACCGTGCGGCTATCATTTTCCGGTAAGTAAATCTTTGATAATAAAAATCTGAATTGATCAACTGAACGATGTTTAAGAAATTCCAGTATGAGTGAACCTTGTTTGATCAACTGAAGAAACCGGATTGAGATGATTTTCAAGTGATTAAAATGCAAATCGATGTGTTTGTTTCTAATTTTTTATCATCGTTTCTTCTTTTTCCGGCATCTCTGTTTTTTTTCCGGCAATAGATTATCTGATCTCTGGTGGAAGCTATTCACCGTGAAGCAAGACTGATCAGAATCCATTTGTAATCCTGTGGAAATCCATTTTTGCTGTAATGAAAATCCAATTTGCGTTACTGGATTTCCTAGTGTTCTTTGTTTGATTGATCAGAATCCATTTGTTTGTTTTGCTGTAATGAAAATCCATTGTTTGATTGCTGATCTCTAGAGTGCGTTGCTGGAAATGGATTGTAATGTAATGGAAATCCATTTTGGTGTTCGGGTATCATATACTGATTTTTCTGCTTAGCTATTAGTTAATTTCTAGTAATTGCTTTGTTAATTGAATTGATTAATTGTTAAATTGATTTGTTAGTGTTTAGTTTTCAACCAATTACATTAGTGTTTAGCATGTAGGTTAAGAGTATTTGATTTCATTAGTATATGTTCAATTTAGCATAAAAATTTCATTTAGTAAACAATGCATGCCTAGTCATACTTACATTCGTGTAGTATTATCATTGCTTATATCAATATAATTTTCAACATTCATTTCGTGCATTTTAGATAGCATCATTCTAGTTTTATTCTTGTATTGTGTACTGCTTGTGTTTCGTTGGACTTGTGCAGGATCGCAAAGGAGTGAAGCTGAAGTGCACCTATGACACGAAGCACATAAAGATAGAAGATTTCTTTTCTTTTCTTTTCTTTTATTTTAGAAATTAGGCATTTAATTGGGTTTGTAAATATTGCACTTTACGCCCTCTGCGAAGGGTATTCATTTGTTGTAATAGCTAGTTGTTTTTACTTTTCTGAACATTTTACATTTCAATAATTCGGCAATAAAGAATAGTTTAGACTTGTGTGTTTGAATACAACATATTCTCGTTCCCTGAGTTCGACCCGGTCTCATCCACTAGTGAGAATCGGTTTTTATTATTTGATGTCTGGTTTTCACATGTTTTTCATTTAAAAATCTTTTCAAAATTACAACGATTTAAAAGAAGACATCAGTTAGCCAAGATCCTTGCTGGGCAAAAGACTGATGCGCAGTACGAGAAGTTGAAGGCTCGTACACAACAGACCGATACTCCTTTCCGACTTAAGGACGATGGAAGCATTTGGCTCAAAAATCGTCTTTGGGTCCCAAATGATCCCGTTTTGAGAGACGAAATTCTCGTAGAGGCCCATAAATCCAAATATACGATTCACCCGGGAGGCACAAAGATGTTCAAAGACTTGCAACGCAGATATTGGTGGAACGGAATGAAGCGAGACGTGGCCGAATACATCTCTAAGTGTTTGACTTGCCAGCAGATTAAGATAGAGCATCAACGACCTGGCGGAGTGATGCAGCAAATGGACATCCCACAATGGAAGTGGGAAGACATCACTATGGACTTTATCGTCGGTTTGCCAAGGACACGAAGAAAGAACGATGCGATTTGGGTGATCGTTGATCGACTCACCAAATCGGCTCATTTCCTTCCTATCCGTATTAGTCAGTCCTTAGATAGTTTGGCGGATCTCTACATTCGTGAGATTGTGAGGTTGCACGGTGTTCCGGTATCTATCATCTCCGATCATGATCCGAGGTTTACCTCGAGGTTTTGGGGACAACTTCAAATCGCGTTGGGTACGAATTTAAAGTTCAGTACCGCTTTTCACCCTCAGACTGACGGACAGTCTGAATGCACAATTCAGACTTTGGAGGACATGCTGTGTGCGTGCATGATGGACTGGAAGGGAGAATGGGATTCTCATACCAGTTTGGCCGAATTCGCGTACAACAACAGTTACCACGCTAGCATCGGGATGGCCCCTTACGAGGCCTTGTATGGAAAGCCCTGTCGTTCGCCTCTCTACTGGGACGAGGTTGGCGAGCGAAGGATGGAATCTCCTGTAGTGCTACAACACTACACTCAGCAGGTGCAGATGATACGAGAGCGACTCCGTACTGCACAGAGTCGGCAGAAAAGTTACGCAGATCGTCGTCGTCGAGAGCTCACCTTCTCGATAGGAGATATGGTTTTTGTTAAGGTATCTCCCACAAAGAGCGTTTTTCATTTTGGGAAAAAGGGAAAGCTAAGCCCTAGATTTGTCGGACCGTTCGAGATCCTGGAACAGATTGGTGAAGCAGCTTATCGTGTGGCTTTACCTCCTCAGTACGCTCAGATCCATAACGTTTTTCACGTATCCATGCTTCGGAAATACGTTCACGACCCATCACACATCATCCATTATGATGATGTAGACATTCAGAAGGATTTGTCTTTTGAGGAAAGACCAGTCGAGATCGTTGATCGTCGAGATCAAGTGCTTCGATCTAAGACAATATCTCTTGTAAAGGTGCGTTGGAAGCACCATGGAATAGAGAAATGTACTTGGGAGCCTGACTCTGCTATTAGGGAGAAATACCCTGACTTGTACCTTGATCGTTAAGTTCAATTTAATTTCGAGGACGAAATTATTTTAAGGAGGGTTGGATGTAAAACCAGTTAAAAAAAAAAAAATTTAAGATCGGACCCGGGTCGGGTCCAGACCCGACCCGGATCCAACCTGTGTCAGCCCCTCGAAAACCCTTTTCGAGGGGACTGGCAGCCCGCGGGGGGAGGGGAGTGTTATCGTCGCAAAATTTTTCCCCCGTCTTCCCTTCCTTGCGGAAGAGAGAGAGAAGGAAAACGCTTTCGCGCTTCAAACTTTGACCGGATTTTGGAAATTGTTTTGAAATACTCGCCTCCGTTTTTGAAAATTGCGGGAAAATCCATGGGATGGGGCTCGACCTGTCGGTACGAGGTTCGACCGTTCCTGCCGCCTTTAACAGGGGTAATCGAACCAAGGACCAAAACTATGCTTGACTTAGCGAAATTATCAAAGTTATGTTCTATCCTAAATGCACAGAGAATTCAGGCATGTGCTATGAGATTTTGGAAAATGCAAGTTGGAAAACATGATGTATGCTTAGAAAAACATTTGGAGTTGGAAAGAATCTCTCAGGAAAAAGGTCGATATCTCAGGAAACTCAGATAAAAAAGGGGTTTTTGAAAACATGAGAAAACTTATAAAGATGTGGAAAAATCAGAAATAGTTGAAAATCTTGGGAAAATGGAAGTGATTCTTGAGAAAAGATGAACCTTTTGAAAAGGGAAACACTTCTTAGGAAAACTTGGACTTTGAGAGTTTTCTTAGGAAAATGATGGAAATTCATAGGAAAGCTCATTGGAGAAGGAAATTCAAAACTTGGGAAATT
Organism: Nuphar pumila; assembly: GCF_984573655.1. Classification (NCBI taxonomy): domain Eukaryota; kingdom Viridiplantae; phylum Streptophyta; class Magnoliopsida; order Nymphaeales; family Nymphaeaceae; genus Nuphar; species Nuphar pumila. The sequence goes on from NC_143249.1 coordinate 55,850,815, forward strand.
GAAATCCTGGGAATTTTACCCTTGAAATACTTGGAAATCGATTTTGATCTTGGAAAAAGATTGGAAAACTCTTTTGAAGCTCTTAAGAAAATAACATCTTCCAGGGAAAACTATGGGGAAATTGACTTGGGAAAACCGATTTTGAAAGATTCTTAGAGTTTCTTGAGAAATCGATTTTTTGAGAATGAAATTTTATTAAGAAAATTATAAGAAAACCAATGATTTCATGATGCAAATGATATGAATGAAAGAATGCACTTTGAAAGGTTTTCTAGGGAAATTTGTTGGAAAAATGTGTATTAAGTCAAAGTAAATCCTTCACATATTCTGACTGTGGCCATGAATATGTTCCGAGTTTAATTGATTTAATACACAAGATTTTGAAAACATTGGAAATATGATGTGCATTTTCAAGATAGCCTAAGAGTGTAGGCTCAATGTGACTAGTAGAAAGATGATGGATCTGGGTCTCGTCCATATTTCGACTAGGGCCGTAAATATGGATTCCACTGAATTCATCAACTCCCTAAGAGTTGGTGCACGTGCCATTCGTGAACATCCATAGTGCTTTTGAAATAAAATGCATGAATCATATAAGCAGGATATTGCATAAATTCAAACTATATGATATGCATCCTAGTCTAAGCAGGAAATTAACTCTCTTATTCCAAAATTTACATTATTACATCACTAAATAAAGGAAATAAAAGAAATTTGCAGACTTCAGCTCCTTCTTTGGAATGTCTCTGCCAAGCTTGAAATAAAGTTAGCTCAAATATGTGGGTTTTTCCAAGATTTTCCAATAATATTATGAAATTATTGGATTTAATTAAATATAAACCCTATTCTCATGCTTCCTTGATATTTAAAATGATGTAAATGCAGGGAATTCAGTGGAAAACAGTTTGAAATTCGGAATTGGGGTCAAAATGACCAAAATACCCCTAAAATTAAAGTTACACCTTTAAAATCAGGGTTTTTTGAAGGAAAACTTAGTAAAATCAGGATTTCGGAATTCAAATTGAATTCAATGATGATAAAATGCAGTATGACATGCTTCTAAACACATTAGGACTGTAAAATCAGAATTTGGCATTTTGCAATTTACTCAAAATAACGAATTTCGCTTGTTTTTCACTTGGATCCGGGTCCTGCGGGACCCTGTTTTGGTATTATGACTAATCCGAACCTCAAATGGATTCCAAATTGCACCAAATTCGGTATAAAGCATCTACTTACTCTAATAAACAGCCTAGAATACTAAAAATCATGAAATGATATGATTTAAATGCTAAAATTTAAAGAAAGTCCTAAAATGGTGGATTTTGCCTATGGATCCGAACCAAATGCAATGCCCAATATGATAATGCAAGATTTATACCATGGAAACTTATGATATTTTGCATACTGATAAAAGACCCAAAATGGAACATTTTTGGTTTTTACAGTCTCGAAATTTGAGCCATGGTGAGTTCAATAACAGAGATTTAGTTCTGACAGAGGTAAAAATCACACTAATCTGATGAAAAATGCTAAAGAAATACAAAACGGCCATGGAAATTTATGAAATTAATCATAGTTATGCACGACACCTACATGAACAACTTTCATGTTTACGACTTCGGCATTTGATCAACGGAAACACAGTTAAAAATATAACCATTTCTGCCTAAACTAACAGAACAGACAAATGTAGCAAAAGAGGGGGCTGTCAAGAAAAATCCGAAGCATGGGTCAACACTGTTCTAACAATTACAGGCTTTCAGATTCAAATAGAGGACATCTCGGACACCACTTTCACTTTTTACAGTTTTGGATTTGGAGCAACACACAAAGAGAAACCATAGCCCTAAGTCGATCCAAGATTTCAGAGGCCCAAATTAGGCTCTGACACGTGTCCCGAACTCTCGGATTTTTTTTCAGACATTAAAAAAAATCATAAAGATCTGAAAAAATCATATTAAAAACTAGACATTCTCCCAAATTCATAACATTTTTTGTATCAAAAATCGGATCTCCCATGAGGGATATCTCGATTTTAAAAGTCGGAAAATGATTTTCAAAACGTATCCCGGATGACAAAACCCGACTTGCCATTTTGAATGTTTACCGCAGTAAACAAATTCAAATGCCTCCGAATTTTTGGCAAAATTTTAGGGACACCTAAGGGCGCATTTCGTGATTTTTTTGGGATTTTTAATAAAAAAATAAATGCATGAAATGACGTGTGGACTGACTGACAAAAACAGAGACCTACTGAAAATAAGCAGAATTGAAATAAATGCTAAATTAATCCTAATTAATTCATGAGATGTACTAAATGAATGAAATAAAATGCAAATTAAATCTATCTAACTACATGCATGTTAAAAATCATCAAGGAAGTATAATTATGTATTTTTATATATGTCGTTTTATGAGAATAGCTCAATCCATCCCTCGGATGAGCTCTTTCTTCAAACGACAACACGAATCAAACCAAAAGAATTATCATAGTGAAATCAATAGGAATGGAGGCTTACCTTGTGTTTTCCAGCGGTTTTGGAACTCCCAAAATGAGTGGCTACCTTGATAATGGGCTCCAGAGGGGCGTGAATCCAGAGGAAACCAAGAAAGAATGAAAATGGAATTCTGAAGTTCAATTCTCAAACAGGGCTCTCAGAGTGAAAATGCTAAATCCAAAAGAAGCTCCCCTAGGCTGGACATGGGGCCTTGTATTTATAGAGATTTTTGGAAAATTTTGAAATTCAAAGAAGCTTAATCTGAGCCCTCCATGTGGCGCCATCTCAGAGGGTGTTGTCTTGGAGTTTGAAATTCAAATTCTGCTTTATTCTGGAAGGAGGAGAGACTTCCATGTGGCGCCATCTCAGAGCATCCACATTGCCATGTGTCAGAAGGTAGGAGCAGAGGAAGCAGAAGACGCCACCTCAGAGGGGTTTGAATTCTACTTTTTCTGATGAAAGGAGAGACTGACATGTGGCACCATCTCAGAGCATCTTCATTGACATGTGTCAGAAGGAAAGACAGAGGATTCAGATGGTGCCACCTCTGAGAGAGTTTGAAATTTAAATTTCTGCTTTTTCTAGAGGAAAGGAGAGACTGCCATGTGGCACCACCTCAGGGTGGCTCCTACAATGACATGTGGCAAGAGGGAGGAAAAGGGACACGTGGCACCATCTCACACAAAATAGAAAAGGTGAAGTTCAGGATTTGCGCCACCTCAGACTGGAGTTTGAACATTTGAATTCTAGCTTTCTCTGAAGGAGGCAGAAAGTGACATGTGTCACTTGCTTTTTCTGAAGAAAGCAAAGAGAGACACGTGTCCCTTGCTTTTTCTGAGAAGAGCAGAGGGTGACATGTGTCACTTGCTTTTTCTGAGAAAAGCAGGGAGTGACATGTGTCTTCTACTTTTTCTAAAGGAAGCTGGAGATGACATGTCATCTACTTTTCTGAGAAAAATAGGAGGGAGACATGTGTCCTCTGCTTTTTCTGAAAGGAGTAGAGATTGACACGTGTCGCTTGCTTTTCCTGAGGAAAGGAGAGAGTGACATGTGTCACTTGCAGGAGACATAATTCAAATGGTGCCACCTCAGGGGAGACAAGTTTTACTTTTTCTGAACAGGACAACACATGACACGTGGCATCTCATGGTGACCTTGGAATGACACATGGCACAGGATGAAGATGGTAGACATTGACACGTGGCATAAAATGAAGAGGATGACTAATGACATGTGGCGGCATCTTAAGGTGGCCCCACACTGACATGTGTCAAAGGATGGCAGAAGAGAGAAGGTGACATGTGGCACCAACTCTAGGTGAACCCTATGCTGACACATGGCAGGTAAATGAGAAGAGAGAGAAAGGACAAGTGGCACCAATCCAAGGGACAAGGCTCCTATATTTTTGGGTTTTTCAAAATTCAAAATTTTCAAAATTCAAAATTTTCAAAAGAAAAGCCTGTGTGACACCACCTCAATGTGGGTCCCACATTGCTTTTTTTATTGAAATAAGGACAAAACAACAACCTCTTTTTTGGAATTTTCATAAAAATTTGGACTAATTGGTAAAACAGAAATTTTGAAAAGAGTTGGCCCCTGTAGGGCGATTTTGTAAAAGGAAGATGTTTGAAATTGTTTGACAAAAGGGCAAAATCTGAGATGAAATTTATTTGTGGCATCTCATGGTGACCTTGGAATGACACATGGCACAGGATGAAGATGGTAGACATTGACACGTGGCATAAAATGAAGAGGATGACTAATGACATGTGGCGGCATCTTAAGGTGGCCCCACACTGACACGTGTCAAAGGATGGCAGAAGAGAGAAGGTGACATGTGGCACCAACTCTAGGTGAACCCTATGCTGACACATGTGTAAACACCCCAAATTTTTCAAAATCTTTTAAATATTCCCTTTTTGCCCCAAAATTCATTTTCTGAGCAAATGGGTCATTTCAAATCTAAATTCCAGTTCATTCCTCTAGTTTTATTAAAATTAAATTCATTTCATATGTTTAAATTGATTTTGGATCTGGATCCATTGTCCAAATCCAAATCTGAGTCTCCTTGTTCAAATTTTAAATCAAAATTATAGAAAATACCAAAAATAGCCTTTAAATAGCTCGGACAATCCATTCGACATCCGTTTGGATCCATCACATTGTATTTCTCGACTCGAGTGTCAAAACTCGAACATTTTCTCAAAACCTGGGTCAAAAACCCCTTTTTCTGAAGAAATTCTCTCGAAATGGATTGAAATTCTCAGAAAAATACTTTTGTAAATATTTCTCAGAAAAATACAAAAAAATAGTAGTTAAAACTTAGTTTTCTTTTAAAATCTTAGTTTTCTACTACAAAAATACAAAAAAATGGAAAAAAACAATACAAAAAAAACAAAAATTGAGGGAAGCAAAGGGTTTTAAAACTTGAAAAATGGAATTTTTGCGAGAAAACCCTCCTTTTTTACCATTTTTTAGAAAAGTTCTGAAAAGGAGCCCCCCCTGGGAATTTTAGAAAATCTCCAACAACCATCTCCCGCGCATTTCTTTTCTCTCTCTCCCACCGTTGATCTCAAAACAACCCTCTCATTTTTTTACCCTCCATCTTCAACCATCGGGCTTCCCATCTTCTTTAAAAAGAGGCACCCGAGCCTCTTCTGAGGGGGAGCTTTTTCTCTGGAGGATCCCCTCTCGCATCAAGTATCTACGGCTTCTCTTTTCCCTGGGGTCCCCATCTTTTCTCTTCTGATAAGAGAAAGAAATCCGGTTGGTAAACAGAGGAGCCCTCTCTTCCCAAGATCGATTGGAGCTAAACCGGTAAGTTTTTTTTTTCTTTCCTGTTCTTTCTTCAATCTGATTTCCTGCAATTTGTACATAAAACTTCTAATTCCAATCATATTAGGCGTATTAACTTTAGCACATCCTGTTTTCTGTAACAAGTTTAGAAGATAAGATTGCAAAATCATAACGATTGATCGAGTGGTGATCTTTCCGGCAAATGTTTTCTAAATTTGTTTTAAAAGGGGAAAAACAGATCAACTGTTTCAATGTTCGGTTGATTGTCTATAATTCATCAAAGACCTGATTTATAATAATCGAGTTATGGAATTCCAGTGATTGACCATGAGATTTCCAGTGACTGAAATCTGATTTGTAAAAGAGTAATCGATCATCTGATCGTTTTATTACTCATTTCCGGCGATAAAATGGTGGAATCCGGTGACAGTATGATCACCAGATCTACTGATCTCCGATTCAATTGGAAGTTTGGATCAACCTGAACGGAGTTCTGCTGGAATTTTGTTAATATTCTACCTGATTAAAGGCCATCAGAAATTTGGAATCGGACGCCTGAAGTTTCTACCAGCTCCATCAATCTCCGGTGAGTATTACCGAACCTCTGCCAGAATCCTTTTGACTTTGGGTTTCCTTCAGCATCGCTCAGGTTCCTGGATCAATTCCGATAGGTAGGAGTCTGATTAAAGCTTGAACCATTGATTATTTGCATATTGCTGGGTGGTAATTTGATTGCCGGCAAGCTGTTTGATCGATGATCGTCGGGACTCCAGCACTCGATCATCTGAATTCCAACTTGACATTTGAAACCAGATTTGTGCTTCATTTCCAAATTCGTTTGTTTAAAATCTGGCATTGACCATTTGATTGTCTGCAATTGAGATAATATCATAACTATGATTCATCCCTGGTATTAAGTGATCGATCATTTGATTTCGATCAAACGACTACCTAAATGTCTGAACCAACTATTCAACCTCTGACAAAGGGGATTTCTTCCCAGGTAAATTTTAATTGTGTTTCTTTATCAGAATTATTTAGGATTATCCTGTTTTGATCACTTGTAAATAATAACTTGATTTTACTCTGTTTTTATCAGAATGATTTATCTCTGGATTCATCCTGATGATCGGATCCTCACTGTTTGAACATGTGATTACTGATAAGCGGTTATTTTAAAGAGCATTACAGATAAATTGATAACAATCTGAGTGTTTGATCAATTGTTTATTGATCTCTGGCGTGAATAACCATTGACCTGTTGAGTTTTCCGGCTTAATTAGACATCATCTATTGAGATCTCCTGTGAGTACTGTTTTGAAAGTAAATCAACTAATCCTCTGCGTTAATCGATTCACTGAATGTCAAATTCCTGTTGATTGTTTAAGTTCTAGTTGTTAATGTTTTGATGTCATATTCAGGACCTTTTACTTTCTGAGTTCTAACTTTTATCATTGATATTACATTTATAACTTTTCACTGTGGCATTCTAAACTGTTGATTGCTGTCTAATGAATCTGTCGGTTTGACTTCTGGTCTATTAATTGTTGTTTGCAAAGCTATTGTCTATTTGATCTTTCAAATGTTGAGTCGAAGTGAGCAAAATGAATGGTCTAGTTATTTTACATTATTCTAGGTTCATCGCCTAACAACATAGTAAATCTGAAACATTTGATCTTGTTATGACATGATCAAAGAGATCACATTAGTATTACTGTCATAAGCTATCATATTTTACATTTCTATCATCTATACATTTCTATCATCACATTTTCAATCTCATGATATCATTATTTCTCATTTAAGTACATTTCTTCTCTTTTATCTCATACATCTAAATCCTACCTTTACTTCCTTTCTTCGTAACTGTTATGTTGTCCTTGTCCTTTTTTGCATCTTGTTTTGCAGGTAAGTGCGAAAAATTGTCTTCGCTCTTGGATTAGGAGATTTTATTATCCATTTCTTTTAGAATTGTAATAATCCCATTTAATGAGAATTTTTTATTTCCTGTTTAGATAGAATAAATGAGCATTATAAATACCATGAATTACTTGTTCTCATATTTTCTCCTTTATTTCTCAAAATTCACAAATGGTGAAACACGAATGGCACGTGCACCCTTTCGTAAGAGGTAAATTAATCCTAAGTTGATGATCTATATCAATGGCCATAGTCAGGGTGTGGACAAAACTTAGTATTTTTATCTTTTCCGAAATAACACTGGATCCATTTTCAAAATTCATCATATTTTCCTTAAATATTTCTTCTTTTATCAGAATTTAACCTAAAATTAATTCAAAATATATACCAATGACCATAGTCAGGGTATATTGAGAGTTAATTTCATTTTAAATTCTATAAAAGCACCAAATGTGTTTCATTCTTCACCTGAGTTTAAATATAGATTATTATATAATACATTCAATGACCATAGTCAAGGATGTATTATATCTTCAATCTTATTTTAACTCATTTAAAGAATGGAATAACTTTTTAAAATCCAATTTCAAAAATTTAAATTCATTCATCATTTAGGATAGAATTGCATCATATTTTTAAAATTTCTTTTTCATAAATACAAGTAATTCTTTCCTTCATTTCTCGGATCGAATCATATTTATAAATTTGAATTCAATTCTATTTCTCAAAAGGATTCAAGAATTCAATTTCAAAGTCCCATTTGACTTTGAAACTTCAGAAACATCTTGTATTTCAAATTCCAAATTCTATCTTAAATTTAAAATCCAATTTAAACTTTGAAATTCATTTGTATATTCAAGATTCAATTTCTAAAAATCATTTTCCAAGTTCAAATTAAACTTGGAAGTTCTTAATTCATCTTCTGAATTTAACTCCAAATCCATTTTAGGATCCAGGATTCAACACTCATATTGGATCTCAGACTTCAGATCCAATTCCTCTTTAGGATCCAGAGTCCAATTCCACTTTCTAGATCTCGGACTTTAGATCCAATGCCCCTTCAGGATCCAGATTCCAATTTCACTTTGGATCTTAGACTTCAGATCCAATTCCGTGTTAGGATCAAGAATCCAACTTCACCTTGGATCTCAAATTACAAATCCAAAATCCATCCTAGGATCCGGAAACCAATTCTACTTTGGATCTCAGACTTCAGATCCAAATCCATTCTAGGATCCAGAACGCAATTCTACATTCGGATCTCAGACTTCAGATCCAAATCCACCTTAGGATCCAGAACCCAATTTTATATCAGATCTCAGATATTAAATCCATCTTTAGATCCAATTCCATTCCCAATTCCAGATTTCAAATCCAATCCCATTTTCAGATATTATCTAAACTCCCTAAATCTATTTCTATCCTGAAATACCATTTGATTATCTCAGATCCATTCCAAATTTAAAAATCTAAATTCAATTCCATCTCAAGTATTCATTTCCTTTCATAAATTCAAGTTCAAATTCAAAATCCATTTCTGACTTTGAAAATTCATTTTACTTCATTTCAAAGCTTCAAGTCATTCTTTCTCATTTATTCTTCCGATCCTGATTTACTTCAAAAACTTAAAACTCCTTTGATCTATCTCAAGTTCTAAGTTAGATTAAATCATTTTTTCATCCCTTTACCGAGTTCATCTCAGAATACTTGGAAATTTCTAAATCAATTTTCAAAAGAGCATACATCCTTGCATTGCACAAGCATGATTCTTTGTGCATCTTTTAGACTTAGAATAAATTCTTAGATTATATTTAGGCAAAGCAAAAGGCATAGATTTGATCCTTGGTTCGATTACCCCTGGTAAAGGTGCCAGGAATGGTCGAACCTCGTACCGACGAGCGAATCCCGTCTCTCCATTTTTTCCCGCAAATTTTCAAAACGGAGGCGAGTTATTTGCTAAATATTTTTCAAATCAAGGTCAAGTGAAAACCCGCAAAAGAGTTCCTCTTCTCTCTCTCTTTCTTTTCTCTTCTCTTTTCTCTTTCTTTTCTTTCTTTTATTCTTCTCCCGTCAAAAAGGAGGAGAATAGGGGTTAGAAAAGGAAAAGAGAAGGAAGAGAGAGAAGCAACGAAAGAGGAAAAATTTTGCGATGATCACAGTTTTGGCGACCGTGATGGGACTCGTCTTCGTCCGGTTGGATCTATGCCTTTGCTTTGCTTTAATATTTTCTAAGTCTTTATTCTTTATATGTCAGCTTCATTTCCATGCAAACCTTAGGAGCCTAGACTCTGTCCTAAAGCTGACATCATTGCATATAGGATCTAAGTATGGTTTGGTAGGACCATATTGAGGAGATTATTCCATGTTCACATTAGACTTAGGTTTTAAATACAACTCTCCTCAATTTTAGGGATTGAATGTAAACAATGTATGCAAGTGTATGCTTCTTTTCATTTAAATCTATCACTTTAGGACTTGCATTAGAGCCTTCTGATTTTATTACATGTTAAATCATATTTTGAAAACATCCCTACCTATATTGTCCCGGTCTTCACGTTGCTGGGCTGTCTCACTGAACCATAGTTCGGGAGAGAGCCTCACAACTGGACCACTTATTTGGGTTCGCGCCCCCCTACCACGTACCTAAGGGCCATAGTCCGAGGTATATCGGTAGGTGCTCAAGGATGTTGGGAAGCCATTACCTTAGAACTGAAGAGATATCTTATATGCCACGTACTTCGAGCTTCGGCTTGAGTATATCGGCGTACCTTGATTGGAATCAGATGATATAAATCTTAGAGTTAGGATTAAGGTCCTATCAGCCGTTTCAAATATTGCATATAGAGTCAGCTTTAGGGAGTGCTGTTTGTGTATCCTTGCTTGTATATCTGTGATTGTATGATATATATATATATATATATATATATCTTCTTCCTTATATTTTCCAAAACCCTGGGTATATATTTCAAAATTTCCTCTTTGTTTTAAAAACCCAGGTGTATTATTCTATCTCTTCTTCTTCTTCCTCTAAAAATTCTCCCAAATTCTTCTGATCCTACCTGCAAGTTCTTCAAAATTTTAAATCCTTACCATTTATTCTCAAAATTCTATTTTTCCTTTTATTTTTCTTCTGTTTTTATATTCTTGTTTATATTTTCATAAAAATCTCTTTTCATCAAGAGATATCCTTTTCAAAAATAATATTTTCTTTTCATATTTTCAGTTGGTTACTCTCCCTCGTAGAGTAAACAACGCAATTGTCACAAATTTGGTGGCGACTCAATCCCTAGTAATGGGATACAATTAAATTTTTAACCTAAATCCTTCCTCTTTGTCAAAATATCTCCAAAAAGGTTTCTTTGGTCTAAAAACCTCCATTTTTCCTCCACAGAGAGTTCTGATATTTCCAAAATGGTCACTACAAGAGGGGGAAAAGAAACAATTCCTCAACTCAGCGACAGTGAGGCAGAAGAGATAAGCTCTCCTAAATCAGTCAGGGGACAGAGTCAGAGCAAGAAGGATGACATCGACCCCACTATGTATGACATGTTCCAAAAGATGATGGCAAGGATGATGTCAGAGCAAGCCGATGCTAGTCTGAAAGAGATTGTTCCTAAAAGCAAGCTGAGGAAGAAGCCTGTAAAGAAGCAAGTCAGAATCATCAGAAAGAAGGTGCAGCCAGACACTGCTTCTGAGGAATCAGAGTCAGTCGAGGAAGAGTCAGAAGAGGAAGAGCAGATGGTCTACAAGCAGAATCCTCCGAGACAGTCTGTAAAGATAGTTGCGGAAGAGCCCGAATCTGTCAATAAGCCCAAGTCTGGGGCTCCAGCAGAGGACCTGATGAGTAAACAGATGAAGGAGATGAATCGAGCGATTAAGGACATTCAAGCCAAGGGTAAGGGCAAGCAGACCTACACTGGCGAAGATTTTTACGATGGTCTAGATGGGAACGATAACCTAGAGAATCTTCCTCGCAAGTTTCTCAAATTTGATGGGACTGGCAACCCTAAAGCCCACCTGGCCACATTTTATGCAGAGTGCAGCCGTTTCAGGAAAGATAACAGGGCTTTATTCATCTGTTTTCCCCGCAGTCTGGAGGGTGTAGCAGCCAGATGGTATGCTGATCATGTGAATCCTATCGAACTACGAGAGTTCGATAAGGTAGTAAATCTGTTCATCGAGCGCTTCTTATTCAACACTGAAGCCTCACCTACATTAAATCATCTTTACAACCTAAAGCAAGGAGAGAATGAAAGAGCAGGTGATTTCATTCACAGGTGGAGAAGCACCTGTAATAAGATGAAGGTACCCATTCCTGAGGAGCATGCATTGCAGGTGATCCTCAACAATTTCTCTCAGCCCATAAGGAGCCTCATCGCCACTTCCCCGGCGAAATCCTTCATCAAGTTAATTGAGCGAGCTGAATGGCTCGAAGCAGGAATAGAAAGCAGACTGTACGAGGGCACGCCTCTGGTCAAGAATGTCCAAGATCAAAAGAAGAAGGCGCAGTTTGCTCATTCAGTTGATGCCTCCTGCAACAACCTTGGCAGCAGCAGCAAAGGAAACAAGAACAACGGTGGCAGTGGTCCGAGAGTAGATCAGAGCAAGGGACAGAAGGAGAGATCCTTTAAAAACAATGATAAGCCACTTCCAATTGGCATCCAGCAGAAAAGGGATCTTCAAGAGAAGCCCAAGTACATCAAGTGAGAGAAAGATCGAGTCTTCACTCCTTTAGATCAAACTATGGAAGTAATTCTGGATTACCTTTTAAAGCATGGGATGATCAAACTCCCTAAAATAGCGGATCCTCCCGTAATCTTGGGAAAATTCAAAGATCAGTTCTGCAAGTTCCATAGAGCAATGGGGCATGACACAGAGCACTGCTTCGTCCTCAAGCACATGATACAAGACTGCATCGATAGAAGTATTCTGATAGAGGACGAGGAAGAAAAGCAGCCAGCAGTCCTGACAGAACCATTCCCGGACCACTCAAAGAATTGATAAAGCCAAAGTTTTTGTTTGCTTTCGTCTCTTTTTGTCAGTTGTCCTGTAGGGGCTAGTCAGCCCAGTGTTCTATGAGTCTTTTTCCTTTTCAAGTTCTTGTAAATATTCAGTTGTTATCAAACCTTTGCTTATCAAATGAAATGTCAATTTCCTTTATATCTTTTATATCCAATGCTTCTTTTCTCTTTGCCATACTGGGGCATTTTAATTCCTGTTCTTTTTCAGAATGCGGGGCAATCCTGAAATCATTCATGAGAGAAATGATATTACCTATGAGGGCTTTTTCAAAAATCATGAAATTTTAAAAATCTTCGTTATGACCAAGGAGTTCAAATATTCCTTGGTCTAACCTTTGACAGAAAATCAACCCTCGTGTTGATCATGTCTTCAAAAATAAGTTTTTCAAACCATTATATTGGAAGATCAACCCTTGTGTTGGTCTTATCTTCTAAAATAAATTAAAAAAAAAAAAAACTTTTGTTGATCTTATCTTTCAAAATAGATCTTTATATTCAAAGATCAACCTTTGTGTTGGTCTTATCTTTCAAAATGGATTTCAAATCTTTATAGATCAACCCTTATCTTTTAAAGTGGATTTCAAAACCTTTATATTCAAAGATCAATCCTTGTATTGATCTTATCTTCCAAAATGGATTTCAAATCTTTTTATTCAAAAGATCAACTCTTGCGTTGGTCTTATCCTCCAAAATTGATCTCAAAACTTTTCAAAGTTCAACCCTGGCGTTGTTCTTATCTTTTAAAATGGGTTATAAATCATCATATTCAAAGATCAATCATTGCATTGATCTTATCTTCCAAAAATGGGTTTTTAATCATTATATTCAAAGATCGACCCTGTGTTGGTCTTATCTTCCAAAATTGGTTTTTAAGCATTGCCTTCAAAGATCAACCCTTGTGTTGATCTTATTATCAATTTCGAACTGTTATTTTTAGAAATCAGGTCTATTGTTGATCTTCTTCTTCAAAATTAGGTAGTCAAAACCATTGCCTTCGAAAATTAACCCTCATGATGATCTCTCATGTTTTGATTTAAAGGATCAGATCTCGCGCTGATCATTCTTCTTGTGGTGGATTTTCTTCCCCCAAAATGATTTCTCATTTATCTTTTAAATAAATGTTTTCCTTCCAAGATCCCATATGCAGGCAGGATCAGAAAAACTCCTTTTTTCAAATCTTATAAATTTTCAGTTAATTTTTGATATTTTTTATCTGTTTCATTCATTTTATTCATATTTTATCAAGTTTACATCAATTTCATCAAGTTTTATCAAGTTTATCAAATATTTCCTCAAAATCCATTAAATTTTATCAATTGTAGCACCCTTTCAGGTTAAGGGATAAACCTGATGCCTCTTTCCCATGAGGTATTTTCTAAATATTCTTTGTAGCCCCTTTCAGGTTAAGGGATAAACCTGACCCTTGTTGTCCGAGGTGTTCCCATTCAGGATAAGGGATAATCTTGAAACCCCTTGTAGGAGCAACAATGCTACCTATAAGGATTCTTTTGTAAATACAAGTTTTTGTTAATCTTAATTGACTGTCTAAATTTATATCAATTTGCCTTCGCTAAATTTTCTTAAATTTTTCTCCCATTCAGGATAAGGGAAAATCCTGAAACCCCTCGTAAGAGCAATAACGCTACCTATGAGGATTCTTTTGTAAATACAAGTTTTATCAATCTTTATTGAGTTTCGAGATTTATATCAATTTTCCTTCGTTAAATTTTCTTAAATTCTATTCTTTTTCCCATTCAGGATAAGGGATAATCCTGAAACCCCTTGTAGGAGCAACAACGCTACCTATGAGGATTCTTTTATAAATACAAGTTTTGTCAATCTTTGTTGATTTTCTAGATTTATATCAATTTCCCTTCATTAAATCTCTCTAAATTCTATTCTTTTTCCCATTCAGGATAAGGGATAATCCTGAAGATCACTCATAGGGGCAACCATGCTACCTGTGAGAAATTCCTCAAATGTTCTATATCCTTTTGACTTCTCAGAATTTATTCTTTTTATATCCCCCATTACATACCTGGTCCATCTAAGTCATAGATCATAAATTCTAAATCTTGTCATATCCCTTCTAAATTCAAGTCTCAGGTTATTCTCTTCATAAAATCTTCTATTTTCCCTTCAGGTTAAGGGATAAACCTGAATCATTCTTTTCCTAAATTTCTCATCAAATGTATACTTCATTTCCCCTTCAGGATAAGGGATAATCCTGAAAACCCCGGCCATTCCTCTTGCTTCGATCTCTAAATATCTTAAATAGGCCGATCTCCTTCCCGACTCTCAGTTATAAAACCTAGTGTTCGCATTGGTTATTTTGCTAAGTTTTCAAATCTAAAGATCAAGTTCATCAGTCCTCGTGCTGTTTGTCTCTCAGAAAGTCTCAATCTTAAGTCAAGTGATTAAATGAAATGTCCCAGCTACTTCGCTGGTCGTTAAATGATTAAATGAAATGTCCCAGCTACTTCGCTGGTCGTTAAATGATTAAATGAAATGTCCCAGCTACTTCGCTGGTCGTTAAATGATTAAATGAAATGTCCCAGCTACTTCGCTGGTCGTTAAATGATTAAAAGAAATGTCCCAGCTACTTTGCTGGTCGTTAAATGATTAAATGAAATGTCCCAGCTACTTCGCTGGTCGTTAAATGATTAAATGAAATGTCCCAGCTACTTCGCTGGTCGTTAAATGATTAAATAAAATGTCTGAGCTACTTCGCTGGTCGTTAAATGATTAAATGAAATGTCCCAGCTACTTCGCTGGTCATTAAATGATTAAATGAAATGTTCCAGCTACTTCGCTGGTCGTTAAATGAAATGTCCCAGCTACTTCGCTGGTCACTAAATGAAATGTCCCAGCTACTTCGCTGGTCGCTAAATAAAATGTCCTAGCTACTTCGCTGGTCGCTAAATGAAATGTCCCAGCTACTTCGCTGGTCGCTAAATGAAATGTTCCAGCTACTTCGCTGGTCGCTAAATGAAATGTTCCAACTCCTTCGTTGGTCGTTAAATGAACGGTCCCAGATTTTTCTGGTCATTAAATGAAATGTTCCAGCTACTTCGCTGGTCGTTAAATGAAATGTCCCAGCTACTTCGCTGGTCGTTAAATGAAAGGTTCCAGCTCCTTCTCTGGTCGTTAAATAAGAGGTTCCAATTTTACTTATCAGAATGTCCAAAATCATAAATTGCAACTAAAGGTCGCATCAAAATCTATATTGAGTAAATACTTCACATAGAAGTCATGAAAACTTTGCCAATCTGCTAAAAATATCTGTTGATTCCAAATAAATCTTACTGCAGAAAAGAATTACCTCGAATTACCTCTAGTATTTTCTTCATAAAAGGTGAAACTCTTTGCGAAAAAGAGGTAAAATTCAAATCTTTTTCCTGGTGATCAACCAAAAGGATGAAAGAAATATCCTCGGTATGATTAGTGAAATAAATATTCGATGACATTGAAAAGCCGGAAGCGAATTGATATTGATCATAGCTATGATGCATGTTTAAAGATGATTTCCTGGCAATTAGACAGTGGAAATATCCTGAGCCATAAAAGAATCCACTTAATCCATATCACCTTATCCAGTTTAAAGCTGCAATCAAATATCGGCAAAAGGGATCTCTCAATTGTCGTCAAGATGAAGGCGAATTAAGCGAGTAGACCCCCGGGGCCAAAGAAGATTTGGATCATCTACCAAGATGAAGGAGTTTGTGAAGGATCCTTCCAGGGAAAGTTCAGATCACCGTCGAGATGAACGCGAGTGTGATGGACCTACCGACAAACCCTAAATGATATTTGATTCCAGCTATCATCTAAAGACTTTTGAGCCAATATAATATATAATCCCTGAGAAAATGAAGGATCGAAACATCTTCAAGATGAAGGAGTTTGTGACGTACCCTTCCCTGAAAAAAGAGAAAATTCAGGACATATCCAAAATGAAGGATGATGTAAAAAGCCCGAAAAAGCCCAATGACTCAAAAAGTGTGCAAGAAGATCATCACGAGAAAACACTCAGATATCAAACTGCCTAAATTGCCAGAAATCATCTTTTCTTATGCAAAATATCTTTTATCAAATGTCTTTTCACTACTGGCTTTTATGAAATTGAGAATATTTCTTCTCTTCTCATACCAAGAAAATTGATAACTTCCTTGAAGAAAATCATCAGCGCTAAAATTTTGAATTTGACTCTTAAGACCGAGAAGTTAACCTCGTTGGAGGAAATACTCTAGGTAAAAGAGGGGATATCTTTGCACATATATGCACATTTTCAAGCGTTGAAGTCAACTATAAATTTATCTTATTGGCAAAATTTTCTAGATATTCTAAAGACTGAAATAAATATTCGATATCCATTTTTGGTGCAACCTAGCGTTGTTTATATCTTCCAGAAGAGTTACCCCATTCAGTTGAAGTATCTCTCCTGTCCCATCACGGTTTCGAGAAATCCGTATGGTTGTTCCCACTCAAGTTAATGGTCAAAAACTGTACTTCCTGCGAGAGATCATTAAATTCAAAAGTTGGTTTCAGTCTCAGCAATGAGATGCCCAAGTTCATCCCTTTTTCAAGCTTTAGGGAACCCCATTTCCTTCCTCCTTTCGCAAACCCCTGTCGGATTTGTTCGTCCAAACTCCGAAGGTCCCATCATGGTCTCTTCACTCGAGATTCCATATGGTCGTCCCCTTCAGGTTAAGGGTTAAGCCTGAACCTCGTGCATCGAGGTATCTTCCTTTTTCAGGTTTGGGTTAAACCTGAGTCTCGTTCTAAAGAAATTTCTCGTTTTGACGAGGTGTTTCCTCCCAAGTCCCATCATGACTCTTTCCATCAAGGAGTCCACGCTTTGTATATCCATCCAGAATAAAATCCTACTTGCGCTTTATCTCATGAGACGCTTTCTCAAAAGATGTCCCATCAAAGTCCTCATATATTCCTTTCCCCATTCAGATTATTTTGATATATCTTTGCCCCATCCAGGTTTAGGGCTAAAACCTGAGTCATTCCAAAAAACTGATCTTGTCTCACCCACGAGACTTGATCTAAATCCTTATCCTTCATCATTTCAGTATCATCACCCAAAGTCCCATCACGATTTCCTCATTTTCTACTCAGTCATATCACGTTCGAGGATTTCGTCTTCCAAAAGCCATCCAAGGATAAAATTTGAAAAACCATGTCTTTTAAATCAAATTCTTCCACACCCAGTTCAGATCTGCTGACTGGCGCATTTTCAAAATTTGGAGTGTAATCGATCATCTGATCGTTTTATTACTCATTTCCGGCGATAAAATGGTGGAATCCGGTGACAGTATGATCACCAGATCTACTGATCTCCGATTCAATTGGAAGTTTGGATCAACCTGAACGGAGTTCTGCTGGAATTTTGTTAATATTCTACCTGATTAAAGGCCATCAGAAATTTGGAATCGGACGCCTGAAGTTTCTACCAGCTCCATCAATCTCCGGTGAGTATTACCGGACCTCTGCCAGAATCCTTTTGACTTTGGGTTTCCTTCAGCATCGCTCAGGTTCCTGGATCAATTCCGATAGGTAGGAGTCTGATTAAAGCTTGAACCATTGATTATTTGTATATTGCTGGGTGGTAATTTGATTGCCGGCAAGCTGTTTGATCGATGATCGTCGGGACTCCAGCACTCGATCATCTGAATTCCAACTTGACATTTGAAACCAGATTTGTGCTTCATTTCCAAATTCGTTTGTTTAAAATCTGGCATTGACCATTTGATTGTCTGCAATTGAGATAATATCATAACTATGATTCATCCCTGGTATTAAGTGATCGATCATTTGATTTCGATCAAACGACTACCTAAATGTCTGAACCAACTATTCAACCTCTGACAAAGGGGATTTCTTCCCAGGTAAATTTTAATTGTGTTTCTTTATCAAAATTATTTAGGATTATCCTGTTTTGATCACTTGTAAATAATAACTTGATTTTACTCTGTTTTTATCAGAATGATTTATCTCTGGATTCATCCTGATGATCGGATCCTCACTGTTTGAACATGTGATTACTGATAAGCGGTTATTTTAAAGAGCATTACAGATAAATTGATAACAATCTGAGTGTTTGATCAATTGTTTATTGATCTCTGGCGTGAATAACCATTGACCTGTTGAGTTTTCCGGCTTAATTAGACATCATCTATTGAGATCTCCTGTGAGTACTGTTTTGAAAGTAAATCAACTAATCCTCTGCGTTAATCGATTCACTGAATGTCAAATTCCTGTTGATTGTTTAAGTTCTAGTTGTTAATGTTTTGATGTCATATTCAGGACCTTTTACTTTCTGAGTTCTAACTTTTATCATTGATATTACATTTATAACTTTTCACTGTGGCATTCTAAACTGTTGATTGCTGTCTAATGAATCTGTCGGTTTGACTTCTGGTCTATTAATTGTTGTTTGCAAAGCTATTGTCTATTTGATCTTTCAAATGTTGAGTCGAAGTGAGCAAAATGAATGGTCTAGTTATTTTACATTATTCTAGGTTCATCGCCTAACAACATAGTAAATCTGAAACATTTGATCTTGTTATGACATGATCAAAGAGATCACATTAGTATTACTGTCATAAGCTATCATATTTTACATTTCTATCATCTATACATTTCTATCATCACATTTTCAATCTCATGATATCATTATTTCTCATTTAAGTACATTTCTTCTCTTTTATCTCATACATCTAAATCCTACCTTTACTTCCTTTCTTCGTAACTGTTATGTTGTCCTTGTCCCTTTTTGCATCTTGTTTTGCAGGTAAGTGCGAAAAATTGTCTTCGCTCTTGGATTAGGAGATTTTATTATCCATTTCTTTTAGAATTGTAATAATCCCATTTTATGAGAATTTTTTATTTCCTGTTTAGATAGAATAAATGAGCATTATAAATACCATGAATTACTTGTTCTCATATTTTCTCCTTTATTTCTCAAAATTCACAAATGGTGAAACACGAATGGCACGTGCACCCTTTCGTAAGAGGTAAATTAATCCTAAGTTGATGATCTATATCAATGGCCATCGTCAGGGTGTGGACAAAACTTAGTATTTTTATCTTTTCCGAAATAACACTGGATCCATTTTCAAAATTCATCATATTTTCCTTAAATATTTCTTCTTTTATCAGAATTTAACCTAAAATTAATTCAAAATATATACCAATGACCATAGTCAGGGTATATTGAGAGTTAATTTCATTTTAAATTCTATAAAAGCACCAAATGTGTTTCATTCTTCACCTGAGTTTAAATATAGATTATTATATAATACATTCAATGACCATAGTCAAGGATGTATTATATCTTCAATCTTATTTTAACTCATTTAAAGAATGGAATAACTTTTTAAAATCCAATTTCAAAAATTTAAATTCATTCATCATTTAGGATAGAATTGCATCATATTTTTAAAATTTCTTTTTCATAAATACAAGTAATTCTTTCCTTCATTTCTCGGATCGAATCCTATTTATAAATTCGAATTCAATTCTATTTCTCAAAAGGATTCAAGAATTCAATTTCAAAGTCCCATTTGACTTTGAAACTTCAGAAACATCTTGTATTTCAAATTCCAAATTCTATCTTAAATTTAAAATCCAATTTAAACTTTGAAATTCATTTGTATATTCAAGATTCAATTTCTAAAAATCATTTTCCAAGTTCAAATTAAACTTGGAAGTTCTTAATTCATCTTCTGAATTTAACTCCAAATCCATTTTAGGATCCAGGATTCAACACTCATATTGGATCTCAGACTTCAGATCCAATTCCTCTTTAGGATCCAGAGTCCAATTCCACTTTCTAGATCTCGGACTTTAGATCCAATTCCCCTTCAGGATCCAGATTCCAATTTCACTTTGGATCTTAGACTTCAGATCCAATTCCGTGTTAGGATCCAGAATCCAACTTCACCTTGGATCTCAAATTACAAATCCAAAATCCATCCTAGGATCCGGAAACCAATTCTACTTTGGATCTCAGACTTCAGATCCAAATCCATTCTAGGATCCAGAACCCAATTCTACATTCGGATCTCAGACTTCAGATCCAAATCCACCTTAGGATCCAAAACCCAATTTTATATCAGATCTCAGATATTAAATCCATCTTTAGATCCAATTCCATTCCCAATTCCAGATTTCAAATCCAATCCCATTTTCAGATATTATCTAAACTCCCTAAATCCATTTCTATCCTGAAATACCATTTGATTATCTCGGATCCATTCCAAATTTAAAAATCTAAATTCAATTCCATCTCAAGTATTCATTTCCTTTCATAAATTCAAGTTCAAATTCAAAATCCATTTCTGACTTTGAAAATTCATTTTACTTCATTTCAAAGCTTCAAGTCATTCTTTCTCATTTATTCTTCCGATCCTGATTTACTTCAAAAACTTAAAACTCCTCTGATCTATCTCAAGTTCTAAGTTAGATTAAATCATTTTTTCATCCCTTTACCGAGTTCATCTCAGAATACTTGGAAATTTCTAAATCAATTTTCAAAAGAGCATACATCCTTGCATTGCACAAGCATGATTCTTTGTGCATCTTTTAGACTTAGAATAAATTCTTAGATTATATTTAGGCAAAGCAAAAGGCATAGATTTGATCCTTGGTTCGATTACCCCTGGTAAAGGCGCCAGGAATGGTCGAACCTCGTACCGACGAGCGAATCCCGTCTCTCCATTTTTTTCCGCAAATTTTCAAAACGGAGGCGAGTTATTTGCTAAATATTTTTCAAATCAAGGTCAAGTGAAAACCCGCAAAAGAGTTCCTCTTCTCTCTCTCTTTCTTTTCTCTTCTCTTTTCTCTTTCTTTTCTTTCTTTTATTCTTCTCCCGTCAAAAAGGAGGAGAATAGGGGTTAGAAAAGGAAAAGAGAAGGAAGAGAGAGAAGCAATGAAAGAGGAAAAATTTTGCGATGATCACAACATGGCAGGTAAATGAGAGGAGAGAGAAAGGACAAGTGACACCAATCCAGGGGACAAGGCTCCTATATTTTTGGGTTTTTCAAAATTCAAAATTTTCAAAATAAAAGCCTGTGTGACACCACCTTAATGTGGGTCCCACATTGCTTTTTTTATTGAAATAAGGACAAAACAACAACCTCTTTTTGGAATTTTCATAAAAATTTGGACTAATTGGTAAAACAGAAATTTTGAAAAGAGTTGGCCCCTGTAGGGCGATTTTGTAAAAGGAAGATGTTTGAAATTGTTTGACAAAAGGGCAAAATCTGAGATGAAATTTATTGAAAATTATCCAGATTGTTTTCCTGAGGAAATATTTTGAAATTCAGAGCCCTGGGGGTAAAATGGGAAGAACTGATAATTCTGAAGACCCAGGGCTTTGAAATCAATTTTGAAAAGAGTTGAAATTCTAATCTGGATTGAAAATTTTGAAATCAAGAGTTCTGGACCTCGAAATGACATGCTGTGCAGTGCAGTGATTTGAAATGCTCATGCAATGATATGCAATGTTATGTCTTATGAAACGCAATCTTGAACCAAGACTCTGGAGATGTCTGTCTCCTGTCAGGAGTAAAATCTTGAACATCTGAGATAAAAATAGAGAAAATTTGAGAGTTTCAGATGAAATTTGGACTTTTGCAAGGTCCAGGCTCAGAAAATGACCATTTTGCCCTCGCGATTTCAGAGGCTGGATGTTGATGCTTGGTGGATGAAAATTTGGGGTGTTTACAGATGCCCCTCTATGCTACTAAGCTGGCTCATGGCCGAGCTTAGTGGCAAAGAAAAACACACCAAATTTGGGCTATACATAAAAAAAATGCCCCAGTTAGAAGGATCTGACTGGGTGTGAAGAAATTAGCCCGAGGAAGATGGTAGATATGAAACGGAGAATGAAGAGGAAAGATTTGCTCTGTGAGAGCAAAGTTCAGGTTTATGCCCTTGACCTGGATGGGACAGAAATACCTCGCATGGAACGAAGCTCAGGTTTTGACCCTTGACCTGATTGTGGGAATGGAATATCTCATCGAAATGAGACTCAGGTTTGTACCCTTAACCTGATTGGGCGGAAGATGAAATACCTCTTTGATTGAGGCTCAGGTTTATACCCTTATCCTGATCGGGCGGAAAATAAAATACCTCTTTGATTGAGGCTCAGGTTTGTACCCTTATCCTGATCGGGCGAAAAATGAAATACCTCTTTGATTGAGGCTCAGGTTTGTACCCTTATCCTGATCGGGTGGAAAATGGAATACCTCTTTGATTGAGGCTCAGGTTTGTACCCTTATCCTGATCGGGTGGAAAATGGAATACCTCATCAGAGGAGGCTCAGGTTTATACCCTTATCCTGATTGGGCGGAAAATAAAATACCTCTTTGAATGAGGCTCAGGTTTGTACCCTTATCCTGATCGGGCGGAAAATGGAATGGAATCCTCGAAAGAAGAGACCATGATGGAACCTTCAGATTTTGCACAATAAATCCGACAGGGGTTTTGCAAAATGAAGGAAAATGGGGTCCCTAAAGCTTGAAAAGGGATTGATTTTAGGTGCCTCATTGCTGAGACTAAATAGCTTTTGAAATTGCCTTTTGCGAGAAATGATTGGTGGTTCGACCTCGAACCAAAATGAGACTCTCTATGGTGGGACAGTGGAGACACAGGGAAGTGTGCAATCTGAGAGTTCATGCTCTCAAAGAAGGGAAGGAATCAAGTCCTTAGGAGGGATTTAAAATTGGTGTCTGGATGTATCAAAGACGGATATCGAGCTCTCACTTCACGTCAGGATAGCTAGAAAATATTATCAAAATATTGAGAATTTTGTTGTTGATTCCAAGTTTTTGAAAATGTTGCACATGGCTGCAAAGACATTCTTTCTTTTCTACCCAAAGCATTACCTCCAAACAAGGTTCACTTCGTAGAATCGAGACTTGAAATCCAAATTGCTTGCAATTGACCTTCTTCAAGGAAGTTATCAATTTCCTTGATATGAGCAGGAAAGAGAATTTGATATTATGAAAGCAATTGATGAAAGAATATTGATAATAGAATTTTACAAATTTAAAGAGGATTCTTGATAACTTGGCAGTTTAATATCCTGAGGGCTTCTCTCATGATAATCTTTCTGCACTCTTTTGGCCCTCTGGGTTTTTGCTACATTCTCCTTTATTTCGGAGATGTTCTGACTTTTCTCTCTCTCTTTTTCCTCTCTTGCTCTCTTTTGGGAAGGGTACGTCACAAGCTCCTTCAACTTGGAGATGTTTCGATCCTTTTTGGACGATATTGGCTCATGGGTTAGAAATCTTTGGATGATAGCTGAAATTAAATATCTTTTAGGGATTGTCGAGAGGTTCATCGCATCTGCCTTCATCTCGACAGTGCTTTGGACTTTCCCTGGAAGGACCCGTCACAAACTCCGTCATCTTGGAGATGTTTCGAATCTTCTTTGGCCCCAGGGGTCTACTCGCCTAATTCGCCTTCATCTTGACGACAGGTGAGAGATCCCTTTTGCGGATATTTAATTGCAGCTTAGGTGATTCTGAGGAGACAGGGTTTGGGTAAATGCTCTCTTTTCTAGCACTAAGGATATTTCCACTACCTCGTCTTTACAAGAATAGCCTTTAAAGATGCACCATTTACTGCGATCAATATCGATCACCTACGACTTTTCAATAACATTGAATTTTCTTTTTTTTTTTTTGCCATATCGAGGATTTATCCTTCATCCTTTTGGTTAGCCAATAGAAAGAATTTAAAGTTTGAATCTCTTTTCGCAGAAGCTTCACTCTTTTGAAAGTAATGCTGAAGGTAAACTGAAATAAAGATTTGTGCAATAAAGATTCTGAAATCAACAATTGATTGACAAATTGACAAAATTTTCTTGAAATCCTTGATGAAAGAGAGCACATGAGGTCCAGCTTAACGCATCCGTGACGAAAATTCTCCTCTCTTTTCCTCAAAGGAGGTGACTATCAGTTCACTGGGAACAATATCAGTTCAATTAAGAACGACTATCGGTTTGCTGGAAACAATATCAGTTCAATTAAGAACGCCCATCGGTTTTCTGGGAACAATATCAGTTCAATTAAGAACAACCATCGGTGGGAATAATATCAGTTTAATTAAGAACGACTATCAGTTCGCTTGGAACACTATCAATTCAATGAAGAACGACTATCAGTTTGCTTGGAATACTATCAGTTCAATGAAGAACGACTATCAGTTCACTTGGAACACTATCAGTTCGATGAAGAACGACTATCAGTTTGCTTGGAACACTATCAGTTCGATGAAGAACGACTATCAGTTCACTTGGAACACTATCAGTTCGATGAAGAACGACTATCAGTTCGCTTGGAACAATATCAGTTCAATGAAGAACGACTATCAGTTCACTTGGAACACTATCAATTCAATGAAGAACGACTATCAGTTCACTTGAACACTATCAGTCCAATGAAGAACGACTATCAGTTCACTGGGAACAATATCAGTTCGATTAAGAACGACTATCAGTTCACTTGGAACAATATCAGTTCAATGAAGAACGACTATCAGTTCACTTGGAACAATATCAGTTCAATGAAGAACGACTATCAGTTCACTTGGAACACTATCAGTTCAATGAAGAACGACTATCAGTTCACTTGAACACTATCAGTTCAATGAAGAACGACTATCAGTTCACTGGGAACAATATCAGTTCGATGAAGAACGACTATCAGTTCACTTGGAACACTATCAGTTCGATAAAGAACGACTATCAGTTCACTTGGAACACTATCAGTTCGATGAAGAACGACTATGAGTTCACTGGAACACTATCAGTTCGATGAAGAACGACTATCAGTTCGCTTGAAACGACTATCAGTTCGCTTGGAACACTATCAGTTCAGTGAAGAACGACTATCAGTTCGTTAGGAACAATATCAGTTCAATGAAGAACGACTATCAGTTCGTTTGGAACACTATCAGTTCAATGAAGAACAAGGACCATTATAGAGAGTTGAATCGCTTCTATGAATGGTTTCAGGATTATCCCCTTATCCTGAACGGGGAATGAAAATTGGATGACCTGGCGATCGAAATTGAGAATTTTGGTGATTTTAAAATTGGGAATTGGGTGACCCGGAGGTCGAAATTGAAGAATTGGATGACCCGAGGGTCGAAATTGAAGAATTATGGAAAATGATCCAGGTTTATCCCTTAACCTGAAGGGGAAATGGAATTGGGTGCATAGTCAATGCAAATGCAATGCACATGCACATGAAATGCAAATGAAGTGCAAATGAATGCAAATGAGTGCATATATATGCAAAATGAGAGAATGGTTTGTCCTGCCTGCATACAGGATGTTTTGAGGTAAAGATAAATTTTCCAAAAAAAAAAATGCCCCAGTGTAACTAGGGAGAAAATTTTGAATAAAAGAAGGATAATTGATGAATAAGGCGACAAGTTTCTTGACTGATAGATGTCCTCAAGATATTCTTCACAAGAGAGACATTATGAAAAGGAAGAGGAAGTAAATAAGACGACACCAAGCTATTGAAAAATTCGATGACTTTATTGATGCTTTAAAATCAAGGAAAGAGAATGGGATTACATTATTCTTTTGAAAAAGCAAGATGGGAAATGGGAAATTGTTGGCATTGTCATCTTCTTGAATGATTGTAGAAAAAATCTTTGTCAGGATGACTAGTCCTCTTTTTCATCTTCAACGAGGAGCTTCTTGTCAATGCAGTCTTGAACAATGTTCTTAAGGACGAAGCAGTTTTCTGTATCATGCCCTACTGCTCGATGAAACTTGCAAAATTGTTCTTTGAATCTGCCCATAATTGCTGGAGGATCAGCAGCTTTAGGCAATCGGACAAGGTCTTTCTCAAGCATATACTCGAGGATACTCTCGAGTGTCTGATCCAGAGGGGTGAATTCTCGATCAGTTCTCCAGTCCTTGCGCTTTGATTTTTCCTGATCTTTCTTTTGATGCTGAGGGCTGGATTGGAGAGGTTTATCACTGTTGATGTCCTTTCCTCTTTGCTTTTTGATTCTCTCCAAACTATGATCATTCTTGTTGCCTTTGTTATTATTGAAAGATTTAGCCGCAAAAGTGAAGTGAGCCTTCTTCTTTTGTTCACCTTGAGGGTTGTTCTTGGAAAATGTGAAGCCTTCATAGACTCCATTCTCCACACTCAACTCGAGCCATTCTGCTCGTTCAATGAGTTCAACGAAAGATTTGGATGGTGAGGTAGAAATTAATCCTCTCAGAGGTTGCGAAAAATTATTGAGGATCAATGATAAAGCATGTCTTTCTGATATAGGATCCCTCATTTTGTTGCAGGTCTCTCTCCATCTGCGAATGAAGTCTCTTGCCTTTTCATTTTCATTCTGCCTTTGGTTGCAGAGATGGCTCAATGTTGGGAGCGCTTCAGTATTGAACAAGAATCGTTCAACGAACAAATTCACGACTTTGTCGAACTCTTTCAGTTCTATAGGATTGACATGTTCCGCGTACCATTTGGCCGCGACTCCTTCCAGGCTGCGGGGAAAGCATAAGAACAATGCTCTGTTGTCTCTCTTGAACCTAGAGCATTCAGCGAAGAACATGGCGAGATGGGCTTTTGGGTCGCCAGAACCATCGAACTTGATGAATTTTCGGGGAAGATTCTCCAGATCATCATCCCCTTCTAAACCGTCGTAGAAGTCCTCGCTGGTGAAGACTTTCTTGCCCTTGTCGCGGGCTTGCAGATCCTTGACCACTCTGGCCATTTCCCTGAATTGTGCTTGCAGGGGCTCTTCTGCGACCTAACTTTTTGATTTGTGACTCCTCCTTTGGCCACATTTCTGAAATGCCGGAGGCACCTCATATTCTTCATCGGTATCATCTTCGTCTGAAGTATCTTGAACATTCTCCTCAGAGGACTTGGTTGACCTCTTGGCCACACGATCTCTAATTCTCTGACTGAATGGATTTTTGTCTGAGCTGGTGCCAGCCTGCTCACTCATCATCCTCTTCATCATCTTCTGAAACATTGCGTACATCTGAGGGTCGATACCATCATCTTCTGGCTGCTCTTGGTCTTTGTCTTACCTTGGCGAATTCATCTCTCCTTCTGATGTTGATGAGTAACTGATACGCTGAATTGGTGCGGTCTTCTTCCCTGACCTTGTTTGAACCATCAAATGTTGCGAAGGCTCTCTGCAGGATAAGGTCTTGATTAGACTCTGAGGAAATTTTTGGATTGGGAAGAAAATTATATGGTGGACAATTGGAAGAATATCCCATTACTAGGGATGGAGTTACCGCTGAAATTACGACAATTGTGTTGTCATTCTTTGTAAGAGAAATAACAACAGAAAATGTGCCTTATTACCTAGGCGAGGTCGTCAACCACGAGTAAAACACCATTTTTGAAGGAAAGAGATATCTTTTGGAAAAACAATCCGCAAACAGATTTAGAATAAGGAGAAGGCAAGTGGGTAAACAGTTTCCGCCACAATAATCAAGGTATGCACGAGGAAAATGCAGTCAAGAATTTCGAAAATCCAATGAGAGAAAACATATGATTTTGGAAAATCGCAGGCAGGATAAAAATGCAGCTGGAAATTCGAGATCCAGTAGAAAGGTAGAATGGAAAATCACCTGGAGTTTTGAAAGAAATGGAATATTTGGGAAAAATCCAGGGTTTGAGAAAAAAAGATCTTGTGGAAAATAAGGATATTTTGAAAAAGACCTAATGAGTTGAAAAACATTGGGAAACATAAAGAATTGAGAAAATCATACATACAATCACGTCCTGCACAAACATTTATGCACATTCAGCACTCCCTAAAAGGCTGACTCTAGATGCATCAATTTGAAAACAGCTGTAGGACCTTAATCCTAACTCTAAGTTCAGATCATTTTTGTCCAATCCAGTTATGCCGATATACTCGAACCGAAATCCGAGGTACGTGGCATAGAGTTTCAACTCCGGTTCTAGGGTAAGGTTTTCCAACATCCTTGAGCGCCTACCGATATACTTCAGACTGTGGCCCGCGGTACGTGGTAGGGGGGTGTTAACCCAAATAGGTGGCCCAGTTGTGAGGCTCTGTCCAGAACTATGGTTCTAGAAGAGAGCCCAGCAACGTGAAGACCGGGTAATGATAGGTAAGGGAGTTTTGAAAAAATGATCACATGCAAGAAATAGAGGGCTCTAAATCGTAGAGAGATAGCTTTTGAAAACTTTGAAGAAGCATACATTGTTTGCATTCAGATCCTAAATTGAGGAGAGTTGTATTTAGACCTAAGTCTATGTGAGCATGAAAATATCTCCTCAATATGGTCCTACCAAACCATGCCTAGGCTATATGCAGTCAATGTCAGCTAGGTCATAATCTAGGCTCCTAGGCTCACATGATATTGAAAGTAAAAGAGCTGACATTTTGTGAACATAATTTTGATAATTGAACTAAGCCAAGCATAATTTAGGTCAGACAAGGACAGGTCCCATCACGGTCGCCAAACCTGTTATCGTCGCGAAATTTTTCCCTCGTCTTCCCTTCCTTGCGGAAGAGAGAAAGGAAGGAACGCTTTCGCGCTTCAAACTTTGACCGGATTTTGGAAATTGTTTTGAAATACTCGCCTCCGTTTTTGAAAATTGCGGGAAAATCCATGGGATGGGGCTCGACCTGTCGGTACGAGGTTCGACCGTTCCTGCCGCCTTTAACAGGGGTAATCGAACCAAGGACCAAAACTATGCTTGACTTAGCGAAATTATCAAAGTTATGTTCTATCCTAAATGCACAGAGAATTCAGGCATGTGCTATGAGATTTTGGAAAATGCAAGTTGGAAAACATGATGTATGCTTAGAAAAACATTTGGAGTTGGAAAGAATCTCTCAGGAAAAAGGTCGATTTCTCAGGAAACTCAGATAAAAAAGGGGTTTTTGAAAACATGAGAAAACTTATAAAGATGTGGAAAAATCAGAAATAGTTGAAAATCTTGGGAAAATGGAAGTGATTCTTGAGAAAAGATGAACCTTTTGAAAAGGGAAACACTTCTTAGGAAAACTTGGACTTTGAGAGTTTTCTTAGGAAAATGATGGAAATTCATAGGAAAGCTCATTGGAGAAGGAAATTCAAAACTTGGGAAATTGAAATCCTGGGAATTTTACCCTTGAAATACTTGGAAATCGATTTTGATCTTGGAAAAAGATTGGAAAACTCTTTTGAAGCTCTTAAGAAAATAACATCTTCCAGGGAAAACTATGAGGAAATTGACTTGGGAAAACCGATTTTGAAAGATTCTTAGAGTTTCTTGAGAAATCGATTTCTTGATAATGAAATTTTCTTAAGAAAATTATAAGAAAACCAATGATTTCATGATGCAAATGATATGAATGAAAGAATGCACTTTGAAAGGTTTTCTAGGGAAATTTGTTGGAAAAATGTGTATTAAGTCAAAGTAAATCCTTCACATATTCTGACTGTGGCCATGAATATGTTCCGAGTTTAATTGATTTAATACACAAGATTTTGAAAACATTGGAAATATGATGTGCATTTTCAAGATAGCCTAAGAGTGTAGGCTCAATGTGACTAGTAGAAAGATGATGGATCTGGGTCTCGTCCATATTTCGACTAGGGCCGTAAATATGGATTCCACCGAGTTCATCAACTCCCTAAGAGTTGGTGCACGTGCCATTCGTGAACATCCATAGTGCTTTTGAAATAAAATGCATGAATCATATAAGCAGGATATTGCATAAATTCAAACTATATGATATGCATCCTAGTCTAAGCAGGAAATTAACTCTCTTATTCCAAAATTTACATTATTACATCACTAAATAAAGGAAATAAAAGAAATTTGCAGACTTCAGCTCCTTCTTTGGAATGTCTCTGCCAAGCTTGAAATAAAGTTAGCTCAAATATGTGGGTTTTTCCAAGATTTTCCAATAATATTATGAAATTATTGGATTTAATTGGATATAAACCCTATTCTCATGCTTCCTTGATATTTGAAATGATGTAAATGCAGGGAATTCAGTGGAAAACAGTTTGAAATTCGGAATTGGGGTCAAAATGACCAAAATACCCCTAAAATTAAAGTTACACCTTTAAAATCAGGGTTTTTTGAAGGAAAACTTAGTAAAATTGGGATTTCGGAATTCAAATTGAATTTAATGATGATGAAATGCAGTATGACATGCTTCTAAACACATTAGGACTGTAAAATCAGAATTTGGCATTTTGCAATTTACTCAAAATAACGAATTTCGCTTGTTTTTCACTTGGATCCGAGTCCTGCGGGACCCTGTTTTGGTATTATGACTAATCTGAACCTCAAATGGATTCCAAATTGCACCAAATTCGGTATGAAGCATCTACTTACTCTAATAAACAGCCTAGAATACTAAAAATCATGAAATGATATGATTTAAATGCTAAAATTTAAAGAAAGTCCTAAAATGGTGGATTTTGCCTATGGATCCGAACCAAATGCAATGCCCAATATGATAATGCAAGATTTATACCATGGAAACTTATGATATTTTGCAGACTGATAAAAGACCCGAAATGGAACATTTTGGGTTTTTACAGCCTCGAAATTTGAGCCATGGTGAGTTCAATAACAGAGATTTAGTTCTGACAGAGGTAAAAATCACACTAATCTGATGAAAAATGCTAAAGAAATACAAAACG
Source organism: Nuphar pumila (assembly GCF_984573655.1). Lineage (NCBI taxonomy): Eukaryota > Viridiplantae > Streptophyta > Magnoliopsida > Nymphaeales > Nymphaeaceae > Nuphar > Nuphar pumila. The sequence continues at coordinate 55,881,738 of NC_143249.1, forward strand.
GCCATGGGAATTTATGAAATTAATCAGAGTTATGCACGACACCTACATGAACAACTTTCATGTTTACGACTTCGGCATTTGATCAACGGAAACACAGTTAAAAATATAACTATTTCTGCCTAAACTAACAGAACAGACAAATGTAGCAAAAGAGAGGGCTGTCAAGAAAAATCCGAAGCATGGGTCAACACTATTCTAACAATTACAGGCTTTCAGATTCAAACAGAAGACATCTCGGACACCACTTTCACTTTTTACAGTTTTGGATTTGGAGCAACACACAAAGAGAAACCATAGCCCTAAGTCGATCCAAGATTTCAGAGGCCCAAATTAGGCTCTGACACGTGTCCCAAACTGTCGGATTTTTTTTCAGACATTAAAAAAAATCATAAAAATCTGAAAAAATCATATTAAAAACTAGACATTCTCCCAAATTCATAACATTTTTCGTATCAAAAATCGGATCTCCCATGAGGGATATATCGATTTTAAAAGTCGGAAAATGATTTTCAAAATGTATCCCGGGTGACAAAACCCGACTTGCCATTTTGAATGTTTACCACAGTAAACAAATTCAAATGCCTCCGAATATTTGGCAAAATTTTAGGGACACCTAAGGGCGCATTTTGTGATTTTTTTGGGATTTTTAATAAAAAAATAAATGCATGAAATGACGTGTGGACTGACTGACAAAAACAGAGACCTACTGAAAATAAGCAAAATTGAAATAAATGCTAAATTAATCCTAATTAATTCATGAGATGTACTAAATGAATGAAATAAAATGCAAATTAAATCTAGCTAACTACATGCATGTTAAAAATCATCAAGGAAGTATAATTATGTATTTTTATATATGTCGTTTTATGAGAATAGCTCAATCCATCCCTCAGATGAGCTCTTTCTTCAAACGACAACACGAATCAAACCAAAAGAATTATCATAGTGAAATCAATAGGAATGGAGGCTTACCTTGTGTTCTCCAGCGGTTTTGGAACTCCCAAAATGAGTGGCTACCTTGATAATGGGCTCCAGAGGGGCGTGAATCCAGAGGAAACCAAGAAAGAATGAAAATGGAATTCTGAAGTTCAATTCTCAAACAGGGCTCTCAGAGTGAAAATGCTAAATCCAAAAGAAGCTCCCCTAGGCTGGGCATGGGGCCTTGTATTTATAGAGATTTTTGGAAAATTTTGAAATTCAAAGAAGCTTAATCTGAGCCCTCCATGTGGCGCCATCTCAGAGGGTGTTGTCTTGGAGTTTGAAATTCAAATTCTGCTTTATTCTGGAAGGAGGAGAGACTTCCATGTGGCGCCATCTCAGAGCATCCACATTGCCATGTGTCAGAAGGTAGGAGCAGAGGAAGCAGAAGACGCCACCTCAGAGGGGTTTGAATTCTACTTTTTCTAATGAAAGGAGAGACTGACATGTGGCGCCATCTCAGAGCATCTTCATTGACATGTGTCAGAAGGAAAGGCAGAGGATTCAGATGGTGCCACCTCTGAGAGAGTTTGAAATTTAAATTTCTGCTTTTTCTAGAGGAAAGGAGAGACTGCCATGTGGCACCACCTCAGGGTGGCTCCTACAATGACATGTGGCAAGAGGGAGGAAAAGGGACACGTGGCACCATCTCACACAAAATAGAAAAGGTGAAGTTCAGGATTTACGCCACCTCAGACTGGAGTTTGAACATTTGAATTCTAGCTTTCTCTGAAGGAGGCAGAAAGTGACATGTGTCACTTGCTTTTTCTGAAGAAAGCAGAGAGAGACACGTGTCCCTTGCTTTTTCTGAGAAGAGCAGAGGGTGACATGTGTCACTTGCTTTTTCTGAGAAAAGCAGGGAGTGACATGTGTCTTCTACTTTTTCTAAAGGAAGCTGGAGATGACATGTGTCATCTACTTTTCTGAGAAAAATAGGAGGGAGACATGTGTCCTCTGCTTTTTCTGAAAGGAGCAGAGATTGACACGTGTCGCTTGCTTTTCCTGAGGAAAGGAGAGAGTGACATGTGTCACTTGCAGGAGACATAATTCAAATGGTGCCACCTCAGGGGAGACAAGTTTTACTTTTTCTGAACAGGACAACACATGACACGTGGCATCTCATGGTGACCTTGGAATGACACATGGCACAGGATGAAGATGGTAGACATTGACACGTGGCATAAAATGAAGAGGATGACTAATGACATGTGGCGGCATCTTAAGGTGGCCCCACACTGACATGTGTCAAAGGATGGCAGAAGAGAGAAGGTGACATGTGGCACCAACTCTAGGTGAACCCTATGCTGACACATGGCAGGTAAATGAGAAGAGAGAGAAAGGACAAGTGGCACCAATCCAAGGGACAAGGCTCCTATATTTTTGGGTTTTTCAAAATTCAAAATTTTCAAAATTCAAAATTTTCAAAAGAAAAGCCTGTGTGACACCACCTCAATGTGGGTCCCACATTGCTTTTTTTATTGAAATAAGGACAAAACAACAACCTCTTTTTTGGAATTTTCATAAAAATTTGGACTAATTGGTAAAACAGAAATTTTGAAAAGAGTTGGCCCCTGTAGGGCGATTTTGTAAAAGGAAGATGTTTGAAATTGTTTGACAAAAGGGCAAAATCTGAGATGAAATTTATTAAAAATTATCCAGATTGTTTTCCTGAGGAAATATTTTGAAATTCAGAGCCCTGGGGGTAAAATGGGAAGAACTGATAATTCTGAAGACCCAGGGTTTTGAAATCAATTTTGAAAAGAGTTGAAATTCTAATCTGGATTGAAAATTTTGAAATCAAGAGTTCTGGACCTCGAAATGACATGCTGTGCAGTGCAGTGATTTGAAATGCTCATGCAATGATATGCAATGTCATGTCTTATGAAACGCAATCTTGAACCAAGACTCTGGAGATGTTTGTCTCCTGTCAGGAGTAAAATCTTGAACATCTGAGATAAAAATAGAGAAAATTTGAGAGTTTCAGATGAAATTTGGACTTTTGCAAGGTCCAGGCTCAGAAAATGACCATTTTGCCCTCCAGCGATTTCAGAGGCTGGATGTTGATGCTTGGTGGATGAAAATTTGGGGTGTTTACAGGGAGCCTCCGGCGACACAGGGGGCGAGCCCTATGTGCGCCGCCTCCCTATGAAAAGGCGAGAGGGGAGAGGGGAAGGCTTACGAGCCTCCCCCAACCCCCCGACTCTCTCTCTCATCTCTCGTCTCTCTCCCCTCTGCTCTCTCTTCCCCCGACTCCATCTCTCTCTCTCCTTGCCGACGCCGGCCAACCCCCCCCCCCCCCCCCCCATCACGGCGCCACCCTCTCCGGCGAGCTCCCTCCTCGGCAACCACCTCCCCGGCGTCCTCCCTTCTCTCCGGCAGCCGTAGGTGAGCTCCCTCCCTCGTTGTCTCCTCTCCTATTACAGCAGGCAGGGGCCAAAGGCCCCTACGACTGCCCCCCCCCCCCCCCCCCCTCCTTCTGTTCACCTTCCGGCAGGGGCCATCGGCCCCTGCCCCCTTTTTTTTTCCAGTCCCGCAGGGGCCAATGGCCCCTGCCCCCCCTTTTTTTTTTCTCCACGAACGACAGGGGCCATTGGCCCCTGCCGCCTCTTAGATAGCCGCAGGGGGGCCTTTGGCCCTTGCGCTCTCTCCCTTCTCTTCTGGCAGGGGCCGATAGGCCCCTGCCCTTCTCTTTTGGTAGGGGCCGATGGCCCCTACTCTTCTCCTTAAAAGAGAAGCAGGAGCCATTTGTCTCCTGCCTCCCTTCTTTTGGAAAAAAACCCAGCAGGGGCCATTTGGCCCCTGCTCCTCTTTTAACTGACAAGGGCCAGAGGCCCTTGTCTCTTTTTCTGGCGAGCAAGGGCTCGGCAGGGGCCTTTGGCCCCTGCACTCTCCCCCACCCTATTCATTTCATTGGTAGGGGCCATCGGCCCCTTTTTTTAAAGAAAAGCTGGCAGGAGCCGAAGGCTCCTGCCCCACCTTCTTTTAACACCCAGCAAGGGCCTCGAAGGCCCTTGCCCTCCTTTAGAAATCCGGCAGGGGCCGATGGCCCCTGCACCCATCTCCTTTAACGACATGGGTCATGGGACCCTACCCCGTTTTCTTTCGCAACGGTAGGGGCCAATGACCCCTGCATTGGATTGCGGAGAAACTGAGTTTTCTCCCTATCTATATTTATTTTATGCATGCTAAACTACGTACTTTTGCAGTGTTACGCAATGGAGCCCGTTCGCGCCCCGCGAACTAAACCGACGATCACTTACGTTCGTAGACGGCTTCATTCTCACAATACTCCAAGGTAGGAGAAGTTGCACAAGGACTTAAATAATTAAATCAAGCTTAAATAATTGATAATCGAAAGGACTTAATGATATATTTATATACTTATATGTATATAAGTACACTTTTAAATCAAGGACGCGGTTTCGCGATCCTTGTCCTTTGCTTTCGCATTTCAGTTGCCGTCGCGCTTTGCGCCCAGGCTTTTACTTTCGTATTTACTGCTTATTGTTTTTTTTTTAATTCAAGGACGCGGTTTCGCGGTCCTTGTCCTTTGCTTACGCACTTTCTGTTTCTGTTGTCGTCGCGCTTTGCGCCCAGGCTTTTTGCTTTCATAGTTACTACTTGCTGTCTTTTAATTCAAGGACGCGGTTTCGCGATCCTTGTCCCTTGCTTTCGCAGTTCCTGTTTGCCGTCGCGCTTCGCGCCTGTGAACACCCCAAAATTTTCAAAATGTTGTAAATATCCCCGTTTTGCCCTTTGCCCCCATTTTCTGGGTAATTGAGTCAGTTTTAAATCTAAATTCCATTCTGTTTCTCAAATTTTGTTGAAATTAAATTCATTTTACATATCTGACTCAATTTTGGATTCGGACCTAAATCAAAATCCAAATCTGAGCCTCGTTATCCAATTTTTAAATCAGGTTCTCAAAATTTCCAAAATAACTTTTGAAAAAGCTCAGACACTTTGTCTGGTATCCGTTTGGATCCATCGAATTGTATTTCTCAATTCGGGATTTAAATATATTTTCTCAAAAACTTGGGTCCAAAACCCATTTTCTGAAGAAATCGAACCCAAACTTTCCAAAACTTCTCTTTTGTAAATTTTTATCTTCAAAAAAGGAAAAAAAAATTAGTATTCATCTCTCATACTGTTTAGGTTTAGAATCTTATTTCCAAAAATAACAAAAAATCAGAAAATGTCAAGAAAATAACAAAAAAAAATATATATCATGAAAATAGAAAAAGAAACAAAATCGGATCTTGAAAGAGGAAGAAGAAGAAAAGAAGAAGGGCAGTTTTTGCAAAAGCCTTTGAAAAAGAGCTGGCCTTTGAAATTTTAAGAAAATGAGAGGATTGTTGGCGAAAAAAAAAAATCGCATTAGGGTTACGAAGGCTCTCTTCATCGCCTTTTGGGTTTTCTCTCCGCCAAACCCTCCAGAAGCTTCACCTTCCCCCCCTCATTCTTGCCTCTCTCTCTCTCCATGGCCAGAACTCCTCCCATGTGCGATCCGGTTGCCCCATCGCCCTCCATCTCCGAATCTTCCTTCTCCACCCTTGATTCCCAACAGAATCTCCTTCTCGAATTATCCTTCATCGTCCTCCATCCCATGGCCATCGATCACCCTCGCCTCGTCCTCACCCGTCAATCTCCAACAAGAACCTCCTTTCTTCCGGACTTTTCCTCCCTCTATAAAAAGAGGCACAAGGGAAGGGGTCGAGGATCGGATTTTTGTTTTCCCCTTTGAGTCTGTTCTCTGCCTCCCCACATTTCTCCTTCTTCATTCTGCCTGAAAGAAGTTCAGTATCCAAGCCCTCCTCCTTTGAGAACTCCTGCAAACTGGAAGCCTCGAGCCATCAAAAGGAGGTCGTCTGCTCCCTGCGACCGAGAGGATCCTCTGCAGAATCAATCGAAGGAAGCTAATACTCACAACAAGATTATTGCCTTCTCTTACTTCAGCCTTGCAAGAACCCGGTAAGCCCCTTTTCTTTATCTTCTCCCTATAATCTCTGATTTTCCCTATTATCCTTTTGAATCTTCCAGGATAATCGACCCAATTTAAAAACACCATAGGTAATATCGTGTTGTCTATAACAGCATTGATTTACCTGCGTGTGATATCAAGGGAATCCTCAGATTCTGACACCCTCTTCCCTAACTGCCATTTTTTTTTTGTTGTTGTTTGTTGCGCTCGATGGGCTGTACATGTGGTGAGATTCGGTGTCCTCTTGAAATAGCAGTGATCTCGTTCCTTTGATTATCTAATTTGCATGCGATAATCTTGCTTATGTCACAGTATTCAGAAGCCGCTATGATAAATTCCAAGAAATATGTATCAGTTATATTGTGTTTCTTGACTTCACTTTTTGTATTTCATCTTCATTTAATCTGTGATTATAGATTTCAGGCCGTCTGGAATTCCATTTTCTACAATTGTAATCATGATAACGTTCCATTTTGTTTTGCTTTCAATTGCTTTCCATTACATTTATCTCCTTCACCATGCTCATTTGTGTGTCTTCATATGCATTACAATAGGATCATACCCAGCCTAGCATTTTGTCTGCTGCACTCGTCCATCTCATGCATATTATTATCAATACATCCTCCTGTTCAGCCTTACCTTTTACCCCTGTTTTTATCTTTGAGATTCATTAGATGGTCTGTTGTGTTATGAAAGTGCATCGGTATGGATAGGAGCCATGGCATTGTCAATACCCTCTAGTTAAGACAAGAACCCTCCAGGATTTAGTAGCAATACCTTCGATAGCATTTTGTTTTGATCAGCCCCTTTTGTATCAAAATTGGATGCAAATGGTTTGGGTTGTGAGTCAGTCGTACAGGGTCATAATTTACCTATGAGTTCCTCCCTGCACCAAGTAATAAACTCCAGGGAAATTTATATGTCCATACGCGTGAGTAAAATACAACTACCTCTGCAAGTCATAGTTCTTGGCATCATTTGGATAAAGATAGCTGATGAAGGACAAGTTAATGCAAGCCTACAGGATCAAAAAGGAGGGAGAAGCAGATGTCAGTATGGGTGTGTCTATAAGCGATGATGTTTTCTCATGGAGATCGGTCATGGTCACCGATATATATACCCCTGAAGGGATGGACATTGCCCGATCCTGATGAATCTTGAGTGATATATATTCAAAGTCGATTGGACCGTGTTCAAATTATCCTCAATATGATAAGTCAAAAACACGAACACAGTTGAGGCCGGGATTTAAGTGATCCTCAAGCTTACATTCTTTTTCTTTTTGTACTGAAGGGATTTGATTCTAGGTTGTCCAAGTTGCAATCTGTGCATAGCAGGGCCCCAAGTGCTAGCAAAGGTTTGGTTTCAATATTTGTAGCCCGGATGATGTTCTATTCATTTTATTGATAAAATTGTGAATGCCACAAGCCTCTTGAAGTGTTTTGATCTCTCTTCAGTATTCAGCTGGTTAATCCTCCAAGGGAATTTATAATCGAGTTGGTTATTGTGATGAAGCTAATCAAGATAATTTTCTGTACCAATTACTCCTGCTGAACCATATGTGGGGAAATCTTTGGTTTTCTCATCCATTCTCTTTGTTTGGATTACTATAGTTTCACAATGCTTTGCATTAGCACGTTCGTCTACATTGATTACAGTATTCATTAGATTGATTTCTTGTCATTGCACCACATTTTAGAATTATAGTACATTTTTTTTTTATCACTACCATCTATCTCACTATACACATGTACATTGTGTATAAGTCAAGGGTTCATTCCTTTAAAAGGCATTTGTGTCGCATGGCTTCAGTCAGCATATAGGATCGATTTGCATCTGCAAAACCTCTTTGCCACTCAACGTCCCATGCTGAAGCATTTCCACTATCATTTGAACATCCGCCCCAGTCATTTGCATTTTTTCCTGATATCTGATGGGTCCAATTACACTTTGGCACTCACATCATTTTTTATAAGATAAGCCAGATTCTAGATTTACTGCATATTATAATATTAGTATGTCTTCGTGTTAGCCTTCCATGTAACACAACTAGATTCTATCCTGTTAGGTTTGATCTTCAAATTTTATATCACACATGGTAGCACTTACGCACAGATTTTTTTTTTTTTTTTAAAAAAAAAAAAAGGGGGGGTTCAGTCGCATACTGCATCTGGCATGTATTATTCTTGTGCAGCTTTGTCAATATCTCCATATAACTCTCTGATTAGTGGAATAGCTGGTGACTCGAGGGAGTTAATATGCCCCATGAAACTTTGGGAGTTAAGGAAGTAGGGCATTAAGAAAATTTGATGGAGATATGCTCGTGAGTTTGTGACCTCAATTGCAGGATATGCCTTCTTTGCCGTTCACAATATAAGGCCATTAAGGGACAATGCCATTTGGAAATTTTCTCTGTTGCTTGAATCCTTTTGCAAAATTTTTAGTAGATATCGGCAAAGGTTATTTCTGAAGACTGTGCTTTAGGAGGTGACTCTGTGAAATCAAAAGGGATACCACTTTCGTGAATGCCCTGCTGTCAGAGCTTGCCCAAGCAAGTTTGATGTATCCTGTGGAGTCAAATTCGCCTTAATTTTGCAGTCCCGGGACGACCACCTCAGTGACCTGTGGTAGCAGCCGGTCCATAACCAATAATTAGTGGTCGCATGTCCCGATCCATAACTGATATGTCCTCAATTTTTTTTACAGGGATAATCACACTGTCATACTCGGCGTCCTCTCATCTACAGATTGCCCAGCCGTTTGGAGTGAGTTTGATCATTAGCGTCATCATCCCCCAGTAAGTGGCCACTGTCTGGAATTCCAGTTAGCAGTAGATTGATTTAAATATTGTTTACTGAGATTCAAAAGAGTCATTAAGCTCTAGATTAACTAAGGTGTTATCTCATGATATTTGAAATTATTCTGCATATCATCAATCTTGCAAAATGAATGAACGTTAGAGCATCTGAATGTAATGTTGCTTGGATATTAGTGGATCACCTTTATCTTTGGCAAATGCTTTCTTTTTTTTTCTCTCACTGATCGTTGCGTTATCAGGTTAGTTCAATGCTTAATCTCTGAATGATAGAATGCTGATCCTGAATCATATGTTATTTTTTCTTTTTCCCCAAATAATTGCAGTCGCCAGACTGATTAGATACTAAACTAGTTAACATATTTTGATTTTTTTCTATGATGGCCAGTGAGTTAACATATCTATAGCGAAACCTGAAATTACAGTATGTGTTAATGATGAGGGCGCCGGTTCTGACTAAATAGTCTCTGCTTAATAATCATGTTGGGTAGGTGTTAAATGTAACCTCAGCAAATGCCCTCCTTTATTAACAGTCTGTATTGGCACGTTATCAATCTTTGTTAGCCTGATGTGTTGGAAGTAGGGATCAGGAATAATGGTATATGTAAATAGTGAGGTCGGTGGAATAAATAAATCACAGTAAAGGGGAACATTAGAGGTGCGTCAAGTGAGTCTATCATCAGCTGGGTGGGCCAAATCAGTGAACATTTGCTGTTTGACCCGATCTCCTTATCTGTTATGGTTCAAATCAATGAATCCCCAAGTTGATAAATTCCAAAGTGAATCCCATCAATTGATCTGCTGCACCCTGTTATGAATATTGATGTTGGGGATCTGATATAAGTGTAAAATCCCCTTTTGACCAGTAACCCGGTTCATTTGTAGTTGAAGGTCGTCATTCTTTAAAAATACAAGTTCAAAGTTCATTGATGAAGTGGTACCCAAGTGTCAAACAATATCATTTTGAAAATGATCTCCATTTATAAACTGAAGACAGTCATACACGCATTATAAACATTGGTTGCTTGTCTAAAGTTTAAGATGATTCACATACATCTCCAATATATATATTCTCCTTCCTTAAACATAAGATATTGAATCAACATAGAGTATCTACACAAGCACTTCGTCATTCATGATATCTTCTCTATATTCTTGTACTAAATGTGTGTTTTGCAGGAAATGCATAGAAATGACTATTTCCTGTTTAGAATTAGAAATCCTTATGATTTTAAATTCAATAATGTAATAGTTAGAATATAATGAAAGATTTCCATTCCTTGCACTAGTATAGAATGAATGAGCATTGTAAAATACCATGAATTACTTGTTTTCATGCATCTTTTCCTTTATTTCTCAAATTCTCACAAATGGTGAAACACGAATGGCATGTGCACCATTTTGTAAGAGGTAATTAATCCTAAGTTGATGATTTACATCAATGGCCATAGTCAGGATGTAAACAAAACTTAGGATTTTTATCTTTTACGAAATAACACTGGATCCACACTGGACCCGTTTTCAAAATTCATCATATTTTCCTTAAATATCTTCTTCTTTTATTAGAATTTAACTTAAAATTAATTCAAAATATATACCAATGGCCATAGTCAGGGTATATTGAGAGTTAATTTCATTTTAAATTCTATAAAAGCACCAAATGTGTTTTATTCTTCGCCTGAATTTAAATATAGATTATTATATAATACATTCAATGACAATAGTCAAGGATGTATTATATCTTCAATCTTATTTTAATTCATCCAAAGAATGAAATAGCTTTTCAAAATCCAATTTCAAAATTCTTTTAATTCATTCATCATTTAGGATAGAATTGCATCATATTTTGAAAATTTTCTTTTCAAAATTCCAAGTGATTCTTCTTCTTCATTTCTCAGATCAAATCCTATTCATAAATTCAAATTCAACTCTATTTTCTCAAAAGGATTCAAGAAATCAATTTCATGGTCCCATTTGACTTTGAAACTTCAGAATCATCTTGTATTTCAAATTCCAAATTCTATCTTAAATTCAAAGTCCAATTTAACTTCTAAAATTCATTTTCCAAAGTTCAATTTAAACTTGGAAGTTCTTGATTCATCTTCTGAATTTAACTCCAAATCCATTTTTAGGGTCCAGGATCCAACACTCATATTAGATCTCAGACTTAAAATCAATTCCTCTTTAGACCCAAACTCCAATTCCACTTTTGGATCTCAAACTTCAGATCCAATTTCCTTAGGATCCGGAATCCAACCTCATATTGGATCTCAGACTTCAGATCCAATCCCTCTTTAGGATCCAGACCCAAATTTCACTTTGGATCTTAGATTTCAGATCAAATTCCTCTTTAGGAATCAAAACTCCAAATTCCACTTTTTGGATCTCAGACTTCAGATCCAATTTTCTTATAGGATCCAGCACCAATTTCACTTTGGATCTTAGACTTCAGATCCAAATCCATTCTAGGATCCAGAACCCAATTCTATATTTGGATCTCAGACTTCAGATCCAAATCCATCTTAGGATCCAGAACCCAATTCTACATTTGGATCTCAGACTTCAGATCTAAACCCATCTTAGGATCCAGAACCCAATTTTATCTCAGATCTCAGATTTTAAATCCATCTTTAGATCCAACTCCATTCCCAATTCTAGATTTCAAATCCAATTCCATTTTCAGATCTCATCTGAACTCCCTAACTCAATTTCTATTCTTAAATACCATTTGAGTTCCTCAATCTATTCCAATTTAAAACTTCAAAATCTAAATTCAAGTATTCATTTCCTTTCCTAAAATCAAATTCAAAGTTCAAAGTCCATTTCTGACTTTGAAACTTCATTTCCTTTCGTTTTAAAACTTCAAGTCATTCCTTCTCATTTATTCTTCCGAATCCTGATTTATTTCAAAGACTTAGAACTCCTCTGATCTATCTCAAGTTCTAAGTTAGATTCAATCATTTCTTCACTCCCTTATCAAGTTCATATCAGAATAACTTGGAAACTTTCAAAACATTTTTCAAAAAGAGCATACATTATGGCATTGCACAAGCATGATTCTTTGTGCATTTGGATCTTTTAGAATAAATTCTTAGATTATATTTAGGCAAAGCAAAAGGCATAGATTCGATCCTTGGTTCGATTACCCCTGGTAAAGGCGCCAGGAACGGTCGAACCTCGTACCGACGAGCGAATCCCGTCTCTCCATTTTCCCGCAAAATTTTCAAAAAAACGGAGGCGAGTTAAATTTCTAAATGTTTTCAAATTAAGGTCAAGTGAGACCGCGCAAAATAGTTCCTCTTCTTTCTTTCTTTCTTTCTTTCTTTTCTCTTCTCTTTCTCTTTTCTTTCTTTTATTTTCTTCCCTTCAAAAAGGAGGAAAATAGAGGTTAGAAAAAGGAAAAGAGAAGGAAGAGAGAGAAACCAACGAGAGAGGAAAAATTTTGCGATGATCACAGGTTTGGCGACCGTGATGGGACTCATCTTCGTCCGGTTGAATCTATGCCTTTGCTTTGCTTTTACATAATCTAAGTCTTTATTCTAACATATGTCAGCTTCATTTCCATGCAAACCTTAGGAACCTAGATTTTGTCCTAAAGCTGACATCATTGCATATAGGATTTAAGTATGGTTTGGTAGGACCATATTGAGGAGATTATCCATGTTCACATTAGACTTAGGTCTTAAATACAACTCTCCTCAATTTTAGGAATTGAATGCAAAACAATGTATGCATTTATATGCTTCCTCTTATTTAAATCTATCTCTTTAGGACTTGCATTAGAGCCTCCTGATTTTATTGCATGCTGATCATATTTTGAAAACATCCCTACCTATATTGTCCCGGTCTTCACGTCGCTGGGTTGTCTCACTGAACCATAGTTTGGGAGAGAGCCTCACAACTGGACCACTTATTTGGGTTCGCGCCCCCCTACCACGTACCTAAGGGCCATAGTCTGAGGTATATCGGTAGGTGCTCAAGGATGTTGGGAAGCCATTACCTTAGAACCGAAGAAATATCTTATATGCCACGTACTTCGAGCTTCGGCTTGAGTATATCGGCATACCTTGATTGGAATCAGATGATCTGAACCATAGAGTTAGGATTAAGGTCCTACAAGCTATTTCAAATATTGCATATAGAGTCAACCTTTAGAGAATGTTGTATGCATATCCTTGTTTGCGCAATGTCTCTCGTGTTTTCTTATATATGTATATATATCAAACCTTTTCAAAATCCTAGGTATATATTATTTAAAATTTCCTCTTTTAAAAACTCCAGGTGTATCTTTTTTTTTCTCTTCTTTTCTTAAATTCTTTTTCTAATCCTGCCTGCAATTTTTTTCAACTTTTCAAAATTTACCATCTATTATTCTAAAATTTTCTTCTAACATATCTTCTAAATCTATTTTGTATCAGAAATCTCTTTCATCAAGAGATGTCCTTTTAATCATATTCTAAATTGTTTATTTCTTCTCACTGGAAAATAATACGACTGTCGTGCCTCTCGTGCGGGCTCAATCCCTAGTAGTGGGATATCTCTTTGTCAAATTCAATTTCTTCCTTTATCAAAGTTTCCTCCAAAATCTTTCTAAAAGAGTCCCATTTTGTCCTACAGAGAGAGCATTTTGTATTAACGGGTGGTTCAGACTGAGATCAGAGACCGCACTAGTCAGAAGCAAGAATTGAGAAATGGACTCTCAGAGGTTTGCCAGAGAAGGAGGTCAGGACAGCCAGAATGAGATTGATCCTACCATATATCGGTTGTTCAAAAAGATGATGGTTGAGATATTATCCGAGCAGGCTGAAGCCAGTTTTGGAAAAGCTCCCACCAAGGAAGAGACACCTGTCACTTTTCGAACAAGCAAGCACAACGATGGCAGTGCAGGAAGTTCTAAAATCAGCAGGAGTGGCGACAATGGCAACCCGGGCAATCAAAACAGCAATTTGGAGTCATCTAGGAACCAGAAGGGAAAGTTCAACAGAAACCAAGATGAACCACTTCAATCCAATCCTCCGCGGAAGGAGAAGAATCAGGAAAAGCTAAAGCGTAAAGATTGGAGTAGTAACCGAGATTTCACTCCCTTGGATGAGCCGCTGGATAAAGTTCTTGAATACATGTTAACCAAGAGACTAGTCAGGCTCCCAAAAGCCACGAGTCCTTCCACTGTCTTGGGAAAATACAAGAACCAATTCTGCAAATTCCATAGGACAACAGGACATGACACTGATCATTGCTTTGTTTTCAAAAATATTATTCAAGACTGCATTAATAGGAATCTTTTTGTTGAAGACAAAGAAGAAAAGTGCCCGATTCCCCTAACCAAGCATGCTGAGTCTAGCTCTCAGGAAAGGGACAGCTCTCGACAAAAATCAGGCAAGCCAAAGGAGACAAAGCATGTTGGTTGGAGTTATGATCGCCAGTTTTCTCCTTTAGGTCAGCCAGTCGAGGAGGTTCTCGAATACTTGCTCACGGAAGATATGATCAAGCTTCCCAGGGGAGTTGATCCTTCAGTCACCATGGGAAAATGGAAAGAATGTTTTTGCAAATTTCATCAAGTAAGGGGGCACGATACAGAGCATTGCTTCGTCCTCAACAACATCATACAGGATTTCATCGACAAAGAAATTTTGGTACCAGATGAAGGAGGGGAGCAACCTGCAGTTCCAACCTAGACTCTTCCGGATCACCCGAAGAATTGATAAAAACCAAAGTTTCCTGCTTTCGTCTCTTTTTGTTAGTTATCTTGTAGGGGCAAGTCAGTTCAGCCTTCTACAGATCTTTTCCTTTTAAAGTTCTTGTAAATATTCAGTTTTTGTCAGCAAACCTTTACTTATCAATGAAATGTCAAGTTTTCTCTATATCTTTGATATTCAAATACTTTCTTCTTTTGCCATACTGGGGCATTTAAATTCTTGTTCTTTTCAGAATACGAGACAATCCTGACATCATTCATGAGAGAAATGATATTACCTATGAGGGCTTTTTCAAAAAATCATGAAATTTTGAAAATCTTTGTTATGACCAAAGAGTTCAAATGTTCTTTGGCCCGACCTTTGTCAAAAATCAACCCTCGTGTTGATCATATCTTCAAAAATAGGTTTTTCGAATCATTGCATTGGCAATCAACCCTCGTGTTGATCATGTCTTCCAAAATAGATTTTTTTTGAGCCATTGCATTTAAGGATCAACCCTGGTGTTGGTCTTATCTTCCAAAAATAGGTCTCGAATCTTGTGTTGATCATATTTTCCAAAAGTGATTTTTCAAAACCGTCATGTTCAACGATCAACCCTTGCACTGATCTTATCTTCCAAAATGAATTCTAAACCTTTATATTCAAAGATCAATCCTTGTGTTGGTCTTATCTTCCAAAATGGATTTCAAATCTTTATATTCAAAGATCAACCCTTGTGTTGGTCTAATCTTTCGAAATGGTTTTCAAATCATTCAAAAAATCAATCTTTGTATTAAATTTAAATCATTGTATTCAAAGATCAACCCCTGTGTTGGTCTTATCTTCCAAGATTGGTTTCTAGAACAGTATATCCAAAGATCAACCCTTGTGTTGGTCTTATCTTCTAAAATTGGTTTCAAAAGCATTTATTCAAAAAGATCAACCCTTGTGTTGATCTTATTATCAGTTTCAAACTATTACTTTCAGAAATCAGATCTACTATTGATATTCTTTTTTGAAAATTAGATTTCAAACCATTTTCTTCAAAAAATTGACCCTCATGATGATCTCTCGTGTTGATTTGAAGGATCAGTCCTCGCACTGATCATTCTTTTTACGGTGGATTTTCTTCCCAAAAATGATTTTTCACTTAAATAAACATTTTCCTTTAAAGATCCCACGTGCAGGCAGGATCAGACAAACTCTTTTTCAAAAAAAATCTTCTCAATTTTTCAGTTAATCTTATTATCTTTATTAGTTGCATTCATTTCATCTTCAATTTAATCAAATTTTCGTCAGTTTATTATCTTTATTAATTTTTTGTCAAGTTTTCATCAATTTCATTAAATTCTATCAATTTTTTTAAAGCCCCTTCAGGTTAAGGGATAAACCTGATGCCTCTTTCCCATGAGGTATTTTCTAAATCTTCTTTTTTCGCCCTTTCAGGTTAAGGGATAAACCTGACCCTCGTTGTCCGAGGTGTTTTACCCTTTCAGGTTAAGGGATAAACCTGACCCTCGTTGTCCGAGGTGCCCCCATTCAGGATAAGGGAAAATCCTGAAAACCCCTCATAGGAACAACAAACGCTACCTGCGAGAATTCTTTTGTAAATACAAGTTTCATCAAGCTTTATTGATTTCCAAATTTATATCAATTTCTCTTCATTTAAATCTTATTCTTTTCCCTCTCAGGTTAAGGGATAAACCTGAATTATTTCTCATAAATTCCTTAATTCACATCAAATTCTATTCTATACTCCTTCAGGATAAAGGAAAATCCTGAAGCCGTCATAAATAGATTCGAATCCTATGCCATCTTGGGTCAAGGATCTCGAGTAAATCTCTCCTCTTCATAGTCGGAATCTAGTCATACATCTTGTCAATCCTTCTAAAATCCGACTCTTGGGTAGAAATTATCTCCTTCCTGTCTGAGTTCCGACTCAGGTTTTTGTTTTGTTTTTGTTTTCATTTTTATTTTAAAGATCCGGGTTCCAACTCGGGTTTTTCCTTTCTATATATCGTTTGAAGTTTCGAGTTCCCACTCGGATTTTCTATCGGATTCAACACTCGGGTTGGAACCGATCGTACCCTTGAAGATTCGAGTTTTCCAAAACTCGGGTTCTTCCATTTTTATCATTATTTTAAAGATCCGGGTTCCGACTCGGGTTTTCCTTTTTTTATATATCGTCCGAAGTTTCGAGTTTCGACTCGGACTTCCTATCGGATTCAACACTCGTGTTGGAACCGATCGTACCCTTGAAGGTTCGAGTTGTTCAAAACTCGGGTTCTTCCATTTTTTATCATTATTTTTAAAGATCTGGGTTCCGACTCAGGTTTTTCCTTTTTATATATCGTTTGAAGTTTCGAGTTCCGACTCGGACTTCCTATCGGATTCAACGCTCGTGTTGGAACCGATCGTACCCTTGAAGATTCGAGTTTTCCAAAACTCGGGTCCTTCCAATTTTATCATTATTTTAAAGATCCGGGTTCCGACTCGGGTTTTCCTTTTTTTATATATCGTCCGAAGTTTCGAGTTCCGACTCGGACTTCCTATCGGATTCAACACTCGTGTTGGAGCCGATCGTACCCTTGAAGATTCGAGTTGTTCAAAACTCGGGTTCTTCCATTTTTTATCATTATTTTTAAAGATCCGGGTTCCGACTCGGGTTTTTTCTTTTTATATATCATTTGATGTTTCGAGTTCCGACTCGGATTTCCTATCAGATTCAACGCACGTGTTGGAACCGATCGTACCCTTGAAGATTCAAGTTTTCCAAAACTCGGGTCCTTCCATTTTTATCATTATTTTAAAGATCCGGGTTCCGACTCGGGTTTTCCTTTTTTTATATCGTCCGAAGTCTCGAATTCCGACTCGGACTTCCTTTCGGATTCAACACTCGTGTTGGAACCGATCGTACCCTTGAAGATTCGAGTTGTTCAAAACTCCGGTTCTTCCATTTTTTATCATTATTTTTAAAGATCCGGGTTCCGACTCGGGTTTTTCCTTTTTATATATCGTTTGAGGTTTCGAGTTCCGACTCGGATTTCCTATCGAATTCAACACTCGTGTTGGAACCGATCGTACCCTTGAAGATTCGAGTTTTTTTTCAAAACTCGAGTTCTTCCATTTTTATCATTATTTTAAAGATCCGGGTTCCGACTCGGGTTTTTCCTTTTTATATATCATTTGAAGTTTCAAGTTCCGACTCGGACTTCCTATCGGATTCAACGCTCGTGTTGGAAGCGATCGTACCCTTGAAGATTCGAGTTTTCCAAAACTCGGGTCCTTCCATTTTTATCATTATTTTTAAAGATCCAGGTTCCGACTCAGGTTTTTCCTTCTTATATATCGTTTGAAGTTTTGAGTTCCGACTCGGATTTCCTATCGGATTCAACACTCGTGTTGGAACCGATCGTACCCTTGAAGATTCGAGTTTTCCAAAACTCGGGTTCTTCCATTTTTATCATTATTTTAAAGATCCGGGTTCCGACTCGGGTTTTCCTTTTTTTATATATCGTCCGAAGTCTCGAGTTCCGACTCGGATTTCCTATCGGATTCAACACTCGTGTTGGAACCGATCGTACCCTTGAAGATTCGAGTATTCCAAAACTCGGGTTCTTCCATTTTTATCATTATTTTAAAGATCCGGGTTCCGACTCGGGTTTTCCTTTTTTTATATATCGTCCGAAGTTTCGAGTTCCGACTCGGACTTCCTATCGGATTCAACACTCGTGTTAGAACCGATCGTACCCTTGAAGATTCGAGTTGTTCAAAACTCGGGTTCTTCCATTTTTTATCATTATTTTTAAAGATCCGGGTTCCGACTCGGGTTTTTCCTTTTTATATATCGTTTGAAGTTTCGAGTTCCGACTCGGACTTCCTATCGGATTCAACGCTCGTGTTGGAACCGATCGTACCCTTGAAGATTCGAGTTTTCCAAAACTCGGGTCTTTCCATTTTTATCATTATTTTAAAGATCCGGGTTCCGACTCGGGTTTTCCTTTTTTTATATATCGTTCGAAGTTTCGAGTTCTGACTCGGACTTCCTATCGGATTCAACACTCGTGTTGGAACCGATCGTACCCTTGAAGATTCGAGTTTTCCAAAACTCAGGTTCTTCCATTTTTATCATTATTTTAAAGATCCGGGTTCCGACTCTTGTTTTCCTTTTTTTATATATCGTCCGAAGTTTCGAGTTCCGACTCGGACTTCCTATCGGATTCAACACTCGTGTTGAAACCGATCGTACCCTTGAAGGTTCGAGTTGTTTAAAACTCGGGTTCTTCCATTTTTTATCATTATTTTTAAAGATCTGGGTTCCGACTCGGGTTTTTCCTTTTTATATATCGTTTGAAGTTTCGAGTTCCGACTCGGATTTCCTATCGGAATCAACACTCGTGTTGGAACAGATCGTACCCTTGAAGATTCGAGTTTTTTTTCAAAACTCGGGTTCTTCCATTTTTATCATTATTTTAAAGATCCGGGTTCCGACTCGGGTTTTTCCTTTTTATATATCGTTTGAAGTTTCGAGTTCCGACTCGGACTTCCTATCGGATTCAACGCTCGTGTTGGAACCGATCGTACCCTTGAAGATTCGAGTTTTCCAAAACTCGGGTCCTTCCATTTTTATCATTATTTTTAAAGATCCGGGTTCCGACTCGGGTTTTTCCTTTTTATATATCGTTTGAAGTTTCGAGTTCCGACTCGGATTTCCAATCGGATTCAACACTCGTGTTGGAACCGATCGTACCCTTGAAGATTCGAGTTTTCCAAAACTCGGGTTCTTCCTTTTTTATCATTATTTTAAAGATCCGGGTTCCGACTCGGGTTTTCCTTTTTTTATATATCGTCCGAAGTCTCGAGTTCTGACTCGGATTTCCTATCGGATTCAACACTCGTGTTGGAACCGATCGTACCCTTGAAGATTCGAGTTTTCCAAAACTCGGGTTCTTCCATTTTTATCATTATTTTAAAGATCCGGGTTCCGACTCGGGTTTTCCTTTTTTTATATATCGTCCGAAGTTTCGAGTTCCGACTCGGACTTCCTATCGGATTCAACACTCGTGTTGGAACCGATCGTACCCTTGAAGATTCGAGTTGTTCAAAACTCGAGTTCTTCCATTTTTTATCATTATTTTTAAAGATCCGGGTTCCGACTCGGGTTTTTCCTTTTTATATATCGTTTGAAGTTTCGAGTTCCGACTCGGACTTCCTATCGGATTCAACGCTCGTGTTGGAACCGATCGTACCCTTGAAGATTCGAGTTTTCCAAAACTCGGGTCTTTCCATTTTTATCATTATTTTAAAGATCCGGGTTCCGACTCGGGTTTTCCTTTTTTTATATATCATCCGAAGGTTCGAGTTCCGACTCGGACTTCCTATCGGATTCAACACTCGTGTTGGAACCGATCGTACCCTTGAAGATTCGAGTTTTCCAAAACTCAGGTTCTTCCATTTTTATCATTATTTTAAAGATCCGGGTTCCGACTCGGGTTTTCCTTTTTTTATATATCGTCCGAAGTTTCGAGTTCTGACTCGGACTTCCTATCGGATTCAACACTCGTGTTGGAACCGATCGTACCCTTGAAGATTCGAGTTGTTCAAAACTCGGGTTCTTCCATTTTTTATCATTATTTTTAAAGATCCGGGTTCCGACTCGGGTTTTTCCTTTTTATATATCGTTTGAAGTTTCGAGTTCCGACTCGGATTTCCTGTCGGATTCAACACTCGTGTTGGAACCGATCGTACCCTTGAAGATTCGAGTTTTCCAAAACTCGGGTTCTTCCATTTTTATCATTATTTTAAAGATCCGGGTTCTGACTCGGGTTTTCCTTTTTTTATATATCGTCCGAAGTCTCGAGTTCCGACTCGGATTTCCTATCGGATTCAACGCTCGTGTTGGAACCGATCGTACCTTTGAAGATTCGAGTTTTTCAAAACTCGGGTTCTTCCATTTTTTATCATTATTTTTAAAGATCCGGGTTCCGACTCAGGTTTTTCCTTTTTTATATATCGTCTGAAGTTTCGAGTTCCGACTCGAACTTCCTATCAGATTCAACACTCGTGTTGGAACCGATCGTACCCTTGAAGATTCGAGTTTTTCAAAACTCTGGTTCTTCCATTTTTTATCATTATTTTTAAAGATCCGGGTTCCGACTCGGGTTTTTCCTTTTATATATCATTTGAAGTCTCAAGTTCCTACTTGAACTTTCTTTTGAATCCAATGCTCATGTTGGACAAAATTGTTGGGTTGGGAATTCGAGTTTTCAAACTCTATTCTCACTCATTTCTTATATTTGAAAAACCGAGTTCCGACTTGGATTTTCGCTTTTTTATATCCTTATTTTCTCAAAAGTTCCTCCTTGAACTTTCCCTTCAGGATAAGGGATAATCCCGAAACACCGGCAATCATTTTCGCTCAATTCTCAAATATCTTCGAATGTCGGTCTCATTTTCAAATCCTCTTTTTTGAAAAATCCAGTGCTCGTACTGGCGTGCAGTTTTCAAAAACCCAGCACTCGTACTGGGGCTTTTTTTTGAAATCCAGTGCTCGTGCTGGCACATCTAGCGCTCGTGCTAGTGTTTGGCTGACTAATCAGTTAGCCAGCCAGGTTCAGCCTTTGTGCTAACCAAACATCATCATTTCAAGCTCTAAATTCTCAATTTCGACCTTCGGGTCATCATTTTATCAAAAAAATCAATCATTTTCTCTTGCGAAGGACCCTCTTCAGGGAGAGTTTGAGGGAGCTCGTTCCTCTCGCATGCAACCATCTTTTGTTCGCAAGGACCCTCTTCCAGGGAGAGTTTGAAGGGACTCATTTTCTTCGCGAACAATTTGCAAAACAACAACCAACTTTACACAAGAGAACCCTTTTTCCAGGGAGAGCTTCGACGGAAGCTCGTTTCTTTTGTGGCCCCTGTTTTCATCATCTTTGGCCAACCCCTTCACAGAGGACCCTCTTCTAGGGAGAGTGTGATGGACTTGTTCCTCTGTGATACTTTCTCAACTTTGTTTTTCGGCCGCCTTTCCATGAGAGAAGCCTAGAGATAGGGAATTTTGACGAAAACTTAATTTCTCTTCGAAAGTTCCGTTTTGCAAACACCTCCTCTTTCAGGGAAGAGAGGAGTATTTCCAACTCCCCATTCAGGTAAGGGCTTAAGCCTGAGTCTCTCTTTTTGTGGAAAAGAGAGGAGAATTTTGTCATGGACGTGTTAGTTCGATATCAAGCAATCTCTTTCATCAAGGATTTCTAGAATACGTTGCCAATTTGCTATCAAAAGTCATCGTTGATCTCAAAGTTTTCATCGCAAAGGATTATCTCAAACTACCTTCAGTATCATTTTCAAAAGAGCAAGACTCTTGCGAAGTAAGAGCTAAATTCAAGATTATTCTGTTGGTCAACCGAGAGGATGAAGAAAAATCTTCGATATGATCGGCAAAGGAAAATTCAATGATGTTGAAAAGCCATAAATGAGCTGATATTGATCATAGCTGTGGCGCATTCTTAAAGATTTATTCTTTTGGCGGTAAGACAGTGGAAATATCCTGGGCAGTAAAAAGAACCTACCCAATCCATATATCCTCAGTCATCCAAGCTAAGCTGCAATCAAATATCCGCAAAAGGGATCTCTCAATTGTTGTCAAGATGAAGGCAAATTAAGCGAGTAGACCCCCGGGGCCAAAGAAGATTTGAAACATCTCCAAGATGATGGAGTTTGTGACAGATCCTTTCAGGGAAAGTTCGGATCACCGTCAAGATGAAGGCGGGTGCGATGAACCTACCGACAAACCCTAAAAGATATTTGATTTCTGCTATCATTTAGAGATTTCAACCCAAGAACCAATGTCATAATTCCCGAGAAAGAAAAAGAAGGATCAGAACATCTCCAAGATGAAGGAGTTTGTGACGTACCCTTCCTCGAAAAAGAGAGAAAAGTCAGGAGCATCTCCAAAATGAAGGAGGATGTAAAAGAACCCAGAAAAGATTCATGGTTCAAAAAGAGTGCAAATAGATCATCATGGGAAATGCCCAGGATATCAAACTGCCCGAAACTGTCAAGAATTATCTTTATCTATGTGAAATTCTTATCAATGTCTTTTCACTTAATTGCTTTTATGAAGCTAAGAATGTTTTCCTCTCTTTTCATGTCAAGGAAATTGATATCTTCCTTAAAGAAACTCAACAACAAAAAATTTGAATTTTAGATCTCAAATTCTACAGAGTTAGCCCAATTGAAGCTAATACTCTAGGTAGAAAGAGGT
The DNA here is from genome assembly GCF_984573655.1 of Nuphar pumila. NCBI lineage: Eukaryota > Viridiplantae > Streptophyta > Magnoliopsida > Nymphaeales > Nymphaeaceae > Nuphar > Nuphar pumila. The sequence continues at coordinate 55,904,450 of NC_143249.1, forward strand.
GATATTTTCACACATGAGCACAATTCAATCATTCCAAATCAACTACAATTTTTGGCATTTTATTGGCAATATTTTCTTATTATCCCAACGTGAAGTGTGAACTTGAAGATCATTTCGACGTATCCTGACGTCATCCCTCCTTAGGACTGAAAAGTCCTTTCCTTCCGTTTGATCTGAACGTTCTCAGATCTGCACACTTCCCTGTGCTCCCCACTATCCCGCCATAGACAGTTCCCGCTCAGGATAAGGGTTAAACCTGAACCTTTTGCAAAAGATCTGTTATCGTCAAAAAGCTATTTTCAGTCTCAGCAATGAGGCACCCAAGAACAATCCCTTTTCAAGCTTTAGGGACCCCCATTTTTATTCTTTTGCAAAACCCCTCAAGAACTTGTTGTGCAAAGTCTAGAGGTCCATCACAGTTTTTCTCGCTCCTCGAGGATTCTGTATCCATTCAGGCTAAGGAGTAAACCTGTCGCCTTGCTCCTCGAGGTGTAACCACCCAAACCTTCTGCGAGAGGTCGTCTGTCTTTAGAAAGCAGATTTTAGTCTCAGCAATGAGGCGCCCAAGATCATCCCTTTTCCAAGCTTTAGGGAATCCCTTGATTTTCTCTTCTCGCAAACCCCTTCTGGATTTGTTCGTCCAAATTCCGAAGGTCCCATCATGGTTTCTTCATCCGAGGATTCCGTATGGTCGTTCCTTTCAGGTTAAGGGTTAAGCCTGAACCTCGCTCCACGAGGTACCTTCCGTTCAGGTTAGGGTTAAACTTGAGTCCCATTCCGACTAGATATCCTTTCTAGTCCCATCACCGTTTCCTCGCTCCTCGAGGATTCTGTATCCATTCAGGCTAAGGATTAAACCTGTTACCTCGCTCCTCGAGTTACCACCCAAACCTTCTACGAGAGGTCGTCTGTTTTTAGAAAGCTGATTTTAGTCTCAGCAATGAGGCGCCCAAGATCATCCCTTTTCCAAGCTTTAGGGAATCCCTTGATTTTCTCTTCTCGCAAAAACCCCTTTCGGATTTGTTCGTCCAAATTCCGAAGGCCCCATCATGGTTTCTTCATCCGAAGATTCCGTATCATCCCCCACTCAGGTCAAGGATTAAAATCTTAAATCTTCTTCTGATGATATGTTCCTTCCTGTCCCATCACAGTTTCTTTGTTTAAAGAGTCCGTATGGTCATCCCTTTCAGGATAAGGGCGAAGCCTGAACCTCACTCCGCGAGGTACCTTCCTTTCAGGTTTGGGTTAAACCTGAGCCTCGTTTAGATGAGGTAATCCTCCCCGTCCCATCATGGTTTTTTTTCCCACAAAGGAATCCGTGCTCTTTGTACATCCATTTAGGAAAGGATCGTCTTTGAGTTTCATCTCATGAGGCATTTCTCTCAAAATGTCCCATCAAGGTCTGTCTATGCTTCCTTTCCCCATCCAAATTATCTTGATCTATTTTTCGTCCCATCCAGGATAAGGGTTAAACCTGAGTCATTCCAAAGGGATGATCTTGTCTCACCCTGAAACTTGATCAAAATTCTTATCTTTCACCATCCCTGGGATTTTCACCCAAAATCCCATCACGATTTCTTCATTTCTATCATTCGGTCGTATCATTGTCGAAGATTTCATCCCCCCAAGACCGTTTAGGATAAGGTTTCAAGCCCAAAAAGCCGTGTTTTCAAAATAATTCTTCCACACCCAGCTCAGATCAGCTGACTGGGGCATTTTTCAAAATTTGGAGTGTTTCTTTGCCACTAAGCTCGGCTTTCAACCGGCTTAGTAGCAAAGAGGGGCATCTGTGAACACCCCAAATTTTTCAAAATGTTGTAAATATCCCCGTTTTGCCCTTTGCCCCCATTTTCTGGGTAATTGAGTCAGTTTTAAATCTAAATTCCATTATGTTTCTCAAATTTTGTTGAAATTAAATTCATTTTACATATCTGACTCAATTTTGGATTCGGACCTAAATCAAAATCCAAATCTGAGCCTCGTTATCCAATTTTTAAATCAGGTTCTCAAAATTTCCAAAATAACTTTTGAAAAAGCTCAGACACTTTGTCTGGTATCCGTTTGGATCCATCGAATTGTATTTCTCAATTCGGGATTTAAAAATATTTTCTCAAAAACTTGGGTCCAAAACCCATTTTCTGAAGAAATCGAACCCAAACTTTCCAAAACTTCTCTTTTGTAAATTTTTATCTTCAAAAAAGGAAAAAAAAATTAGTATTCATCTCTCATACTGTTTAGGTTTAGAATCTTATTTCCAAAAATAACAAAAAAATCAGAAAATGTCAAGAAAATTACAAAAAAAAAATATATATCATGAAAATAGAAAAAGAAACAAAATCGGATCTTGAAAGAGGAAGAAGAAGAAAAGAAGATGGGCAGTTTTTGCAAAAGCCTTTGAAAAAGAGCCGGCCTTTGAAATTTTAAGAAAATGAGAGGATTGTTGGCGAAAAAAAAAAATCGCATTAGGGTTACGAAGGCTCTCTCCATCGCCTTTTGGGTTTTCTCTCTGCCAAACCCTCCAGAAGCTTCACCTTCCCCCCCTCATTCTTGCCTCTCTCTCTCTCCATGGACAGAACTCCTCCCATGTGCGATCTGGATGCCCCATCGCCCTCCATCTCCGAATCTTCCTTCTCCACCCTTGATTCCCAACAGAATCTCCTTCTCGAATTATCCTTCATCATCCTCCATCCCATGGCCATCGATCGACCTCGCCTCGTCCTCACCCGTCAATCTCCAACAAGAACCTCCTTTCTTCCGGACTTTTCCTCCCTCTATAAAAAGAGGCACAAGGGAAGGGGTCGAGGATCGGATTTTTGTTTTCCCCTTTGAGTCCGTTCTCTGCCTCCCCACATTTCTCCTTCTTCATTCTGCCTGAAAGAAGTTCAGTATCCAAGCCCTCCTCCTTTGAGAACTCCTGCAAACTGGAAGCCTCGAGCCATCAAAAGGAGGTCGTCCGCTCCCTGCGACCGAGAGGATCCTCTGCAGAATTAATCGAAGGAAGCTAATACTCACAACAAGATTATTGCCTTCTCTTACTTCAGCCTTGCAAGAACCCGGTAAGCCCCTTTTCTTTATCTTCTCCCTATAATCTCTGATTTTCCCTATTATCCTTTTGAATCTTCCAGGATAATCGACCCAATTTAAAAACACCATAGGTAATATCGTGTTGTCTATAACAGCATTGATTTACCTGCGTGTGATATCAAGGGAATCCTCAGATTCCGACACCCTCTTCCCTAACTGCCATTTTTTTTTTGTTGTTTGTTGCACTCGATGGGCTGTACATGTGGTGAGATTCGGTGTCCTCTTGAAATAGCAGCAATCTCGTTCCTTTGATTATCTAATTTGCATGCGATAATCTTGCTTATATCACAGTATTCAGAAGCCGCTATGATAAATTCCAAGAAATATGTATCAGTTATATTGTGTTTCTTGACTTCACTTTCTGTATTTCATCTTCATTTAATCTGTGATTATAGATTTCAGGCCGTCTGGAATTCCATTTTCTACAATTGTAATCATGATAACGTTCCATTTTGTTTTGCTTTCAATTGCTTTCCATTACATTTATCTCCTTCACCATGCTCATTTGTGTGTCTTCATATGCATTACAATAGGATCATACCCAGCCTAGCATTTTGTCTGCTGCACTCGTCCATCTCATGCATATTATTATCAATACATCCTACTGTTCAGCCTTACCTTTTACCCCTGTTTTTATCTTTGAGATTCATTAGATGGTCTGTTGTGTTATGAAAGTGCATCGGTATGGATAGGAGCCATGGCATTGTCAATACCCTCTAGTTAAGACAAGAACCCTCCAGGATTTAGTAGCAATACCTTCGATAGCATTTTGTTTTGATCAGCCCCTTTTGTATCAAAATTGGATGCAAATGGTTTGGGTTGTGAGTCAGTCGTATAGGGTCATAATTTACCTATGAGTTCCTCCCTGCACCAAGTAATAAACTCCAGGGAAATTTATATGTCCATACGCGTGAGTAAAATACAACTACCTCTACAAGTCATAGTTCTTGGCATCATTTGGCTAAAGATAGCTGATGAAGGACAAGTTAATGCAAGCCTACAGGATAAAAAAGGAGGGAGAAGCAGATGTCAGTATGGGTGTGTCTACAAGCGATGATGTTTTCTCATGGAGATCGGTCATGGTCACCGATATATATACCCCTGAAGGGATGGACATTGCCCGATCCTGATGAATCTTGAGTGATATATATTCAAAGTCGATTGGACCGTGTTCAAATTATCCTCAATATGATAAGTCAAAAACACGAACACAGTTGAGGCCGGGATTTAAGTGATCCTCAAGCTTACATTCTTTTTCTTTTTGTACTGAAGGGATTTGATTCTACGTTGTCCAAGTTGCAATCTGTGCATAGCAGGGCCCCAAGTGCTAGCAAAGGTTTGGTTTCAATATCTGTAGTCCGGATGATGTTCTATTCATTTTATTGATAAAATTGTGAATGCCACAAGCCTCTTGAAGTGTTTTGATCTCTCTTCAGTATTCAGCTGGTTAATCCTCCAAGGGAATTTATAATCGAGTTGGTTATTGTGATGAAGCTAATCAAGATAATTTTCTGTACCAATTACTCCTGCTGAACCATATGTGGGGAAATCTTTGGTTTTCTCATCCATTCTCTTTGTTTGGATTACTACAGTTTCACAATGCTTTGCATTAGCACGTTCGTCTACATTGATTACAGTATTCATTAGATTGATTTCTTGTCATTGCACCACATTTTAGAATTATAGTACAATTTTTTTTATCACTACCATTTATCTCACTATACACATGTACATTGTGTATAAGCGTTCATTCCTTTAAAAGGCATTTGTGTCGCATGGCTTCAGTCAGCATATAGGATCGATTTGCATCTGCAAAACCTCTTTGCCACTCAACGTCCCATGCTGAAGCATTTCCACTATCATTTGAACATCCGCCCCAGTCATTTGCATTTTTTCCTGATATCTGATGGGTCCAATTACACTTTGGCACTCACATCATTTTTTATAAGATAAGCCAGATTCTAGATTTACTGCATATTATAATATTAGTATGTCTTAGTGTTAGCCTTCCATGTAACACAACTAGATTCTATCCTGTTAGGTTTGATCTTCAAATTTTATATCACACATGGTAGCACTTACGCATAGATTTTTTTTTTTTTTTTTTTAAAAAAAAGGGGGGGGGGGGGGTCAGTCGCATACTGCATCTGGCATGTATTATTCTTGTGCAGCTTTGTCAATATCTCCATATAACTCTCTGATTAGTGGAATAGCTGGTGACTCGAGGGAGTTAATATGCCCCATGAAACTTTGGGAGTTAAGGAAGTAGGGCATTAAGAAAATTTGATGGAGATATGCTCGTGAGTTTGTGACCTCAATTGCAGGATATGCCTTCTTTGCCGTTCACAATATAAGGCCATTAAGGGACAATGCCATTTGGAAATTTTCTCTGTTGCTTGAATCCTTTTGCAAAATTTTCAGTAGATATCGGCAAAGGTTATTTCTGAAGACTGTGCTTTAGGAGGTGACTCTGTGAAATCAAAAGGGATACCACTTTCGTGAATGCCCTGCTGTCAGAGCTTGCCCAAGCAAGTTTGAAGTATCCTGTGGAGTCAAATTCGCCTTAATTTTACAGTCCCGGGACAACCACCTCAATGACCTGTGGTAGCAGCCGGTCCATAACCAATAATTAGTGGTCGCATGTCCCGATCCATAACTGATATGTCCTCAATTTTTTTTACAGGGATAATCACACTGTCATACTCGGCGTTCTCTCATCTACAGATTGCCCAGCCGTTTGGAATGAGTTTGATCATTAGCGTCATCATCCCCCAGTAAGTGGCCACTGTCTGGAATTCCAGTTAGCAGTAGATTGATTTAAATATTGTTTACTGAGATTCAAAAGAGTCATTAAGCTCTAGATTAACTAAGGTGTTATCTTCTGATATTTGAAATTATTCTGCATATCATCAATCTTGCAAAATCAATGAACGTTAGAGCATCTGAATGTAATGTTGCTTGGATATTAGTAGATCACCTTTATCTTTGGCAAATGCTTTCTTTTTTTTCTCTCACTGATCGTTGCGTTATCAGGTTAGTTCAATGCTTAATCTCTGAATGATAGAATGCTGATCCTGAATCAGATGTTATTTTTTCTTTTTCCCAAAATAATTGCAGTCGCCAGACTGATTAGATACTAAACTAGTTAACATATTTTGATTTTTTTCTATGATGGCCAGTGAGTTAACATATCTATAGCGAAACCTGAAATTACAGAATGTGTTAATGATGAGGGCGCCGGTTCTGACTAAATAGTCTCTGCTTAATAATCATGTTGGGTAGGTGTTAAATGTAACCTCAGCAAATGCCCTCCTTTATTAACAGTCTGTATTGGCACGTTATCAATCTTTGTTAGCCTGATGTGTTGGAAGTAGGGATCAGGAATAATGGTATATGTAAATAGTGAGGTCGGTGGAATAAATAAATCACAGTAAAGGGGAACATTAGAGGTGCGTCAAGTGAGACTATCATCAGCTGGGTGGGCCAAATCAGTGAACATTTGCTGTTTGACCCGATCTCCTTATCTGTTATGGTTCAAATCAATGAATCCCCAAGTTGATAAATTCCAAAGTGAATCCCATCAATTGATCTGCTGCACCCTGTTATGAATATTGATGTTGGGGATCTGATATAAGTGTAAAATCCCCTTTTGACCAGTAACCCGGTTCATTTGTAGTTGAAGGTCATCATTCTTTAAAAATACAAGTTCAAAGTTCATTGATGAAGTGGTACCCAAGTGTCAAACAGTATCATTTTGAAAATGATCTCCATTTATAAACTGAAGACAGTCATACACGCATTATAAACATTGGTTGCTTGTCTAAAGTTTAAGATGATTCACATACATCTCCAATATATATATTCTCCTTCCTTAAACATAAGATATTGAATCAACATAGAGTATCTACACAAGCACTTCGTCATTCATGATATCTTCTCTATATTCTTGTACTAAATGTGTGTTTTGCAGGAAATGCATAGAAATGACTATTTCCTGTTTAGAATTAGAAATCCTTATGATTTTAAATTCAATAATGTAATAGTTAGAATATAATGAAAGATTTCCATTCCTTGCACTAGTATAGAATGAATGAGCATTGTAAAATACCATGAATTACTTGTTTTCATGCATCTTTTCCTTTATTTCTCAAATTCTCACAAATGGTGAAACACGAATGGCACGTGCACCATTTTGTAAGAGGTAATTAATCCTAAGTTGATGATTTACATCAATGGCCATAGTCAGGATGTAAACAAAACTTAGGATTTTTATCTTTTACGAAATAACACTGGATCCACACTGGACCCGTTTTCAAAATTCATCATATTTTCCTTAAATATCTTATTCTTTTATTAGAATTTAACTTAAAATTAATTCAAAATATATACCAATGGCCATAGTCAGGGTATATTGAGAGTTAATTTCATTTTAAATTCTATAAAAGCACCAAATGTGTTTTATTCTTCGCCTGAATTTAAATATAGATTATTATATAATACATTTAATGACCATAGTCAAGGATGTATTATATCTTCAATCTTATTTTAATTCATCCAAAGAATGAAATAGCTTTTCAAAATCCAATTTCAAAATTCTTTTAATTCATTCATCATTTAGGATAGAATTGCATCATATTTTGAAAATTTCCTTTTCAAAATTTAAAGTGATTCTTCTTCTTCATTTCTCAGATCAAATCCTATTCATAAATTCAAATTCAACTCTATTTTCTCAAAAGGATTCAAGAAATCAATTTCAAGGTCCCATTTGACTTTGAAACTTCAGAATCATCTTGTATTTCAAATTCCAAATTCTATCTTAAATTCAAAGTCCAATTTAACTTCTAAAATTCATTTTCCAAAGTTCAATTTAAACTTGGAAGTTCTTGATCCATCTTCTGAATTTAACTCCAAATCCATTTTTAGGGTCCAGGATCCAACACTCATATTGGATCTCAGACTTAAAATCAATTCCTCTTTAGACCCAAACTCCAATTCCACTTTTGGATCTCAAACTTCAGATCCAATTTCCTTAGGATCCGGAATCCAACCTCATATTGGATCTCAAACTTCACATCCAATCCCTCTTTAGGATCCAGACCCCAAATTTCACTTTGGATCTTAGATTTCAGATCAAATTCCTCTTTAGGAATCAAAACTCCAAATTCCACTTTTTGGATCTCAGACTTCAGATCCAATTTTCTTATAGGATCCAGCACCAATTTCACTTTGGATCTTAGACTTCAGATCCAAATCCATTCTAGGATCCAGAACCCAATTCTACATTTGGATCTCAGACTTCAGATCCAAATCCATCTTAGGATCCAGAACCCAATTCTACATTTGGATCTCAGACTTCAGATCTAAACCCATCTTAGGATCCAGAACCCAATTTTATCTCAGATCTCAGATCTCAGATTTTAAATCCATCTTTAGATCCAACTCCATTCCGAATTCTAGATTTCAAATCCAATTCCATTTTCAGATCTCATCTGAACTCCCTAACTCAATTTCTATTCTTAAATACCATTTGAGTTCCTCAATCTATTCCAATTTAAAACTTCAAAATCTAAATTCAAGTATTCATTTCCTTTCCTAAAATCAAATTCAAAGTTCAAAGTCCATTTCTGACTTTGAAACTTCATTTCCTTTCGTTTTAAAACTTCAAGTCATTCCTTCTCATTTATTCTTCCGAATCCTGATTTATTTCAAAGACTTAGAACTCCTCTGATCTATCTCAAGTTCTAAGTTAGATTCAATCATTTCTTCACTCCCTTATCAAGTTCATCTCAGAATAACTTGGAAACTTTCAAAACATTTTTCAAAAAGAGCATACATTATGGCATTGCACAAGCATGATTCTTTGTGCATTTGGATCTTTTAGAATAAATTCTTAGATTATATTTAGGCAAAGCAAAAGGCATAGATTCGATCCTTGGTTCGATTACCCCTGGTAAAGGCGCCAGGAACGGTCGAACCTCGTACCGACGAGCGAATCTCGTCTCTCCATTTTCCAGCAAAATTTTCAAAAAAACGGAGGCGAGTTAAATTTCTAAATGTTTTCAAATTAAGGTCAAGTGAGACCGCGCAAAATAGTTCCTCTTCTTTCTTTCTTTCTTTCTTTTCTCTTCTCTTTCTCTTTTCTTTCTTTTATTTTCTTCCCTTCAAAAAGGAGGAAAATAGAGGTTAGAAAAAGGAAAAGAGAAGGAAGAGAGAGAAACCAACGAGAGAGGAAAAATTTTGCAATGATCACAGCGCCCAGGCACTTCCTTTTCGCATTATTATCTTTTGTTTCTTTTCCTTGCCATAGACTCAGTGTATTCGAGAGGCATACCTATTCCTCTTTCCACCCGATATGTTTTAGGAAAACCCTTGATCTGGGGCAAGACCAAGTTGTTGGGTGATAGGTTCCTTTGTGAAACCCATTTACCAAAACCAGTGTCGTGACTTACATAGCACCCAGACACTGCGTCATCGGATGTCAGATTCGAGAAAATCACATGCCTTATGTTGGCAAGATTGTGTGTGGTTTTGAAAGATTTGATATGTTAAAATAGTTTTTAAAAACATTATATCTTTGCGAAACACACTCCCGAGGCTCCTATTAAGGACCTGTATCCCTTTTCTTGTAAGTGTACTTCTTAAACATGCGAGACATGTTAGTACTATGACGATTGGATGAGAGAGTCTTATGACCTCGATTAATGCTTAGTGCAGGTTGTTGAAAACACATATAAGAGTGGGATCGCCTTCATAGGCAAGATGCTCGTTTCGGTCTAATGGACCAGAGCATAAAAAATGAGGCAACGACTAAGAAACCCTGTCGCACTCAATTCAACCTTGCTTCGTCAAGAGAGAGGACGAAGGGTACCAACTCTGATAGACAGTCCATTTATGGCTTTCAAAAAGGGCAAAAGACCCGTTTTTCCCCAGTCATCGGAGGTTAGGGAGAGGGATAGGGGCTACATAAGTTAGCCTAACACTTCTGCAGAAGTTGGATGCATCCCTATCAGGCCTTGGGGACTTACTCTCTCGACCATCGGTCGTCTCCATAGGAATAGGATTCAGTCAGACAACCGAGGTATATTAAAATACTTAACATAATGAACACTCGGCTTGGACTCGACTGTTTCGACTCACGTGCCATGTATGTACCCGCATGGTCGATTATCAAGTAATAACTAAATTGAGCATGCACACCCTTTTCAGTTTGTTGTACTTAGCTTATTCCTCCAGTCTATCTGCTTAGTTTGCTCGTTACTACCTGCTGCATAAATTATCTATGCCTAATTTAGTTCTTTCTGTCTTTGTACTCTCCTGCTAGTTTTTCACAAAACTAACCCATTTCATGGGCACAGGTGACGATTAGGTGCATCAGGCGATGGCGCGACTGCGAGATGATTTAAGGATCCACTGTTTCTGCTCGTAGTGCTTCTCCTGGACATTTTTGGTTTTTGATACGGTTTTCCTTTGAGGAAACCCAAATTTTGTACAAACTTGATACTCTCTTTAAATAGAAGGAATGATTTCCTAAGTATTATTGCAGATCGTCCATGGTAAATCTTTGTTTTCTCGCTAACGTGCCCAAGGTTGTCAAACCTGCCTTTTTTCTTTTAAAAGAAATCGTTTCCGCTGATTTAGAAATAAACTCTGTAAAGAAAAGGAATTTTTCAACTATTTCAAGGAATTTATAAGGTTCGAAATTTTGGGGCGTTACAACAAGTGAAGCCACGACAGGGCATCTAGCAGAAGCCAAATGAAAGGGTCAATGGATAGTAGGTGGTCTAAAGAATAGAGAAACACTTCTATATCAAAACAAAATAAACATTCAGTAAATGCTAGGAACAAATCTGTGATATCAAAAAGAGTTCATACACGTGGAATCCAGCAACCATGGCTGTGACAACAAGATACCTATACACAGCACAAAAAAAAAAGTGACATTATGTATTTACTATTTGATACGACAATGGAAAAGGGTAAAACAGTATATCAACAGAGTAATTTTCCACAGTAAGTAAAGCAAACGATCAGTGAATGTCATTTGTACAAAAGGTTTACATAATCTGAGGAATGTTGATCTAAATCTTCAAGATTATGGTACAATACACAGGACTTAGTAACGGCACAGGCAAGAAGGAGTTCACAGATACAAGCAACCTCTAAGTTGTATAAGAATGTGAGAAGAAAAAGAAAAAAAAATTTGGAAGATGCTGCAGGTAGTGGAATTAACTTAAATGACTAAAAAAAAAACAGCAATAAGACATGCATATGGATATACAGGAAACTGAAAGTGAGCCTGGCTGATGTTATGAGATTGTGAGAAAAGAAAAAAAAATCGGAATTGAGAGTGAATTCATATGTAGCGCCTGGGTCGAGCACTGCTTTTTCTGTATGATAGGCTTCTCTAGCCATCATTTTACATGTGCTGTGCAAAAAAAAAATTTATTTTTTATCAAAACCGTGCATACTTGCAAAGACCAGTGGTGTATGAATGGTTGAAAAAAAATGAGTCTAAACGAGAAAAACATGTGAAGATGAGGAAATTAACATAGATGATCTCTAAAACCTTAAACACAGTACTTAAAGAAAATTGAAAACCGAAATATTTTGTAACAGAATCTTTTCAAAATAGTGAATCATGGGTATATAAGAGGATGAAGACAGTATCCCTGTAAAAAAAAAATTGATCTGAAATTGTTATTTGAAATACTTGGGATATTAGAATGAACCAAAAAAAAAAATAAAACTTTAAAAGGAGGATAATGATCAGATGAACTTTGATATCTAAATTGAATCAATGATGCCATTGAACGGCATCATCGGTTCTTGACTTATTGGATAACCCAGGATGCAAGCCACATCGACTGCTGCAACGGGTTTGCCTTGCAAATGGTAAATTTGATGCTTAATTCACCTAAACATAGATGTAAGAAGGGGCTTTTACCTTGATTCGGCGGAGGTTGAAGAAGCGCTTCCTAATAGGGTGAGCTGAAGAGGAGGGAAGCCTGCGTCTTCTGCTGGATGTCCTGCTTCTGATGGGCTGAAGAGAACGCAGAGGCTGGACCCTTTCGTGAATAGGGGAAAACTGGGGTTAAGGGAAATCGCCCTATTGGGTCCTCCCTCTCAGATTTTTTGCTAGAGTTCCTTGGCCCTTGGCTGAAGGAAGGGCTGCAATTAGGTAAGGGGAAGAAGAGCCGTCTGGTTTGTTCTCCTGCTAGCCAAAGGGGGAAGCTGTGAAGAGGGGGGCGCTGAAATGTTTTAGAAAACACATCCCAGGTCCTCTTTTGCTGGATGTTGGGCTGAAGGAGGTGAGAGCAACAACCGTTGTGAACAGGAGAGAGAGCCGAGGTTGAGGGAAATTCTCGATGCCTTTGCTGGGCCTTCCACCTTTCTTTTAATAGCCGATGCTTCAAAACTCCTCCTTTTTCTCCCCTTTTGCCGATATTGATATCTTTTGAAACTGACTTTTAAAAATTTGAAATCCTTTTGAGAAAGGGGTTCGCCGTTTTGAAAAGGGGGTGACTCCTATTCTTCAGCCGATATTTGAAGCTTAGGTGAAAGTGGGGTCTTGGGGTAGGGTTTCACGGTGGCTCTACTTTGGGGCTGAAACGTAATAAAGATAAAGTAAATAAGTAATAAAAAACTGAGTAAAAAAAAATGGATTTTGTTTTGGTGATGCCACCTCAACTGAATTTGAAAACTTTTTGAGAAAACAAAGATTTTGCTTTTCTTGGCAAGAAGCCTTAGTGGGGCGCCACCTATGTGGGCCCACTAATTTTATCAAAAATCAAAATAATAGAATTTTATAAGTCGGTGCCACTTCTAGATGGTCACTATTTTAAAAATAGGAGAAATTTTTGAGAATTTGAGTGTGACCCCACCTCCAGGTGGGTCCCACATCATTTATTTGAAACCCGAGCCAAGTGAGATATATTTTGGAATTTTCATAATAGTAGGCTAGTTTTTTTAAAACACGAAGCAAAATTTGGCTTGATTTCAAAACTTGGAAGAAATGGTTCTTCAGGGAGAAATTTTGAAAGAAGTGGAGAAATTCGGAGCTCTTTCTGTAAAAGTTTGAAATAAAGTCTTATGAATTTGGAATTGCGTCCCCCTCTTTTCAACTGGCAAAATTTTGAAATATTAAAACCGTCCAGATTGTTTTCTTGAGAAAACTTTTCGTAATCCGGGGTCCTGGGGGTAAAATGGGAAGAATTGATAATTTTAAAACCCAGGGTTTTAAAGTCAATTTTGAAAAGTTTTAAAATCAAATCTGGATTGACAATTTTGAAAAATCAAGAGTTCTGGATCTCAAAATGACATGCTGTGCAGTGAAATGATATGAAATGTTCGTGCAATGCTATGCAAAAGACATGTCCTACAAAATTGCCACTCTGAATTTGAATTTAAAAATTCTGACTTCTGGTTGAGCATGAGATTTTGAGGATTTGCAATTTAAGGGTGTCTCTGAGTCTAAATAGAGAAGTTTTGAGACTCGAGAATGGAATTTAGGACTTTCTGCAAGGTTCAATCTTGGAAAATGACCATTTTGCCCTTCATTGGTTCCGGAGAACCGAAATGTGATGATTGGTGGAAACGTCAAGAAGGTGAGTGAAAATTTGGGGTGTTTACAGATGCCCCTCTTTGCTACTAAGCCGGCTCATGGCCGAGCTTAGTGGCAAAGAAAAACACACCAAATTTGGGATATATATAAAAAAATGCCCCAGTTAGAAGGATCTGACTGGGTGTGAGGAAATTAGCTCGAGGAAAATGGTAGATATGAAGCGGAGAAATGAAAAGGAACGTTTTGCTCTATGAGAGCGAAGTTCAGGCTTTTGCCCTTAACCTGGATGGGACAGAAATACCTCGCATGGAACGAAGCTCAGGTTTTAACCCTTGACCTGATTGGGGAATGAGATATCTCATAGAAATGAGACTCAGGTTTGTACCCTTATCCTGATCGGGCGGAAAATGAAATGGAATCCTCGAAAGAAGAGACCATGATGGAGCCTTCGGATTTTGCACAATAAATCCGACATGGGTTTTGCAAAAGGAAGGAAAATGGGGTCCCTAAAGCTTGAAAAGGTATTGATCTTGGGCGTCTCATTGCTGAGACTAAATAGCTTTTGAAATTGCCTTTTGCGGGAAATGATTGGTGGTTCAACCTCGAACCGAAATGGGATTGCCTATGGTGGGACAGTGGGGACACAGGGAAGTGTGCAAATCTGAGAGCTCATGCTCTCGAAGAAGGGAAGGAATCAAGTCCTTAAGAGGGATTTAAAATTGGTGTCAGGATGTATCAAAGACGGATATCAAGCTCTCACTTCACGTCAGGATAGCTAGAAAATATTGTCAAAATATTGAGAATTATGTTGTTGATTCAAAGTTTTTGAAAATGTTGCACATTGTTGCAAAGATATTCTTTCTTTTCTACCCAAAGCATTACCTCCAAACAAGGTTCGCTTTGTAGAATCGAGACTTGAAATCTAAATTGCTTGCAATTGACCTTCTTCAAGGGAGCTATCAATTTCCTTGATATGAGCAGGAAAGAGAATTTGATATTGTGAAAGCAGTTGATGAAAGGATATTGATAATAAAATTTCACAAGATTAAAGAGGATTCTTGATAGATCTGGCAGTTTGATATCCTGAGAGCTTCTCTCATGATAATCTTGTTGCACTTTTTTGGCTTTCTTGTGTTTTGGCTACATTCTCCTTCATTTTGGAGATGTTCTGACTTTTTTCTCTCTTTCTTTTTCTTCTCTTTCTCTCTTTTGGGGAAGGGTACGTCACAAACTTCTTCAACTTGGAGATGTTTCGATCCTTCTTTGATGATATTGGCTCATTGGCTGGAAGATCTTTGGATGATAGCTGAAATTAAATACCTTTTAGGGATTGTCGAGAGGTTCATCGCATCTGCCTTCATCTTGACAGTGCTTTGGACCTTCCCTGGAAGGATCCGTCACAAACTCCGTCATCTTGGAGATGTTTCGAATCTTCTTTGGCCCCGGGGGTCTACTCGCCTAATTCGCCTTCATCTTGACGACAGGTGATAGATCCCTTTTGCGGATACTTAATTGCAGCTTAGGTGATTCTGAGGAGACAGGGCTTGGGTAAATGCTCTCTTTTCTAGCACTCAGGATATTTCCACTGCCTCATTTTACATGAATAATCTTTAAAGATGCGCCATTGACTGTGATCAATATCAATCATTTATGGCTTTTCACTAACATTGAATCTTCTTTTCTGGCCATATCAAGGATTTATCCTTTATCCTTTTGGTTGGCCAATAGAAAGAATTTGAAGTTTTGAATCACTTTTCGCAAAAACTTCACTCTTTCGGAAGTAATGCTGAAGGTAGACTGAAATAAAGATTTGTGTCGTAAAGATTCTGAAATCAACAATTGATTGACAAAATTTTCTCGAAATCCTTGATGAAAGTGAGTATTTGAAGTCCGACTCAATACATCCGTGACGAAAATTCTCCTCTCTTTTTCCCCAAAAAGAGAGACTCAGGCTTAGCCCTTACCTGAATGGGAAATGGGAAATACTCCTTTCTTCCCTGAAGAGGAGGTGTTTGCAAAATGAACTTTCAAAGAGAAATTGAGCTTTCGTCAAAGCTCCCTAATATTAGGCTTCTCTTATGGAAAGGGGCCGATAATAGTGAGGTCTGAAAATTGGGTCATGAAAGGAACGAGTCCATCACACTCTCCCTACAAAGCGGGTCCTCCATGACGAAAAAGGCCTAGTATAAAATTGGGGAGTCACAAGAAAAGCGAGTCTCCGTCGAGCCTCTCCCTTTTAAAAGGGTTCCTTGTGTAAAATTGGAAATTGTTTTGCAAACGGTTCACAAAGACGCGAGTCTCTTCAAACTCTCCCTGAAAAGGGGCTAAGTGAACGAATTGGATAGCATGCAAAAAGAACAAGCTCCCTCGAACTCTCCCTAAAAAGGGTCTCTCGCAAGAGAAAATGATTGAAATTGGATATTGAGATTGATTGACCCAAAGGTCGAAATTGGAAATTGGAAAATTGGTTGCTGGAAATTGAATGACCGGAAGGTCGAAATAGGATAACCTGACGGTCGAAATTGAGAATTGGTTGACCAAAAGGTCGAAATTGTGAATTGAGTGACCCGAAGGTCGAAAATTGGAAATTGGTAATTGAAATTGAGAATTGAATGACCCAAAGGTCGAAATAGGAGAATTGCCTGATTTGAAGATTTAAATTGGAATTTGGAGGGCAAAATATCAAATTTGAGCAATTGACATACCCTGATGATTGAAATGACTTGGATTAATCAAAGGAGAATGATAAGTTCGAGTCAGAGCTTGAATAAAATACAGAGATCACGAGTCGGAACTCGGATCAACAGAGAGAAATGAAGAGTCGAATCTGAGCTTGAATGATGTAGAGAGATCACGAGTCGAAACCCGGATCAACAAAAGAAAATGAAGTGCTTGAATTAGAGCTTGGATAAAATAATGAGATCATGAGTCGGAACTCGGATCAACAAATGACAATAAAGAGCCTGAATTTGAGCTCGAATGGATAAAGAGATCTCAAGTCGGAACCCGGATCAACAAAGAAATGAAGAGCTCGAATGAGATTGAGAGATCACGAGTCGGAACCCGGATCAACAAAGGAAAATGAAGAGCTCGAATAGGAGCTCGAATGAATAAAGAGATCTCGAGTCGAAACCCGGATCAACAAAGGAGGATAATTTGAATAAAAACCCGAGTCTGAGCTCGGTTTTCCAAGCAGTTGGATTTTGAAAATGTACCAAGTTGAACACTGGATTTTGAAATAATACCAGTTCGAGTGTTGGGTTTTGATTCAGTACTGGTGATTATCTTTCCATTTTGAATCATTAGGAATTGAGATGGGACTGTTTGTTGAAATCCCGGTACTGACCGAATTGTCATTAATGCAGTTGAATGCAAATGAATATGAATTGATGCACATGAATGCACAAGTGCGTAAAATGAGAGATTTGCTTATCCTGCCTGCATACAGAACAAAATTTTAAAATGCCCCAGTGTAACTGGGAAAGAAAGTTTGATCATTATTTGAAGGAAATAGGAAGATTACAAAGGAAGAATAAATGTTTCAAGTATAAAACTTTTTCAAGTGTCGAGCATTAATGGGATCTGATAATTCTACCCCATCGACATTGATGAGCCGATATGAGTTACGGGGTAATGCTTCTTTGACGACATATGGACCTTTCCAATTTGGCGACCATTTACCGCCAGGATGGTGCTTGAGATAAGCTGTGGATCGAAGCACTAACTCATTGACTTTGAATCTTCTTTCGATGACTGACTTTGCGTATTGCCTGGCTATTCTCTGGCGATTGAGCATGTTCTGCTGCTTTTAGCCTTCTCTCGTCGAGTAAGTCTAACTGTACCAGTCGCTGCTGCTGGTATTGATCAAGAGGTAATTGCAAAAGTGATGCAAATTTCAAAGCGGGCTTCTGAACATGTAGCGGCAATACTACTTCTGTTCCATAGACCAGTTCAGATGGGGTAGCATTTGTGGGAGTGCAAATGGTGGTCCGATAGGCCCATAGTGCATCGTGGATTTTCTCATGCCAGTCACGGCCTGTTTCCACAGTTCGCTCCAAGATTCGAATTAAAATTTTGTTGGTGGCCTCTGCCTGACCATTCCCTTGAGGATAATACAGAGCAGAGAAATGATGATAGATCTTGAACTTTAAGCAAAATGTCTTCATCTTTTCATTCTTGAAATGACTGCCATTATCTGATACAATGTCATGCGGGATGCCGAAACGGCAAAGGATGCTCTTGTGAATAAAAGAGACCATGTGTCGGCCTTCTACTGTGCGGAGAGTGATAGCTTCTACCCACTTGGTGAAGTATTCTGTCGCGGCAAGGAAATATTTGTGGCCATTTGAAGCTGAAGGAGTGATGGGACCTACGACATCGAAGGCCCACATAGAAAATGGCCATGGGGAAACAACGGACTGCAAATAAGTTGCTGAAGCATGAATAGAAGGTGTGTGTATCTGGCATTGCACACACTTCTTCACATAATGATAACAGTCTTGTTGCAAAGTCTTTGTAAGACCCGCAATTTTTCAGAAAATATATGAATAAAATTCATGAGGCATTTACCGGTAAAAATAGCATTTCTTCTCAGAATGCAAAACGAATCAATTCCTGCGAGCCAGTTATACTTAGGATATTCGTCGAATCGCGAATATATGCTCAAACACTCTGGAAGCCATAACTTCCTACCTAAATGAAATCAAAGGATTCCTGCGAGCCAACTTTCTTAGTTACGTCAATACGAAGGGAATGGCGTACTCAGAATTTTTCGGAAAAAAATCGCCGGAAACCCGAAATTCTTGCGGGACCCACGGAAATATTGGTGGGACCCACAGAAATATTCCTCAGAAAATATCTGGTGGGACCCACAAAAATATCCCATGGAATATCCAAGTGGGCCCCACACCAAGGAACCTCTTGGAATTAAAAAGAAGCCAAGGGGGCAAGGGGGGGATAAAAATTCCCAAGAGGAGGTGGGCTTGGGCTATAAATAGCCCTCCCCACTCTCTCTCTTCTCATAAAAATCGACCCCCTCTCTCTCTTGCCTTCTCTCTCTCTCCTAAACCTCCCCTACCTAGCCTAGCCCACCTGAGCCCACCTGACCTGGTGTGAGCCTGCCTGACTTAGCCTGAGCCTGCCTGACCTGGTCCTAACCCACCTGACCTGGGTCTGAACCCACTTGACCTGGTCCAAACCCAGTTGACTTGACTTGAACCTAGTTGGGTTTAAAGTCAAAGTCAAAGTCCTTTTTAGTCCTGATTCCGGTTTGGGTTTCTGAACCCAGACTTAGCCTACTTGAGCTGAGTTCGAACCTGCTGAACCCAGTTGACTTGGATCGAACCCTGTTTGGTTCAAACCACTTAGGTTGAGTAGCTTGACCTGCTCTACCTCTTTCTCAACTAAGTCAGCTTCATCTGACTTAGTCTGACCTCTCGAAGGAAGGCTCGAAGCCAAAGAAGCAACCCGGAGCCGTTTCTTCCACGATTTGAAGTAAGTTCGCTTCGTTGATCCATCTCTCTCAAGTATTTGATTGTTTGTATATAGAATATACTTTCTGAAGTAGTATCTTGCTTTAGTTCTTGATTGAGCCCTTTTTGGACACTTCGGTGTTCACCCGCTCGTCTCGTAACTATCGTCGGATATATCTATGTTCAAACACGCAGTATATGTGTTTTTAAAATGGTATCTCGCCCTAGTTCTTGGTTGAGCCCTTCAGAACACTTCGGTGTTCACCCGCTCGCCTCGTAACTATCGTTGGATACGGATCTAGGTGTATATCTGCTGATTCTGCCGACGCGTCTTATATCGCACAGGCTATGTAATTTACCTTTGCCGTCGCGTCGTATGATGCCAAGGCTCCCTGTTTTCTGCACTTCCGATTATGCATTTACTTACGCCGTCGCGTCGAATGATGCCAAGGCTCCTGCTTTCTGCAATGTATTTACTTACGCCGTCGCGTCGAACGATGCCAAGGCTTCTGCTTTGTTATATATGTAGAATATTTCGTTTAGTTACACACCCTGAACAATAGTATATGCATTTCTTTACGCCGCCGCTGTATAAAGCACAGGCTTCTGCTTATACTACATATATAGCGCGTAAATGAGCGTTCAAACGGAGATCAAACTCCAAATCGCCCATGCGATTCCTTGACCGCTCCTCGTTCAAGATTCTGCTTGACGAATGAAGCCCCTATTGGAAAGGCTTCGCTTTTTGGCAAAATGCTCTTTACGTAAAGACTAAGTCAATTACGTATGGCCTGGCTATGGCCAAGGGTTCCTGCAACCTTGATGGATGCAAAGTACGCACAACGGTGCGCATCCATTTCCCGAATTAAGCGTGGCGATTTCCTACCAAAGAGGGGAGATGCCGCTGAAATGGATAAAAGAAACGCACGCTTTCTCCGTAAAAGAGAGGAAGTGCTGCTGAAATTTCTGAAGAAGCTAAGAATAGCTCAGAAAGAACGTAGCAGGATACTCTGACATATAGCAGAGTGCTACCCAGTTCATGGTTTGCCCTCTACAACGTAGAAGGGTTCGTCGCACCACTGCCGATAGAGCAGGGGAGGTGCTGACGAAATGGTTGGCAGAAGAGCTGCCGGAACCAGTTGAACGGCATAATGAT
The DNA here is from genome assembly GCF_984573655.1 of Nuphar pumila. Taxonomy (NCBI): domain Eukaryota; kingdom Viridiplantae; phylum Streptophyta; class Magnoliopsida; order Nymphaeales; family Nymphaeaceae; genus Nuphar; species Nuphar pumila. The sequence continues at coordinate 55,924,722 of NC_143249.1, forward strand.
GTCCGTTGATGGAACGATGCCAGATCGGCTCGTATCCTTGTGCCTGCAAGGGCACCTTGCTCGTAAGGGCCGCTGAGCCGGAGTAGAGGTTGCGCCTTGTCTAGGTTTGGACTCGTTGCGTAAAAATACGCCGAGTAGCCGATCTAATTAGATCGAGTCATATGCATGCTCATTGAGAACGGTTACACAACCAGACTCGTAAGGGCTGATGAGCCAGAGTGTGTTGTTTCCACCCAAAGAGGTGTGATGCTCGTGGTGGCCGAAGTGCCAAAGAGCGGTGTTCTGCATGCATATGAATAAGACTTAAGGTCGCACATACCCCGCGGTTGAAGATCGTGTTAGGGGTACCCCCTCAGTAATGACTGTGTTGGGGCAGACTGAATGGGGTCGGGTACATACTCCCGTAGTGCTAAAAGCACGGGCTGCCTAAATGGCATGCAGATTCTGTCCAAGTAATTGTAAGACTGGCAGACCCCTTCAGGAATTATGCTCACTGTGGAATGACAGTGATGGTACAGCCTTGAGTGACATGTATTTTACTTTGGACCTGATAGAGTCCACGATGGCCTCAGTCACTCATGGGTTTTGGGGTCGTGGTTATCCTTAAGATCTAAGGATTTAACCCAACTACTGCAAGTAGAGGATGCATCCGAATATGGGCCTAGTAGGGTTCTCCCAGTTGAAACACACTGCCCTACTATGGATAGGGTCAACAGGCCTCTGGGGTATCTAAAATACATAGAATAATCAACCCCCAGAACGTCGCGTTGATACCCGGACAATAGCTCTACCTGCGTACCAAAGGCGGGAGCGGTTAATTATCAAACAATGCATTAGTTCTAGGTACAACGATGCTTTGAATGTATGAGTGGATGACGTGTTGAGTCAGTCCTGCATAACCTTTGTGAAGGTGTCATGTTCGGTATACTACTGGACCGACTGGGCGAAGACCCATGTTGTATCCGCACGACTAAGCGAAACTCGAGGAGTTGTCCTTAGATGCGTGGGATACGGATGTGCCAAGTATGAAGACTTGAGCTAGACATCACTTTGAGACCCGAAAGAGGTCATGGCTAAGTCATGGAGACTTAAGCGGTTATTCAAATCACAACCCTGAAAAGGCTTGCTCTAAGTCATGAAGACTCGAGTGGATGTTCAACTCATAGCCCTGAGGAGGCTCTTGCGATATACGCTAAGTCTTGGAGGCTTGAGCGTCGTTATTGCGCATTGCGACCCTGAGTGGTCATTATCGTACTTGAGTGGAATGGATGTATGACTGCATGCTTACCAAACCATCAGTGGTTCTGACCCCGTTTTATGGGGATTTCAGGTGTTGTATCTACGTGGCGATATGCGGAGCAAGGCGGCATCGAGTTCCAGGGTTTCTCTAGACAGAGTTGTACTGCTTCCTTTTTATTGAACCTACACTGCTTTTTCTAAGCAGTAGTGTTGTAATAAACATGTGGTTTTAGATAAAATGGAACACTTTGTTGGTCAATGAGTTGCTTGGCCACATACCTGCAACGTGCTCGGAGTTTTCTAAAACTGACGACTCATTATCGTCTGATTCCGCTGCTAAAAGCTTTTGTAAGTTCCGCTGCAAAGAAAAAAAAAAGAAATTCATGAAAAATTTTAACTTAGCTTTGTTTTGGAAATCCGGGGCATTACAGTCTTCCAGTAGTACCCTGCTCTTATGATTTGCTTGACAAGGGTTTGGTAGCCGACGTGGCCACCACAAATGCCTTCGTGTGCTTCTCGCACGACTTCTTTGGCTTCTTCTTCGTCCAAGCATCTGAAATATTCTGAACTGAATCCTCGACGATAAAGGACATTGGCCAAAATGAAGTATCGAGTAGACATATGCTGGATTGCTCGTTGCTCTTTCTTTGAGAGTTCTGGAGGAAATTCACCAGTTTCTATGAAAGTTTTGATATTGTAATACCAAGGCTTCTTCTTTTCTCAGCTTGGTTTACTTTTTCTGTTGGATGGAAAGTAGGTTGGTCAAGTCGGCCAATTTCAAAAGAGCGACAAGATTCTCCATTTCTGAATGCCATAATGGAGCCTAAACTGGCTAGGCTATCAGCCACTTGGTTAAAATCTCTCTTGATATGGAAGAGCTGAAATTCTTCAAACTTGCTGACAAGAGCTGAAACAATTTTCTGATAGGGAAATAGCTTCTGATCTTTGACTTGCCATTCGGTTCGAACTTGATTGACAACGAGTAATGAGTCGCCGTAAGCATGTACTCTCTTAACATTGAAGTCTAGTAGAATCTTTAGACCTTGAATCAGGGCTTCATATTCAGCCATATTGTGGGTACATTGAAAATCTAACTTGAGAGAAAATGGAATCATCTCTTTCTCAGGAGTGATTAATAAGATTCCAATGCCTATTCCGGCCATATTCTTAGAACAGTCGAAAAATAAATTACAGATTGGATGTTGCTGGATATTGCAAATTTGCTCATCTGGGAAATCATCTTCGGCTTTCACCTCTTCCGCTAAAGGAAAATCCGCTAATTGGTCTGCAATTGCTTGGCCTTTGATTGATTGCTGCGAGACATATTCTAAGTCATACTGCATTAGTAAGACTTGCCATTTTGCGACTCGTCCGCTGAGAAAAGGTTGCTCCAAGATATATTTGAGAGGATTGAGCTTGGACAAGATTTTGACTTCCGATGCTAGCAGGTAGTGTCTTAGCTTCTGACACATCCACACCAGAGCTAGGCAGGTCTTCTCTATTTGAGAGTATCTCTTTTCATAATCTATGAAAGTCTTACTCACATAATAGATGGTGTGCTCTATCAGGCTGCCTTCTTTGTATTGTGCCAAGAATCCGCCGCATGCGACTTGATTGACTGAGATGTATAGTAAAAGAGGTTTTCTCAATTCTGGCGGCTTCAAGATGGGAGGATTGAGAAGATACTTCTTGATTCGATCGAACGATTGCTGGCATTTTGGTCCCCATTCGAACTTAACTCCTTTTCTAAGCAAGTGGTTGAAAGGTTCGCATCTCATTGCCAAGTTGGAAATAAATCGCTGGATTGATTGCATACGTCCTTGAAGGCTACATAATTCTTTGAGATTTTTCGGGGGTGGCATATCAATAATAGCCTTTGCTTTGGCTGGGTCGACTTCAATTCCCTTTTTGTTGACCAGAAAACCCAACAGTTTGCCTGATTCAACTCCAAAAACACACTTTTGCGGGTTAAGCCTTAACTTATAAAGGATGAGTCGCTTAAAGACTTGATCAAGCGCTTCGAGGTGATCTTCTTCCTCTTTAGATTTCACGAGGATATCATCAACATACGCATCCATGATTTTGCGCATTTGATCGTGAAATATAACGGCCATCGCTCTTTGATATGTTGCTCCGGCATTCTTGAGCCCAAAAGGCATAACGGTATAACAAAAAGTGCCCCAAGGCGTAGTGAAGGAAGTTTTTGATTGGTCGTGGGCGGCCAACTTAATCTGGTTGTAGCCGGAATATCCATCCATAAAAGAGAACATAGCATGTCCTGCCGTGTTATCGACTAGAAGATCGATGCTTGGAAGTGGATAGTCATCCTTCGGAGTTGCCTTGTTGAGGTCTATGAAGTCTATGCAGATTCTTACTTTGCCACTTTTCTTTGGGACAACGACGATATTGGCTAACCAATCCGGGTAGTCAATAGCTCGGATAAATCCTGCTTTGAGCAAATCTTCGAGTCCTTCCTTGACTTGTTGTTCTATTCGAGGATCCATTTTTCTCAGCTTCTGCTTAATTGGTTTAGCATCCGGCTTCAAGACGAGTCGGTGTTCGACCAATTTGGGGTCTAAGCCCGGCATGTCTTCATATGTCCATGCGAACACTTCTTCATACCGCTTGAGAAAATCTGTAAGCCTTTTCTTTTCTTCCGGACTCAGACTGGTTCCGATCTGGAGAATTTTGGGATCTTCCTCTGAACCAATATTGGCATCTTCAGTCGGATCTTGTACTAGAGGAGATGGTTCATCTTGCTTCTAAACTGAGGCGAATTATGGTAATTCCTGAAGAGACTAATCATATTCTGCACAATCATCTGACTGCTTTGCACTCTTGCCCTCTTCAGTGCTTGCCTTGACTCTGTGGATTGCCGCCGACTTCTGGAAAGCCTTTGGATTGAGAACGAGTTTCTTGATTGCTCGGGAAGACATTCTGAAAATTTTGGATGAAAAATTTGGTTCAGATAAATCGGCCTATAGTAAGACAAGCAATCATTTGAAGAGAACTGTGAACACCCCAAATTTTTCAAAGTTTTAAAAAAAAAATGGTGACCCTTTTGCCCCTGACTCCATCTTCTGAGAAAATCAAAGCGATTTCAAAGCTAAATTTCAGTCATTCTTCAGATTTTCTAGACTAAAAACCATATTGATCCATTCAAAATTGATTTCGGGTCCGAACCCAGTGTTCTAAATCCAAATTTGAGTCCCGTTGTCCGATTTTCAAATTAAAATTATAAAAATACCAAAAATGGTTCTAAATGGCTCGGGCAATTCATCTGGCATTCTGTTGAATCCCCAACCCTATATTTCTCAGTTCGAGGTTGTAAACCTCGGATATTTCCTAAAAATCCGGACATAAATCCACTTTCTGAAGAAATTTTCTCAAAAAATCGCCTTGAGTTCTCAGAAAAACTCTCTTTTGTAAATATTTTCAAAAATACAAAATCCATCGATCATCGGCTTTGTTTCTGGAGGATCGATTATCTGAAAACAACATCCATACCCGCATAAGCAAATTTCCTTCAGCATCCGTTGATTCCTTCCATCAGGCACCCTGCTTCCTCTCTAGCATCCTCTCTTCCATTTCCCATTTCTCTACCTAAGGATTTCTCCTGCAAGGGCCGAAGGGTGATCTCTCGAGGTGTCTCATCCAGAGTTGTTCGAAGGAGATTCAAGCCCTCCACAAACAAGGTAAGAATCCCTTCCCTCCCCCTCTGATTGTAATTTTCCTTCTTGACTTCTCGTTTTTAAACGCATACACTGTGAATCCGATTTGTATATAACAAACCGGTTCACACTGTGCAATAGTGATGGAATTAGTATTCCTACATTTCGATCTTCCTTCCTTTTTTTTATTATTTTATGATTCCTTTTGGTTTCTCATGTTTCTTGTTTCTCTAGATTTTTGCATAATTAATCTTCTGTTTGATGTAATGTTACGATCATCATCTTTTCATGTTATTTATAACGTTGTTTCATTCCTCTTTACTGTTTCATGGATTTTCATTTACCTCACACTGTAATTGCTTCATTTTATATTTGGGGAACGGCTTCCACCTTGACATCTGGTCTGATCTGTATATCAGATTGGGTCCATTCTGTGGCAGTTTTCAAATGATCTCATTAATCTTCCTTTATGAGGTTATGATCATCTTGCTTGCTCATCTCCGGTTTTGAATCCTCTCAATGCAATGTGCTCTGCACCCCGATTATTATCCTATCATCCTTGTTCATGCTTCCTATGATCTTTTGTGAACCACCCCATCTCAAGCCCTCTGCTAACATTGCTTTGCTGCTCGCAAGAATTTTTGCTTTATCGATTGGCATACATTCACCATATCCTGCCTTACTTAATATCCCGTGAGTGACCTAGAGCATAGGTGATCGAATCCCTTGCCGGTAAGCAACATTTTGTTGTAGCTAATGAATCCATTCCCAAGCGATGTTCCTGTTAAACTAAGTTCAGCATAAAGTTGACCTCATCAATGACCAATGAGGGTGTCTTTAAAGACACTGATGGCATGGCTCCAATCGATCGGTCCATCCCCTCTCAGGTTCCCAAAACTGTCGTGGAGCCATATAACAATATCCTCTCCCCACATCTTTTGCTTGAGCATACCGATGTTGCTGTTTGCTGGATGATGAACCCATTTATAATATATGCAGACACTCTATAGGTATCGAGAGGTCCATTTATACCAATTTGAACAGATTGTTCTCTCAGGTAATATCATCTCTGACTATTTTGTTGGGATTTATCTATGCTGATATTATAGAATTCTAGGCCAATCTTGTACCGTATTTTCAAATTCAATAAGCAGTTAGGGGATGAATTACTACGAGAATAAATATGAGCAACCAAACTGACCTGCATGATGACAATCTTGTTTAGCTAAATTCGAGCTATGGGGAAGTTCAATTTATCGTAAAATGCTTCAAAAAAAAAATAAATTTGTGAAACCCCTTCTATTTTACTTCTGTGTGTTATTAATTATGTATTATATTTTCTCCAGCATTATCTTTTCATTATGGGATATTTTCGTTCATTCTCAGTATTAATGATACCCACCAGTATATCATCTATGTGGAATTTCACGCATATCATGCCCCTCACATATCAGCATGTACACATTTGTATCTATTTGTTTTTTTTTTTATGAAACATATGCGCGTTGGTTTACTTCATGGCATCGCCTACCCAGCAGTTACCCATGAAACTCAGGTATATAGCTTCACCATGAGTATATGACAGTCAGGTTCTCTCCTGGATCTGAGTATGGGGTCTGAGATCTCTGTGTGTCGATTAACCAGAGGTTTTTCGCTGTAAAAAAAAAATATATATCATTGTGCTTGGCCAAAGTTACTTGTTATTACTCACAGTTTTAATAGCAATATCTCATGGGTAAAATCCTGGCCAAGATATATGTATTCTAACCATTGGGTTCATGTCTTATGAGAAGCTACAGGTAATGATACTATTTACTTGTTGGCAGAATGTAGATAGAAACAAATGCCATATTCCTCATATACCAGTCAATAGACTTTGAGATTATTGTAATTCTGCAAATTTTTTTTTTATGACCGAGAGCATTAATCCAACGCACTTTGTCTATAGGATGTACATGCATGCCCACAGCTAAGTTGACTTTATTCCTTTCTAATGCTTTTTCATTATAACTTGCTTAACTTAATCTCAAGGAATATGTACAGGTGAAGTATTTTCCTTTGAGAGGGGGGTTAATTAGCACCAAGAGCCTCTCATATTGATCTCATTGTTATGAATTTGATTTGATCATGTGTTGAATCCCATACTAAAGAGAATTTGGGAGATTCTTTTTGCAGGAGATTCGTGATCTCCACGTTGTGTCACCCCTGTTGTTCATCATCCATAATGGCTGCAGCATTTTTTTTACAGCCCCATTTCAATCGCTTGCTTATACGTTATGTTAACCCCAGCCATTCTATCATCACTGTCACCATCTCATCTCCAGCTGATGCAGTAACTCACTCAATACACAACATATTTCTCAGCATCCTACTACATCCACATACCTATCATGTCTTCTTCACCTCTCACTACACAGCCTGTACCTTCCAGCACTCCATTTGATCATACTTCATCATCGTCATACCCTCATTGCTCCCTTATGCACAGTCGCTTCCATCAGCTGGATGTGATCAACACCTATCCCCATTCCTTCACCCAAGAAAACAATCCTCACAGGGTCTACCCAAAGTTTCATAAAAAAAATGACAAAAGGCAACATATAGATTCCTGGACCTCCAGTGGCAGAACTTTGAGCCACAACAGAAGATTTTTTTTTTAGCTCTGTTAGGTTGTAAGAATGTTGTCCAAGTCCTTGGGAGTATGGGAAGTCATTTTCTGTATATCATTCTACCCTTCTCACCATTAGACATAACCTACCCTGTTCTGGATTTACAACAATGTTTTGTTGTAAGACACCCTCACAGCCACATGCATTTCACCAATGTACAACATCTGTGCATTCCCACTTCAGCACCATTTCTGCATATATCTTCAGCATGGTTTACACTCATTCATCACACTTATGTTTTTTTTTATATACCACCCTGCTGCATCTGTGATTAACATCTATACCTTCATTCAAACAGCATTTCATAACATAGGTCATATGTTACATGCACTGCCATCATTCTCCACACCTTTCCATGTTCTTTGCACATCATGTTAGCATGCTCCATCTATCTTGTATTTTCTTCCTATACTCTCTCATCAACATTGAGGGATCATCACATGCATCGTAATTCTAATATAACCTCTTGGTTTTTCCTCCCGTTTCCTACTTGGATTCATACTAACTTTATCTTTTTGCAGGAAATATAGGAAAAGGGTTATTTTCTGCTTGGCTTAGGGAATTGTAATTTTTTATTTCAATTTCAAGACTGTATATAATGAGAATTTACATTTTCTGCTTTAGGAAGAATGAATGAGCATTATAAATACCATGAATTATTTGTCTTCATGCATTTTTCCTTATTTCTCAAATTCTCACAATGGTAAAACACGAATGGCACGTGCACCATTCCGTAAGAGGTAGATAATCCTAAGTTGATGATTTACACCAACGGCCATAGTCGGGGTGTAAACAAGACTTAGTATTCTTATCTTTTATGAAATAACACTGGATCCACACTGGATCCTCTTTCAAAAATCATCATATTCTTCAAATATTTTACCTTTTATCAGAGTTTAACTTAGAATTAATTCAATATATATACCAATGGCCATAGTCAGGGTATATTGAGAGTTAATTTCATTCTAAACTCTATAAAAGCACAAAAATGTGTTTCATTCTTCAGTAGAATTTTAATATAGATTACTATATAATACATTCAATGACCATAGTCAAGGATGTATTATATTTTCAATCTTATTTTAATTCATTTAAAGAATGAAATAGCTTTTCAAATTCCAATTTCAAAATTATTCAAATTCATTCATCATATAGTATAGAATTGCATCATATTTTCAAAAACTTCCTTTTTCAAAAAAACTCCAAGTGATGTTAATATCTTCTTCAATCTATCTTCGATCCTTATCAAATCCAATTCATCCTTTTCATTTTCAAAATTCAATCACATTTTCAATCAAAATCAAAGTTCAAATTAACTTTGAGATTCTTGATTCATTTTTCAGAATTTAACTATAAATCCATTTTAGGATCTAGGATTCAACACTCATGTTAGATCTCAGACCCCAGATCTAATTCCTCCTCAAGATCCAGACTCCGATTTCACTTTGGATCTTAGACTTCTGGTCCAAATTCCATCTTAGGGTCTAGAATCCAACTCTACATTGGATCTTTGATTTCAGATCCAAATCCATCTTAGGATCCAGAGCCCAACTCTACATTGGATCTCAGACTTCAGATCCAAATTTATCTTAGGATCCAGACTCAAACTTCACTTTGGATCTCAGATTCAGATCCAAAATCCAATACTTAGGATCTAGAACCCAATTCTGCATTTGGATCTCAGACTTTAGATCCAAAATCCATCTTAGGATCCAGAGTCCAACCCCCCTTTTGGATCTCAGACTTCAGATCCAAATCCATTCTAGGATCCAAAACCCAATTCTACTTTGGATCTCAAACTTCAGATCCAATTCCATATTAGGATCCAGAGTCCAACTCTATTTTCATATCCAAAAACCATCTTGGATTCCAAATCTTGAATCCAATTCCATTCAAAATTCCAAGTCCAAATTACACTTTAAATTCTAATTCTAAAAGCCAGCCCCATTTCATTCAAACCAAAGTTCCTATTTCAGATCCTAAATCCAAAAATCAACTCAAAACTCTATTCAGAATTAGGATTCGGATTTCATCTTGAAATTCCAACTGTTCCAAGTCCCATTCCTCAATTCCTTTTGATTTCCTACATTTTCTTCTAAATCCAAAACTTCAAAATTGGAATTCAATTCCATTCCAAAATATTCATCCAAGTTCAAATTTCTAAATTCAAAGTCCATTTATGACTTTGAAAATCTCCTTCATTCTCTTTTTTCAAAATCAATTTCCAAATTCCAGATTTATTTTCCCAAGCTCTTGATTATTCTAAAAACTTAGAACTTCAAATCTTAAAGTTCTAAGTTAGAAAACATTTCTTCACTTTATCTGATTCACTTGGAAATTCTTCAAAATATTTTCAAAAAGAGCATACATCTTTGCATTTGCACAAGCATGATTCATTGTGCATTTTAGACTTAGGATAAATACTTAGATAATTTCTTAGCAAAGCAAAAGGAATTAATTCAACCCTTGGTTCGATTACCCCTGGTAAAGGCGCCAAGAACGGTCGAACCTCGTACTGACGAGCGGATCCCGTCTCCCAGTTTTCCCGCAAATATTTCAAAAATGGAGGCGAGTTATTTCAAAATATTTTCAAAATTAAGGTCAAGTGAGACCCGCAAAAGAGTTCCTCTTCTCTTCTCTTCTTTCTTTTCTCTTCTCTCTTTCTTTCTGTCTTTTATCTTTCTCCCTTCAAAAAGGAGAAAAATAAGAGGTAGGAAAGGAAAAGAGAAGGAAGAGAGAGAACATTACGAGAGGAAAAATTTTGCGATGATCACAGGTTTGGCGACCGTGATGGAACCCGTCTTCGTCCGGTCGAATTATGCCTTTTTCTTTTGCTTTGACATTATCTAAGTCTTTATTCTTCATATGTCAGCTTCATTTCCATGCAAACCTTAGGAGCCTAGATCTTGTCCTAAGCTGACATCATTGCATATAGGATTTAAGTATGGTTTGATAGGACCATATTGAGGAGATTATTCCATGCTCACATTAGACTTAGGTCTTGAATACAACTCTCCTCAATTTTAGGGATTGAATGTAAACAATGTATGCAAGTGTATGCTTCCTTTCATTTAGATCTATCTCTTTAGGACTTGCATTAGAGCCATCTGATTTTTGTATGTTGAACATGTTTTCAAAAACATCCCTTACCTATATTGTCCCGGTCTTCACGTTGCTGGGCTGTCTCACTGAACCATAGTTCGGGAGAGAGCCTCACAACTGGACCACTTATTTGGGTTCGTGCCCCCCTACCACGTACCTAAGGGCCATAGTCCGAGGTATATCGGTAGGTGCTCAAGGATGTTGGGAAGCCATTACCTTAGAACCGGAGAAATATTTCTATGCCACGTACTTCAAGCTTCGGCTTGGGTATATCGGCGTATCTTGATTGGAATCAGATGATCTGAACCCTAGAGTTAGGATTAAGGTCCTACAAGCCATTTAAAATATTGCATTTAGAGTCAGCCTTTAGGGAGTGCTGTATGCGCACCCTTGTTTTGTGCAACTTTGGTTGTATGATATTTCTCTTATTCTCTCATATATGTATCAAACCTTTTTCAAAAACCCTGGGTGTATTATTCAAAACTTACCCTTATTTCCAAAAACCCCAGGTGTATATTTCTCTCTACCTACATTTTTCTTTTTCTCTTTTAAATCAAATTTTCTTCAAAACCCTGGAAAATTCTTTTTCTCCTCAATCTTTCAAAATTTCCAGGTTTGATTCTTTAAAAGGTCTATCCGTAAGTCCTGCATTCTATCTAATCCTCCTTATTTTTCTTCTTTTCCCCAGTATCATCTCAATGGCGTCAAATTCCCCCGATGATGTCTTTCCCCGAGATCATGTCTTCTATCAGATTCAGGATGGACCCCCGGATCTGCGGGTCATCCAGTCTAGTCCTTTCTTCCCTCGGTGGTATTATTCTTGGTTCGCCACCTTCTCACGTATGTTCCCAGACCACTTGGATGACTGCGGGTTGGAGATGGCATCAGCGGTAGGCAAGCGAACCATCAACGGAGCTTTGATTCAGGCTATGGCAGAACGGTGGAATCCGCGTACCTGCACCTTCTGGTTTCCCTGGGGAGAGATGACTCTGCTGATGGACGAATTCAATGATATTATGGGATTGCCCGAACCAGCTGGTCAGCCAGATGATCCTGTCGAGCAGCAATTTTTGATCAACATCAAAGGGGTAGATGTTCGAGAAGCCTTGGCCAGAGCAACAGGGAGCAGATCTTGGCCTCTCACTGAAATTGGTGGAAATCAGTTCATCGACCTATTTGAACTATATCAAAAGTACGGAGCCTACAAAGAGGTTGACACTTTGTCCCGAGCAGCGAAGGACAGAATTCAGCACGCCATGATCCTGTGCACAGTGGGGTTAGCCTTCTTCCAAGATGGTCAGAATTTTATAGACATCAGAGTTGCTCAGCTCTTTCGGAGATGGGGAAGCAAGCAGACCCGTCAGCTCTCAATCTCCATGGCCGCATTAGCCTTCCTTTACAGAGGTTTGGCTCGATTTGCTCTTAGGGAGACCATTCTGGTAGAAGGATGCACTTATGCCTTGCAGTCATGGTTCCTACGCCACGTTCCCTCGAAGGCCAGTTCTTTCAGATTCAACAGTAAGCAGCCGAAGACAGTCATCCAATGCCGAGCTCTGATCGAGAAGCTGCATCAGAAGGAGATCACCTGGGATTTCTTTGACAGAAAAGAGACTGTTCCTCGATACACGTATGCCTGTGACAAGCGCTACAAGTTGATGGGCCCTTTCTTTTGTGTCGATTATCAGCCGGAACGATGTCTGAGGCAGTTTTCGCAGCAGCAAGTTCGTGCCAACACCCGTTTCCCGACAAGCAACGTGTCAGAATTCAACCTGCAGTCGGATCAGTGGTCCGGGGCATATCATGTCGCAAAATATACCTGGAACTCCTTTATTTCTCTGTCTATATTTCCTGGATCAAATGTATCATCTGAATATCAGGAGTGGTGGCAAATTGTCTGTCCACCCTCTCTTTGTCTTTGAAAGTTAAAAATATCAATAAAATTTTACTTTTCTGACCAAAAATGTTGTTCTCTATATTTTGTTTATAGCACAAATAAAAGTCACAAATTTTGGATGACGACCTAATCCCGGGAAAAAGGGATATCCCTTCCGCGTTTCTTCAATATATCTTATCATGGTTGACGACCTCGCCTAGGTAACAAGGCACATTTCTCTGTTATCATCAAATGGTAACACAATTATCACAAATCGTGTGATGACCCAATCCCGGGTAATGGGATAATCTCTTGAAATTGTCTACCAAATCCCTTCATTTCTTGCTTTCTCTCAAAGAAATTATGATTTTCAAAAAAGTTTCTCCATGCTCTAACCATTCCCATATTCTGCAGGAAAGCTTTGGCATCTGAAAAATGGTTCAGACAAGGGCTGACAAGAGGGCAGCTCAACAACAAAGTGACAACAAGTCAGAGGAGATGAATTCTCCTAGATTGTCCAAGAATCATGACTCCGGAGATGAAAGCGATGTTGATCCAGCCATGTACCGGGTTTTTCAGAAAATGATGACTAAAATGATGGCCGAGCAGGCTAAGGCGGCTCCAAAGAAGGCGGCTTCTAAGACCAAGGCTAAGAAGAAGCCCATGAAAAAGCCAGTCAAGATCAACAAACAAAAAGTGCAGCGTGACAGTACTTCGGAAGGCTCCGAATCAGCAGAAGAGAACTCCGAAGAAGAACAGCTGATCTACATCCCGAAACATCTGCGGCAGCCCAAGAGACCGGTAGAAGAGCCAGTGTCAGTGAACAAGCCCAAGCATGGGGCCCCCGCAGAAGACTCGATCCAGGCCTTGACCAAAATAGTCAAAGACCTGCAAGTCCGAGATAAAGGAAAAAGGTCATACACCAGGCAGGATTTTTACCTTGGTTTGGAAGGAGACATCAATTTGGAGAATCTCCCCCGAAAATTCATTAAATTCGATGGATCCGGAGACCCCAAGGCCCACCTTGCCATGTTCTTCGCGGAATGCGCCCGATTCAGCGAAGACAACCGTGCCCTCTTCCTCTGTTTCTCCCGCAGTTTGGAGGGAATAGCCGCCAAATGGTATGCCGAGCATGTCAATCCCATTGAACTAAGGGATTTTGACAAAGTCGTCAATATGTTTGTTGAACGCTTTCTGTTCAACACAGAAGCTCTGCCCACCCTAAACCACCTGTGCAACCTGAAACAGGAGCCCAATGAAAAGGCCCGGGACTTCATTTATAAGTGGAGAAGCCTTTGCAATAAAATGAGGAACCCTATTTCTGAGGAGCATGCCCTCCAAGTCATCCTCAATAATTTCTCCCAACCCCTTAAAAGTCTCCTCTTCCCATATCCCTCCAAATCGTTTATTGAACTGACAGAGCGAGCAGAATGGCTCGAGATGGGGGTAGAGAACGGGATGTATGAAGGTGTCGCCTTAGCCAAAAATGTGCAAGACCCAAAGAAGAAGGCACACTTCACCTACTCCGCCGAGGTTCCAGGGGATGATCAGCGCAGTAGCAGCAAGCAGGGCAGTGGCACAAATCCCGAACAGAACAAGGGAAGAAAGGGCAAATTCTTCAAGAACAATGATAAGCCTCTTCTGGCCGGCCCTCAACAAAAGGGGGACCTTCAAGAAAAGCCCAAGCATATAAACTGGAGCAGGGATCGGAAGTTCACTCCCCTCGACCAGCCTCTAGAAAAAATTCTGGAATACTTGTCGTCTCACGGGATGGTGAAACTTCCCAAGGTCGCAGATCCGCCAGTGCTCATGGGTAGATTTAAGGAACAGTATTGCAAGTTCCACAGGGCAATGGGCCATGACACCGAGTATTGCTTCGTCCTGAAGCATCTAATTCAGGATTGTATTTATAAAAGCATCCTCATCGAGGATGAAGAAGAGGGCAAAATGGACATCTTGTCCGCCCCATTTCCGAAGCACTCGACATCAACCATTTCAGAAGATTCTTTTCTCCCACAGAGTCGCATACATCCTTGCTCCAGCGAAGAAATAAGTTTGCAGCATCAGGTGATGGTTCTACATCAGAATCAACCTGCATTTCAGAGAGGGGATATCCTTTCATTTTTAAATATTAGAAACATGTCAGTTGAGAGTGAAAAAATCCAAGTTTTTCCAAAAAGATTTGTGAAAAGGGAAGCCTGCACAGAGGAAGCAGAAACCTCAGAAACAGCAGAAGAGCGGGCCAAAAGCCTTCAGAAGCCTATCACAGCACTCTCCAACATCTCCATCTTTGAGTTGACTCACGACTCTCCCCAGCATAAAGAAAAACTAGACGATCTACTAAGAAAGATCAAAGTAAAGCCGGGCACCACGCCCAAAGACATGGCGCAGATTGTAAATCAGGCAATGACGAACGCACCCATTACGTTCTCTGATGAGGATTTGCCTAAACCTCATTCATTTCATAACAATGTGTTGTACATCGTGGTCAGAACCAGGGGCATGACTGTCCCGCACGTACTTGTTGATGGGGGCAGTAGTCTGAATATTTGCCCAGAAATGACAGCGAAGGCCCTGGGATTAAAAGAAGAAGAGTACGTGCCTGACCCCATCACCATTTACGGTTTCGACAATCACGGGCAGACGACCAAGGGCAAGATTTTCTTAGAGATTTTTATCAACTACTCAGTACACACAGCATTGTTCCATGTTGTCAATGTGCCGCCAACTTACAATCTTTTGTTGGGACGAACATGGATCCATAATGCCAATGCCGTTCCATCAACTCTCCACCAGTGCATCAAGTGGTCTAAGGGTGGGATGATCACTACCATTTTGGGCGAAGACCCTGAAGAAAGGCTGCCACAGCCTATGATTCCTCGTCCCACATTTACGGCAGATATCCCCAGCATCCGAGAGGCAGATGAGATCAATCTTAGTGATAGCCTGGAGATGCTAAAGTTAAAAGATGTCATGGAAAAGGAAGATGTCGCAGCCACGGTCCAATGGCAGGGACCTTGTTTCTTCAAGCTAGGAGGACGCATCAATTACACCTCCTTCAAAGATCATCCCTTATTTCCTCAGTTTTCTAAAGCAAGAAAGGGATTCGATCTGTTGATAAAACATGGATACCAGCCATTCCGAGGCATGGGGAAAGATGAAGACGGCATGATAGAGCCCATCATTCCAGTTCGGCATGCGGACAATTCAGGGTTAGGGTTCACCGGCCAGGATTCCGGCAAAAAGACAGTTTTTGTCAAAGGAAACAAGTGAAGATGATGCCTTAGTTTTCCTGCTTTCTTTTCTTCTCTTTTTGTAGGGACAATACAGTCCCATCTTTTGTTAAAAATCTTGTAAATACTTTACTTCAATCAATGAAAGATCAAATATTCTCTTCGAGTATCCATCATTTCCCTCTTATACTTTGTCTATGTCATTGCTCTTGCTTTATACAAAAATTTTGATTTGGCTCATATTTTCTCTTAAAAACAACTTCTTTTGGCATTTTCAGGACCATTAACTCCTGAGTCAATGACAAGATTTGTTATCAATCCCAAGTATCTAAAATTGGCGAGGTTTCCTGAGATGAAAGAAAGAGCAGAGGTCAGTCAGGCAGTAGAACAGACTGAAGAGCCAGCTGAATTTGATTCCACTATCCAGGATTTGCCAGAATTTGTTCACATTCAGAAGCAGGATGAACCCTCATCTTTGGTTCAAGATCCAACCGAGGATATCAACATTGGGTCAGAAGATGATCCGAAGATTCTCAAAATCGGGACGAGTCTAAGTGAAGTTGAAAAAGCTAGACTCATCCAATTCCTCAAAAAGCATCAAGAAGTATTCGCCTGGACTTACGAAGATATGCCAGGATTGGATATCAAGCTGGTTGAGCATCGACTCAAGTTGAAACCAGAGGCCAGACCAATCAAGCAGAAACTGAGGAAATTAGACCCTCGAATTGAGCAGCAAGTCAAGGAAGGACTTGAAGATTTGCTAAAAGCAGGCTTTATCCGAGCCATTGATTACCCAGATTGGTTGGCAAATATCGTGGCAGTCCCTAAAAAGAACGGAAAAGTTCGGATCTGCATTGATTTCAGGGATCTCAATAAGGCCACCCCGAAAGATGACTATCCACTTCCTAATATTGACCTGTTGATCGATAGCACAGCGGGTCATGCCATGTTTTCTTTCATGGACGGATATTCAGGTTATAATCAGATTAAGTTGGCCGTTCGTGATCAGTCAAAGACTTCGTTTACTACCCCATGGGGAACCTTCTGCTATACGGTGATGCCATTTGGGCTCAAAAATGCCGGAGCAACCTATCAAAGGGCGATGGCCGTTATTTTCCACGATCAAATGCACAAGAATATGGATGCATATGTGGATGACATTTTGGTTAAGTCTAAAGAGGAAGAGGATCACCTCGATGCTCTTAGTCAAGTTTTTGAAAGACTCATTCTTTACAAGTTAAGACTTAATCCTCAGAAATGTGTTTTTGGAGTAGAGTCCGACAAACTGCTCGGCTTCATCATCAGCAAAAAAGGGATCGAAGTGGATCCGGCCAAAGCAAAAGCCATTATTGACATGCCGCCTCCAACTAATCTCAGAGAACTGCGGAGCCTTCAAGGGCGTATTCAGTCTATTCGCAGGTTCATCTCTAATCTTGCCATGAGATGCGAGCCTTTCAACCATTTGCTTAGAAAAGGAGTTAAATTTGAATGGGGGTCGGAATGCCAGCTATCGTTTGAGCGCATCAAGCAGTATCTCCTTAATCCACCAGTTTTGAAGCCGCCAAAACTGGGAAAGCCTCTCCTACTATACATTTCTGTCAATCAGAACGCCTGTGGTGGATTCCTCGCGCAGTATGAAGAGGGCAGCCTGATAGAGCACGCCATCTACTATGTGAGCAAAACATTCATTGATTATGAAAAGAAGTATTCTCAAATGGAGAAAACTTGTCTAGCCCTGGTTTGGATGTGCCAGAAATTGAGACATTACCTACTGGCTTCTGAAATCAAATTTCTGTCAAAACTTAATCCGCTCAGATATATTCTTGAGCAACTGTTTCTCACTGGATGAATTGCGAAGTGGCAAGTCCTTCTGATGCAATATGACTTAGAGTATGTTTCTCAAAAGTCGATTAAAGGCCAAGCGATCGCAGATCAGTTGGCAGATTTCCCTTTGACGGAAGAAATTAAAGCAGAAGATGATTTTCCTGACGAGCACATCTGTAATATCCAACAGCTCCCAGTGTGGAACTTGTTCTTCGATGGCTCTAAAAACATGTCTGGTATCGGGATTGGAGTCTTGTTAATTACTCCAGAAAAAGAAATGATCCCTTATTCTCTCAAGCTTGGTTTCCAATGCACTCATAATATGGCCGAGTATGAAGCTCTAATACAAGGTCTCAAAATTCTGCAAAGTTTCAATGTCAAGAGAGTGCATGCTTTTGGCGACTCACTACTTGTTGTCAGTCAAGTTAACACTGAATGGCAAGTGAAAGATCCCAAATTGATCCCATATCAGAAGATCGTCTTAGCTCTTGTGGACAGCTTCAAAGAATTTCAGCTCAATCACATCAGAAGAGAGCATAATCAGATAGCCGATGGCTTAGCCAGTTTGGGCTTCATTTTATCATTCAAAGGTGGTGAGTCATGTCGCTCTTTCGAAGTTGGCAGACTCGAGCAACCCGCTTTCGATTCAATTATGCAAGTAAACCAGGTCAATCAGAAGGAGAAGCCTTGGTATCAAAGTATCAAGAATTTCATTGAGTCTGGTGAATTTCCACCAGAAATGCCTAAAAGGGAGCAACGTGCAATTCAGCGTATGTCTACTTGATATTTCATTCTCGCCAATGTCCTCTACCGCCGTGGATTCAGTTCTGAGTATTCAAGGTGCTTAGACAAAGAAGAAGTTATGGAAGTTATCCAAGAGGCACATGAAGGGATTTGTGGTGGCCATGTCGGCTATCAAACTCTCGTCAAGCAGATCGTTCGAGCAGGGTACTATTAAAATACCATGCAGCAGGACTGTCATAGATTTGTGAAAAAGTGCGTCAAGTGCCAATTGCACGCACCTTATATTCATGCTCCGGCCGCATATCTACAATCAGTTGTTTCTCCTTGGCCATTTTCCATATGGGCTTTTGACGTCGTCGGCCCGATTACCCCTTCTGCTTCCAACGGCCACAAATACTTTCTGGCTGCAACAGAGTACTTCACGAAATGGGTTGAAGCTGTTACTCTATGCACAGTAGAAGGCCGCCATGTGGTTTCTTTCATTCACAAGAACATTCTTTGCCGCTTCGGCACACCACATGATATTGTCTCAGATAATGGAACCCATTTCAAAAATGAGAAGATGAAAACCTTCTGTTCTAAATTCAGAATTTCCCATCATTTCTCAGCTCTCTATTATCCTCAAGGGAACGGCCAAGCAGAGGCTACCAATAAGATCTTGATTCATATTTTGGAAAGGACTGTGAAGACAGGTCGAGATTGGCATGAGAAAATTCATGACGCGCTTTGGGCATATCGGACCACCATTCGGACTCCGACTAACGCCACTCCTTCAGAACTTGTTTACGGGACTGAAGTGGTGTTACCTCTCCATATCCAAAAGCCTGCTCTCAAATTTGCTTCACTTATAGAATTGCCACTTGATCAGTATCAGCAGCAGAGATTGGTGCAGCTGGATCTGCTAGATGAAAAAAGGCTCAAGGCAGCAGAGCATGCTCAAGCTTATCGACAGAGGATAGCTCGACACTATGCTAAGTCAGTCATTGAGAGAAAATTTCGAGTTAACGATTTGGTGCTCAGATCGACAGCTCATCTCAAGCATCGACCACGGGGCAAGTGGTCACCCAATTGGGAAGGCCCTTATGTGGTTAAGGAAGCTTTGCCTCGCAATTCGTATCGTCTAATCAACACAGATGGAGTAGAGATGCCAGATCCCATCAATGCTCTGCATTTGAAGAAATTTTATACTTAGAATTTTGATTCAAAAACCTTTTGTACTATTCAAAGAGCCATTTCAATAAAAACAATGATCTTCTATCAATTCTTACATTCTTCTCCATGATACTGGGGCATTTTATTTTAATTCATAAAAATCTTTCTCATCATATGCAGGCAGGATTAGACGAAAGTTTTCTTCCTCAAAATTTTGTTAATTCTTAATTGATCTTGTGATCTATATTTTCATTTGATTCATTTTGCTTTGATCAGATTTACATCAAGCTAAATGCTCGTTTATGACAAGTTTTAACAAATTTTCCAATCTTATTAAAATTTACTCTACTTTTATCTTCAAAATACCCTTTCAGGTTAAGGGATAAACCTGATGCGTCCTTTCAATGAGGTATTCTTTTATTATTTTCCCGTTCAGGATAAGGTGATAAATCCTGAATTATCTTCTAAAAAACTCATTTTGAAAATCTAGCTCATCTTCAAAACCCAGCTCTCGCACTGGTTATTTCTCAAAATTAAGCTCATTTGGAAAAACCGGTTCTCACACCGGTAACCTTTTAAAATCAGTCTTCTGACCAAAGATCTTTCTCCTTCTAAAATTGAAGTCCTGACTTAAATCTCTCAAAATTTCATGTATTTCCAAAAGATCCAGCATCTCGCTGGTCATGTATTTCCAAAGGATCCAGCGTCTCGCTGGTCATGTATTTCCAAAAGATCCAGCATTTCGCTGGTCATGTATTTCCAAAAAGATCCAACTCCAGCTGGTCATGTATTCCGCAAGATCAAACCCTTAGGGTGTGACTTCTCAATCCTATCATTTCCAAAACCTTCAAATCTTCAATCCCTCAAATTCTATCAGTTTCCCAAACTCTGGTTGTAGTATCTTCAAAATCTTATCATTTCCTCAAACCGTCGGATTATAACCTCCCAAATTCAAATCACTTTCAAAACATCAGATTAAATCCTTCATTTTCAAATCCAGTGATTTCACTGGTCGGGATTTTCAAATCCAGTTTCTATAACTGGTCAGGATTTTCAAATCCAGTTTTTATAACTGGTCGGGATTTTCAAATCCAGTTTCTATAACTGGTCGGGATTTTCAAATCCAGTTTTATAACTGGTCGGGATTTTCAAATCCAATTTTTATAACTGGTCAGGATTTTCAAATCCAGTTTCTATAACTGGTAGGGATTTTCAAATCCAGTTTCTATAACTGGTCGGGATTTTCAAATCCAGTTTCTATAACTGGTCGGGATTTTCAAATCCAGTTTTTATAACTGGTCGGGATTTTCAAATCCAGTTTTATAACTGGTCGGGATTTTCAAATCCAGTTTTTATAACTGGTCGGGATTTGAAATCCAGTTTTCATAACTGGTCGGGATTTGAAATCCAGTGTTTTCACTGGTCGGGATTATCAAAATCCAGTTTCTCATAAACTGGTCAGGATTTCCAAAACCTAATATATTTCATCAGTCCAGTTTTCTAAAGTCTGATTTCTTGCACCATTTCTTTAAATTACAGCTAAGTGTCTTATCAAAATCTATATTGATTGATTATTTTACAAAAGATTCGTGAAAACTTTGCCAATTTGCTAAAAGCATTAGTTGATTCTAAAAGTCTGACTACACAAAAGAATTTCCTCAGATTACCTCTACTATTTCTTTCCAAAAGGTGAAACTTTTTGTGAAAAAGAGGTAAAATTCAAATCTTTTCCTGTTGATCAACCAAAAGGATGTAAGAAATGTCCTCGATATGATCAATAAAAGAAATCTTCAATGATGTTGAAAAGTCAGAAGCGAATTGATATTGGTCTTAGCTATGACGCATGTTTTAAATGACTTTCTGGCAATCAGGCAGTGGAAATATCTTGAGCCATAAAAAAAAAGAATACACTCAATTCATATCTCCTCATTTATTCATTTAAAGCTTCAGTCAAATATCTGCAAAAGAGATCTCTCAATTGTCGTCAAGATGAAGGCGAATTAAGCGAGTGGATCTCCGGGGCCAAAGAAGATTTGAAACATCTCCAAGATGACGGAGTTTGTGACAGATCCTTCCAGGGAAAGTTCGGATCACTGTCGAGATGAAGGCAGATGCGATGAACCTACCGACAAACCCTAAAAGATATTTGATTTCAGCTACATCTAAAAGACCTCTTTGAGCCAATATCATATAGAATCTCTGAGATAAAAGAAGGATCGGAACATCTCCAAGATAAAGGAGTTTGTGACGTACCCTTCCCTGAAAAAGAGAGAAAAAAGTCAGGACATCCAAATGAAGGATGATGTGAGAAACCGAGAAAGCCCAATGACTCAAAAAGAGTGCAAAAGATCATCATAGGAGGACACCCAGATATCAAACTGCCAAAGTTGCCAAAAGTCATCTTTTCTCAGGCAAAATTCTTTTATCAATATCTCTTCATTTCCTGCTTTTATGAAGTTAAGAATATTTCTTTTATTCTCGTATCAGGGAAATGGATAGCTTCCTTGAAGAAAATCATCAACGCTAAATTTTTGAATTTGACTCTTAAAACCGAGGAGTTAACCTCATTGGAGGAAATACTCTAGGTAAAAGAGGGAATATCTTTGCACATACGTGCACATTTAGAAGCATTTGAATCTACTGTGATTTTATCTTATTGGCAAAATTTTCTAGCTATTCCAAGAATTAAATAAACATTCAATATTCATTTTTGATGCAACCAAGCGTTGTTTATATTTCCCAAAAAGAGCTGCCTCTGAAAGAAGCATCTCTTCCTGTCCCATCACGGTTTTCTCATTAACGAATTCCGTATGGATGACCCACTCAGGATAAGGGTCAAAATCTGAAATTTCTTGCGAAAGATTCTTGGATTTCAAAAGCTATTTCAGTCTCAGCAAAGAGACGCCCAATTTCTTCCCCTTTTCAAAGCTTTAGGGATTCTATATTTTCTCCTTTCGCGAAAACCCCTCTCGGATTTGTTCATCCAAATTCCGAAGGTTCCATTATGGCTTTCTCCATTTTTTTTTGAGAAACCTGTATGGTAGATTTCCCCCGCTCAGGATAAGAGTTAAACCTGAATCATTTGCAAAAGATTCTTTGATTTCAAAAGCTATTTCAGTCTCAACAATGAGACGCCCAATTTCTTCCCCTTTTCAAAGCTTTAGGGATTCTATATTTCCTCCTTTCGCAAAAACCCCTCTAGGATTTGTTCGTCCAAATTCCGAAGGTCCCATCGTGCTTTCTCCATTTTTGAGAAACCCGTATGGTAGATTTCCTATTCGGACTAAGAGTTAACCTCGAACCTCGCTTCGCGAGATATCTTTCTTTCATGTTTGGGTTAAACCTGAGTCTCGTTCCAACGAGATCCCTCGTTTGGATGAGATGATTTCTTCCAGTCCCATCATGGCTCCTCCCATCAAGGAACCCATACTTCATACATTCATCCAAGAAAGGATCATACTCGGGCTTCATTTCACAAGGCCTTTCCCAAAATGTCCCATCAAGGTACTCATGTATCCCTTTTCGCAATTCAAATTCATTTTGATATATCTTCGTCCCATCCAGGTTAAGGGCTAAACCTGAATCATTCCAAAAAGAGTATCTTGTCTCACCCATGAGACCTGATCAAAATTTTCATTTCCCACCATTTCAGAATTTTCATCTAAAGTCCCATCACGATTTCCTCATTTTCTACCCAATCATATCATCTTCGAGGATTTCGCCTCCCCAAAACCATTCAGGATAAGGTTTCAAAGCCTGAAAAACCATATTTTCAAAATAATTCTTCCACACCCAGTTCAGACCTGCTGACTGGGGCATTTTCAAAATTTGGAGTGTTGTCTTTGCCACTAAGCTCGGCTCTCAACCGGCTTAGTAGCAAAGAGGGGCATCTGTGAACACCCCAAATTTTTCAAAGTTTTAAAAAAAAATGGTGACCCTTTTGCCTCTGACTCCATCTTCTGAGAAAATCAAAGCGATTTCAAAGCTAAATTTCAGTCATTCTTCAGATTTTCTAGACTAAAAACCATATTGATCCATTCAAAATTGATTTCGGGTCCGAACCCAGTGTTCTAAATCCAAATCTGAGTCCCGTTGTCCGATTTTCAAATTAAAATTATAAAAATACCAAAAATGGTTCTAAATGGCTCGGGCAATTCATCTGGCATTCTGTTGAATCCCCAACCCTATATTTCTCAGTTCGAGGTTGTAAACCTCGGATATTTCCTAAAAATCCGGACATAAATCCACTTTCTGAAGAAATTTTCTCAAAAAATCGCCTTGAGTTCTCAGAAAAACTCTCTTTTGTAAATATTTTACAAAAATACAAAAAATTAGTTTTAATCTTCGTTTTCTCGTAAAACTTTAGGATTTTATTCTAAAAAATACAAAAAAATAGAAAAATAACATAAAAACCAAAAAAATCGAGAAAAGCCACAAAGAAAACAGATGATTTTCAAACTTTTTGGACCATTTTTACCAAAAACCTCATTTTAAACCACTTTTCAAAAGTTTTTCTAAAAAGGGGACCTCCTTTTTGAAATGGAGAAGATTTGCAACGGCTGCAGGCTCGCTGCCCCCCTCCATCACAGATCTTCAAACGGCCTCCTCCTCTCTCAACCTTTGATTTCCCGCAGACCTTCTTCCAGAACCATCCACCATCGCTCAACTGTCATCCCCTTTCTCAATCATCCATCGACAACCAAATCTCCATCAGCCATTGGATCATACCCTTCATATCTTCTCGAATCCTCCGTTCCCTCTTTAAAAGGAGACATCAACTCCATCCCAAGGGGCCATCGATCATCTCTTGATCTTCTGAGGCATACATTTCTTTCTGGCAATCACCGAGCAACTCCATCGATCATCGGCTTTGTTTCTGGAGGATCGATTATCTGAAAACAACATCCATACCCGCATAAGCAAATTTCCTTCAGCATCCGTTGATTCCTTCCATCAGGCACCCTGCTTCCTCTCTAGCATCCTCTCTTCCATTTCCCATTTCTCTACCTAAGGATTTCTCCTGCAAGGGCCGAAGGGTGATCTCTCGAGGTGTCTCATCCAGAGTTGTTCGAAGGAGATTCAAGCCCTCCACAAACAAGGTAAGAATCCCTTCCCTCCCCCTCTGATTGTAATTTTCCTTCTTGACTTCTCGTTTTTAAACGCATACACTGTGAATCCGATTTGTATATAACAAACCGGTTCACACTGTGCAATAGTGATGGAATTAGTATTCCTACATTTCGATCTTCCTTCCTTTTTTTTTATTATTTTATGATTCCTTTTGGTTTCTCATGTTTCTTGTTTCTCTAGATTTTTGCATAATTAATCTTCTGTTTGATGTAATGTTACGATCATCATCTTTTCATGTTATTTATAACGTTGTTTCATTCCTCTTTACTGTTTCATGGATTTTCATTTACCTCACACTGTAATTGCTTTATTTTATATTTGGGGAACGGCTTCCACCTTGACATCTGGTCTGATCTGTATATCAGATTGGGTCCATTCTGTGGCAGTTTTCAAATGATCTCATTAATCTTCCTTTCTGAGGTTATGATCATCTTGCTTGCTCATCTCCGGTTTTGAATCCTCTCAATGCAATGTGCTCTGCACCCCGATTATTATCCTATCATCCTTGTTCGTGCTTCCTATGATCTTTTGTGAACCACCCCATCTCAAGCCCTCTGCTAACGATGCTTTGCAGCTCGCAAGAATTTTTGCTTTATCGATTGGCATACATTCACCATATCCTGCCTTACTTAATATCCCCTAAGTGACCTGGAGCATAGGTGATCGAATCCCTTGCCGGTAAGCAACATTTTGTTGTAGCTAATGAATCCATTCCCAAGCGATGTTCCTGTTAAACTAAGTTCAGCATAAAGTTGACCTCATCAACGGCCAATGAGGGTGTCTTTAAAGACACTGATGGCATGGCTCCAATCAATCGGTCCACCCCCTCCCAGGTTCCCATAACTGTCGTGGAGCCATATAACAATATCCTCTCCCCACATCTTTTGCTTGAGCATACCGATGTTGCTGTTTGCTGGATGATGAACCCATTTATAATATATGCAGACACTCTATAGGTATCGAGAGGTCCATTTATACCAATTTGAACAGATTGTTCTCTCAGGTAATATCATCTCTGACTATTTTGTTGGGATTTATCTATGCTGATATTATAGAATTCTAGGCCAATCTTGTACCGTTTTTTCAAATTCAATAAGCAGTTAGGGGATGAATTACTACGAGAATAAATATGAGCAACCAAACTGACCTGCATGATGACAATCTTGTTTAGCTAAATTCGAGCTATGGGGAAGTTCAATTTATCGTAAAATGCTTCAAAAAAAAAAATTTTATGAAACCCCTTCTATTTTACTTCTGTGTGTTATTAATTATGTATTATATTTTCTCCAGCATTGTCTTTTCATTATGGGATATTTTCGTTCATTCTCAGTATTAATGATACCCACCAGTATATCATCTATGTGGAATTTCACGCATATCATGCCCCTCACATATCAGCATGTACACATTTGTATCTATTTGTTTTTTTTTTTATGAAACATATGCGCGTTGGTTTACTTCATGGCATCGCCTACCCAGCAGTTACCCATGAAACTCAGGCATATAGCTTCACCATGAGTATATGACAGTCAGGTTCTCTCCTGGATCTGAGTATGGGGTCTGAGATCTCTGTGTGTCGATTAACCAGAGGTTTTTCGCTGTAAAAAAAAAATAATATCATTGTGCTTGGCCAAAGTTACTTGTTATTACTCACAGTTTTAATAGCAATATCTCATGGGTAAAATCCTGGCCAAGATATATGTATTCTAACCATTGGGTTCATGTCTTATGAGAAGCTACAGGTAATGATACTATTTACTTGTTGGCAGAATGTAGATAGAAACAAATGCCATATTCCTCATATACCAGTCAATAGACTTTGAGATTGTTGTAATTCTGCAAAAAAATTTTTTTATGACCGAGAGCATTAATCCAACGCACTTTGTCTATAGGATGTACATGCATGCCCACAGGTAAGTTGACTTTATTCCTTTCTAATGCTTTTTCATTATAACTTGCTTAACTTAATCTCAAGGAATATGTACAGGTGAAGTATTTTCCTTTGAGAGGGGGGTTAATTAGCACCAAGAGCCTCTCATATTGATCTCATTGTTATGAATTTGATTTGATCATGTGTTGAATCCCATACTAAAGAGAATTTGGGAGATTCTTTTTGCAGGAGATTCGTGATCTCCACGCTGTGTCACCCCTGTTGTTCATCATCCATAATGGCTGCAGCATTTTTTTTACAGCCCCATTTCAATCGCTTGCTTATACGTTATGTTAACCCCAGCCATTCTATCTTCACTGTCACCATCTCATCTCCAGCTGATGCAGTAACTCACTCAATACACAACATCTTTCTCAGCATCCTACTACATCCACATACCTATCATGTCTTCTTCACCTCTCACTACACCGCCTGTACCTTCCAGCACTCCATTTGATCATACCTCATCATCGTCATACCCTCATTGCTCCCTTATGCACAGTCGCTTCCATCAGCTGGATGTGATCAACACCTATCCCCATTCCTTCACCCAAGAAAACAATCCTCACAGGGTCTACCCAAAGTTTCATAAAAAAAAATGACAAAAGGCAACATATAGATTCCTGGACCTCCAGTGGCAGAACTTTGAGCCACAATAGAAGATTTTTTTTTTAGCTCTGTTAGGTTGTAAGAATGTTGTCCAAGTCCTTGGGAGTATGGGAAGTCATTTTCTGTATATCATTCTACCCTTCTCACCATTAGACATAACCTACCCTGTTCTGGATTTACAACAATGTTTTGTTGTAAGACACCCTCACAGCCACATGCATTTCACCAATGTACAACATCTGTGCATTCCCACTTCAGCACCATTTCTGCATATATCTTCAGCATGGTTTACACTCATTCATCACACTTATGTTTTTTTTTATATACCACCCTGCTGCATCTGTGATTAACATCTATACCTTCATTCAAACAGCATTTCATAACATAGGTCATATGTTACATGCACTGCCATCATTCTCCACACCTTTCCATGTTCTTTGCACATCATGTTAGCATGCTCCATCTATCTTGTATTTTCTTCCTATACTCTCTCATCAACATTGAGGGATCATCACATGCATCGTAATTCTAATATAACCTCTTGGTTTTTCCTCCCGTTTCCTACTTGGATTCATACTAACTTTATCTTTTTGCAGGAAATATAGGAAAAGGGTTATTTTCTGCTTGGCTTAGGGAATTGTAATTTTTTATTTCAATTTCAAGACTGTAATAGTTAGATATAATGAGAATTTACATTTCCTGCTTTAGGTAGAATGAATGAGCATTATAAATACCATGAATTATTTGTCTTCATGCATTTTTCCTTATTTCTCAAATTCTCACAATGGTAAAACACGAATGGCACGTGCACCATTCCGTAAGAGGTAGATAATCCTAAGTTGATGATTTACACCAACGGCCATAGTCGGGGTGTAAACAAGACTTACTATTCTTATCTTTTATGAAATAACACTGGATCCACACTGGATACTCTTTCAAAAATCATCATATTCTTCAAATATTTTACCTTTTATCAGAGTTTAACTTAGAATTAATTCAATATATATACCAATGGCCATAGTCAGGGTATATTGAGAGTTAATTTCATTCTAAATTCTATAAAAGCACAAAAATGTGTTTCATTCTTCACTAGAATTTTAATATAGATTACTATATAATACATTCAATGACCATAGTCAAGGATGTATTATATTTTCAATCTTATTTTAATTCATTTAAAGAATGAAATAGCTTTTCAAATTCCAATTTCAAAATTATTCAAATTCATTCATCATATAGGATAGAATTGCATCATATTTTCAAAAACTTCCTTTTTCAAAAAAACTCCAAGTGATGTTAATATCTTCTTCAATCTATCTTCGATCCTTATCAAATCCAATTCATCCTTTTCATTTTAAAAATTCAATCACATTTTCAATCAAAATCAAAGTTCAAATTAACTTTGA
The DNA here is from genome assembly GCF_984573655.1 of Nuphar pumila. NCBI lineage: Eukaryota > Viridiplantae > Streptophyta > Magnoliopsida > Nymphaeales > Nymphaeaceae > Nuphar > Nuphar pumila. The sequence continues at coordinate 55,953,304 of NC_143249.1, forward strand.
GATTCTTGATTCATTTTTCAGAATTTAACTACAAATCCATTTTAGGATCTAGGATTCAACACTCATGTTAGATCTCAGACCCCAGATCCAATTCCTCCTCAGGATCCAGACTCCGATTTCACTTTGGATCTTAGACTTCTGGTCCAAATTCCATCTTAGGGTCTAGAATCCAACTCTACATTGGATCTTTGATTTCAGATCCAAATCCATCTTAGGATCCAGAGCCCAACTCTACATTGGATCTCAGACTTCAGATCCAAATTTATCTTAGGATCCAGACTCAAACTCTACTTTGGATCTCAGATTCAGATCCAAAATCCAATACTTAGGATCTAGAACCCAATTCTGCATTTGGATCTCAGACTTCAGATCCAAAATCCATCTTAGGATACAGAGTCCAACCCCCCTTTTGGATCTCAGACTTCAGATCCAAATCTATTCTAGGATCCAGAACCCAATTCTACTTTGGATCTCAAACTTCAGATCCAATTCCATATTAGGATCCAGAGTCCAACTCTATTTTCATATCCAAAAACCATCTTGGATTCCAAATCTTGAATCCAATTCCATTCAAAATTCCAAGTCCAAATTCCACTTTAAATTCCAATTCTAAAAGCCAGCCCCATTTCATTCAAACCAAAGTTCCTATTTCAGATCCTAAATCCAAAAATCAACTCAAAACTCTATTCAGAATTAGGATTTGGATTTCATCTTGAAATTCCAACTGTTCCAAGTCCCATTCCTCAATTCCTTTTGATTTCCTACATTTTCTTCTAAATCCAAAACTTCAAAATTGGAATTCAATTCCATTCCAAAATATTCATCCAAGTTCAAATTTCTAAATTCAAAGTCCATTTATGACTTTGAAAATCTCCTTCATTCTCTTTTTTCAAAATCAATTTCCAAATTCCAGATTTATTTTCCCAAGCTCTTGATTATTCTAAAAACTTAGAACTTCAAATCTTAAAGTTCTAAGTTAGAAAACATTTCTTCACTTTATCTGATTCACTTGGAAATTCTTCAAAATATTTTCAAAAAGAGCATACATCTTTGCATTTGCACAAGCATGATTCATTGTGCATTTTAGACTTAGGATAAATACTTAGATAATTTCTTAGCAAAGCAAAAGGCATTAATTCGACCCTTGGTTCGATTACCCCTGGTAAAGGCGCCAGGAACGGTCGAACCTCGTACTGACGAGCGGATCCCGTCTCCCAGTTTTCCCGCAAATATTTCAAAAACGGAGGCGAGTTATTTCAAAATATTTTCAAAATTAAGGTCAAGTGAGACCCGCAAAAGAGTTCCTCTTCTCTTCTCTTCTTTCTTTTCTCTTCTCTCTTTCTTTCCGTCTTTTATCTTTCTCCCTTCAAAAAGGAGGAAAATAAGAGGTAGGAAAGGAAAAGAGAAGGAAGAGAGAGAACATTACGAGAGGAAAAATTTTGCGATGATCACAGGTTTTGGTGTGGATTGCCGCCGACTTCTGGAAAGCCTTTGGATTGAGAACGAGTTTCTTGATTGCTCGAGAAGACATTCTGAAAATTTTGGATGAAAAATTTGGTTCAGATAAATCGGCCTATAGTAAGACAAGCAATCATTTGAAGAGAACCATGCATAAAATTGAATTATAAAATGAAGAGATAGACAGAAAGGGAATAAATGGCATCCAGATAGACAAAGAAACTTGGAATTTTATTGATTGAATTGATCAATGACATTTGATAAAATGGGACATTTATTTTGGAAAGAATGGAAAGAAATAACAAATGGTCTTCAATGTGCCCCTTTGACAAAAACTGTCTTCTTTGGCGAGCTTCCGCTGGAGAACCCTAGTCCTGCTCTGTGGGGACGATGCTTCTGGATTACTGGCTCGATGCGGCCATCCTCGTTTTTGCCGAGTCCCTTGAAGGGTTGATAACCATGTTTCAAGAGTAAATCGAATCCCTTTCTTGACTTCATGAATTGAGGAAACAAGGGATGATCCTTAATAGCGTTGTAGTTAATTCGGCCTCTAACCTTGAAGAATTGAGGACCTCTCCATCGGGTCATGGCTACCGTGTGCGGAGATGGTTCTGATGATGCCTGAAGTATTTCTCGATTCTCTCCGAGATTGATCTCTTCATTTTCCCTGATATTGGGAATATCCGCATTGAATGATGGCCGAGGAATCATGGGCTGCGGGAGTCTTTCTTCGGGGTCTTCTCCCAGTATTGTGGTAATCATTCCACCTTTTGACCACTTCACGCATTGATGCAGGGTGGAAGGCACTGCATTAGCATTGTGAATCCACGTCCTTCCGAGCAGCAAGTTGTAGGTGGGTGGCACATTAACCACATGGAAAAGGACGGAGTGCACCGAATAGTTGATGAATACTTCCAGAAATATCTTGCCTTTGGCTGTTTGACCATGGTTGTCAAATCCATAGATAGTGATGGGATCTGGAATATATTCTTCATCCTTGATCCCTAATGCCTTTGCGGTCATCTCGGGACATATGTTGAGGCTACTGCCTCCATCGACCAGTACATGCGGTACCGTCATTCCCCTGACTTGAACGACAATGTACAAAGCATTATTATGAAAGGAATGAGGCTTAGGGAGGTCCTCATTCGAGAAGGTAATTGGTGCGTTGGTCATGCTCGAATTCACTATCTGTGCCATGTCTTCCGGAGTGGTACTGGGCTTAACTTTGATTTTCCTGAGTAAATCTTTCAGTACTCGCTGGTGCTTGCTAGAATTTTTGGCCAAATCAAAGATGGAGACATTGGATAGAGTAGTCAGAGGCTTCTGACTTGAACTTTCTGGCCTGGGTTTGATGATTTGATTGGGAAATTCAGGAATTCCCTTCGACTTAGGGTCTGACTTTACAGGTTATTCAGAGACTTTCATCTTGCTGAATGTTGATATTAGGTCCATCTTCTTAGAAGCTGGAGCTGCCTGTCGTAGCACTGACACCTGATGCTGAACCTGGAGATCTTGTGCAGAACATAGCTTGATGTGCTCATGCGGTATAAATGGCTGTGCAGACACTACAGTTGTGGTGTGTGGAGGAAATGGCTGATTGAGAATATCCATCTTCTCTTCTTCTTCTCCTTCCACTAAGAGATTTTTTTCAATGAGATCTTGCACGATGTTTTTTAGAACAAAGCAGTTCTCAGTGTTGTGCCCCACTGTCCTGTGGAACTTGCAAAACTGATCTTTCCACTTCCCCATGGGTATAGGGGGATCAGCCAATCTAGGCAACTTGACCATCTCTTTTGACAGCATATACTCGAGCACATCCTCAAGTGTTTGGTCAAGAGGAGTAAACTTTTTGTCGTAACTCCATCCTTCATGTTTGGTCTTCTCACGCAGTTTCGGCCCTTGATCCTGCTGAGGAGGCTTGTTGTACTGAGGAGCAGGCTTTCCTTTCTGGTCTTTGTTGTTTGAACTGCCTGAGCCGTAGCAGTAATCTTTCTTCTGCCCTTTGTACTGATTCCGACTGTTGTTGTTGTTGACAGAATAGGTGAAGTGAGCTTTCTTCTTCTGCTCACCTTGGGGGTTGTTTTTGGAAAAAGTGAAGCCTTCATAGACTCCATTTTCCACACTCAGTTTGAGCCATTCGGCTCGTTCAGTCAGCTCAATGAAGGTTCTGGATGGTGCTGTGTAGATCAATCCTCTTAACGGCTGCAAAAAGTTGTTGAGGATTAGGGACAGGGCGTGCCTTTCCGAGATAGGATCTCTCATCTTATTACAGGCTGATCTCCATCTGTGAATGAAGTCCCATGCCTTTTCATTCTCATTCTGCCTTAGATTGCAGAGATGACTTAATGTAGGAAGCGCCTTTGTGTTGAACAAGAAGCGTTCGATGAATAGGTTTATCACTTTATCGAACTCCTTGAGCTCGATGGGGTTGATATGCTCAGCATACCACTTAGCTGCAACTCCTTCCAAGCTGCGGGGGAAACATAGAAATAGTGCTCGGTTATCCCTCTTGAACCTCGAGGATTCAGCAAAGAAAGTGGCGAGATGCGCTTTTGGGTCGCCAAAACCGTCGAATTTGATAAATTTACGGGGAAGATTTTCCAAATCATCATTCCCCTCTAAGCCGTCGTAGAAGTCTTCACTGGTGAAGACTTTCCTGCCCTTGTCGCGGGCTTGGAGATCCTTGACAACTCGGGCCATTTCCCTGAACTGCGCTTGCAAAGGTTCTTCTTTATTTCGGCTCTTTGATTTGTGGCTTTTTCTCTGTTCTCGGCCTCGCTTCTGAAATACCGGAGGCACTTCATATTCTTCATCTGTATCTTCAATTGAGTCTGTTCCGTCTGAGATCTCTTCAGGCTGAACTTGCTTTTTAGAAGCCTTCTTATCCCTGTGACTATGGAATTTCTCTCTGAAGGGATTCCTTTCTGAGCTGGTCCCGAGCTGCTCATTCATCATTTTATTCATCATTTTTCTGAACATGGCATACATTTGAGGGTCTATGCCATCATCTTCTTGTGGTTGCTCTTGACTCCTCTCGGATCGGGGGGAGCCCATCTCTTCTTCTGAGGCCGACGAGTACTGAGATGCCGTGGTTCTTTTGCCTGATCTTGTCTGAACCATCAAATGTTATGGATGCTCTCTGCAGGGCAAAGACCTGATTAGATTCTGGAGGAATTGGCTTTTGGAAGAAATATTTGCTGGAAATATGGCAGACAATTTGAAAAAAAATTATCCCATTACTAGGGACTGAGTCGTCGCGGGAATCACGACAATTGTGTTGTCATTCTTAGAAAGAGAAATAAACAACGAAAATGCGCCTTGTTACCTACGCGAGGTCGTCAAACCACAATAGAGAGAAAGAAAACTTTATTCAAATGAGAAAATTAAACTTTTATTGATCTTGACAAAAAGGTGGAGGACAAACAATTTGCCACCATTCGCGATAATCAGCAGACACTCTAGGACCAGGAAAGATTTTAAGAGAGACAAAGGAATCCCAGCAGTAGCGGGCAGAATGATATGCCCCGGACCATTATGCGGAAGTGAGGTCGAACTCTGCCATAGCTCCTAATAACAGTCGGGCTTCGACGTACTGCTGCCTCTGGGAGAATTGCCGAACACATCGCTTCGGTTGGTAGTAAATGTAGAAAAAAGGTCCCAACAACTAGAACCGCTTGCCGTAAGCGTACGTATATCTGGGAGGAGACAGCTGCCGATCAAAATAGTCTCAGACAATGTCATCTTCTTGAATGTTGTTGATCATGGTTCGGTACTGCGACACTGGGAGAAGTTCTTGACCATTGTATCTGAAAGAGTTTGCTCGGGCTGGAACATGCTGGAAGAACCAGGATTGAAGTGTGTAGATGCAACCTTCAACTAAGATGGATTCCCCTAGTGAGAAACGGGTCAGACCACGATATAGGAAGGCGAGCGCTGCCATGGCTATGGAAAGACGGTTGGTTTGTCGACTTCCCCATCTTCTCATGAGTTGAATTATTCTGATGTCCACGTAGTTTTGTCCATCTGGGAAGAGGGATAATCCTACGGTGCACAGAACCATTGCATTTTGAATCCTTTCTTTAGCTATTCTTGATAGCGAGCTGACTTCAACGAAGGTCCCGTACTGGCGGTACAACTCAAGCAGGTCGACATATTCATTTCCCTCCAACTGGATCAGGGGCCAGGATCGACGGCCTGTCATACGAGCTCATGAATCTCGGGGGTCCAAACCCTTGACATTGATAAGGAACTGATGTTCTAACGGATCTCCTGGTTGACCGGCTAGTTCTGGTAATCCCATGATTTCTAAAAATTCATCCATTAAAACAGTCATTTCTCCCCATGGGAACCAAAAGGTACACGTCCGTGGATTCCATCGCTCCGCCATTGCATGGATCAGGTTGTTGTTGATGGTCTGCTTTCCAACTGCTGACGCCAATTCTAATCCGCACTCGCTCAAATGGTCCGGGAACATTCGGGAAAAGCTTTTTAGCCAGGAATAGTACCACCGGGGAATGAAAGTTCCAGTGCTGAGGGCTCGATGTTCGATACGACCTTGTCGCACCTCGTAGGAGATGTGACCTTCAGGAAAGATAGGATCGACTTGACTGGATGTCATTAAACTGAAAACAAAGAAAGACTTAGGAAAATGTGAGAAATTTTGAAAAATTTTGCAGGCAAGATAAAATGTAGCGAGAAAATTCGAGATCCAGTAGAAAGGTAGAATGGAAAAAACCACCTGGAGTTTTGAAAGAAATGGAATATTTGAGAAAATCATCCAGAGTTTGAGAAAATAAAGGAAAAGATGAGAAATATGGAAATTTGAAAATATTTTTGGAAAATGTAAGAAAATAAAGGTAGCATACAAGCAATCACATCCTGCACAAACATTTATGCACATACAGCACTCCCTAAAAGGCTGACTCTAGATGCATCATTTTGAAAACAGTTGTAGGATCCTAACCCTAACTCTAGGTTCAGATCATCTTTGTCCAATCCAGTTATGTCGATATACCCGAACCGAAATCCGAGGTACGTGGCATAGAATTTCAACTCCGGTTCTAAGGTAAGGTTTTCCAACATCCTTGAGCGCCTACCGATATACTTCGGACTGTGGCCCGCGGTACGTGGTAGGGGGGTGTTAACCCAAATAGTTGGCCCAGTTGTGAGGCTCTGTCCCGAACTAGGGTTCTGGAAGAGAGCCCAGCAACGTGAAGACCGGGTAATGATAGGTAATGGAGATTTTGAAAAATGATCACATGCAAGAAATAGAGGGCTCTAAATCCTAGAGACATAGCTTTTGAAAACTTTGAAGAAGCATACATTGTTTGCATTCAGATCCTAAATTGAGGAGAGTTATATTTAGACTTAAGTCTATGTGAGCATGAAAATATCTCCTCAATCTGGTCCTACCAAACCATGCCTAGTCTATATGCAATCAATGTCAGCTAGGTCAGAATCTAGGCTCCTAGGTTCGCATGATATAAAAATAAAGAGCCGACATTTTGTGAACATAATTTCGATAATTGAACTAAGTCAAGCACAATTTAAGTCAGACAAGGACAGGTCCCATTATGGTCGCCAAACCTGTTATCATCGCGAAATTTTTCCCGTCTTCCCTTTCCTTGCGGAAGAGAGAGAGGGAAACACTTTCGCGCTTCAAACTTGACCGGATTTTGGAAATTTTTTTGAAATACTCGCCTCCGTTTTAAAATTGCGGGAAAATCCATGGGATGGGGCTCGACCTGTCGGTACGAGGTTCGACCGTTCCTGCCGCCTTTAACAGGGGTAATCGAACTAAGGATCAAAATTGTGCTTGACTTAGTTAAATCATCAAGATCGTGTTCTATCCTAAATTCACAGAGAATTCAGGCATGTGCTATGAGATTTTGAAAAATGCAGCTTGAAAAATATGATGTATGCTTAGAAAATATTTGGAGTTGAAAATTTTTCAGGAAAAGATGGAAGTCAATCTCTCAGGAATCTCAGACGAAGAAGGTTTGAAATCTCAAGAAAGTTTTAAAAGACTTAGAAAACCATGAAGAGATGAGAATCTCGGGAAAATCTCGTGAAAGTTTATAAAGATTTGGAAAACTAGGAAGAAATGAGAATCTCAGGAAAATTTTAAGAAAATTTATAAAGACTTGGGAAACTATGAAGAAATGAGAATCTCAGGAAAATGGGAAGAATTTCTGAGAAAAGATGAACGTTTGAAAAGGAAAGCATTTATCGGGAAAACTCGGACTTTGAGAATTTTCTTAGGAAAATGATGGAAAATTTATAGGAAAACTCATTGGGGAAGAAAACTGAACTTGGGAAATTGAAATCCTGGGAATCTTAGCCTTAAAACCCTTGAAATACTTGAAAATTGATCTTTGATTCTTGAGAAAGATTGGAAAATTCCTTTTGAAAATCTTAAGAAAATAACATTTTCCAGGGAAAATCGAGGGAAAACTTTGATTTTGGAAATCCAACTTAGAAGTTTCTTAAGAGACTGGTTTCCATGGAAAACTGTGAAAACTTAACTTGAAAAAAACCGATTTTGGAAAATCCTCAGAGTTTCTTAAGAGATCGATTTCTTTGAGAATGAAGTTTTCTTAAGAAAATCATGGGAAAACCAATGATTTCATGATGCAAATGATATGAGTGAATGAATGCACTTTGAAAGATTTTCTAAGAAATTTGTTGGAAAATGTGTGTTAAGTCAAAATAAATCCTTCACATATCCTGACTGTGGCCATGAATATGTTCAGAGTTTAATTGATTTAATGCACAATGCTTTGAAAATATTGGAAATATGATGTGCATTTTAAGATAGCCTAAGAGTGTAGGCTTAATGTGACTGGTAGAGAGATGATGGATCTGGGTCTCGTCCATATTCCGACTAGGGCCGTAAATATGGATTCCACCAAGTTCATCAACTCCCTAAGAGTTGGTGCACGTGCCATTCGTGAACATCCATAGTGCTTTTGAAATAAAATGCATGAATCATATAAGCAGGATATTGTATAAATTCAAACTATATGATATGCATCCTAGTCTAAGCAGGAAATTAAATTTCTTATTCCAAAATTACACCTAATTGTTACATTGCTGACATAAAGCAAAAAAAAAAAAGAAAATAAAAAAAAATGGAGTTGAAAGAATCGGCGTCCTCCAGATTTTCCCTGCAAAATGGGTTAGTACAAGAAATAGAAGTGCAAAGTAGGCAAAGAGATTGAAAACATCATATTTATACCAGACTGCTCATGGTTGAACCTGTGCTAATAACGAAATGTATATACAATGACCAAAGTTTATACCTATAGAGATATATCTACTTGAATATACAGGAGAAAGTAACTACCTCAATGTGTAGGATAGCGCATATACCTAAATGTTAAAGAAAAAAAATAATGTATGTGAAGACATATATTTTTACCTACATATATATATATGCATATACAAATATAGACATATTCCCATAATTGAAAGTATACATAATAATCAAGTTTACACGAAGGTGATATATAATGACATACAGGAATATAGGGAGTTGGAAATATGCAAGTGTGTTATGAAATGCTATAACCCGTGACAAAATTTTATGATATACAGATTTAATGAAATATCCGCATATGTATAAGATGGCAGTATATCGGTAATGGGTCATAGGAACGTGGTGAGGAGATGCATTTTGCAGTTACACATGCAAATCTGGTACAACAACAGTGATGTAACAGATGCAAGGAAGAAAACTGAATCGTTACTAGAGAAATAACAAGGCTGGTGCTAATCTCTTAAAGCAATTAATCTCTGGCTACCACAAGTGTAAAACCAGTTTAAAAAAAAAATTAAGATCGGACCCGGGTCGGGTCCAGACCCGACCCGGATCCAACCTGTGCCAGCCCCTCGAAAACCCTTTTCGAGGGGACTGGCAGCCCGCAGAGGGAGGGGAGCCTCCGGCGACACAGGGGGCGAGCCCTGTGTGCGCCCCCTCCCTATTAAAAGGCGAGAGGGGAGAGGGGAGAGGGGAAGGCTTACAAGCCTCCCCCGACCCCCCGACTCTCTCTCTCATCTCTCGTCTCTCTCCCCTCTGCTCTCTCTTCCCCCGACTCCATCTCTCTCTCTCCTTGCCGACGCCGGCCAACCCCCCCCCCCCCTTCACGGCGCCACCCTCTCCGGCGAGCTCCCTCCTCGGCAACCACCTCCCCGGCGTCCTCCCTTCTCTCCGGCAGCCGCAGGTGAGCCCCCTCCCTCGCTGTCTCCTCTCCTATTACGGCAGGCAGGGGCCAAAGGCCCCTGCGACTGCCCCTCCCTCCTTCTGTTCACCTTCCGGCAGGGGCCATCGGCCCCTGCCCCCTTTTTTTTTTCAGTCCCGCAGGGGCCAATGGCCCCTGCCCCCCCTTTTTTTTTTCTCCACGAACGACAGGGGCCATTGGCCCCTGCCGCCTCTTAGATAGCCGCAGGGGGGCCTTTGGCCCTTGCGCTCTCTCCCTTCTCTTCTGGCAGGGGCCGATAGGCCCCTGCCCTTCTCTTTTGGTAGGGGCCGATGGTCCCTACTCTTCTCCTTAAAAGAGAAGCAGGAGCCACTTTGGCTCCTGCCTCCCTTCTTTTGGAAAAAAACCCAGCAGGGGCCATTTGGCCCCTGCTCCTCTTTTAACCGACTATACACCAATATGTCATCAAAGAAAACTAATACAAATTTTCTAAGTAAAGGGCAAAATACATCATGAATTCTTCTTTGGAATGTAGCCGGCGCATTGGTGAGGCCGAACGACATCACTAGGAACTCGTATTGTCCGTCATGAGTACGAAATGCCGTTTTGTATATGTAATTTCCAGCCATTCTAATCTGATGGTAGCCGGCCCTTAGGTCCAATTTGGTGAAGTAACAAGCCCCATGCAATTCGTCCAACAATTCGTCGATTACCGGGATTGGATGTTTATCCTTCACGGTTATGGTGTTTAGTGCGCGGTAATCGACACAAAACCTCCAAGTATTGTCCTTTTTCTTCACAATAGGCCCTTGTCTCTTTTTCTGGCGAGCAAGGGCTCAGCAGGTGCGTTTGGCTCCTGCACTCTCCCCCACCCTATTTATTTCATTGGTAGGGGCCATCGGCCCCTTTCTTTTAAAGAAAAGCTGGCAGGAGCCGAAGGCTCCTGCCCCACCTTCTTTTAACACCCAGCAAGGGCCTCGAAGGCCCTTGCCCTCCTTTAGAAATCCGGCAGGGGCCGATGGCCCCTGCACCCATCTCCTTTAACGACATGGGTCATGGGACCCTACCCCGTTCTCTTTCGCAACGGTGGGGGCCAATGACCCCTGCATTGGATTGCGGAGAAACTGAGTTTTCTCCCTATCTATATTTATTTTATGCATGCTAAACTACGTACTTTTGCAGTGTTACGCAACGAAGCCCGTTCGCGCCCCGCGAACTAAACCGATGATCACTTACGTTCGTAGACGGCTTCATTCTCGCAATACTCCAAGGTAGGAGAAGTTGCACAAGGACTTAAATAATTAAATCAAACTTAAATAATTGATAATCGAAAGGACTTAATGATATATTTATATACTTATATGTATATAAGTACACTTTTATATTATGTATTTACTATTTGATACGACAATGGAAAAGGGTAAAACAATATATCAGCAGAGTAATTTTCCACAGTAAGTAAAGCAAACGATCAGTGAATGTCATTTGTACAAAAGGTTTACATAATCTGAGGAATGTTGATCTAAATCTTCAGGATTATGGTACAATACACAGGACTTAGTAACGATCTCTTAAGAAATACAAGCAACCTCTAAGTTGTATAAGAATGTGAGAAGAAAAAGAAAAAAAAAATTGGAAGATGCTGCAGGTAGTGGAATTAACTTAAATGACTAAAAAAAAAACAGCAATAAGACATGCATATGGATATACAGGAAACTGAAAGTGAGCCTGAGTGATGTTATGAGATTGTGAGAAAAGAAAAAAAAAATCGGAATTGAGAGTGAATTCATATGTAGTGCCTGGGTCGAGCACTGCTTTTTCTGTATGATAGGCTTCTCTAGCCATCATTTTACATGTGCTGTGCAAAAAAAAAAATATTTTTTATCAAAACTGTGCATACTTGCAAAGACCAGTGTTGTATAAATGGTTGAAAAAAAATGAGTCTAAACGAGAAAAACATGTGAAGATGAGGAAATTAACATAGATGATCTCTAAAACCTTAAACACAGTACTTAAAGAAAATTGAAAACCGAAATATTTTGTAACAGAATCTTTTCAAAATAGTGAATCATGGGTATATAAGAGGATGAAGACAGTATCCCTGTAAAAAAAAAATTGATCTGAAATTGTTATTTGAAATACTTGGGATATTAGAATGAACCAAAAAAAAAATAAAACTTTAAAAGGAGGATAATGATCAGATGAACTTTGATATCTAAATTGAATCAATGATGCCATTGAACGGCATCATCGGTTCTTGACTTATTGGATAACCCAGGATGCAAGCCACATCGACTGCTGCAACGGGTTTGCCTTGCAAATGGTAAATTTGATGCTTAATTCACCTAAACATAGATGTAAGAAGGGGCTTTTACCTTGATTCGGCGGAGGTTGAAGAAGCGCTTCCTAATAGGGTGAGCTGAAGAGGAGGGAAGCCTGCGTCTTCTGCTGGATGTCCTGCTTCTGATGGGCTGAAGAGAACGCAGAGGCTGAACCCTTTCGTGAATAGGGGAAAACTGGGGTTAAGGGAAATCGCCCTATTGGGTCCTCCCTCTCAGATTTTTTGCTAGAGTTCCTTGGCCCTTGGCTAAAGGAAGGGCTGCAATTAGGTAAGGGGAAGAAGAGCCGTCTGGTTTGTTCTCCTGCTAGCCAAAGGGGGAAGCTGTGAAGAGGGGGGCGCTGAAATGTTTTAGAAAACACATCCCAGGTCCTCTTTTGCTGGATGTTGGGCTGAAGGAGGTGAGACCAACAACCGTTGTGAACAGGAGAGAGAGCCAAGGTTGAGAGAAATTCTCGATGCCTTTGCTGGGCCTTCCACCTTTCTTTTAATAGCCGATGCTTCAAAACTCCTCCTTTTTCTCCCCTTTTGCCGATATTGATATCTTTTGAAACTGACTTTTAAAAATTTGAAATCCTTTTGAGAAAGGGGTTCGCCGTTTTGAAAAGGGGGTGACTCCTATTCTTCAGCCGATATTTGAAGCTTAGGTGAAAGTGGGGTCATGGGGTAGGGTTTCACGGTGGCTCTACTTTGGGGCTGAAACGTAATAAAGATAAAGTAAATAAGTAATAAAAAACTGAGTAAAAAAAAAATGGATTTTGTTTTGGTGATGCCACCTCAACTGAATTTGAAAACTTTTTGAGAAAATAAAGATTTTGCTTTTCTTGGCAAGAAGCCTTAGTGGGGTGCCACCTATGTGGGCCCACTAATTTTATCAAAAATCAAAATAATAGAATTTTATAAGTCGGTGCCACTTCTGGATGGTCACTATTTTAAAAATAGGAGAAATTTTTGAGAATTTGAGTGTGACCCCACCTCCAGGTGGGTCCCACATCATTTATTTGAAACCCGAGCCAAGTGAGATATATTTTGGAATTTTCATAATAGTAGGCTAGTTTTTGGAAAACACGAAGCAAAATTTGGCTTGATTTCAAAACTTGGAAGAAATGGTTCTTCAGGGCGAAATTTTGAAAGAAGTGGAGAAATTCGGAGCTCTTTCTGTAAAAGTTTGAAATAAAGTCTTATGAATTTGGAATTGCGTCCCCCTCTTTTCAACTGGCAAAATTTTGAAATATTAAAACCGTCCAGATTGTTTTCTTGAGAAAACTTTTCGTAATCCGGGGTCCTGGGGGTAAAATGGGAAGAATTGATAATTTTAAAACCCAGGGTTTTAAAGTCAATTTTGAAAAGTTTTAAAATCAAATCTGGATTGACAATTTTGAAAAATCAAGAGTTCTGGATCTCAAAATGACATGCTGTGCAGTGAAATGATATGAAATGTTCGTGCAATGCTATGCAAAAGACATGTCCTACAAAATTGCCACTCTGAATTTGAATTTAAAAATTCTGACTTCTGGTTGAGCATGAGATTTTGAGGATTTGCAATTTGAGGGTGTCTCTGAGTCTAAATAGAGAAGTTTTGAGACTCGAGAATGGAATTTAGGACTTTCTGCAAGGTTCAATCTTGGAAAATAACCATTTTGCCCTTCATTGGTTCCGGAGAACCGAAATGTGATGATTGGTGGAAACGTCAAGAAGGTGAGTGAAAATTTGGGGTGTTTACAGCTGGTAGTCCAGATTTTACCTAGCAGGCGGTCAATGTATCAGTCCACCAGTTATACCCCTGCACATGCAGCAACACCTATGTTGTCATCTGTACCTCCCGCGACTTACCCGTCACAGTTCTGGGTATCATTTTGCTGATATTAGTTAGTGGAGGGCAGACCGTTGTTGGTCTAGAGGAGCAAAGTTCTGTAGAGAAGGGGATAGGCATCAATATAAGGGCATCTACAAATACTAGTGCTCATGGGCGGGACTGGTCACGACTATTGACATGTGGAGGGACATCCAGATTTATATTCAGCCTTATCTATGTGTTGGGGGTACCATTCAGTCTTTTGTCAATCTCAACCAGCTTCTTTTCTTTTCAGGAATTTGTCAGTAAGCCCTAAAAGTGTTGGTTTATGTTATGTTTCCCCCTTTTTTTTTTTTGAAATTCAGATAGGATGGATATTGTTTAATCTTGATGCATTTTAAGTTGTGTATATCCCAAGCTGATTCGACTGTGTTCTATTATACTTAATATGCTGAGTCAAAAATATGAACACAGTTTTCTGCAACAGGCTTTTCCCAAAGCTGGAATACGCTCAATATTTATGTCTTGCCCTTTTATTTGATTTCCTTAGATACATCAATTTGTTCTTCTGTTGTTGATGAAACATTGCTGGCATACTATCCATGTTTGGTTTGAGGCCCTTAAAGCCTACAGCTTTGTGCTGAGGGAATCAGTTCCTTGCTGCCAAAGTTGTAACCTGTACATGGTGTGATCCTGAATGTTGGCAAAGGTGGGATTTTGACATCCGTATCTTGGATGATTTTCTATTTGTTTTAGTGATAAGGTTGTGAACACAACAGGTTTCTTGGAATTTTTTTTTATCGTTCTCCAGCGAGCAACTTGCTTGGTCCTCCAAGTGAATATAAAATCAGGCCCTTCATAACACATCTCACTAACCATTGCTACAATGTCATTTGCAGCAGTATGAATATACTTTGTCAATGCACTGCAATGTCACCCATTTCACTGTTGCACCCATCTCTCATGCCAATTATGTTTTCACAATACCTTCCTACTATAGCCCCTACACTTTCCCAGTCCATCTGCTAAACTTCCCCTCTTCAGTTATGCCCAACACCATCACCCCTTCCTTTCATTGCTACAGCCCTATTTGTAGTAGATACTTCATTCAACACCTCACAGCACCTACACCACAAACCTCATTGTCATAGCAGCACACTATCAATACAGCTACACTTCATACCCACAGTCACTCATTGCTATATTTCCACTTAACTAAAAGCCATATAAAACACTAAATTGTGTGCTCCTTCTTACAACTAACAGCCATGTAAAGCATTGTTGTACATGTCACCTTAGCATCCACAGCACACAGCTGCTATATCTACTCTACACAGTCCTGTTATCATCCCATCACAACCATGATTGCGATCATACAACAGCACCTCGTTGCGCCAGCCCGTATGCCTACCTATGCATACCCTTGTCACTCCATATTTCCCAGCCTATAAACCACAACACTCCCTCACATACATTGCCATCTTCCACCTGCAAACTGCAATATCCAAACCAATATACCCACCTGCAGTTCCATCGTCTGCAGCACATGATTTTCACCTTCCAGCCATGCACTGTTCCCCTTCCACTTCACCCTTCCCTCCATACTACCTGTTGTGGGTGCCTCAACCACACCCTGTTGTTGCTACCAACAACCCACATTTCATTGCATACATAGTTGTTAATCCAATTCTCAGTTTACAGCAGTGATTCACATTTTTTTTTACAGCAGTCTTCATTTTCATTGCATATATTTTTTTTTTATTCATTGCATCTCATCTTGTTGTAGTTGTGCAATTCAACCCCTCCTGTTACCTACATTTGTCAATCAGCTAGCAGCTTCTACGTGATTTTACAGCATTTAGTACAACACTACTTTGCCCACCTACTATTAAACAATGTCATTCTGTATGAATGTCTCTAAGTTAGTGATCATTGTAAACCTATAAAGGCTGTGATTTCCAGCAGGTTGCTATGAGTGGTTCCAGCAGTTTGTTATTTCTTATTTTTTTTTTTTTTTTTAATTTCACTACCAATACTGAGTTTCATAGGATCTTACCGTTTGCTATTGTTAAGCTTTACTGCTATTAATTGGGTCTGGTTATAGAGTCTAACTGAGTCTCAGCTGAATTCTGAAAATATCATTAGCAAGATTGGTTGTCATTATTTGTTATTGCTGAGTTTAACAAAATCTTAGACCTTTTTTAAAGTCTGCCCTGGAGTTTTCAAATCGTATGCTAAGTATAAGATTCTTTACATCCATTCAGTCCAATTGAATTTATATTCATGAATTAAATCTACATACAGCATCATATTTTATGTTCCTACATTTTTTCTTTTCTTTTCTTAGGATATTGCTTGTATATTTCAAATCTCTTCATTAGCCTAGCACCTTATATATATGCATTTTCTTATCAGATATGATCTTCATTAGTATAGAGTATATGTAAAAGCATCATATCAGTGTCCAAATATGACTTTTGTCTTGTACTAACCTGACTCTTGCAGGAGATATGTAAAATTCGTTGAAATCCCCTTTTTAGATTAGGATTTTATTACCTCAATTTTAATGTTGTAATAGCTAGATGCTAATGAGAATCTTTATATTCTCAGTTGTAGATAGAATGAATGAGCATATAAATACCATAAATCACTTGTTTTCATATCATTTTCATCTTACTTCTTAAAATTTTCACAAATGGGATCACGAATGGCACGTGCACCATTTCATAAAAGGTAATTAATCCTAAGTTGATGATTTACATCAATGGCCATAGTCAGGATGTAAACAAAACTTAGGATTTTTATCTTTTATAAAATAACACTGGATCCACACTGGATCCTTTTCAAAATTCATTATATTTTATTTAAATATTTTTCTCTTTTATCAGAGTTTAATTTAAAATTAATTCAATATATATACCAATGGCCATAGTCAGGGTATATTGAGAGTTAATTTCATTTTAAACTCTATAAAAACACCAAAAAAATGTATTTTATTCTTCACTTGAATTTAAATGTGGTTATTATATAATACATTCAATGACCATAGTTAGGGATGTATTATATCTTCAATCTCATTCTTAATTCATTTAAAGAATGAAATATGCTTTTCAAAATCCAATTTCAAATTCTTTAAACTCATTCATCATTTAGGATAGAATTGCATCATATTTTCAAAATTCTCTTTTTAAAATTCCAAGTGATTCTTTTTCTTCATTTCTCAGATCAAATGTCCTTTATAGATTCAAATTCAATTCTATCTCATTTCAAGATTCAAAAATTCAATTTCAAAGTCCAATTTGACTTTGAAATTTCAAATTCATTTTTTATTCAAACTTCAAATTTCCAAATTCAATTCAAAAATTCAAACTTTAAAGTTCAATTTAAACTTTGAAATTTCTGAATCATCTTCTGATTCAAAATCAAGTTTTATCTTCTTATCTTCAAAATTCAAAATCAAAGTTTGAGATTGATTCTGGATCTCAAAATTCAAGTCTTCCCTAAATTTTAAATTCAATCTGGGTTTTTAAAACCCAGATCCATCTTCAAAATCCCCATTTGGACTGTCAAAATCCAAATCCAAAGCTAGATCCCAATCTCAACTTGGATCCGGATTTCCAAGTACAATCTCCACTTTCGGATCTCAGACTTCAGATCCAATCCCCATTTAGGATCCTAGATCCAAAATTCAACTTCATCTTGGATATCAGACTTCAGATCCAAAATCCATTCTAGGATCCAGAATCCAATTTCCATCTTGGATCTCAAGCTTCAGATCCAAAATCCATTCTAGGATCCAGAATCCAATTTCATCTTGGGTCTTAGATTTCAGATCCAAATTCCATTCCAAATTTCAAATCCAATTTCACTTTGGATCTAGATCCAGAATCCAATTCCATCTTGGATCTCAGACTTCAGATCCAAGTCTCATTTAGGATCCAGAATTCAATTCCAACTTGGATCTCAGATTTTAGATCCAAATTCCATTCCAAATTTTGGATCCAATTCCATCTTGAATCTCAGACTTCAGATTCAAATTTCATTCTAGGATTCAGACTGTAGATTCAAATTCTATCTTGATTTCTGGATTTCAAATCCAATTCTACTTTCAAATCCCATTTGAACTTCTTAAATCTATTTCTATTTTTAAATTTCATTTGGATTGCTCAAGTCCAAATTCCATCCTGATTTCCAACCTTAAACCTAGAATTCAAATTCCGCTTCAAATATTCATTTCCTCTCCTAAATCCAAGTTTAAAATTTAAATTCAAAGTCCATTTCTGATTTTGAAGCTTCATTTCTTTTTCTCTTAATCATTCTTTTCAAATTCAAAGATTTATTTTCCCAACTCTGATCATTTCACAGACTTAGAACTTCAAAATATCCTTCCTAATCTATCTCAAGTTCTAAGTTAGATTCCATTATTCAGAAATCATTTCTTCACTCCATTATCAAGTTCATCCCAGAAAACTTGGAAATTTCCAAATCAAATTTCAAAAAGAGCATACATCCTTGCGTTACACAAGCATGATTCTTTGTGCTTTTAGACTTAGAATAAATTCTTAGATAATATTTAGGCAAAGCAAAAGGCATAAATTCGATCCTTGGTTTGATTACCCCTGGTAAAGGCGCCAGGAACGGTCGAACTTCATACCGACGAGCGAATTTCGTCTCTCCATTTTTTTTGCAAAATTTTAAAATGGAGGTGAGTTAATTTTCTAAATATTTTCAAATCAAGGTCAAGTGAGACCCCACAAAAGAGTTCTTCTCTCTCTTCTTTCCTTTCTTTTCTCTTCTCTCTTCTTTTTCTGTCTTTTATTTCTCCCCTCAAAAAGGAGAAATAGGGATTAGAAAGGAAAAGAGAAGGAAGAGAGAGAAAGATACAAGAGGAAAATTTTTGCGATGATCACACTAGCCTACATCCCAGAAAATTAACATCATCTCAATTCTTAGTCCAATGAACCCGGCAGTTGAGAGCAAAAGGAGTCAAGTTTTCCCGAAAAGGTTCATTAAAAAAGAAGTCTTTGCAGAGGAAGCGGAAACCTCTAAGGCAACCGAAGAGCGGCCAATATTCTCCAGAAGCCAATCACGGCGCTCTCCAACATTTCGATCCTAGAATTGACTCATGATTCCCCCAAGCATCAAGAAATGCTAGATAATTTGTTGAGAAAGATCAAGGTGAAGCTAGGCACCACGCCAGAAGACATGGCACAGATAGTGAGTCAAGCAATGACTAATGCGCCTATCACCTTTTCTGATGAGGACTTGCCAAAACCTCATTCTTTTCATAACAATGCATTGTATATTGTGGTAAGGACCAGGGGCATGACTGTCCTGCATGTGCTTGTTGATGGAGGTAGCAGCCTAAATATTTGCCCAGAGATGACAGCGAAAGCCTTGGGATTAAAAGAAGAAGAATACGTGCTTAATCCAATTACAATTTATGGCTTCGACAATCACGGGCAGACTGCAAAGGGCAAGATCTTTTTGAAAATCTTCATTAACTATTCTGTACACATAGTCTTATTACATGTCGTCAATGTGCCACCAACCTATAGCCTTCTGTTGGGATGAACATGGATCCACAATGTTAATGTCGTTCCATCAACCCTCCACCAGTGCATAAAATGGTCCAAAGGAGAAATGATTACCATCATTCTGGGAGAAGATTCCAAAGAGAGGCTGCCATAACCTATGATTCCCCGTCCAACATTCACAGCAAATATTCCAACCATCCGAGAAAGTGATGAAATCAATCTCAGTGAGAGCTTAGAGATGTTGAAGCTGAAAGATGTCCAGGAAGAAGAAAATGTTGCAGCCACGGTCCAATGGCAAGGACCCTGTTTCTTCAAGTTAGGAGGACGTATTAACTACACCTCCTTCAAAGATCATCCCTTATTTCCTCAATTTTCCAAAGCCAAAAAGGGATTTGATCTGCTGATAAAACATGGATACCAGCCATTTCGAGGCATGGGAAAAAATGAACACGGTATAGTGGAGCCGATCATTCTCGCTCAGCATTCAGACAGTTCAGGGTTGGGGTTCACCGGCCAAGCTTCTAGTAAGGAAACAGTATTTATCAAAGAAACCAAATGAGGAGGATGATGCCTTAGTTTTCCTGCTTTTCTGTTCTTGTTTCTCCTGTAGGGACAACACAGACCCATCTTTTGTCAAATTTTGTAAATATCTTATTTCCAATCAATAAAAGTTAATCTTCTCTTCATATTTGGGCATCTATCATTCTTTCTTATATTTTGTCTGTGCCATTGTTCCTTGCTTTGTACAAAAGGCTTGTTTTTTTTTTGCTTGTACTTTCTCTTAAAAACCTTTCTTGACGTTTCAGGATCATAAAAAACATAACTCATGAATCGATGAAGAAATTCATTATCAATCCTAAATATTCAAAATTGACAAGGATTCCTAAGATAAAGGTCAGAGCAGACTGAAGAGCTAGTAGAATTTGATTCAACTATTCAAGAATTGCCAGAATTTGCTCACATTCAAAAGCAGGATGAACCATCATTTTTGGTTCAAGATCCAACAGAGGATATCAACATTGGTTCGGAAGATGATCCGAGAATCCTCAAAATCGGTTCGAGTCTAAGTGCAGATGAAAAGGCAAGATGCATTCAATTCCTTAAGCAGCATCAAGAAGTATTTGCCTGGACTTATGAAGATATGCTAGGGTTAGATCCTAAGTTGGTTGAGCATCGACTCAAGTTGAAACTATATTCCAGACCAATCAAGCAAAAACTGAGGAAGTTAGACCCTCGAGTTGAGCAGCAAATCAAAGAAGGACTTGAAGATTTGTTAAAAGCAGGCTTCATCCGAGCCATAGATTACCCCGATTGGTTGGCAAATATTGTGGCAGTTCCTAAAAAGAACGGAAAAGTTCGAATTTGCATTGATTTCAGGGATCTCAATAAGGCTACCCCGAAGGATGATTATCCACTCCCCAACATTGATCTGTTGATCGATAGCACAGCGGGTCCTGCCATGTTTTCTTTTATGGATGGATATTCAAGCTATAATCAGATCAAGCTGGCCATTCGCGATCAGTCAAAAACTTTATTTACTACACCGTGGGGAACCTTCTGCTATATAGTCATGCCATTCGGGCTCAAAAATGTCGGGGCAACTTATCAAAGGGCAATGGCCATTATTTTTCATGATCAAATGCACAAAAATATGGATGCATATGTGGATGACATTTTGATCAAATCTAAAGAAGAAGAGGATCACCTCGATGCTCTTGGTCAAGTCTTTGAAAGACTTATTCTCTACAAGTTGAGACTTAATCCTCAGAAATGTGTTTTTGGAGTAGAGTCTGGCAAATTGCTCGGGTTCATAATCAGCAAAAAAGGAATAGAGGTGGATCGAGCAAAAGCAAAAGCAATTATTGATATGCCACCCCCAACTAATCTCAAGGAACTGCAGAGCCTTCAAGGGCATATTCAGTCTATTCGCAGATTCATCTCCAATTTGGCCATGAGATGTGAATCTTTCAATCATTTGCTAAGAAAATGTGTAAAATTTGAATGGGGAACGGAATGCCAACTCTCGTTTGAGCGCATCAAGCAGTATCTCCTTAATCCACTAATTTTGAAGCTGCCAAAATTGGGGAAGCCTATCTTATTGTATATTTCCGTCAATCAGAATGCTTGTGGTGGATTCCTTGCACAGTATGAAGAAGGCAGCCTGATAGAGCACGCCATCTACTATGTGAGCAAAACTTTCATTGATTATGAAAAGAAATATTCTCATATGGAGAAAACTTGTCTAGCTCTGGTTTGGATGTGCCAGAAATTAAGACATTACTTGTTGGCATCTGAAATCAAATTCCTGTCAAAGCTTAATCCTCTCAGATACATTCTAGAGCAACCATTTCTCACTGGACGGATTGCGAAATGGCAGGTCCTCCTAATGCAATATGACTTAGAGTATGTTTCTCAAAAGTCTATAAAAGGCCAAGCGATCGCAGATCAATTGGCAGATTTTCCCCTGACAGAAGAAATAAAAGCAGAGGATGATTTTCGTAATGAGCACATCTGCAATGTCCAACAGCCTTTAGTTTGGAATCTATTCTTCGATGGCTCTAAAAATATGTCTGGCATAGGGATTGGAGTTATGTTAATCACTCCAAAAAAAGAAATGATCCCTTATTCTCTCAAGCTTGGTTTTCAATGCACTCATAACATGGCCGAGTATGAAGCTCCAATACAAGGCCTCAAAATTCTGCAAAGTTTCAATGTCAAGAGAGTGCATGCCTTTGGCGATTCATTACTTGTTGTCAGTCAAGTTAACACTGAATGGCAGGTGAAAGATTCAAAATTGATCCCCTATCAGAAGATCGTCCTAGCTCTTGTGGACAACTTCAAAGAATTTCAGCTCAATCATATTAGGAGAGAGCATAATCCGATAGTTGATGGCTTAGCCAGCCTGGGCTCTATTTTATCCTTCAAGGGCAGTGAATCATGTCGCTCTTTCGAAGTTGGAAGGCTTGAGCAACCTGCTTTCATTTCAACCATGCAAGTAAATCAGGTCAATCAGAAGGAGAAGTCTTGGTACCAAGATATCAAAAATTTCATTGAGACTCGTGAATTTCCACCAGAAATGCCAAAAAGGGAGCAGCGTGCAATTCAGCGCATGTCTACCCGTTATTTCATTCTTGCCAATGTCCTCTACCGTCGTGGGTTCAGTTCTGAATATGCTAGATGCTTAGACAAAGAAGAAGCTATGAAAATTATCCAAGAGGCACATGAAGGGATTTGTGGTGGCCATATTGGCTATCAAACTCTCGTCAAGCATATCGTCCGAGCAGGGTACTACTGGAATACCATGCAACAAGACTGTCATCAATTTGTGAAGAAGTGTGTCAAGTGCCAAATGCACGCACCTTCGATCCACGCACCGGTCGCATATCTACATTCAGTTGTTTTTCCTTGGCCATTTTCTATGTGGGCTTTCGATGTCGTAGGCCCTATTACTCCTTCTGCTTCCAACGGCCACAAATACTTTCTGGCTGCGACAGAGTATTTCACAAAATGGGTTGAAGTTGTTACTTTACGCACGATAGAAGGCCGCCATGTGGTTTCTTTCATTCATAAAAACATTCTTTGCTGCTTCGGCATACCACATGATATTGTTTCAGACAATGGAAGCCATTTCAAAAATGAGAGGATGAAAACCTTCTGTTCTAAATTCAAAATTTGTCATCATTTCTCAGCTCCCTACTATCCTCAAGGGAACGGCCAAGCAGAGGCTACCAATAAAATTCTGATCCGCATTTTGGAAAGGACCGTGAGAACATGTCGAGATTGGCATGAGAAAATTCATGATGCACTTTGGGCATACCAAACCACCATTCGGACTCCGACCAATGCCACTCCTTCAGAACTTGTTTACGCAACTGAAGTAGTGTTACCTCTCCATGTCCAAAAGTCTGCTCTCAAATTTGCTTCCCTTATAGAATTTCCACTTGATCAATATCAGCAGCAGAGATTGGTGCAGTTGGATCTACTGGATGAAAAGAGACTCAAGGCAGCAGAGCACGTTCAAGCTTATCGTCAGAGGATAGCTCGACACTATGCCAAGTCCGTCATTGAGAGAAAAATCTGAGTTAACGATTTGGTGCTCAGATCGACAGCTCATCTCAAGCATCGACCACGAGGCAAGTGGTCACTCAATTGGGAAGGCTCTTATGTGGTTAAGGAAGCACTGCCTCGCAATTCATATTGTCTGATCAACGCTCATGGGGTGGAAATACCAGATCCTGTCAATGCTCTGCATCTAAAGAAGTTTTATACTTGAAATGTTCATTCTAAAGCCTTTTGTACTATTCAAAAAGGTCATTTCAATAAAACAATGATCTTCTATCAATTCTCACATTCTTCTCCATAATATTGGGGCATTTTTGTTTTGATCTATAATTATCTTCCTTCATCATGTGCAGGCAAGATTAGACAAAAACTCTTTTCCTCAAAATTCTACCAATTTTCAATTCATCGTATGATCTGTATTAATTTCATTCATTTATCAACTTAATCAAATTTTCATCAAACTGTTGACAATTTTTGTCAAGTTTTAGCAATTTTTCGTCAATTTTTAATCTTTATTTCTAATACCCTTTCAGGTTAAGGGATAAACCTAATGCCTCCTTTCAATGAGGTATTCTTTTTATTATTTCCCTATTCAGGATAAGGGGATAAATCCTGAAAGCGGACCACGCCAGTTAAACTATGATGGTTCATTGAATTCAGAATTTTCACCAAGAATCTTTGCTTTCTAATTTTTTCTTGAAAATCAAGCTCATCTTTAAAACTCGGTCCTCGCACTGGTTAGTTCTCAAAACTTTTCAATCATATATTGAGCTTATTTGAAAAATTCAGTCCTCGCACCGGTAACTTTCTAAGTTCAACCTTCTGATCAAAGTCTTTCCTTCTAAATATCCAAGTTTTGTCTTGAACTTTCCACAATTTGATGTATTTCCAAAAAGACCCAACTCTCATTGGTCATGTATTCCCAAAAGATCCAGCTTTTGCTGGTCATGTATTTCAAAGGATCTAGCAGCTCGCTTGTCATGTATTTCAAAAGATCCAACACTCGTTGGTCATGTATTTCCAAAAAGATCCAACACTAGTTGGTCATGTATTTTCAAAAAGACCCAGCTCTCGTTGGTCATGTATTTTCAAAAGATCCAACACTCGTTGGTCATGTATTTTCAAAAAGATCCAACACTCGTTGGTCATGTATTTCCAAAAAGACCCAGCCCTCGTTGGTCATGTATTTTCAAAAGATCCAACACTCGTTGGTCATGTATTTCCAAAAAAGACCCAACTCTCATTGGTCATGTATTTCCAAAAGACCCAACACTCGTCGGTCATGTATTTTCAAAAAGATCCAACACTCGTTGGTCATGTATTCCAAACGATCCAGCTTTCGCTGGTCGCATATTTCAAAAAGACCCAGCTCTCGTTGGTCATGTGTTCCAAAGACTCCAGCTCACGATGGTCGAAATCCCAAATCAATCTGTTCCACAAATCAAACCTCCAGGGTGTAATTTATCAATTCTATCATTTCCAAACCTTCCGATCTTTCATCTCTCAATTCTATCATTTCCGAACCTCCAGGTTTCAAATTCTCAAATCTATCATTTTTTCAACCCTCGGGTTATAATCTCTCCATTTCAATCATTTTCAAACCTTCAAAACCTTTTCAAATCAAAATCCAGTTTTTCATAACTGGTCGGGATTTCAAATCCAGTGTTTTTCACTGGTCGGGATTTCAAATCCAGTGTTTTCACTAGTCAGAATTTTCAAAATCCAGTTTCTCATAACTGGTCGGGATTTCAAATCCAATGTTTTCACTGATCGGGATTATCAAAATTCAGTTTTTCATAACTGGTCGGGATTTTCAAATCCAGTGTTTTTCACTGGTCAGGATTTCAAATCCAGTGTTTTCACTGGTCGGGATTTTCAAAAACCAGTTTCTCATAACTGGTCGGGATTTCAAATCCAGTGTTTTCACTGGTCGGAATTATCAAAATCCAGTTTTTCATAACTGGTCGGGATTTTCAAATCCAGTGTTATAACTAGTAGGGATTTCAAAAATCCAGTGTTTTCATTGGTCAGGATTTCAAAATCCAGTTTCTCATAACTGGTCGGGATTTCAAATCCAGTGTTTTCACTGGTCGGGATTTCAAAATCCAGATTCTTATAACTAGTCAGGATTTCAAAATCCAGTGTTTTCGCTGGTCGGGATTTCAAATCCAGTGTTTTCACTGGTCAGGATTTCAAAATCCAGTTTCTTATAACTGGTCGGGATTTCAAAATCCAGTGTTTTCGCTGGTCGGGATTTCAAATCCAGTGTTTTCACTGGTCGGGATTTCAAATCCAGTGTTTTCACTGGTCAGGATTTCAAATTCAGTTTCTCATAACTGGTCAGGATTACCAAAAATTCAGTTTCTTATAACTGGTCGGGATTTCCAAAATCTAATCTCTCTCATCAGTCGAGTTTTCCAAAGTCTGATCTTTACACCATCCCTCTAAATTACAGCTAAAGGACTCATCAAAATCTATATTGAGCGATTATTTCACAAAAGGATTCTGGAACATTATGCCAATTTGCTAAAAACATTTGTTGATTCCAATAATATGACTACACAAAACAATTACCTCAGATTACCTCTAGTATTCTTTTCAAAAAAGGTGAAACTTTTTGCGAAAAAGAGATAAATTCAAATCTTTTTTCTGTTGATCAACCAAAAGGATGAAAGAAATGTTCTCGATATGATTAATGAAAGAAATATTCAATAATGTTGAAAAGCCAGAGGCGAATTGATATTGATCATGGCTATGCCACATGTTTAAAGACGGCTATCTGGCAATCAGGCAGTGAAAATATCTTGAGCTATAAAAAGAATCCACTCAATCCATGTCTACTCAACCATTTAAGCTGCAATCAAATATCCGCAAAAGGGATCTCTCAACTGTCGTCAAGATGAAGACGAATAGGCGAGCTAGACCCCCGGGGCCAAAGAAGATTTGGATCACCTCCGAGATGAAGGAGTTTGTGAAAGATCCTTCCAGTGAAAGTTCAAATCACCGTCGGGATGAAGGCGAGTGTGATGAACCTACCGACAAACCCTAAAAGATATTTGATTTTTGCTATCATCTAAAGACCTTTTGAGCCAATATTATCAATAAGAATACCTGAGATAAAAAGAAGGATCAGAGCATCTCCAAGATGAAGGAGTTTGTGACGTACCATTTTTTGAAAAAAGAGAGAAAAGTCAGGACACATCCAAATGAAGGATGGTGTTATAAACCCGAGAAAGTTCAATAACTCAAAAAGAGTGCAAAAGGATCATCATGAGAAAACACTCATATATCAAACTGCCAAAATTGCCAGAAATCATCTTTTCTCACGCAAAATTCTTTTATCAATGTCTGTTCATTACTTGCTTTTATGAAATTAAGAATATTTCTTCTATTCTCATATCAGGGAAATGGATAGCTTTCTTGAAGAAAATCATCAGCGCTAAAAATTTGAATTTGACTCTTAAGACCGAGGAGTTAACCTTGTTGGAGGAAATACTCTAGGTAAAAGAGGGAATATCTTTTGCACATACATGCACATTTTCAAGCATTTAAGTCAACTACAATTTTATCTTATTGGCAAAATTTTCTAGCTATTCTAAGAATGAATTTAATATTCAATATCCATTTTGATGCAACCTAGCGTTGTTTATATTTTCCAAAAGAGTTGTCTCCTTCAGGAGAAGTATCTCTTCCTGTCCCATCACGGTTTTCTCATTCAAGAATTCTGTATGGTTGTTCCCACTCAGGTTAAGGGTCAAACCTGAACTCTCTGCGAAAGGCCATCCATTTCAAAAGCTATTTCAGTCTCAGCAAAGAGACGCCCAAGATCATCCTTTTTCCAAGCTTTAGGGAACCCCATCTTCCTTCTTTCGCAAACCCCTTTCGGATTTGTTCGTCCAAACTCCAAAGGTCCCATCATGGTTTCTTCGTCTGAGGATTCCATTTGGTCATCCCCTTCAGGTTAAGGGTTAAGCCTGAACCACATGCCATGAGGCATCTTCCTTTTTTAGGTTTGGGTTAAACCTGAGTCTCATTCCGACGAGGTTCCTCATTTTTTACGAGATGTTTTTTTCTAGTCCCATCATGGTTCTTCTCATCGAGGAATCCATGCTTTGTATATCCATTCAGAAAAGGATCCCACTTGAGCTTCATCTCAAGAGGCATTTTCCAAAAATGTCCCATCAAGGTCCTCATGTATTACTTTCTTCATTCAATTCATCTTGATATATCTTCGTCCCATCCAGGTTAAGGGCTAAATCTGCGTCATTCCAAAAAGTTGATCTTGTCTCACTCATAAAAGACTGGATCAAAATTCTGATTTTCCACCATTTCAGGATTTTCACCCAAAGTCCCATCATGATTTCCTTATCCTCTATTATTCAGTCATACCATTTTCAAGGATTTCGTCTCCTCAAAACCATTCAGGATAAGGTTTTAAGCTTGAGAAGCCATGTTTCCAAAATAATTCTTCCACACCCAGTTCAGATCTGCTGACTGGAGCATTTTTCAAAATTTGGAGTGTTATCTTTGCCACTAAGCTCGGCTCTCAATCGGCTTAGTAGCAAAGAGGGGCATCTGTGAACACCCCAAATTTTTTAAAGTTTTATAAAAATGTCCTTTTTGCCCCTGGCCCCATCTTCTAAGAAAATCAAAGCAATTTCAAAACCAAATTTCCGTTATTCTTCAGATTTTCTGGATTAAATTTTATGTTAATATATCCAACTCGATTTCGGATCCGGACCCAGTGCTTAAAATCCAAATTTGAGCCTCGTTATTCAATTTACAAATCGAAATTATAAAAATGCCAAAAATATTTTCTGAATGGCTCAAACAGCTCATCTGGTATCCATTGGGAGCCACTATTTTATATTTTCTCGATTCGAGGTCCAAAACTTGAATATCACCTCAAATTTCAGATCCAAACTCACTTTCTGAAGAATTTTTCAAAAGAATAGCGTTGAATTCTCAGAAAAACCCCTCTTTTGTAAATATTTCTCAAAAATACAAAAGAAATAGTTTTAAATCTTTGTTTTCTCGTAAATTTTAGGGTTTTATTCCAAAAATACAAAAACACGGAAAAACAACAAAAGAAACAAAAAAAAATCGGAAAAACTATGTGAAGAACAAGTGGTTTTAAACTTCTTCAAGCTTGTTTTAGTAAAAACTCCTTTTTAAAAAAACCGCTTTAGGAAAAATTGTTTTAAAAGGGATCCTCTTTTTGGAAAAATTGGAAATATGCAACGGCCTCTCTCCCGCGCACTCCCCCTCTGGAAGCCTTCATCTCTCACCATCGTCCATCCTCAACGGACCCTTCCCCTCTCCATCGTCCATCCTCAACTGAATCCCTTTCTCAAGCATTTCAGCCTCCCTTTAAGAAGAGGCCCTCCAAGCCCCTTCGGATCCATCCATTTTTTTCCTTCAGCAGCCATCAACCCTTCACGATCGATTGCCTTCGCCATTCACCTCCCATTTCCCTCTTTCATTACTTCTTCTTTTTCTGGCCTTCTCCCTCACCAACTGAAGAAAATCTATCCCATCGTAGGAATTTCAAGCAAACGGTAAGAGCCCATTTTCTTTTCTTCCTTTCGTAATTTTAATTTCCCTATTTTCCAATTGATTGATCCATTAAAGCATCTGCATAGCATCGATCTTGCATATAGCAAGTATCGATCTATGTATATATATGCGACATCAAAAGGAATGGATATGTTCCAACATTTTCTTTTCGATTTATAAGTAATTTATTTCATCCTGTTTTGTGCTATCAGATTCAGTAAATTTACGTGATTCATCGAAATTCTCATTCCAGTACTTCTCGTTTCTTTCTTTTTCCTATTTTGCTAATATATTTGCTTTCTCTGTTCATAATCGGTGAGTATTTGATCATCGGATAACGATAGAATTCCTGTTTATTATCTGTTGATTGTCGAATTCCCATTCTCATCCAAATGATTAATCGATCCCGATGGTCACAAAGGTTCTGATGTTCTGTTTTAACCTTTTTAATTCCGATTTAATGCTTAATTTCTGCTTTCTACGTGATTTCAGTTATCCTCCCAATAGTATTTTTGGGTTCATGGCATTTTATCCGTTCGGATTTACCCTTTGATTCATTATATTTTCATAAGGCCTGATGCCTTGCCCAGTTTAGCCTACCATTTTGGGATTTTGTCATTATAGAGGGTCACCACATCCCATTATGTGTATTACATACCTCTTAGGATCTGAATGAGGCTTGATCCAAAGCCGAGATGGTTAGTCCACCAGCAGGAACGGACATATCTCCATTGCTGCTCGAGAGTCTCCATGTGATAAGGCCTCCCTGTCAAGTCCAGTTCTCATTTTTTTTTTTTGTTATTTTGTTTTCACGACCTACATTTTCTATGTCTTTGAGTTGTAGTAACTGCATCTTCAGATTTTGGCTTCCTGTCGCCTCTGTTGTTTGGATAACTTTTTGCAATATCCTCGTTATTTGATTAATCTCCTACTGCGTTCTTATTGTCATGATTTTAGCTATGTTTAATTAATATTTGTTGTCATAGGCTTATTGGTGAATTCCCATTTTTCCCTTATCTGTGATTAGTCCCATGTTTTAGAATTTTAACTCCCCTCTTTTTTTTTCATAACTTATTGTGAATTCCCCAAGTTATTCCTTTTAGACTCAGCGTTCTTTCACGGTATTTCATGTATCCCCCTTTGGGATTTGTTGATAATCCACCCACCACAAATCGATGCAACATTGTCGAGAGTGGCTTTACCCATTTGTTGTTGCTATCTTGGTGAGACTACGTTAAAATTTCCTCCAGAAATTAGTGGGTTAACGCTGATAGGATCTACATCTTGATGATGACGAAATGCATTTCTGAATATTGCTGGATCGTGTGGAGTTTGGCCACACTGTTGTGGCCCTCATAAATCGTCCACCTCTCATCTCCAAAAAATCATCCATTCACCAACAAGCCTTCCGGAAGAATCGTTCCAGCAAATTTATGAGATCTCCAATACCAAGTAGTGTCTGATGATCATACCCACCAAGTGGTTAGATCTAGCAAGTAGCCTTCAAGGAGATCCTCGTCTCCTGGACCCACCATGATCACTGAATTAGAATCTTCGTGCTTTCAAATATGATATGGATGGTGTTGGTCAGAAGAGCCACTTGAACATAGTTTGTCAAGTAAATTTTCCCACCTCCAGATCTGCGCCTCTGCAACCGGAAGCACTTGTCCCACAGCTTGAAACTATATCTGGATGCGCATCCATGGTTGATGCCTGCCTGCCCTCTGTGGAGAATCATGAAAGGAAGGTTGGTGCTAGTATATGTTTTTATTCCAGCATCACTGAGGAAATAACTCACACGTTCCAGCAAGGAGAGTATATCTACAGGTCATATATGTGCTATGTTTCATTATCATATTACTAATGCACATATTACAGTAACAGGAGTATATCCACGTACTGTATTTCTATTACATCTCATCCTGTATTGTGAGCATACACATTATTTCTACCTTCCATTTCGTACTACTTGTCATCTAATACTTTCATTCTTTTAACTATGGATTGCTTATTCCATCTAAAGAAAGGGGTTTGTTGTGAAGAAATTTCTGGAATGTTATATGTCAATATCTCTGAGCATGGTCCTGCTGGACCTACTGAAGACAGGACTGGAGGCATAATAAATTTCAAATAAATCATCTCAGAAATAGTGTGAACCATCTAGAGCTCTAGGATTGTACACATTTCAATGGGATATTTCATGATATCTCTCAAAATCGCATGCCTATTGATGCTCTATTCTAGAATGTCAAAATGGGTTGCAAGAGTGAAAAAGGACAAAACTGGTTTAGAGGAATTGTCTGGAGCGGCATTACAGGATCTAAAAGGGGCATTTATGGTGGGCAACAGATCAGTGGGAGAAGCCGGATAAATGGCATGGCATCAATGTCTTCTGGTAAATTAAAACTTGACTCTAATCCATATGACCCGAATTCAAGCAATCAGGCTTCACTGGGAAACAAAGTTTCTTCACCAGAAAGTTTCCCTAGCTCAAGGGACTAGATTTTTATTTTCAAAAGTCTGAAGGCCATAGACTTTTTCCATTGTATTTGCTTAGCTCACATCAAACTGATAATTACAGTATGATTTTTTTAGCAACATTTCACCATTGTTTCATCCTACTGTCACTTGTTATAACACCATCTTCACATTCACATTTCCCACTTACCTATCATTCACATATCAGCATGCCATATTCCATTTGTAATCACATCCCCCACAGCACACCTTTACATTACCAAAAACCCACATGTTAACACTGTTGGAGCCCATCTTGCTAATACCATTGCAAATTGATTTCTGATTGGGTGAATGTCTATTCGCTGCAGGTTATCAATAATCCACGAATAGTATCTGCCTGCAGCAGGTTTGAAAACTTCCCTTCCAGCATCCATTTTTTTTTGTTATTAATTTCTTGACTTAATATGAATTTCTGTTTTGAAATTGTTATAAAACTTTACTTAGAATTTATCATGATTTGCTTAGAAAATGTTGGTTTTTACTGCAAAAATGAGACTGATATCTGTTATAAGATTTGCTTGGGTCATTCCCAACCAAGAAGGCATGGTGAGTTCATTAGATTTCTGGGAAGGACATACGGTACCTGGCATAAAAAAAAGGGGGGGGGGGGGAAGAAAAGAGGCTAATTGTTATGATTTTCTGTGCCTTCACAACATAACAAACATCGTGGCACCTTGTGTCTTCATAGCACAACAAGCCCCATGGCTGTTGTGATCTCCTGTGTGTTCATGACCCAGCAGATTAAGAGATTGTTGTAATCTCCTGCCGCTACATTACTTCATTTCTTGATCCGTAGGGAGATGTAGAAGGTGTCATTTATAACTACATTCAATGGCTCTGTGCAAATGGCACATCAAAGCAATTTCCTTTATTACCATGTTCACATTTTGCCATGTTCAAATACGTATTGAAGTTGCATTAGACTGCTGGCTGCATTTCTACAGAATACATTATCTCATTTTCTGCATTCATGTAGATACTAATTTTAATCAGTGCAATTGCCATGCTTACATTTCATATACTTAGGCACCTTTACTACCTGTGCATTTGCATTTAGTGCGTCATCAGCCATAACATCTCACTGCCTTATTGTTTTCCTACACCATACCCCACTCCCTGCAATTCTATAGTATATGCATCATCTCTTCAACATGAACATTTACCTAAGCATCCCATCCTTTAGTACATATGCATCCATATAGGCCTTTCCTTCCTTAGCCTCATCGTACATTTTTTTGCACGTATATATATATATATATATATATATATATATATATATATATATATATATATATATATATATATATATATATATATATATCATGCTTAGCCATGTGCATGTTGGTCCTAAGCATGAGTGTTTTCCATTTTTGCCTCAAGCTAACCCGTTTCTTTTTTCTTCTTCTTTTTTTACAAGGAAAGCCTGAATGATCTAGACTCTCTTCCTTAGATCAGGAATCTTTGATCTTTCAATTTAAGATTGTAATAGTTAGATATTAATGAGAATTTTAATTTACAGCCTTAGATAGAATGAATGAGCATATAAATATCATTTGTTGCATTATTTCTGAAAATTCACAAATGGGAACACGAATGGCACGTGCACCATTTTATAAAAGGTGATTAATCCTAAGTTGATGATTTACATCAATGGCCATAGTCAGGATGTAAACAAAACTTAGGATTTTCATCTTTTATAGAATAACATTGGATCTACACTGGATCCTCTTCAAAAATCATCATATTTTTCTAAATATTTTCCTCTTTTATCAGAGTTTAGATTAAAATTAATTCAAAATATATATCAATGGCCACAGTCAGGATATATTGAGGGTTAATTTCATTTTAAACTCTATAAAAGCACCAAAATATATTTTATTTTTCACCTGGATTCAAATATGATTATTATATAATACATTCAATGACCATAGTCAGGAGTGTATTATATCCTCAATCTTATTTACATTCATTTAAAGAATAAAATATGATTTTCAAATCCAATTTCAAATTCTTTAAATTCATTCATCATTTAGGATAGAATGACATCATATTTTCAAAATTCTTTTTCAAAATCCAAGTGATCTTGAACATCAAATCTTTAATTTCTATTCATTCTTCTATCTTATTTTAAAGATTCAAATTTCAATTTCAAAGTCCAATTTGACTTTGAAATTTCAAAATTCATTTTTTATATATTCAATTTCCAAATTCAAATCAAATTTCAAGGTTCAAATTAACTTTGAAATTTATGATTCATCTCCTAAATTCAAACTTCAAAATCAAACTTATTCTTCATCTTCAAAGTTATACCTAAAGATTGAGTCTTGATTCTCAATTCAAAATGAAAGTTTTGAGATTGATTCTGAATATCAAAATTTGGTTCTCTTCTAAAGTTTTAAATTCAATCTGGGTTTTCAAAACCCAGATCCATCTTCAAAAGTCTCATTTGGGCTTTCTAAATCCAAAATTACAACCCAATTCCACTTTGGATCCAGATTTCGGATCCAATTCTATATTGGATCTCAGACTTTGGATCCAATTTCCACTTAGAATTCAAGAATCCAACTTCATTTTGGATCTCAGACTTCAGATCCAATTCCATTTAGGATTCCAAATTTCGAATCCAACTTCATTTTTTGGATCCCAGACTTCAGATTCAATTCCATTTAGGATTCCAGATTTCAAATCCAACTTTATTTTGGATCTCAGACTTCAGATCCAATTCCATTTAGGATTCCAGATTTTGAATCCAACTTTATTTTTGGGTCTCAGACTTCAGATCCAAATCCATTTAGGATGCCAAATTTCAAATTCAATTCTATTTTCAGATTCCATCTGAACTTCTTAAATCCATTTCTATTTTTAAATTTCATTTGGATTTCTAAATCCAAAATTCCATCCTGATTTCCAAACTTCAAAATCTGGAATTCAATTCCATTTCAAATATTTCCTCTCCTAAATCCAGGTTCAAAAGTCAAGTTCAAAGTCTATTTCTGACTTTGAAAATTCCTTTTTCTCTTTTCTCGGCTTCAAAACATTCTTTTCAAAGCCTAGATTTATTCTCCCAAAACTCTTATCATTTCAAAGACTTAGAACTTCAAAATATCTTTCCTGATCTATCTCAAGTTCTAAGATAAATTCAATTATTTCAAATCATTTCTTCATCACATTTACTTCAGAATCACTTGGAAAATCTCATATTTCCAAAAGTGTTTTTCTCAAAAGCATACATTTCTGCATTGCACAATCATGATTTTTTATGCATTTAGACCTAGAATAAATTCTTAGATTATATTTTAGCAAAGCAAAGAGGCATAAATTCGATCCCTTGTTTGATTACCCCTGGTAAAGGCGCCAGGAACGGTCGAACCTCGTACCAATGAGCGAATCCCGTCTCCCAATTTTCCAGCAAATATTTCAAAACGGAGGCGAGTAATTTTCTAAATATTTTCAAATTTAAGGTCAAGTGAGACTTTGCAAAAAAGTTCCTCTCTCTTCTTCCTTCTTCTCATTCTCTCTTCTTTTCTATCTTTTATTCCCCTTCAAAAAGGGAATAGAGGTTAGAAAGGCGAAGAGAAAGGAAAAGAGGAACGAGAGGAAAAAATTTGCGATGATCACACCTTCCTTCCCTCTCTTTTCCCTTCCTTGCTTCTTCACTTTCTCCTTTCCTTCCTCTCCGGTGGAGAAGCCCAATCCGGCGGTGGCGCACACGGTGGAGGCCACCAAATCTCCTCTCAACCCTTCCAAAATCCATTTATATTGTTTCTAATATGCATTTCATCTAGTTTTGAATTTTCATTTAGTTTACGTTGCTTTGATTTGTTCATTTTGTTCCTTTTGAATTTACATTTCAGTTAATTTGCATCACATTATTTTTGTTCATCTCATTCCAGCATGAATTCAAGGGCTTCTTCGAGCGTTTGCTTCAGAGGAGTGAACTCACGATCATTACTCCAACCTTCGCGCTTTATCTTTTCTTTTTGCGGAAAGTCAGTCTGAGACGGCTTGTCATTCTGCTTGGAAGACTTTTTCCCTTGAGCTGCGTTGTGGTTCTGGCCTCTTTTACTGCTGCCATGATCATTGTCAGAGGTATTAGCTGCATGAGTGAACTGCGCTTTCTTTTTCTGGTCTTGGATATTTTTTGTCAGAGGCATGCCCTCGTAAAGCCCCCTTTCTATTCCTGCCTCGAGCCATTCGGCTCGCTCAATCAATTTGATAAAGGATTTTTCTGGAGAAGTGGCAAAGAGGCTTCTCAGGGGCTGAGAGAAATTGCTGAGGATTATCTGCAATGCATGCTCCTCTAGAATGGGAACTTTCATTTTGTTGCAGGTGCTTCTCCACCGGTGGATGAATTCTCCTGCTCTTTCAGTCTCATTTTGCTTTAAGTTGTAAAGGTGATTGAGCATAGGTGAAGCTTTAGTGTTGAATAAGAAGCGGTCAATGAACAAATTTACCACTTCATCGAACTCTCGTAGTTCGATAGGATTGATGTGGTCAGCATACCACCTGGCTGCTACACCCTCTAGACTGCGGGGAAAACAGATGAACAGAGCCCTGTTGTCTTTTTTGAAATGACAACATTCTGCATAAAAGGTGGCTAAGTGGGCTTTAGGGTTGCCAATTCCATCAAACTTGAGAAATTTATGAGGAAGGTTCTCTAGGTTATCGTCCCCATCTAGACCATCGTAAAAATCTTCGCCAGTGTAGGTCTGCTTGCCCTTACCCTTGGTTTGAACATCCTTGATTGCTCGATTCATCTCCTTCATCTGCTTGCTCATCAGGTCCTCTGCTGGAGTCCCAGACTTGGGCTTGTTGACGGATTCGGGCTCTTCTGCAGCTATCTTTATGGACTGTCTCGGAGGATTCTGTTGGTAAACAATCTGCTCTTCCTCTTCTGATTCTTCCTCGACTGACTCTGACTCCTCACAAGCAGTGTCTGGTTGTACCTTCTTTCTGACGATTCTGACTTGCTTTTTTACAGGCTTCTTCCTCAATTTGCTTTTAGGAACTGCCTCTTTCAGCTTAGCCTCGGCTTGCTCCGACATCATCCTCGCCATCATCTTTTGGAACGTATCATACATAGCGGGGTCAATGTCATCTCCCATGTTCTGACCCTGTCCTCTGACTGATTTAGAAGAGCTCATCCCTTCCGCCTCACTGTCGCTGTGTTGAGGAACTGTTTCCTTTCCAGCTCTTGTCTGAACCATTTTTTGAATATCAGCGTTCTCTGTAGAGGAAAGTGGAGGTTTTAGACCGAAGAAACTTTTGGAGAAGTTTTGAAAAGAGGAAGGATTAGGTTGAAATCTAAAAAAATTGTATCCCTTTACTAGGGATTGAGTCGTCACAAAATTTCTGACAATTGTGTTGTTTACTCTACGAGGGAGAGTAACCAAAAATATGAAAGAAAATACCATTTTGAAAAGGATATCTCTTGATGGAAAGAGATTTTTATGAAAACAAGAATATAAAATCAGAAGAAAATAAGAGAATAAATGAAATTTAAGAATAAATGGTAAAGATTTTAAAATTTGAAGAACTTGCAGGCAGGATCAGAAGAATTTTTTGAAGAAATTTAGAAGAAGAAGAGAAAGAAAAATACACCTGGGTTTTAAAAAAAAACAAAGAGGAAATTTTGAAATATATACCCAGGTTTTTGGAAAATATAAGGAAGATATAAAATATCATACAATCACAGATATACAAGCAAGGATGCACAAACAGCACTCCCTAAAGCTGACTCTAAATGCAATATTTGAAATGGCTGATAGGACCTTAATCCTAACTCTAAGATTTAGATCATCTGATTTCAATCAAGGTATGCCGATATACTCAAGCCGAAGCTCGAAATATGTGGCATATAAGATATCTCTCTGGTTCTAAGGTAAGGTTTCCCAACATCCTTGAGCACCTACTGATATACCTCAGACTATGGCCCTTAGGTACGTGGTAGGGGGGCGCGAACCCAAATAAGTGGTCCAGTTGTGAGGCTCTCTCCCGAACTATGGTTCAGTGAGACAGCCCAGCAACGTGAAGACCGGGACAATATAGGTAGGGATGTTTTCAAAAACATGATCAACATGCTGATAAAACCAGAAAGCTCTAATGCATGTCCTAAGGAGATAGAATTTAAATGAAAATAAGCATACACTTGCATACATTGTTTGCATTCAATCCCTAGAATTAAGGAGAGTTGTATTTCAGACCTAAGTCTAATGTGAACATGGAATAATCTCCTCAATATAGTCCTACCAAACCATACTTAGATCCTATATGCAATGATGTCAGCTTAGGACAGAGTCTAGGCTCCTAAGGTTTGCATGAAAAATGAAGCTAACATAAAAGAATAAAGACTTAGATAAGATTAAAGCAAAGCAAAGGCACAAATTCGACCAGACGGAGACGGGTCCCATCTCGGTCGTCAAAACTGTGATCATCGCAAAAATTTTCCTCTCTTGTGGTTTCTCTCTTTTCCACCTCTTTTCCTTTTTAACCTCTATTTCCTCCTTTTTGAAGGGAGAAAAATAAAAGACAGAAAAAAGAGGAGAGAAGAGAAAAGAAAGAAAAGAAGAGAGAGAGGAACTCTTTTGCGGGGTCTCACTTGACCTTAATTTGAAAATATTTAGCAAATAACTCGCCTCCGTCTTGAAAATATATTGCGAGAAAAATGGAGAGACGGGATTCGCTCGTCGGTATGAGGTTTGATCGTTCTTGGCGCCTTTACCAAGGGTAATCGAACCAAGGATCGAATTTATGCCTTTTGCTTTGCCTAAATATCATCTAAGAATTTATCCTAAGTCTAAATGCACAAAGAATCATGCTTGTGCAATGCAAGGATGTATTCTCTTTTGAAAAAAATGTTTTGAAAATCTCCAAGTTTTTCTAAGATAGACTTGATAATAGAATAAAGAAATGGTTTCTGAATGATTGAATCTAACTTAGAACTTGAGATAGATCAGAGAAGTTCTAAGTCTTTGAAGTGATCAGAGTTGGGAAAATAAATCTTGATTTTGAAAAGAAAGATTTGAAGATGAGAGATGAGGCTTCAAAGTCAGAAATGGGCTTTTGAAGTTGAATTTTTAAACTTGGATTTAGGAAAGGAAATGAAAATGGAATTGAATTTCAAATTTCGAAGTTTTGAAATCAGGATGGATCTGAGAAATCCAAAATAGGAATGAATTTAAGAAATCCATCTGTGATCTGTAAAATGGATTTAGATTTGAAATCTGGGAATGAAATGGAATTGGATTCGAAATTTGGAATTGGATTCTGAATTCTGAATAGAAGGGGATGCAAGATCTGGAATCCAAGATGGGATTAGATTCTGAATCCTAAAATGGATTTTGGATCTTAAAAATGGGTTTAGGATCTGAAATCTGAGATCCAAGATAGAATTGGATTCTGGACCCTAAGATGGATTTTGGATCTGAAGTCTGAGATCCAATGTAGAATTGGACTCTGTATCCTAAGATGGGTTTTGGATCTGAAGTCTGACATCCAATGTAGAATTGGATTCTGGATCTTAAAATGGAGTGGATCTGAAGTCTAAGATTCAGAGTAGAACCGGGTTCGGGATCCTAGAATGGATTTTGGATCTATAATCTGAGATCCAAAGAATGGAGATTTATACTTGGAAATCTGGATCCAAGTTGAGATTAGGATCTATTTTTGAAATTTTGATTTGAGATTTTGAACTTTGAATATATAAATGAATTTCAAAGTCAAATTGGACTTTGAATTTGAAAACTTGAATTTTGGAATTTAGAAGATGAATAAAGAATCTCAAAGTAAAATTGAACTTTGAATTTGATTGGAGTTTTGAATATAAAATGAATTTGGAACTTTTGAATTTGAATATAAAATGAATTTGAAATCTCAAAGTTAATTTGAACTTTGAGATTGAAAAATTAAATAGAATTTGAAAATGAAAGGATGAATTGGATTTTATAAGAATTGAGGATTGATTGAAGAAGATATTTACATCACTTGGAGTTTTGAAAAAGGAATTTTTTAAAATATGATGCAGTTCTATCCTAAATGATGAA
Source organism: Nuphar pumila (assembly GCF_984573655.1). Lineage (NCBI taxonomy): Eukaryota > Viridiplantae > Streptophyta > Magnoliopsida > Nymphaeales > Nymphaeaceae > Nuphar > Nuphar pumila. The sequence continues at coordinate 55,992,813 of NC_143249.1, forward strand.
TGAATTTTAAATTTTGAAATTGGATTTTGAAAATCGTATTTCATTCTTTACATGAATTGAAATAAGATTGAAAATATAATACATCCTTGACTATGGTCATTGAATGTATTATATAATAATCTATATTTAAATTCAGGTGAAGAATAAGACATATTTTTGTGCTTTTATAGAGTTTAAAATGAAATTAACTCTCAATATACCCTGACTATGGCCATCGGTATATATATTGAGTTAATTTTAAGTTAAACCCTAATAAAAGAAGAAATATTTGAAAATATGATGATTTTTTAAGAAGATCCAGTGTAGATGCAATGTTATTTCATAAAAGATGAAAATCCTAAGTCTTGTTTACATCCTGACTATGGCCATTGATGTAAATCATCAACTTAGGATTTAATCACCTCTTATGGAATGGTGCACATGCCATTCGTGTTGCCATTTGTGAGAATTTGAGAGATAAAGGCAAAAAATGCATGAAAAACAAGCAATTCATGATGTTTATAATGCTCATTCATTCTATCTAAAACAAGAAATGTAAATTCTCATTAAAATCTAACTATTATAATACATGAAATAGAATTTACAACTCCAAATAATGACCTTTTCCACATATTCCCCTGCAAAATACTTGAATTAATACGAAAAAAAAAATGGAAGAAAACTGCACATATTATATAGATGTCAACGACGAAAATGCTCACATGTCAAGATATTTGAGGTCTAAATTGTGGAAAAGATGAAATTGATATGTATTTGTATACGTATATACATGCATATGTGTATGTATACTTATATACATATATGTATGTGGACATGAATGTATATACACACACACACACACACACATATATATATATATGTATATATATGTATAAGTGGAATGGTGAATATGAAGGGTGTAAACAGTGGTAAGTGTAAGAATAGTAGCAGTGGATATACATATACCCAACCAATAGAAAAGGTTCAGCATAGTGAAGGTTGTGTGTATACATGGTATGTGTTATGAAGGTGAAAAATTCTATGTGATATATGGTGGAGAAAAGGGTAAAATGTATATGGGGAGGTAGAAATAACAATATGGATGAGGCCATGCTGGCAGTGTTGTGTAAGTTTCTAATGGTGGATGACAAGGGAATGGCATGCTGATGATGCAGGGAAGGCTGTGGCTGCATAGAGCTGTAAGGGTGAAGGCTGGAGATAAGTGCAGCAGTGGTGAAACTGCAATTGCCTTTACAATGATAGGACGTGATGGTGATGTAGTGCAGCAAGGGTTGCCGCAAGTGGGTGATGGCATATTGAGCGCAACGACAATGTTTTGCCACAATCCCTGCATGTCAGATGTCCACATCCAAAAGCCATGTCTCTTGGATTTGTTAAACAGATAGGACAAACCTGCTCTGTTGAAGTATTGGTTGCTGAAGTAATGGTTGGCTGGTAGTTCATGGACTGTGGAAAAGCATGGACAGCCTTATCATGATTGAGGACTCCAGGGGGAGGAGGAAGTGGTGCAGGGCCTGGAACTCTAATTTTTCGCCCACCCAGATAATTGAGTTCTTGAGTCGCTCTATACTGAAAAGGAACTTCCATGAGAGCTGCAAGCACAAATGTTGCTTCCTTCTTAGCTATATCTTTGTTTTCTGACATTATTTTTGTGAAGTTTACAAACTGAAAGTTGTCAAATAATCTATTGGGAATGTTATCATCAAAACCGCTGCATCTCTTCCCATGGCCCATCTCCAACACCAACCAAAACAATTGAAAGTGGGTACCGACTTGCAGCAACTACAGCATCAATAGTTGCACTTTCTTGAGGACTGAGACTTCCAGGTTCTAAATCAACACAGCGTGCTACCTGCCCATCTGCAATGATGACAAGAACGTGATACTGCCCATTGCTTCTCTCGATGATGTCAATAGATGCATTAATTACAGAAGAACAGGAAGTTGGGCCTGATAGTTTCATGTGTGGAACAATATCTCTGTATTTGATCAGAACTTCTTCAAAACCATGACAACATTGGTGATCCTCAAAGAAGTTGAACACATACGGATCATGTGTAGATGCATCACCAAACCCAAAACAAGGTATTAGGCTGTCCTCATCAAAAGGAGATAATGTACGGCCGATTATAGAAATTGCTTGTTCATAAGGATTAGGAATATCTCCAATTGCATGAAGGCTCCTCCTATGGAAAGAATGCTTCCCTGTCTACTCGTTGCTCTTGGTAAAGTCAATTCCAAGAATTAAATGTGATGACTCAAGTCCAGCATCTCTCAAGGCTGAAATAACCTGATCAAGGGAGCTGAAATTATCAGCAATAAAGGAAACCTGCTGCTTCCACTGACTGATAGGGTTCACAGTACTTCCACTTGGATCAAGATAACTATCAGATTATTTATCCACAGAGTAATCTTGTACAGATTCTTGGTTTCCCATCTGAGAAATTGAAGTGAGAGACAGAAGCACAAGACAAAGAATTCTAAGGCAAAACGAACAATGAACAATCACAAGGAAGTACTAATGAACAATCACAAGGAAGAAACCAACACCAGCAACAGTGATGGTGAATATGAAGAAGAATAAGAAGTCGGTGGAAGGAGACAAAGGGATTATATCGTCATATGAGATCCATCACATTTTTTATTGTTTCCTTTGTAGGGGATCTCCAGGTTATCCATCTATCAGAAGTCAGACTGCAAAAGCTTAGAATGTTCCAAGAAACTGTACTCCTTCAATGCTTATGACAGGGTGATACCATTATTCTCCTTTTAGAACCAGTTGTGTAATACTTGGTGATCTAGTCTCCCAACTGCAGCCAGCCAGTGTTCTTCATAAAATCTCAGGAGTTGGGCCTCTGCCGGTGGCTCTCTTACCAGAAAGATGTTTAGATAGTGCGGGCTTTCCTTGAATCTAGCTTTGTGGCTTCCTTCTATTAGTCATGGAGTCATGCCCCTTAACATGACTGCAAACTTTTGTTGCCAATGGATTCCATACTCTCCCGCGACGATGCTCATGAAACATCAAATGGGATGGATGATGAAGGGATTTTGATTTATTTAATTCCATAGCAGGATAGGATGTAATGTAACAACATTGAGATCGCAACATGTTATAAATTCCAATAACTAACCAAAAATATGCAAAATTCCAACTGCTGAAATGCAAAAAAAAAAACAAGTGTGGAAATACAGGATGACTGCAAGTAACAGAGAGAATGCAATGCAACCGGAGATGCGAAAATGTATGGGAAACCAAGCAATGTTGTCTTACGACGTGAGAGCTAAAAAAAATCATGGGATGCAGGAAATCGATGGTATGTATATAGCAGCAAGAGGCACCACTAATGAATATAAATGATATTGATTTGCAGAGAATCATTGAAGATAAAAAAAACTGCAAGAAAAGGAAAACTTATCGATCTGCTTTGAGTCTGGTTTGATATCATGGCCATTCTCAAGGGGTCGTAAATATAAATTAAAAAAAAACGTTGTTGCTGGGTTATACAAGCTACTGCTACAGACACATAGATTTCTCATGGGTGGCTGCCCCCCTTTTTAGATGGAATCAATACAAGTGATAGCAGCAGGATTGGACGACTACCAAGCCACATTGGCAATGTGCAAGAGACCATTTGTGCAGGGGATGTGCTATAAGAATCAAAGTGGAGTTTGAGAACATACGATGATATATATAAAAAAAATGACCAAACGAAATTGCAGAAGGCTTGATATACAAATAAGGTAATACAAAAAAAAATGACAATGATCGAAACATATAAACAAATGTCAAATGATCCTGATAACTTGAATCAGGTGTGATGATCCAAATGATCAGATGCTACCGATGATACAGGAAATAGAAACGAATAGGAACCAAAAAAAATAAAATAAAAGAATCGATATGTAAATGGAGAAAAGAAGACAACATAGGAAATTAAACATTGATTTATACTAATCAGATGTCAAATATAAACCAGAAGTTGCAAAGAGACCGCAGTCTGTAAATATACAATGAATTCTCTGTCTGAGATAGATTCAATCTCCTTGCAAGGCTACATAGATCATGAATCTATCCTTGAATGCCTTGGTACACGGAAAGAAAATAGAAAATGTATTGTGCCAGAAAGAGATTGATGCTAATGGGCAATGATTTAAATCAACACAGAAAATAAATTCTACAATGGCTGAAATAAAGGAACGAATAAAAAAAAATGTAGCCATCGATGGGGCTCAATTTATATCGCAGAATGCATGCTGGTGCTGCCATAAGCAGATCAGCAAATGCATTATTCTGCTTCAAACAGATAAGGATTAAAACAAGTTGAAAGGGAAGCAAAAGTAGAATTACTCACCTTGGCAGAGCTTCTGTCACAGGATCAACCTCCCTCAGTGGATGGATAAAAAACCAGGAGTCGGGTTCTCTGCCTTTAGCTAAAGGAGGATAAATCTTCCTTTTATTACCATAGACTCGATCGTTCTTTTTACCAAGAGAGTGAAAGAGAAGAAGCCGAGAGGAGATGGGGAAAAGAAAACGAAGAAGAAGAAGAGGTAAAGAGGGTAAGCGTAATGGATGCTGGCGAAGGAGGAGAATGCAACAGAGAGGTGAATTGTGGATGAGGAAATTGAGTAAAGAGGTGAAGAATGGATCAGAGGATGGGGTAAATGGAGAGGTAGGAGACGGATCCCTCCCCCTTCTGCGTGCTCCCCTTTTAAGGAGAAAAAGGAGGATTCCAAAGAGGGAGGCTGTTGGAGATGGATGGCCACTCAACAGGGAGGAGAGTGATGGATGGTGCGAACGGGAGTGGCCGTTGCAAATCTTTTCAAATTCCCAATAGAGGATCCCTTTTCAGGATTTTTCTAAAAAGTGGTTTTTGGTTTTCAAAAAGGGGTTTTAAGGGAGGTTTTTAGCAAAGTTCAACTCTTTCAAGTTTTAAAACCATTTGCTTTCTTTATTTTTTTCCCAATTTTTTGATTTTTGTGTTATTTTCATTTTTTTTGTATCTTTGGAATAAAATCTAAGATTTTACGAGAAAACAAAGATTAAACACTAATTTTTTTGTATTTTTCTGAGAAATATTTACAAAAAGTATTTTTTTGAGAATTTCAGACCATTTTGGGGAAATTTCTTTAGTAGAATGGGTTTGGACCCAGGTTTTGAGAAAATGTTCGAGTTTTGACACTCGAATCGAGAAATACAACATGATGGATCCAAATGGATGCCGGACAAACTGTCTAAGCTTTTCAAAAAGTTATTTTGGAAATTTTGAGAATTTAATTTTAAACATTGGAAAACGAAACTCAAGTTTGGATCTTTTATCTGGATTGAGTTAGATATACAAAAATGAATTTAATTTCAGAAACTTGAGAAATAAAATGAGATTTAGATTTAAAAGTGACTCAATTACCTAGAAAATGAAGATAAAGGGCAAAAAGAGAATATTAACAAATTTTTGAAAAATTTGGGGTGTTCACAGATGCCCCTCTTTGCTACTAAGCCGATAAGAAACCGAGCTTAGTGGCAAAGAAAACACTCCAAATTTTGAAAAAAAATGCCCCAGCTTAGCAAACCTGAACTGGGTGTGGAAGAATTATGGCTTTTCAGGCTTAAAGCCTTGTCCTGAATGGCTTGGGGGAGACGAAATCCTCGAAAATGATTTTGACTGAATAATAGAAATGAGAAAATCGTGATGGGACTTTGATTGAAGGTCCTAACATAATGAAAGATAAGAATTTTGATCAATTCTCATGAATGAGGTGAGATCAGCTTTTTGGAATGACTGAGGTTTAGCCCTTAACCTGGATGGGACGAAGATATATCAAGGTAATTTGAATGGGAAAAGGAATGTAAGCGGATCTCGATGGGACATTTTGAGAGAAATACCTCGTGAGATGAAATTCAAGCATGATCCTTTCTTGAATGGATATACAAAGAGCATGGATTCCTTTGTGGGGAAAACCATGATGGGACGGGAGGATTACCTCATCGAAACAAGGTTCGGGTTTGACCAAAACCTGAAAAGGAAGATATCTCATGGAACGAGATTCAGGCTTTACCCTTATCCTAAAAGGGACGACCATATAGAATCCTCGAGTGAAGAAACCGTGACGGGACAATAAATGCATCGCCGAAGCGAGATTCAGGTTTTACCCTTGACCTGAGTGGGGGGGGGATCGCACAAAGTCATCAAATGAAGCGACCGTGGTGGGACTAGAAAGGATATCTAGTCGAGCGGGATTCAGGTTTAACCCTAACCTGAACGGAAGATACCTCGCAGAGCGAGGCTCAAGCTTATCCCTTAACCTATAAGGGCGACCATACGGAATCCTCGGGTGAAGAAACCATGATGGGACCTTCAGAATTTGGACGAATGAATCCAGAAGGGGTTTGCGAGAAGAGAAAAACAAGGGATTCCCTAAAGCTTGGAAAGGGGATGATCTGGGGCGTCTCATTGTTGAGACTAAATCAACTTTCTAAAAACAGACGACCTCTCGCAGAAGGTTTGGGTAATACCTCAAGGAGCGAGGTAACAGGTTTAATCCTTATCCTGAATGGATACAGAATCCTCGAGGAGCGAGGAAACTGTGATGGAACCTCTAGACTTGGCACAACAAGTCCAAGAGGGGTTTGCAAAAGAAGAAAAATGGGGGTCCCTAAAGCTTGAAAAGGGGTTGTTCTTGGGCACCTCATTGCTGAGACTGAAAATAGTTTTTGACAATAAAAGACCTTTTGCAAAAAGTTCAGGTTTAACCCTTATCTTGAGCGGGAACGACCATACAGAATTCTCGAATGGAGAAATCGTGATGGGACAGGAGAGATACTTCAGCTGAATGAGGCAACTCTTCTGGAAATGTGAGAGATGGAAAATGTGAGACAATTCTTTCGGCAAAATGAACGATGAATAAAGTAACAGGAGGCAAACCCTTCGAGGGTGTCAAAAGATGAATAGGGTGATCCTTGTAACAGGAGAAAGGTGATTTTTCGACAAGGCAAAATATGAATAAGGCGATCTGAGGAAACGAATCTTTTGACAAGGTGAAAGATGAAGATGACAATCGGAGAAGGCAAAAAAAAATTGATTTAAAGCGGAAGATGAATAAGGCAATCATTTTGACAGGAGAAGGCGAATCTCTCGATCAGAGCAAAAAGATGAGGAGGGCAATCTTTTTGGAAAGGAGAATGTGAGAATGAAATATGAAGATGGCAATCCTTTTGGCAAGGAGAAGGCAAAAGTGAAATATGAAGATGGCAATCCTTTTAGCAAGGAGAAAGGCAAATCTTTTGACAACGCAAAAGACTGAGAAGGCGATCCTTTAATCAAGGAGAAAGGTAAATCTTTTGACAACGCAAAAGACAGAGAAGGCAATCCTTTAATCAAGGAGAAGGTGAGTCTCTCGACAAAGCGAAAGATGAAGAAGACAATCCTTTTATCAAGGAGAAGGCGAGTCTCTCGACAAAGCGAAAGACAGATAAGGCAATCCTTTTATCAAGGAGAAGGCGAGTCTCTCGACAAAGCGAAAGACGTGGAAGGCAATCCTTTTATCAAGGAGAATGCGAGTCTCTCGACAAAGCGAAAGACAGAGAAGGCAATTCTTTTATCAAGGAGAAGGCGGGTTTCTCGACAAAGCGAAAGACGGAGAAGGCAATCCTTTTATCAAGGAGAAGGCGAGTCTCTCGACAAAGCGAAAGACGTAGAAGGCAATCCTTTTATCAAGGAGAAGGCGAGTCTCTCGACAAAGCGAAAGACGTAGAAGGCAATCCTTTTATCAAGGAGAAGGCGAGTCTCTCGACAAAGCGAAAGACGGAGAAGGCAATCCTTTTATCAAGGAGAAGGCGAGTCTCTTGACAAAGCGAAAGACGGAGAAGGCAACACCAAGATGTATCAAAATAGATGTCAAGTTCTTATTTCTTTATCAGGAAAGCTGAAAAATTTTGCCAAAAATGATAAAATTTATAGTTGATTCAAGGTAATTTTAAGGTAAGCACTTTCATAAGATGTTCCCTCTTCCACCTAGAGTATTACCCCCAACTAGGTTAACTCTATAGAATCCAGAATTAAAGTCAAATTTTGTTGTTGGTTTTCTTCAAGGATGCTATCAATTTCCTTGATATGAAAGGAGAGGAAATATTCTTAGCTTCATAAAAGTAATTGAATGAAAAGATATTGATAGAAGAATTTCACATAGATAAAGAAGATTTTTTGCAGTTTGGGCAGTTTGATATCTTGGGCATTTTTCCATGATGATCTTTTTGCACTTTTTTGAGTCATGGGGCTTTCTTGGGCTTTTACATCATCCTTCATTTTGGAGATGTCCTGACTTTTCTCTCTTTTTCAGGGAAGGGTACGTCACAAACTCCTTCATCTTGGAGATGCTCTGATCCTTCATTTTCTCAGAGATTAGGCTGATGATATTGGTTCATTGGTCAAAATGATAGCAGAAATCAAATATCTTTTAGGGTTTGTCGGTAGGTCCATCACACTCGCCTTCATCTTGATGGTGATCTGAACTTTCCCTGGAAGGATCCTTCACAAATTCCTTCATCTCAGAGATGATCCAAATCTTCTTTGGCCCCGGAGATCTAGCTCGCATGATTCGTCTTCATCTTGACGACAATTGAGAGATCCCTTTTGCGAATATTTGATTTGCAGCTTAGCTGACTTGAGGAGACATGGATTGGGTAGGTTCTTTTTTTTACTGCCCAGGATATTTCCACTGTCTTACTATAAAAAGAATAATCTTTAAGGATGTGCCATAGCTATGATCAATATCAGCTCATTTATGGCTCTTCAGCATCATTGAATGTTTCATTTACCGGTCATGTCGAAGATTTTTCTTCATCCTCTTGGTTGACCAACAGAAAATTTGGAGTTTGAGCCTTTTTTCACAGAAGCTTCACCCTTTTGGAAGGAATACTAAGGAGATTTGAGGAAATTCTTTATATAATTTTGAGATTAACAACTATTTTATGGCAATTTGGTAAGATATTCCTGAAATCCTTGATGACGAAACCTTTGCTTAACATCGAACTTTGATATATCAGTGGGATTCTGGGGAGGAATCCAACATGAGGCTGAATTCTGAAGATAAATGTAACTTTAAAGTTCTGAAGGTAAGCTTGGCATAAAACGAGATTTTGAAGATAAGTCCAACCCGAAAAATTGGTTTTGAAAGACCAACCAAATCAGGACTCGGATTCTACAAGGAAAACAGGAAAATTCGAGTCGAAACTTGAGTCTCCAAAGGAAAACTGGAAGGTTCGAGTCGGGGCTCGAATCTCAAAGGAAAACCTTGAAAATTCATTTATTGAAGGCAAGAAAACTCGAGATAAAACTCAAATTTTTGAAGGACAGCAGGAAAATTCGAGTCAGGGCTCGAATCAAAACTTAAAGGTTCATTTATTGAAGGCAAGAAAACTCGAGATAAAACCCAAATTTTCGAAGGAAAGCAGGAAAGTTCGAGTCAGGGCTCGAATCAAAACTTGAAGGTTCATTTATTGAAGGCAAGAAAACTCGAGATAAAACCCAAATTTTCAAAGGAAAACAGGAAAGTTTGAGTCAGGGCTTGAATCTTGAAGGAAAACTTGGAAGTTCAGATTTTTGAAGGAAAGAAGACTCGAGTTAAGACCCAAATCTTTAAAGGAAAGCTAAAAAATTTGAGTCAAGGCTCGAATCTAAAGGAAAGAGTTAGAAGTTTGAGTCGAAACTCGAATCTCAAAGGAGAATTGATGAGAAGGGATAGGAGAAGACTGGCAGGATTTTAAGGAAAATTGAGGAAAGATTGTGACCTGAAGGCTTGAAATTGATATTTGAATAACCCAAAGATCAACATTGGATTTAGAGCTTTGATTTTTTATGAATGGTTAGTGCAAAGACTGAACTTGAGGGGCTAACTGATCGGTCAGCCAGACACTAGCGCAAGTGCTAGGCTTATCTGTATGAATATTGGAAAAAGAAATGCCCCAGTATGAGTACTGGGTTTTCTGGCGGAGATTTGAAGAAAAAGGGACACCGACATTCTAAGATACTTAAGAATTAAGCAAGAATGATTGTCGGTGTTTTAAGGATTATCCCTTATCCTGAAGGGGAAAAAGAATAGAATTTAAGGAAATTTAATGAAGGAAAATTGATATAAATCTAGAAAATCAATAAAGATTGATAAAAACTTGTATTTTGCAAAAGAATTCCCATAGGTAGCATTATTGCTCCTACGAGGGGTTTTAGGATTTTCCCTTATCCTGAATGGGAACACCTCGGACAACGAGGGTCAGGTTTATCCCTTAACCTAAAAGGGGCAAAAGAAGGAAAAAGAAAACACCTCATGGGAAAGAGGCATCAGGTTTATCCCTTATCCTGAAAGGGTTCAGATTCGATAAAATCTAATAAAATTGAGAAAAATTTAATAAAACTTGATAAAGTTTGATAAAATTGATATAAACTTGATAAAAATATGAATAAAACGAATGAAATTGATAAGGATAACAAAATTAGCTGAAAATTTATAAGATTTTAAGAAAAATGAGTGTTTTTTATCCTGCCTGCATATGGGATCTTGAAAGGAAAAATGTTTATTTAAAAGATAAGTGAGAAATCATTTGGGGGAAGAAAATCCACCATAAGAAGAATGATCAGCGCAAGATCTGATCCTTTAAATCAAACAAGAGAGATCATCATGAGGGTTAATTTTTGAAGGCAATGGTTTGAAAACCAATTTTTTAAAAAGCGTATCAACAATAGATCTGATTTTTTAAAATAACAATTTAAAATTGATAATAAGATCAATACAAAGGTTGATTTTTGAATATAATGTTTTAAAACCCATTTTGGAAGATAAGACCAACACAAGGGTTGATCTTTGAATATAATGATTTGAAAGCCTATTTTTGAAAGATATGATCAACACGAGGGTTGATCCTTTAATGCAATGGTTCGAAATCAATTTTTTAGAAAATGTGATCAACACGAGGGTTGATCTTTCAATGCAGTGGTTTGAAATCATTTTTTTAGAAAATGTGATCAACACGAGGGTTGATCTTTCAATGCAGTGGTTCGAAATTAATTTTTTAGAAAATGTGACCAACACGAGGGTTGATCTTTCAATGCAATGGTTCAAAACCTATTTTTGAAAATATGATCAACACGAGAGTTGATCTTTGACAAAAGTTGGATAAAAGAATATTTGAACTTTTTGTTTATGAAGACTTTTAAAATTTTATGATTTTTGAAGAACCCTCATAGGTAATATCATTTCTCTCGTGAATGATGTCAGGATTTGTCCCGCATTCTGAGAAGAACAGGAAAAATGTGGGTTTAATAGAAGCCGATGAAGAGATTTTTGAAATATAAATTTTCAAAAGCAAATGCCCCTAGGTGGCAGAGGAAGGAAATATTGTGATATCAGAGATATAAAGGAAAATTGACATTCCATTGATGAGCAAAACTGATAACAAAAGAACTGAAATATTTACAAGTACTTTGACCAAAAGGTCACAAAAGGACTGGACTGACTGGCCATCCACAAGGTGACTGGCAAAAAAAAAGGGAGAAAAGTAGGAGAATTCTGACATCTTCAGTCTTCTGAGTAGCCGGGGAGAGACTTGGTCATGACGGCTAGGTCATCTTCCTCTTCGTCTTCAACAAAAAGACTCTTGTCGACGCAATCCTGAACAATATTTTTGAAGACGAAGCAGTGATCGGTGTCATGCCCCACTGCTCGATGGAACTTGCAGAACTGATTTGTGAACCTTCCCAAGGGAGGATCCGCGACTTTTGGGAGTTTAACCAATCCTTTGGCCAGCATGAATTTAAGGGCTTCTTCGAGCGTTTGCTTCAGAGGAGTGAACTCACGATCATTACTCCAACCTTCGCGCTTTATCTTTTCTTTTTGCGGAAAGTGAGACTGAGACGGCTTGTCATTCTGCTTGGAAGACTTTTTCCCTTGAGTTGCGTTGTGGTTCTGACCTCTTTTACTGCTGCCATGATCATTGTCAGAGGTATTAGCTGCATGAGTGAACTGCGCTTTCTTTTTCTGGTCTTGGATATTTTTGGTCAGAGGCATGCCCTCGTAAAGCCCGCTTTATATTCCTGCCTCGAGCCATTCGGCTCGCTCAATCAATTTGATAAAGGATTTTGCTGGAGAAGTGGCAATGAGGCTTCTCAAGGGCTGAGAGAAATTGCTGAGGATTATCTGCAATGCATGCTCCTCTGGAATGGGAACTTTCATCTTGTTGCAGGTGCTTCTCCACCGGTGGATGAATTCTCCTGCTCTTTCAGTCTCATTCTGCTTTAAGTTGTAAAGGTGATTGAGCGTAGGTGAAGCTTTAGTGTTGAATAAGAAGCGCTCAATGAACAAATTTACCACTTTATCAAACTCTCGTAGTTCGATAGGATTGATGTGGTCAGCATACCACCTGGCTGCTACACCCTCTAGACTGCGGGGAAAACAGATGAACAGAGCCCTGTTGTCTTTTTTGAAACGACAGCATTCTGCATAAAAGGTGGCTAAGTGAGCTTTAGGGTTGCCAGTTCCATTAAACTTGAGAAATTTACGAGGAAGGTTCTCTAGGTTATCGTCCCCATCTAGACCACCCTAAAAATCTTCGCCAGCGTAGGTCTGCTTGCCCTTACCCTTGGTTTGAATATCCTTGATTGCTTGATTCATCTCCTTCATCTGCTTGCTCATCAGGTCCTCTGCTGGAGTCCCAGACTTGGGCTTGTTGACGGATTCGGGCTCTTCTGCAGCTATCTTTATGGACTGTCTCGGAGGATTCTGTTGGTAAACAATCTGCTCTTCCTCTTCTGATTCTTCCTCGACTGACTCTGACTCCTCACAAGCAGTGTCTGGTTGTACCTTCTTTCTGACGATTCTGACTTGCTTTTTTACAGGCTTCTTCCTCAATTTGCTTTTAGGAACTGCCTCTTTCAGCTTAGCCTCGGCTTGCTCCGACATCATCCTCGCCATCATCTTTTGGAACGTATCATACATAGCGGGGTCAATGTCATCTCCCATGTTCTGACCCTGTCCTCTGACTGATTTAGAAGAGCTCATCCCTTCCGCCTCACTGTCGCTGTGTTGAGGAACTGTTTCCTTTCCAGCTCTTGTCTGAACCATTTTTTGAATATCAGCGTTCTCTGTAGAGGAAAGTGGAGGTTTTAGACCGAAGAAACTTTTGGAGAAGTTTTGAAAAGAGGAAGGATTAGGTTGAAATCTAAAAAAGTTGTATCCCTTTACTAGGGATTGAGTCGTCACAAAATTTCTGACAATTGTGTTGTTTACTCTACAAGGGAGAGTAACCAAAAATATGAAAGAAAATACCATTTTGAAAAGGATATCTCTTGATGGAAAGAGATTCTTATGAAAACAAGAATATAAAATCAGAAGAAAATAAGAGAATAAATGGTAAAGATTTTAAAATTTGAAGAACTTGCAAGCAGGATCAGAAGAATTTTTTGAAGAAATTTAGAAGAAGAAGAGAAAGAAAAATACACCTGGGTTTAAAAAAAAAAACAAAGAGGAAATTTTGAAATATATACCCAGGTTTTTGGAAAATATAAGGAAGATATAAAATATCATACAATCACAGATATACAAGCAAGGATGCACAAACAGCACTCCCTAAAGCTGACTCTAAATGCAATATTTGAAATGGCTGATAGGACCTTAATCCTAACTCTAAGATTTAGATCATCTGATTTCAATCAAGGTATGTCGATATACTCAAGCCGAAGCTCGAAATACGTGGCATATAAGATATCTCTCCGGTTCCAAGGTAAGGTTTCCCAACATCCTTGAGCACCTACCGATATACCTCAGACTATGGCCCTTAGGTACGTGGTAGGGGGGCGCGAACCCAAATAAGTGGTCCAGTTGTGAGGCACTCTCCCGAACTATGGTTCAGTGAGACAGCCCAGCAACGTGATGACCGGGACAATATAGGTATGGATGTTTTCAAAAACATGATCAACATGCAGATAAAACCAGAAAGCTCTAATGCAAGTCCTAAGGAGATAGAATTTAAATGAAAAGAAGCATACACTTGCATACATTGTTTGCATTCAATCCCTAGAATTAAGGAGAGTTGTATTTCAGACCTAAGTCTAATGTGAACATGGAATAATCTCCTCAATATAGTCCTACCAAACCATACTTAGATCCTATATGCAATGATGTCAGCTTAGGACAAAGTCTAGGCTCCTAAGGTTTGCATGAAAAATGAAGCTAACATAAAAGAATAAAGACTTAGATAAGATTAAAGCAAAGCAAAGGCACAAATTCGACCAGACGGAGACGGGTCCCATCTCGGTCGCCAAAACTGTGATCATCGCAAAATTTTTCCTCTCATATGGTTTCTCTCTCTTCCACCTCTTTTCCTTTTTAACCTCTATTTCCTCCTTTTTGAAGGGAGAAAAATAAAAGAAAGAAAAAAGAGGAGAGAAGAGAAAAGAAAGAAAAGAAGAGAGAGAGGAACTCTTTTGCGGGGTCTCACTTGACCTTAATTTGAAAATATTTAGCAAATAACTCGCCTCCGTTTTGAAAATATATTGCGAGAAAAATGGAGAGATGGGATTCGCTCGTCGGTACGAGGTTTGGCCGTTCCTGGCGCCTTTACCAAGGGTAATCGAACCAAAGATCGAATTTATGCCTTTTGCTTTGCCTAAATATCATCTAAGAATTTATCCTAAGTCTAAATGCACAAAGAATCATGCTTGTGCAATGCAAGGATGTATGCTCTTTTGAAAAAAATGTTTTGAAAATCTCCAAGTTTTTCTAAGATAGACTTGATAATAGAATGAAGAAATGGTTTCTGAATGATTGAATCTAACTTAGAACTTGAGATAGATCAGAGAAGTTCTAAGTCTTTGAAGTGATCAGAGTTGGGAAAATAAATCTTGATTTTGAAAAGAAAGATTTGAAGATGAGAGATGAGGCTTCAAAGTCAGAAATGGGCTTTTGAAGTTGAATTTTTAAACTTGGATTTAGGAAAGGAAATGAAAATGGAATTGAATTTCAAATTTTGAAGTTTTGAAATCAGGATGGATCTGAGAAATCCAAAATAGGAATGAATTTAAGAAATCCAGATGTGATCTGTAAAATGGATTTAGATTTGAAATCTGGGAATGAAATGGAATTGGATTCTGAATTCTGAATAGAAGGGGATCCAAGATCTGGAATCCAAGACGGGATTAGATTCTAAATCCTAAAATGGATTTTGGATCTTAAAAATGGGTTTAGGATCTGAAATCTGAGATTCAAGATAGAATTGGATTTTGGACCCTAAGATGGATTTTGGATCTGAAGTCTGAGATCCAATGTAGAATTGGACTCTGTATCCTAAGATGGGTTTTGGATCTGAAGTTTGAGATCCAATGTAGAATTGGATTCTGGATCTTAAAATGGAGTGGATCTGAAGTTTGAGATTCAGAGTAGAATCGGGTTCGGGATCCTAGAATGGATTTTGGATCTATAATATGAGATCCAAAGAATGGAGATTTATACTTGAAAATCTGGATCCAAGTTGAGATTAGGATCTATTTTTGGAATTTTGATTTGAGATTTTAAACTTTGAATATATAAATGAATTTCAAAGTCAAATTTGACTTTGAATTTGAAAACTTGAATTTTGGAATTTAGAAGATGAATAAAGAATCTCAAAGTAAAATTGAACTTTGAATTTGATTGGAGTTTTGAATATAAAATGAATTTGGAACTTTTGAATTTGAATATAAAATGAATTTGAAATCTCAAAGTTAATTTGAACTTTGAGATTGAAAAATGAAATAGAATTTGAAAATGAAAGGATGAATTGGATTTTATAAGATTTGAGGATTGATTGAAGAAGATATTTATATCACTTGGAGTTTTGAAAAAGAATTTTTTTAAAATATGATGCAGTTCTATCCTAAATGATGAATGAATTTTAAATTTTGAAATTGGATTTTGAAAATCGTATTTCAATCTTTTACATGAAGTGAAATAAGATTGAAAATATAATACATCCTTGACTATGGTCATTGAATGTATTATATAATAATCTATATTTAAATTCAGGTGAAGAATAAGACATATTTTTGTGCTTTTATAGAGTTTAAAATGAAATTAACTCTCAATATACCCTGACTATGGCCATCGGTATATATATTGAGTTAATTTTAAGTTAAACCCTAATAAAAGAAGAAATATTTGAAAATATGATGATTTTTTAAGAGGATCCAGTGTATATCCAATGTTATTTCATAAAAGATGAAAATCCTAAGTCTTGTTTACATCCTGACTATGGCCATTGATGTAAATCATCAACTTAGGATTTAATCACCTCTTATGAAATGGTGCACATGCCATTCGTGTTGCTACTTGTGAGAATTTGAGAGATAAAGGCAAAAAATGCATGAAAAACATGCAATTCATGATGTTTATAATGCTCATTCATTCTATCTAAAACAAGAAATGTAAATTCTCATTAAAAAACTAACTATTACAATACATGAAATGGAATTTACAACTCCAAATAATGACCTTTTCCACATATTCCCCTGCAAAATACTTGAATTAATATGAAAAAAAAATGGAAGAAAACTGCACATGTTATATAGATGTCAACGGCGAAAATGTTCACATGTCAAAATATTTGAGGTCTAAATTGTGGAAAAGATGAAATTGATATGTATTTGTATACGTATATACATGCATATGTGTATGTATATTTATATACATATATGTATGTGGACATGAATGTATATAGACACACACACACACACACACACACACACACACACACACACACACATATATATATATATATATATATATATATATATATATATATATATATATATATATATATATATGTATGTATAAGTGGAATGGTGAATGTGAAGGGTGTAAACAGTGGTAAGTGTAAGAATAGTAGCAGTGGATATACATATACCCAACCAATAGAAAAGGTTCAGCATAGTCAAGGTTGTGTGTATACATGGTATGTGTTGTGAAGGTGAAAAATTCTATGTGATATCTGGTGGAGAAAAGGGTGAAATGTATATGGGGATGTAGAAATAACAATATGGATGAGGCCATGCTGGCAGTGTTGTGTAAGTTTCTAATGGTGGATGACAAGGGAATGGCATGCTGATGATGCAGGGAAGGCTGTGGCTGCATAGAGCTGTAAGGGTGAGGGCTGGAGATAAGTGCAGCAGTGGTGAAACTGCAATTGCCTTTACAATGATAGGACGTGATGGTGATGTAGTGCAGCAAGGGTTGCCGCAAGTGGGTGATGGCATATTGAGCGCAACGACAATGTTTTGCCACAATCCCTGCATGTCAGATGTCCACATCCAAAAGCCATGTCTCTTGGATTTGTTAAACAGATAGGACAAACCTGCTCTGTTGAAGTATTGGTTGCTGAAGTAATGGTTGGCTGGTAGTTCATGTACTGTGGAAAAGCATGGACAGCCTTATCATGATTGAGGACTCCAGGGGGAGGAGGAAGTGGTGCAGGGCCTGGAACTCTAATTTTTCGCCCACCCAGATAATTGAGTTCTTGAGTCGCTCTATACTGAAAAGGAACTTCCATGAGAGCTGCAAGCACAAATGTTGCTTCCTTCTTAGCTATATCTTTGTTTTCTGACATTATTTTTGTGAAGTTTACAAACTGAAAGTTGTCAAATAATCTATTGGGAATGTTATCATCAAAACCGCTGCATCTCTTCCCATGGCCCATCTCCAACACCAACCAAAACAATTGAAAGTGGGTACCGACTTGCAGCAACTACAGCATCAATAGTTGCACTTTCTTGAGGACTGAGACTTCCAGGTTCTAAATCAACACAGCGTGCTACCTGCCCATCTGCAATGATGACAAGAACGTGATATTGCCCATTGCTTCTCTCGATGATGTCAATAGATGCATTAATTACAGAAGAACAGGAAGTTGGGCCTGATAGTTTCAAGTGTGGAACAATATCTCTGTATTTGATCAGAACTTCTTCAAAACCATGACAACATTGGTAATCCTCAAAGAAGCTGAACACATACTGATCATGTGTAGATGCATCACCAAACCCAAAACAAGGTATCAGGTTGTCCTCATCAAAAGGAGATAATGTACGGCCGATTATAGAAATTGCTTGTTCATAAGGATTAGGAATATCTCCAATTGCATGAAGGCTCCTCCTATGGAAAGAATGCTTCCCTGTCCACTCGTTGCTCTTGGTAAAGTCAATTCCAAGAATTAAATTTGATGACTCAAGTCCAGCATCTCTCAAGGCTGAAATAATCTGATTAAGGGAGCTGAAATTATCAGCAATAAAGGAAACCTGCTGCTTCCACTGACTGATAGGGTTCACAGTACTTCCACTTGGATCAGGATAAGTATCAGATTATTTATCCACAGAGTAATCTTGTACAGATTCTTGGTTTCCCATCTGGGGAAATGAAGCGAGAGACAGAAGCACAAGACACAGAATTCTAAGGCAAAACAAACAATGAACAATCACAAGGAAGTACTAATGAACAATCACAAGGAAGAAACCAACACCAGCAACAGTGATGGTGAATATGAAGAAGAATAAGAAGTCGGTGGAAGGAGACAAAGGGATTATATCGTCATATGAGGTCCATCACATTTTTTATTGTTTCCTTTGTAGGGGATCTCCAGGTTATCCATCTATCAGAAGTCAGACTGCAAAAGCTTAGAATGTTCCAAGAAACTGTACTCCTTCAATGCTTATGACAGGGTGATACCATTATTCTCCTTTTAGAACCAGTTGTGTAATACTTGGTGATCTAGTCTCCCAACTGCAGCCAGCCAGTGTTCTTCATAAAATCTCAGGAGTTGGGCCTCTGCCGGTGGCTCTCTTACCAGAAAGATGTTTAGATAGTGCGGGCTTTCCTTGAATCTAGCTTTGTGGCTTCCTTCTATTAGTCATGGAGTCATGCCCCTTAACATGACTGCAAACTTTTGTTGCCAATGGATTCCATACTCTCCCGCGACGATGCTCATGAAACATCAAATGGGATGGATGATGAAGGGATTTTTATTTATTTAATTCCATAGCAGGATAGGATGTAATGTAACAACATTGAGATCGCAACATGTTATAAATTCCAATAACTAACCAAAAATATGCAAAATTCCAACTGCTGAAATGCAAAAAAAAAACAAGTGTGGAAATACAGGATGACTGCAAGTAACAGAGAGAATGCAATGCAACCGGAGATGCGAAAATGTATGGGAAACCAAGCAATGTTGTCTTACGACGTGAGAGCTAAAAAAAAATCATGGGATGCAGGAAATCGATGGTATGTATATAGCAGCAAGAGGCACCACTAATGAATATAAATGATAATGATTTGCAGAGAATCGTTGAAGATAAAAAAGAAACTGCAAGAAAAGGAAAACTTACTGATCTGCTTTGAGTCTGGTTTTATATCACGGCCATTCTCAAGGGGTCGTAAATATAGATTAAAAAAAAAAAAACGTTGTTGCTGGGCTATACAAGCTACTGCTATAGACACATATAGATTTCTCATGGGTGGTTGCCCCCCTTTTTAGATGGAATCGATACAAGTGATAGCAGCAGGATTGGACGACTACCAAGCCACATTGGCAATGTGCGAGAGACCATTTGTGCAGGGGATGTGCTATAAGAATCAAAGTGGAGTTTGAGAACAGACAATGATGTATATAAAAAAAATGACCAAACGAAATTGCAGAAGGCTTGATATACAAATAAGGTAATACAAAAAAAAATGACAATGATCGAAACATATAAACAAATGTCAAATGATCCTGATAACTTGAATTAGGTGTGATGATCCAAATGATCAGATTCTACCGATGATACAGAAAATAGAAACGAATAGGAACAAAAAAAAATAAAATAAAATAAAATAAAAGAATCGATATGTAAATGGAGAAAAGAAGACAGCATAGGAAATTAAACATTGATTTATACTAATCAGATGTCAAATATAAACCAGAAGTTGCAAAGAGACCGCAGTCTGTAAATATACAATGAATTCTCTGTCTGAGATAGATTCAATCTCCTTGCAAGGCTACATAGATCATGAATCTATCCTTGAATGCCCTGGTACACGAAAAGAAAATAGAAAATGTATTGTGCCAGAAGGAGATTGATGCTAATGGGCAATGATTTAAATCGACACAGAAAATAAACTCTATAATGGCCGAAATAAAGGAACGAATAAAAAAAATGTAGCCATCGATGGGGCTCAATTTATATCGTAGAATGCATGTTGGTGCTGCCATAAGCATATCAGCAAATGCATTATTCTGCTTCAAACAGATAAGGATTAAAACAAGCTAAAAGGGAAGCAAAAGTAGAATTACTCACTTTGGCAGAGCTTCTGTTACAGGATCAACCTCCCTCAGCGGATGGATAAAAAGCCAGGAGTCGGGTTCTCTGCCTTTAGCTGAAGGAGGATAGGTCTTCCTTTTATTACCACAGACTCGGTCGTTCTTTTTACCAAGGGAGTGAAAGAGAAGAAACCGAGAGGAGATAGGAAAAAGAAAACGAAGAAGAAGAAGAGGTAAAGAGGGTGAAGGTAAGCGTAATGGATGCTGGCGAAGGAGGAGAATGCAACAAAGAGGTGAATCGTGGATGAGGAAATGCAGTAAAGAGGTGAAGAATGGATCAGAGGATGGGGTAAATGGAGAGGTAGGAGACGAATCCCTCCCCCTTCTGCGTGCTCCCCTTTTAAGGAGAAAAAGGAGGATTCCAGAGAGGGAGGCTGTTGGAGATGGATGGCCACTCAGCAGGGAGGAGAGCGATGGATGGTGCGAACGGGAGTGGCCGTTGCAAATCTTTTCAAATTCCCAATAGAGGATCCCTTTTCAGGATTTTTCTAAAAAGTGGCTTTTGGTTTTCAAAAAGGGGTTTTAAGGGAGGTTTTTAGCAAAGTTCAACTCTTTCAAGTTTTAAAATCATTTGCTTTCTTTATTTTTTTCCCAATTTTTTGATTTTTTTGTTATTTTTCATTTTTTTTTTGTATCTTTGGAATAAAATCTAAGATTTTATGAGAAAACAAAGATTAAACACTAATTTTTTTGTATTTTTCTAAGAAATATTTACAAAAAGTATTTTTCTGAGAATTTCAAACCATTTTGGGGAAATTTCTTCAGAAGAATGGGTTTGGACCCAGGTTTTGAGAAAATGTTCAAGTTTTGACACTCGAATCGAGAAATACAACATGATGGATCCAAATGGATGTCGGACAAACTATCTAAGCTTTTCAAAAAGTTATTTTGGAAATTTCGAGAATTTGATTTTAAACATTGGAAAATGAAACTCAGGTTTGGATCTTTTATCTGGATTGTGTCAGATATACAAAAATGAATTTAATTTCAGAAACTTGAGAAATAAAATGAGATTTAGATGTAAAAGTGACTCAATTACCCAGAAAATGAAGATAAAGGGCAAAAAGAGAATATTTACAAATTTTTGAAAAATTTTGGGTGTTCATAGAGTCCACACTCATACATAGACGTGAGTGTTTACACTTACCTGTGCGATAAAATGTCTGCACATATATGAATGTATGTAGAAAAATTCTTGTACCTATAGGGGTTCGAGTAAGTGGCAACCAGCTTACAGTTGTTGTTTACTAACCCAGAATTTTAGTGGCGGGGGTGGTGCCTCCATCTTGCGGGCTGCTGACGTATTTCAGCAGGGGACCCACAACCTCATATGCATATCTGGATTGTTATTGGCCTATTCAGTGAAGCCGACTGTGGACCATAGCAATCGCAGTTGTGGCATGTCATATCCAGATCCGAACAACTACCTAGTTGACTCAACAACCTTGGGACCGATCCTAGTTGGACTGGTCGAATGTTCACACCTATGGTTGGAACTATGGCTTTGTTGCCACGAGCCATCCTCCGAGCCAAAACAAATAAGGAATAGGCAACAATTACCTTATGTGATTATAAATTGAAAATCCCATTGGACCAAGTGACCTCGGTGGGTCCGTGAACCCAACTAAAACCTAAGTAGTACCTTGGAAGGTATATGCTAAGTGGTCCAGAGTGTCCTTCAAGCAAATGTTTGGATTACCATGACACACGAAACATGTGTTATCAAGCGATAAAAAGTGTTCAATGATCGATAGCCTGAAACTAAAACTGTAATCATGGATTTTGATATAAAGAGAATAGATATATATATAATACAATATTTTGTAAGACTAAAGGCTTAGTGCAATCTTAAAAAGGCTAAAATACTTATATTCAGCAAACGTCAAGCGTGTACATAATCTTGTTCTAATTGACGATCTAAAGAAAAATGAAAATTTGGTGGGCTTTTTATCCACCATAGCGTACACATACACCCTTTTTCAAAAGTTGCATTTTTGCACTATTGGTCCTTGAAACGGATGATTAGCTTGTTCTTGAACTGTGAAATTCGACTTATACTTGTTATTCTCCCTACATATGAATGCTACATGTGAGACTCACTTTAGTGCACATGTTGAAATAGCATGATGAATTTATCATATGCTTGTGCAAAGAGAGTTATGTGTCAATGAATGTAGCACATGAATGAGATACCCATGACATAGTCATGTTATACATGGGTTGCATATGTAATTGCCAAATGAAGGTTATGACTAATGTTTTGATGCATGAATTGTTTATGGTTAAATACATATTTTTGTTATAATGGCACAAATAAAAGAAAAACTACAAAGGCACGATGATACAAATTGAAACCGGGTATGTCAAATCCTTGTGGTGCCATATGGACACCTATGATGCTATGTGAATTGCATATAATCGAATCATGATTTCATGTTATGACATGTTTACGTGTTGGTTGATCTATGTGTGTTCTGAAAAGCTTGCATAATAAAGGACATTTTCATGCCATGATCATGTGAAAGCTTAAAATCGAGCTTATAGCTCCTTAGAAAGCTGATATTGCCCTAATGAGCACTTATGAATTGTTAAAGTTGGGTTATGCCATGTGGCGGCACAACCAGTGGGGTACGATATGTATTCCCAAGCACCAAAAAGAAAGGCTAAACTAATACATAGCGACATAAATGAAAATTTTATACTCTGGGTATACCTGAAAGATGGTATACGTTACCAGTTTCTATTTGGGATTTTGAGTATACCTGAAAGATGGTATATGTTACTGGATTTCCCCAAAGTTTTGGGTATACCTGAAAGACGGTGTATGTTACTGGACCCAAACAAACGTGAATGAAAAATATGCACATATAAAATAACTGTGGGATTCTGGGTATACCTGAAAGATGGTATATGTTACTGGTTTCTCGGGATACTGGGTATACCTGAAAACAGTATATGTTACAGGTTCCCAAGGCTCTGGGTACACCTAAAAGATGGTGTATGTTATTGGACCCATGGTCTACCTTGGAGAGGGTAGATGGTACAAACTTCGTTGGATATTCTAGTTTTTGTGAGAGCTAGGCATCTCACCCGGTACCCAGTCCTCGGAGTTACGGGGTCAGGACTATCAATTCGTCCTAGGTGGTAGATCCAAGTCTTCTGCAGAAGTACAAGGTGCATCCTAATTCTAGTTCTAACCTTTGGAGAGTACTCTCCCGGTCATGAACCATTCCCTTTGGACCTCCGTACGGCTAGTCATACGGGGTAACAATTGAAAAGGCATAACCAACCCCCGAATGGTCTCGATCCGCTACGATGTCGAATGCTTGTGTGTAGCCACAGGGTAATTAACAAGATGAAACATAAAGTAAAAGCATTTCTAAAAAATCTTCAAGTAGTTGCATAATGCTTGATATTAAAATTGTTAGAGTATGTTGTGATTCATGTGGTATGTAACTCAGATCTATTTTCCTTTACATAAAAAAATATGATACCTTAAATATGATGTGTTGTACATTGGTGTCTATGCTTTATGTAGACTTTACATGAAATACTTTAATTAAGTCAAGTGTATATCCAAATTAGTTCCAAAGTTTGTTATTACCCATATAACTGTGTAGCACATATACTTGTACACATGACACTGAGCTCATTCATATGGATATTATGCTTCTTACTCATACGGAGTAGTCTGACCCCTTCTAAATTAATATTTTCAGGAAATAGATAAAGGTGAGCAATTGTGGTCGTCGTTGCGGACAGTGCCATGTGACCATATCTTCTTTGGATGTCCTGAGGAATATGACTTGTAATAAATCATTAAGTTGTAATTTTAAACTTCTAGTATTTCAATTCAAGAGTTTATTTTAGTTAATGCATTGAGTCTATGCTATTACTTGTAACCCGGCCAAATAAATTGACTAAGGATTTAATAAAGTTTTTCCGCTGATGTTTTAAAAAAAAATTATTCCAAAATTTTCAAGTTAATTATTTGGGGTGTTACATGAACTGTCATGAAAATTCGATCTTCTCAGATCTGTCGAGAATTTGATTTGCATCTGTTGGAACTTTGCTATGAGATCAGATCATCTCAGATCTGATCTGCCGTGAAATTAGAAAACGGTCTGCCGTGAAATCAGTTCAAAGGCAGAGCAGCCACCGGATTCACTTGCTTCACTGGCCGGATTCTTCTTCTGCCTTCTGAAACCCCTCATCATCCACCGAGAATCAGGCCTGTCGGAATCACTCATATGGACTTGCCATGAAAATGCTCTACCGTGAAATCATTTTAAGTTTCATGGTTGTTTCATTTTAAACTTCACGGCAAGCTATTTCACTTTGAATGTCACGGCAACTTGTTCCTTTGATATTCACGGCATTGTTTTTTTTTTAATTTCACGGTAGCACTTCATTCTGCATCTTCACGGCATTTTAGGCATTGCATTTTAGGTATTTTTATTTTAGGCATTGCATTTTAGGCATTTTAGGTATTTTTATTTTAGGCATTGCATTTTATGTATTTTAGGTATTTTTATTTTAAGCATTGCATTTTAGGTATTATTATTTTAGGCATTGCATTTTAGGTATTTTTATTTTAGGCATTGCATTTTATGCATTTTAGGTATTTTCATTTTAGGCATTGAATTTTATGCATTTTAGGTATTTTTATTTTAGGTATTGCATTTTAGACATTTTTGGTATTTTAGGTATTGTTGATTTTTAAGTTTTGCATATCTTTTATTTTTGTGTATCTTACATTTTTAGCACAGTGTTAGTCTCTGTCTTTCGTGGCTTGTGTGTTCGTGTTTTGCAGGATAGCGTGGAGTGAAGGTAAGTGAGTGGGACACGTGGTAGCGTGCATCCGACAAGCAACACGAGGCACGAGCCTAGAAGACACTTTTGCTTTTCTTTTAGAATTAGGAATTTGAATTTCATTTAATTCTTGGGTTATAATAAAACCATTTTAAACCCTCTGCGTAGGGTAAACATTTGATGTAATAGCTAAGTAGTTATTTTTCTTATACTTTTCTATTTTTGGCAATAAAGAGTAGTTTAGTTGCGTGTTTGAATACAAATATCCCCCGTTCCGTGAGATCGACCCAGACACCACCACTCGTGCGAATCGGTTTTTATTTTTGGGGTCTAGCTTTCACGTTGTTTTTAATTAAAAATCTTTTCTAAAATCGTTTCACTAAAAGAGACATCACCTCTTAGTAAAAAAATCCAGTACGAAATCATCCATTAACGAATCTGATTTAACCATTATATAAAAGAAATTATTAATATACCAAGTTTTTAATCATTGGCTTTGCCTTAATTGAATCAAGCTCCAGAGAGTCAGCATGCGCATACACCAGTGATTAGTAGCTTCCTAGAACAAGGTTTGAAGTTAAAGCATCCAACTGATAAAATCCTTATCTTATTATTAGGTGAGTAAACATAGCGGAAAAGCATTGATTTTTTAAATCAATTTTATAAACTTATTTTTTGGTTAAATCTCCAAACACATTACTTTAAGAGAACTGCTACAATCACATAACCGAATAGTCATTGACTATGCACAAAGTAATTGAAATTCAGAATTTAACTAATAATCAAATGTCTAATTAAATAGACTTTTAGCAATTAAGAAAGTATTAAAATTCAAATAAGAAGCCCTTGGGATCATCGAAACATCATTTTGCACAACCCTCTCTAGCTTTCTACACTCGCTTAGACCATCACATATCTCCTGAAAAATATTTTATTTTGAAAGAATGAGACTTTGAAAAGTCCTAGTAAAATTCACACAGCTAATGCAATATACAACACATAAAGCTTGCATTATATAAATATCTGAGAATTTGAATCAACTATCAACAAGGCATATATAAAATTTCTACAAGCTATTCATGAATTAAAAAATCATAAGCAAGTAATAACAATCTTAAATATGATAACATCAACTCTAGATGAGAACAAGACATATATCAATGAGCATGAATTTACCAACTTTTAGGACCAAGAATAGTTTGCATTCATAAAAGGTAAAGTAAAGCAAAGTGCAATAAAGTAATGTGAGCAAGAAATTTATGTTTCATCTTGATTTCTCGGTCTACCTGGGAATGACGTAGACTAACCCGAAATAGGCTGACTAGCTTGAGTGTTTATTATGCTTTGTATTTTATTATACCCGAGTATCCCCCTGGGTCATAATCCCTAAAGACGGATCCCAAAACCGTGAGAGAAAATGACTGATATGAGATAACTCTACTCAGAGGCATCACATCTGCATCACAATGATGATCATGATCACTCACTTCTGCAGAAGTACTTGGGAACTGTCACCTAGGATGAACTGACAGTCCTGGTCTCCCTAATCTCTCGGGCTGGAGGACCTGGTGACGAATTGCCTCTCACGAGTCAAAATGAAGGGTTCAGGGAATTTCATACCTTTTACCCTTTCTATGGTAAATTGCTGCCAAGCAACCGGTGAAGCATACCTCGACAAAACAAGGCATACCCAGAAGATCTATCATAGGGTATCTTTAAATTAGGCCATAGGTAATACATGCAACTACCATTTCGGTTAGTGCACTTTTCATCTCATTGTTACCTCTTATGGAACCATTATTATCTTAATTTCATCCAGCACACCAAGTGCCCATCAAACCCTGTGGGATATCATATTTCATGCATATATTTACAAATACCGCATACCAAAATCATAGCATGTATTCTCAAAAGTCCAGAATCATGTTAATATGTAATTCAGCAATTCACTCATGCGGTATCATATTATTTCTAATATTTCAAGATAAACATACAACAATATCATATATACATCATTATCCATCTGCATATATGGCCAACATGAAACAACATTAACATGTTCACTATTCATTTTTTGCATGTTTTGCAATTACAGTCATACTTATAATCGATTGATCATAAAAAATCAAATAATCAAACTGCTATAATTGAACTGGTCCACAAATCTCACTAGCAACATGTATAGAAACAATAAATCTTACCATTAACTCTATCACAAATATTTATCTTAGATCAAATATGATTCAAGTACTGAAATTATTAAAAGTTTAAAGAAACGTCAAAACATAATCAAAGTCATTAACTCGACTTTCTCGATAAGAGCTCCCATAAACCCTTACCAATCAAATTAATATAACTATAATTAATATTGTGAACCTTCAATGCTCAAATCATATTTAACCTAATTAAAATATTTATGGTGGCATACACATTAAAGAACTCATTACAATTGACTCGTAACTAAAAACACATAAGTCTTTTTTCTCGATTCAAGCCCCTATAAGCCAAAATCGGAAAGGCTTACATATTTCTAAATATGCTAAATTGTATTTCATGCTTAAAAAAGATTGATATGCATTACTTAAATTCAGTTCTTGCTATTCATACAATAAACAATTCATATTTCACGTTAATATGCCCTTAAAATCCATTAGAATAATATGTTTGCAAAACAAATGTGAAAAGACTCATGTATTACACATATGATTTATAGAGACATCACAATCAGATATTTTTGTATGTCTAACTCATTAATCTTGCTTCAATATGATATATAATCACTAATAATATGCAATTCATGTCAGACATATACTAGAATCATAAGTCTCTAACACATTGCTAAATAAAAACAAGTATAAGTGGCTGAATCAAACTTAGATCTCTTGCAACTTCATTTTATAAAATCTGCCAAGAATTGCAAAACATCGATAAAATTGTAGTATTTTTACCGTGGTTACCTGTATCTGTCAAGAATACAACTTAATATACCATTCTCAAAAATAATAAATACCAAAATAATTAAATATCTTTTACGAAACCCTGTTTAGACAAAGTTTTGGTCAAGAATCTGTAATCTGCAGGATTTTAATCAGATTAAGGTATTTCTTAAAAATTTTGCAAAACATTTTTAACAAAACCCTTTTTACACAATCAGATACTAGGTATTAAGATTCACTCACAATTTGTATGAAATATTTAGAGTCGTTTTTCATAGGTGTTACCAATGTTTATCAAAGATAGATCAAAATCATCCTGTAAAAAGAACCAGAAATTGAGGCTCTATTAAAATAGGCATATCTACATCACTACAGATCCAAAACGAGTGAAACAAGATTCTAAATTCAAGATCAAGAATTTAGATGATCGTAGTGATTTTATTTAGATTTTTTGGATCGATATTCATAGAGTTATCGATTTTGTTCCAAAACCAGTCAGGAAAATTTTATTAGACATCATGGCTTTAGGTTTTTCAAAAATTTATTTTGTAAAAACCCTTTGTAAGATTATAAAACCTTTAGAATCTGATTATTTTTTGTTTGATCTAACATAATACAAGTTAATACATGAATAACACCATAAAAAATCATATGATGATTAGATCTAACATGAAATAATAACAAAGCCCTAATTTTGCATGTTTCTCAAATTCATTTTTTGAAAAAATGCAATATTAGTATTTTTTGATTCAAAAAATGATTTTTTTCAACCAGAAAACATGTAGAACAGATCAAGAACATATTCAAAGTTGCTAAAAATTAAAATACTTCAATCATACATTCTCCCAGTGTGTAAAAGCATCAGCTATATAAATCTTATCTATCTACGATCGATTTTCACGGTTAGAACAAAGAAAATGGGTGATCTGACTCCTATTCTAGCACCACCCAATGACTAAGTGCTTGTATAATGGCTGCACTAGGGTTCTCCAATCCTCCTACACATTTTGAAGGAGAGAGAAAATCCAAAAAAAAAGAAGAAAATGGAAAATAAGAGAGAAGAAGAAAGAGAGAGATTTTTTCTCAAAATGTGAGGAGCATATGGAAGGGGTGTATTTTTATACCCTCCCAAGCCCTAGATCAATAAGATATAGACTCTCCCTTTCCAAAAATGTGTGGAGGGGGAGAGAGGACTATTCTTGAAAAAAAAACAACTTCTAGACTCCTAATTATGATTTATTTTGATTTTTTTCTATTTTATTATTTTATAAGACAATAAAATTTGACTTTTCAACATTTGATTCCAACTTGTAAACTCATGTGGGTTCTTATAGATGTGTGGGGCGTCCCTTATATTTAAAACTTTAAAAACATTTAATTTAAAGGTCTTAATTATCCCCCCTTTATTTTGCTTAATTTAAATTTTTATGAATTTGAAACTAGAGGTTATAGAGTCTATGTGGGCTCTTGATCCAAATGGATATCTACATTAGACGTCCCCCATGAGGGTCAAAAACACATCCATTGGGTCCAAATACTAATTAGAATTGTATCCAGACCAAACTAAACCCCAGATCCAACTTAGATCCAAATAGTGATTTTGGATCCAGAACCGAAATTCGAGATCCAAAACACAACCCGCAAAACTTCTTTATGACTTATCTTTTTTTATTATTCTTGAAATATTATTCACATATTAAGACAAAGATTTATAATTACTTGAAATCTAGAAAATCAAGAAAATTGTGAAAAACAAGAAAATTAAGAAATTCAAGAAAATCCAAAAATTTGAGAAAATCAAGAATATAACCAATTCAAGATTTTGGAATGCTGCCAAAATGGCTTATTCCTATGTTTGCCTGTAAGGGCACCTTACTCGTAAGGGCCAAAACATCGAAGTAGTGGTTGTGCCTTGACTAGGCCAAGTGCTCATTGTGGTTATATACGCCGAGCAGTCGATCCGTTGAGATCATGTCATATGTATGCTCATGGAAAATATTGTTGTACAAACTAGATTCGTAAGAGGCAAAGAGCCAGAGTTCTATGTCCACCCAAAAGAGGTGAGGTTCTCGTGATAGACAAGGATGCTGAGAGCAGAGTCAAGCATGCATATGAATAAAACTTAAAGGTCATTGGGACCACACGATTGGACTATACTTCTGAATACTAAAAGAGGTCGGGGTACATATTTTTTTATTGCGGGATGCACTAGTTTGCCCGAGTGGATTTCAAATACCTGACAAGTAACAGTTAGACTGTCAAACCCCTTTAGGACTATTGTTTACCGTGGCAGACAGTGATGGTACAATCATAAGTGACATGTATTTGATCATGAACCATAGAGTTCAAGGGACCTTCCGTCACTCAGGAGGTTTAGAGGTCAAGGTTATCCTTAAGATCTCAGGATTGAACCCAACTATTATAATAGAGGATGCATTTGAACCTACCTGATAGGGTTATCCCAGTATGAGTTCTACTGTCTCATCATGAACAGAGTCAACAAGCCTTTACAGTATCTAAAATACATAGAATAATAAACCTCCAGAATGTCATATTTATGCCAAAGTTCAAGCTTCTCCTGTGTACCAGGGGGTGAATGGTTAATATCGAAACAATACATTAGTTCTAGGTTCAGCGATGTATGAATATATGAATGAATGTACGTTGTTTTGACAAGTCTTGCATAACCTTGTAAATGGTGTCAAGATTGGTATACTATTGGGCCAATAGGAAAAAGACCTGTGTTATATTCGCATAACTGAGCTAAGCACGAGGAGCTCTCGCTCAGATTCGTGGAATACGGATGTGCCAAGTCTTGGAGACTTGAGCACGATGTTTCAATTGAGGCCCATAAGAGGCTCACATGATATATGCCAAGTCTTGGAGACTTAAGCGAAATGTTCAACTCATATCCCTGAAGAGGCTCTCGCAATATACGCTAAGTCATGGAGACTTGAGCATCATTGTTGTAAATTGTGACCTTGAGTGGTTTGTGCTTTTTCATATGTTATGTTTAATGTGATTGAATGCTTTTTTACCAGACCAGCAATGGTTCTGACCCCATTTAATGGGGAATACAAGTGTTGAACCTGCGATGCAATATGGAGAGCATGGCGGCATCGAGTTCCAGGGTTTCTCCATACAGTGCAATGCTTCCTCTATAAAACTAAATATTGCTTTTTCAAGCAACGATGTTTGTAATAAACAACTTGTTTTGATAAATGGAACACATTGGTGGTCAATGAGTGCTTGGCCACATACCTGTGACTTGCCCGGTGTTTTTTAAAATCGATACCTCATTATCGCCCATTTTAACTGCAAAAACTTTTTCTAAGTTTTGCTGCAAAGAAAAAAAAAAGAAATCCATTAAATTTTGACTTCGCAATTGTTTTGGAAATCTGGGGTGTTACAGAATTGGAATCAGAGCCTGTGTCTGAGAAACATGGTTCAAGATCCATTATGTTCGCGATATCGCACTATAAGTATTATTTTCATACTTTCTAATTGGGTAAACCCTTGTCAAATATAGATAGCAACCCATGATTCACAAGGCTACTGTTATCGATGCATGTTCATGCATGATGAATGAATTTGCCCGTATGAAATCTAAGACTGCCAGTTTTGTGGCGAAGATGGGCATTCCACCAACGAATGCCAAAGGAAATACACTGTCGATATGGGTCGATGGACATCACTTGGTCTTAAAGATGGGACCTCATGCATCAGTGGACCCCATCACTCAAGTGTGGGGAGCAGCAATACCTCATCAAGTTCGATAGGATCACCGAGTCTGGGAGGTAATAATTGGTTATTCTCTATAGAATTCTATCACTCGCCAAGATATCACCCGGCATCATATACGCCTAGTCTGAATGGCTCGAATGAAGGATACAATTCCTTTTATTCACCCATTATGATTTCGAATTCTCTAAGTCATGATGCTGCTATGCCACAGAATGAGTGAGCATCACTAGCCTACCCACCAGCTTCACCTAAGAGTGCGGAAGTATCGCCTGAGCCAACTCCAATTGTGTCTAAGCCAAGGTGATGTGGTGATCGACGGACCAATTTAAGGTCATTTATGTCGACAAAAAAACCTAGTTCTTAGAAACTGGTTATGTTTGGAGTCGACGGACTCATATTTATTATGTTTGGAGTCGATGGACTCATATTGGTTATGTTTGGAGTCAACAGACTCATATGTATGGTTTCTCACCACCAATGTTCACCGGTGTGGCATGACGCTTATATTTAAAGGTGATGTATATATGTTGTGATGCAGTGTATATATAAAAGTAAATAAATTTTTCTTTCATATATATATATATATATATATATATATATATATATATATATATATATATATATATATATATATATATATATATATATATATATATATATATATATCGAGAAATTGAACCACGTTATTTTATGTGATTAGATAAATTGCTCCTATAATGATGAGAACCATGTCGAGCGAGGAGTCCCATACGTAGGGGTTGTTGTTGAAAACTCTCAACCAACTTGTAACAGCCATCCATAAAATGAGGCAGGAACTGGCCTAGCCTTACAACGAGAACATCGAAGGAATAACTTATGAGAAGTTCCTCAAACTCTACCCATTAGTCTTTACTGATAAAGCTGATCGAAAACTTGCAGAAAGTCAGATCGAGGAAACAAAATATACATTCCTAGTATTGGGAGTACTTAATGATAAAAAAACTAATTTTGACAAGTATAGGCTGAAGGACAATGTACGAAAGTGGTGGGATACCACCAAGGTCATCCAATTCTCACAGCATGTGGTCATCCCTTGGGATGATTTTCGGAGAACATTCATGGACAACTACTTTCCATTGCACTCTAGAAATAAGAAAAAGATGGAATTTTTAGAATTAAAGTAGGGTGATATAAGTCTTATCGACTATACCACCAAATTTCAAAATCTTGAGCGGTACTGCTCCCAGTTAATTGAGAGTGACCAAGAGAGGGCCGACAAATACATAAATGGATTATGGGAAGGGCTACGGTCTCGTGTGATAACCAGTATGCCCCAGACATTCCAAGTTGATATGGCAGTAGCTTCAAAGATTAACGCAGACTGGGAGTAATCCAAAAGGGTTGCAGGAAAGTGACCAATAACAAGTAATGGGAACAACAAGCAGACATTCTCAGGTAGGCAGAAATCACGACCACCTTTTCATAAGAGGAATTTTCAAGTAAAGAACTTCGCTCCACCGGCCGAACGGCCATCGCATATGGAGGAAGCTAATCAGCCCTACCAACAGTCCAAATTTTGTTGCCTGAGGTGTAGCTTAGATCACCCAAGAGGGGCCTATCTCTGTGTTGCAGGGTATATTGTGGCAAACCAGACCATCATATAAGAGAATGTTGCAAAAAGGCCTTACATCATCAATGAAGAAATATGGGATCTGGAGGACCCTCCCAACAAACACAGCAACGTCCCCCATTCCAATAGCTGCCATTACCTATGACAGAGCAGAAACCCATGGCGAGTCATGTTTATGCGATGTTAACTGAATAACTCATGGATAATAACCGTAATGAGGCATCCGGATACCCTTGATGGGTAGAGTTATGTTGGGGAAAAAGGCAATCGGAAGATAAAATCAAATGAATGCTCAAGTCTAGACAAGTAGCTCATGACCTTGTGTATAGTCATCTGAATTGATATGTATTTCTTCTCTAAAGAAATCTTAGGCTTGTCAAATCGAATTTCTATGAGTGGGTAATTGAGCTTGCATTATTAGAACGCTAAAAGTCACTTAATAAAATTCATAAACCGTTGAGGAACTATTCCCAAGAAAAGAATCCTGTAAGGTTTTACATATTCAAGATTGAATAGTCTAGACAAGGCGAGCATGTGAGGATGTACAACACCACGTGAGTGTACATGTTCCAAAACCATTAGTTTGGCTAGTATGATTCTGTGTGGGTGTACTGACCCAATATCACGTGAGTCTGATGAGGACAAACCTGTGAAGAAGTATATTTTCAAGATCAGGTAATCTGACAAGGGACTTGTTTCAATATGGTTAATCCTTGTAATGATGATCAGGGTATATGAAATAGTTACACATAATGGCTATGATTGATAGCCAGTTAAATGAACATGGATTTAACAAAGCAGCCATTGTTGTAGCATAATTTGAACTCAAATATTAGAAACATACCCTCATCAATCATATATTATGATATGAGGTTATGATTGGAATGAAAGCGATGTCAAACTAGGTGAATGACATACTAGTGAGAGAAACATCATGCCTACTTAGTCTTCTTGTTGATAACATTATGAATCCAACATGCAAGAGAAATATCTCGAGTTATTTATGTAGTACTCTCAACGAAATTTTGATGACGAAATTCTTTTTAAGGTGATAATGATGTAAGACCCATAAATTTTCAGCAAAGTTTCTGAATAAATTCATAAGGCATTTTCATGCGAAAATAGCATATGAACCCGAAATGCGAAACGAATTGTTTTCAACAAACCAGTTATACTAAGAATTTTTTGTAGATTTGTATGAGCCAATTTCTTAGTTTCGTTGACACAAAAAGAATGGCATACTAAGAATTTTTTGAAAAAAATTTACCAAAAACCCAAAATTGTTATGTCACCCATAAAAATGTTGGCAGGCCCCACGAAAATATTCCTCAAAAAATATCTTGTGGGACCCACAGAATATTCTAGAGAATATTCTATGTGGGCCCTACACCAAAGGAACCTCTTAAAAAAAATTTAAAGCCAAGGATAGAAAAGGAAAAGAGGGCTTTCTGGAAACTTCAAAAAGGGGCTTCCTTGGCCTATAAATAGGCCCCCCTCTCTCTCCTTTAAATTCAACCCCCCTCTTTCTCCTCTTCTTCTTCTCTCTCTAAAACCTTCTCTACCTAGTCTGAGCCTGCCTGACCTGGTTTGAGCCTGCCTAACCTGGTCTGAGGCTTGTCTGACTTTGTTTGAACCTGCCTAACCTAGTCTAAACCAACTTGACTTGGCTTGAGCCCAGCTAATTTTAGTCAAAGTCAAACCCCTTTTAGTCCTAACATAGGTTTGATTCACCTGACCTAGACCTAGCCTACTTGGGCTAAGTCTGAACCCACCTGACCTAGTTGACTAGGACTGAATCCAGATTCGTTCAAACCACTTGGGTTTAGCAACTTGACATGTTCTTCCTTTTTCTTAACTAGGTCGAACTCATCTTACCTAGTTTAGCCTTTTGAAAGGCGGTTTGAACCTAGTTTGAAGCAGACAAAGCACATCAGAGATGTTCTTCACTGATTAGAACATAAGTTTGATTCACTGATCACTCTCTCTCAAGTATTTATTGAGTTATGTGATGATATATATCATATACGTTCTGAACATAGTATCTGACCCTAGTCCTTGATTTATGCCCCCTAGGAGACTTCAGTATTCACGTGTGTCTCCTTGCGACTATCATTGGATATTTTATCATAAAAGCTTATGTGTATTATAGTATATATGTGTTTGAGATTGTTGTCGCATCGAATGATGCTAAGGATTTTGCTTTTTGTATATTACATATATATGTATTTGAGATTGTTGTCGCATCAAACGATGCCAAGTCTCTTATTTTCTGCAATTTACATTATGCTTTTAAGATTATCGTCGTATCGAATGATGTCAAGGCTCGTGCTTTCTATAATTTACTTTATACATATAAGATTGTCGTCGTGTCGAACGATGCCAAGGCTCCTACTTTCTATAAATATATATGCATTTGCTTTTTGCAAGTTATTTATTTTGGTTTCCCCCACTAAACATTAAGTATGTCTTCATTTATGTCATCGTACTATAAAGCACAGACTCCTTATATTATATATACAACAACAACAACAACAACAACAACTACGCCTTCATCCCAAAACAATTGGGGTCGGTGATATGAACCAACAAAGAAAATCATTCTGGGTCTTCTACATGAATCATTCTCCTCCATTCATTTCTATCCAATGCCATGTCCTCGGTGAGGTTCAAAGCATTCATATCCTTTCTTATCACCTCCATCCATGTCTTCCTAGGCCTACCCCGACCTCTTTTAACTAATATATTTTCCCATTTCTCCATCCTTCTAACTGGAGCATCATTAGGCCTTTGTCGAATATGTCCAAACCACCGTAAACTATTCTTTCTCATCTTATTTTCAATGGGTGCAACGCCTACCTTCTTACGTATCTCCTCGTTTTGAATCTTATCTTTTATTGTATTTCCACACATCCATCTCAGCATACGCATCTCAGCTACACTCATTTTTTGAATATGATGTCTCTTGGCAGCCCAACATTCCGCACCATATAGTAAAGCGGGCCTAATAGTCGTTCTATAAAACTTTCCCTTCAACCGCAATGGCATTCTACGATCGCACAACACTCCAGTTGCACTCTTCCATTTCATCCACCCAACCTTTATCCTATGATTTACATCTCCATCAATTTCTCCATACTTTTGAATGATAGATCCCAAATATTTGAAAGAATCATCCACCGGTATTTCTTGCTCACCAAGCTTCACTACACTCCCATCTCTATTCCGTTGCTTACTAAATCGATATTCCATGTATTTTGTCTTACTCTTACTCAACTTAAAACCTCTTGCTTCCAATGTCTGTCTCCATAATTCTAACTTAGCATTAACCCCAGCTCTAGACTCATCAATCAAAACAATATCATCAGCAAACAACATACACCACGGCACATTTTCTTGAATTGATCTCGTAAGCTCATCCATCACTATAGCAAATAGGAAAGGGCTTAAAGCAGATCCTTGATGTAACCCAACTGTTATAGGAAAATTGGTTGTCACCCCTCCACAAGTGCGGACATTGG
The DNA here is from genome assembly GCF_984573655.1 of Nuphar pumila. Lineage (NCBI taxonomy): Eukaryota > Viridiplantae > Streptophyta > Magnoliopsida > Nymphaeales > Nymphaeaceae > Nuphar > Nuphar pumila. Next base: position 56,029,800 of record NC_143249.1, read on the forward strand.
TTACTACTCCTTCATACATATCTTTAATTATACTAATGTACTTGAGAGAAACAACTTTCTTCATCATTGTCCACCAGAGAACGTCCCTAGGTACTCTATCGTAAGCCTTCTCCAAATCAATAAAAACCATATGCAAATCTTTGTCCCTCTCTCTATTTCTCTCAATAAGTTGTCTAAGAAGATGTATAGCTTTCATAGTAGATCTTCCAGGCATAAAACCAAATTGATTCTCCGATATCATGACAACCTTCCTCAACCTAGACTTAATCACCCTCTTTCAAAGTTTCATAGTATCACTCATGAGTTTTATACCATGATAGTTTGTGCAATCTTGTATATCACCCTTATTCTTATATAGAGGCACCAAAGTACTCTTCCTCCACTCATTAGGCATCTTATTTGTCCGCCAAATCTTGTTAAAAAGATTTGTCAATCATTCTAAACCTTTCTCTTCCAAGCATTTCCAAGCCTCGATAGGTATAACATCTGGGCCAACTGCCCTTCTTGATTTCATTTTCTTCAAAGCCTCTACAATTTCTTTCTTTTGAATCTTGTGCATGAAGTCACGATTCATCTCATGAAAAGGAATGGAAAAGTCTCCAAGATTCTGAGCATGACTTTCATTAAATAGCTTATCAAAATAATCTTTCCATCTCTCCTTAATCTCCTCATCTTTGACTAAAACCCTTTGTGTTTCATCTTTGATACATCTAACCATACCCAGATCCCTCGATTTCCTATCTCTCATTTTTGCAATCCTATAAATATCCTTCTCACCCTCTTTGGTATCCAACTTGTCATAAACCTCCTTATATACCTTATCCATCGCGTTCCAAACTACTTTTTTAGCTTCCTTCTTCGCTATCATATACTTCTCCAAATTCTCAATATCACGACTTTTACTTAGATTTCTATAACACTCTTTTTTAACCCTAATAGCTAATTTGACATCCTCGTTCCACCACGATGTATCCTTACCTAGCGGTGCACCGCCTTTAGACTCACCCAATACCTCCTTAGCCACCTTTCTCATTCCACCCGCTATCTTATTCCACATAGATTCTGACTCCTCCTTGAGACACCAATCAACTTCCTTAACTACCCACTCTACAAACATTCCTTGTTTAGCTCCTTTCAGTGCCCACCACTTAATTCTAGGATCTATCCTATGTTTATCCCTTTTGCGACATTGTCTAATTCTAAGACCTAAAGTTAAGACTCTATGTTGTGTAGCTACACTTTCTCTCGGTATAACCTTACAATCGATGCAACAACCTCTATCTCTCTTTCTAAGTAGGAAAAAATCTATTTGACTCGTATTAACCCCACTTTTAAATGTTACTAGGTGAGACTCCCTCTTCCTAAACCAAGTGTTTGCTAAGATCATATCATAGGACAAACCAAAATCTAAAATCCTTTCTCCACTATCGTTTCTTTCTCCTATACCATAGCCTCCATGGATACTCTCAAATCCATCCCTACTAATGCCTACATGCCCATTAAGGTCACCGCCGATGAAAAGCCTTTCTTCATAAGATATCCCTTGTACTACTCCATCTAAATCTTCCCAAAATTGACGCTTAGTGGAATCATCTAAACCTACTTGAGGTGCATAAACACTAATAATATTAATAATATTTGTACTTAATACTAATTTAATAAGTAAAATCCTATCACCCTTCCTACGGACCTCAACTACATTATCTATAAACTCACGACTCATAACAATCCTTACTCCATTCCTATTCCTATTTATTCCTGTATACCAAATCTTATATCCCCAAGGTTTTATCACTTTTGCTTTCTCACCTACCCATTTGGTCTCTTGTAGACATAAAATATCAATCTTTCTCCTACACGTAACATCTACTAACTCTACCAACTTACAAGTTAAAGACCCTATGTTCCAAGTGGCTAACCTAATTTTATGGTCTTGGACTAACTTCTTTACCCCCACCCGTCCAACAAAGTGAGGGAACCCTTGCCTATTTGACACCACACCCGGGCGCCGGTGTGACGCGTCACTTCCGGGCGACGACCTAGCAACCCTTGCCCATTTATCACTGCCTCCGGGCCTATAGAGTACAGTGCGTCGCTCAGTAGGGAACGCTCCAACGAAATTCTAATATTGGTTCATATTCATAGGGTATGACTAAGTTTTTATGCTGGCTGTCACAGGCCTACCGCAACCCTCCTCCTTTATCCGGGCTTGGGACCGGCAGTGTATAACTAAACAGTTATACACAGGTGGAGTTTCCTTATATTATATATAGTTACGCATAAATGAGCGTTCAAATGGAGATCAATTTCAAATCGCCGATGTGATTTCTTATGCCTCTCCTTGATCATGATTTTGGTTTACGAAAGAAGCCCTTATTGAAAAGGCTTTGCTTTTACGCAAAATTGTTTTTTCATAAAACCCTAAGTCACTTATGCATGGCTTGGTTAAGGCCCAAGGTTTCAACGAAGCTCGATGGATGCAAAGTACGCACAACATGTCCATCCATCCCCAAGTTAAGCGTAGCATTCCTTCGTCAAAGAGAGAGTATTGCTGAAATTCCTTAAAAGATGCTCACAGAGCTTAAAAGAAACACACGCTTTCTCCGTCAAAGAGAGGAAGGGCTGCCAAAATTTCTGAAGAAGTTTAACAAAGCTCATAAAGAACGTAGCATGTTACTCTATCATAAAGAGGAGGTGCTGCCGAAATTTTGTCAAGTACTTTCTATAAAGTATAAAGGGTCGTCACACTTCTACCATCAAAGCAGGGGAAGTGTTATCGAAATGATTGACAAAAGAATTGTCTGAATCGGTTGAATTGCACGATAATGCCCTGTTGTCAAAATGCTGCCAAAATGGCTCATTCCTATGTTTGCCTGTAAGGGCACCTTACTCATATGGGCCGAAGCACCATAGTAGTGGTTGCGCCTTGACTAGACTAATTACTCATTGCGGTTATATACGCCGAGCAGTAGATCAGTTGAGATCATATCATATGCATGCTCATAGAAAATATTGTTGTACAAACTAGACTCATAAGGACCAGAGAGCCAGAGTTTTATGTCCACCCGAAAGATGTGAGGTGTTCATGATGGGCGTAGATGCCAAGAGCAGAGTCAAGCATGCATATGAATAAAACTTAAAGGTCTTTGAGACCACAAGGTTGGACCATGCTTCTGAATATTGAATGTGGTTGGCGTATATATTTCCTTAGTATGGGATGTACTAGTTTGCCCTAGTGGCATTTGAATGTCCAATAAGTAACGGTTAGACCGCCGGACTTCTTTAGGACTATTGCTTACTGTGGCAGACGGTGATGGTACAACCGCGAGTGACATGTATTTGATTATTGATCATGCATAAATTAGGCATTTTAAAATCATGTTTTTATGCATGATCCATCAGAAAAATAATTTAAAAACCTATACTTGTTAACATTTTTCAAAGATATAGTTTTAAATTCTAAATGCAAGAAAAACATGTAGGCTAGCCCCCTCTTCATGTTTTTGGAGTGTATTAATTAGGTTAGGAGTTTCTAGTTAGTATTTTAATTAATGTAGAAAATTTGTTTTGTTTGGAAATGCATTTTTTTTAGAAGTGTGGCTTTTGGAATTTTTGAAAATTATTATGATGTTTTAGAAAAGTGTGATTAACCCTAAGTTCTCTCTTTAAATAACATTAAGTGAGGAGCGAGGGGGCATCTTTTCCCATCTTGAAGCTCATGCTTCTCCTCTCTCTCTCTCTCATCTCTATGTCGGTTTCCCTCTACCACTCTTCTACCTTCTTCCTCCTTCTCTTCTTTCCTCTGCAAGTTTTTCTTTGTTGTCATCTTCGTTCCCTTTTGTCGAGGAGGCGTAACATGACAAGCAGAAAGGCCGTACTCTTTTCTCAACCCCTCTGTTGGAAGCAACTCTCGGGTAAGCTTCTTCTCCCTCTCCTCTCTAAATTCATAGTTATTTTATTTTTTAGTTTTTTTTTCTGCATACAACATACTTTAGTATTGTTTTCATGTTCTTTGCAGTCTCATAATGTCTAGGTTAGTTGATTTTATATCTTCATAGAATAACATGCATATTTTTTATTTATTATTCAGTTTTTTTTAGAAAATGCAGTGGGTGGTTTAGTTCTTTTGTGTGCCAGGCTATCGAGTTGGTACGCTCACGCAGATCATTTGATCATGGGAGGTGCAGATCATGTGAGACGCTGGCTTGCTAAATCCAAAGTGAAAAACACGACACGCATTAACTGATCTATTTGTTGTCGATTTTCTGGGGTTGTGGATCTCAATTTTCAAAAATATTTATGGGATTAAACAGTCTTAAAATTTGTGTTCATCTTTTATTGACGTTGGAATCATAGCAAACTATGTAGTTTATGCAACTCAGGCGAAATCATCAACAGATTTTCTTAGTCATGTTTTGATTCAGTTCATGAGAATTTTCAATTTCAGATTTCACGCTAATCTGTGTTCTTTTCTTTGTTTGCTAATTTTGGGCATGAATCGCAAGATACTTTAACTGTCGTATTAGATCACGCAGATCAAACCGCAGTTAACATGTATATAATCTTTCATGTTGCTGATGACGTCAGTAAATGACAGAATATTTTTTTATCATAAATCTTGTGCTCAGCAAAAATATTTCTCTAAACTGGATCACGTAGATTCTGTGTTGTTGAGGATCATGCAGGCCAACATGATTGAATTAAGACGGTCTTCTTCGGCACCCACTACTTTTTTTCACCAACTGTGTAATTAGTTAGATGTGTTCAGCATTAGTTAGATTGTATTTTCGGTTGATAATTAGCAGTAGATAGATGTCATAAAGTTTTCCTTCTTTTGTTAACTTAATTCTGCTATGTGTTAGTTTTCAATCAGGTTAGCTAGTTAGATTAGAAGTTCTCTTATATTGTTACATGTTAATCATGAGTTAGTTATAGGTACCAAATTAGGTGGCTAAATTAACCTCATTAGTTAAGATTTGTCTCTTAGCTTGTTAGCATTAGTTAGGGTAGACGTGTTTTGAATTGAAAGTAGTGCATGTTTTGGTTGTTTCATTCTAGTTAATTTTTACAAGTAGAAAATTTAGAGCAAATAGCTTTAAGCTTTGTCTTTATTTCTTTTATATAACTAACCCTCTTTGTTTAGAAAATTGTCCCTTTTGCTTTCTTTGTTTGTGCTTTGTTCTGTGTTTTGCAAGCGGGCTCACATTGAGACTAAAAGCGCAATTGCTAGAAGGGTTGTGCACACACTACAAAAAGAAGGCTAGAGCATAAGGAGAAGGAGCCCTACAAAAGTTTACTTTTTTATTTTTATTTTTTTTGGACCAGAGGTTCATTTAATTATTTGGGTTTGTAATATGGCCATTTTATTTTTAAGCCCTTTGCAGAGGGTAACTCTTGTAATTAGTTTTTTTTTTTTCTTTTCTTGAAAGGCAACAAAGTTCATCTTTGTGTGGGGGTACAAAAGTCATTAAACTCATTCCTTGAGTTCGACCCGAACTTCACCACTAGTGTGAGCTGGTTTTTATAATTTGATGCACGATTTACATGCATACTTTTATTTAAAATTATCTTTTAAAAATACATTATCAAAAAGTTGCATCAATCATGAACCAAAGAGTTCAAGGGACCTCCCGTCACTCAGAAGGTTTGGAGGTCGAGGTTATCCTTAAGATCTGAGGATTGAACTGAACTACTGCAGTAGTGGATGCATCTGAACCGGCCTAATAGGGTTATCCCGGTATGAGTTCTACCGCCCTATCATGGACAGGGTCAATAGGCCTCTAGGGTATCTAAAATACATAAAATAATAAACCCCCAGAACATCACATTGATGTCAAAGTTCAAGATTCTCATGTGTACCAGGGGGTAAACGATTAATATCGAAACATTGCATTAGTTTTAGGTTCAGCAATGTATAAATGCATAAATGGATGTATGTTGCTTTAACAAGTCCTACAAAACCTTGTGAAAGGTGTCAAGATCGGTATACTATTGGACTGATAGGGGAAAGACCTGTGTTGTATCTGCACGACTGAGCTAAGCGCAAGGAGTTCTTGCTCGGATTCGTGGGATACGGATATGCCAAGTCTTGGAGACTTGAGCAGGATGTTCTAATTGAGGCCTAGAAGAGGCTCACGTGATATATTCCAAGTCTTGGAGACTTGAGCAAAATGTTCAACTCGTAGCTCTAAGGAGGCTCCCGTGATATACGCCAAGCCATGAAGACTTGAGTGTTGTTGTTGCAAACTGTGACCCTGAGTGGTTTGTGCATTTCCATGAGTTATGCTTGATGTGATTGATTGCTTTCTTACCAGACCAGCAATGGTTCTAACCCCGTTTAATGAAGAATACAGGTGTTGAACCTGCGATGCGATATGCAGAGCAAGGCGGCATCAAGTTTCAGGGTTTCTCCAGACAGTGTTGCACTACTTCCTTTATAAAACTAAATATTGCTTTATAAATAACTTTTTTTGATAAATAGAACACATTGGTGGTCAATGAGTGCTTGATCACATACCTATGACTTGCCTAGTATTTTTTAAAATTGATGACTCATTATCATCCATTTTCATTGTTAAAACCTTTTCTCAGTTCTGCTGCAAAAAAAATCCATGAAATTTTGACTTAGCAATTGTTTTGAAAATTCGAGGCGTTACATTATACAACTTCAAAGGTTTAATAAAACATCTCATTAAAATGAAGCTTTGACAGCTTGTTTCATGATCGGGAATGTAGTTAGGAAATGTTAGATCTGGGCCTCGTCGTGCACCAAGCATTCTTACCGCATCATTGTTTGTCACTTGCACCCCATGAAACAGGGTCAAAACTCTTGCAAGCCAGTAAGCAAATTTAAGTATTTTGCATTATAATAAGTAATCAAAAGCATCTATTATGATTTTGGTTATGCAATATCAGTATGATTAGCATGACAATAATCTCATATATGTAATGACATGTTAATAATCTTGATAATAACATGAATAGGATGTTCATATTAATAAAGTAACAATAAGAATCATATGATCATAATCTCAAAAATAATAATAAGAATAACATGCTCATAGTCTCAAATAAATCACCACTAACTATGTCACTCGAGGTTATACCATTCACCCACTCTTAGGTGAACCATTGTATGAATGGGTGATGTGGGCTGCTCCATCTTCATTATGGATAATTTTTGTAGTCATGCTCTCGCGTCATACGAAGTGTCAAGGCTCAATAGCACCATACTCCCCGCAGGGTAGTATGTTATGACAAGGTATATGCTCAGCCTAGATCACGTGCTTCTCAAACAAGCACCTTGCCAATGAAGGTGTATATCCAAGATTTAATATGTAGTAGTTAGTGTAAAGGCCCAAACGATTTCCGACCAAAAATACCATATTTTTCTTTTAAGGTTGAATATATTCTTTTCTTTTCTTTTTCTTTCTAAAATATAATAATACAACAGTCTCATCAACAGACTCGTTCTAATTATACCAAGTACTAAATGGCCTGCCTGAGCGCAAGCATAAACGTGTCTTAGCCTCCTAGTATCAGATCAAGTATGGAACCATGCATTAACGAAACTGATTGAACCATTACATAAAAGAAATTATTAATATACCAAGTTTTTAATCATTGGCTTCACCTTAATCGAATCAAGCTCTAGGGAGTTAGCCTATGTATGCACCGGTGTTTAGTAACTTCTTAGAACAAGGTTCGAAGTTGTGAACACCCCAAATTTCTCAAAGTTTTGTAAATATTCTCTTTTTGCCCCTAGCCCCATTTTCTGAGAAAATCAAAGCAATTTCAAAGCCAAATTTCAGTTATTCTTCAAAAATTTTGGATTAAATTCCATGTTGATATATCCAACTCGATTTTGGATCCGGAACCAGTGTTTAAAATCCAAATCTGAGTCTCTTTATTCTATTCACAAATTAAAATTACAAAAATACCAAAAAAATAGTTTGAATGGCTCGGACAGTCCATCTGGCATCCGTCTAGATCCACTACTCTGTATTTCTCGATTTGAGGTTTAAAAATCAAATATTTTATCAAAATCCTGGATTTAAACCTGTTTTTCTGAAGAAAATTCCAAAAGACGAACTTGAATTCTCAGTAAAGCCTTCTTTTGTAAATATTTGTAAAATCTTATAAATAGTTTAAAAAACCCCATAGTTTTAGAGTTTTATTTGCAAAAATATCAAAAAAAATAAAGAAAATAAAGAAAAAGAGCAAAAAAATCAAAATAGAAAAGAAAAATACAAAAATTGATCAAGTAAGCCTCTTTTTACAAAAATTGTTTTTTTAGTAAAACCCTCTTTTAGCAAATTTTCTTAAAAGAGCCGCCCCTTTGATTTTTATTAAAAATTTCTCAAGATTTTTGAAATTTTTCTTTTCTCGAAGTTTCTTCCCCCTTTTTATAAAAGGGTACAGAGGGAAGAGGGTCGGCACCGCCTCTTCACCCCCGCACCCCTCATCTTTTCTCTTTCACGAAACCCTTCTTCATCCTTCTTTCCCTCTGGTGCCTCCTCCCTGGAGTCTCTCCTTTGGTGAACCGCAGGGTCTTCAACCATCAGCAAAAAAAAACAATGGGAGGTAAGTGATTTCTCCTCCTTCTTTTCGTTTTCTTCCACTCTTTTATATCATTTGCCCTTCTTTTCCGTTTTACGTCATTCTTTTCTCGAAATCTGCCTTCCTAAGTTTTCTTTTCTTTCCATGTTAATTTTTGTAAAACTTTTATCGCTTAATCTTGTTTTCTCATTTCATTTTTTGTTTATTTTATTTTCTTTCTTCATCGTAAGGCAACCGTGGTGGAATCGATCTGCGTATAAGCAGAGTCGACCCACCAATTGCGATATTAATAGGAATCATCAAATTCCAATATTTGTTTCTTTATTCCTTTTTTTCTTTCTTTTTTTTTCTTTCGATCCGATTGTGGTTTTTGTATGATAAAATCTTGTTGATATGCTTTATGATATTTACTCCAATCCTCCCTGATCTGATAGTGTTATCATCTCATATGTAGTTACGATTTGATATTTTTTTATTTTATTTTTTATTTTTTTGTTGTTACCCATTGCGGATCTCTCACATCAAGGGAAGTGCCCTGCATCCATAGAAATTTTCTCTGTTAGAAATCGTTGATGTCCTGCCAAGACACCACTGATTCATCTGGATGTCACGAGCTACCATCGTTGGCCTCACGACACCCTTTTATCATCGTTAGTTTCTAACATCTGTTTTACATCATATTAATCTTTCCCTAGAAACCATGGCATTTTCCCCTTTTTCCTTTCACAACTTTTTCACATTTCGTTGGTTCATTGAAAACAACCCTCCTGACTTGTTTCCATTGGATATGCCAAATCAAGCGGTGGAGAATAAGGTACACAGATCTGGTCTGGTGAGGTCGTCAAAGTTATGATCCATATATATCATCTGGGGTCTGTTAATGAAAGGCACCACGATCAGTGATGGCGGCAAATCTGAATATCCAGTATATTGAATCTTTGTTGTAAATGTCAGTTGATGGTTGCTGATAAAGCCATTTTGCAGGGACTGATCCAGGTGGTAACACTTGGTGGTTTGATCGATTTCTTGCTTAGCATATTATTTTATTCTTTTGTTTCTTGACAGTCTTCATGTATCTTATAAGCTCAAGAATGGCCTATTATTTCCCTGAGTGGGTGGAGATGCATGCATACTTGACATATGACAAATTTATCACTCTCAAAGGAGGTGAATTAAAAAAGTTACATGTTCCTGGAGTTGCTTTGAAGTATTATATGGAAGAGGACATGTACTTGTCTGATGAATTTTTTTTTTCTTTTTGTAATGTCACATTATCAATTTCAATGCTCCATTGTTTAACTAGCAAAAGACAAGCACCTATTTATCGTGTATTCAGTTTCATTCTGTGCAAGTACCAAACCTCCCATTATTGAAAATTTTCTCATGATGCATGTGAAATAGATGCACAGTTGATGGAGACACTAGTATTGTAGCATCAAGTGGGATTCGTTCTTGTTGGATGGATGTGGAACAAGCATTCTCAGGTTATGTTCACAATTTCTTGAAAGACCACAATGTGTTCCTGGTTAAACATTCTGCTAATCCTGTTTTGGAAATTTGGAGTGGAGATGGTGATTCCATTTCATATGCTAGTCTAAGATGTGTGTTGTGAAACTTCTTGTCTTCTCAGTAATGATATGCTAATCACTGAAATTATATCTTTGAATCTTCGAGAATGATGCTACTTCGCTGAAATCTGGGAAACAGGATTGAAATCTTGCAGAAAGCTATGAGATCATGGAGTTTTTGTGCAAAGTGATGCTTAGATTTCAAGTGGGGATGCCAGTGGAAAAGCAGGATATGTGGGTTGCTCTTTGGAAGTTAAGATGGTCAGAAGACTAGCCGATTGTTCTATTGTTGTGGAATTCAAGGTGTCTTGTTGTTGATTCGTTCAAATGGTTCCTCTTGGATGGTATGATTGAAGGCAGTCATTATAAGGAGACATTATTTAAATGTTCAATATCAGATATTTTCTTAAACGAGATTATTTGGCTTGATAAGCCTTCCAATTGGGATGATAAGCTTATCAGTTGATTGTCTGATGCGCTTGCAAATGTGAAACATAACGAACCAATGGTTAGCTCTGCAGACAAGGGAAAATTGAGGTCATTATGTCCTATTCAGCACCCATTGATTATGTTTCATAGAGATCTTGCTGCCATAGACATGTTCTCTGCTTCAAGGCAACTCTGGCTTGGTCCTGCTGGACCTGATGCAACAGGAGGATTGGTATATGTTAGATGCTAAAAGCATTGATCAGCAACCCAAAAATTTTGTACGAGTGCTTTGAGTCTTGCTGCTAGGCGTGTTGGGTTCATTACTTGAATAACAAGGGCAAGCTTCCCCAAAGTCCTTTGTTCCATCATGAGGAATGACAGCTTACCATAAAGAATACGAATACTTCCAGGTATGTACAGTCTCATAATGATCTCTATTCTTTTGTGTTTGTGAAATTTCTTCTGTATAATAAATGTCTGATTACTGTCTATTTTTCTTTCTTTATTTTAGAATAAATACTGAAGTGATGCCAAATCCAAAACAAATTGTGTTATGTACATTTTGGGTGGTTTTACTTGCTTGGTCATCTTGTCCTGTTGCTATGCTAATTCATCATTGTGCATTTAACATTATTGATTTTGTCTCTGCATTGCCATTATTGGATTTTTCATTATTTAAATTGTCTATCTCCACTCATAGTGATTTAATATTCACTAAAACAGTTAATCACCTAATTTAATTTGAGAACAGCAGTACAATTGTAATAGCATTTTTTACATATAAGAACCATTGAAATGTTGCCCATTTTCCACACACGCACAACCACCATCCCATTACAACCATGGCTGGTAGGGCAGGGTTTGGCATGAATTCGGTCTCTCCACAACAGCCTTCTTTGTTGTATTCCTTCTTCCCAACATCTGTAAATAGCACTGCAATATACCAACAGAATCTCTTCTCAGATTCCTCCAACTGTTAGAGCTAGCATCCAGATGCAGCTCGGAGGTACTGAAAGGCTATGCAAGCCCTATAGCCTCTTTAGGTGAGTCTCCCTTAACAACTTCCCAGTTGCCCATCACACCCTCTGTATGCTCACAACAGTGGTAAACACTGTTGTGGTTCCCTGTATACCACCAATGCCCAGCATCTGTCCCTTAGCCCACACCATGTACTTGCTGTTAAAAGTTTTTCCTGCAATGTGTATTGTTATATAGCACACCCCCATTTTGCACCTATGCTTTTCATAAATGGTATATGTCATAATAATTATATTTTGGAAATTTAATATATCTATTGTTGCTTACCACATGTTATACTGCCAACAACTCACCGCCTTCATGCTCACAACCCACCTTCACACTCCCTACATGGCACCCACATTTTTTTTATTATCTTTTGCACTGTGTATAGCCACAGCCTTCTTCACTAAACCACACAACAGTCATTCGCTATTATATATCTCCTTTTCATCAACTACATGTTTGTTGTAATAACAGTCATATTTTTTTTGGATCACCATGAAATTAAGCATCCTTTCTTTTGGATTTTATAGGGTCTGGTCCATATGTATGATAATACTTTATCTCATTCTCATATCACATGGGCATCATCATTTTTTTTTTGTGTGTGAATATAGGTATATATGTACTCTCTTCATGTAAATACTTCATATGTATATACATATACATATATATATATGTCTACATATATAAATGTATAGGTTCTTGATGTAATATCGTGTTTTTGATATTAACCCTGTTTTGCAGAAAACATATGGAATTGTTAAATTTCTTATCTAAATTAAGAATTTTATGATTCAAAGTTGCAATAAGTTAGGTATTGATAAGAATTCTTTACATTTCCAGTCTTAGATTAGAACATATGAGCATATCATAAATTTTCTGTTTCATGCCATTTTTTTCTTTATTTCTCGAAAATACACTAATGGGGAAACACAAATGGCACGTGCACCATTCTAATGAGAGGTAATTAATCCCAAGCAAATGACTCACATTGATGGCCATAGTCAAAATGTGGGCAATACTTAGAATTTTTATCTTTTATAGGATAACATTGGATCCACACTGGATCCCTCTTCAAAATCATCATATTTTTAAATATATATATATATATATATATTATATTATATATATATATATATATATATCTTCTTCTTTTATCAGGGTTTAACTTAAAATTAACTCAACATATATATCAATGGCCATAGTCAGGATATATTGAGAGTTAATTGCATTAAACTCTATAAAAGCACCAAAAATGTGTTTTATTCTTCATCTGAATTTAAATATGATTATTATGTAATACATTCAATGACCATGGTCAGGGATGTATCATATTTTCAATCTTATTTTAATTCACTTAAAGAATGAAATAAGAATTTTCAAATCCAATTTAAATTCTTTAAATTCATTCATCATTTAGGATGGAGTTGCACCATATTTTCAAACTTCCTTTTTCAAACTCCAAGTGATTTCTCAAATCAGTTCTTATTTTTAGATTCAAATTCAATTCTATCTCATTCCAAGATTCAAAATTCAATTTCAAAGTCCTAATTTGACTTTGAAAATTCACTTTTTTATTCAAACTTTAAATTCCAACCCAAATCAAATTTTAAAGTTCAAATCAACTTTGAAATTCCAAATTCATTTTCGGGATCCAATTTCAAATTCAATTTAACATCTCAAAATTCAAAGTTCAAATTTAACTTTGAAATTCCTGATTCATCTTCTAAATTTAAAACTCCAGCTTTAAATCAAGTTCATCCTTTATTTCTCATTGAATCTTGATTCTCAAATTCAAAATCAAAGTTTTGAGATTGATTCTGAATCTCAAGATTCGATTCTTTTCTAAAGTTTTAAAATCAATCTGGGTTTTCAAAACCCAGATCCATCTTCAAAAGTCCTATTTTGGGCTTCCTAAATCCAAAAATTAGAACCCAATTCTACTTCGGATCAAGATTTCATTCCATTTAGGATTCCAGATTTCTGATCCAACTTCGTTTTGGATCTCAGACTTCAGATCCAATTTCATTTAGGATTCCAAAATTCAACCTCATTTTATATCTCAGACTTCGGATCCAATTCCATTTAGGATCCTAGAAATCAACTTCATTTTTTTTTGGATCTCAGACTTTGGATCCAATTCCATTTAGGGTTCTAGAACTTCAACCTCATTTTGGGTTTCAGACTTCAGACCCAATTCAATTCCAGATCTCAGATTCAACTCAATCCTGGATCTCAAGCTTCAGATCCAGATTCTATTTAGAATTCCATACTTCAGATACAAATCCACTTAGGATGCCAGATTTCAAATCCAAGTCTATCTTGATTTCCAAATTCCTAAAAACCAATTCCATTTCTCATATCCCATCTTGATCTCTTAAACCCAAATTCTATTTGGATTTCTCAAATCTCATTATGATTTCAAACTTCAAATATAGAATTCAATTCCATTTCAAATATTCATTTCCTCTCCTAAATCCAGGTTCAAAATTCTAAATTCAAAGTCCATTTTTTGAAACTTCCTTTCTTTTCCTCTCAGCTTCAAAATCATTCTTTTCAAAGTCAAAGATTTATTCTCCCAAACTCTAATTTTTCCAAAAAAACTTAGAACTTCAAACATCTTTCCAAAATCTATCTCAAGTTCTAAGTTAGAAACCATTTCTTCACTCTATTATCAAATTCATCTCAAAAACACTTGGAGATTTCCAAATCATTTTTTAAAACGAGCATACATCCTTGCATTGCACAAGCATGATTCTTTGTGCATTTAGACTTAGAATAAATTCTTAGATAATGTTTTAGCAAAGCAAAAAGGCATAAATTTGACCCTTGGTTCGATTACCCCTGGTAAAGGCGCCAGGAACGGTCGAACCTCGTACCGACGAGCGAATCCCGTCTCCCAATTTTCCCGCAAATATTTCAATATGGAGGCGAGTAATTTTCAACAATATTTTCAAAATTAAGGTCAAGTGAGACCCCGCAAAAGAGTTCCTTCCTCTTCTCCCTTTTTCACATTCTCTTTTCTTTTCTATCTTTTATTCCCCTTCAAAAGAGGAACAGAGGTTAGAAAGGCGAAGAGAAAGGAAAAGAAGAACGAGAGGAAAAATTTTGCGATGATCACAGAAGTTAAAGCATCTAAATAATAAAATCCTTATGTCATTATTAGGTGAGTATACACAATAAAAAAATTTGATTTTTGGAATCAATTTTTTAAAATGGTTTCTTTGTTAAATCTTTGTACATATTACATTAAGAGAACTGCTACCATCACATCCAGAAATAAAAGTTGACTATGCATACAGTAATTGAAATTCAGAATTCAACTCATAATCGAATGTCCAATTAAATAGTCCTTTAAAAATTAAGAAATAAATCAAATTTAAATAAAGGAGCCCTTGAGATCATTGAAGACATCAGTGTACATAACCCCCTTCAGCTTTCTGCACTCACTCAGACCATCACATATTTCTTGAAAACATATTTATTTTGAAAGAATGAGACTTTAAAAAGTCTCAGTAAAATTCACATAGCTAATGTAAAGTACAACACCTAAAGCTTGCATGATATAAATATCTCAGAATTTTCATCAACTATCAACAAAGCAGATATAAAATTTCTATAAGCTATTCATGAATTCAAAATTTATAAGTATAGAATAACAGTCTTAAGCATGCAAACATCAACTCCAGATGAGAACAAGACATATATCAATGAGCATGAATTTACCAACTTTGAGGAACAAGAATGATTTGCAATAATATAAAGTAAAGTAAAGCAAAGTGAAATAAAGTAACATGAGCAAGTAATTTATGTTTTATCTTAATTTTTTTGTTGATCAAGCATGTATTTTGCATTTTATTCATTCAATTTTATTCATGATCTATTGAAAAATCGTGTTAAAAATCCAATCTTATCGATATTTTCGAGAAACTGTATTAAAATTAAAAATAAAAAAACCATGTTTTTAAATACTTTCCTACAATTTTCAATGCTTGATTTTGTTTAAGACATTTTAATTAGTGTTTTAATTAGCATAGAAGTGTTTAAATCATATTTTATTTGGTTTAAGAAAGGTACTTTTGTGAAACATGTTTTTCAAAAACACTATTGTGAAATTTTAAAATATATATTGGAGTCATCTAAAAAAATGTGTTACCCTAATTTTTTAGTGGTAGCACACATTTTTCCTTCTAGTAGCCCCCCCCCCCTCTCTCCTCTCTGCCTCCCCTTCTTCCTTTCTTCCCCTTTTTTGATCGAGTGGTTGCCTACCTCTTTCTTCTTGCTTCTTGTGCTTTTTAATCCTTCTTCTAAACCTCATCATTGTCGGTTCCTCACATCCCCTCTGTCAGAGAGAGAGCAGAGTTTGTTCAGTTTCATAGGTAAAAACCAACTCCTTCTTCTTCCCCATTTTACCGTAGTTTTAGTTTTTTTGCATTTCATAAACCATATCATTGCATATAGTCAATTTGATCAATGCATATTCATTATATATAGATTAGATTAATTTTAGTGTTATCATCGAAAAATAAATATATATATATATAAAAATAGAATAGTTTAATCTCTAGTCTTAGTTGAGTTCTTGGTTTCTATACCAAATTATTTTTTTATTTGAGTTGGTATGTGTAGTTAGACATTTTTTTTAATCATGTTATTGTCAGTAGGATAACAGAGTACTTCATGTTGGTAATTCTTTATGTTTGCTAGTTGTTTGAAGTATTACTTTTTTTGGTATTAGAATAGCATAGATTAATCGGTTAGATCAATAGTAGTTGCTAGTTTTCTTTATTCCTTCATTCAGCCAAGTAGTCTAGTTCTAATTTTACTTATTTATTTTTCAGCAGTTAATGTCATGATTTTTTTTTGTTACAATATTCAATATGTAAGTAATCGACTTCCATTAGCTAGCATTGTTTTTATTGTTTTTTATTTCTTTTACTACCGTCGAATTAGGGTAGGTAGTTAATTAGCCAATTTTTGTTTATTAAGTAGTTAATTAGAATAGTTAGCATAGGTCAGTGTTATTATTTTTATTAGACATAAAGTTTGTCCAGCATGTTGGTTATTGGTCATTTGTTTAATCGTTAGCTTTAATTGATTATTATGATTCATTTAGCATTGTTCCTTGTCTTTTGTTATTTATTGTTAGCTAGTTAACTTTATTCATTAGCTAGTTATTGTTAATCTTTATTATTTATTCATGTTAGATTAGTGATTAGTTATTCATATTAGTTTGATTCCTTTCTTGATTTTTAGTTACTTAGTTTCTTGTTCTTTTAGTTACATTGTTAGATTAGTTGTTATAGATTGGTTTAGTTCTTGTTAGTTAGTTAGTTTTGTTATTTTATATTTTAGTGTAGTGGTTAGTTTCATGTAGTTGGTTTATTTCATGATAGTTCAATTCACATTTTTATGATTTTTAGTTGAAACAAACACTAAATTTTTGTGAGTTTTGTGTTTTTTTTGTATTTCATCTTTTGATTCTTGCAGGAGAAGCGTTTAGACATGTGGTGAGCCCTTGAAAGTACCCCTAAAGACCCCTTTGAGGTCCCGAAAAAGTCCCCTCAAAAGACCCTTTAGGCTCTCAAAGAACCCCTCAGAGAGCTCTCAGAATAGAGAAAGGACAATAAGCAACTGAAGAAACACCAAGGGACTAAAAGCTGAGAGCACTGAAAACTCTTTACTTTTCCTTTTAGTATAGGTTTTTATTTGAGTTAATTCAATTAATTTGGGTTTGTAATAAGGCACTTATTATTATTTTTATTTGTTTGAGCCCTCTGCAAGGGTCGACTCTCATTTATTTAGTGAATTAATTTTTATTTTCCAGGCAATAAAAGTAGTTTAGCTTTTCTATGGAATACAAAGTATTTTTCCCGTTCTTTGAGTTTGACCCGGACTCCACCACTCATGCGATCCGGTTTTTATTATTTGATGCACGGTTTGCACAAACATTTTTACTAAAAATTTATTTTTAAAATGCTTTACTGAAAAAGTTGCATCACCGATCTACCTAGGTATGACGTAGACCAACCTAAAACAGAGTAACTAGCTCAGGTTTTTATTATGCTATGTTTTTTATTATGCCCAAATAGCCTCCTTAGTCGTATTCCCAAGGACGGAGCCCAAAACCATGAGAGGAAACGGCCGCTCTAAGAGAACTCTACTCGAGGGTGTGATGTCTGTGTCACAATGATGATCATGATCACTCACTTGTACTCTCATACATTTAAATCATTGCATCATTTTTATATGCATTCATAATTCTTATAAACAATAGGTCGAATCATATTTAGTCATTCGAGTGTGAAACACATGCACAACTTTCTAAGTAAATCTGTTAGATATTCATGATACACATTAATCATGATACATAGGTGTGATATATTAGAATCAGACAATCATAATACAATCATTTGTAACAAAACAATATAGGTGTGATGCGTCATTCACCTAATAAGTCAACCTAATCATTTGTGGGCATGATGTGTCATTCACCTATATGCTGACATAAGCGTCACAATCATAACCTCATATCAAAATCTAAAATCAATAAGGTTTTGATTATCGTATCTAAGTTCAACATATAATCATGCTACAACAGAAAAGTCAAATCTATAGATTCATAACTAGCTATCTCAATCAGCTTAGAAGATCATCACCATTTATCATAATATTTCATTTATTCATAATAAAGATTTACAAGATCCATGTCAGATCACCTGGTTTGGGAAATGTATGACATCATAAGGAGTTACCGCCCTAGACAAATGGCTTGTCTGGTCTTGGACAATGCACTTCCTTACAAAAATATACCATCTTCACGGGCTACCTGCTATTGGACAATGCACTTCCTCACAAGGACTTACCACTCTAGCCTGATTACCTAATGTGGTCATACACACCCTCCAAGAGAATCCTTTGGGAACAGTTTCTCAACGGGTATCATATACTGTGAAAACTACTATCATACATGCATCAATACAATTGATCACTCTCAAAGTCTATAGCCACCAACACAGGCACAAGCATGTATATAATAAATAAGCATTGCATCATACATCACTTCATATGGTATTAAAATTATAAAATCATACATTTAACCAAATAAGGTTACATAAACCATAGTTCACTATTGAACTTAGACATTTATTGCATGCATTCAAAATTTCACATCACGTGGCATTTAAATTATATCATACAGAAGAATATTATCCTATACATCAATCATCGCCACACAAAACATTCTATTTTTATAAATTGAACCTCGAAGCATATGTAAACAAAACATGAGTTTTGTGCATGCATACGTGAACATGCATATTTCATAATACAAAGCAACTAAACTTCAACATACATAACTCCTATGTAGTTCAAGTTATGCACACAAGATGAAAGTCATATATATATTATTTCACCACATAAATCAATATATCACCTTAAATATAATTGCATAAAAAAGTAGGTCAAAATCTCATTGACCAACATATGACACGACAATAGTAGTTATATGTGCACCATGTATCAAATTCATATAAACATACAAAACAACCTAGCATACACAAATCAAAGTATGACGGCACACATTGCGTACATATTACACATTCATAAGTGCACGGGCATTCAACTCACACATAGGTGTACCTGCAGCAAACACACTTCATATTCTGCTATATACAATCATGACAAGCATGATCTCCAAACAATAATCACAAGAGTCCTAGATATCCGCAACTAAGTGAAGTGTGTGAGCATGAAGGTGTTGCATACAATAAAATAAATTATTATGCGATACATTTACATCACGTATACTTATCATGGGTGTTTACTTGATATTTATTTCTCATTGCATTAAATTCAATGCATGCTGGCTTATAACCATAAACTTGACTTTCCCGATAAGAGCTCATATAAACCTTTATCGATCAAATTGATATGGCCGTAATTAATATCTTGACCTTTCAGTTCTCAAATCATATCAGACCTAATTAAAATATCTATGGTAGCATACACATTAAAGAACTCATTACAACTGGCATGTAACTAAAAACACAGGTCTTTTTCTCCTTATTCAAGCCCCCATAAGCTCAATCAAAAAGACCCACATATTTATAATTGTGTTCAATTGTAATCATGCTTAACAAAATGAATACGCATTACTTAAACTCAGTCCATGCCATACAAACTACCAACAATTCATATCTCAATGAAATATGTCGTTTAGAATCGATCAGAATAATATATTTGCAAAAAAATATGAAAGGAGTCATGTATTACACATACGATTCACAAAAAAATCCCAATCAGATCTTCCCAAATAGCTAGCTTATTAATCATGATACAATATGACATAAAATCCTAATAATATCAAATGCATGTCAAAAATATATCAAAATCATAAGTTTCTAACACGTTAATTAAAAACAAGTATACGTTGTTGAAACAAATTCGGATCTCTAGTAACCTAATTTTATAAAATCTCTTACAAATCACAAAGGGCATGTTCAATTGTGATATTTTTACCACGATTATCTCTATTTGTTAAGAATACAACCCAATAAACACTCAAAAACAATAAACAAAAAAATAATTAAAAATCATTTATGAAACCCTATTATGACAAAGTTTCTATCAAGAATCTGTAATCTGTAGGATGTTGATCAGATTAAGATATTTTTTAAAATTTATACATAATGTTTTTGACAAAACCCTTTTTATACAGTCTGTTATCATGTATTAAGATTCACTAAAAAACTTTTATAAAATATTTGGAGTCATTTTTCAAGGGCGTTTACAACTTTTATCAAAGATGGGTCAAAACCATCCTTTAAATAGGGCCAAAAATTAGAGCTTTGTTAAAACAGGCATAACTTCAACAATATGGATCCAAAATGAGTGAAACAAGATTCTAAATTTAAGATCAAGATGTGTAGATGATCGTAGTAATTTTATTTTAATTTGTCAGACCGGTATTCATAGAGTTGTTAAATTTTTTTTTAAACTGGTTGGAAAAAATTTATCACACATCATAGCTTTAGGTTTCTCAGAAAATGATTTTGTAAAAACCTTTTTAAAAATTATAAAACCTTTAGAATATTATTATTTATTATTTGATCTAACTTAATACAGGTTAAAACATGAATAACACCACAAAGAATCATATGATGATTAGATCTAATATGAAATAATAACAAAGCCCTAATTTTGCATGTTTCTCAAAATTATTTTTAAGGAAAACTCATTATTTCGATTTTTCGATCCAAGAAACAGCTTCTTCAACCATGAAAACATAAAGAACAGATCAAGAATATATTTAAAGTTACTGAAAATCAAAATAATCAAATCATACATGCTCCAAGTGCATAAAGAACATCGGCTATGAAAATCTTACATGTCTACGATCGATTTTCACGGTTAAAATGGATAAACGAACTACCCAACTCCTATTCCACCACCACCAAATGACTAAGTACATGTCTAATGGTTGTACAAGAGTTCTTTAGACCTCCTAAAGGTTTTGGAGAAGAGAAGAAACCAAAAACAAAAGGAAAAAAAAGAGAAAGAAAGAGAGAGAACTAACATTGTTAATCATTCTCATGAGGGCCTCTATTTATAGATGAGCTTAGACAAGAGTCTCATCTTTAATATAAGAAGTTAATAGTTATTTGTTTTTTATTAATAAAATAAAAAAATTAAATTATGGTACCTAATAGATTAAATTTTGAAATTACTTAAGCTATAAAAGAAAAGTTGGGACTTCTTACCCTAGCTTGGGATCTAGTGATACGGTAACCTTCTGAGAGGCCTATAGACTCAAAGACTCATTAGAATTAGACATTTAAATAGTCAATTTGATAGCTCTCAAAACGTAGATCTTCATGAGAGTCTTAGATTTATACGTGCACACACGAATTGACAATAAAATTTAGTCAATATCGAAAAATGTTAATTTTCAACTTATAATTAGGCATGAACTTTGGTTGATAATAAAACACTCAAATCAACACCAATTTCGGCATATAGATAGTCAATTTTGATGCCCTCAAAATGAGGAACATCAAGGTTAAATTCAATTTAATAGGTAACGCACTGAATGGCTAAAATTTCTATCAAAACAATATTGATGGTGTTCGGAGTGTTCGATGCTATGGGTCTAATCCAATAAGATTAGATCTAAATCCAAAATCCATAATCTAAAAATATACAAATTATTTATTTTCTTTTTTCGTTCACATATTTTAGTTTTTTTAACTATTCTTAAAATAATCTTCATAACTTGAGACAAAGGTTATAATTAATCAAAATCAAGAATATCAAGAATATCAAGAAAATTAAGAATTCGTGATTATAGTCATGAATGCACTGATAATTTATCGTTTATTTATTAATTATCAAGAAAATCTTGGGTTTTACAGTTAGTATATGTAGTGAGACTTCATCTCACGACATGGGGTCGTAGTCCACCCAAGCTCTCAATAGAGCACTAATGCCTTTCACAATTAGTTTATTTATCACATAAGTCAAGAGATGTTCATCATGCCTCCTTTCATCAATTCATAGCATAACAGTTTAGATGCGAATATCATTTTATGTAGGCATCATACTCATATAGAGACAACTCATAAGAAATATAAACATCAAAATCACTCGCCTTTATGCAACATACGCTACTTATGCATGTATATGTTATATGCATTTTCTTTTTCGCCTAATCTTTTATTTTGTAGGCAATATAGCACACTATCACACAAGTGTTATATAATTTGCACTCGGCCTTTGCATGGCCATTCACATATTGATATCAAGCATAAGTGTGTTATTCTATGTTAATGTGCAATGTCACATTCATGAGCATATGTACATAAAGTTTGGCAAATCTTCTAAGAATTTTCGCCGCATTGTCGCCTAGCTTTTGCCATAGACTTTGTAGGGTTTGGTCATGCTTCTTGTACATGTATAAACTTGTGAATTCTTTTAAATTTCATTGACTAAAGTCTTGTCACGTCCCAAAATCCCAACTTGGAAAATCCTTAGATTTTTAGAGTAATTTTTTTTTTAAACATTGCGCAAAGCAGAAAATCAAAATGGGAAAAGAGTTGAAAATTCTGAGCAAATTATAGGAAAAATCAACAAGTAGAAACAACACATTGTCATTGGTTTACAAAATGAGATTGAAAGATTTACAATTTATTTCTTTATAAATTGTCTCTCAAAAAGATGAGACATTTCCCCAAATAATTGCCTGAATCGTGAGAAGTCTAGAAGTGTGGGATCCAATCCTCACAGCACATCGAGCCTCGTCGCATAACCTATCAATCACCTGTATCCCCATAAAACGGGGTCAGACCTCTTGCGAGGTGGTGAGATAAATCATTCACAATATACCATTTTCAGGAAAGCATGAACAAGATAGAAATTAGGACATGGTTCGAAAGTACGTAGCAGAACTATGTCTAACAAGATGGAACTGTTAAAAACATGCAACCAAAGTATATGTGCAAGTGAGCATATATGTGCATCGTGTGATGAGTACGAGAACTAGCAAGTGT
This sequence comes from Nuphar pumila, assembly GCF_984573655.1. NCBI lineage: Eukaryota > Viridiplantae > Streptophyta > Magnoliopsida > Nymphaeales > Nymphaeaceae > Nuphar > Nuphar pumila. Next base: position 56,052,925 of record NC_143249.1, read on the forward strand.
AGCAATACAAAGCTATGTGCATCGTGATGAGACAGTTAGAAACATTTAACCAAGGTAAGGTGTCTCTAGAAGCGTATCACAAGATATGTACTAAGAAGAAAAGCACAAGTAACTACACATTCCTATCATAAAGAAACAAGTGTAACTGGTAAGTATGTGATAGTTTTCTCTTGCTTACTTGTTATCGACGCAAAATTTTTACCCCGTCTTCCCTTCCTTACGGAAGAGAGAGGGAAATGCTTCCGCGATTCAAACTTGACCGGATTTTGGAAATTGTTTTGAAATACTCGCCTCCATTTTGAAAATTGTGGGAAAATCAATGGGATGGGGCTCGACCTATCGGTACGAGGTTCGACCGTTCCTGCCGCCTTTAACAAGGGTAATTGAACCAAGGACCAAAATTGTGCTTGACTTAGTGAAATTATCGAAATCGTATTCTATCCTAAAGGCACAGAGAATTCAAGCATGTGCTATGAGATTTGGTAAAATATAAGTTGGAAAACTATGATGTATGCTTAGAAAATATTTGGAGTTGAAAAGCATTTCTCAGGAAAAGATGGAATCAATCTCTCAGGAAAAACTCAGACGAAGAAGGTTTGAAAATCTAGGGAAAGTTTATAAAGACTTAGAAAATCTTGAAGAAGTGAGAATCTTGAGAAAATCTTGAGAAATTTTATAAAGATCTGGAAAATCATGAAGAAATGATACTCTCAAGAAAATTTTGAGAAAGTTATAAAGACTTGGAAAACTATGAAGAAATGATAATCTCGGGAAAAGTTTGAGAAAGTTTAGAAAGACTTAGAAAACCATGAAGAAATGAGAATCTCAGGAAAATGGAAGGAATTCTTGAGAAAAGATGGACATTTGAGAAGGAAAGCACTTGTTGGGAAAACTGGGATTTTGAGAATTTTCTTAGTAAAATGCAAGAAAATTTTGTAGAAAAAATCATTGGAGAAGGAAATTCAGAACTTAGGAAATTGAAATCCTGAGAATCTGGTTTTTTGAAATATCTGAAAATCAATTTGTATTCTTGAGAAAATGAGAAATTCCTTTGAAAAGAATCTTAAGGAAATAACTTTTAATGAAAGGGTTCCTTGTGTGAAATTGGAAATTGTTTTGCAAACGGTTCACAGAGACGCGAGTCCCTTCAAACTCTCCCTGAAAAGGGGCTAAGTGAACGAATTGGATAGCATGCGAAAAGAACAAGCTCCCTCGAACTCTTCCTAAAAAGGGTCTCTCGCAAGAGAAAATGATTGAAATTGGATATTGAGATTGAAAGACCCAAAGGTCGAAATTGGAAACTGGAAAATTGGTTGTTGGAAATTGAATGACCCGATGGTCGAAATTGGATGACCTGACGGTCGAAGTTGAGAATTGGTTGGCCAAAGGGTCGAAATTGTGTGACTCGAAAGTCGAAATTGAGAATTGAGTGACCTAAAGGTCAAAATTTGGAAATGGATTTACCCAAAGGTTGAAGATTGGAAATTGATTGACCCGAAGGTCGAAAATTGGAAATTTGTTGACCCAAAGGTCGAAATTGGAAATTGGTTGACCCAAAGGTCGAAATTGTGTGACCCGAAGGTCGAAATTTGGAAATTGGATGACCTGAGGGTCAAAAATTTGGAGAATTTCCTGATTTGAAGATTTAAATTGGAATTTGGAGGGCAAAATATCAAACGTGAGCAGTTGACAGAACCTGAGGCTCAACAAAGGAGGATGATGCGTTCGAGTCAGAGCTCGAATAAAATAAAGAGGTCACAAGTCGAAACCCGGATCAACAAAAGAAAATGAAGGGCTTGAATCAGAGCTCGAATGATGTAAAGAGATCACGAGTCGGAACCCGGTTCAACAAAAGAAAAATGAAGAGTTTGAGTCAAGGCTCGAGTGAATAAAGAGATCTCGAGTCGGAACCCGGACCAATAAATGAAGATAAAGAGCTCAAATCTGAGCTCGAATAAGATAATGAGATCACGAGTCAGAACCCGGATCCACAAAAGAAAATAAAGAGCTCGCCTCTGAGCTCGAGTGAATAAAGAGATCTCGAGTCGGAACCCGGATCAACAAAAGAAAATGGAGAGCTCGAATCAGAGCTCGAGTGATGTAGGGAGATCACGAGTCGGAACCCAGATCAACAAAGGAAAAATGGAAGGCTCGAATCAGAGCTCAAATGAGATAATGAGATCACGAGTCGGAACCCGGATCAACAAAGGAAAATGAAGTGCTTGAATTAGAGCTTGGATAAGATAAAGAGATCTCGAGTCGGAACCCGGATCAACAAAAGAAAATGATAAACTCGATTCAGGGTTCGAGTAAGGTAATGAGATCACGAGTCGGAACCCGGATCAACAAAAGAAAATAAAGAGCTTGAGTCAGGGCTCGAACAAGGTATAGAGATCACGAGTCGGAACTCGGATCAACAAAAGAAGATGAAGAGCTCGAGTCAGGGCTCGAACAAGGTATAGAGATCACGAGTCGGAACTCGGATCAACAAAAGAAGATGAAGAGCTCGAGTCAGGGCTCGAACAAGGTAATGAGATCACAAGTCGGAACTCGGATCAACAAAAGAAAATGAAGGGCTCGAGTCGAGGCTCGAGTAAATAGAAAGATCTCGAGTCGGAACTCGGATCAACAAAAGAAAAATATGGACCAACTTGAAAGTTGGAGTTTGAAAGAAAAGAAGCTTGGATCAGAATTCAGATCTTCAGAGGGGAACCCGGTTGGGGCTCAAAAATTTGCAAATTGTCGGTGCGGGAAGAGGATTCTATCTGAAGAACAAAGATGGTAAACTGGAATCAAAGATCGATGATTAGGATGAGAAATCATTCATGGCCTCAAGATTTATCCCTTTTCCTAAATGGGAAGTGAATTGAGTGCATAATTAGTGCCAATGACATGCACATGCACATGAAAATGCAAATGAAGTGCAAATGAATGGTGAGGGATTTTATTTGATCCTACCTGCATACAGAATGTTTGAAAACAAATTTTCAAAAAGATGCCCCAGTGTAATGGGGAAGTGAGAATAACAGAACAATCAAAAGAAGAATGTCACAAGTAAACGAGAAAAATTGATGATTTTATTGATGCCTTAAAAGGGATGACAACAGGAAAACAACTAGGACTATATCATCCTGACAAAAAATAAATAGGACAAAATGAGAAGGCATTGGCATTGGCATTGGTATTGTCATTCTTTCGAGTGATCTGGAAAAGGCTTGGTTAGGACTGCAACTCATCCCTCTCTTTCTTCCGGCACCAAAATCCCTTGATCGATGTAGTCCTGTATAATATTTTTGAGAACGAAGCAATATTCAGTATCGTGCCCCATTGCTCGATGGAACTTGCAGAAACAATCTTTCCATTTCCCCATGGTGACGGTAGGATCCACAATCCTTGGAAGTTTGATCATATCCTTCGCGAGCAGATATCCAAGAATTTCTTCGATTGGCTGACCTAAAGAAGTAAACTCGCGATCATAACTCCAACCATCACGCTTTATCTTCTTCGGATTGCTGGATTTCTGTTGAATGTTGACTCCTTTGACTTCTTTCTGGGAATTGGACTGAACTTGCTTCGTTAGGGCTACTGGATGTTCTTCTTCTCTGCCTCTAACAAAGAGGTTCTTATCAATACAGTCTTGCACAATGTTTTTGAGGACAAAACAATGATCAATGTCATGCCCTACTGCCCGATGGAATTTGCAAAACTGGTTCAAGAATCTTCCCATGATGGTGGGAGGGTCTGTGGCTTTTGAGAGCCGGACTAATCCCTTGATCAACATGTATTCAAGGACTTCGTCGAGTGGCTCGTCTATAGGAGTGAAATCTCGATCGCCGCTCCAGTTTCCGCGCTTTGGCTTTCCTTGATTTTTTTCCTTTTGCTGAGGGCTGGATTGAAAAGGTCTATTCTGGATTCTAGAATACTTTCCTTTCAGATCTGTAGACTCTTCTAACTTGCTGCTCTTACTACCTCTGTTTTTGTTGTTGCTGGGTTTAGAACTGGTTGCCCTGTTGTGGTCTCCAATGATGCTCATAGGGATGGTGATGGACGCCTCTTCTTTAACAGGAACTTTTCCGAAATTGGCTTCAGCTTGCTTGGATAATATCTCAATCATCATTCTTTTGAACAACCGATATATGGCGGGATCAATCTCCTCCTTGATGGCCTGAGCTCCCTCTTTGACAAACTTTATGGAATCCATTTCTCACTCACTGTCTGTAACTAATGTGCTGAAGTAGCGCGGCCTTTGATCTTGTCAGGATCACACAATTATGCCAATGCCCTCTGCAGAACCACATGGGATGTTTAGCATGATGGGAAAAAGAATTTTGAAACCAACACTCTTGAGGGAAAACAAATGATGGGATTGGAAGGACATGTCAAAACTTTTGGATAAAATTTGGAAGATATACTGGAAGATATGGAAAAGTTTTTGAAGATATAAGCAAAATTTGAAATTTCAAAAATTTGCAGGCAGGATTGGAATAAGGCTGGAAATTCGAGATCCAGTAGAACGGGAGAAGGAAAAGTCACCTGGAGTTTTGAAAGAAATGAGATATTTGAGAAAATTATCCAGGGTTTGAGAAAATAAAGGGAAAAAGGCGAAAAATATGGGTATTTGAAAATATTTTTGGGAAAATGTAAGGAAATAGAGGTAACATACAAACAATCACATCCTGCACAAACATTCATGCACATACAACACTCCCTAAAAGGCTGACTCTAGATGCATTATTTTGAAAACAGCTGTAGGACCCTGTTATTGTCGCAAAATTTTTCCCATCTTCCCTTCCTTGCGGAAGAGAGATGGAATGGCTTTCGCGATTCAAACTTGACCGGATTTTGGAAATTGTTTTGAAATACTCGCCTCCGTTTTAAAAATTGCGGGAAAATCCATGGGATGGGGCTCGACCTGTCGGTACGAGGTTCGACCGTTCCTACCGCCTTTAACAGGGGTAATCGAACCAAGGACCAAAAATTGTGCTTGACGTAGTGAAATTACCGAAATCATGTTCTATCCTAAATGCACAGAGAATTCAGGCATGTGCTATGAGAATTTTGGAAGATGTAAATTGGAAAATATGATGTATGCTTAGAAAATATTTGAAGTTGAAAAGTATTTCTCAGGAAAAAGATGGAAATCAATCTCTCAGGAAACTCAGGCGAAGAAGGTTTGAAAATCTCAGGAAAGTTTATAAAGACTTAGAAAATCTTGAAGAGATGAGAATTTCAAGAAAATCTTGAGAAAGTTTATAAAGTCTTTGGAAAACCATGAATAAATGAGAATCTCAAGAAAATTTTGAGAAAGTTTAGAAAGACTTAGAAAACCATGAAAAAATAAGAATCTCAGGAAAATGAAGGAATTCTTGAGAAAAGATGATCATTTGAAAAGAAAAACACTTATCAGGAAAACTTGGATTTTGAGAATTTTCTTAAGAAAATGATAGAAAATTTATAGGAAAGATTCGTTGGAGAAGGAAATTCAAAACTTAGGAAATTGAAATCCTGAGAATCTGGTTTTTTGAAATATCTGAAAATCAACTTGGATTCTTGAGAAAGATGAGAAATTCCTTTTGAAAAGAATCTTAGGAAAATAACATTCCAAGAAAAATCATATGAAAACTTTGATTTGGAAAATCCAACTTCGAATATCATCATAGTTTCTTGAGAAAATCGATTCCATGAAGTGAAAATCTTTTGAGAAAATCATGAGAAAAACAAATGATGCAGATGATGTGAATGACTGACTGCACTTTTGAAAAGATTTCTGAAAATTTTATTGGAAAATGTGGATTAAGCCAAAGTAAATCCTTCCTATATTCTGACTGTGGCCATGAATATATTCAGGGTTTATTTGAGTTAATTCACAATATTTGGAAGACATTGGAAATATGAGGTGCATTTTCAAGATAGCCTAAGAGTGTAGGCTCAGTGTGACTGGTAGAAAGATGATGGATCTGGGTCTCGCCCATATTCCGACTAGGGCCGTAAATATGGACTCCACCGAGTTCATCAACTCTCTAAGAGTTGGTGCACGTGCCATTCGTGTTCATCCACGGTGAATTTGGAAAATTGAGATGTATGCATCATAGAATCAAGATATTACTGAAATCAAACTATATGAGATGCGGCCTAATCTAAGCAGTAAAAGTAAATCTTATTCCAAGGTTTACATTGGATTATTACATTTCATAACATAAAAAAAAATGAAATGGAGCCAAGGAATCAGCATCTTCTAGATTTTTCTGCAAAATGGGTTAATACGAGAAATAGAAATACAAAGTAGGCAAAGGAATTGAAAACCTCACATTTACACTAAACTGCATACGATTACACCTATGCTAATGATGAAATGTATATACAATGACCAAAGTTTATGCGTATGCTAAGTAAGGGATTTTCAGGACCATGCTTAAGGATATCACTTATGCTAAAGGAGAAATGTGTAGGTCATGATAGATTGGAGGCAAATGCCATGAAATAACATATATAGGTGATAAAGGGATCATGCAATTGCGAAGGAAAGTACTTTTTTACAAAAAAAAAAAAAGGGCTATGGAGTGAGTATCATGGTCATACAGATTTTAACACACCTTAAGTTGTCGCAGTAATTCCATGGACTACTTTTTAATGACACTCGGCTAATATCTTGCAGTCCTATGGTTTACAACGACTTGATATATTAAAAGCATAACTCTGCAACTGTCCTCAATGGCTTCAGTAAATATACTATGCTGCACAGAGGTGATTACTTGACAAAGTGACAGGTTGTATGAGTATGGTGCAATAAAAATATAAAATCCTAAACAGGGTTGCAAAGGTGATGGCAAGAGGCAATGTGAATTTACATAAGCAAATATGCTATGAATGCTGAGTATGCAGAGGAAATGTAAGGGTGATGATATCATTATGTAATGCTGAAAATGAATGGCAAAAGTGATGCATAGAGTGAAGAGGATGTTAAGTGAAAGGCTATCAAGAGACCCAGTAATGCTACCAAGGATGTGTTATTAAGAATTTTAATGACATACTGTAAAATAGAATGGGTTGCTATAGGGACATTTAGTGATCGGCAACATGGACAGTAAGATGCAAAATTTTAACATAAGGACATATAAAATACAGAAAACGTGAGTGCAACATACATAAGAGGACGATATAATGTAGACGATATGGAAATATGGTATAATACAGATAAATCGATAACTGCAAATGGTCTTCAAGTGTTACGAGAATTGCACAGAGAAGAAAATTTATGAAAATTCTGCAAAACAGAGATTGCTTCTATACCTATCATATGCAAGCCTATTCAATAAAGAGGGTAACCAAAGTATGGAATAACACCATATATATCTAAAATGTGGCGCTATACAGATGAAGCAAATTATATGTGATACGAACTGCTAAAACCAAATAATACATATGTACCAGCAGAGAAAGATGATATATGTTAGAGAACATTCAACATAGGAATGATGTAGAAATCTAAAGTAAAACATACAAAATGGTAATCGTAGATCCACAATATCCAAATTAACAGGACGCTAAAGCAAAACCTGATGCAAAAATCTGATTATAAGTGAGGTAAAACTTAGTGAATCATAAGAACAAACACAATTGGTAGGACAAATCAGATGCAGAAAAAAAAAAAAACATAAGGAATATGCAGAAGATGAGAGGTATATAATCCGATGATGAAAAAGATGTAGCCTAGTAAAGGCCCAAAATTTTATTGCAACAAATACAGATCGATGTAGCTATGAGCCGATCAATCGTGTATGTTATGCTTAAAAAAAAAATCAAAAGGGGAGATGAAACAAGAGGTCAATATGAAGAAAATACAGAGAGAGAGAGTGTCTTTACCTTGGTTTGGGTGGGATTGAGAAGAAAAGGAAAAGGAAAACTGTGCACTCCTCGACTGCTCCTTGAAAACTTTGTTGAAGAAACTGGAAGAAGGAAAAGATGAGGGCAAGCAGAAGGATGGTATGGTGGGAGGATGAAGACGTGGCTGGGGCTGGAGGCTGAAATGGTGGATGATGGGCAGCTTGCTACTGGGGCTTTTGCTGGACTGAAATGGATGAAAACGCTGGGCTGAAGATGGATGTCCGGCAGTTGGCTGAAGAAGATGAAGACTGGGTGGTGTTTTCTTCTGCAGGTGGGCTGAAGGCAGGATGAAGATGGCTAGAGGTGGCTCTCCTGCGGTTGGAGCTGAAGAAGAACCGGATGTTGATGGTGCTGAAGGCTGGAGATGGTTCTTGATCCCCCCCAAATGGCTGGGGCTGAATCAAAAAAAAAAAATGGGGAAAGCCAGCACACGTCCAGGATGAAATCCCTGCAGAAATCCCCAAAAGAAAAACCGTCAATCCCCCCCCTTTTTCGTGAATCCTTTGCCCCTTTTTAAAAAGAAACTTTCCCCTCTTAAAAAAAAAACGCAGGTTTTCCTTTCCGTTACCCTTTTCTTTTCCTTTTTTTTTTTTTGAAAACTTTTTGAAAGTTTTGTAACCGAATTTTTAAAACTTGCTATTTTTTAAAAAAAAAGCGCATCTTGGGTTTTTTCAAAACTTTGCTTCATTTACCTAAGTTTTAGGTAAATTTATTATATTATATATATTTTTTTTTTTGGAAGTTCGGTTGTGCCACTTTAAGGCTGCCTCTAAAAAAAAAAAAAAATTATTAAAACAAATAAAATAAAAAGGAAATAAATGAGAGGCTTTTATGGAAATGCCACCTCAATTCACTTTTAAAATCCTTTTGAAAATAAAGCTTTATTTTGTTTTTGCAAATCTTTTATTTTCAAGTGGGGTGCCACATGTGTGTGGGCCCACTAACTAAAAATGAATAATATTGAAAAAAAATAAAAAAAGAAAATTTGCAAATTGGTATGGATTTCGGGTGGGTCCCGCTCCATTTATTTGAAGATACGAGATAAAACCTTATTTGTTTTTTTTTTTTTTCAAGAATTTGGAAAAATTGGGTTTTCAGGGCAAAAATATGGATAAATGTAAAAACAAAATTTGTAAAGAGATTTAAAATCTTTTGCAAAAATAGTTTTGAGATAAAATCTTTAAAATCAATATCCAAATATCCAGATTGTTTTGTTGAGAAAATTTTTGTAATTCAAAGTCCTGGGGGTAAAATGGGAAAATTTGGTAGTTTTGAATACCCAGGGTTTTAAAAATCAATAAAAAGTTTAAACATCAAATCTGGATGGATAATTTTGCAAATCAGGAGTTCTGGATCTCAAACTGATATGCTATGTAATGAAATGATGCAAAGTGTTCATGCAATGCGATGCAAAGACATGTTTCAGTGAAATGTCACTCTGAGCTCTGACTTGAAAATTCTAACTTTTGTCCAGAAAGAGGATTTTGAAATTTTGCAATTTGAAGATGTCTCTGAACCTAAATAAAGAAATTTTGAGGCTCAAGAATGAGATTTAGGACTTTCTTCAAGGTTCAATCTTGGAAAATGACTATTTTGCCCTTCATTGCTTCTAGAGAATTGACACGTGCCGATTGAGGGCGATGTCGAGAGGGTGAGTGAAAATTTGGGGTGTTTACAGATGCCCCTCTTTGCTACTAAGCCGGCTTATGGCCGAGCTTAGTGGCAAAGAAAACACACCAAATTTGGGCTATATAAAAAAAATGCCCCAGTTAGAAGGATCTGACTGGGTGTGAGGAAATTAGCCCGAGGAAAATGGTAGATATGAAGCGAAGAATGGAGAGAAAAGACTCACTCTGTGAGAGTGAAATTCAGGTTTATGCCCTTAACCTGGATGGGACAGAAATATCTCGTATGGAACAAAGCTCAGGTTTCAACCCTTGACCTGATTGGGGAATGGAATATCTCATCGAAGTGAGACTCAGGTTTGCACCCTTAACCTGATTGGGCGAAAAATGAAATACCTCTTTGAATGAGGCTCAGGTTTATACCCTTATCCTGATCGGGTGGAAAATGGATGGAATCCTCGAAAGAAGAGACCATGATGGAACCTTCGGATTTTGCACAATAAATCCGACAGGGGTTTTGCAAAAGGAAAGAAAATGGGGTCCCTAAAGCTTGAAAAAGGATTGATTTTGGGTGTCTCATTGCTGAGACTAAATAGCTTTTGAAATTACCTTTTGCGACAAATGATTGTTGGTTCGACCTCGAACCGAAATGGGACTGTCTATGATGGGACAGTGGGGACACAGGGAAGTGTGCAATCTGAGAGTTCATGCTCTCAAAGAAGGGAAGGAATCAAGTCCTTCAGAGGGATTAAAATTGGTGTCAGGATGCATCGAAAACGAACATCAAGCTCTCGCTTCACGTCAGGATGACTAGAAAATATTGTCAAAATGTTGGAAATTTTGCTGTTGATTCGAAATTTTTGAAAATGTTGCACATTGTTGCAAAGATATTCTTTCTTTTTTACCCAAAGTATTACCTCCAAACAAGGTTCACTTCGTAGAATCGAGACTTGAAATCCAAATTGCTTGCAATTGACCTTCTTCAAGGAAGCTATCAATTTCCTTGATATGAACAAGAAAGAGAATTTGATATTGTGAAAGCAGTTGATGAAAGAGTATTGATAATAGAATTTCACAAGATTAAAGAGGATTCTTGATAGATTTGGCAGTTTGATATCCTGAGAGCTTCTCTCTTGATAATCTTTCTGCACTCTTTTGGGCCTCTTTGGTGTTTTGGCTATATTCTCCTTCATTTTGGAGATGTTCTGACTTTCTCTCTGTCTCTTTTTCCTTTCTTGCTCTCTTTTGGGAAGGGTACGTCACAAACTCCTTCAACTTGGAGATGTTTCGATCCTTCTTTGACGATATTGGCTTCTTGGCTAGAGATCTTTGGATGATAGCTGAAATTAAATATCTTTTAGGGATTGTCGAGAGGTTCATCGCATCTGCCTTCATCTTGACAGTGCTTTGGACCTTCCCTGGAAGGATCCGTCACAAACTCCGTCATCTTGGAGATGTTTCGAATCTTCTTTGGCCCCGGGGGTCTACTCGCCTAATTCGCCTTCATCTTGACGACAGGTGAGAGATCCCTTTTGCGGATACTTAATTGCAGCTTAGATGATTCTGAGGAGACAAGGCTTGGGTAAATGCTCTCTTTTCTAGCACTCAGGATATTTCAACTGCCTCGTCTTTACAAGAATAGCCTTTAAAGATGCGCCATTGACTGCGATCAATATCGATCATCCATGGCTTTGCAAAACATTGAATTTTCTTTGCTGGCCATATCGAGGATTTATCCTTCATCCTTTTGGCTGGCCGATAGAAAGAATTTGAGTTTTGAATCGCTTTTCGCGAAAGCTTCACTCTTTTGGAAATGATGCTGAAGGTAAACTGAAATAAAGATTTGTGCAATAAAGATTCTGAAATCAACAATTGATTGACAAATTGACAAAATTTTCTTGAAATCCTTGGTGAAAGTGAGTATTTGAAGTCCGGTTCAACACATCCGTGACGAAGATTCTCCTCTCTTTTTCCCCAAAAAGAGAGACTCAGGCTTGGCCCTTACCTGAATGGGAAATGGGAAATACTCCTCTCTTCCCTGAAGAGGAGGTGTTTGCAAAACGAACTTTCGAAGAGAAATTGAGCTTTCGTCAAAGCTCCCTAATATTAGGCTTCTCTTATGGAAAGGGGGCCGAAAATAGTGAGGTCTGAAAATTGGGTCATGAAAGGAACGAGTCCATCACACTCTCCCTGCAAAGAGGGTCTTTCATGACGAAAATGGCCTAGTATGAAATTGGGGGGTCACAAGAAAAGCGAGTCTCCGTCAAGCCTCTCCCTTTAAAAGGGTTTCTTGTGTGAAATTGGAAATTGTTTTGCAAACGGTTCACAAAGACGCGAGTCCCTTCAAACTCTCCCTGAAAAGGGGCTAAGTGAACGAGTTGGATAGCATGCAAAAAGAATGAGCTCCCTCGAACTCTCCCTAAAAAGGGTCTCTCGCAAGAGAAAATGATTGAAATTAGATATTGAGATTGATTGACCCGAAGGTCAAAGTTGGATGACCTGACGGTCGAAATTGAGAATTGGTTGACCAAAAGATCGAAATTATGTGACTCGAAGGTCGAAATTTGGAAATTGAGTGACCCGAAGGTCGAAATTTGAGAATTGGAATTTGAAATTGAAAATTGGGTGACTCTGGGGTCAAAATTGGGAATTGAATGACCTAACGGTCGAAATTGAGAATTGATTGACCCGAAGGTCGAAAATTTGGAATTGGTTAACCGAAAGGTCGAAATTTCAGAAATTGGGCGACCCAACAGATCAAAAATTGATTGACCCGAAAGTTGAAGGTAGGAAATTGATTGACCCGAAGGTCAAAATTGGAAATTGGTATTTGAAATTGAGAATTGAAAATTGGGTGACCCAGAGGTCGAAATTGGAGAATTGCCTGATTTGAATATTTAAATTGGAATTTAGAGGGCAAAACATCGAATTTTGAGCAACTGACAGACTCTGATGATCGAAATAACTTGGATAAACAAATGAGAATAATGAATTCGAGTCAAAGCTCGAATGAAATACAGAGATCACGAGTCGGAACCCGGATCAACCAATGAAAATGATTTGAAATAAAACCCGAGTCGGAACTCGGTTTTCTGAAAAATTGGGATTTTAAAAATGTGCCAGTTTGAGTACTGGATTTTGGAATAATACCAGTCCGAGCGCTGGGTTTTTGGTTCAGTATTGGTGATGACCTTTTGATTTTGAATCGTTAGGAATTGTGATGGGACTGTTTGTTGAAATCTCAATACTGACTGGATTGTTGTTCATGCAGTTGAATGCAAATGAATATGAATTGATGCCTATGAATGCACAAGTGCATGAAATGAGAAATTTGTTTATCCTGCCTGCATACAGAACAAAAATTTAAAAATGCCCCCAGTGTAACTGGGAAAGAAGGTTGGATCATTATCTGAAGGAAACAGGAAGGATTTACAAGAGAAGAATAAATGTTTCAAGTATAAAACTTTTTCAAATGTCGCGCGTTAATAGGATCTGGCAATTCTACCCCATCGGCATTGATGAGCCGATATGCGTTGCGGGGTAATGCTTCTTTGACGACATATGGGCCTTCCCAATTTGGCGACCATTTACCGCCAGGATGATGCTTGAGATAAGCTGTGGATCGAAGCACTAACTCATTGACTTTGAATCTTCTTTCGATGACCGACTTCGCATATTGCCTGGCTACTCTCTGGCGATAAGATTGAGCATGCTCTGCTGCTTTTAACCTTCTCTCGTCGAGTAAGTCTAACTGTACCAGTCGCTGCTGCTGGCATTGATCAAGGGGTAATTGCAGAAGCGATGCAAATTTCAAAGCGGGCTTTTGAACGTGTAGCGGCAACACTACTTCTGTTCCATAGACCAGTTCTGATGGGGTAGCATTCGTTGGTGTACGAATGGTGGTCCGATAGGCCCATAGTGCGTCGTGGATTTTCTCATGCCAGTCACGGCCTGTTTCCACAGTTCGCTCCAAAATACGAATTAAAATCTTGTTGGTGGCCTCTGCCTGACCATTCCCTTGAGGATAATATGGAGCGGAAAAATGGTGATAGATCTTGAATTTTGAGCAGAATGTTTTCATCTTTTCATTCTTGAAATGACTGCCATTGTCTGACACAATGTCATGTGGGATGCCGAAACGGCAAAGGATGTTCTTGTGAATAAAAGAGACCACGTGTCGGCCTTCTACTGTGCGAAGAGTGATAGCTTCTACCCACTTGGTGAAATATTCTGTTGCAGCAAGGAAATATTTATGGCCATTTGAAGCTGAAGGAGTGATGGGACCTACGACATCGAAGGCCCACATAGAAAATGGCCATGGAGAGACAACAGACTGTAAATAAGTTGCCGGAGCATGGATGGAAGGTGCGTGTATCTGGCATTGCACGCACTTCTTCACATAATGATAACAGTCTTGTTGCATAGTCTTCCAGTAGTAACCTGCTCTAATGATTTGCTTGACAAGGGTTTGGTAACCGACGTGGCCACCACAAATGCCTTCGTGTGCTTCTCGCACGACTTCTTTGGCTTCATCTTCGTCTAAACATCTGGAATACTCTGAACTGAATCCACGACGATAGAGGACATTGGCCAAAATAAAATATCGAGTAGACATACGCTGGATTGCTCGTTGCTCTTTCTTTGAGAGTTCTGGAGGAAATTCGCCAGTTTCTATGAAAGTTTTGATGTTGTAATACCAAGGCTTTTTCCTTTGCTCAGCTTGGTTTACTTGTTCCGCTGGAATGAAAGCAGGTTGGTCAAGTCTGCCAATTTCAAAAGAGCGACAAGATTCTCCATTTTTGAATGCTATAATGGAGCCTAAACTGGCGAGACTATCGGCTACTTGATTAAAATCTCTCTTGATGTGGAATAACTGAAATTCTTCAAACTTGCTGACAAGAGCTGAAACAATCTTTTGATAGGGAAACAACTTCTGATCTTTGACCTGCCATTCGGCTCGAACTTGATTGACAACAAGTAATGAGTCACCGTAGGCATGTACTCTCTTGACATTGAAGTCTAGTAGAATCTTTAGACCTTGAATTAGGGCTTCATATTCAGCCATATTATGAGTGCATTGAAAATCTAACTTGAGGGAAAATGGAATCATCTCCTTCTCAGGAGTGATTAATAAAATTCCGATGCCTATTCCGGCCATATTCTTAGAACCATCGAAAAATAGATTCCAGACTGGAGATTGCTGGATATTGCAAATTTGCTCATCAGGGAAGTCATCTTCGGCTTTCACCTCTTCTACTAGAGGAAAATCTGCCAATTGATCTGCAATTGCTTGGCCTTTGATTGATTGTTGTGAAACATATTCTAAGTCATACTGCATCAATAAGACTTGCCATTTGGCGACTCGTCCGCTGAGAAAAGGTTGCTCCAAGATGTATTTGAGAGGATTGAGTTTAGACAAGATTTTGACTTCTGATGCCAACAGGTAGTGTCTTAGCTTCTGACACATCCATACCAGAGCTAGGCAGGTCTTCTCTATATGAGAGTATTTCTTTTCATAATCTATGAAAGTCTTACTCACATAATAAATGGCGTGCTCTATCAGGCTGCCTTCTTTGTATTGTGCCAAGAATCCGCCACATGCGACTTGATTGACTGAGATGTATAACAGAAGAGGTTTTCCCAATTCTGGCGGCTTCAGGATTGGAGGATTGAGAAGATACTTCTTGATTCTATCGAACGATTGCTGACATTCTGGTCCCCATTCGAATTTCACTCCTTTTCTGAGCAAGTGGTTGAAAGGTTCACATCTCATCGCCAAGTTGGAAATAAATCGCCGGATTGATTGCATGCGTCCCTGAAGGCTACGCAACTCTTTGAGATTTTTCGGGGGTGGCATATCAATGATAGCCTTGGCTTTGGCCGGGTCAACTTCAATTCCCTTTTTACTGACCAGAAAACCCAACAGTTTGCCTGATTCGACTCCAAAGACACATTTTTGCGGGTTAAGCCTTAACTTGTAAAGAATGAGTCTCTTAAAGACTTGATCAAGGGCTTCGAGGTGATCTTCTCCCTCTTTAGATTTCACGAGAATATCATCAACATACGCATCCATGATTTTGCGCATTTGATCATGAAATATAACAGCCATTGCCCGTTGATATGTTGCTCCAGCATTCTTGAGCCCAAAAGGCATAACCGTATAGCAGAAAGTGCCCCAAGGCGTAGTAAAGGAAGTTTTAGATTGGTCGCGGGCGGCCAACTTAATCTGGTTGTAGCCGGAATATCCATCCATGAAGGAGAACATGGCGTGTCCTGCTGTGCTGTCAATCAAAAGATCAATGCTTGGCAGTGGATAGTCATCTTTCGGAGTTGCCTTATTGAGATCTCTGAAGTCTATACAAATCCTGACTTTGCCGCTTTTCTTTGGGACAACGACGATATTGGCTAACCAATCTGGATAGTCAATAGGTCGGATAAATCCTGCTTTGAGCAGATCTTCAAGTCCTTCTTTGACTTGTTGCTCTATTCTAGGATCCATTTTTCTCAGCTTTTGCTTAACTGGCTTAGCATCCGGCTTCAAAACGAGTCGATGTTCGACCAATTTGGGATCTAAACCCGGCATATCTTCATATGTCCATGCGAACACTTCTTCATGCTGCTTGAGAAAATTTGTAAGTCTTTCTTTTTCTTCCGGACTTAGACTGATACCGATCTTGAGAATCTTGGGATATTCCTCTGAGCCGATATTGACATCTTCAGTAGGATCTTGTACTAGAGCAGATGGTTCATCTTGCTTCTGAACTGAGGTGAATTCTGGTAATTCCTGAAGAGACGGGTCAAATTCTGCATAATCATCTAACTGCTTTGCAACCTTGCTGTCTCCTGTGCTTGCTTTGACTCGGTGAATTGCTGCCGATTTCTGGAAAACCTTTGGATTGATAACGAGTTTCTTGATTGCTCGGGAAGACATTCCTGAAATTTTGGATAAGAAATGTGATTCAGGAAAAATCGTCCATCATACGACAAACCCTCAAAAAGAATTATGCATAAAATGACATTGAGTTATAAAATGAGAATGTAGAGACAAAAGAGGCAGATGGCACCCAGATAAACAGAGAAAATTGACATTTTATTGATTTGAATTGATAAAAGACATGGAGACATTTATTTTGAAAGGAATAGAAGGAAATGCAACAACGATTCTCAATGTGCCCCTCTGACAAAAACAGTCTTCTTTGGTGAGTTTCCGCCGAAAAACCCTAATCCTGCCCTGTGGGGACGATGCTTTTGGATTATTGGCTCGACACGACCATCTTCATTTTTGCCCAGTCCTTTAAACGGTTGATAACCATGCTTCAGAAGTAAGTCAAATCCCTTTCTTGCTTTCATGAATTGTGGAAACAATGGATGATCTTTGACAGTGTCGTAGCTGACACGACCTCCAACTTTGAAGAACTTGGGACCTTTCCATCGGGTCATGGCTACAGTGTGCAAGGATAATTCTGATGTTGCCTGGAATATCTCCTGACTTTCTTTGAGACTGATTTCTTCATTCTCTCTGATGCTAGGAATATCTGCAGTAAATGATGGTCGAGGTATCATAGGCTGTGGGAGCCTTTCTTCTGGGTCCTCTCCGAGCACAGTTGTAATCATTCCACCTTTTGACCATTTTACGCATTGATGTAAGGTGGAAGGCACTGCATTTGCATTATGAATCCATGTCCTTCCGAGCAGCAAATTGTAGGTGGGTGGCACATTGACCACATGAAAAAGCACGGAATGTACCGAATAATTAATGAATACTTCCAGGAATATCTTCCCTTTAGCCGTCTGACCATGATTGTCAAACCCATAGATGGTAATAGGGTCTGGAATGTATTCTTCTTCCTTAATGCCTAGCGCCTTTGCGGTCATTTCAGGACATATATTGAGGCTGCTACCTCCATCTACTAGCACATGGGGTACTGTCATTCCTCTGACCCGAACGACGATGTAAAGAGCATTATTGTGAAAGGAATGAGGCTTTGGAAGGTCCTCATCTGAGAAAGTGATCGGCGCATTAGTCATGGCTGAATTCACAATTTGTGCCATGTCTTTAGGAGTGGTACTGGGCTTAACTTTGATTTTTCTGAGCAGATCGTCCAGTACTTGCTGATGCTTGCAGGAACTTTTGGCCAAGTCAAAAATGGAAATATTGGACAAAGCGGTCAGAGGCTTCTGACTTGAATTCCCCGGCTTGGGCTTGATGATTTGATTGAGAAAATCAGGAAGTCCCTTTGACTTGGGGACTGACTTTACCGATGCTTCAGAGACTTTCATCTTACCCAATGCTGAGATTAGATCCATTTTCTTAGAATCAGGAGTTGCTTGTCGAAGTACTGATACCTGATGTTGAACTTGAAGATCTTGTGCAGAACATGGCTTGATGCGCTCATGTGGCAGAAATGGTTGGGCAGATACTACTGCTGTGGTGTGTGAAGGAAAAGGCTGCTTAAGAATGTCCATTTTTTCTTCTTCTTCTCCTTCTACCAATAGATTTTTATCAATAAGATCCTGCACAATGTTCTTGAGAACGAAACAATTCTCAGTGTTGTGTCCCACTGTTCTGTGGAACTTGCAGAATTGATCCTTCCATTTCCCCATAGGCACAAGGGGATCAGCCAACCTCGGTAATTTGACCATTTCCTTCGACAACATATACTCGAGCACATCTTCGAGTGATTGATCGAGAGGAGTGAATTTTCGATCATAACTCCATCCTTCATGTTTAACTTTTTCACGCAATTTAGGCCCTTGGTCTTGCTGAGAAGGCTTGCTGAACTGAGGAACAGGCTTCATTTTCTGATCTCCTTTATTGTTGGGATTGCCTGCGCCGTAACAGTAATCTTTCTTCTGCCCTTTGTACTGATTTCGGCTATTGTTGTTATTATTGTTGGCAGAGAAGGTGAAGTGAGCTTTCTTCTTCTGCTCACCTTGGGGGTTATTTTTGGAAAAAGTGAAGCCTTCATAGACTCCATTTTCTACGCTCAGCTCGAGCCATTCTGCTCGCTCAGTTAATTCAATGAAGGTCCTGGACGGTGCGGTAGAGATTAATCCTCTTAACGGCTGCGAAAAGTTATTGAGGATTAGGGACAGGGCGTGCCTTTCTGAAATGGGATCTCTCATTTTATTACAGGCTGACCTCCACCTGTGAATGAAATCCCGTGCTTTTTCATTCTCATTCTGCCTCAGACTGCAGAGATGACTTAATGTCGGGAGCGCTTCTGTATTGAACAAAAAGCGTTCAATAAATAAATTCACCACTTTATCGAACTCCTTGAGCTCGATGGGATTGATATGCTCAGCATACCATTTAGCTGCAACTCCTTCCAAGCTACGAGGGAAACACAGGAACAGTGCTCTGTTATTTCTCTTGAATCTTGAGCACTCTGCGAAGAAAGTGGCGAGATGGGCTTTCGGATCGCCAGAACCATCGAACTTGATAAATTTTCGGGGAAGATTTTCGAGATCGTCATCCCCTTCGAAGCCGTCATAGAAGTCCTCACTGGTGAAGACTTTCTTGCCCTTGTCGCGGGCTTGGAGATCCTTAACAACTCGGGCCATTTCCCTGAATTGTGACTGCAGAGGTTCTTCTGTGACTTGATTCTTTGCTTTGCGGCTCCTCCTTTGTTCTCGGCCACGTTTCTGAAATGCCGGAGGCACCTCATATTCTTCCTCAGTGTCTTCAGTTGATTCGGATTCATCTGAGATTTCTTCTGACTGAATCTGCTTTTTGGGAGCTTTCTCATTCTTATGTCCGTGGAACTTTTCTCTGAATTGATTTTTTTCTGCACTAGTTCCAGCCTGTTCATTCATCATTTTATTCATCATCTTTCGGAACATGGCGTACATTTGAGGGTCTATGCCATCATCCTCTCGTTGCTGCTCTTGACTCTTCTCGAATCGGGGAGAGCCCATTTCTTCTTCTGAGGCTGACGAGTATTGCGATGCCGTTGTTCTTTTGCCTGATCTTGTCTGAACCATCAAATGTTATGGATGCTCTCAGATTTTGCTGTGGATGCTCTCCTGTAGGGCAAAGACCTGATTAGATTATGAAGAAATTGGCTTTTGGAAAAATATGGTAGACAATTTGAAGAAGATATCCCATTGCGAGAATCACGACAATTGTGTTGTCAATTCTTGGCACGAGAAACAAACAACGAAAATATGCCTTGTTACCTAGGCGAGGTCATCAAGCCATAATAGAAAAAGAGAGAATCTTATTAAAATGAGAAAACATGATTTTATTGATCTTGACAAAGAGGTGGAGGACAGACAATTTGCCACCATTCACGATAATCAGCAGACACTCTAGGACCAGGAAAAATTTTAAGAGAGACAAAGGAATCCCAGCCGTAGCGGGCAGAATGATAGGCCCCGGACCATTGCGCGGAAGTGAGATCAAACTCTGCCACAACACCTGATAACAATCGGGCTTCGACGTACTGCTGTCTCTGGGAGAACTGCCGGACACACCTCTCTGGTTGGTAGTAAGTGCAGAAGAATGGGCCCAGTAACTTGAACCTCTTACCATAAGCATAGGTGTATCTAGGAGGAGATAGTTGTCGATCAAAATAGTCCCATACCACATCATCTTCTTGAATGTTGTTGATCATAGACCGGTACTGGGCCACTGGAAGGAGCTCTTGTCCATTGTATCTAAAAGAGCTTGCTCGGGCTGGAACATGCTGAAAGAACCAGGATTGAAGCGCATAGATACATCCTTCAACTAAGATAGATTCTCCAAGTGAGAATCGAGTCAGACCTCGATATAGGAAGGCGAGCGCTGCCATGGCTATAGAAAGACGATTGGTTTGCCGACTTCCCCATCTTCTCATAAGCTGGATTATTCTGATGTCCATGTAATTCTGTCCATCTGGGAAGAGGGATAATCCTACAGTGCACAGAACCATTGCATTCTGAATCCTTTCTCTGGCTGTTCTTGATAGCGAGCTGACTTCGACGAAGGTCCCGTACTGGCGGTATAACTCTAGTAGGTCAACATATTCATTTCCTTCTAACTGGATCAGGGGCCAAGATCGGCGGCCTGTCATACGAGCTAAGGAGTCTCGGGGGTCTAAACCCTTGACATTGATCAAGAATTGATGTTCTAATGGATCGCTTGGTTGACCGGTTGGTTCTGGCAACCCCATGATTTCTGAAAATTCATCCATTAAAACGGTCATCTCTCCCCATGGGAACCAGAAGGTGCTCGTCCGAGGATTCCATCGCTCCGCCATTGCATGGATCAAGTTGCCATTGATGGTCTGCTTTCCGACTGCTGACGCCAGTTCTAATCCGCACTCGCTCAAATGGTCCGGGAACATTCGGGAAAAGCTCTTTAGCCAGGAATAATACCACCGGGGAATGAAAGTTCCGGTGCTAAGGGCTCGATGTTCAGGATGACCTTGTCGCACCTCGAAGGAGATGTGACCTTCAGGAAAGATAGGATCGACTTGACTGGATGCCATCGAACTGAAAACAGAGAAAGACTCAGAATGAGACTTAGGAAAATATGAGAAATTTTGAAAAATTTTGCAGGCAGGATAAAATGCAGCTAGAAATTTGAGATCCAGTGGAAAGGTAGAATGTAAAATCACCTGGAGTTTTGAAAAAAAATGGATATTTGGGAAAATCTTCCAGGGTTTGAGAAAAAGACCTTGTGGAAAATAAGGATATTTTGAAAAAGACCTAATGAGTTGAAAAATATTGGGAAATATAAAGAATTGAAGAAATAACACCCATACAATCACATCCTGCACAAACATTTATGCGCATACAACATTCCCTAAAAGGCTGACTCTAGATGCATCAATTTGAAAATAGCTGTAGGACCTTAATCCTAACTCTAGGTTTAGATCATCTTCGTCCAATCCAGTTATGCCGATATACCCGAACCGAAATTCGAGGTACGTGGCATATAATTTCAACTCCGGTTCTAAGGTAAGGTTTTCCAACATCCTTGAGCGCCTACCGATATACTTCGGACTGTGGCCCGCGGTACGTGGTAGGGGGGTGTTAACCCAAATCATTGGCCCAGTTGTGAGGCTCTGTCCCGAACTAGGGTTCTGGAAGAGAGCCCAGCAACGTGAAGACCGGGTAATAATAGGTAATGGAGATTTTGAAAAATGATCACATGCCAGAAATAGAGGGCTCTAAATCCTAGAGAGATAGACTTTGAAAATCTTTGAAGAAGCATACATTGTTTGCATTCAGATCCTAAATTGAGGAGAGTTGTATTTAGACCTAAGTCTATGGGAACATGAAAATATCTCCTCAATCTGGTCCTACCAAACCATGCCTAGTCTATATGCAATCAGTGTCAGCTAGGTCAAAATCTAGGCTCCTAGGCTCACATGATATTGAAAGTAAAAGCTGACATTTTGTGAACATAATTTCGATAATTGAACTAAGTCAAGCACAATTTTAGTCAGACAAGGACAGGTCCCATCACGGTCGCCAAACCTGTTATCGTCGCAAAATTTTTCCCATCTTCCCTTCCTTGCGGAAGAGAGATGGAATGGCTTTCGCGATTCAAACTTGACCGGATTTTAGAAATTGTTTTGAAATACTCACCTCCGTTTTAAAAATTGCGGGAAAATCCATGGGATGGGGCTCGACCTGTCGGTACGAGGTTCGACCGTTCCTGCCGCCTTTAACAGGGGTAATCGAACCAAGGACCAAAAATTGTGCTTGACGTAGTGAAATTACCGAAATCATGTTCTATCCTAAATGCACAGAGAATTCAGGCATGTGCTATGAGAATTTTGGAAGATGTAAATTGGAAAATATGATGTATGCTTAGAAAATATTTGAAGTTGAAAAGTATTTCTCAGGAAAAAGATGGAAATCAATCTCTCAGGAAACTCAGGCGAAGAAGGTTTGAAAATCTCAGGAAAGTTTATAAAGACTTAGAAAATCTTGAAGAGATGAGAATTTCAAGAAAATCTTGAGAAAGTTTATAAAGTCTTTGGAAAACCATGAATAAATGAGAATCTCAAGAAAATTTTGAGAAAGTTTAGAAAGACTTAGAAAACCATGAAAAAATAAGAATCTCAGGAAAATGAAGGAATTCTTGAGAAAAGATGATCATTTGAAAAGAAAAACACTTATCAGGAAAACTTGGATTTTGAGAATTTTCTTAAGAAAATGATAGAAAATTTATAGGAAAGATTCGTTGGAGAAGGAAATTCAAAACTTAGGAAATTGAAATCCTGAGAATCTGGTTTTTTGAAATATCTGAAAATCAACTTGGATTCTTGAGAAAGATGAGAAATTCCTTTTGAAAAGAATCTTAGGAAAATAACATTCCAAGAAAAATCATATGAAAACTTTGATTTGGAAAATCCAACTTCGAATATCATCATAGTTTCTTGAGAAAATCGATTCCATGAAGTGAAAATCTTTTGAGAAAATCATGAGAAAAACAAATGATGCAGATGATGTGAATGACTGACTGCACTTTTGAAAAGATTTCTGAAAATTTTATTGGAAAATGTGGATTAAGCCAAAGTAAATCCTTCCTATATTCTGACTGTGGCCATGAATATATTCAGGGTTTATTTGAGTTAATTCACAATATTTGGAAGACATTGGAAATATGAGGTGCATTTTCAAGATAGCCTAAGAGTGTAGGCTCAGTGTGACTGGTAGAAAGATGATGGATCTGGGTCTCGCCCATATTCCGACTAGGGCCGTAAATATGGACTCCACCGAGTTCATCAACTCTCTAAGAGTTGGTGCACGTGCCATTCGTGTTCATCCACGGTGAATTTGGAAAATTGAGATGTATGCATCATAGAATCAAGATATTACTGAAATCAAACTATATGAGATGCGGCCTAATCTAAGCAGTAAAAGTAAATCTTATTCCAAGGTTTACATTGGATTATTACATTTCATAACATAAAAAAAATGAAATGGAGCCAAGGAATCAGCATCTTCTAGATTTTCCTGCAAAATGGGTTAATACGAGAAATAGAAATACAAAGTAGGCAAAGGAATTGAAAACCTCACATTTACACTAAACTGCATACGATTACACCTATGCTAATGATGAAATGTATATACAATGACCAAAGTTTATGCGTATGCTAAGTAAGGGATTTTCAGGACCATGCTTAAGGATATCACTTATGCTAAAGGAGAAATGTGTAGGTCATGATAGATTGGAGGCAAATGCCATGAAATAACATATATAGGTGATAAAGGGATCATGCAATTGCGAAGGAAAGTACTTTTTTACAAAAAAAAAAAAGGGCTATGGAGTGAGTATCATGGTCATACAGATTTTAACACACCTTAAGTTGTCGCAGTAATTCCATGGACTACTTTTTAATGACACTCGGCTGATATCTTGCAGTCCTATGGTTTACAACGACTTGATATATTAAAAGCATAACTCTGCAACTGTCCTCAATGGCTTCAGTAAATATACTATGCTGCACAGAGGTGATTACTGGACAAAGTGACAGGTTGTATGAGTATGGTGCAATAAAAATATAAAATCCTAAACAGGGTTGCAAAGGTGATGGCAAGAGGCAATGTGAATTTACAGAAGCAAATATGCTATGAATGCTGAGTATGCAGAGGAAATGTAAGGGTGATGATATCATTATGTAATGCTGAAAATGAATGGCAAAAGTGATGCATAGAGTGAAGAGGATGTTAAGTGAAAGGCTATCAAGAGACCCAGTAATGCTACCAAGGATGTGTTATTAAGAATTTTAATGACATACTGTAAAATAGAATGGGTTGCTATAGGGACATTTAGTGATCGGCAACATGGACAGTAAGATGCAAAATTTTAACATAAGGACATATAAAATACAGAAAACGTGAGTGCAACATACATAAGAGGACGATATAATGTAGACGATATGGAAATATGGTATAATACAGATAAATCGATAACTGCAAATGGTCTTCAAGTGTTACGAGAATTGCACAGAGAAGAAAATTTATGAAAATTCTGCAAAACAGAGATTGCTTCTATACCTATCATATGCAAGCCTATTCAATAAAGAGGGTAACCAAAGTATGGAATAACACCATATATATCTAAAATGTGGCGCTATACAGATGAAGCAAATTATATGTGATACGAACTGCTAAAACCAAATAATACATATGTACCAGCAGAGAAAGATGATATATGTTAGAGAACATTCAACATAGGAATGATGTAGAAATCTAAAGTAAAACATACAAAATGGTAATCGTAGATCCACAATATCCAAATTAACAGGACGCTAAAGCAAAACCTGATGCAAAAATCTGATTATAAGTGAGGTAAAACTTAGTGAATCATAAGAACAAACACAATTGGTAGGACAAATCAGATGCAGAAAAAAAAAAAAAACATAAGGAATATGCAGAAGATGAGAGGTATATAATCCGATGATGAAAAAGATGTAGCCTAGTAAAGGCCCAAAATTTTATTGCAACAAATACAGATCGATGTAGCTATGAGCCGATCAATCGTGTATGTTATGCTTAAAAAAAAAATCAAAAGGGGAGATGAAACAAGAGGTCAATATGAAGAAAATACAGAGAGAGAGAGTGTCTTTACCTTGGTTTGGGTGGGATTGAGAAGAAAAGGAAAAGGAAAACTGTGCACTCCTCGACTGCTCCTTGAAAACTTTGTTGAAGAAACTGGAAGAAGGAAAAGATGAGGGCAAGCAGAAGGATGGTATGGTGGGAGGATGAAGACGTGGCTGGGGCTGGAGGCTGAAATGGTGGATGATGGGCAGCTTGCTACTGGGGCTTTTGCTGGACTGAAATGGATGAAAACGCTGGGCTGAAGATGGATGTCCGGCAGTTGGCTGAAGAAGATGAAGACTGGGTGGTGTTTTCTTCTGCAGGTGGGCTGAAGGCAGGATGAAGATGGCTAGAGGTGGCTCTCCTGCGGTTGGAGCTGAAGAAGAACCGGATGTTGATGGTGCTGAAGGCTGGAGATGGTTCTTGATCCCCCCCAAATGGCTAGGGCTGAATCAAAAAAAAAAAAAATGGGGAAAGCCAGCACACGTCCAGGATGAAATCCCTGCAGAAATCCCCAAAAGAAAAACCGTCAATCCCCCCCCTTTTTCGTGAATCCTTTGCCCCTTTTTAAAAAGAAACTTTCCCCTCTTAAAAAAAAAACGCAGGTTTTCCTTTCCGTTACCCTTTTCTTTTCCTTTTTTTTTTTTGAAAACTTTTTGAAAGTTTTGTAACCGAATTTTTAAAACTTGCTATTTTTTAAAAAAAAAGCGCATCTTGGGTTTTTTCAAAACTTTGCTTCATTTACCTAAGTTTTAGATAAATTTATTATATTATATATATATATATTTTTTTTTTTTTTGGAAGTTCGGTTGTGCCACTTTAAGGCTGCCTCTAAAAAAAAAAAAAAATTTATTAAAACAAATAAAATAAAAAGGAAATAAATGAGAGGCTTTTATGGAAATGCCACCTCAATTCACTTTTAAAATCCTTTTGAAAATAAAGCTTTATTTTGTTTTTGCAAATCTTTTATTTTCAAGTGGGGTGCCACATGTGTGTGGGCCCACTAACTAAAAATGAATAATATTGAAAAAAAATAAAAAAAGAAAATTTGCAAATTGGTATGGATTTCGGGTGGGTCCCGCTCCATTTATTTGAAGATACGAGATAAAACCTTATTTGTTTTTTTTTTTTTTCAAGAATTTGGAAAAATTGGGTTTTCAGGGCAAAAATATGGATAAATGTAAAAACAAAATTTGTAAAGAGATTTAAAATCTTTTGCAAAAACAGTTTTGAGATAAAATCTTTAAAATCAATATCCAAATATCCAGATTGTTTTGTTGAGAAAATTTTTGTAATTCAAAGTCCTGGGGGTAAAATGGGAAAATTTGGTAGTTTTGAATACCCAGGGTTTTAAAAATCAATAAAAAGTTTAAACATCAAATCTGGATGGATAATTTTGCAAATCAGGAGTTCTGGATCTCAAACTGATATGCTATGTAATGAAATGATGCAAAGTGTTCATGCAATGCGATGCAAAGACATGTTTCAGTGAAATGTCACTCTGAGCTCTGACTTGAAAATTCTAACTTTTGTCCAGAAAGAGGATTTTGAAATTTTGCAATTTGAAGATGTCTCTGAACCTAAATAAAGAAATTTTGAGGCTCAAGAATGAGATTTAGGACTTTCTTCAAGGTTCAATCTTGGAAAATGACTATTTTGCCCTTCATTGCTTCTGGAGAATTGACACGTGCCGATTGAGGGCGATGTCGAGAGGGTGAGTGAAAATTTGGGGTGTTTACAGACCCTAATCCTAACTCTAGGTTCAGATCATCTTTGTCCAATCCAGTTATGTCGATATACCCGAATCGAAATCCGAGGTACGTGGCATATAATTTCAACTCCGATTCTAAGGTAAGGTTTTCCAACATCCTTGAGCGCCTACCGATATACTTCGGACTGTGGCCCGCGGTACGTGGTACGGAGGTGTTAACCCAAATAGGTGGCCCAGTTGTGAGGCTCTATCCCGAACTAGGGTTCTGGAAGAGAGCCCAGCAACATGAAGACCGGGTAATGATAGGTAATTGGGGTTTGAAAAAAAATGATCACATGCAAGAAATAGATGGCTCTAA
The DNA here is from genome assembly GCF_984573655.1 of Nuphar pumila. Lineage (NCBI taxonomy): Eukaryota > Viridiplantae > Streptophyta > Magnoliopsida > Nymphaeales > Nymphaeaceae > Nuphar > Nuphar pumila. Next base: position 56,080,043 of record NC_143249.1, read on the forward strand.
GTCTTAGAGAGATAGATTTTTGAAAATCTTTGAAGAAGCATACATTGTTTGCATTCAGATCCTAAATTGAGGAGAGTTGTATTTAGACCTAAGTCTATGTGAGCATGAAAATATCTCCTCAATATAGTCCTACCAAACCATGCCTAAGCTATATGCAGTAAATGTCAGCTAGGTCAGAATCTAGGCTCCTAGGTTCGCATGATATCAAAAGTAAAAGAGCTGACATTTTGTGAACACAATTTCGATAATTGAACTAAGTCAACACAATTTTTTTTTTTTTTGGTCAGACAAGGAAAGGTCCCATCACGGTCGCCAAACCTGTTATCGACGCAAAAATTTTCCCCCGTCTTCCCTTCCTTACGGAAGAGAGAGGGAAATGCTTCCGTGATTCAAACTTGACCGGATTTTGGAAATTATTTTAAAATACTCGCCTCCGTTTTGAAAATTGCGGGAAAATCAATGGGATGGGGCTCGACCTGTCGGTACGAGGTTCGACCGTTCCTGCCGCCTTTAACAGGGGTAATCGAACCAAGGACCAAAATTGTGCTTGACTTAGTGAAATTATCGAAATCGTATTCTATCCTAAAGGCACAGAGAATTCAGGCATGTGCTATGAGATTTGGTAAAATATAAGTTGGAAAACTATGATGTATGCTTAGAAAATATTTGGAGTTGAAAAGCATTTCTCAGGAAAAGATGGAATCAATCTCTCAGGAAAAACTCAGACGAAGAAGGTTTGAAAATCTAGGGAAAGTTTATAAAGACTTAGAAAATCTTGAAGAAGTGAGAATCTTGAGAAAATCTTGAGAAATTTTATAAAGATCTGGAAAATCATGAAGAAATGATACTCTCAAGAAAATTTTGAGAAAGTTATAAAGACTTGGAAAACTACGAAGAAATGATAATCTCGGGAAAAGTTTGAGAAAGTTTAGAAAGACTTAGAAAACCATGAAGAAATGAGAATCTCAGGAAAATGGAAGGAATTCTTGAGAAAAGATGGACATTTGAGAAGGAAAGCACTTGTTGGGAAAACTGGGATTTTGAGAATTTTCTTAGTAAAATGCAAGAAAATTTTGTAGAAAAAATCATTGGAGAAGGAAATTCAGAACTTAGGAAATTGAAATCCTGAGAATCTGGTTTTTTGAAATATCTGAAAATCAATTTGTATTCTTGAGAAAATGAGAAATTCCTTTGAAAATAATCTTAAGGAAATAACTTTTTAAGGAAAATCACAGGAAAACATTTGATTTGGGAAATCCAACTCCGAATATCATTATAGTTTCTTGAGAAAATTGATTCCCTGAAGTGAAAATCTTTTGAGAAAATCTTGTGAAAAATGAATGATGCAGATGATTTGAATGAATGAATGCACTTTTAAAAAGATTTCTGAAAATTTTATTGGAAAAATATGGATTAAGCCAAAGTAAATCCTTCATATATTCTGACTGTGGCCATGAATATATTCAGGGTTTATTTGAGTTAATTCACAATATTTTGAAAACATTGGAAATATGAGGTGCATTTTCAAGATAGCCTAAGAGTGTAGGCTCAATGTGACTGTTAGAGAGAAGATGGATCTGGGTCTCGTCCATATTCCAACTAGGGCCGTAAATATGGACTCCATCGAGTTCATCAACTCTCTAAGAGTTGGTGCACGTGCCATTCGTGTTTATCCACGGTGAATTTGGAAAATTGAGATATATGCATCATATAATCAGGATATTACTGAAATCAAACTATATGAGATGCGGCCTAATCTAAGCAGTAAAAATAAATCTTATTCCAAGGTTTACATTGGATTGTTACATTGCATAACATAAAGTAAAAGAAAATTGAAATGGAGCCAAGGAATCTGCATCATCTAGATTTTCCTGCAAAATGAGAGTTAGTACAAAATAACCAAGGAAATGGACATATATATATAATATATACAACGAAGAGACATATACATATATCAAAATGCTAAAATAGGTGCTAAATGTCATGTAACAATGGAGGTGTAACTATATGAGAAAATATATAGATGTTCATACATGAAAATAAGAGCACATGAAGATATATATATATATATATATATATATATATATACATATAATGAGAAAATATGTACATACTAATGGAAATTACGTATAATAGGTAAAACCAGAAATTACAGATATATACAGTTTCTGTAGGTGATTTCACACAACCATGCTTCTCAAATTATAATGCAATTTCCAGTAAAAATGGGTATGGAGCCTCCCTATATATCCATAATGAAGCATGCCAAAGATGGTTGGGAGATCACGATTGGATATAGAAATATCCGTTCATGAATATGGCCAAATATCAAGACTGCACACTTGCAGTAGAAAATGAATATGTGCAGGAAATGGGTTGTGGAAGCATCATGGGCTATTTCCAGGATATCATGAAAAGGATATGAAAAGCTTGGTGAATAGGTGAAAATGTCATGGAAAATGATGAAATAATATGTATAATTGGTGTTGCAAATGGAGTGATATAGCAAACAAGAATTTAGCACTAAGCTAAGCAAAATTTCATAAAACCAAGGGTGATGTTCCAGCCATAGCTTCATAAAACAGGGATTTTAACAGCAAGCTAGACAAAATCTCATAAATCAAATGATGGTGTTCCAACATAACTTCATAAAACAGGAATTTGAATATCAAGCTCATAAATCAAATGATGAAGTATTTACAAGAGTAAGAGAAAAGAAAAATACATGTAATAGCAAATGAAGGGATATATATATATATATATAAGTATATATATACATATATATATCCATATACACGTATACATATAGGTAGATATACAATAGATATACCTATATATAGATACATATATACATATAATGAGAAGACATATATGTTTAATGGAAATTCTACATAATGGGTAAAACCAGAAAATATATGTATATACAGTTTCTGTAAGGGATTTTACACAGCCATATTTCCCAAATTACAACATATTTCGCAACAAAATCGGGTATGGAGCTTCCCTATACATCAATAACAAAACCTGTAAAAGATGGTCAAGAGATCATGAATGGATATTAAAATATCCATCCATGAAAGTGGCCGAATATCAAGACTGCACTCCTGCAGAAAAGGGAAGGGTATGGGTATAAAAGCATACTGTGAAAATGCTTGTGAAAAACACAAGGGAGATGTGAAGATGCCACAAAAAGGGTGTCCCGTGTAATGCAACAATGATTTTAACTAACATGGTTAGATTATGTTGTCCATCAGATTAACATTCAACAGTTTGAGAAGATATTTGCTATTTTGCAGTAGAAAATCAAATAACTCAATCAGGAACTTCCAGCTTTTTGACAAAGTATGCTTCACTATATTATTAAATGAATGATTTTCAATTATCTACAATGAAAATCAGAAACAATGATCCTTTATTCCCTATGATCAACTTGATTTTCAGGTGGACCAACCCTTATTAACTAAATCCATGATTGTTGTTCAGCAGTGAACCAAAATTTTGGAGATAACAGAACATGATTGACAATCTTGATGATATTAAGCTATACATGGACATCAATGATATAACATCTCAAATGTATGCTAACAATGTATTATCAAAACTATCATAAACTAAACGAATTGATCTTATAAATGAGATCAATCAGCAATAACAAATGACTTCAATAGATGCACCCTCACAATGAGTGTTATGATAGAAGGCCCTCAATGATATTAGTTACAGCAATGAACTGTAGGTGCAAGATGACAGTGAGATTTGGCAAACAAAGAAAACAAAACAAAAAAAAATGCAGATAGAGATTGACTAACTGATATGTATGAGAGGGTGTTATGCTAAAATGGAAAAGAGAAAATGAAATAGAAGCAAAGGAAGGGATTTCACCTTGGTTCAATAGAAGTTGCTGAAGGAGAGAGAAACAGCCGTTAGAGGTGGGCCTTCTCCAAGGAAATCACAGCCTTCTCAGAGAAAACGCAGACCCCTTTTGTATTGGGCCCTCTACTGTTAGATTCAAGGAAGAGGCAGCAACCGTGCGGTTTCTGCTGAAGGGCTGAAGGGAAAGATCCACATGCTGGCTGGATGATGTTTTCTTTTGCAGGTGGGCTGAAGACGTTGGCTGTGGGCACGCTGAGATGGCTGGGCGAGGGGCAGCAGAGATGGCTGGAAGCTGAAGAAGTTGAAGACCACGTAGGCTGGGCTGAAGGGTGTGCGGCAATTTCTGATGGGTTGAAGAAAGGATGAAACGCAGATGTTGGAGATGGCTCCCTCTTTTGCTGGTGGGCTGAAGGAGATGCAGATGGCTGGAGGTGGCTCTCCTGCGGTTGGAGCTAAAGAAGGATCGGATGTTGGTGGTGGAAGACCTCCGGCTAGGGCTGAAGATGGTTGAAACGCAGATCCTGGAGATGCCCCCTCCCTGCGGCTGGGCTGAAGAAGGTGAAAACTGCCTCCTTTCCACCTTGAGCCTCCTGCAAAAACCAAAAATCTCCGATTCAAATCCCCTCCTCGTGAATGCCCTGTCCCCCTCTTTTTAAAACTTTCCCTTCTCACAAGAAAACGCATCTCTCCCTTCCGTTACAATTTTTTTTTTTTTTGAAAACTTTTGAAATTTTTGTAACTGAATTTTGAAAACTCGCCGTTTTAGAAGCTGGACAAAATCTTAGGTTTTTAAAATCATTTTGGGTTTGTTGACCTAAGTCTTAGATAACTAAGCATTTTTAAAAACTGTTTCTAAAAAAAAATGAATAGTGATATCATAAAAAAAATTAATGATAATAATAAATGGGAGATGCCACCTCAGCCATCTTTAAAATTCTTTTAAAAATAAAGCTTTATTTTGTGTTGGCAACTTATTTTATTTTCAATTGGGGTGCCACATGTGTGTGGACCCACTAACTAAAAATGAATAATATTTAAAAAAAATAAAAAGGAAAATTTGCAAATTGGTATGGACTTCGGGTGGGTCCCACTTGAGAATAAGCTACTTACCTGGGAATCCGAGTATGATGCTAGTTCAAAGGCGGGTCCCGCTCCATTTATTTGAAGATACGAGATAAAACCTTATTTGTTTTTCAAGAATTTGGAAAAATTGGGTTTTCAGGGCAAAAATATGGATAAATGTAAAAACAAAATTTGTAAAGAGATTTAAAAATTTTTGCAAAAACAGTTTTGAGATAAAGTCTTTAAAATCAATATCCAAATATCCAGATTGTTTTGTTGAGAAAATTTTTTGTAATTCAAAGTCCTGGGGGTAAAATGGGAAAAATTGGTAATTTTGAATACCCAGGGTTTTAAAAATCGGTTTTGAAAAGTTTAAAAATCAAATCTGGATTGACAATTTTGAAAATCAGGAGTTCTGGATCTCAAACTGACATGCTATGCAATGAAATGATGCAAAGTGTTCATGTAATGCGATGCAAAGACATGTTTCAGTGAAATGTCACTCTGAGCTCGGACTTGGAAATTCTAACTTCTTCTCCAGAAAAAGGATTTGAAATTTTCCAATTTGAAGATGTCTCTGAACCTAAATATAGAAATTTTGAAGCTCAAGAATGAAATTTAGGACTTTCTGCAAGGTTCAATCTTGGAAAATGACCATTTGGCCCTTCATTGCTTCTGAAGAACTGAAATATGCCGATTAAGGGCAATGTCAAGAAGGTGAGTGAAAATTTGGGGTGTTTACAGATGCCCCTCTTTGCTACTAAGTCGGCTTATGGTCGAGCTTAGTGGCAAAGAAAACACACCAAATTTGGGCTATATGTAAAAAAAATGCCCCAGTTAGAAGGATCTGACTGGGTACGAAGAAGTTAGCCCGAAGAAGATGGTAGATATGAAATGGAGAAATGAAAAGGAGAAACTCACTCTGTGAGAGCGAAGTTCAGGTTTATGCCTTTAACCTGGATGGGACAGGAAATGCTCTGTATGGAACGAAGCTCAGGTTTGACCCTTAACTTGATTGGGGAAAAAATCTCATAGAAATGAGATTCAGGTTTGTGCCCTTATCCTGATCGGGCGGAAAATGAAATACCTCTTTGAATGAGGCTCAGGTTTATACCCTTATCCTGATTGGGCGGAAAATGGAATACTTCTTTGAATGAGGCTCAGGTTTGTACCCTTATCCTGATCGGGCGGAAAATGGAATACCTCTTTGGATGAGGCTCAGGTTTATACCCTTATCCTGATTGGGCGGAAAATGGAATACCTCTTTGAATGAGGCTCAGGTTTGTACCCTTATCCTGATCGGGCGGAAAATGGAATACCTCTTTGGATGAAGCTCAGGTTTATACCCTTATCCTGATTGGGCGGAAGATGGAATACCTCTTTGAATGAGGCTCAGGTTTGTACCCTTATCCTGATCGGGCGGAAAATGGTTGGAATCCTCGAAAGCAGAGACCATGATGGAACCTTCGGATTTTGCATAATAAATACGACAGGGGTTTTGCAAAAGGAAGGAAAATGGGGTCCCTAAAGCTTTGAAAAGGGGTTGATCTTGGGCGCCTCATTGCTGAGACTAAAATCAGCTTTTGAAATTGCCTTTTGCGGGAAATGATTGTTGGTTTGACCTCAAACCTAAATGGAACTGTCTATGGTGGGACAGTGGGGACACAGGGAAGTGTGCAATCTGAGAGTTCATGCTCTCAAAGAAGGGAAGGAATCAAGTCCTTAAGAGGGATGTAAAATTGGTGTCAGGATGTATCAAGGACAGACATCGAGCTCTCACTTCACGTCAGGATAGCTAGAAAATATTGTCAAAATATTGAGAATTCTGTTGTTGATTCAAAGTTTTTGAAGATGTTGCACATTATTGCAAAGATATTTCTTACTTTCTACCCAAAGCATTACCTCCAAACAAGGTTCACTTCGGAGAATCGAGACTTGAAATCCAAATTGCTTGCAATTGACCTTCTTTAAGGAAGCTATCAATTTCCTTGATATGAATAGGAAAGATAATTTGATATTATGAAAGCAGTTGATGAAAGGATATTGATAATAGAATTTCACAAATTTAAAGAAATTCTTGGTAGATTTGGCAGTTTGATATCCTGGGAGCTTCTCTCATGATAATCTTGCTGCACTCTTTTGGCTCTTTAGTGTTTTGGCTACATTCTCCTTCATTTTTGAGATGTTCTGACTTTTGTCTCTTTCTTTTTCCTATCTTGCTCTCTTTTGGGGAAGGGTACGTCACAAGCTCCTTCAACTTGGAGATGTTTTGATCCTTCTTAGATGATATTGGCTCATGGGTTGGTAAATCTTTGGATGATAGCTGAAATTAAATATCTTTTAGGGATTGTCGAGAGGTTCATCGCATCTGCCTTCATCTCGACAGTGCTTTGGACTTTCCTTGGAAGGACCCGTCACAAACTCCGTCATCTTGGAGATGTTTCGAATCTTCTTTGGCCCCGGGGGTCTACTCGCTTAATTCGCCTTCATCTTGACGACAAGTGAGAGATCCCTTTTGCGGATACTTAATTGCAGCTTAGGTGACTCTGAGGAGACAGGGTTTTGATGAATACTCTCTTTTTCTAGCGCTCAGGATATTTTCACTGCCTCGTCTTTTACAAGAATATCCTTTAAAGATGTGTCATTGACTGCGATCAATATCGATCATCTACGGCTTTTCAATAACATTGAATCTTCTTTTCTGGCCATATCGAGGATTTATCCTTCATCCTTTTGGTTGGCCAATAGGAAGAATTTGAATTTTGAATCTCTTTTTGCAAAAGCTCCGCTCTTTTGGAAGTAATGCTTAAAGGTAGACTGAGGTAAAGATTTGTATAATAACGTTTTTGAAATCAACAAATAATTGATTGACAAATTGATAAAATTTTCTTGTAATCCTTAGTGAAAGTGAGTATTTGAAATCTGGCTCAACACATCCGTGACGAAAATTCTCCTCTCTTTTTCTCCAAAAAGAGAGACTCAGGCTTAGCCCTTACCTGAATGGGAAATGGAAAATACTCCTCTCTTCTTTGAAGAGGAGGTGTTTGCAAAACGAACTTTCAAAGAGAAATTAAGCTTTCGTCAAAGCTCCCTAATATTAGGCTTCTCTTATGAAAATGGGCCGATAATAGTGAGGTCTGAAAATTGGATCATGAAATGAACGAGTTCATCACACTCTCTCTCAAAAAAGGGTCCTTCATGACAAAATGGCCTAGTATGAAATTGGCGGGTTACAAGAAAAGTGAGTCTCTGTCGAGCCTCTCCCTATGAAAGGGTTCCTTGTGTGAAATTGGAAATTGTTTTGCAAACGGTTCACAGAGACGCGAGTCCCTTCAAACTCTCCCTGAAAAGGGGCTAAGTGAACGAATTGGATAGCATGCGAAAAGAACGAGCTCCCTCGAACTCTCCCTAAAAAGGGTCTCTCGCAAGAGAAAATGATTGAAATTGGATATTGAGATTGATTGACCCAAAGGTCGAAATTGGAAATTGGAAATTGGAAAATTGGTTGTTGGAAATTGAATGACCCGAAGGTCGAAATTGGATGACCTGACGGTCGAAGTTGAGAATTGGTTGGCCAAAGGGTCGAAATTGTGTGATTCGAAAGTCGAAATTGAGAATTGAGTGACCTAAAGGTCAAAATTTGGAAATGGATTGACCCGAAGGTTGAAAATTGGAAATTGATTGACCCGAAGGTCAAAAATTGGAAATTGACTGACCCGAAGGTCGAAAATTGGAAATTGATTGACCCGAAGGTCGAAAATTGGAAATTGGTTGACCCAAAGGTCGAAATTGGAAATTGGTTGACCCAAAGGTCGAAATTGTGTGACCCAAAGGTCGAAATTTGGAAATTGGGTGATCTGAGGGTCGAAAATTTGGAGAATTTCCTGATTTGAAGATTTAAATTGGAATTTGGAGGGCAAAATATCAAACGTGAGCAGTTGACAGAACCTGAGGCTCAACAAAGGAGAATGATGCATTCGAGTCAGAGCTCGAATAAAATAAAGAGGTCACGAGTCAGAACCCGGATCAACAAAAGAAAATGAAGAGCTTGAATCAGAGCTCGAATGATGTAAAGAGATCACGAGTTGGAACCCGGATCAACAAAAGAAAAATGAAGAGTTCGAGTCAAGGCTCGAGTGAATAAAGAGATCTCGAGTCAGAACCCGGACCAACAAATGAAGATGAAGAGCTCAAATCTGAGCTCGAATAAGATAATGAGATCACGAGTCAGAACCCGGATCCACAAAAGAAAATGAAGAGCTCGCCTCTGAGCTCGAGTGAATAAAGAGATCTCGAGTCGGAACCCGGATCAACAAAAGAAAATGGAGAGCTCGAATCAGAGCTCGAGTGATGTAGGGAGATCACGAGTCGAAACCCAGATCAACAAAGGAAAAATGGAAGGCTCGAATCAGAGCTCAAATGAGATAATGAGATCACGAGTCGGAACCCGGATCAACAAAGGAAAATGAAGTGCTTGAATTAGAGCTTGGATAAGATAAAGAGATCTCGAGTCGGAACCCGGATCAACAAAAGAAAATGATAAACTCGATTCAGGGTTCGAGTAAGGTAATGAGATCACGAGTCGGAACCCGGATCAACAAAAGAAAATAAAGAGCTTGAGTCAGGGCTCGAACAAGGTATAGAGATCACGAGTCGGAACTCGGATCAACAAAAGAAGATGAAGAGCTCGAGTCAGGGCTCGAACAAGGTATAGAGATCACGAGTCGGAACTCAGATCAACAAAAGAAGATGAAGAGCTCGAGTCAGGGCTCGAACAAGGTAATGAGATCACGAGTCGGAACTCGGATCAACAAAAGAAAAATATGGACCAACTTGAAAGTTGGAGTTTGAAAGAAAAGAAGCTTGGATCAGAATTCAGATCTTCAGAGGGGAACCCGGTTGGGGCTCAAAAATTTGCAAATTGTCGGTGCGGGAAGAGGATTCTATCTGAAGAACAAAGATGGTAAACTGGAATCAAAGATCGATGATTAGGATGAGAAATCATTCATGGCCTCAAGATTTATCCCTTTTCCTAAATGGGAAGTGAATTGAGTGCATAATTAGTGTCAATGACATGCACATGCACATGCACATGAAAATGCAAATGAAGTGCAAATGAATGGTGAGGGATTTTATTTGATCCTACCTGCATACAGAATGTTTGAAAACAAATTTTCAAAAAGATGCCCCAGTGTAATGGGGAAGTGAGAATAACAGAACAATCAAAAGAAGAATGTCACAAGTAAACGAGAAAAATTGATGATTTTATTGATGCCTTAAAAGGGATGACAACAGGAAAACAACTAGGACTATATCATCCTGACAAAGAATAAATAGGACAAAATGAGAAGGCATTGGCATTGGCATTGGTATTGTCATTCTTTCGAGTGATCTCGAAAAGGCTTGGTTAGGACTGCAACTCATCCCTCTCTTTCTTCCGGCACCAAAATCCCTTTATCGATGTAGTCCTGTATAATATTTTTGAGAACGAAGCAATATTCAGTATCGTGCCCCATTGCTCGATGGAACTTGCAGAAACAATCTTTCCCTTTCCCCATGGTGACGGGAGGATCCACAATCCTTGGAAGTTTGATCATATCCTTCGCGAGCAGATATCCAAGAATTTCTTCGATTGGCTGACCTAAAGAAGTAAACTCGCGATCATAACTCCAACCATCACGCTTTATCTTCTTCGGATTGCTGGATTTCTGTTGAATGCTGACTCCTTTGACTTCTTTCTGGGAATTGGACTGAACTTGCTTCGTTAGGGCTACTGGATGTTCTTCTTCTCTGCCTCTAACAAAGAGGTTCTTATCAATACAGTCTTGCACAATGTTTTTGAGGACAAAACAATGATCAATGTCATGCCCTACTGCCCGATGGAATTTGCAAAACTGGTTCAAGAATCTTCCCATGATGGTGGGAGGGTCTGTGGCTTTTGGGAGCCGGACTAATCCCTTGATCAACATGTATTCAAAGACTTCGTCGAGTGGCTCGTCTATAGGAGTGAAATCTCGATCGCTGCTCCAGTTTCCGCGCTTTGGCTTTCCTTGATTTTTTTCCTTTTGCTGAGGGCTGGATTGAAAAGTTCTATTCTGGATTCTAGAATACTTTCCTTTCAGATCTGTAGACTCTTCTAACTTGCTGCTCTTACTGCCTCTGTTTTTGTTGTTGCTGGGTTTAGAACTGGTTGCCCTGTTGTGGTCTCCAATGATGCTCATAGGGATGGTGATGGACGCCTCTTCTTTAACAAGAACTTTTCCGAAATTGGCTTCAGCTTGCTCGGATAATATCTCAATCATCATTCTTTTGAACAACCGATATATGGCGGGATCAATCTCCTCCTTGATGGCCTGAGCTCCCTCTTTGACAGACTTTATGGAATCCATTTCTCACTCACTGTCTGTAACTAATGTGCTGAAGTAGCGCGGTCTTTGATCTTGTCAGGATCACACAATTATGCCAATGCCCTCTGCAGAACCACATGGGATGTTTAGCATGATGGGAAAAAGAATTTTGAAACCAACACTCTTGAGGGAAAACAAATGATGGGATTGGAAGGACATGTCAAAACTTTTGGATAAAATTTGGAAGATATACTGGAAGATATGGAAAAGTTTTTGAAGATATAAGCAAAATTTGAAATTTCAAAAATTTGCAGGCAGGATTGGAATAAGGCTGGAAATTCGAGATCCAGTAGAACGGGAGAAGGAAAAGTCACCTGGAGTTTTGAAAGAAATGAGATATTTGAGAAAATTATCAAGGGTTTGAGAAAATAAAGGGAAAAAGACGAAAAATATGGGTATTGGAAAATATTTTTGGGAAATGTAAGGAAATAGAGGTAACATACAAACAATCACATCCTGCACAAACATTCATGCACATACAACACTCCCTAAAAGGCTGACTCTAGATGCATTATTTTGAAAACAGTTGTAGGACCCTAATCCTAACTCTAGGTTCAGATCATCTTTGTCCAATCTAGTTATGCCGATATACCCGAATCGAAATCCGAGGTACGTGGCATATAATTTCAACTTCGGTTCTAAGGTAAGGTTTTCCAACATCCTTGAGCGCCTACCGATATACTTCGGACTGTGGCCCGCGGTACGTGGTAGGGGGTGTTAACCCAAATAGGTGGCCCAGTTGTAAGGCTCTGTCCCGAACTAGGGTTCTGGAAGAGAGCCCAGCAACATGAAGACCGGGTAATGATAGGTAATTGGGGTTTGAAAAAAAATGATCACATGCAAGAAATAGATGGCTCTAAGTCTTAGAGAGATAGATTTTTGAAAATCTTTGAAGAAGCATACATTGTTTGCATTCAGATCCTAAATTGAGGAGAGTTGTCTTTAGACCTAAGTCTATGTGAGCATGAAAATATCTCCTCAATATAGTCCTACCAAACCATGCCTAAGCTATATGCAGTAAATGTCAGCTAGGTCAGAATCTAGGCTCCTAGGTTCGCATGATATCAAAAGTAAAAGAACTGACATTTTGTGAACACAATTTCGATAATAGAACTAAGTCAAGCACAATTTTTTTTTTTTTTGTCAGACAAGGAAAGGTCCCATCACGGTCGCCAAACTTGTTATCAACGCAAAATTTTTCCCCCGTCTTCCCTTCCTTACGGAAGAGAGAGGGAAATGCTTCCGCGATTCAAACTTGACCGGATTTTGGAAATTGTTTTGAAATACTCGCCTCCGTTTTGAAAATTACGGGAAAATCAATGGGATGGGGCTCGACCTGTCGGTACGAGGTTCGACCGTTCCTGCCGCCTTTAATAGGGGTAATCGAACCAAGGACCAAAATTGTGCTTGACTTAGTGAAATTATCGAAATCGTATTCTCTCCTATAGGCACAGAGAATTCAGGCATATGCTATGAGATTTGGTAAAATATAAGCTGGAAAACTATGATGTATGCTTAGAAAATATTTAGAGTTGAAAAGCATTTCTCAGGAAAAGATGGAATCAATCTCTCAGGAAAAACTCAGACGAAGAAGGTTTGAAAATCTAGGGAAAGTTTATAAAGACTTAGAAAATCTTGAAGAAGTGAGAATCTCGAGAAAATCTTGAGAAATTTTATAAAGATCTGGAAAATCATGAAGAAATGATACTCTCAGGAAAATTTTGAGAAAGTTATAAAGACTTGGAAAACTACGAAGAAATGATAATCTCGGGAAAAGTTTGAGAAAGTATAGAAAGACTTAGAAAACCATGAAGAAATGAGAATCTCAGGAAAATGGAAGGAATTCTTGAGAAAAGATGGACATTTGAGAAGGAAAGCACTTGTTGGGAAAACTGAGATTTTGAGAATTTTCTTAGTAAAATGATAGAAAATTTTATAGAAAAATTTTGGATGTTAGACCCTGATTGACAGTTGTACCAGTTCAAAAGGCATAAAAACTGATAAAATTTGCAAAATGGTTTTCAGGCTCCACCGAGCTAAAGTGACACTGAAAATTGGGGTTCGAGCTGAATTAAACTGAAATGAGCTGGGTTTTAGAGTTTCAGAACTCATGTTAACTAACCAGACACTGACTCAACTGACCTTTTCGACTAAATTTTCAAGAAAAGCTGCCATTTTTACAGAAATAGTACAGAATTGTCACTGAAGCGAAGTGAATTACGAACCTGAGCTGACTTTGAGCTAAAACAAAGGTCAGTAATACTGACATGAACTAAAATCGAAGCTCGAACACTATCTCAATTGACTGAACTCAGCTCAATTTCAGCTGAAATGGACTAAAATGGGCTCCTGGATACTTGGAAATGGTTTTGAACTAAGACTGGAGCGCTTGAACTTCTGGTGAGCTCAAATTAGACTCTGGGGAATATGACTGACTTGGAGACAATTGACTTGGATTTGAGTGAGAAATGAGCTCATTTCTGAAGAAATGATCCCACTTTGGCAGGAATGGTCAGAAATGAAAATGGTTTGTTCATTGTGAGCTCAGATGAGCTTAAGATGACTGATATTCTAACTGTTCTGAACTGACCAATGAGCTTTGTTGACTCCGACTGACAGGCGTCCGAGATGACCTAGGGGTAAAATGGTAATTTTCCTAATAAAAATGGGTAAAATGGTGATTTTCTGAAACTGACTCGGGGTTTGACTCCTACACTGACCTAACAGGGTTGGCATTGCCTGAGGAGGATTGTTTGAGAATGGATGTGAAAAATTTGGGGTGTTTACAGATGCCCCTCTTTGCTACTAAGCCGGCTTGAAGACGAGCTTAGTGGCAAAGAAAAACACACCAAATTTTGGCCATAAAAATGCCCCAGTTTGAAGGATATGACTGGGTATGAAGAAATTAGCCCTGATGAAAATGGTAGATATGAAGTGAAGAATAAAGAAGAAAATTTTACTTCAAAAGAAAGTGAGATTCAGGTTTTGCCCTTAACCTAGATGGGACGGGAAATACTTCGTGTAGAAACGAATCTCAGGTTTGACCCTTAACCTGACCGAGAAATGAAATACCTCATTAAAATGAGGCTCAGGTTTAACCCTTAACCTGACCGAGAAGTGAAATACCTCATCAGAATGAGGCTCAGGTTTAACCCTTAACCTGATCGGGAAGTGAAATACCTCATCAGAATGAGGCTCAGGTTTAACCCTTAACCTGACCGGGAAGTGAAATACCTCATCAGAGGAGGCTCAGGTTTGTACCCTTATCCTGATTGGGCAAAAAATGAAATACCTCATCAAAGGAGGCTCAGGTTTGTACCCTTATCCTGATTGGGAAGATAGAAAATGGTAAGTTGGATGGTGAATAAGACAATTTTTTTTTTGAAGAAGAAGAATAAGGCGACTCTTTCGACAACGCGAAAGATGAATTCTTTCGACAACGCGAAAAATGAAAAAGGTGATCCAAAGGAACAAGGCGATTCTTTCAACAACGCGAAAGATGACAAGGCGATCCATAGGAGCAAGGTGATTCTTTTGACAACATAAAATATGGATTCTTTCGACAACGCGAAAGATAGCAAAGGTGATCCAAAGGAACGAGGCGATTCTTTCAACAACGCGAAAGATGACAAGGCGATCCAAAGGACCAAGACGATTCTTTTGACAACGCAAAAGATGGATTATTTCGACAACGTGAAAGATAGCAAAGGCGATCCAAAGGAACAAGGCAGTTCTTTTAACAACGCGAAAGATGATAAGGCGATCCATAGGAGCAAGGTGATTCTTTTGACAACGCAAAAGATGGATTCTTTCGACAACGCGAAAGATAGCAAAGGCGATATAAAGGAACAAGGCGATTTTTTCAACAACGCGAAAGATGACAAGGCAATCTAAAGGAGCAAGGTGATTCTTTTGACAACGCAAAAGATGGATTCTTTCGACAACACGAAAGATGGCAAAGGCGGTCCAAAGGAACAAGGCAATTCTTTCAACAACGCGAAAGATGACAAGGCGATCCAAAGAAGCAAGGCGATTCTTTTGACAACGCAAAAGCTGGATTCTTTTGACAACGCGAAAGATGGCAAAGGTTACTCTCTCAAGGAGGTAAAAGGTGATACCAGGATGTGTCAAGATGGACATCGAGCTCTTCACTTCATGTCAAGATAGTAAGAAAATATTGCCAAAATGTTAAAAATTGTTTATTGATTCAAAATAATTGGAAATGATGCACATTGGTTTGAAAGTATTCCCTCTTTTCCACCTGAAGTATTACCTCTGCCTGGGCTTAACTCCGTAGAATCAAGATTCGAATTCAAATTTCTTACAATTGACTTTCTTTCAAGGAAGCTATCAATTTCCTTGATATGAACAGAAAAGCGAGTATTCTTGATATTGTGAAAGCAATTGGTGAAAGAATATTGATAGTAGAATTTCACAAATTTAAAGAAGATTCTTTGGAAAATTCGGCAGTCTGATATCCTGGGATTCTTTCTCATGATGATCTTTCTGCCCACTTTTTTTTTTATTGGCAGAATTAGAGCTCTCTTGGGCTTTTGGGGATTTTATTACATCATCCTTCATTTTGGAGATGTCCTGACTTTTCTCTCTCTTTTTTTTGGAAGGGTACGTCACAAACTCCTTCATCTTGGAGATGATCTGATCCTTCTTTTCTCTCAGGGATTATATTGACGGTTATTGGCTCATTGTTTGGAAATCTCTTGATGATAGCGGAAATTAAATATCTTTTAGGGTTTGTCGGGAGGCTCATCGCAGTCGCCTTCATCTTGACGGTGCTCTGAACTTTCCCTGGAAAGATCCGTCACAAACTCCGTCATCTTGGAGATGATTCAAATCTTCTTTGGCCCCGGGGGTCTACTCGCCTAATTCGCCTTCATATTGACGACAATTGAGAGATCTCTTTTGCAGATATTTAATTGCAGCTTAGATGATTGAGGAGATATAGGGATTTAATAGATTTTTCTGTATCACCCATGATATTTCGACTGCTTTATTTTCCAAGAATGATCTTTAAAAATGTGCCATTGACTGCGATCAATACCGATCACTTATGGCTTTGCAACAACATTGATTTTCCTTTTGCTGGCGATATCGAGGATTTATTCTTCATCCTTTTGGTTGGCCAATAGAAAGAATTTGAATTTTGAGTCCTTTTTCATGAAAGCTTTGACCTTTCGGAAATAATACTGAAGGTATTCTGAGGTAATGTTTTTCTGCAATAAAAATTTTGAAATCAACAAATAATTAATGACAAATTGGCAAGATTTTCTTGAAATCATTTGTGGAAGCGAGTATTTGAAGCACAACGCAACGCATCCATGACAGAAATTTTCTTCTCCTTTCCCTAAAGGAGAAGATTCAGAAATGGGAAATAAAAATTACTCCTCTCTTCCCTGAAGAGGAGGTATTTGCAAAATGAACTTTCGCAGAGAAATTAAGCTTTCGTCAAAACTTCCTAACATTAGGCTTCTCTTATGGAAAGGGGGTCGGTAATGGTGAGGTCGGTGAATTGGTCATGAAGGAGCGAGTCCATCACACTCTCCCTGAAAAGAGGGTCATTCACGATGAAATGGCCTAGTACGAAATTATGGTCACAAGGAAAGCGAACTTCCGTCGAAGTTCTCCCTGAACTAAGGGTTCCTTGTATGAAATTGGAATTTTGTTTTGCAAACGGTTCACATAGACACGAGTCCCTTCAAACTCTCCCTGAAAAGGGCTAGGTGAACAAAGGATAGCATGCGAAAAGAACGAGCTTCCTTGAACTCTCCCTGTAAAAAGGGTCTCACGCAAAAGGAAATGACTGAAATTGGTATTGGGTGATCAAAAGGGTCGAAGTTGGAATTTGAAATTTTGAAATTTTAAAATTTTAAAATTTGAAAATTGATATTTGAAAATTGATATTTGAAATTGGAAATTGGAAATTTGGAATTTGGAAATTGATATTTGGAAATTGGAAATTGATTGACCCGAAGGTCGAAATTGGAAATTGAGTGATCCGAAGGTCAAAATTGGAATTGGAAATTGGGTGGCCCGAGGGCCGAATTGGTAATTGGATGGCCCAAGGGACGATATTGGTAATTGGATGGTCCGAGGGCCGAAACTGGAATTCGATTGACTCGAAGGTCAAAATTGGGATTGGAAATTGAAAAATTGAAAATTGGAAATTGGAATTTGGTTGACCTGAGGCCGAAATTGAGAATTGGTTTACTGTGAACAATATGGGTTCAATAGGAATTCAGCCTAAGAACGACATTGGTTCTATTGAGAACGACACTGGTTCACTGGGAACGACATGGGTTCAATAGGGATTCAGCCTAAGAACTATCAATTCCATAGGAATTTAACCTAGGGATCATATCGGTTCAGCAGGGGTTCAACCTCCGAACTATCAATTCCATAGGGATTTAACCTAAGGACCATAGTTTAAAAAGGAAGGATTCAACTTGTGAGCTTTGAATGGACCAGGTGCTAAACTGGGGTTTGAGGGAAGATTCAAATCGGAATTCAAATCTTTAAGGAAAACTAAATGAATTGGGTTTTGAAAGAAAATTTGAGTCAGGACTTCGATCTTCTAGACCAATTACTAAATTGCAGAAAAGTTTGAGTAGGAATTCAAACCTTTAAAGGAAAGCTAAACAAATCAAATTTGGGAAAAAATTCGAGTCGGAACTCTAATCTTCTAGACTGATTCTGGGCATTTGAATTGGATTTGGAAGAAAATTTGAGTCGAAACTCTAATTTTCAAGACCAATTCTAGGAGATTTGATTTGGATTTGGAAGAAAATTTGAGTCGGAACTCTAATTTTCTAGACCAATTCAGAAGGAAAAGAAAACTTGGCTCGAAACTCGAATCTTCGAAGGAAAACTCGATCCATTGTGAAAGGAAAAGAAATTTGAGTCGGAACTCAAATCCTAAAGGAAAAGTAGATCAACTTGGAAGGAAAGAAATTTGAGTCGGAACTCAAATCCCGAAGGAAAACTAAGAAAGGAAATTCGAGTCGGAACTCGAATCTTCAAAGGAAAAATAGATTGGTTAAAAGGAAAGGAAATTCGAGTCGGAACTCGAATCCCGAAGGAAAACTAAGAAAGGAAATTCGAGTCGAAACTCGAATCCCGAAGGAAAACTAGACTAATTAGAAGAAAAGAAAATTCGAGTCGGAACTCGAATCCTGAAGGAAAACTAGATTAATTAGAAGAAAAGAAAATTCGAGTCAGAACTTGAATCCCGAAGGAAAACTAGACCGATTAGAACGAAAGGAAATTCGAGTCGGAACTCGAATCCCGAAGGAAAACTAGACTAATTAGAAGAAAAGAAAATTCGAGTCGGAACTCGAATCCTGAAGGAAAACTAGACCGGTTAGAAGGAAAGGAAATTTTAGTCGAAACTCGAATCCCGAAGGAAAACTAGACTAGCATGAATTAGGTTTGAAAACATTAACCAGTAACCAGATTTAGAAAGTTTGACCAATAAAAATTGGATTTTGAAAGTCCGACCAATAACAATTGGATTTTGAAAGATGTACCAGTGTGAATACCGAATTTTGGAAATGAACCAGTATAAGTACTGGATTTTGAAAATGGATCAGTACGAATACTGTTTTTGAAGAATTACCAGCATGAACACTGGATTTTGAAGATTTACCAGCACGAACACTGAATTTAGAAAATTTTACCAGCACGAACACTGGATTTTGAAAATCTTATCAGCACGAACACTGAATTTTTGAAAGTCTTACAAGCACGAACACTGGATTTTTGAAAATTTACCAGCACGAACACTGGCTTTTGAAAATCTTATCAGCACGAACACTGGATTTTTTAAAATTTACCAGCACGAACATTGGATTTAGAAAATTTTACTAGTACGAACACTGGTTTTTGAAAATCTTACCAGCATGAACACTGGATTTTTGAAAATTTACCCAACTGAGTCTGATGAGAGATTTTCAGTCTTCATCCTCACGATGACTTAGACAACTGTCGGGGGCTCAGGATTTATCCCTTATCCTGAATGGGTAGTTCAGGTTTATCCCTTAACCTGAAGGGGAAGTTCAGGTTTATCCCTTAACCTGAAGCGGAAGTTCAGGTTTATCCCTTAACTGGAAGGGAAAATGAATTTGATATATATGGATGCAAATGAATGTGAATGAATGCATGCAAATACAAATGTATGCAAATGAATGCAAATTATTTCAAAATGATGTAAATGTATGCAAATGAATGCAAAATGATGTAAATGGATGCACATGCATGCAAAATGAGAGATTTGTGTGATCCTGCCTGCATATAGGATGTTTTGAAGACAATTTTCAAAATAATGCCCCAATATAATAGGGAAAGAAGAATTTGACCATTATTGAAGAAAATATATTGAGAAATTATAAAGGATGGAATAGAGAATTTAAGTATAGAAATTTTTTAAATGTTGAGCATTGATGGGATCTGGTAATTTCACTCTGTCAGGATTGATGAGCCGATATGAGTTACGAGGTAATGCCTCTTTGACAACATAGGGACATTCCTAATTCGGCGACCATTTGCCACCCAGGCGGTGCTTGAGATAGGTCGTTGATATGAGCACTAAATCATTGACTCAGGATTTCCTTTCAATGACAAATTTTGCATATTGCTGGCTACCCTCTGCCGATATGATTGAGCATGATCTGCTGCTCGGAGCCTTCTTTCATTGAGCAAATCAAGTTGTATCAGTCGTTGTTGCTGATATTGATCAAGCGATAACTCCAGCAGTGATGCGAACTTCAAGGCAAGTTTCTGAACATGTAGAGGCAGTACTACTTCAGTTCCGTAGACAAGTTCTGACGGAGTAGCATTAGTTGGAGTTCGAATGGTGGTTCTATACGCCCACAATGCATCATGAATCTTCTCATGCCAGTCACGGCCTGTTTCCAAAGTTTGCTCCAGGATTCGAATCAAAAATCTTATTGGTGGCCTCTGCTTGACCATTCCCTTGAGGATAATAAAGAGCAGAGAAATGATGATGGATTTTGAACTTCGAACAGAAAATTCTCATTTTCTCATTC
Organism: Nuphar pumila; assembly: GCF_984573655.1. Taxonomy (NCBI): domain Eukaryota; kingdom Viridiplantae; phylum Streptophyta; class Magnoliopsida; order Nymphaeales; family Nymphaeaceae; genus Nuphar; species Nuphar pumila. The sequence continues at coordinate 56,100,444 of NC_143249.1, forward strand.
TTGAAATGGCTGCCATTATCTGACACAATATCATGCGGTATGCCAAAATGACATAGAATATTCTTGTGGATGAACGAGACCACATGTCGACCTTCTACTATGCGTAGAGTGATAGCTTCGACCCATTTAGTAAAATATTCTGTTGCGGCAAAAAAATATTTGTAGTTGTTTGAAGCAGAAGGAGTGATAGGGCCCACAACATTAAAGATCCATATAGAAAACGGCCATGGAGAGATAACAGATTGCAAATATGTAGCTGACGCATGAACGAAAGGTGCATGTATCTGGCATAGAGCACACTTCTTCACAAAACGATAGCAATCTTGTTGCATAGTTTTCCAGTAATATCCTGCTCGGATGATTTGCTTGATAAAAGTTTGGTAGCTAACGTGACCACCGCAAATGCCTTTGTGTACCTTCTGCATAACTTCTTTGGCTTCATCTTCGTCTAGGCAGTTGAAATATTCAAAACTGAATCCACGATGATAGAGGACATCGGCGAGAATAAAATATCCGGCTGACATGAGCCGAATCACTTGTTGCTCTTGCCAGTGATATTCTGAGAAAAGGAGGCAAATGTCTTCTCCTTGATGAGAGCCTTTCTGAGACTGCCTTCATCCTACTCAGACATCATCCTAATCATCATTTTCTTAAACATCTGATATGCAACAGGATTGATGTCATCCCTATCATTCGGAATCTATCTTCTGGCATATCTTGGAGAATCCATTTCTTCTTGCCTGCTTCTAAAATCATTGATGCACTGACATAGTGGTGTCTTCTTGCTTGATCTGATCTGAACCACTTGGGAATACTGATGTTTTCTACAGAATGAGATCGATGATTAAATTTCGATGATGAAGATTCAGGATAGAAATGAATATAGGAAAAATATTTGATGAGAATTTGGTAGATAATTGGAAGAACATCCCATTGCTAGGGATTGAGTCACCGCTGGAGTCACTACAATTGTGTTGCCATTCTTTGCGAGGACAACGAACAATTGCAAATATGCCTTGTCACCTAGGCGAGGTCGTCAAGCCATGAAAATTGAAGGATTTTTCTTTATTGAAGGAAAAATTTGATTGCATTAATAGTAGACTTGAGAAAGAGGGGGCATATAGACAGTCTGCCATCACTTTTAACGATTAGCAGAGACACGAGGACCGGAGAAAAGAGTGAGAGTGACGAAAGAATCTCAGCCATATCTGGCAGAATGGTATGTTCTGGACCATTGCGTTGATGCAAGGTTGAATTCTGGTATAACCCCTGATAGTAGTCGAGCTTCTACGCGCTTCTGTCTTTGAGAAAATTGCCTGACGCATTGCTCTGGATAGTAGTAGGTACAGGAAAATGAGCCGAGTAGCTTGAACTGCTTGCCATACACATATGTATATCTAGGAAGAAAGCGAGCCCTTCAGTGCATATGACCATCGCATACTGAATTCTTTCTCGAGTTGTTCTGAATAATGAGCTGACTTCTGCAAATGCCCCATACTGTCGGTAGATCTCGATCAGTTTCACATAGTCATTTCCATTTTCTTCAATCAGTGGCAAAGACTTGCATCCTGTCATGCGAGCTACAACATCTTTAGGGTCCAGACCCTTGACATTGATCAAAAAATTGTTGCTCCAATGGATCTCCAGGCTGACCGGCTGGCTCGTGCAGTCCCATAATCTCTAAAAATTTGTCCATCAACAAGGTCATCTCGCCCCATGGGAACCAGAACGTGCAAGTGCACGGATTCCACCGCTCTGCCAGTGCATGGATCAGATTGTCGTTGACTGTCAATTTTCCCATTGTAGATGTCAGTTCTAACCCACAGTCGCTAAAATGGTCCGGAAACATACGAAAGAAGTTTTTGAACCAAATATAGTACCATCGGGGGAGGAAGGGTCCGGTGCTGAGAGCTTGATGCTCGGGAAGAATTTGTCGCACCTCGTAGGAGATGTGACCCTTAGGAAAGACAGAGTCGAACTGACTGAATGCCATTAAACTGAAAGATAAGAAGATTGGAATTAGACTTTGAAAAAAATACAAGAATTTTGAAAATTCAGGCAGGATAAAGTGAAATGCTGAAAATTCAAAGTCCAGAGGAACGAAAGAATGAAAAATCACCTAGAGTTTTGAAGAAAAAGTGAATAATTTGGAAAATTCGTCCAGGGTTTACAAAGAAATGCTTTATAAATGGAAAAATGAAGTATTTTGGCAAATTATCCAGTATTTTGGAAAAACTGGGAAAAATATGGGAAAATAAGATGGAAATGAATATCATACATTCAATCACAAACAATTATGCACATACAACATTCCCTAAGAAGCTGACTCTAAATGCATTAATTTTGAAAGAGTTTTAGGACTAATCCTGACTCTAGGCTCAGATCAACTGTGTCCAATCATGTTATGCTGATATACTCGAACCGAGACTCGATGTACGTGGCATAAAAATTCATCTTCGGTTCTAAGCTTGTGTTTTCCCAACATCCTTGAGTGTTTGCCGATATACGTTGGACTATGGCCCTTGGTACGTGGCAGGGGGGCGTTAGCCCAAATAAGTGGCCCAGTTGTAAGGCTTTGTCCCGAACTATGGTTCTGGAAGAGAGCCCAGCAACGTGAAGATCGGGTAGACATAGGTGGGGTGGTTTTTAAAATATGAGCACATGCAGGCAAACAGATGGCTCTAAGTCCTAAAGAGATAGAATTTTGAAAATTTTTGAAGAAGCAAACATTGTTTTCATACAATTCCTAGATTAAGGAGTGTTGCATTTCAGACCTAAGTCTAAGTGAGCATGAATAATTCTCCTCAATATGGTCCTACCAAACCATGCCTAGTCTACATGCAATCTATGTCAGCTAGGTTCAGATCTAGGCTCCTAGGTTCACATGATATCAGAAGTTAAAAGCTGACACTTTATAGAGCAAGATTTTGATAATTGAACTAAGTCAAGCACACGATTGATCAGGCGAAGACAGGTCCCATCATGGTCGCCAAATCTGTTATCATCGCAAAAATTTTTCCCTCTCTTGCGAGAGAGAAACGAATTTCGCGAGTCAAACTCGACCAAAGTTTTGAAAATGGTTTTGAAAATTACTCGCCTCCGTTTTGAAAATTTGCGGAAAAATTCCGTGGAATTGGATCCGCCTGTCGGTACGAGGTTCAACCGTTCCTGGCGCCTTTACCAGGGGTAATTGAACCAAGGATCAATTATGGGCTCTAACTTGACTCAAATATCTAAATTATGCTTTATTTTTTCTAGAATGCACAAAGAATCAGGCTTGTGCTATGAAATTTTAAAAATATGCAAGTTTGAGAAAATAAGATGTTTGCTTTGGAAAATTGAAATATGCTTGAAAAATGATTGAAAAGTGTTTGAAATTGGAATTCCTGGGAAAATCATTGAATTTTATTAGAAATCAGAAATTTGTATTAGAAAGTGATTTCTCAGGAAAACTTGAACTTTGGAAAATCGATTTTGAGATTTGAAATTTGTTTATATAAGAAAATAGATTTGAGAATTTTGAGAAAATCTAAGAAATTCATTGGAAAATGACTTTTGAAATGGAAAATGAATTCTCAGGAAAACTGGAAAATCTGAGAAAATCGATTTCTGAAAACTTGGGATTTTGAAATTTGAGAATTTTAAAACATTGGAAAATATTGATTTAAACTTGAGAAATGCTTTGAAATCTCATTTGAAAATTTAGAATTTTGAGAAAATCAAATCCTGAGAAAGACTTGGAAATTCTTGGGAAAATTGATTTTTTTGAAATTGAAATTGAAAAATGAATTTGAAAATAATGCAATTTGAATGATGTGAATGAATGAATATGAATTTGAAAGGGAATTTCATTGAGAAATTGGAAAATTCTTTTGAAACTTTGAGAAATGCAGTGCATTTTTGAAGTTAGCCTAAGTGTGTAGGTTGAATGTGGCTGATATAAAGATCATAAATCTTGGTTTTCTTCGTATTCTGACTATGGCCATAAATACGAATCCCACCGAGTTTAGAAACTCCATAAAAGCTTGTGCACGTGCCATTCGTGTAAACCATAGTGGATTTGAAATAAATGCACAAGGATCATACATCAGATATTGGAATTTTGCAGAAATTAAACTATATGCAATGCAGCCCTATTCTAAGCAAAAAAGTAACTCTTATTCCAAATATTACATTGATTTTTACATTGAATTGAAATAAAAGAAATAAAAGATAAATCTTCTTCTTGAATGTTCATGCAAGACTAGAAAACAAGGTTAGCACAAAAATGTAGGTTTTTCTGAATTTATCCGAAAATATGGGAAATTATCAGATATTATTCAGATATAAACCCAAAATCATACTCCCTTTGATATAAACATGATAAATAATGAATAAATTTCGAAAATAAACTTGAAAATTCAAAATTGGGGTCAAAATGACCAAAATACCCATGATGACCTTGAAATCAGGGTTTTCTGAAAGAATTTTTGTAAATTTTGGAATTTTGAAAATCAAATGAAATAAGTCAAACATAATATGATAAAATATGATGATATGCATGAAATTTTGGAGAATTAGAAATTGAAATTTCGAAATTTATGTCAAAATGACCAAAATACCCCTGATAACAAGACTATGTCCTTGAAACCAGGGTTTTCTGAAATAAATTTTGCAAAAATGAAAAATGTGAAAAACAAATGACATTGAAATTAACCCTAATATAATTTTATATGCTCATGTACATGATAAAAACCTTAAAATGACGAAAATATCATAAAATATCAAATTTAACCTGATTTTCGCTTCTGAACTTAAAGATAAACTAACACATGGAGAAAATAAACTTGGAATTAAACCAAATTTGGCAAGGACACCTAAAATAACCCTAGAAACAGAATGGAGCTCGAAAATCTAATTTTTTTATATTTTTAAATGTGGAAATTTAAGTAAAAACCCTAAATTTTGTGATTTTTGCCTAAAATGCTGATTCTAAAGGGGATTTAGGATATCAAACTTTCATACAAATTTCCCAAATTTTTTGGGGTGATAGAGGACAGTAAGGCAAGGATTTTTGTATTTTACACTTTCTGGTTTTGACCTATGGTCGGAGCTGTGCAACTCCGGCAAGTCGGATCAAAATCCGACGACTCCAGTAAATGAAGGAAACAGACAGGTTTCAGTAGAAAATGTGGGGAAAATAGTAAACAGATGGGAAAAAGTCTGAAATTGTGGGAAAATGTCCCTGACAAACAGAAAAAAAAATGTATTTTTTAGGGTTACAGTTTGGAAAAGGGCACGCTGTTAACAGAGACCTAAATCTCTAGAATTTCGGGATATTGAAATTTGTCAGACAGAAAATAAAATTTTAGGAAAAATACTGAAACATTTCTAAAAATTACAAAATTTTGGAAAATGACAGAAAAACATGTTAGCAACAACTTTCATGTTGAAAGTTTTTGCGGAAGGGCTATGGATTGGGTGGACTCAGTGCATTAGGGTCTGTCTATACCCTGATGAAGGAAAATCGAGATTTTCCCAAAGAGCTGGGAAATCTGATTTTTGACAGAAGCCAAAACTAATTGGAAAAATCTCAAAATTTCCAGATCATTAGTAGACTCAATTATGAATCCACTGTGATTTTTGGAGAATGCTTCAAATCCCCTACAAGGGTGAATCCGAAGGTTTGTGTCTGATAAAACAAAAATTGAAAATTCCAAAGGATTAAAATCCAGTTTAGGACTCGATTTATTGAATGGAGTTGCAAAACCCGATTTGACTTGGGTCTTTCATAGGAAAATAGGAACACATAGATGCATTTAATAAGAAATTATCAGGATTTATGGGCAAGAAATCAAATATGAAATGCTGACTGGATTAGACACCAAAACTAACCTCTACAAACTAAAAGATACATATTAATGAAACTAAACAAGATACTTATAAAACAATAACATAAACTAAGTATGGTATCTAGAGTATGTAATCTATATGAAAACAATAATAAAATAACAGAAAATCATGGAGATATGAATTTTTATATTTATATTAGCTATTGAAATGAGGGATTCAATCCATTTGAACGGATGAATCGCCTCATTCGTATAGCCTTGTCATACCAACATTTCATGTGGCTTAAACCTATAATGCAAGGTCAATCCAATTTTCATTTTTGATTTCTCACTGTATTCATAACACAATACCGAAGAACCTTATATTATTATTCAGCAAGAAAACAATAATCAAACAATGAGAAGAATCGGTATTTGCCTTAGGAAGGGTGGCCTTACTTGAACCGGCTGAAGGAAGAGGCTATGGAGCGTTGGCTGGAGGTCTTGGAGGAGTTGGACTTGCTGCAATGGATGATAGGAGAAGGTTGTGCATGAGAAGGAGTCGCTGCAGAAGCTGAAGGTGGCGCTGTAGTGGTGGTTTGCGCCGATGGCTGGGATGCAGCGGGTGGCTGCTGCTAGCTGGAGGTGGAGGTTGTTGTTCTTGCTGTAGAGGGGATGGAAAAGATGCAGCCTCTTTGTTGGTTGAAGGCTGCCTTAGAGATAGTGCTGGAGGTGTCGGAGGTGTTGCAGACCTGCTGAGGATGGCGTGCTGATGGTGGAGGCTGCTGGAAGTAGAAGATGACTGTTGGCTGGTGCTTAAAGGTGGAGCAATGGCTGCCACAAAGGGAGGAGTTGTTGTGTGTATAGCAGCAAAGGAGAGAGGGATATAGCTAAAGGGAGAGAGAGAGACGTGAGATGAGAGATAGGGGAGCAGCCGTTCCTTTTTTTCTCTTTTATGATAACTTAGGCCTTTATCTTCTCCTCAAATTAAGTCTTGATAACCTAATGAAAAAGAAGATCCCACCCTTTACGTGAATGGGTTGGAGGCTAGGGAAAAAGAAGGAAGTAAGTGAAGAAGGAAAGAAGGAAGGGAAGGAAAAGGAAGAAAAGGGAAAAAGAAAGGAAAGAAAGAAAAGGAGGGAAAAAGGAAAAGGGAAAGAAAAATGAGAAAAAAAATGGAAAGTGGGGCTGGAGGCTTGGTTGACCCTCTTGTGGGTCCCACCTCTCTAAAACGCAAAATAAATAAAAAAAACAAAAATGAACAAATAAAAAGAAAATTGAAAGGAATAAAAGAATTTTTTTTTTAATAAAACGGAAATGTAAATGAGTGGGCCATCTCAGAGTGGGTCCAAATTCCACTTTTGAAATTCATTTTGACGATTAGAGGGGTAAAATAGTCTTTTCAAAAAATTTATAGACGAAACTAGCTATTTTTGGCAGTTTTTGAAATGAGCTCGGATTTTGAAGTTCAATACCCCATTGCGAAGCAAATCCAATGTAGAATTTTAAAATGTAATTTTGAAAGAAATCCAGATTGTTTTTCTCTAGTCAATTTTGGAAACCCGGGGTTTGAAATTGATTTCTGAAAACTTTTAAAACTCAATCTGGATTGAATATTATAAAATTGGAGTTCTGGACTTCAAAAATGAAATGAAATATGATGAAATGTTATGAAATGCTGAGAAATGATATGAAATAATGAGAAATGACATGCGAAATGCAGACCCTGAATGAAGAACTTTGGATGTTAAACCCTGATTGACAGCTTTACCAGTTCAAAAGGCATAAAAACTGATAAAATTTGCAAAATGAATGAGGAAATGGTTTTCAGGCTCCACCGAGCTAGAGTGACACTGAAAATTGGGGTTCGAGCTGAATTAAACTGAAATGAGCTGGATTGAGCTGGGTTTTAGAGTTTCAGAACTCATGTGAACTTACCAGACACTGACTCAACTAACCTTTCCGACTAAATTTTTAAGAAAAGCTGCCATTTTTAGAGAAATAGTACAGAATTGTCACTGAAGCGAAGTGAATTACGAACCTGAGTTGACTTTGAGCTAAAACAAAGGTCAGTAATACTAACATGAACTAAAATCGAAGCTCGAACACTAGCTCAATTGACTGAACTCAGCTCAATTTCAGCTGAAAGAGCTAAAATGGGCTCCTGGATACTTGGAAATGGTTTTGAACTGAGACTAGAGTGCTTGAACTTCTGGTGAGCTCAAGTTAGACTCTGGGGAATATGACTGACTGTGAATGACTGACTTGGAGACAATTGACTTGGATTTGAGTGAGAAATGAGCTCATTTCTGAAGAAATGATCCCACTTTGGCAGGAATGCTCAGAAATGAAAATGGTTTGTTCATTGTGAGCTCAGATGAGCTTAAGATGACTGATATTTTAACTGTTCTGAACTGACCAGTGAGCTTTGTTGACTCCGACTGACTGGGGTCCGGGATGACCTAGGGGTAAAATGGTAATTTTCCTAATAAAAATGGGTAAAATGGTGATTTTCTGAAACTGACTCGGAGTTTGACTCCTACACTGACCTAACAGGGTTGACACTGCCTGAGGAGGATTGTTTGAGAATGGATGTGGAAATTTTGGGGTGTTTACAAGGTTGCACCTAGTGCGCCCAAGCTAGGTGTTGGCATCGACTTGGTCCGAAATTTTTTTTTCTAAGTTAAGCCCAAGCATGACCAAAATTCCAAATTTATTTTATTTCACAAATTCCTACACCACTTAAACATTTCTAAACCTCATTTGATGTAAAAATGTCTATAATGAAACGAATTTAAGCATCTGAAAATTTTGATGTGCAATTCAAGTGATTTTATGTATTTTGAATAAAATGTACGGACTCAATGTAATATCCTCACATGTATATATATATATATATATATATATATATATATATATATTCTAGGGTTTCCAACATATATATGTATATATAGACGAATGTGCACGCATGCATATGCATCTATATATATATACAAATACATAGATAATTGCATTACAAAATTTCATCTTGTATTGAATTTTTCTCAAAATATTTGCGGGTCTTGCAAGTCTAGTATAGATGTGTCTAGTCTTTCGAAGGAAACACATTATGCACTCACAAGAATTTTGATCATGCTATATCGAGTTACCCGGGCCTAATCGAGTATTGAATACGAGCTTCTTTCTTTTCTTCGTGGTTGTATCACTTTGTTTTTAAAGTGTGTATGAGTTTCGAATAAAAATCTTATAGGATTTCGCAATGAAACCCTTTGTATTCTATAAAAGCGATTTTCTCAAAACCGAATGTTGGTTTCTTTCTCTTTTTTATTCTTTTTCTTTTCCTTTCCTTATTTCGGTTTTCTTCAAGGTCAAACAAAAAGGTTGTTGGTCTTTCCACGATAATCTAGGTCAGTATTTCCTTTGAATCATGGTTGGATCGAGTCACTTGGTCCAGCCAGTTTTGGCCCAATCTGGCACAGACCAACTGAATTTGGTTCGATTGGCTGTGCCAACCATTTAACTTATCCAGGTCTGAACTGAATCTGATCCATGCTGGTCCGGACTGGGTCTTGTCTAGTCGTGTACATACATTCAACCACTTTCGAATTTCTACATATCCTTTTGCAAACTCCTAATTGCAGTTTTATATTTTTTCAATATAAACCTACAATTATCTTATAAACAATATGTTGAGTGTGTCTTTTATCCCTTGAATCCTTTATGTTTGGCTTAACTTGAAATTGGAATTCGAGTAGTTGATTTCTAAACAATCACTTCTCATTATGGAAATCTATATTCATCCAAATTTCCAACAATTTCATTTTCATTAAGAAAATCATTTCCAAATCTTCTTTCCGTTGAGTGACTCATTTCCAAACTCCTTTTCCATTTAGTGAATCATATTCACACAAAATTCTCATTGAGTTACTCATAATTATCCAAATTTTTCCAATTTCATTTTTCATTGAGTGCCAAATTTTCCAAATCCATTTTTTATTGAGTGAATCATAGCAATCTAAATTTTCCAAATCCATTTTTCATTGAGTGAATCATAGTCTTTCGAATTTTCTAAATGCATTTTCATTTGATGAATCATATTCTAATCACACGAATTCCTCAAAAGATCAATAAATTCTTTAAAAGCATTTTCTCCTCTTTTTTTTGAAAAATCTTTAAGAAGGCATTCTAAATAGGTAAATCTTAACATATCCATTTTTAATCTTCATGAAATAATTGCTCATATCACATTCATATAGCTACCTTAGAAATCAAATGATAAATTGATGCATCCTAGCTCATGCACGAATTACACAAACATCAACTCCCAAATTATAAATTCAATCATATTCATATGGAATCTCAATAATTCATTTTTCTCGCATGGATTTCATCACTTTCACACAAATTTAGAGGATCAAAAATCCAGTTTTCATACACACATTACTTATCTTCAAGAAAGCATTCCTCTTACATGAATTTCATCTTTTTTACACGATTTTTTATGAAATCAAGTTTTAAATTTTCATATTCACGTGGATTTCCAAGAATCTTCTAATTTAGAGAGTAGCATTATTTTCTTAAGTAGGCTTATGTGAAATTAAAATTTGTGAGAGGCTTAATTCCTTAAGAATGAAAATTTCATAAGGCTCAGCTAATTACTATAGTTGATCATGGTTCTTGAAATGAGAAAATACCATTGAAATTGGTGTTTCTCCATATTAAGCATGAACAATACCAAAATAGTGTGGATCAAGAAAGAGACATAAGAGGGAAAGAAATTATCATATGCATATCCCTTTGTCATATCCACTTGTGTTATGGAAACACATGTTTATATAGTAGAGGAAAAAGAGAGATTAGGAGAGATAAAAAAATTGAATAATTATCAAGATGCATAAATAATAAATTCACTTACCTTGACTTGAGAACTTAGGCTTGAGTTTCTCCTTCTCTTAAATCTTTTAAGTCACTAGAAGGGTAGAGAAGAGTTCCTAAGAGGCATCCTTCACTACTCTTAAGTAAAGAAAGAAGAAAACACTAAAAACATGAAAGGGATTGAAGAACACGAGAGAGGAAGAGTAGAAGAACTCTTGGATGCTACAACCTCACCAATTGATTGGATATTTATAGGGAGAAGGCAATGATTGCATCCAAGATCAGGGGCTTGGATCAAATACAAGGAATAAAGGGTTGAGATTAAATCATCTCAATTCTCAACAATTTTCTCTCAAGCATAACCCTTGACCTTCATATCACATGTTGAATTTTTCTAATATGAAAACCTATGCAAGTTAGAGATTCTAACTCTTTTACTTTATTTGTTTCACCTATGATATATTTGGAGATTCACATGAGATTTAGTGCATCTTACTTGGATTTCAAAAATCCAATATCTAATCATTACAAAAAATTGCCTCTCTCTAGTGTACTTGCATATAGTTAGATTCAAATTTGTCATTGCTACTTAGTTATCTTTTTTATTTACTTTGACTAATTAGTACTTTATTATTTCATTTGCTTAGATTCAAACTATCATTACTACTTAGTTGTCTTTTCTATTTACTTTAACTAATTATTATTTTATCATTTCTTAGATATTTCATTTAACAACCTCAATTAATGTTAATTCTATATTAGATATTATTTTTCTCAAAATACTATATTGAGTCTTTAATTTTTCAAAATTCTATCTCAAGGCAACTTTTTTCCAATATTCTATTTCAAGGCTATAATTTTCCAAAATTCTATTTCAAGGTTATAATTTTTCATAATTTTATTTCAAGGTTATATTTTTCAAAATTCTATTTCAAGGCTATATGTTTCTAAAATTCTATTTCAAGGCTATATTTTTTCAAAATTCTATTTCAAGGTTATATTTTTCCAAAATTTTATTTCAAGGCTATATTTTTCTAAAAATTTAAAATGACTAATCCAATTTAATTAGTCCTACCAACTTAGCATTATATACTCTAGATATATAAGTAATAGGTAGAATCAACATTTTCATATTAAGAATCATATTAAAATACCAAAAAATTTGTGGGTCTTACAAAAGAAGGTGACTGCCTGAAGCATAATAAATTGCTCGAGAATAAAGGTAATAAGTCATTTATTTCTCATAAGTGCAATTTGATCAATGTTATATTGCATAGTTGGATTGATTCAGGTGTCACGGTGCACATTGTCAACTCTTTGCAAGCATTTCTAAACAAAAGGAAACCAACAGAGCATGAAAGAAATATCTTCTCAGAAAATAAGATGTGTTTGCATGTCAAGAACATTGGGACGTGCAGAGTTGTGTTGGAATCGAAATTCATTTTGGATTTGGTTGATACATTTTATATTTCATCCTATAATTGGAACCTAATTTTAATTTTAAAACTTGATAAGTTTGGTTTTATTTTTAAATTTAAAAACTCTAAGCTTATTATTATTAAAAAAAATCATGTAGGTTCTACATATGTGTGTGATGGATTGTATCATTTGAAAACTAAATTCTAAATTCAAGAATCTCACTTCATTGAAAATATAATAATTAGCAATAAATGTGGCCTAAAGGCGGACCGATCATATTTGCTTTGGCATCGAAGGTTAGAACACGTCTCAAAAGAGAGAGTCCAAAGACTTATGAAAAAAGGAATTCTTGGATCCCTTGATTTTACAGATACAGAACCATGTGTTGACTGTATAAAGGCTAAGAAATCTAACATGTATAAGAAAGATGTCAAACACAATAATGGAAGATTGAAGATAGTGCATACGGATATTTGCAGGCCTTTTTCACCATGTTATACGGGCGAAAAGTATTTAGTCACCTTTATAAACAATTACTCACGGTATATGTAACTCTACTTATTATTTAAAAAATCAAAAGTCTTACAGGTTTTTGTGGACTTCAAGAAAGAAGTAGAGAAAAAACCAATGATGTTATTAAAGTGGTTAGGTCTAATAGAGGTGATGAATATTATAATCGTTTCACTGATATGGGAAAAAAAGAATGGCCATTAGCGCAGTTTCTAAAAGAAGAATGTATTGTACCTTAGTATACCATGTCTAGTAGTGCATACTAGAATGGTGTAGCTAAAAGGAAAAACCTTATGCCTAAAGAAAAAACCTTATGATGTTGAATCACTCAAACCTTTCCTTGATCTTGTGAGGTGAAGCTCTTAGGACAACAATGCATGTTTTGAATAAGGCTCCTACAGAGGTTGTTCAAAAGACTCGCTACGAGTTATGGACTGGTAGAAAACCTTCTTTATCATATATTCGCATATTGGGATGTCCAGCTAAAGCTAAATTGTATAACCCACAAATAAAAGCCTTTGATACTAGGATGACTAGAGGATTTTTCATTAGTTATCTAGAAAGAAAAAAGGGCTTTAGGTTTTATTGTTCATCTTATACACCACATATAGTGGAAATAGATAAAGCAAGATTTTTTGAAAATAGTTCTATTCTGATAGATGCATCTCAAAATATTGAATTTGAGAAAATGCAGGATTCAGATTCTATACCTACGAAGGATAAAGACTTAGTTTTTCCTATCATTGTCCCTTTGAAAAATGTCAGAGAAAATTTGATCAATGAACATCAATCCTAAATAGAATAAATTGTTGATGTGGATATACAACAATAACAGTTTACAAAAGTTCATTTTAAACCACCTGTAGCACCTGTATGGAGGTCTATGAGGACCAGAAAGTCTGCTATCCATCAAGACTATGTGGTGTATTTGTAAGAGCCCAATGATTTCATAGATATTGATGATGATTCTTTCACCTTTACAAAAGACATTGAAAGTGAAATATCAACATATTGGATCAATGTCATGAAAGAAGAGCTTGACTTTATGGTAAAGAACCAAGTGTGGTATCTTATACCTCGACCTGATGGAGTCAGACCTATTGGTTGTTAGTGGGTCTTTAAGACCAAGACAGACTTCAAAGGTCAAGTGGAGCGGTACAAGGCTAGGCTCGTTGCAAAGGCTTTTACACAGATAGAGGGCATTAATTATAATGAGACTAGCCTTCGTAGATCATTTTGATTTAAAGCTACAACAAATGGATGTAAAAACTGCTTTCCTAAATGGGGATCTAGAAGAGAAGATATATAGGCAACAACCTTCGGGTTTCAGTATAGATGACTCAAATCATTTGGTTTGCAAATTAAAGAAGTCAATTTATGGACTTAAACAAGCCTCAAACCAAAGGTATAAAAAGTTTAATGAGGTAATTATGAACTTTAGATTCACTGAAAACATTGTTTATCAATGTACATACCTTAAGGCTAGTGGGAGTGAGTTATTAATTTTGGTTTTATATGTTGAAGATGTTATTTTTGTAACTAATGATTTGAGTCTAATACATGAGACAAAAGAGTTTCTTTTCTCTTATTTTGACATGAAGGATATAGGTGAGGTCATATATATATATATCTTTGGAATTGTGATCCATCATAATAGAACTAAGGGTGTCATTGGCCACTCTCAAAAATCCAATATCCTTAAGGTTCTTAAAAGATATAGGATGGAGAATTGTTCTTCTAGTTTGTCACCCATAGTGAAAGGGGATAAATTAAGCCTAAAAGACTGTCCTCAGGATGATAACGAAAATGCATAGATGGCAATTGTCCTATATACTTCTGCGGTTGGGAGTTTATAGTACGTGCAAACCTGGACATGACCTGATATCACATTTTTTTTAGGAATGCTTGATAGATATCAATCAAATCTAGGTATTATGCACTAAAAGGCAGTGAAGAAGGTCATGTGTTATTTGCAATGAATGAAGTAATATATGTTGACCAACAGAAAAGTTGACCACCTAGAGGCCATTGGATACTCAGATGCAAACTTGGGAGGATGTCTCGATAGTAGAAAGTCAACAATTAGATACATCTTTCTACTAGCAGGTGGTGTCGTCTCATGAAGAAGTAAAAAGTAATCTATAACTATTGATCATACCATGAAGGTAGAATTCATTGCTCTATACGATACTTTATCTCAGGTTATTTGGACAAGAAACTTCATTATGGGTCTTGGGATTATGGACTATATTGAGAGACCACTAAAAAAATTTTATGATAATAAAGCAGTCGTGTTCTTCTTGAATAATAAGAGCTCAACCTCATGTTGACATATGGAGTTAAAGTACTTTGTTGTTAAGGAAAGAACTGAGAATTATCTAGTATGTATTGAAACAATCAATACGAAGAAAATGATTGTGGATCCCCTTACTAAAGGGTTAGCACTGGGATTGTATTCCCAACATGCAAAGGGGATTGGTTTGTTTGATTCCTTTTGATGTATGATAATACATTATGGTTATATATGATCACATTTGTAAAACTAAATTTATTCTCTATGGCTTTGTGTATTATTGATTTTGCATAAAGGATTTCTAACTTGGTTAGAGAGAATATCATAATGACAATATTAAAGGACCAATAGAATAGGTTAAAGACCAACCTATTCATAAAGGTAATCATAATATGCTAAAGCACTGAAAATAAATTATATTATAGTATAGAAAAATATGATATTTCATAACGAAGTGTTCATCTCCATGACTCATACGATTCAATCTTGTAATACCGGATAGCATGTGAACCCACATGAAGAACTAAATCGAGATAACGGTATGAACCTCGATTTTGTGCATTTTCATGTCAATGGGTCAAGTGGGAGAATATTCAATATTTTGGTTTGGGTCTAACCCCTAGTATTGTAATATCTGTGATTTTTTTGAGACATTTTTGTGAATTTTTGTATTATGTACTAAAATTTAAATTTCTAAATGTTTAACTAGAAATGCACTAAAGGGGTTTGTGAAGTTAGTTGAGAAATGTTAAGAATGAAAAAAAATATTTAAAACAAGTTTAACCCTACACGCCTAGAGCTTTTGGAAATTCGAGTCATAATTCGGTAAAATTCAAATTTTTACACTAGAGGAATTAATCAAAAGGAATAATTTAGATGCTTAAAACTTTGAAATAAACTCATAAAATTTAGTTAGGTGTGAATTTACTTAAATTACATTCATTAGAATTTGTGTGAATTTTGAATTAATTTATAAGGCATTTTAAATTTAATTTAGAAAGAATTTAACTTGAATTTCATGGAATGGATTTTAAAAAATTAATTAGAATTTATAAAATGGTAGGAGTCCATAGCTTGGCCCTCCTATCCTATGTGGCATCCTATTTAAAGTTTTACAATGTTAAAAACAAAAAACAAACTTGAAATTAAGGTTAAAATCAAAAGTTTCCAAAAATCAAAGCAAAGCTTGGAAAAGTCAAAACTTACCAAATTTTTTAAAAGAAACCCATAAGTGGGGCATTAATTTTGGAAGACCCTAAAACGTACAGAAAGGACCAGACCTCCCTTTAGGGATTAGGAAATTAAGAATAAGAGAAAAAAAGGGTTAAAAAACAAAAAAAAGGGGGTTGAATTAGTCAACTTGCTTGCCAAGCAAACAAGTTGTTAATTCCTGCAAAATAGAAAGTTTGGCTCCCCTAGAGGGGTCTACCAACCCTTCCTCACATAATGATAATATGATATACATATATTATACTAGGTAGAGTTTGAAAAGAATATATTATATTATGTCATATATAAAAAAAAGAAAGAAAAGGCAAGAAGAAGACATGGGGATTTGGAAATTTTTTTAGATTAGATCAAGGGATAGGACTTATCCGAGCCCTTGACCAAATACTAAAGTCTATAAAAGAGGAGAGGGGCTCATGCCCCCCCCCCCCTCCCCCCCATTTTGAACCCCTTTGTTTTTTTTTTGCTTTTCTCTCTCCCCCAAATTCTCTTCTTTTTCCCCTTTGTTTTTTCTCCTTTTCTCACCCAAACCCATAGCTTTTTCTCTCTTGGGTCTACAAGAAAGGCTTCATGTGACTAAAGAGCGCTTAAGTAAGGAGTCTATGGTGTTGTAGTGTGCATATAGAGATCGGATTGTGAGAAAAGACCCATTGACATACATAGGTGTGATTTTTTGATGAAAAATGTAGGTGATTTATACTCTGCTCGTAAAATGGAATCCGTGGTATGAATTCCATGGATTTTTCATTAAAATAGACCCTAAACAAATCCTCACACATGTGGGTTTGGTGTAGAGCTATCAAACCATGGAAAAATAACAGATTTCTGAGAGAAAATACCTCTTAAAAACATGTTTTGCCTAAAAAATAGTTTCTCAGAAAATAAAACCATAAAATTTTCTAATGCAAAGACTAGGCTAATATTTTCATGCAAATTTCGATTTGGGTTAGTAGTATATGATGTTTTAGACCTTCTATAAAAAAAATTATGAATTTCCATGATCAGAATTTTGAGATATTAGAATTTTAGTTAAATTAGGTTGTTTAGAGAAGATTTTGGTAAATTAGAGAAATCATGAATTTTGTAAATAAAATCATGAAATTTTTTTATGTAGATGGTAGAATATATCCATGTGGATATAATGTAAATTTTATAGATTTTTTGGAATTTTAATTGCCTATAAATTTCATGATTTACTTGTTTATTTCATATTTCTCCCGAATTAATTTCTAAGAAAATAGTGCATGTGAGAGATAAGTCAATTTTTCGACCAAACAACTGAGAAAAAATATAATTTGTCTCATCTAAAATAGATAAAACCTAGATGTGAATTTATATTATTATTTTTAAATAAATTATATTAAAAAAGCTTTGGGTGTACGGATTCGAGTGACCCGATTTGGGCCCCCCTGAATGCATAGACCAGAAAATTACAGTTTCATGATCAGACATCCGACCAGTAAAACGCTTATAACTTTCTCGTCTGAAGAAGTTTTGATAAGCGGTTTATTGCATTGGAAAGCTAACAAAATCTCCTATCTTCTATTTTGATGTCACATAATATAATACACTGTCGTATTTGATTTTATATGATATGATAATATGTCCTCTTGAAAAATGTTATATTATGACTGAATATGTTTTGCCATAAATCTAACGAGTATTTGATGCAAAGATATCTCACCCAAAAAGGATGGAGACTTCCTGTTCAAGTACAACCAGTGCAATCATACTTCTTGAAGAAAAAACTTGATGAGCCATGCATTCCTAAAGTTCAACTGAAGAGATCGGCTACCTCAAGATGAAGATTTTTTTCTTCTTTAGAGTCATATGTAACAGAACCTTCAGGAACATGCATATTGCATATTACATACTCATTCATAAAAACTATATCATAAAAGTATACGATAGTTTCAAAAAGCTCCTTTTTGAAAACTAATAATTGTACCTTCTTACAACCCTTTATGAAAAAGGTCTTTTGACATGATTTCAAAATGTAATAATTGTACCTTACATCATATACAAGACAACATGAAAAGAAATATAGGAAAAAGACAAAACATGAAATCGGCTACATAAAGAAAAACAAATATAATATGTTTTTGAAAAGACTCTAGTTACCTTCTTTAAAGAAATTATTTTAAATATAGGAAAAAGACAAAACATGAAATCGGCTACATAACAAATATAATATGTTTTGAAAAGACTCTAGTTAGCATCTTTAAAGAAATGATTTCAAATATGGGTAAAAGACAAAACATGAAAATCGACTACACAAAGAAAACAAATATAATAAAGGTTTTGAAAAGACTCTAGTTACCTTTTTACAAACCCATAGAATGTCGACTTACTTGAAGTTATCATTCTCTTTGTATAGCATTAAATACCTCCTGTAAGAAATCCTTGTTAAATATCCTTCTCAAGAATGTCGACTTTCTTGTAGTCCTCATTCTCTCTGAAGACTTTGAAAACCACAACATAAAGAAAACACTTGACATGACTATGTACAAATAAATATCTCAAAGCACTCATTGTACTTACACTCATTTAAAGTAAAGAAGTACTTATGTACCTCAAATCATTAATTAGAATAAAGACAAAACCACTATCCAACGTTCAATGTACTATTGTAAGAAATAGACTTTTACATAAAATATGTATTACCTAAAATATTACAACGACTAGTGTACCCTATATTTTGCTTTTATGGAAAAAGACTTTTTCGAATTTCTCTAAAGATGTTTTTGAAATGACATATCATTTCACATCTCAAGAAGGCTACGATTTCAAAATATAACGACTACTTTTTTATAAGCTATATAAACACACTCAAATAAATTATTCAACATGGAATGGAATGAACATGTGAGCTTACAACGAGAAAAATTCCTATTCGATATTTGAAAAGAGAGCCTTGAAAAAGAAAGAGAAAAAGAAAAGAAAGAGAAAAAAAAAAGTCAAGTCCAGCTCTTTGACAAAGAGTATCCTCGGAGTGACAAACAAAACATTCTGAGAATCCTTCATTCGTGCATTCATATCATTCTGAAGGTCCTATAGGAAGTATTGTAACTCTGTTATTCACTGTTTTCCTTCTTTGTTGAAAGAAGTAGACCTCTGTGAAAGAGGGTGTTGCCCTTCTCTGTTGAGAGAAGAAGACCTTTGTGGAAGAGGGTGTGCCCCTTCTCTGTTGAGAGAAGAAGACCTCTGAGGAAGAAGGTGTTGTACTATTTATCCGGTGACTCGGATGTTATAGTGGAAAGCTCAAGTGGTTTGCTTGGGGACTGGATGTAGGTCTGGGTATTGACCGAACCAGTATAAATTCTGTGTTTTTATGTGTTGTGCCTTATTGCCTGATTATTTTATTTTATCGATCTTTATCGAATTTCACTATTCACCCCCCCTCTAGTGGAATTTCAATGTTTTGTTTGATTCTATATGATTTAATGTTTTTTAGGTAACGAGTAGCTACTTATATGTGAAGGTGAAAGGTTGTGACGCGGACTGAGCCTACCTCTCTTTTGCCTTCAAGATGTTTTGGAATCTGATTAATCTTTAAATTTTAATTGAATAATAAATGTAATTGATTTTAGACATGTGTGGACCTTTGAGTTATTTCATGCATGGTTAATTAATTATTAAATTCAAAATTCCACAATTGTATGGTTATAAGTAATCATGTGAAGTAGCATGCCAAATTTTAGACCCGGTGTATTTTTTTCCATTGTTAATTGTTAAAAGATTTAAAAGCATTTCAAAAAAAAAAGTTTCCACCATTTTTGGGGTTATAAAAATTAGGGTGTTACAAGTATAACCCGATTTGAAACTAACAAAGGGGTTAGTGGAGAATTAGTGGGGAAGGGGTTACATGAATATGAAAGGGTTCATATTCTGTAACCTCCACTTTCCTCCCACTATAAATAGAGGTATGGATGCTTGATGAGTGCCGCCAAGGTGTCATAGTTTTTCCTCGTTGGGTTCATGGTCCTCCTCACCATCGACATAAAGGCCTAGGCTCATTGTAGGCATCGAAAGGTTGTAACACCCTAATTTTTTAAACCAAAAAATTAGGATTTTTTTTTTAAAACCTCTTTATATGATTTTCAAGAAACACAACAGAAACTCTTTTTAAATATGGTTCAAGTCTTGAGCGGGTTACAGATACAAAATATACTGCATGTAAAACTAGAATAACTCAATCATACCACTATAGCATTTAAATAAATTAAATACTAGTCACAAACATTATCAGAGTTAATAGGACTTAATCAAATAAACAAATAATAAAAATATCAAGTCCTCTCAAAGCCAAAGAGAACTATGACCCTCTTGGCGCCACCCCAAGCCTACTATCATCATCCTTTAGCCTACTCATTACCTGAAATATTATAAATAGATGTATAAGTCCACAACCTCAGTAGGTAATCAGCAAAACACATGATCACAAATTTTCCAATTACAGAAATAAATATTGGCACATTTTCAGATATTATCTAAAGCATGCACCATCACAATGTCAAAATTAATCATAACTCACATTTACATAACTAATCATACTTTCATTCATATTACAAAATTAAACATGTTACAATGCATCATGCCAATGAAATAACAATTTATGCAAAACTGAAATATTGCAATGATTCCATTTTGATTTCTTAAATACTAGTCACAAACATTATTCCATAGATGAAGATTTTTGTCCAAACCTTGTATTCATTTGTTCTCAGATAAAGGAGTTATGACTTTCACAAGTTAAAATGGGAAATTTGTCTGAAACAGTGAACCAATTTCGATAGACCTGTATTAAAAAAATCATAGCACCATGACATTGTGATGTTTAGATCTAAAATTCTTATAGACAATATGACCAAGAATTTGCGATAAAAAATTTGTGTTCTAGTTCATTATATTTTGAGAATTACAAATCGAGCAACTTGGCCCATAAACAGTTTTGTCCTAAATTATGTTTTGTCTAGGGATCAAAACTGCATGTTGTATAAAATATTTAATTAAATATTAGTAACTTATTTGTCTCTAATTAGTGTACTAATCATGGACATGTCAAATTATGTTAAAAAAATTGCCTAAAATTATTGCATTATTTAAGATGATTTGATTTAGTGTTTAATGGATGACCATACCTATTCTCGACAGAAAAATAGGTTGTGGTAACTGAATTATTATAAATTCAATTTTAATGATTTTTTACCTCAAGTTTGCTCTCGTGTTTAGGTAAGACACATGTGCATACACCGAATTTTTCTAAGAGTTAAAACCATTAAATCTGAAATTTGACAAATTTTACAATCTGGGTAAAATCCTACCCCATGCAATCCAAAATTTTGAACTCATGTATATTTGCTTGTTTAGGTATCAAAAGTGGGACCCCCAGTTAAGGCATGATTCTAAGTTCTAAAAATGAACCTTGTCTGAAATTAAATTGTTTATGCAAGACAAATGACCCTAATATGGTGTAGAACTGTATTATGGCCCTTATACATGATTCATATGCTTTTATGAATGTATGGTTTGTGACTAATTTGCATAGCATGAATATCACTTGTGCATGATTCTTTAATGTATTGCATGATATGATTATTTGCAACAATCTATGTGGTATGCATGTGATACGTTCAAATGCTATTTTAATAGCATTCAAAACCATCTAAAGTTTTGACCATTTGTGGGGCTTATACTGTAAGACTTGAAAAGAGGCATACACAATGGAAGGCTTGCAAGGTAGCCTATGGTCTGTTGATGACCAATGTTTTATCCTAATAGAGGCAATGCTTGAGCTCCTGTAGGAGGCTTTTAACCATATGTGTGGTTATATATGTTAAAGGGGCATAAATGAATAAGAAAATTAATAATAAATTATTGAGCTTACACAAAGAAGGTAAAAGGTATTCTTTGGCTTCAGGGGTTACATTATAGCCCAGAAGGTAGCTTTTCCCAACCCCAATTTGATAGAAGACATTGACTACTGCAGTCGTGGGGTGGTATGTGTGTACTTCAGCTGAATAAATACTCATATATCAGATTATAGATTTTTGGTCTCTCTCAACATTGGATCACCCCTAATCCGGGATTGGTGATGTCAGCAAGGGAAGGTCATAAAGCCACAAGTTTTTTGAATATACACCATGGGCTATTGCCACAGAATCCAGTTATCTGTAGTACCCACATAATTATTGTAAAAAGATGAACAAAATTGTATTATGCATATAGTGTAGATTACCATATTCATCATTTTAATAGGAAAATATAAAATAGATAAAAAGTTACCCATGCATACAGTGGTGGTCTGGTTTTTTGGGTAGGTTCATGAATTGATTAATTGTTCATGCATTGCTTACTTGCTTATGCATAACTGGTGGTGTATATTTGATTTTGTATTTACATACATGTAGATTACAAACATACCCCGAATCATTGAATGTTAAGCAAGAGTATGTTTTTGAGTTGATACCCAATGCATGAATGTATTTAAATATTTGTATGTTTTAGTTGTAAAATGATGATCATTTTAAAAACATGTTTCTTATATGCTTGGTTTTGTATATGATTCACTCATAGTGTTATCCTATTGGAGATTTAGTTTGAGTCTGACCCAGATACTAATCCTATGCACGTGATGAGTAGACTTGTTGGATAGATGGCATGGTGCTACAGGAAAAGCCAAGGGGGCCAACTGTTTGGGTTCTAGAATTTTGTTTGCACACATTATTATTATTGGGTTGTGTAATTTTGTTTAAACTCTAATTGAAATTTTGTGAATGATGATTTTAGATCAATAAATGCATGTTATGGTTTCATTTTGGTTGCATACATGTAACCCGCCTACGATTGTTAACCAAATATGATTTTTGTTTATTACAATAAAGGAAAGTTAAAAAAAAATTCCCTCATATTTTAGTGTTCAAATTTTAGGTTATTACACAAAGTGTTCATAATTAACCAATTAATTGTTTCTCTTACTTATAATCTTGTAGGTAGGACTACACAACATCATCATTTTAGTCGAGACCACTTGAACATTTATTATGCTATATATTTTATAATAACCCAAATTACTAACTAAACGACAACCTAAAGGAAAATGATCCACTGTCAAGAGAGAATCCCCAAAGGAACGCAATGATTGACTTGATCCAGAAAAAAGACTCTATAGGTCAAGGAAACTACCACCTAGGCCATACGGTAGCCTCGACCCCCTTAACTCCTGTGACTGTTGATCAAGTAAGACTTTTTGCCTATAAAACAACAACAACAATGTCCATAGGTCAATGTCCATAAGGTAAACTTAGGATGCTGGATTCAGTGGTTTTTGGTAACCTATTTACAGTAAACTAGAAATTGTCAAGTATTAGGTTATCTTCATTAAGGCCATAGGTCAATGATATTTTCATAAATTAGTATATAGTCAATACCTTATAGATTTTCAACAATATGAACTTAGCAATTCAGAGTGTTGGAATGTCGTATACGCCTTACATCACAAGAATATCATTTGACTTCATCCACACAAGGTATCTTGTATCAACACGTGTATGCATGTCTCTACATGCCTTACTGCATAAGTACATGAGCATATGCAACACATAAATTTGTGCTCTCGCGACATTGATTAGTTCTTTGAACCGTAGCTCACTCATGATCATTCAATCATGTTTCATGTAATTCATGATTATAGCATGTAACAACAATAATTAATCATCATGATGCATGCTCATAAATCAAATTATAAACATATGTTGTATATTATACTCATTCAAACATGTAAACATAACATACATTCATTTAACTATGAAATTAAAATTCGGCATAACCATAATCATCACATATCATAAACATCATTGGAAGTGCACATTAGTCTCAAACCATTAATGTATTCACCTCGTTCAGTTCTAGAACCAAGATATGTTCAACTAGTCATCTTTGAAATCATGACACATAGATCACAAGAGTTTCAACTTGAAACTGCATGGACAAAATTTTATCAACCATTATCTATCAGAGACAGATTATAGTGGGTAAAAATCTAAACTTTTTACAGCATATACATGGATTTGCTACTACACATAGCCACGAACCTTGCCCCAATCAGAGTCTAGATCATTTAGAAATAAATTACTAAAACTGGTTTTTTGTTCATCGAACAAACCTGTCTAGTTCAGTCCCTAAGAAGATGTATCAACCAACAAATTTACAAGAGATTTTTCTTTTTTATAAAAAATACTATAGCTAGATGGACATGTCCAAAAAATCTCCCACAGAGATAAGTCCCAAATTTCATTCTAGCTATGAATTAGAGTTCACGAATTGCATCATGTTCAGGTTTTGGACACAGTGTGCTAAAGAAAATCTTGAGATCTCTCACAACTGATTGGGAGAAAAAGATTACAGTCATTGAAGAAGCTCAAGATTTATCTAAGCTTACTCTGGACGACTTAATAGGCAATCTTATGGCCTATGAAGTCCACATGAAAGAAAGAAGGGAAGAAGAACAACCGATAAAGAAAACTCTAGCTTTCCCAGCTCTATCTGAAAATGAAGACTCAGATAAAGAATCCGAAATTGCGCTACTAACCAGAAAATTCCAGCGCTTCATGAGAAGGAACCGGCTTCCAAACAAGCACAAGGAAAGAAAAGATCCTAAGGAAGATCTCATGTGCTATCAGTGTAATAAGCCAGGTCACTTGAGGCGTGACTGTCCCCTTCTCAAAAGAAAGTCCAAGACCGAGGAACCAAAGAAGAAGTTCTTCAAGAAAAAGGCTCTGCATGCTCAATGGGATGACTCAGAACCATCCACTAGTGAAGAGTCAAGTGATGATGAAGCCGAAACTGCAAACATGTGCTTCATGGCAAACGAAAGCTCTGTAAGTGAAATTTCTGATTTTTCCTTTAAAGTATATCTAGATGCTTTTCAAGAACTATTTGAAGAATTTAGAAAATTAAGCTTCAAAAATAAAACTTTAAAATCTGAAAATTTAGAGCTTTCCCAGAAAAAATGAAAAACTCAATAGTGAAAACTCTTAGTTGAAAAAGAAAAATCTTCTTATTAATTCTGAAATCTTATCTACTAGCTTCAAGACTAAAAATCTGCAAGTAGAAATTTCAGAATTAAAAAGTAAAACTGAAAACCTTATGAAAACGGTGTTCAAGTTTACTAAAGGAAAAGAGAACTTGGATAAACTCCTATCTTCTCAAAAAGTCTCTTTCTACAAGAATGGTATTGGCTACTCTCATTTTAACAAGCCTTCTTGTATGAATCAAAAGACCACTTTTGTGAAAAGTTCGTCTGAACCAAATAAGGAGTATTATAATGTTAATTTTTTTAACTCCTCTATGGTTGTAGACAAACCCAAATCCAAATGGATATGGGTTCCAAGGTCTAACAAAAAGGGACGCGATTGGGTACCAAAAAGAAATTTTACTTAATGATTTGCAGGCTCCAAACAAGAAGAACAGATGGATTCTAGACAGTGGATGTTCAAAACACATGACTGGACATTCAGACCTCTTTGCTGTTCTTCATAAAAAAGGAGGAACCGTCACCTTTGGTGATAACAACAAAGGTTTGATAATAGGTATTGGAAATATAGATAAACCTCTTATCAACGACGTTCTCCTGGTTAAAGGCTTAAAACATAACCTTCTAAGTATTAGTCAAATGTGTGATACAGGTCATAAAATTAGCTTTAATCATAATGCTTGTCTTATAGCAGACACCAACGAAAATATTATCTTAAAAGGTATAAGAAAAAATAATATATATGAACTATACCTAGAAAACATCACAGAACATCGCTTCATAGCTAATAATGACTCTCAACATCTATGGCACATGAGAATGGGTCATGTCAATTCTAAATACATGTCTAAATTAGCTAAAGATAAGTTAGTACGTGGGTTACCCAAAATATCTTTTAAAAAGGATTATTTTTGTGATGCATGTCAATTAGGAAAATTGTCAAAATCTTCTTTCAAATCAAAAAATATCATTTCAAGCAAAAGACCTTTAGAGCTTCTCCACCTGGGTCTTTTTGGTCCTTCTAGGGTAGCTAGTCATAATCACAATAAATACGTTTTTGTCATTGTAGATGACTACTCAAGATTTACTTGGGTAATATTTTTGAAAAACAAAAGTGATACATTTTGCCAATTTGAAATTTTATGTAAAAAATTACAAAATGAAAAATCTTGTTCTATTGTTAAAATCCATAGTGACCATGGAGGAGAATTTGAAAATGAACTTTTTGAAAATTTTTGTAACTTGCATGGTATTTCTCATAACTTTGCCTTTCCTAGAGCTGCACCTCAAAATGGTGTAGTAGAAAGAAAGAATAGAACCCTTCAGGAATCTGCTAGAACTATGCTCCAACACAATAATCTTGCTAAATCTTTTTTGGCAGAAGCTGTTAATACTGCATGCTACATAACAAATAGAGTTCTCATTAGACCCTTATTAAATAAAACTCCATATGAACTATTCTATGACAGAACTCCAAGACTAGACTATTTCAAAGTCTTTGGTTGTAAATGCTTTATCCTAAACACAAAAGATAGCCTAGATAAATTTGATGCTAAATCTATTGAAGGCATATTTTTAGGATATTCAAGTCATAGTAAAGCATACAGGGTTTTCAATAAGTGTTCTAACTCTATTGAAGAATCTATGCATGTTAGTTTCTGTGAATCTATTGATCAATCTGTTCATAAGCAAACTAACGATGATGATGTTGAAAGTACATATTTATTTTTAGATAACACAGCTAAGTCTAATGAAGATGATCATCAAAGAACATTTGTCGATATCAAAGATCATCCTCAAAAGCAGATTTTGGGAGAACTGACAAAGGGGGTTCAGACTAGAGCTCAGCTAGAACGGATTGCAAATATGGCATTCATTTCTCAACTTGAACCAAAGAAGATTGATGAACCCATCATCGATGAGTTCTGGATGCTAGCCATGACTGATGAACTGAATCAATTACAAAGGAATGAAGTTTGGGATCTTGTACCAAGACCAAAGGATCATCCAATCATTGGGACAAGATGGATCTTCAGAAACAAGCTAGATGAAACAGGTAATGTTATAAGAAACAAGGCAAGACTAGTAGCTCAAGGATACAACCAGGAGGAAGGTATTGATTTTGATGAAACATTTGCTCCTGTTGCTAGACTTGAATCTATTAGAATGTTTTTAGCATATGCAAGCTATATGGATTTCAAATTATATCAAATGGATGTTAAAAGTGTTTTTCTAAATGGTTTTATAAATGAAGAAGTTTATGTAAAACAACCTCTAGGATTTGAAAATGAACAATATCCAGATCATGTTTTCAAACTCAAACGTGTTTTGTATGGTTTAAAACAAGCACCTCGTGCTTGGTATGATAGACTTAAAACCTTTTTGTTAAAAACTGCTTTTTCTGTAGGCAAAGCAGACTCTACATTATTTGTAAAAATAGTGAATAATCATACACTAATTGTTCAAATATATATAGACGATATCATCTTTGGATCTTCTAACAGCACTCTTTGTGAAGAATTTTCTAAGTCCATGCAGAAAGAATTTGAAATGAGTATGATGGGAGAACTCACCTACTTTCTTGGACTGCATATTAAGCAAACCAAGGATGGAGTTTTCATCAATCAATCTAAGTATGCTCGTGAACTTCTAAAGAGGTTCAACATGAACTCAACTGCTTTAAAAACAACTCCTTTGAGCACTACTACTGCTTTGGACAAAGATGAAGATGGTAAGTCTGTTGATACAAAGGTATACCGAGGTATGATAGGATCACTTCTCTATTTAACTGCTAGCCGTCCAGATATTATGTTCAGTGTTTGCTTGTGTGCTAGATTTCAGTCAAATCCAAAAGAATCACATCTTAAGGCTGTAAAAAGAATAATGAGATATTTAAAAGACATAGTTGATTTTGGATTATTCTATTCAAAATCCTCTACATTTGATTTAATCTCATACAGCGATGCTGACTTTGCTGGAAGTAAGTCTGACAAAAAAAACACAAGTGGAACATGTCATATGCTAGGGCACTCACTTGTATCATGGTTCAGTAAGAAACAAAACTGTGTATCCTTATCAACTACTGAAGCTGAATACATTGCTGCTAGCCTAGCCTGTACACAAGTTATCTGGATGAAACAAACCTTAAAAGATTTTGGTTTAAATTTTGAAAATACAACTATTTTCTGTGATAATACTAGTGCTATAAACTTATCTAAGAATCCTATTTTACACTCACGAACTAAGCACATTCAAATAAGACACCACTTCTTAAGATAACAAGTCTTAAACAATATAATTAAACTGGAATTCATACCCACTAATCAACAGTTAGCAGACATTTTCACTAAACCATTGAAACATGAAGACTTTACACGAATTAGAAGAGAACTAGGAATATGCAAACTAAGTGACTTATAAATTAATCACACTTATTATAATACTTCTTATAAGTTTTGTTAAAATCTTATTTTAAAAGTTTTTTCTTCTTATCGATTTTTTAGTCAAACTAGATTTTCATATTCACGTACACTTTAAAAACTCTTATAAGACACATTCTTCATGTCTTTCAACTTGTCATCTTTTCAAGTACACATCCATTATGACTTCTTGTCCTTTCACTCATATCCATAAAAACTAATTATATTAAAAGCTATCATAACATTGTTCACATCACTCATCTCATAACTCCTTTATTATTTTTGTCCTTTTGTGAAAACTTCTCATACGATAAATTGATTCACCTTCAACATGAAAACATATTAGTTTATGAGAACTCTTGCTTTTCGAATTATTAGTTAAAATCGAATGTTTATTTTGGTTCCTTTACCTTTCTCTAAAAGATCTAGTTGCTATGTTCTCACGTAAAATTTTACTATATCATCTGTTATATCATAGCCTAAAGAACTATCTATTATCATCTCTTCATGCTTTACATCTCTTACAAAAAGTTTTTGTACTCCACCCATTAGTACGTTTTGTATCACCTTCTTTTTTCTCTCTCTCTCTCTCTCTCTCTCTATATATATATATATATATATATATATATATATATATATATATATATATATATTATACGAAGCTCCTTTTCATCTGAGACCATCACTCTCTCATTTTATATCTCTCTCCAATAGAGACTCATTAAAATCTTGTCTTTTATTTTTATTCTCTTGAGTACCTTTAGTACTTTCTCTCTCTTATAAAAATTGAGTCTCCATTCTTGTCAAACCGTGTTTGTGACTCCTTTACTAGTTTAAAACTTAACTTTATTCTCTTCCTCAAATCGAGTTTCTTTAAAACTTTCATGTCAATCATAACTTTATGTCTTTTATCAATCATGATTTTTTATTACTTCTTATCCTACTCGAAAATCCATATATGTCATCTCACTTTTCTCTATGACTACTCTCACTCCTTCCACACATATCCATAAAAATATTTCTTATATAAGCCATTATTACTCTTCATTCATAAATATCTTTTTGTCTCATCACTATTCATAGTCAAAGTGTGTCCCTCTCATCTTTACGTATACTTATAGAAATCACAAATGTGAAGACACATTAATCATGACACATTTTTTTAAGGCATTCTTTTTTTTCCAAAATGTCATATCTTTCAAACCACATATTCGTATCACCCTTCTTTATGTCTATTCATTCTTTTTCCACACATATCAAAATATATACTTATTAAATAACAAATTATTGCCTCTCACTCACTCATCTTTGTTTGTCTTATTCCAAAATCACTCTTTACGAATTTGGAATGCTTCCACATCAAGTAATATCATGTAGAAAAAGTTGTTTGTTTTATTAGGCCATTATTTTCTTCACTCTCTTCAATATGTCACTCCATACTTCATTCATATCATTTCTCACTACTCGATACACTCTCCCATAGTATATTTGTTCAAATCTATGTCCTTCTTAACTTACATACCACTATGATACACTATCTTCCACCATTGTTTTGATTTGTCATTCACAAGCCCCTTAACTTACAACTCACGAATTTCCTTATTCAAACTACAATCCAAAAATCATTCACATCCATTGTCATTCAATTATTGTCACAATTATTTTCTCTCTTCTATTTAATCGTTTGGTTCATTCCTCACCAATACCACTCGTAGCTCACTATCTTCATACATACCATTCCAATTTCCTTATTTTCTCTCAACTTCCTTTTGCAATGGCTTCCTCTTCAACCTCTACAATCACTGTTGCAGATCATAGGTATCCAGATCTTTTCCACTTCTACAACTCCCTTTGTTCTCGACTCATTCATGAAGGAAAATTAGTTCACTATGAAGACTTCATGCTATTTGACCTAGACAACTATCTCCCCGAACTCAAACATCTACTAGGATCTTCATCCCAAGCTGCCTACTATCCTGAACTTGTTCGACTATTCTATACAAATTTCTCTTCTGATCATGAATGAACTACCATCACCACCAAAGTACGCGGACGTCTGATGTTCTTTCATGCCTCCTCATTAGGTCGTATTCTAAACCTACCTTCCACCGGCACAGACCTCAACAACATAGTACCAATCGAACGATCGATACTTCGAAAAATTCTTCTCTGCACCAACTGCTACCCACTTCCCTGACACATGAGGAATCTCCAACCTCATGCTCAATTACTTGCCCAGATTCTTCTCCACAACATATATCTCAAGCTTCCCCGCAAGGGATTAGTTCCACGAAAAATCTCTCTCCTTATCTACGCAATTTTTTCTTCTACTTCGATAAACTGGTCCTCCATTCTTTTCGACCTTTTTATTCGTTATCAAAAATTCAAGCCTCTTCTTTTCGGGTGTTTTATAACTCCCATTCTCAAATACTTCAAAGTACCCCTTCACAACGAAGTTATCCTCCATCCCTCTCAGGTCCTCGATGCTACCACCTTCAATCTAAGGTCCCTGCACATGCCCGGCTCTGATGAAGAAGATCCAACATTCACCTTCAATTACTTCCCTGCTCTGATGGATGTCTAGCATTCTCAGGATCGTATTCTTCGCCGTCAAGCCTCGTTGCAGCAAACCCTACAGGCCCTCCAGTCGGATCAAGTCAACCGAACACATCAACCTACTCCACCTTCGGGATAAACTTTTTTTTTTACTATATTATTTATTATTTGTCTGTAATAACTCTCTTACTCTGATCCCTTCCTTTTTGTCTATGACAAAGGGGGAGAAAACCTGTCTCCATTATTGGAGAAATACTCTCTTTAAACATTTTTCAATATTTTATCATATTATTATTTCTATGCATAATGTCTTTTTGACAGGGGGAGCATATTTTGTCATCATCAAAAAGGGGGAGAATGTTGAGAAACTCTGTTTTGATGTCACATAATATGATACACTGTCGTATTTGATTTTATATGATATGATAATATGTCCTCTTGAAAAATGTTATATTATGACTGAATATGTTTTGCCATAAATCTAACGAGTATTTGATGCAAGGATATCTCACCCAAAAAGGATGGAGACTTCCTGTTCAAGTACAACCAGTGCAATCATACTTCTTGAAGAAAAAACTTGATGAGCCATGCATTCCTAAAGTTCAACTGAAGAGATCGGCTACCTCAAGATGAAGATTTTTTTCTTCTTTAGAGTCATATGTAACAGAACCTTCAGGAACATGTATATTGCATATTACATACTCATTCATAAAAACTATATCATAAAAGTATACGATAGTTTCAAAAAGCTCCTTTTTGAAAACTAATAATTGTACCTTCTTACAACCCTTTATGAAAAAGGTCTTTTGACATGATTTCAAAATGTAATAATTGTACCTTACATCATATACAAGACAACATGAAAAGAAATATAGGAAAAAGACAAAACATGAAATCGGCTACATAAAGAAAAACAAATATAATATGTTTTTGAAAAGACTCTAGTTACCTTCTTTAAAGAAATTATTTTAAATATAGGAAAAAGACAAAACATGAAATCGGCTACATAACAAATATAATATGTTTTGAAAAGACTCTAGTTAGCATCTTTAAAGAAATGATTTCAAATATGGGTAAAAGACAAAACATGAAAATCGACTACACAAAGAAAACAAATATAATAAAGGTTTTGAAAAGACTCTAGTTACCTTTTTACAAACCCATAGAATGTCGACTTACTTGAAGTTATCATTCTCTTTGTATAGCATTAAATACCTCCTGTAAGAAATCCTTGTTAAATATCCTTCTCAAGAATGTCGACTTTCTTGTAGTCCTCATTCTCTCTGAAGACTTTGAAAACCACAACATAAAGAAAACACTTGACATGACTATGTACAAATAAATATCTCAAAGCACTCATTGTACTTACACTCATTTAAAGTAAAGAAGTACTTATGTACCTCAAATCATTAATTAGAATAAAGACAAAACCACTATCCAACGTTCAATGTACTATTGTAAGAAATAGACTTTTACATAAAATATGTATTACCTAAAATATTACAACGACTAGTGTACCCTATATTTTGCTTTTATGGAAAAAGACTTTTTCGAATTTCTCTAAAGATGTTTTTGAAATGACATATCATTTCACATCTCAAGAAGGCTACGATTTCAAAATATAACGACTACTTTTTTATAAGCTATATAAACACACTCAAATAAATTATTCAACATGGAATGGAATGAACATGTGAGCTTACAACGAGAAAAATTCCTATTCGATATTTGAAAAGAGAGCCTTGAAAAAGAAAGAGAAAAAGAAAAGAAAGAGAAAAAAAAAAGTCAAGTCCAGCTCTTTGACAAAGAGTATCCTCGGAGTGACAAACAAAACATTCTGAGAATCCTTCATTCGTGCATTCATATCATTCTGAAGGTCCTATAGGAAGTATTGTAACTCTGTTATTCACTGTTTTCCTTCTTTGTTGAAAGAAGTAGACCTCTGTGAAAGAGGGTGTTGCCCTTCTCTGTTGAGAGAAGAAGACCTTTGTGGAAGAGGGTGTGCCCCTTCTCTGTTGAGAGAAGAAGACCTCTGAGGAAGAAGGTGTTGTACTATTTATCCGGTGACTCGGATGTTATAGTGGAAAGCTCAAGTGGTTTGCTTGGGGACTGGATGTAGGTCTGGGTATTGACCGAACCAGTATAAATTCTGTGTTTTTATGTGTTGTGCCTTATTGCCTGATTATTTTATTTTATCGATCTTTATCGAATTTCACTATTCACCCCCCCTCTAGTGGAATTTCAATGTTTTGTTTGATTCTATATGATTTAATGTTTTTTAGGTAACGAGTAGCTACTTATATGTGAAGGTGAAAGGTTGTGACGCGGACTGAGCCTACCTCTCTTTTGCCTTCAAGATGTTTTGGAATCTGATTAATCTTTAAATTTTAATTGAATAATAAATGTAATTGATTTTAGACATGTGTGGACCTTTGAGTTATTTCATGCATGGTTAATTAATTATTAAATTCAAAATTCCACAATTGTATGGTTATAAGTAATCATGTGAAGTAGCATGCCAAATTTTAGACCCGGTGTATTTTTTTCCATTGTTAATTGTTAAAAGATTTAAAAGCATTTCAAAAAAAAAAGTTTCCACCATTTTTGGGGTTATAAAAATTAGGGTGTTACAAGTATAACCCGATTTGAAACTAACAAAGGGGTTAGTGGAGAATTAGTGGGGAAGGGGTTACATGAATATGAAAGGGTTCATATTCTGTAACCTCCACTTTCCTCCCACTATAAATAGAGGTATGGATGCTTGATGAGTGCCGCCAAGGTGTCATAGTTTTTCCTCGTTGGGTTCATGGTCCTCCTCACCATCGACATAAAGGCCTAGGCTCATTGTAGGCATCGAAAGGTTGTAACACCCTAATTTTTTAAACCAAAAAATTAGGATTTTTTTTTTAAAACCTCTTTATATGATTTTCAAGAAACACAACAGAAACTCTTTTTAAATATGGTTCAAGTCTTGAGCGGGTTACAGATACAAAATATACTGCATGTAAAACTAGAATAACTCAATCATACCACTATAGCATTTAAATAAATTAAATACTAGTCACAAACATTATCAGAGTTAATAGGACTTAATCAAATAAACAAATAATAAAAATATCAAGTCCTCTCAAAGCCAAAGAGAACTATGACCCTCTTGGCGCCACCCCAAGCCTACTATCATCATCCTTTAGCCTACTCATTACCTGAAATATTATAAATAGATGTATAAGTCCACAACCTCAGTAGGTAATCAGCAAAACACATGATCACAAATTTTCCAATTACAGAAATAAATATTGGCACATTTTCAGATATTATCTAAAGCATGCACCATCACAATGTCAAAATTAATCATAACTCACATTTACATAACTAATCATACTTTCATTCATATTACAAAATTAAACATGTTACAATGCATCATGCCAATGAAATAACAATTTATGCAAAACTGAAATATTGCAATGATTCCATTTTGATTTCTTAAATACTAGTCACAAACATTATTCCATAGATGAAGATTTTTGTCCAAACCTTGTATTCATTTGTTCTCAGATAAAGGAGTTATGACTTTCACAAGTTAAAATGGGAAATTTGTCTGAAACAGTGAACCAATTTCGATAGACCTGTATTAAAAAAATCATAGCACCATGACATTGTGATGTTTAGATCTAAAATTCTTATAGACAATATGACCAAGAATTTGCGATAAAAAATTTGTGTTCTAGTTCATTATATTTTGAGAATTACAAATCGAGCAACTTGGCCCATAAACAGTTTTGTCCTAAATTATGTTTTGTCTATGGATCAAAACTGCATGTTGTATAAAATATTTAATTAAATATTAGTAACTTATTTGTCTCTAATTAGTGTACTGATCATGGACATGTCAAATTATGTTAAAAAAATTGCCTAAAATTATTGCATTATTTAAGATGATTTGATTTAGTGTTTAATGGATGACCATACCTATTCTCGACAGAAAAATAGGTTGTGTTAACTGAATTATTATAAATTCAATTTTAAAGATTTTTGACCTCAAGTTTGCTCTTGTGTTTAGGTAAGACACATGTGCATACACCGAATTTTTCTAAGAGTTAAAATCATTAAATCTGAAATTTGATAAATTTTACAATCTGGGTAAAATCCTACCCCATGCAATCCAAAATTTTGAACTCATGTATATTTGCTTGTTTAGGTATCAAAAGTGGGACCCCTAGTTAAGGCATGATTCTAATTTCTAAAAATGAACCTTGTCTGAAATTAAATTGTTTATGCAAGACAAATGACCCTAATATGGTGTAGAACTGTATTATGGCCCTTATACATGATTCATATGCTTTTATGAATGTATGGTTTGTGACTAATTTGCATAGCATGAATATCACTTGTGCATGATTCTTTAATGTATTGCATGATATGATTATTTGCAACAATCTATGTGGTATGCATATGATACGTTCAAATGCTATTTTAATAGCATTCAAAACCATCTAAAGTTTTGACCATTTGTGGGGCTTATACTGTAAGACTTGAAAAGAGGCATACACAATGGAAGGCTTGCAAGGTAGCCTATGGTCTGTTGATGACCAATGTTTTATCCTAATAGAGGCAATGCTTGAGCTCCTGTAGGAGGCTTTTAACCATATGTGTGGTTATATATGTTAAAGGGGCATAAATGAATAAGAAAATTAATAATAAATTATTGAGCTTACACAAAGAAGGTAAAAGGTATTCTTTGGCTTCAGGGGTTACATTATAGCCCAAAAGGTAGCTTTTCCCAACCCCAATTTGATAGAAGACATTGACTACTGCAGTCGTGGGGTGGTATGTGTGTACTTCAGCTGAATAAATACTCATATATCAGATTATAGATTTTTGGTCTCTCTCAACATTGGATCACCCCTAATCCAGGATTGGTGATGTCAGCAAGGCAAGGTCATAAAGCCACAAGTTTTTTGAATATACACCATGGGCTATTGCCACAGAATCCAGTTATCTGTAGTACCCACATAATTATTGTAAAAAGATGAACAAAATTGTATTATGCATATAGTGTAGATTACCATATTCATCATTTTAATAGGAAAATATAAAATAGATAAAAAGTTACCCATGCATACAGTGGTGGTCTGGTTTTTTGGGTAGGTTCATGCATTGATTAATTGTTCATGCATTGCTTACTTGCTTATGCATAACTGGTGGTGTATATTTGATTTTGTATTTACATACATGTAGATTACAAACATACCCCGAATCATTGAATGTTAAGCAAGAGTATGTTTTTGAGTTGATACCCAATGCATGAATGTATTTAAATATTTGTATGTTTTAGTTGTAAAATGATGATCATTTTAAAAACATGTTTCTTATATGCTTGGTTTTGTATATGATTCACTCATAGTGTTATCCTATTGGAGATTTAGTTTGAGTCTGACCCCTATACTAATCCTATGCACGTGATGAGTAGACTTGTTGGATAGATGGCATGGTGCTACAGGAAAAGCCAAGGGGGCCAACTGGTTGGGTTCTAGAATTTTGTTTGCACACATTATTATTATTGGGTTGTGTAATTTTATTTAAACTCTAATTGAAATTTTGTGAATGATGATTTTAGATCAATAAATGCATGTTATGGTTTAATTTTGGTTGCATACATGTAACCCGCCTAGGATTGTTAACCAAATATGATTTTTGTTGTATTTTTGTTTATTACAATAAAGGATAGTTAAAAAAAAATCCCTCATATTTTAGTGTTCAAATTTTAGGTTATTACACAAAGTGTTCATAATTAACCAATTAATTGTTTCTCTTACTTATAATCTTGTAGGTAGGACTACACAACATCATCATTTTAGTCGAGACCACTTGAACATTTATTATGCTATATATTTTATAATAACCCAAATTACTAACTAAATGACAACCTAAAGGAAAATGATCCACTGTCAAGAGAGAATCCCCAAAGGAACGCAATGATTGACTTGATCCAGAAAAAAGACTCTATAGGTCAAGGAAACTACCACCTAGGCCATACGGTAGCCTCGACCCCCTTAACTCCTGTGACTGTTGATCAAGTAAGACTTTTTGCCTATAAAACAACAACAATAATGTCCATAGGTCAATGTCCATAAGGTAAACTTAGGATGCTGGATTCAGTGGTTTTTGGTAACCTATTTACAGTAAACTAGAAATTGTCAAGTATTAGGTTATCTTCATTAAGGCCATAGGTCAATGATATTTTCATAAATTAGTATATAGTCAATACCTTATAGATTTTCAACAATATGAACTTAGCAATTCAGAGTGTTGGAATGTCGTATACGCCTTACATCACAAGAATATCATTTGACTTCATCCACACAAGGTATCTTGTATCAACACGTGTATGCATGTCTCTACATGCCTTACTGCATAAGTACATGAGCATATGCAACACATAAATTTGTGCTCTCGCGACATTGATTAGTTCTTTGAACCGTAGCTCACTCATGATCATTCAATCATGTTTCATGTAATTCATGATTATAGCATGTAACAACAATAATTAATCATCATGATGCATGCTCATAAATCAAATTATAAACATATGTTGTATATTATACTCATTCAAACATGTAAACATAACATACATTCATTTAACTATGAAATTAAAATTCGGCATAACCATAATC
Organism: Nuphar pumila; assembly: GCF_984573655.1. Classification (NCBI taxonomy): domain Eukaryota; kingdom Viridiplantae; phylum Streptophyta; class Magnoliopsida; order Nymphaeales; family Nymphaeaceae; genus Nuphar; species Nuphar pumila. The sequence continues at coordinate 56,138,261 of NC_143249.1, forward strand.
ATCACATATCATAAACATCATTGGAAGTGCACATTAGTCTCAAACCATTAATGTATTCACCTCGTTCAGTTCTAGAACCAAGATATGTTCAACTAGTCATCTTTGAAATCATGACACATAGATCACAAGAGTTTCAACTTGAAACTGCATGGACAAAATTTTATCAACCATTATCTATCAGAGACAGATTATAGTGGGTAAAAATCTAAACTTTTTACAGCATATACATGGATTTGCTACTACACATAGCCACGAACCTTGCCCCAATCAGAGTCTAGATCATTTAGAAATAAATTACTAAAACTGGTTTTTTGTTCATCGAACAAACCTGTCTAGTTCAGTCCCTAAGAAGATGTATCAACCAACAAATTTACAAGAGATTTTTCTTTTTTATAAAAAATACTATAGCTAGATGGACATGTCCAAAAAATCTCCCACAGAGATAAGTCCCAAATTTCATTCTAGCTATGAATTAGAGTTCACGAATTGCATCATGTTCAGGTTTTGGACACAGTGTGCTAAAGAAAATCTTGAGATCTCTCACAACTGATTGGGAGAAAAAGATTACAGTCATTGAAGAAGCTCAAGATTTATCTAAGCTTACTCTGGACGACTTAATAGGCAATCTTATGGCCTATGAAGTCCACATGAAAGAAAGAAGGGAAGAAGAACAACCGATAAAGAAAACTCTAGCTTTCCCAGCTCTATCTGAAAATGAAGACTCAGATAAAGAATCCGAAATTGCGCTACTAACCAGAAAATTCCAGCGCTTCATGAGAAGGAACCGGCTTCCAAACAAGCACAAGGAAAGAAAAGATCCTAAGGAAGATCTCATGTGCTATCAGTGTAATAAGCCAGGTCACTTGAGGCGTGACTGTCCCCTTCTCAAAAGAAAGTCCAAGACCGAGGAACCAAAGAAGAAGTTCTTCAAGAAAAAGGCTCTGCATGCTCAATGGGATGACTCAGAACCATCCACTAGTGAAGAGTCAAGTGATGATGAAGCCGAAACTGCAAACATGTGCTTCATGGCAAACGAAAGCTCTGTAAGTGAAATTTCTGATTTTTCCTTTAAAGTATATCTAGATGCTTTTCAAGAACTATTTGAAGAATTTAGAAAATTAAGCTTCAAAAATAAAACTTTAAAATCTGAAAATTTAGAGCTTTCCCAGAAAAAATGAAAAACTCAATAGTGAAAACTCTTAGTTGAAAAAGAAAAATCTTCTTATTAATTCTGAAATCTTATCTACTAGCTTCAAGACTAAAAATCTGCAAGTAGAAATTTCAGAATTAAAAAGTAAAACTGAAAACCTTATGAAAACGGTGTTCAAGTTTACTAAAGGAAAAGAGAACTTGGATAAACTCCTATCTTCTCAAAAAGTCTCTTTCTACAAGAATGGTATTGGCTACTCTCATTTTAACAAGCCTTCTTGTATGAATCAAAAGACCACTTTTGTGAAAAGTTCGTCTGAACCAAATAAGGAGTATTATAATGTTAATTTTTTTAACTCCTCTATGGTTGTAGACAAACCCAAATCCAAATGGATATGGGTTCCAAGGTCTAACAAAAAGGGACGCGATTGGGTACCAAAAAGAAATTTTACTTAATGATTTGCAGGCTCCAAACAAGAAGAACAGATGGATTCTAGACAGTGGATGTTCAAAACACATGACTGGACATTCAGACCTCTTTGCTGTTCTTCATAAAAAAGGAGGAACCGTCACCTTTGGTGATAACAACAAAGGTTTGATAATAGGTATTGGAAATATAGATAAACCTCTTATCAACGACGTTCTCCTGGTTAAAGGCTTAAAACATAACCTTCTAAGTATTAGTCAAATGTGTGATACAGGTCATAAAATTAGCTTTAATCATAATGCTTGTCTTATAGCAGACACCAACGAAAATATTATCTTAAAAGGTATAAGAAAAAATAATATATATGAACTATACCTAGAAAACATCACAGAACATCGCTTCATAGCTAATAATGACTCTCAACATCTATGGCACATGAGAATGGGTCATGTCAATTCTAAATACATGTCTAAATTAGCTAAAGATAAGTTAGTACGTGGGTTACCCAAAATATCTTTTAAAAAGGATTATTTTTGTGATGCATGTCAATTAGGAAAATTGTCAAAATCTTCTTTCAAATCAAAAAATATCATTTCAAGCAAAAGACCTTTAGAGCTTCTCCACCTGGGTCTTTTTGGTCCTTCTAGGGTAGCTAGTCATAATCACAATAAATACGTTTTTGTCATTGTAGATGACTACTCAAGATTTACTTGGGTAATATTTTTGAAAAACAAAAGTGATACATTTTGCCAATTTGAAATTTTATGTAAAAAATTACAAAATGAAAAATCTTGTTCTATTGTTAAAATCCATAGTGACCATGGAGGAGAATTTGAAAATGAACTTTTTGAAAATTTTTGTAACTTGCATGGTATTTCTCATAACTTTGCCTTTCCTAGAGCTGCACCTCAAAATGGTGTAGTAGAAAGAAAGAATAGAACCCTTCAGGAATCTGCTAGAACTATGCTCCAACACAATAATCTTGCTAAATCTTTTTTGGCAGAAGCTGTTAATACTGCATGCTACATAACAAATAGAGTTCTCATTAGACCCTTATTAAATAAAACTCCATATGAACTATTCTATGACAGAACTCCAAGACTAGACTATTTCAAAGTCTTTGGTTGTAAATGCTTTATCCTAAACACAAAAGATAGCCTAGATAAATTTGATGCTAAATCTATTGAAGGCATATTTTTAGGATATTCAAGTCATAGTAAAGCATACAGGGTTTTCAATAAGTGTTCTAACTCTATTGAAGAATCTATGCATGTTAGTTTCTATGAATCTATTGATCAATCTGTTCATAAGCAAACTAACGATGATGATGTTGAAAGTACATATTTATTTTTAGATAACACAGCTAAGTCTAATGAAGATGATCATCAAAGAACATTTGTCGATATCAAAGATCATCCTCAAAAGCAGATTTTGGGAGAACTGACAAAGGGGGTTCAGACTAGACCTCAGCTAGAACGGATTGCAAATATGGCATTCATTTCTCAACTTGAACCAAAGAAGATTGATGAAGCCATCATCGATGAGTTCTAGATGCTAGCCATGACTGATGAACTGAATCAATTACAAAGGAATGAAGTTTGGGATCTTGTACCAAGACCAAAGGATCATCCAATCATTGGGACAAGATGGATCTTCAGAAACAAGCTAGATGAAACAGGTAATGTTATAAGAAACAAGGCAAGACTAGTAGCTCAAGGATACAACCAGGAGGAAGGTATTGATTTTGATGAAACATTTGCTCCTGTTGCTAGACTTGAATCTATTAGAATGTTTTTAGCATATGCAAGCTATATGGATTTCAAATTATATCAAATGGATGTTAAAAGTGTTTTTCTAAATGGTTTTATAAATGAAGAAGTTTATGTAAAACAACCTCTTGGATTTGAAAATGAACAATATCCAGATCATGTTTTCAAACTCAAACGTGTTTTGTATGGTTTAAAACAAGCACCTCGTGCTTGGTATGATAGACTTAAAACCTTTTTGTTAAAAACTGCTTTTTCTGTAGGCAAAGCAGACTCTACATTATTTGTAAAAATAGTGAATAATCATACACTAATTGTTCAAATATATATAGACGATATCATCTTTGGATCTTCTAACAGCACTCTTTGTGAAGAATTTTCTAAGTCCATGCAGAAAGAATTTGAAATGAGTATGATGGGAGAACTCACCTACTTTCTTGGACTGCATATTAAGCAAACCAAGGATGGAGTTTTCATCAATCAATCTAAGTATGCTCGTGAACTTCTAAAGAGGTTCAACATGAACTCAACTGCTTTAAAAACAACTCCTATGAGCACTACTACTGCTTTGGACAAAGATGAAGATGGTAAGTCTGTTGATACAAAGGTATACCGAGGTATGATAGGATCACTTCTCTATTTAACTGCTAGCCGTCCAGATATTATGTTCAGTGTTTGCTTGTGTGCTAGATTTCAGTCAAATCCAAAAGAATCACATCTTAAGGCTGTAAAAAGAATAATGAGATATTTAAAAGACATAGTTGATTTTGGATTATTCTATTCAAAATCCTCTACATTTGATTTAATCTCATACAGCGATGCTGACTTTGCTGGAAGTAAGTCTGACAAAAAAAACACAAGTGGAACATGTCATATGCTAGGGCACTCACTTGTATCATGGTTCAGTAAGAAACAAAACTGTGTATCCTTATCAACTACTGAAGCTGAATACATTGCTGCTAGCCTAGCCTGTACACAAGTTATCTGGATGAAACAAACCTTAAAAGATTTTGGTTTAAATTTTGAAAATACAACTATTTTCTGTGATAATACTAGTGCTATAAACTTATCTAAGAATCCTATTTTACACTCACGAACTAAGCACATTCAAATAAGACACCACTTCTTAAGATAACAAGTCTTAAACAATATAATTAAACTGGAATTCATACCCACTAATCAACAGTTAGCAGACATTTTCACTAAACCATTGAAACATGAAGACTTTACACGAATTAGAAGAGAACTAGGAATATGCAAACTAAGTGACTTATAAATTAATCACACTTATTATAATACTTATAAGTTTTGTTAAAATCTTATTTTAAAAGTTTTTTCTTCTTATCGATTTTTTAGTCAAACTAGATTTTCATATTCACGTACACTTTAAAAACTCTTATAAGACACATTCTTTATGTCTTTCAACTTGTCATCTTTTCAAGTACACATCCATTATGACTTCTTGTCCTTTCACTCATATCCATAAAAACTAATTATATTAAAAGCTATCATAACATTGTTCACATCACTCATCTCATAACTCCTTTATTATTTTTGTCCTTTTGTGAAAACTTCTCATACGATAAATTGATTCACCTTCAACATGAAAACATATTAGTTTATGAGAACTCTTGCTTTTCGAATTATTAGTTAAAATCGAATGTTTATTTTGGTTCCTTTACCTTTCTCTAAAAGATCTAGTTGCTATGTTCTCACGTAAAATTTTACTATATCATCTGTTATATCATAGCCTAAAGAACTATCTATTATCATCTCTTCATGCTTTACATCTCTTACAAAAAGTTTTTGTACTCCACCCATTAGTACGTTTTGTATCACCTTCTTTTTTTTCTCTCTCTCTCTCTTTCTCTCTCTCTATATATATATATATATATATATATATATATATATTATACGAAGCTCCTTTTCATCTGAGACCATCACTCTCTCATTTTATATCTCTCTCCAATAGAGACTCATTAAAATCTTGTCTTTTATTTTTATTCTCTTGAGTACCTTTAGTACTTTCTCTCTCTTATAAAAATTGAGTCTCCATTCTTGTCAAACCGTGTTTGTGACTCCTTTACTAGTTTAAAACTTAACTTTATTCTCTTCCTCAAATCGAGTTTCTTTAAAACTTTCATGTCAATCATAACTTTATGTCTTTTATCAATCATGATTTTTTATTACTTCTTATCCTACTCGAAAATCCATATATGTCATCTCACTTTTCTCTATGACTACTCTCACTCCTTCCACACATATCCATAAAAATATTTCTTATATAAGCCATTATTACTCTTCATTCATAAATATCTTTTTGTCTCATCACTATTCATAGTCAAAGTGTGTCCCTCTCATCTTTACGTATACTTATAGAAATCACAAATGTGAAGACACATTAATCATGACACATTTTTTTAAGGCATTCTTTTTTTTCCAAAATGTCATATCTTTCAAACCACATATTCGTATCACCCTTCTTTATGTCTATTCATTCTTTTTCCACACATATCAAAATATATACTTATTAAATAACAAATTATTGCCTCTCACTCACTCATCTTTGTTTGTCTTATTCCAAAATCACTCTTTACGAATTTGGAATGCTTCCACATCAAGTAATATCATGTAGAAAAAGTTGTTTGTTTTATTAGGCCATTATTTTCTTCACTCTCTTCAATATGTCACTCCATACTTCATTCATATCATTTCTCACTACTCGATACACTCTCCCATAGTATATTTGTTCAAATCTATGTCCTTCTTAACTTACATACCACTATGATACACTATCTTCCACCATTGTTTTGATTTGTCATTCACAAGCCCCTTAACTTACAACTCACGAATTTCCTTATTCAAACTACAATCCAAAAATCATTCACATCCATTGTCATTCAATTATTGTCACAATTATTTTCTCTCTTCTATTTAATCGTTTGGTTCATTCCTCACCAATACCACTCGTAGCTCACTATCTTCATACATACCATTCCAATTTCCTTATTTTCTCTCAACTTCCTTTTGCAATGGCTTCCTCTTCAACCTCTACAATCACTGTTGCAGATCTTAGGTATCCAGATCTTTTCCACTTCTACAACTCCCTTTGTTCTCGACTCATTCATGAAGGAAAATTAGTTCACTATGAAGACTTCATGCTATTTGACCTAGACAACTATCTCCCCGAACTCAAACATCTACTAGGATCTTCATCCCAAGCTGCCTACTATCCTGAACTTGTTCGACTATTCTATACAAATTTCTCTTCTGATCATGAACGAACTACCATCACCACCAAAGTACGCGGACGTCTGATGTTCTTTCATGCCTCCTCATTAGGTCGTATTCTAAACCTACCTTCCACCGGCACAGACCTCAACAACATAGTACCAATCGAACGATCGATACTTCGAAAAATTCTTCTCTGCACCAACTGCTACCCACTTCCCTGACACATGAGGAATCTCCAACCTCATGCTCAATTACTTGCCCAGATTCTTCTCCACAACATATATCTCAAGCTTCCCCGCAAGGGATTAGTTCCACGAAAAATCTCTCTCCTTATCTACGCAATTTTTTCTTCTACTTCGATAAACTGGTCCTCCATTCTTTTCGACCTTTTTATTCGTTATCAAAAATTCAAGCCTCTTCTTTTCGGGTGTTTTATAACTCCCATTCTCAAATACTTCAAAGTACCCCTTCACAACGAAGTTATCCTCCATCCCTCTCAGGTCCTCGATGCTACCACCTTCAATCTAAGGTCCCTGCACATGCCCGGCTCTGATGAAGAAGATCCAACATTCACCTTCAATTACTTCCCTGCTCTGATGGATGTCTAGCATTCTCAGGATCGTATTCTTCGCCGTCAAGCCTCGTTGCAGCAAACCCTACAGGCCCTCCAGTCGGATCAAGTCAACCGAACACATCAACCTACTCCACCTTCGGGATAAACTTTTTTTTTTACTATATTATTTATTATTTGTCTGTAATAACTCTCTTACTCTGATCCCTTCCTTTTTGTCTATGACAAAGGGGGAGAAAACCTGTCTCCATTATTGGAGAAATACTCTCTTTAAACATTTTTCAATATTTTATCATATTATTATTTCTATGCATAATGTCTTTTTGACAGGGGGAGCATATTTTGTCATCATCAAAAAGGGGGAGAATGTTGAGAAACTCTGTTTTGATGTCACATAATATGATACACTGTCGTATTTGATTTTATATGATATGATAATATGTCCTCTTGAAAAATGTTATATTATGACTGAATATGTTTTGCCATAAATCTAACGAGTATTTGATGCAAGGATATCTCACCCAAAAAGGATGGAGACTTCCTGTTCAAGTACAACCAGTGCAATCATACTTCTTGAAGAAAAAACTTGATGAGCCATGCATTCCTAAAGTTCAACTGAAGAGATCGGCTACCTCAAGATGAAGATTTTTTTCTTCTTTAGAGTCATATGTAACAGAACCTTCAGGAACATGTATATTGCATATTACATACTCATTCATAAAAACTATATCATAAAAGTATACGATAGTTTCAAAAAGCTCCTTTTTGAAAACTAATAATTGTACCTTCTTACAACCCTTTATGAAAAAGGTCTTTTGACATGATTTCAAAATGTAATAATTGTACCTTACATCATATACAAGACAACATGAAAAGAAATATAGGAAAAAGACAAAACATGAAATCGGCTACATAAAGAAAAACAAATATAATATGTTTTTGAAAAGACTCTAGTTACCTTCTTTAAAGAAATTATTTTAAATATAGGAAAAAGACAAAACATGAAATCGGCTACATAACAAATATAATATGTTTTGAAAAGACTCTAGTTAGCATCTTTAAAGAAATGATTTCAAATATGGGTAAAAGACAAAACATGAAAATCGACTACACAAAGAAAACAAATATAATAAAGGTTTTGAAAAGACTCTAGTTACCTTTTTACAAACCCATAGAATGTCGACTTACTTGAAGTTATCATTCTCTTTGTATAGCATTAAATACCTCCTGTAAGAAATCCTTGTTAAATATCTTTCTCAAGAATGTCGACTTTCTTGTAGTCCTCATTCTCTCTGAAGACTTTGAAAACCACAACATAAAGAAAACACTTGACATGACTATGTACAAATAAATATCTCAAAGCACTCATTGTACTTACACTCATTTAAAGTAAAGAAGTACTTATGTACCTCAAATCATTAATTAGAATAAAGACAAAACCACTATCCAACGTTCAATGTACTATTGTAAGAAATAGACTTTTACATAAAATATGTATTACCTAAAATATTACAACGACTAGTGTACCCTATATTTTGCTTTTATGGAAAAAGACTTTTTCGAATTTCTCTAAAGATGTTTTTGAAATGACATATCATTTCACATCTCAAGAAGGCTACGATTTCAAAATATAACGACTACTTTTTTATAAGCTATATAAACACACTCAAATAAATTATTCAACATGGAATGGAATGAACATGTGAGCTTACAACGAGAAAAATTCCTATTCGATATTTGAAAAGAGAGCCTTGAAAAAGAAAGAGAAAAAGAAAAGAAAGAGAAAAAAAAAAGTCAAGTCCAGCTCTTTGACAAAGAGTATCCTCGGAGTGACAAACAAAACATTCTGAGAATCCTTCATTCGTGCATTCATATCATTCTGAAGGTTCTATAGGAAGTATTGTAACTCTGTTATTCACTGTTTTCCTTCTTTGTTGAAAGAAGTAGACCTCTGTGAAAGAGGGTGTTGCCCTTCTCTGTTGAGAGAAGAAGACCTTTGTGGAAGAGGGTGTGCCCCTTCTCTGTTGAGAGAAGAAGACCTCTAAGGAAGAAGGTGTTGTACTATTTATCCGGTGACTCGGATGTTATAGTGGAAAGCTCAAGTGGTTTGCTTGGGGACTGGATGTAGGTCTGGGTATTGACCGAACCAGTATAAATTCTGTGTTTTTATGTGTTGTGCCTTATTGCCTGATTATTTTATTTTATCGATCTTTATCGAAATTCACTATTCACCCCCCCTTTAGTGGAATTTCAATGTTTTGTTTGACTCTATATGATTTAATGTTTTTTAGGTAACGAGTAGCTACTTATATGTGAAGGTGAAAGGTTGTGACGCGGACTGAGCCTACCTCTCTTTTGCCTTCAAGATGTTTTGGAATCTGATTAATCTTTAAATTTTAATTGAATAATAAATGTAATTGATTTTAGACATGTGTGGACCTTTGAGTTATTTCATGCATGGTTAATTAATTATTAAATTCAAAATTCCACAATTGTATGGTTATAAGTAATCATGTGAAGTAGCATGCCAAATTTTAGACCCGGTGTATTTTTTTCCATTGTTAATTGTTAAAAGATTTAAAAGCATTTCAAAAAAAAAAGTTTCCACCATTTATGGGGTTATAAAAATTAGGGTGTTACAAGTATAACCCGATTTGAAACTAACAAAGGGGTTAGTGGAGAATTAGTGGGGAAGGGGTTACATGAATATGAAAGGGTTCATATTCTGTAACCTCCACTTTCCTCCCACTATAAATAGAGGTATGGATGCTTGATGAGTGCCGCCAAGGTGTCATAGTTTTTCCTCGTTGGGTTCATGGTCCTCCTCACCATCGACATAAAGGCCTAGGCTCATTGTAGGCATCGAAAGGTTGTAACACCCTAATTTTTTAAACCAAAAAATTAGGATTTTTTTTTTTTTTTTTAAAACCTCTTTATATGATTTTCAAGAAACACAATAGAAACTCTTTTTAAATATGGTTCATGTCTTGAGCGGGTTACAGATACAAAATATACTGCATGTAAAACTAGAATAACTCAATCATACCACTATAGCATTTAAATAAATTAAATACTAGTTACAAACATTATCAGAGTTAATAGGACTTAATCAAATAAACAAATAATAAAAATATCAAGTCCTCTCAAAGCCAAAGAGAACTATGACCCTCTTGGCACCACCCCAAGCCTACTATCATCATCCTTTAGCCTACTCATTACCTGAAATATTATAAATAGATGTATAAGTCCACAACCTCAGTAGGTAATCAGCAAAACACATGATCACAAATATTCCAATTACAGAAATAAATATCGGCACATTTTCAGATATTATCTAAAGCATGCACCATCACAATGTCAAAATTAATCATAACTCACATTTACATAACTAATCATACTTTCATTCATATTACAAAATTAAACATGTTACAATGCATCATGCCAATGAAATAACAATTTATGCAAAACTGAAATATTGCAATGATTCCATTTTGATTTCTTAAATACTAGTCACAAACATTATTCCATAGATGAAGATTTTTGTCCAAACCTTGTATTCATTTGTTCTCAGATAAAGGAGTTATGACTTTCACAAGTTAAAATGGGAAATTTGTCTGAAACAGTGAACCAATTTCGATAGACTTGTATTAAAAAAATCATAGCACCATGACATTGTGATGTTTAGATCTAAAATTCTTATAGACAATATGACCAAGAATTTGCGATAAAAAATTTGTGTTCTAGTTCATTATATTTTGAGAATTACAAATCGAGCAACTTGGCCCATAAACAGTTTTGTCCTAAATTATGTTTTGTCTAGGGATCAAAACTGCATGTTGTATAAAATATTTAATTAAATATTAGTAACTTATTTGTCTCTAATTAGTGTACTGATCATGGACATGTCAAATTATGTTAAAAAAATTGCCTAAAATTATTGCATTATTTAAGATGATTTGATTTAGTGTTTAATGGATGACCATACCTATTTTCGATAGAAAAATAGGTTGTGGTAACTGAATTATTATAAATTCAATTTTAATGATTTTTGACCTCAAGTTTGCTCTTGTGTTTAGGTAAGACACGTGCATACACCGAATTTTTCTAAGAGTTAAAATCATTAAATCTGAAATTTGACAAATTTTACAATCTGGGTAAAATCCTACCCCATGCAATCCAAAATTTTGAACTAATGTATATTTGCTTGTTTAGGTATCAAAAGTGGGACCCCCAGTTAAGGCATGATTCTAAGTTCTAAAAATGAACCTTGTCTGAAATTAAATTGTTTATGCAAGACAAATGACCCTAATATGGTGTAGAACTGTATTATGGCCCTTATACATGATTCATATGCTTTTATGAATGTATGGTTTGTGACTAATTTGCATAGCATGAATATCACTTGTGCATGATTCTTTAATGTATTGCATGATATGATTATTTGCAACAATCTATGTGGTATGCATGTGATACGTTCGAATGCTATTTTAATAGCATTCAAAACCATCTAAAGTTTTGACCATTTGTGGGGCTTATACTGTAAGACTTGAAAAGAGGCATACACAATGGAAGGCTTGCAAGGTAGCCTATGGTCTGTTGATGACCAATGTTTTATCCTAATAGAGGCAATGCTTGAGCTCCTGTAGGAGGCTTTTAACCATATGTGTGGTTATATATGTTAAAGGGGCATAAATGAATAAGAAAATTAATAATAAATTATTGAGCTTACACAAAGAAGGTAAAAGGTATTCTTTGGCTTCAGGGGTTACATTATAGCCCAGAAGGTAGCTTTTCCCAACCCCAATTTGATAGAAGACATTGACTACTGCAGTCGTGGGGTGGTATGTGTGTACTTCAGCTGAATAAATACTCATATATCAGATTATAGATTTTTGGTCTCTCTCAACATTGGATCACCCCTAATCCGGGATTGGTGATGTCAGCAAGGCAAGGTCATAAAGCCACAGGTTTTTTGAATATACACCATGGGTTATTGCCACAGAATCCAGTTATCTGTAGTACTCACATAATTATTGTAAAAAGATGAACAAAATTGTATTATGCATATAGTGTAGATTACCATATTCATCATTTTAATAGGAAAATATAAAATAGATAAAAAGTTACCCATGCATACAGTGGTGGTCTGGTTTTTTGGGTAGGTTCATGCATTGATTAATTGTTCATGCATTGCTTACTTGCTTATGCATAACTGGTGGTGTATATTTGATTTTGTATTTACATACATGTAGATTACAAACATACCCCGAATCATTGAATGTTAAGCAAGAGTATGTTTTTGAGTTGATACCCAATGCATGAATGTATTTAAATATTTGTATGTTTTAGTTGTAAAATGATGATCATTTTAAAAACATGTTTCTTATATGCTTGGTTTTGTATATGATTCACTCATAGTGTTATCCTATTGGAGATTTAGTTTGAGTCTGACCCCTATACTAATCCTATGCACGTGATGAGTAGACTTGTTGGATAGATGGCATGGTGCTACAGGAAAAGCCAAGGGGGCCAACTGGTTGGGTTCTAGAATTTTGTTTGCACACATTATTATTATTGGGTTGTGTAATTTTGTTTAAACTCTAATTGAAATTTTGTGAATGATAATTTTAGATCAATAAATGCATGTTATGGTTTAATTTTGGTTGCATACATGTAACCCGCCTAGGATTGTTAACCAAATATGATTTTTGTTGTATTTTTGTTTATTACAATAAAGGAAAGTTAAAAAAAATTTCCCTCATATTTTAGTGTTCAAATTTTAGGTTATTACACAAAGTGTTCATAATTAACCAATTAATTGTTTCTCTTACTTATAATCTTGTAGGTAGGACTACACAACATCATCATTTTAGTCGAGACCACTTGAACATTTATTATGCTATATATTTTATAATAACCCAAATTACTAACTAAACGACAACCTAAAGGAAAATGATCCACTGTCAAGAGAGAATCCCCAAAGGAACGCAATGATTGACTTGATCCAGAAAAAAGACTCTATAGGTCAAGGAAACTACCACCTAGGCCATACGGTAGCCTCGACCCCCTTAACTCCTGTGACTGTTGATCAAGTAAGACTTTTTGCCTATAAAACAACAACAACAATGTCCATAGGTCAATGTCCATAAGGTAAACTTAGGATGCTGGATTCAGTGGTTTTTGGTAACCTATTTACAGTAAACTAGAAATTGTCAAGTATTAGGTTATCTTCATTAAGGCCATAGGTCAATGATATTTTCATAAATTAGTATATAGTCAATACCTTATAGATTTTCAACAATATGAACTTAGCAATTCAGAGTGTTGGAATGTCGTATACGCCTTACATCACAAGAATATCATTTGACTTCATCCACACAAGGTATCTTGTATCAACAAGTGTATGCATGTCTCTACATGCCTTACTGCATAAGTACATGAGCATATGCAACACATAAATTTGTGCTCTCGCGACATTGATTAGTTCTTTGAACCGTAGCTCACTCATGATCATTCAATCATGCATCATGTAATTCATGATTATAGCATGTAACAACAATAATTAATCATCATGATGCATGCTCATAAATCAAATTATAAACATATGTTGTATATTATACTCATTCAAACATGTAAACATAACATATATTCATTTAACTATGAAATTAAAATTCGGCATAACCATAATCATCACATATCATAAACATCATTGGAAGTGCACATTAGTCTCAAACCATTAATGTATTCACCTCGTTCAGTTCTAGAACCAAGATATGTTCAACTAGTCATCTTTGAAATCATGACACATAGATCACAAGAGTTTCAACTTGAAACTGCATGGACAAAATTTTATCAACCATTATCCATCACAGACAGATTATATTGGGTAAAAATCTAAACTTTTTACAGCACATACATGGATTTGCTACTACACATAGCCACGAACCTTGCCCCAATCAGAGTCTAGATCATTTAGAAATAAATTACTGAAACTGGTATTTTGTTCATCGAACAAACCTGTCTAGTTCAGTCCCTAAGAAGATGTATCAACCAACAAATTTACAAGAGATTTTTCTTTTTTATAAAAAATACTATAGCTAGATGGACATGTCCAAAAAATCTCCCACAGAGATTAGTCCCAAATTTCATTCTAGCTATGAATTAGAGTTCACGAACTGCATCATGTTCAGGTTTTGGACACAGTGTGCTAAAGAAATTTTCAGGTTTTAAAACCATCTTTCATGATTTTTAATTCACTGGCTGCATTGAATATGTGCATCAAATTTTTATTAGAAGTTTATCAATATGTAATATAACATATACAAAATTTAGCCGTAACCATGGAACAAATTAAGAGAAAAAAAATCTACAAGACACTGCATTTATATATACAAATTTTGTCACGACAAAAATTATGTTTCAACTTGGAGAGGTCATATTTTCTCATCCAAACCTCAAACAGAGCCAAAATTTCTTCTGTATCTTCCTTTATGCGTCTAAAGCGTCTCTCCAAAGTTTAGAAAATTTTGGTCAAACCATTTAAATGTACAATAAAGCTTCTGAAAAGTGGGCAGGCCCGTGAAAACAAGACAATATGTTTTTCACACCAAAACCATATATAATTCATGTTTTCACAAGATAATCCATATAAACATTATTTTGCATGTTTTGATTCAATAAAACACAATCAATAACTATTTAGATATGAAACAATATAAATTCATGTTATATAAACTTAATCCAATACAAGAAATCAAAGCTCAAAATACATATGAACTATTTTCTTCAAAACAAGCACTAGTACACTTAAATGTATATAATAAAAATAAAATTTATTTCTGAATAGCATATGAATAATGCACATATATATCGGATCTAATATAAATAAGGTCATCTTAACATGAAACATACTAATAATTAACCCCTAAAACTCATTTTTCCCAAAAAGAAACCCTCAATCCCAAATTTAATTTTCACGGTTTAGGTCTTATTTTTTATTTTTTAGATTTTAATTTGGATTAAATCTATAAATATCAATTTTAATAAGGTCTATACATGCTGACCATATCAAATATATAACCATCATGATTTAAATGCATAAATCATAATATTTAAAACAATTAGGATTTAAGCTATTCCCAAAAAATATTTCTGGTAAAAAACTAATGGGGTTCCGTATGACTCTGAAACCATAGGATACCACTCCAAGCAAACAAATAAGGCTGATATCACATCAAATACATATTTGGAGTTTTATTTTTGGCATACATATGCACCCTTGGCTCTATTCATAAATATAAGCCAATAAAATCCTATATGAAAATCACGTAAAATAGAAAAATCATCGCATATTAGGTTGCAAAACTAAGTGAGAAAGAAGAAAGAGATTAGAGAGAGAAAAGAGGAGCATGTGAGGGGTCTATATATAGGCCCTCTTTTCCACGTAGTCTTAATAAGATGAGTCTCTCTCTATCCCCAAAAATCATGTGAATAGAAGGAGAGAGCCCACTTTGGGTTTGTTTTTTTCCAATTTCAATTCAATGGGACTCATATCTTGTTAGGTGTTCATATATATTTGATTATTATCAAATTACGAGAGAGGTGGGGACATCCCACCCTCTTAGAGTTATGTTTAATTAACTTAATTATATTGCTCCATAGGCAAATGAGTCTAATTAGGGCCCACCTAGGGTCCAATCCAAATGAGATTGAATTCAATTAACATAATTAAACCCCATCCTGTAATATCGCGTATTTTCAAACTTAGTTAAATTCATGACTTTTAAAAAAATTGGCTAGGTATGGGAGAAAAATCGTTTGAGCCTCGATTTTAGATTGATGCTTTTGACTCTAGGCTTGGCCCAAGTCTTATCACCTAGGTCTAAACGAGCCCATCAAAGCATAAGAAAAAGTTTTATTTTTAACTTTTAAATTCGAGCAAAATTTGGGTTATTTTTTGGTAAAATTTAAAATTTGATATTCGTGTAATATGTCGTTGGATGCGTCTCAAAATTCTAAGCGTAACGATACTTTATTTTTCTCGAATTGGGCTACAGTTGGTCTGAAAATCGTATTTTTTAAAAAATTGAACAGTTTGTAGGTTCGGATCCAGACTTTAATTGGACCAGATCTAATGGATTTGATCCAATTTAATATGGATTTAGATCCATCTAATAACCATATTAATCTGGATTTGATCCATCCCAAGACCCATTTGGAGTTTTGAGATGGATTTGGATCTTGTATCTGGACCCAGATTCAAACTCATGTCTAATGATTTTTCAACTTTAAATTCATAAAAAACCTTTAAATTGAGGTTTATTAATGTTAAGAAGCCTTCTAAGTTGATTTGGTAATTTTTGGAAGCTTGTGGAAATTTATTTAATATTTAATATTAATTAATTAATTAATTTAATTCTGAAATTTTATTTAATTAATTAACTCGTGTCCCGACATTGGTTGTCGATTTCCAATGTTCTGATGGATGGTGTTGATTCCTGATATCGGTCGAGGGCTAAGTTTGGAACAAAGTAATAATATACAACTTGTGTGCTAAGTTACCCTAGAAACCCTACTTAAACTCGAGAATCCTTACTCGTTTTGAGTATTCGCGGACAATGATAATAAAAAGATAAACTTAAATTTTGTGCATTTAATAGGAACATGCATATGAAAAGAAAACATTGATAAAAAATAATAATAATTTATTCATGCATTGCACTCAAATCATGCATATTCCTGTTATACATTACATCATGCATATTTACTTGTTCCCTAAATGATGATATATTAGTGAATGCATAATGTTACTCCTTAATGCATGTTGAATATTTTTAATGTTTAAATTATGATCACTGTTGTTATTAAATGTTATCTCATGCTTAATAATTGTTCTCTATTGCATGAAAGATAAGTTGAATTATGAATGTGTTATATTTATGTCTCTTTAAAATATTGCATGAATCTTATTTATATTGTTTTTATTTTTTTGTTTCAATATAAAGATTCGTACGCAAAATTATCTAGATTGTAACGCTCTACTTTTAATGTTTTTCGCAGCTTGAGATGCCTAATGAGGAGGACTTACTTTTGAGAAGAGTTACGAGAAGACTACAAGACTGCATGGCAAATTCTTGGGACAACATGACTCTTTCTTTTTGCTTTTTTTTACTTTTATTTACTTATGTCTCAAACTATATACATTTGAATAAATAAAGTTTGGATTGGTTTGGTATGAAAGATGAGTATAACATCTCTTGTGGTGGTGGTTGTGTTTAAACTGTAAGGCCCCGAGTTTCTCAGTTTGTTTTCACACTTGTTTTAAAAAAAAATTGTCACTTTTTTTCATGAGTATGAGTTGGGGTCGTTACACATCCAAATTCCTAAATTAAGTCTCCAAGTATAAAATTTAATTTAAACCCATATTAAATTTCAAACACCTGAGTTTAGATCCGTCACTAATATATCCAATATCCATCATTAAAATTATCCAAAATCTAAATACAAATTAATTAAAAATTTACAGAGATATATTAGACATAAAAATGCATATTTATTCTTTTAATATAAGGGGAAAAACGTGATTGAGACTCTATCGAAAGCATATTTAACCAAATAAGGTATGGGTTTATGTTTGGCACCAACTTAGATCTAGATTCAGATGTCAGAATTTCATACTAGGAGTAGGAGATGCACTAGACCCTCACCATGAGAGAGGGAGAGATATCAATGGGCCGAATCTAGGCATCATTGAATCCGACTTAATCAAATTTTGATTTGGATTCAGAGTCGGATGGGAAAAAGCTAAACCCGAATCCGGATATGAATAGTCTAAAACTCGATAGTTACGCTTAATGGGATTCAGGTTTTAATCGGATTCGGATTTTGATTTCAATGCAAAATCAATACCGAGTTCGAGTAATCGAATTCGGATTCCTGGTCGGATATCGGGTTACATCCGACCCGTTGACATCCAAAAGGGAGAGTACTTCGAAGGCCAGCCTTATCGTTTTCTCCCTCATATTTCCCGCCTCCCCAACTTTGGGGCATTCCTTTGGTTTCCCTCTCCCATTCGCCCTTCTTTCACAAGCCAATGACTTCTTCTCTTGCCCATCTCAACTGGGAACCTTCAGTACACCTGCTGGGGCTCTGTCCCCAAAATCCCTCGATTTCTCTCTTCTCGACCTCCCTCTCCTTCGACGCGAAGAAAGCACCCCGGAACTTCAGTCCCTTTTCCACGGAACGTCGGAAATGGAGATGCCGGTCGACGATGGAGCGGCACAGCAGAAGCGAGGGGAGGAGGGCGAAGCGTCTCCCTCTTGACTCAGAGAAGGCCGGAGTCGATCCCGTCGGCTTCCTCAGCAAGCTGGGCATCACCAACAAGGCTTTCGCGCAGTTTCTTCGCGAGAGGTATGTCGAATGCTTCTTGTGCAATCTTTTTGGAATTCCATTGTTAACATAGCTCTCGTGGGTTTGGAATTTCCTTAATTTAATCCATTTTCTATAACCCCCACACCCTCTCTCTCTCTCTCCAAATTTAAACTGCTTATGTTAATCATTGAAATGACTAAAACATTCTCCGAAATCTCGTAGCTTTTAGGGGTATAGTAAGTCTTTTCTTTTGGGAAGAAAAACAGAAACAACGGAATTGTCAAAAAGTAATAAAAAGATACTTTATGATTTTATTTTGAAAAGTGAAATAGTTTCATATTTTCAAAGTTACCACCGGTTTTGATAATGTTCTTCTGAAGGTTTGACACATGTAAGAGTGCGCTTCAAAGCACTTTTGATTTCATCCCTTTATTCATATGTTTAGGTGGTAAATTCTCGCGGTAAAATATGTATAAAGACTGTCAGTTTTTTACAAATGGGTACATTTCCTAAATTTAACAACTAAAGGCAAGTGGGAAATTCTTTCTTATTTTACTTTTTTTACCTTTTTAAATTGTAACAATTTGATGTCCTAACTCTAGCGCTGGACAAGTCTCTTATGTGCTTAATAAATTTTAATTGGTCTTTTATATTACAGGTATGCGATTCCCTTGTTTTCTGTTGCACGCTATAAATTTTGTCAATTGTTGGATTTTACAGGTATAAAGCGATGAAAGACCGGAAAGCTGATATGTTTACTAGGCATGCAAATTTACTGGAAATGGCTTCTGGGTGAGCTTTGTATCACTTTGTTGTATATGTTGAATGTATTAGTTGGTATCCATGCTTTAATTCCATGTTTGCATTGTGATCATAACACCAATATCACTACTTTTTTGTGAATTCCTTTCTAGATTTTAAAGTTCCAGTAGGATTGCCTTCTACAAAGTTTTAACTCAAATTATACATAGGCACATGAACGACTGTTGAACCTAAGATCAGGGGCATAGCTAGGATTCATGTGAGGGGGGGGGGGGGCAAACAGGGCTGTAGAATTTTTTTTTTATTTGTGCGATAGCCGGGGGTTCGGGGGCAGCGGCCCCAAAATTATTTTTTTTGAGATAAAATAAAAAATGGCTACAATTATTAATAAAAATCTATTTCATATGAACAAATCAAACTATTTGCTGCAGTCAGGGCTGGGCTAGGACTGGGTTGATCTACAAAAATGGATAAAAATCTATTTCATATGGAATCAGGGCTGGGGTAGGACTGGGCTTTTAATTTTTTTTTAACTGTTTCGGGAGGCAGGACTGGGCTACAGCCCAGTCCTGCCCCCCCCCCCCCCCCCTAGCTACGCCTTTGCCTAAGATTGTTGTATCCCTTCCAAATGACTTAGGGCTATTGAATCTAGGTTGGGACAATATGATCTTAGTTCTACCAGGTTTCGTTCATGTAAATTTTGGTGAAATCCAGGTATGATAGGCGGGCTCAAGTTGAAGAGGACAACTTAAGTTTGAATTGGTGCCTTCTTCTACAGTGCAAGATTTTCATCTTTACAACTTAAGAAGATAAACGGCATCATAGAACAACACAAGGGGTTATGCAACCTATGGGGGGCTATCATGGGCGAATCCATATGTACATCTACAGTATACGTGCTATCATAGCCGGACATTCCTTTTTTGACCTTGTGCTCTTAGATTAGCACTCGAACCTTTTATTCCTGCATCCACTTTTGGCAACATATCTTAAATCTCTTTGCAAATTTATCTAAATATGTTGCTGGTGAATCATTGATATAAAGCATAAATTCAAGATTTAAAAAACTGGTAGAGGCAAAAGATTATAGTTATCATGTTAGCATCCAATAAAAATAGTGTGCTTTACTGCAGACAAGCTAAGCCAAGTTGAATGCAAGATCTAATTGGTAGGGGCAAAAGATTATGGTTGATGCTTCCAGACCATCCCATGCCCCTTCAAAAAACATACTTGTATGTGTTTTTTGTTTAATCTAAACCTCTAGATGTGATCTCTATTGCTTTAGTAGAAAACATGTATTAGTTTAAGCATTTATTTTTATGTTTAGATGTGCTTTTAGCTTAACAAAAAAATCAATGGTATATATTGCACCAAAAACTTGATTGACTAAACATCAAGAATTTTGTTAAACTAATTTGATCAAAAGCATGTTTTTTAGTAAATAAATAATGATAAACACATCCACAAGTTTGGATTAAGAAAAAAACTCATGCAAGTATCTTTTCTAAAGAGGTTTGGGGCAGTTTAGATAAATAGTTTGGGAGCTACACATAGGGCTGGACAATGGGCGTGTCGGGCCTGCCAGACCCGTTTAGTGGATGAGCTTGATCGGGCTTTTGATGATCAGGGCCTGGTCAAGCCTGACCCATTGACCAACCGGGTTTGGCCTCGGCTTGGCTGGGGTCGGGCCCGAGCCATACAAAACCTACAGCCTGCCTGTTAGGCCCATGGGCCTAAATCGGGTCGTGTCGGTTGGGGTTGCAAGCTATATTCACGACATTTCTCATTCATATCCTTGATTTCATAGGTTCTTTTAACAAAAATCTTAAAAATGCAAAATAATACATGGGATCCAAGATGGATTCATTTTTTGAATCACATATTTGACCCGATATATATATATATATATATATATATATATATATATATATATATATATATATATATATATATATATATATATATATATATATATATATATATATATATATATAATGGTAGCCTGTAGCCCATGGGCTGGCCCCTACCGACCTGTGATTTTGTCAGGTCAGGTTTAAGCTAGGTTTGGGTCGGGCCTTCTTCCAAAATCTAGGCCCAGGCCCGACCCATTGTTTAGCTACACATCTCTCTCTCTCTCTCTCTATATATATATATATAGTTAAGGGGGACTGTCCAACCAAAGGAAGGTATAAACTGTCTGAACCACTTTAAAAATCATATTTAAAGGCATTTTTGGCAAATCTGACCACACAGCTGTGATCTTCATTAATAAAAACCTAGGAACTGGCTCTTATTGCAAACTTTTTTGACACATAGATTGCCTTTTTCTTATCTAGAAAATTTCAAACATTTCAAACTGTTGTTTTTTAGCACATTATAAAATCCTATGTATACATCGAAAAAATTTGCTACAAGAGCTGGTTCTTAAGTTTTCGACCATGGAGATCACATCCGTACATTGAGATTTGCCAAAAAACACTTTTAAAAATGATTTTATGTATTTATAAACATATTATTCCTGTTTGTCATTGTTTTGTGGAACTCATGCGTGAACTGGATTTTCCAGATATGAGATTTTGGGTTTGCACCGCAATATGCTACATCGAGTAGATTTTATGGACTGGGCTCCAGGTATCATCATGGTTACCAATGTTTCTTTTCTTTCTCTTTTCCCTTCCAGTGAACTGAATAATGATCAATAAACAGACTGCTTTTTGCCTAACCTTATTTCTACTAACTCTTTTTCATATTGAAGCTTTTTTCTTGGAGATGTGATGATGATCTTGTTATTGAAAAGCATCTATTTGTTTTCCTTTTCAGATAAGTGCAAAAACATGTTTTCGTAGCGACGATTGATTGACAGACTAGTAGTGGCTCTACTAATATTAATATGTTAAAATGGATGTTTCTGAAAATACCAAATCAATAGAACATTTAAATGCTATAAGTTAGATTTTTTTTTTCTTAAAGTGAATCTATATTTAAAAATAAAAAGAATTGATGAGATCTATGTCACATGGGTGCGGGTGCGGGCGTGCGGCAAAAATATTTTATATATATATATATAAATATATATATAGTCCAAAAGTTGGACATAAATGACCCTGGGTGCGGTCAACACACCCAGGGTCAGGTTGACTGCACGCGCACCCGCGTCGCGTCGACGCAGGTGCGGCACCCAGTTTGCTGAGTCCCTGTGACATAGGATGAGATCATCTTCTGAAAAATCTTAAGAGTATTAACACATGGTTTTATAATAATCTTTAACTTACATTTTTTGGGTATATATTATGAGGGTAAAGGGAAAGACAAACATGGGCATGAGTGGTGAGTGGAGAGATTAAGTTTTATCTCTTACTTGATTTCTGCTCATTTTAGTAATTTGGAAAACAAGAGACTAACTACAAGCTCTTTTAAGTTTTAATTCACAAAAAATGATATATGTTTGCCAAACCAGCCATTGGTTTCACAATTTTCAAGTAATTTCACCACAAAGGAAAAATATGTCTGAACCAATGGACCCAATCATGATAACCCGTTGGCTGATTTTGTATTTCAGCCAATTCCACTCAGTAGTAAAATTGCAATCTGCAAAAGCAGTCAGTGAACCACAAGGCATGCTCCTCCCCCCCCCCCCCCCCCTTCTCTCTCTTTTGTGATGTATATAAGATGTATTTTGTTTATAATGAGCACCATTTCCATTTTCAGGTAGGAGTAACTGACAATGGTCCCTTCAACTATGTGAACCCAAATAGCATATTTTTTTAGGGCATGCATGCTAACCCTGTTTCTTTGATATGAAATCTATAGCATAGCTCTCAATATGTGGCCTAAACATTGGATAGTTACACTGAAGAATGCAACCTATCTAAAGGTGAAACCTCTCAAAGAAATTTGGAGTACGATTAGAATTTCCATAGCTTCGTCACCATTTCAGTACAACTTGAATCTACTAAATCTTACCTTACATTGATGTTGTTAAGTTTGGTTTCACAAGCTTCGTCTTTCTACACAAGATAATCTGTGACATCAGCCTTGACCTTATTGCTAAAATACTGTCCTTCTCATATCCACCATATGTTATTTGTCTTTTGGTAGTCAATTAGTCACAACATGTTATTAAATGAAACACCTTTGCTGCAAAATTCTGTTTCTCAAATGTTCAACTTTTTATAACATATTCTATGATAGATACTTTAATTTCTGTGATTCATGCAATAAGGATGATAATGCAGGGGCACGCTATTGTGCTGTCATTGGTGACCTCAATGAGTGGTCACCAACAGCGAACTGTGCTGGTGAGGGACACTTGGGCCGTGATGATTATGGATACTGGCTAGTAATTTTAGAAGATAAGCTTAGGGAAGGAGCGACAGCTGAGGATTTCTATTTTCAGGAGTACAATTATGTAGATGACTATGACAAAGGTGACATTGGTGTTGATGTTGATGAATTGATGAAAAGAATAGATGATGAATACTGGGAGTCTGGAGAGGATCACTTTATTAAGGCTCCTTTTGAGGCTGCATCCAAGCTATATGAACAAGTATTTGGTCCTAACGGCCCTGAAAGAGATGATGATCTCGAAGAGATACCTGATGCAGAAACACGGTATAAAGCATGGAAGGAAAAACATAAGGATGATCCGAGCAATAATTTACCACCCTTTGATGTTATTGACAATGGAAAAGAGTATGATATTTTCAGTATCGTTGATGATCCTGTTTGGCGTGAAAAGTTTCGGAAGAAAAAGCCTCCTATTGCTTACTGGATAGAAATGCGTAAAGGAAGAAAAGCATGGAAGAAAAAGTATCTGCCTGCAATTGCTCATGGAAGCAGGTACAGGGTATACTTCAACACTCCTACAGGTCCCTTGGAGCGTGTTCCTGCTTGGGCTACATATGTGCTTCCTGGTAAGCATATTTAGATTCATATTCACTCTTCATTTAATTGTCCCATAGTTGCTAAGTATTGCATACGATATATTGTTTCATGCTTATTGAATATTCTCACATTTTGGAAGTTTCATGTAGGGTTGCAATAGGATACACTGGGTTCGACTTTCAATTAATGGGTCTGGTTATGGATCCGGATCCAACTTGGAACACATGGTAGAATTCCGAATCTGGATTTGATGTGATCCCCTCTGATTCTTGATATGCAGAAAACAGGTCAAAAATATATTGGTTTTCATGTAAATATATAAAAGGGGTCTGGTCAGTCAGACCGTTAGTAGTTAACAGCCTAGACAAGTACCTATCTTTGGGGGGCCACCAAGCTTGGTATTTTATATTTGTTTTTTTTGTAATTTTTAAAACATTAGAATCATGTCTTGGTTGTGTATTTTGAAAGATTTAAGTTTTTTCCTTTTTTTCTTATTTTTTGTATTTTTTAATATATTGGTTTTAGATAATTAGTTTGTTTTGTGGGTCTCTAGGTGCTGCCTAGCGTCCAGAGGGCCAACCCTAGGTGCTGCCTTTCAACCTATTTATTTATCTGATTCAACTTTGATCCAATTAAACTTGGCATTGTTTGTTCCAAAACTTACCTTCTTATAAAACTGATTATTTTATAGACTATGCCTGCTTGAAATACCTTTAGTCTAGTTGGATATTCAATTTGGACCCTACCACTTGCACCACACATTGATGTTAGGTTGATAAATTTTCTCAAGTCTATTTCCACGCATGTTTTTATTCTATGTAGTATAGTAAATGGTCTGCACAGTATGTAATGCATACTTAACTGGTACCACCAAAATGTTTTGAATCTTTTGATGCATTGCATGCATATAATTAAGATGCAGCCATGTTCAGATTGCCTCCAACAAGGGTTATCCGTGGCAAACTATGACACACGGACTCTTCTAACAGGGCACCGCACCGGCGTCGCACCCGCACCCAGGCGGGTGCGACACTTGGACACAACTTCCTTTGTGTTAGGTGAAGTCAACCACACTGAGGTCCATTTCTATCCAAAAGTAGATTCAGTTAACCCTAATCAAGTCCATTTTTATCTATATTATATATATAAATACATAAATGCACACAAATACATAGCGGTAACTTAAAACTGTTAAAAATTATATATATACTCCCTGCACCCCCGCACACAAGTTTTTTCTTAAGTGCCGCATCGCCGCATCCGCATCCGCATCCGCATCCTCACCCGCACCCGCACCTGCACCTATGTGACATAGATGGCAAATAAATTACTGCTGGGTTTTGCACCAATACAATGTGGAGAATTTGGTCACTTGTAGTGGAAAACGTTCATCTGATTGTGTGTGAATCCATCTACAAGTATAGTTTATTCTGCCTTATATTTGTCTAGAAGTTCCATATTGCTAATTGAATATGTCAATGAATCCCAGGTGTTCCTTTTCTGGTTGTCTGCTATTACTATTACTTCCGCTGCTACTGCCACTGCTATTGCTACCACTACTACCGCATCTTGCTTGAATCATCCTTTGATTTTTTTGTTTGCTTTTTTACTTTTTTGTCTTCATAGATATTTTCCATAGAAAAGCATGGTAGTTATACAACTGCCTGATGCATCTGTCACATGAACTGTTTCTCAAATTCAATGAAGTGAAACATGAGAATGTCATGTATGACTGCTTTTTTTTTCTGTATTACTTTTCTAGAAGAGAAATCACATGCATTTGTTCTGCTCTTAGAATTTGTACGTCTTCCAGATGAAGCTGGGAAACAATCATATGCAGTGCACTGGGAACCGTCTCCAGAAAGTGTATATATTTGGAAAAACAAGCGACCCGACAAACCAAAGTCGCTTCGCATATATCAGTGCCATATTGGGATTAGTAATTCAGAGCAAAAAATCGGCACATTTCGTGAATTCTGCTCAAAGGTACCTGTTTAGGAAAATTTTCTCTTCCTTTAGTTTTAGTATTGACTTGTTCCTTTTTTTTTTATTGCCATAGGTTCTTCTCCATGTCAAAGATGCTGGATACAATGCAATTCAGTTGATTGGTGTTCCAGAGCACAAGGACTACTCATCTGTTGGATATAAGGTGGAACCTTAAATTGCATTCCCTTTGGATGTCCTGCAGTTCTAATATTCAGTAATTTTTTCATAAATAATGATTGCATATACTTTATGCTCCATGTCATTGGTAATCCTATTGATTTTCTTATACATCCTGTTCTACCAAATTCTAGCAGGTTCAAATAGTAAAATACCAAAAATAGTTGCATTGATTGTTTAGTGTAAAAAAATGTGTCACTTCCAGAAATACAAGATTAGTATGGTCCCTATTCCTGTATACTGAGAAAGTAAATCTGTACACGCATTATCAACTGAATGAAGTACATTTTGTCCTCCCATTTACTTTTAAAGCCCTAAAATGATATCTTTTCTAGCGCATGTATTCCATTGACTTCTTTCATATCAGATGAAATGTTCATACTGTTACAACAGCATAGAAAGACAATTGAAAATTGTTCTTATTTGATTTGGTTTTGTCTCAAAGATACATCATTAAGGCAACTCCAGTTAGGCTTTAGCACCAATAACTCATCCCATACTTGCTACATAGCAATGTGATACTTACACTCTTATCTTCTTATTTAGTTGTCCTTATTTTTCCTAAATCTAGTGTGTGTACAAGTTTTTAGGTGATTAAAAAATCAATGGTCGTAAATGCACCAAAATTTCATGACTTTAAAAAATATTTTTTATCGAAAAAGCAATATCCAATGGTTGATCTCTAACAAATTGATTATGCTGAATACATCTGTAGGGCTAGATTAAGTCAAAACAACTTGCACCTATGAGTTTTAACTCATTGACATCTTATGCACATCCGCACCAAAGACGGATCCATATATATATATAAATGAGATTGTGTTCGGGTTTAAAAAGTAGAAGTATAGATTGCTATATACCTTTTTTAAGTCCTTTTAAGTGAACTTGGTGGTGTTGATCCAAACAAGGCATTGCCAGGGTGTCACTAAACTTATGATTGTTAAAGTGTGTATTTTTAAAGAAAAGTAGTGTAGTTAGATTTATCTCTCATGGGCATCTCCTTAGTTGTCAAAAGCGGCGCCTAGGCATAGGGCCACCACCTAGGCTTATGAGTATAGGCAGTAGGGGCCTGTTTTTCAACCTAGGCTACCTAGGTTGTCCTTGCCTATGCTGTAGGGACATGGTTGTCATTTTTAATTTTTTTTGTCTCTTTCATTTTTTTTTCTTTTTCTTCTTTCTCCCGCCCCAAAAGCTTTCTTATCTCCTTTTGCTTTTCTCTTTACCTCATTTTTTTTTCTTCTTTCTCCTCGTTTCACCCCTCTCTCGCTTCTCTTTTTCTTTCTCTTCCTCTTCTTTTCCCTTTCCTTTTTCTTTTTTTTTCCTCTTCTTTTTTTTCCTTTTTCTTCTTCTTCCTTATCTCGCCTCTCCACTCTCTTTTTTTTTCTTCCTTTTTATATTTTTTTTCTTCTTTTCTGAGTTTTATTGTTTACATGTATGCATGTGTCTCTGGCACACACACACAAACACACACACAACATCATATGGATTCAACCTTATTAAAATGACTAAAATACACTCAAAAGAAAGCATTTTTAAAAATACATGATTACTTTTTGAGGTAAAGGTAACTTTGATAGATTCATAAGTTTACTTTACTTTTTTGGAAAAAGGTGTTTGACCTTTTAATTCTCTCCAAGTTCACAAAAGACTTATAATGCCTACAAAAGTAAGCATGCATTTTAAAAAATACCATTCTTCTAATGGTTTTTAGTCATTTTAATAAGGTATCCATCTAATGTTAGGCACAACTAGTTTAATGTCAGATTAACCCATATATATATATATATATATATATATATATATATATAAGAATGGGGCTCATCCTATCCCCTTTTTCTTACGGCACCGTTAAGTCTTAAGACCCTTCAAACATCAAAGTTTAGGTGTTTTATGCTCAATTTAAACCATTAGATGTGTTAATCAATACTTATTTATTGAGAAACAAGCTTTGTTTCAAATTGATTTGATGTAAAAAATGTGAACATTTTTTCATGAAATTTTAGTACAATATCAATCGATGATTTTTTCACCTCTTTAAAATACGCATATGAGCATAAAGATGCTTAATTAATTACATATTCTCCATTCAACAACAATCATAAAAACATCTAATCGTTAAGATCAAGTATAAAACATCTAAAAACCATGACTTTTGAAGGGTCCTAGCAGTAATCTAATGAAACAGGGGCATGATAATCCTCATTCTCTCTCTTTATCTATCTATATTCTCTATGTATATAGAATAATTGGATGGTGTGCCCCAAGTTTTGGTGTATGTTCAATACTATGCAATTTTGTGAATTTTGCTATACGTTAAACTGAATTATACACTTCATCCAC
This sequence comes from Nuphar pumila, assembly GCF_984573655.1. NCBI lineage: Eukaryota > Viridiplantae > Streptophyta > Magnoliopsida > Nymphaeales > Nymphaeaceae > Nuphar > Nuphar pumila. Next base: position 56,166,927 of record NC_143249.1, read on the forward strand.
AGTCACACTCATATGTTTGTTACTAAATTTAACTATTTATTGTGAATTTTTTGTTTTTCTTGATGTTTTATTCTTTTGGTCCCGCCTAAGCCTCTACTAGTCCTTTTAAGGGTCATATGCCTAGGCTCCGACTAGCGCTTTTGACAATTACGGGCATCTCTATACGTATACACCATGAAGTGAGTTAAAAGCAAGTCTAGTTAAATGTGTTCACATGTGTGTACAAGGTTACCAAACTAGGAAGCGAAAGCAAAAAACTGTAACGACCCCAAACTGGCCCTCTTAAAATGCGAAAATTTATTTATTTTTCTATAAAACAATTGCGGAAGACAGTGTTGTGAAAAGCCTTAAGGCGCTGCACCAAAAACCGAGGCGAGGTGTAAAGCGTAAGCCTCAATTTTTTTTTGAAAACTTTAAAAAACTTATAAAAAACTTATAAAAAAATATATCTAAAAATACAAATAAATAAAAAATGCTTTATTGATGAAATAACAACCAATAAGAAATCTAAAATCTCAAATAAGTACTAAAAAATATGATATTAACATATAAAAGTAACTAAAAACTGATTACTTAACTGAAAAATATATGAGATTAACCAACAAAAGTTAAAATATACTAAGAAACTGATTACATAATTGAAATAACTGGAAAATATATGAGATTAACCTACAAAAGTTAAAATATATGAGATTATTTGTAAAAATATGAGATTAACATATAAAAGTAACTAAAAAACTGATTACATAACTGAAAAATATATCAGATTAACCAACAAAAGTTAAAATATACTAAGAAACTGATTACAAAACTGAAATAACTGGAAAATATATGAGATTAACCTAAAAAATCTTGTTGATTATGTCTTAGAAATCTTGTTGTAAATTTTTTTTGTTTTTTTTGCACCTCACGCCTCATGCTTGCGCCTTAAGGCACAGAGGACCGCACCTCAAGGCGAGGCATGACTTTTGCGCCTCAAGGCACGCTTTTTATAACACTGGTGAAAAAACCTCCCAAGGGCATATTACAGATTTAATATTCACAACTTATCACCCATTTAAGACATAGAATAAAATTTAAACCATGAACGAAAATTGAATTAAACTTAATTAAATAGTCTCAATGAAGTTTTACACTGCTCCCAAAACAAAAAGACAAAACATCCATATCTGTTAGAACCCGAGCAACCAGATCTATAACCTTTGAATCCTCTAGCCAGCCGATCCCATCATCACAGAGCCTTAGTGCTTGAAAAACATTTTTAGAAAACGGGTAAGAACCGAAGTTTTTGTACGAGACCCTCTATATTTCCAATAGTAATGAGATAACATAAAGTAAATCAATCCCAAGTTTGAATCACATGTAACATATCATCATAACAAACTTACCATCTAAGTAGTTCAAGCAAACACAACAATTTCATGCGAAATCAAACATTCAGGGATGCATGAAATTAATGATAAACATTTAAGGATGCATGAATCAATGCAACATGCATAAATAACTTTTTAATTTAATTTATTAGAATTGCTTTTGCATACATGTTCATATTTAATGAACATAAATTTAATTTTCACTTTCTTACAAACCTGCGGATACTCAAAACGGGCAAAGTTCAAGGTAGTTCTCAGTCGTAGCTTAATACACAATTTTATTTTAATTTTTGGGTTCTATGCTTGTTCTTCGACCGATATTAGGAATCCTCACCATCTATCGGAACATTAAGAATGCACACTTAATGCCGGAACATCAATGAAAATCATCATCCATTGATGCCCCTTTCTTAGTATAACAATAACTACAATTGAGTCAACAACACCATCTCCAGGCAAAGTGGTTATAAGTTCCTTACAACCATGCCTGGGAACACGAACCACACATCAGGTTCATGGGGACAACAAATACACACAATGTTTAGTATCCAAGGTTCCCACCATTTCAGAGAGACACTAAGAAAGAAAATTATTACATTGTTTGGTCTCTTTTGTCATCTTAATTAATTAAGAGTTTTTTACACAAGAACAATTATGCAAATCAATATTTAATAACAAATTTGAGCCCTTGCCCTATCAATTCAATAGTGTAATTAATTAAAAAGCAATATCAAAATAGTTTTGCAATGCATTTTACAATTTACTACTGCATCAACAAAACATGCATTTGGCCTCCAAAGGCCCATCTGTGGTTCACACATAATTACTACATAAATTAAAAAACATTGCATATCTTACAGTAACAACAATCATCTATAGATGAGAACAATTTAATGTTCACATATCACAAGACATGATATAAAAGCATATTCATGGCTAGTGAGCAAATGCAAACTTTACAAAGCACAATCAGATGTATCATTATTGATCTAGAATCCAAACTTTTTGAGACCGAACGATTTTGACACTCATTGGGTTCAGATTCAATAAAATATCCATGACCAATCAGATTTCATGATTAAAAAAAATCAGATTTTTAGGGATAACATAAGTAAAATTTTAGTTTTTTCAAAAACCCCTTTTAGATCTGATTTCTAATTCATTCAACAAAACAATACTCATATTCAAGAAAGCAAACCCCATACATAACACAAATCATCATGTACTCAACACCATAATTACTATAGTCATATTTCTAAAGGCATGACATACAAAAACACTGAAATCAGATTGCAACATAGTAATTCACATGATTGAATTTGTGCATGCCAAGACTAAAACAGGAAGTTAAACATGATATGCATAACTAAATTATTGACATTAAGTTAAGGAAATCAGAATACCAAAACTTCATCAGACACTAACCGAATGCATACAAGTTTATACCCTATTAAATACATAGATACTTGACTGTCGGATACACACACACACACATATATATATACCCTGGTTGAAGTATATATATATATATATATATATCTCAGTCAATATATACATATATGTGTGCTGAATAATATATGGACATATATATATATATATCCAGATCAACATACATACAGGCAGACTAGTATATATATATATTTCTGACTTGTTATGAACACACACACACACACACACACACACATATATATATATATATATATATATATATATATATATATATATATATATATATATATATATATATATATATATATATAGATGCATGCTGATCGACCCACCTTGCTGTGAAACAAGGATTGGAACAGATCTGCAACTCACAGAGGCATCCACTATGGGCATAACACTTTAAATTTTGAAACAACAGTAAAAGAAAAAGAAGAATTACAATCATATTCCAAGGGGAATATGCATAAAATACGAATATACAAAAATACCCTTTTTGGGTAAAAAGAAACAAAAAAGAAATAAGTAAATATATTCATATATATATATATATATTGAGATACATATACATATATACACAATACATATGTATATGTATTTCAATATATATATGAATATATATACGAGATTACATAATTTAACAGTCTTATGCTGCTCATAGAGACATAAATTCTTCACATGTGATTTTATGATTGTATTTTATGCAATTCATCATTGTTGCATCTGTTATGATTTTTTCTATTTTTTTCTGATTTTCACAATTTTTTTTGATAAATTTAGAATTTTTTTATTAAAAAATTATGATTTTTTATGATACGATACATATCTTATTTTGAGCCTGAATGATACGGGTAACAATACGATACTTACAACCTTGGTTTAAACTAGAGTTACTAGAAGCACCTAAGTAAAAGGGGAAGCGCGAAATGTCGCGCTTCCGAAGCGTGTGGGGAAGCGCCACTTTTAAATGGGAAGCGTGCTTCCCTTTAATGTGAAGCACACTTCCCATCACGCTTCCCCCGTGCTTCCTGTTAAAATATTATGTCTCTTTTAACTGTAAACTGAAATACCCATCAGGGGTATTTCAGTCCTTTTACTCAATAGGTGTCAGCCACCCTAATGAGCTAACATTTGTACTTTTTCTTTTTTTATTTACTTTTGCTTTTTACACTTTTTTTTCCTTTTTGACTGTTGTGAAAGGGACAACTCCATATAGCTGTTGGAGCTGCCCCAACAGTCACAAATGTGACCGTTGGGTACAACTCCAACAGTCATATTGAGCTGCACCTGTGGCTTCTTTTTGCATTATAAATAGGCCTTAGTGGCCCTTGTAAACACATTCTTCTTTGTGAGTGCATATGCAATATTGTAAAGCCCCTCTTGGGAACTTATGAATTGAAGTTCATTTTGTTTCATGCTGTTGTGCATGTGTATCCGTGCCTTCGTGCACTTGTGAGTGTTCTCCTTTGTGCCTTTGTGCACTCTTTGTATTTCTTGTATTGTGGTGTTACACACAATCTCTTTTTGTAGAGATTTTCACATGGTATCAGAGCAAGGTTGTTTGGAGAAAGAAATTGGTGTGATTCTTCTCAATATCAAGTGCCTCGAAAAACGTGCCTTCAACTTTTTGGTGATTGGAGTGGAGGTTCTTCTTCATTCAATATTTTAGAAGATTACTACAACAAGAAAGATTTAAAATCTTATTGTGGTACGTATTCTTTTCTTTCTTCTTTCCTGTCTAATGGGTGAGAAAGACTCCCATTTTTCTCTTGGTTTAAAGCTAAATGGCTCAAATTATCATGTGTGGGCCGGAAATATGGAAGCTCACATCAAAGGGAAAGGGCTTTGGAGTTACATTCAAGGCTCGATTCCGGAACCCGAGCCTAAAATTACTTTGGTTAAAGAAGGAGAAATCAAAATCCTTGAGGGAGATGAAAGAACTAATGCTCTTGAGGAATATAGTAGGAAACATGAGCAATGGGAAATGAAGAATTTTAAGATCTTGTCTTGGATTTTCTCTTTCGTTGAGACAAGGATTAATGCCAACATTATAAAGTTTAAAAATGCTTCTCAAGCGTGGGAGTATCTTGAGAAGATGTATACTTCTAGGGACTTGTCCCATAAGTATTATCTTCAAAAGAGAGCGTTAACTCTTGTTCAAGGTGATATGTCTATAAGACAGTATTTTGCGGAACTCTCTTCAATTTGGGATGACCTTGCCATGCTTGAACCCAAAGGGAGTGGAGAAGCCATAGAGCTTCGTCATAAGCAATTAGAAGAAGACTGATTCTTCAATTTTTTGAATGGGCTAAGGCCCGAGTTTGAGCAAATAAGATCTTCTCTGCTATCCTCTTTTACCTCTCCTTCTCTTGAAGATGTCTTAACTAAATTAAGTGGAGAGGAAACCCGTATGGGCATTAGCAAGCAAAATCCTAGTGTGCTTGCAATGTCCACAAATCAAGAAGAATGTGATGGTGTTAATGCCGTTTCTAGACCCGGTAACAATTTAAGAACATATAGACCTCCTCATTTTAAGAATCAAAATCAAGGAGGAAGAAGAGATTATAGCAAAATCTCGTGTCACTTTTGCAAAGAACCGGGTCATATCAAACCGGTTTGCCCAAAATGGAAGAAACTTCTAGCAATGGCAACTACATCTCAACCATCCAAAGAGGAATCTTCAAAAGAAGCTCTATCTCTCAATCAAATTGTGGAGGCTCTTCAACCTCTTCTAAAGGGAGCTATTTCCGGTGCCGCTGTATCCACCTCTTCTCCTTCAGGTAAAACTTCTTGGCTCTTAGATTCGGGTGCATCCTTTCATATGACCCCAAACATTTCATCTCTTTCCGAGTATTCTAAAAATGTGTCACATTCTTTTGTTTCGACCGCGGATGGTACTTCTCTAGAAATTAAGGGAATTGGAAATTTTAAAACCCAAAACTTCTTTATTCCAAAAATTAGACTTATACCAAAATTAAATTTAAACTTGTTTTCCGTTTCTCAACTCACGGACCTTGGATGTAACATTCAATTCTCATCTAATAAATGTTTAATACAGGATCACCGGTCCGAGAGATTGATTGGGGAAGGCTCTAGGAAAGGAGACTTGTACTATATGGACTTTCTTCAAATTCCTAAAAACACCTTTTGTAATGTGGCCCAACATAAAGACATAAATGTTTGGCACAAGAGACTTGGTCATCCCAACATTACCAAGTTATCCTATCTACATTTTGTTAAAGATCTTTGTAAAAATACTTTATCTTGTAATGATTGTATTCTTGGAAGAATGAGAAGTATACCTTTTGAACCAAGAACTATGTTTAGTACTAAACCTTTTGAAATTATTCACTCGGATGTTTGGGGACCGGCACCTGTTATATCCAAAGGTGGTTTTGCTTAGTATGTGATTTTTGTATATGATTTCTCACGATATTGTTGGATACATTTTCTCAAACATAAGCATGAAGTTTTTTCATGTTTTAAAAGATATCATATGATGATTAAAAATCAATTTAATAGTAATTTAAAGATATTTATGACTGATTCCGGAGGTGAATATCTCTCTAATGAGTTTAAGAAATATCTTGAGGATTGTGGCATTGTCCATCAAAGATTGTGTCCTAAGACCCCACAACAAAATGGTTTGGCCGAAAGAAAGCATAGGCATATCATTGAAACCACTAGAACCCTTCTCATTTCCCAAAATATTCCTAAAATTTTTTGGGCCGAAGCGGCTCTTGCTTCCGTCTATCTTATCAACCGACTTCCATCCAAAAATTTAGATAAAATTTCTCCCTTTGAGATTCTATATGAAAAAGAACCTGATTATAATAGGTTGAGAGTTTTTGGTTGTAAGTGCTTTGTTCTTACCGATAAAAATGATAAACTCTCACCAAAAGCCATTCCTTATGCTTTCCTTGGCTATTCGGAAACTCAAAAAGGATTTCGATGTTATGACTCTAAGAATGATAAATTATATGTTTCAAGGAATGTAACTTTTTTGGAAAATGATAGTGGTTTTGAAAAAAATGAATCTCATTTAGAAAATGCCGATTACTCCTTTCTTTTTTACCTTTTATCTAAGGATGATGATATCTCTAGTGACGATGAATCAACATATAATAGTGAAAATGAAATGGTTGTGATCAACAATAACTCTAACCCTTCTACCCCTCAAGAAGAAAATGTATCTAGCGAACCCATCACTTATTCGCATAGAGATAGAAGCACCTTTAGGAGTGCTATTGAACTATATAGTGAACCTAGTGAGACTATTTCCACTCATGATTCTCATCCTAGGAGAACTGAAAGAACTAGAAGGACTCCCTCTAGATTCGTATCTTTTGATTCTTTCTCTCCTAAATATCGAGCTTGTTTGAGTGCCATTCACTCTTATTTTGAACCAAAAATTTTTGGAGAAGCCAAACAATGTACTGAATGGAGAGAAGCCATGGAGAGTGAACTCAAAGCTCTTAAGAAAGCTAACACTTGGGAATTTCAATCTCTTCCCAATGGCAAGAAAACTATAGGATGCCGATGGGTGTTCAAGGTCAAGACTAAGAGTGATGGTTCTCTTGAAAGGTATAAGGCTCGTCTTGTAGCTAAAGGGTACAATCAAGAATATGAGATTGACTATGAAAAGACATTTGCTCCAGTAGCTCGTATGGTTACTGTCAGATGTCTTATCACCATTGCTTCAATTCGAAAATGGAATATTTACCAAATGGATGTCAAAAATGCCTTTTTAAATGGAGATCTTAATGAAGAAGTTTACATGGATGCTCCACCTGGTATGGAAATCCCTAAAAATAAAGTTCTTCGTCTTCGTAAAGCTCTTTATGGACTGAAACAAGCACCCAAGTTTTGGCACGATAGGTTTAACAATGTAATGACTGAAAATGGTTTCACTTCATGCTATACTGACACTGCATTGTTTGTTAAGAAATCTGATGCAGGGATTGTTATATTATTGTTATATTATTGTTATATGTTGATGATATGTTAATAACAGGTGATGATATCAAAGGAATCCAGAGCATTAAATCTATTTTGACTTCAAAATTTGAAATGTCAGACTTAGGATTTTTGACATATTTTTTGGGAATTGAGGTTGCCTATTCTCAGAGAGGCTATTTTTTGTCTCAAACTAAACTTACTTGTGAGATTCTTGATAGATCAGGAATCACAGATGACAAGGTCTGCCAAACTCCTGATATAGTAGGTTCGAAGATGGAGATTGATGATGGGATTCTGTTAAAAGATCCCACACCTTACCGGCAACTGGTTGGATCCCTAACGTATCTCAGCATTACCAGGCCTGATATTTCTCATGCAGTACATGTTGCTAGTCAATTTCAACATGCACCTGCTACAGTCCATATGAGCGCCATCCTTCGCATCATCAGATACATAAAGGGTACAGTAAACAAGGGAGTATTTCTATCTTCTACGTCTGAATTAAGTTTAATTGCTTATACTGACTCTGATTGGGGAGGTGACACAAATAACCGTCACTCCACCACTGGTTTCTGTATTTTTTTAGGTGAATCATTAATCTCTTGGAGAGCAAGAAGCAGCAAAAAGTATCGCTTTCATCCACCGAAGCTGAGTATAGAGCCATGACATCTACTACCATGGAGATTGTTTGGATTCGCAACTTGTTGGAAGATATGAATATTCAAGTTCAAGGGCCCACAAAATTATGTTATGATAATAAAAGTGCAATCTACATTGCCAAAAATCACACATTTCATGAGCGCACGAACCATATCGAGATGGACTGCCACTATGTTCGTGAAGAATATTTAAGAAAAACTATTGACCTTCCTTATGTTATATCAGAATATCAACTGACAGACTTCTTCACTAAGGCGCTGTGTTCTCCAAGATTTAACTTCCTTCTTGGCAAACTTTCGGTCGTGACACCCTAAGTTTGAGGGGGAGTGTTAAAATATTATCTCTTTTAACTGTAAACTGAAATACCCATCAGGGGTATTTCAGTCCTTTTACTCAATAGGTGTCAGCCACCCTAATGAGCTAACATTCGTACTTTTTCTTTTTTTATTTACTTTTGCTTTTTACACTTTTTTTTCCTTTTTGACTGTTGTGAAAGGGACAGCTCCATGTAGCTGTTGGAGCTGCCCCAACAGTCACAAATGTGACCGTTCGATACAACTCCAACAGTCATATTGAGCTGCACCTGTGGCTTCTTTTTGCATTATAAATAGGCCTTAGTGGCCCTTGTAAACACATTCTTTTTTGTGAGTGCATATGCAATATTGTAAAGCCCCTCTTGGGAACTTATGAATCGAAGTTCATTTTGTTTCATGCTGTTGTGCATGTGTATCCGTGCCTTCGTGCACTTGTGAGTGTTCTCCTTTGTGCCTTTGTGCACTCTTTGTATTTCTTGTATTGTGGTGTTACACACAATCTCTTTTTGTAGAGATTTTCACACTTTCCCCACGTTTACCCTCGCTTCCCCGATTTTTTTCAATTTTTTTGTATTTTTTATTTTTTATTTTTATTTTTTTCGCTTCCGCCTCGCTTCCTAGGTCACTTCCGAGACGATTTCCGAATCGCTCTTAAGTAGTCCCACGCTTCCCGCTTCCTAAAATTTTGAAAGTGCCTCGCTTCCCGCTCCCGCTTCCTCAACTGGCAACCATGGTTTAAACAACAAACAGATCAGTGTGTGTGACAGATATCAAGCATATCTTAGCAGTTTAAAGTAACCACAAACATATCTGATCTACATAATGAACTGGGTAGAAATAACATATCTTTTCATTCAACTACTTGAGATAATCTAGAATAATGCCTTCAAGTATTTATCCTCATTATTGTGAATGATTTTATGGAAGGTTGTCCTAGTATGGTGACAAGAGATCTGAGTAGCTGCAAGTAAAATCAACAGCATTTACTTTAAGAATCATAAACTTGATCAGTCTTTCACATTTAGGGCTTCCTTCCAGAACGCTATTCTCTGAATGGGTTAGGTGGGATTTGGTTACTAATGCTTGAATCTCTTTTCTATATTTGGTTACGAGGTATTTGGCTCTTTATTTAATTATTGAAGGTGCTTAGATTATGGTCTTAGTTCAAAAGTTTGACTTTTCAATTTGCTTTATATATTGCACAAGGTGTCGACAAAATTTTGTGATATATTTATCAATGGAAAATGAGGAGTTTTTTCTTCCAATTTTTTTAGGCTGCTTAATGCCATTACTGATTTCTTACTTTTGGTAATGGAATGTAGGTCACAAATTTTTTCGCTGTAAGCAGTAGATTTGGTACACCTGAAGACTTCAAACGCTTGGTAGATGAAGCTCATGGTTATTTTTTCTTGACCATCTTATTCCACAATTTCTGTGTTGTAGATATTAATATTGCCTTACTAAACCCTGCTTTTTAGTTCATTTTATTTTCTTCGTGCTTGAGTTGGAAATAAGTTATGTTTAGGTTTCTTATGGCATATCCGCATAAAAAGACATGTAAATTGCAGTCTACTAGCACATTTGTAGGAAAAAGCAGTCTCAAAGTGGACAAGGAAAGATGTCTAACATATCAGTACTTGTAGAAAAAGGAAGAGCGGAAAAGTTGTAAGTCTTCATAGTGTAAGGCTTTGCAGCATTATTTGAGATGAGCAAAAAGAATGTAACCAATTAAACAATCTGATTTTTTAAGCACTATATTGAGATGACTGAAAGCTAATCCTTGAAGAACCTGTGGTTTGGGATTTATAGACGATGAATGCATTATTATTGTGGCCAACCTGATGTCTGGTACAAACTAAGGCTTTTTCTTCTTTTGGGGAGGGGGGCAGGTGGTGTTTGTGGGTTGTGGGATTAACTCATCCATATAGTATAAGTCATCAACTTTGCGACCTATGGGGCTATCATCGAGAATACTGCAACTAGTAGAAGCACACTTGATTTTTTGCAGGTAAGAAATTAAAAAATAGATATTAGGTTGAAGCCTAGGCGATCTCAGCAACACAAAAAATTGGATGTAATATTTTCTCAGGTTTAGTGATGGAAAGATCCATTTTTGTGGCAAAACATCTAGTAAGGTCAATAGTTGAATCATCTGAGACTATTTGCAAACAGACACTAAAAGCAAGGACTAGGAACAAAAATGGCTCCAAGCTGATATACCTAAGAAATACATTGCATGCCATTTTCAGATTGACTATGAATTCATTGGCATTGGATTTGACTTTCGCATTATCTATATTCTCCACGTATTTAGCTTTCACGACACTCTTTGAGGCATCTGAGAGAGCAAGAGTGCATGCTTTTGCACGAAATCTTCTCTAGGTAATGCAGCAAGCCATTATCTAGTTTGTGCCAGTTTCTGATCTAGATGTGTGGTTTTATACCATGATAAGAATTGTTTTAATTGCAGCCCCTGAAGATATTATTGATCCTGTTTGTCTGGTCCCTTGGATGTTTTAACTTTAAGCTTCACCTTAGAAACACTCCCACTCCGGACAAACTGGCATTTGGGTGAAGAAGTCAAACTTCTATGAGGGAGCAGAGTGGGGTGGTACTGACTGCAGGTTTTTGTGAGTGTGGCCACGATCATGTGCCTACCACACTTGCCTTGCCCCTCCACGGAGCTACTTTCTCTTTCACTTGAACTGGCAAACAATCAAACCCTTGATCAATAAAAAACTCTCAACATATGATGCATAGGTATCATCGAGAATGACATTTTTCTTCATAAGGTGATCTTCCATTGAATGTCAATCCAACATGCTATCTCTTAAACACTGGGTGAAAATCTCATCCTTTGTGTAATGAAGCAGATAAAATCCAATAGACATGCAAGAACACACTTTCAATCAAGTAGAATACTTGATTGAATCACCAATCCACCCACACAAGGGTCTAAAGAATTGTTATTGCATATATTTACTCATGAAAATGAGTTGAGAAACTACAAGGCCTATTTATAATGCAAAGCCACGTTGGGCTGCCCCCAACGGTACTTTGGAGCTGCTCCCAATACTTCAATGGTTGAAAAAGTAAAAAGTAAAAAAACAGAAAAAGTAAAAAAGAAAAAAAAGAAAAATAGATTGTCAACCCCTAATGGGCTGACACCTATTACAGTGAAAATACCGAAATACCCTTGATGGGTATTTCAGTTTATAGTTAAGTACATATACATATATATGTATATATATATATATATCTTAATACCCCCCCCTCAAACTCATGGTACAACCACCGAGAGTTTGCTAAGTATGAAGTGAAATCTGGGTGATAGTAGTGCTTTGGTGAAGAAATCTGCGAGTTGGTATTCTGATGGAACATAAGGCAATGTAATAGTCTTTCGCAGTAATTCTTCATGAATGTAGTGGCAATCCATCTCAATGTGTTTCGTTCTCTCATGAAATGTATAATTGCTTGCAATGTATACAACGCTCTTGTTGTCACAACACAATTTTGAAGATTCTGCAGTATGAACCCCCAAGTCTTCGAGAAGTTGTCTCAACCAAACTAACTCTGACGTAGTCATCGCCATAGCACGATACTCGGCTTCAGTGGAGGAGAGTGACACCTTCTGCTGCTTTTTGCATCCCCATGAAATTAGAGAGTCACCTATAAATACACATAAACCAGTGATTGAGCGTCTATTATTGACATCCCCTCCCCAATCAGAATCAGAATATACAATGACTTCTAGTGAGGAAGAGGATGATAAAAACAAGCCAAAATTAATAGATTTTTTAATATATCTAACAATTTTCATTACAACACTCATATGCACTGTAGTAGGATCATGCTGAAATTGACTAATAGAATGAATAGCATAAGATATATCAGGGCGGGTAATAGAAAGATAAGATAAAGCCCCAATCATCTGCCTGTAGGACGTTGGATCTTGTAATCATCTTTTTTCATTTTGGCGTTTATGACTTCCGGAGTGTCGACCAATTTTTCATCCGAGAGTCCTGATCTTTCAATGGTCTCTGCTGCATATTTAGTCTGTGACAAAAAAATAACCACGATGTGAGTAAGCAACTTCTATTCCAAGAAAGTATTGTAAAACACCAGGATTTGTCATATCAAAGTTGGTTTTAAGTACATCTTTGATATGATTGACTCCCTGCTTATCATCTCCTGTGATTATCATATTATCTACATACAGTAGTAAAACCACCATTTTTGTATTAGAAGACTTAATAAACAATGCAGTATCAATAAAATTGTGAAAATCTCTACAAAAAGAGATTGTGTGTAACACCACAATACAAGAAATACAAAGAGTGCACAAAGGCATAAAGGAGAACACTCACAAGTGCACAAAGGCACGGATACACATGCACAACAGCATGAAACAAAATGAACTTCGATTCATAAGTTCCCAAGAGGGGCTTTACAATATTGCAAATGCACTCACAAAAAAGAATGTGTTTACAAGGGCCACTAAGGCCTATTTATAATGCAAAAAGAAGCCACAGGTGCATCTCAATATGACTGTTGGAGCTGTATCGAACGGTCACATTTGTGACTGTTGGGGCAGCTCCAACAGCTACATGGAGCTGTCCCTTTCACAACAGTCAAAAAGGAAAAAAAAGTGTAAAAAGCAAAAGTAAATAAAAAAAGAAAAAGTACAAATGTTAGCTCATTAGGGTGGCTGACACCTATTGAGTAAAAGGACTGAAATACCCCTGATGGGTATTTCAGTTTACAGTTAAAAGAGACATAATATTTTAACACTCCCCCTCAAACTTAGGGTGTCACGACCGAAAGTTTGCCAAGAAGGAACTTAAATCTTGGAGAACACAGCGCCTTAGTGAAGAAGTCTGTCAGTTGATATTCTGATATAACATAAGGAAGGTCAATAGTTTTTCTTAAATATTCTTCACGAACATAGTGGCAGTCCATTTCGATATGGTTCGTGCGCTCATGAAATGTGTGATTTTTGGCAATGTAGATTGCACTTTTATTATCATAACATAATTTTGTGGGCCCTTGAACTTGAATATTCATATCTTCCAACAAGTTGCGAATCCAAACAATCTCCATGGTAGTAGATGTCATGGCTCTATACTCAGCTTCGGTGGATGAAAGCGATACTTTTTGCTGCTTCTTGCTCTCCAAGAGATTAATGATTCACCTAAAAAAATACAGAAACCAGTGGTGGAGTGACGGTTATTTGTGTCACCTCCCCAATCAGAGTCAGTATAAGCAATTAAACTTAATTCAGACGTAGAAGATAGAAATACTCCCTTGTTTACTGTACCCTTTATGTATCTGATGATGCGAAGGATGGCGCTCATATGGACTGTAGCAGGTGCATGTTGAAATTGACTAGCAACATGTACTGCATGAGAAATATCAGGCCTGGTAATGCTGAGATACGTTAGGGATCCAACCAGTTGCCGGTAAGGTGTGGGATCTTTTAACAGAATCCCATCATCAATCTCCATCTTCGAACCTACTATATCAGGAGTTTGGCAGACCTTGTCATCTGTGATTCCTGATCTATCAAGAATCTCACAAGTAAGTTTAGTTTGAGACAAAAAATAGCCTCTCTGAGAATAGGCAACCTCAATTCCCAAAAAATATGTCAAAAATCCTAAGTCTGACATTTCAAATTTTGAAGTCAAAATAGATTTAATGCTCTTGATTCCTTTGATATCATCACCTGTTATTAACATATCATCAACATATAACAATAATATAACAATAATATAACAATCCCTGCATCAGATTTCTTAACAAACAATGCAGTGTCAGTATAGCATGAAGTGAAACCATTTTCAGTCATTACATTGTTAAACCTATCGTGCCAAAACTTGGGTGCTTGTTTCAGTCCATAAAGAGCTTTACGAAGACGAAGAACTTTATTTTTAGGGATTTCCATACCAGGTGGAGCATCCATGTAAACTTCTTCATTAAGATCTCCATTTAAAAAGGCATTTTTGACATCCATTTGGTAAATATTCCATTTTCGAATTGAAGCAATGGTGATAAGACATCTGACAGTAACCATACGAGCTACTGGAGCAAATGTCTCTTCATAGTCAATCTCATATTCTTGATTGTACCCTTTAGCTACAAGACGAGCCTTGTACCTTTCAAGAGAACCATCACTCTTAGTCTTGACCTTGAACACCCATCGGCATCCTATAATTTTCTTGCCATTGGGAAGAGATTGAAATTCCCAAGTGTTAGCTTTCTTAAGAGCTTTGAGTTCACTCTCCATGGCTTCTCTCCATTCAGTACATTGTTTGGCTTCTCCAAAAATTTTTGGTTCAAAATAAGAGTGAATGGCACTCAAACAAGCTCGATATTTAGGAGAGAAAGAATCAAAAGATACGAATCTAGAGGGAGTCCTTCTAGTTCTTTCAGTTCTCCTAGGATGAGAATCATGAGTGGAAATAGTCTCACTAGGTTCACTATATAGTTCAATAGCACTCCTAAAGGTGCTTCTATCTCTATGCGAATAAGTGATGGGTTCGCTAGATACATTTTCTTCTTGAGGGGTAGAAGGGTTAGAGTTATTGTTGATCACAACCATTTCATTTTCACTATTATATGTTGATTCATCGTCACTAGAGATATCATCATCCTTAGATAAAAGGTAAAAAAGAAAGGAGTAATCGACATTTTCTAAATGAGATTCATTTTTTTCAAAACCACTATCATTTTCCAAAAAAGTTACATTCCTTGAAACATATAATTTATCATTCTTAGAGTCATAACATCGAAATCCTTTTTGAGTTTCCGAATAGCCAAGGAAAGCATAAGGAATGGCTTTTGGTGAGAGTTTATCATTTTTATCGGTAAGAACAAAGCACTTACAACCAAAAACTCTCAACCTATTATAATCAGGTTCTTTTTCATATAGAATCTCAAAGGGAGAAATTTTATCTAAATTTTTGGATGGAAGTCGGTTGATAAGATAGACGGAAGCAAGAGCCGCTTCGGCCCAAAAAATTTTAGGAATATTTTGGGAAATGAGAAGGGTTCTAGTGGTTTCAATGATATGCCTATGCTTTCTTTCGGCCAAACCATTTTGTTGTGGGGTCTTAGGACACAATCTTTGATGGACAATGCCACAATCCTCAAGATATTTCTTAAACTCATTAGAGAGATATTCACCTCCGGAATCAGTCATAAATATCTTTAAATTACTATTAAATTGATTTTTAATCATCATATGATATCTTTTAAAACATGAAAAAACTTCATGCTTATGTTTGAGAAAATGTATCCAACAATATCGTGAGAAATCATATACAAAAATCACATACTAAGCAAAACCACCTTTGGATATGACAGGTGCCGGTCCACAAACATCCGAGTGAATAATTTCAAAAGGTTTAGTACTAAACATAGTTCTTGGTTCAAAAGGTATACTTCTCATTTTTCTAAGAATACAATCATTACAAGATAAAGTATTTTTACAAAGATCTTTAACAAAATGTAGATAGGATAACTTGGTAATGTTGGGATGACCAAGTCTCTTGTGCCAAACATTTATGTCTTTATGTTGGGCCACATTACAAAAGGTGTTTTTAGGAATTTGAAGAAAGTCCATATAGTACAAGTCTCCTTTCCTAGAGCCTTCCCCAATCAATCTCTCGGACCGGTGATCCTGTATTAAACATTTATTAGATGAGAATTGAATGTTACATCCAAGGTCCGTGAGTTGAGAAACGGAAAACAAGTTTAAATTTAATTTTGGTATAAGTCTAATTTTTGGAATAAAGAAGTTTTGGGTTTTAAAATTTCCAATTCCCTTAATTTCTAGAGAAGTACCATCCGCGGTCGAAACAAAAGAATGTGACACATTTTTAGAATACTCGGAAAGAGATGAAATGTTTGGGGTCATATGAAAGGATGCACCCGAATCTAAGAGCCAAGAAGTTTTACCTGAAGGAGAAGAGGTGGATACAGCGGCACCGGAAATAGCTCCCTTTAGAAGAGGTTGAAGAGCCTCCACAATTTGATTGAGAGATAGAGCTTCTTTTGAAGATTCCTCTTTGGATGGTTGAGATGTAGTTGCCATTGCTAGAAGTTTCTTCCATTTTGGGCAAACCGGTTTGATATGACCCGGTTCTTTGCAAAAGTGACACGAGATTTTGCTATAATCTCTTCTTCCTCCTTGATTTTGATTCTTAAAATGAGGAGGTCTATATGTTCTTAAATTGTTACCGGGTCTAGAAACGGCATTAACACCATCACATTCTTCTTGATTTGTGGACATTGCAAGCACACTAGGATTTTGCTTGCTAATGCCCATACGGGTTTCCTCTCCACTTAATTTAGTTAAGACATCTTCAAGAGAAGGAGAGGTAAAAGAGGATAGCAGAGAAGATCTTATTTGCTCAAACTCGGGCCTTAGCCCATTCAAAAAATTGAAGAATCAGTCTTCTTCTAATTGCTTATGACGAAGCTCTATGGCTTCTCCACTCCCTTTGGGTTCAAGCATGGCAAGGTCATCCCAAATTGAAGAGAGTTCCGCAAAATACTGTCTTATAGACATATCACCTTGAACAAGAGTTAACGCTCTCTTTTGAAGATAATACTTATGGGACAAGTCCCTAGAAGTATACATCTTCTCAAGATACTCCCACGCTTGAGAAGCATTTTTAAACTTTATAATGTTGGCATTAATCCTTGTCTCAACGAAAGAGAAAATCCAAGACAAGATCTTAAAATTCTTCATTTCCCATTGCTCATGTTTCCTACTATATTCCTCAAGAGCATTAGTTCTTTCATCTCCCTCAAGGATTTTGATTTCTCCTTCTTTAACCAAAGTAATTTTAGGCTCGGGTTCCGGAATCGAGCCTTGAATGTAACTCCAAAGCCCTTTCCCTTTGATGTGAGCTTCCATATTTCCGGCCCACACATGATAATTTGAGCCATTTAGCTTTAAACCAAGAGAAAAATGGGAGTCTTTCTCACCCATTAGACAGGAAAGAAGAAAGAAAAGAATACGTACCACAATAAGATTTTAAATCTTTCTTGTTGTAGTAATCTTCTAAAATATTGAATGAAGAAGAACCTCCACTCCAATCACCAAAAAGTTGAAGGCACGTTTTTCGAGGCACTTGATATTGAGAAGAATCACACCAATTTCTTTCTCCAAACAACCTTGCTCTGATACCATGTGAAAATCTCTACAAAAAGAGATTGTGTGTAACACCACAATACAAGAAATACAAAGAGTGCACAAAGGCACAAAGGAGAACACTCACAAGTGCACGAAGGCACGGATACACATGCACAACAGCATGAAACAAAATGAACTTCAATTCATAAGTTCCCAAGAGGGGCTTTACAATATTGCATATGCACTCACAAAGAAGAATGTGTTTACAAGGGCCACTAAGGCCTATTTATAATGCAAAAAGAAGCCACAGGTGCAGCTCAATATGACTGTTGGAGTTGCACCCAACGGTCACATTTGTGACTGTTGGGGCAGCTCCAACAGCTATATGGAGCTGTCCCTTTCACAACAGTCAAAAAGAAAAAAAAGTGTAAAAAGCAAAAGTAAATAAAAAAAGAAAAAGTAAAAATGTTAGCTCATTAAGGTGGCTGACACCTATTGAGTAAAAGGACTGAAATACCCCTGATGGGTATTTCAGTTTACTGTTAAAAGAGACATAATACTTTAACAAAAACATGATTTAAAATGAAGTTGTGTCATCACGTCACTGAATCTATCATACTAAGCCTTTGAAGCTTGTTTTAGGCTATACAAGGCCTTATGTAATCGGAGAGTCTCCCCATGTGCTAAAGTCAGGCCAGATGGAGGATCCATGTACACTTTGTCATCTAGATTACCATTTAAAAATGCATTTTTGACGTCCATTTGAAATATAGGCTATTTCCTAATTGATGCTATACCAATGAGAGTTTTAACCGTAGTCATGCGAGCAACTAGGGCAAATGTCTCATCTTAGTCAATCCCATATTCTTGACTATATCCCTCTGCCACTAACCTAGCCTTATATCTTTTTAATGTTCCATCATACTTAGTTTTTACCTTGTAAACCCATCTGCATCCAAAATTTTTTGTTTCTTTAGGTAATGTTTGAATCTTTCAAGTTTGTGCTCTTTCTAATGCGTCTAACTCATCATTCATGGCCTTAACCTATTCATGACGATGCTTAGCCTCGTGATATAATTGAGGTTCAACATACGCGTTAATAACCATTAGGCA
Source organism: Nuphar pumila (assembly GCF_984573655.1). Taxonomy (NCBI): domain Eukaryota; kingdom Viridiplantae; phylum Streptophyta; class Magnoliopsida; order Nymphaeales; family Nymphaeaceae; genus Nuphar; species Nuphar pumila. The sequence goes on from NC_143249.1 coordinate 56,185,931, forward strand.
AAATCTATACCTTGGTTCAAATGAATCGTATGAAACAAATCTACTAGGGGCTTTTGAAATTCTTATAGATTTTCTAAGGCTAGAAGGGTCTTCTTTTTTGCTTTGAGAGTATCTTTCTAAAACATATGGTGGATGACCTTCGGTACGTCGAGCATAGGTTTGTAAATTATCGTGAGATAGGTCTATATTGTCAAGACTTCTACTCACATTCTCATTTGCCTCGTGTATGACTTGACTTTCATGAATATTTTCACATTTATCGTTGACTAGATAGAAAAGGAACGAATAGTTACAACTCTCTTGGATATTATCCTTAAAAAACCATTTTCATTTTCGAGAAACGTAACATTTCGAGAAACATACAATTTGTTTCTTTCAATGTCATAACATTTATATCCTTTTTTGTTTTCGACATAACCCAAAAACACACAAGGAGTTGCTTTAGGAGAGAGTTTATCATTCTTGTTGGTAAGAACCAGGGTTACCGGAAGCGCCTAGCTAAAAGGGGAAGCACGCTTCGGAAGCGCGAAACGTCGCGCTTCCGAAGCGTGGGGGGAAGCGCGCTTCCCTTTAAGGGGGGATGCGCTTCCCTTTAATGGGAAGCGCGCTTCCCATCACGCTTCCCCCTCGCTTCCCCTGTTTTTTTCATTTTTTTTGTATTTTTTTTAATTTTTAATTTTTTTCATTTTTTACTTTTCCAAGAAATCAAGTTGTCTCCCAGAAACACACAGAATCCTGTGGTAGATTTTCTATCCACTACAAATCCTGCATAGTCAGCATCAGAATAGGCCACTATCTCCAAAGTTCCACATTTCCTGAACAATAACCCCTTTCCAGGAGAAGATTTTGGATATCTGAGAATCATAATAGCTGCATTCCAGTGTACCTCAGTTGGTTTGTCCATAAACTGACTAACTTTGCTTACTGCTAAAGCAATATCCGGCCTGGTCACAGTTACATACAGTAGCTACCCTACTAGGGAGCGATAGCTTTTGCTATCAACTGGTTTTGACCCTTCTTCAAACAACTGAACTTTATGGTCCATGGGAATATTTGCTGGTTTAGCTCCCAACATTCCCGTTTCCTTTAATAAGTCAAGAACATACTTCCGTTGAGACAAAACCATCCCTTCATGGCTCCTGGCAACTTCTATACCCAGAAAATACCTGAGTGAACCAAGGTCTTTTGTAACAAAGTGTTTTGAAGATGAACCTTTGTGGCTTCAATAGCTTTCACATCATCTCCTGTAAGAATGATGTCATCCACATATACCACCATAACAACTATGCCAGAGCTAGTTTTCTTTATAAATAGTGTATGATCTGCTGCTGACCTATTAAAGCCAAAACGTGACATCACTTCAAACAACTTTTGAAACCATACACGAGGACTTTGTTTCAAGTCATAAATCGCCTTTCCCAATCTACACACCTTCTGACACTCCCCCTCAACATCGAATCCTGGAGGTTGTTGCATGTAAATGGTCTCAGATAAATCCCCATATAGAAATGCAATTTTCACATCTAATTGGTACAAGCTCCAACCATGCTGAATAACTACTGAGAGAACAAGACGAATGGTACCCATCCGTGCAACAAGAGAAAAGGTTTCAAAGAAATCAATACCATATGTCTGAGTATACCCTTTTGCTACTAATCTGACCTTGTACCTTTCAATAGAACCATCAGATTTGTACTTTATTGTATATACCTATTTACATCCAACAATATTAGCATCTGCTGGGGAATCAACTAGATCCCATGTATGCTGAGATATTAAAGCATCCATTTCTTCTTGCTTAGCCAGCTTCCAGCGATTATCAAGCTCTGCCTGCTGATAATTCAGAAGAATAGTTTCAACAGATAAGGCTGAAATAAAAGACTTCATCTGATTTCCAATTCTGGCATCAGAGACAAAATGAGATATGGGATATAAGGTACATTGTCGTGTGCCCTTTCGTAGAGCAATAGGCCTGTTATCATCATCATGAAGATCACTATTGTCAGTAGAACTTACCTCAGGGGAAGAAGAAGATGAAGGCACTTGCGGAGGTGGAGCTCTACACACATATACCAATGGAGGATTATGAAATCTGAAAGAGGATGAAGTTTGGTTCGGTAATGAGGGCACGAATTCCAAAGGAAAAGGAGGTATAGGTAATGGACAAGACTCAGCTAGATCAACCTGCAGCGGGGAACCAATACTATAGTAATATGGAGTGGATTCCAAGAAAGATACATCCGCACTGATATACTCTCGGCGAGAAGTAGGATCATAACATCGATATCCCTTTTGATTTTTGGGATAACCTATAAATATGCATTTTGTAGCTTGAGCAACTAATTTATCACGGTCAGGGCCAAGTTTGTATACAAAACAAACACATCCAAATATTTAGGGCGAGAAAGAGAAGAGTGGGGTATTGGGTTTTAGGATATGAAATGGAATTTGATCACCCACAGAAGACGAAGGCATGCGGTTGATCAGATAGCAAGCAGTTGTAATCGCATCACCCCAGTATAACGCAGGAACATTGGATTGAATCATAATGCTCCTGGCAACATCAAGCAGGTGCCGATGTTTTCGCTCAGCCACCCCATTTTGTTGAGATGAATAGGCACAGAAAGTTTGGGGTTGGATGCCATTATCTTGGTAAAATTGTAACAGACCTTTTGATTTAAACTCGAGAGCATTATCAGTGCGAACAATCTCGACAATAGATTCAAACTGAGTTTTTATTTCAAGAATTAAGGATTTGATAATACTTGGAACTTCAGATCGATCCTTTATTAAAAACACCCATGACAATTTAGAAAAATCATCAACAATAACTAGATAGTATCAACACTGAGTCCTAGTAGGAATCTTACTAGGACCCCATACATCTGCATGAAGAAGTTCAAAGACTTTATTACGAGACTGACTCTGACTCGAAGGGAACGAACTTCGATGATGCTTGCCCAGCTGACATGCTTCACACTGAAATGATGTGGTGGAAGGAATCTGAGGAAAGACCGAACGAAGCTTTGACAATGAAGGATGACCAAGACGACGAAGCCACTGAACAAGACTGAATGAATGTTCCACTGCAGCATGAACAGTACCCATTGGATGATGTAGGTAGTAAATTCCATTTTCTTCATCGCCTCCACTAATCTTCTTCCCCGTCAGCAAATCCTGAAAATGACAACCCATCGGATCAAATATTACTCTACAGTTTTGTTCTTTTATAAGGCAACTAACAGAGAGTAAACTTTGAGGAAATTTTGGAGCATGAAGAACATTTTGCAACTGTAATGAGGAGGATATAGAAATATTTCTCTGACCAACAACCGGGGAGGAGCTCCCATCGGCTAATGAGACTCCAAGCTGAGCATTAATATCCTTTAGATCTGAAAAAACAAGTGAATTTCCACAAAAATGTCTGGATTCACCATAGTCAATAATCCACTTACTGTCATTCGGATGAAGATGATTTTCGGTTAAATAGGCAACACCAGCTACATGAGGGGTGGAACTCAAAGGACAAAGAGCTATCAACTCATCATATTCAGCACGACTGAGGGTGATACTACTGTCACTTGCATAGATATTTTCCGTGCCTTTGTTGCCTCGAGAGTAGTAACATTTGCTTTAGGAGCATATACTTTGATGAAGAAGAGGTTGGCCTGCCATGCTTATCCCAACAACGATCTTCTAAATGTCCAGATTTTCTACAAAATGTACATTGAAGCTTTCCTCTATCTCCCATACCTCGTCCACGACCTCGTCCTCTGATGTTCTGAAGATTTCCACGCCCATAACCAGATGAGACAACTAGAGCAGATGATTGAGTCACAGGCTGAGATTGTGGAAGAGAGATCGCAAGTCTACTCAGACGATTATATGCCTCAACAAGAGTAGGTACATTTGAACCAGTCAACATTTGGACTTTTGCAAACAGAGAATTCTGAAGATAAACCTGTAAGAAACCTAGCAACAATAGTTTGTTCTTGATGATCCTTTTGTTTCGAACAACAGAGGGGACTGTGAGCATTAAGTCTTTCAAAGGTAGCTTTGACAGAGGCATAGTATTGGGCCAAGGTTTGATCTCCCTGCTGTAAATTATATATTTCCTGTTCAACTTGCAGGATACGACTCACATTAGTCTCTTGTGAGTACGTATCTCGAAGATTGTCCCACATATGTTTGGCTGTATTATAGTAAATTAAACCATCTGCAATATGGGGTTCGACACTATTCATAATCCATGACATAACTATGTCATTATCTTCATCCCAGGTAACATATTTTCCCACTTTTTCAGTGGGTTCGTCTTCCAACAAGATATGTTTTCTACGATGTCCAGATTCCGACATCATAAATGTTCTGGACCACCTGGCATAGTTAGTTTCATTCAACCTTACAGACGAGCCGTACGAAAATGGATTGGCAAATGCCTTATACTCTCTAATATTTTCCAATTTGGAATCACATTTTGAAGTTTCAGCCATACTTTTGTTTCATCAAAAAAAATTGGACAGACTCCAATCAACACAGGGAAAAGCGTGTGTTACACTCACCAACCGATATGACAATCAGCAGCTGTTCACACAAAAAAAAAACCACGACAGTAAGGAATAGCAGCCCACAACAAGAGTACTTTCCCAGCACAGCAGGGAATCTAGCCTGCAGTTTCCACGACAGTAGTGAACAACAGCCCACAAACATGAAAAGTAGTTTTAAAATTTTTTTTTCAGCCCATCAGTGAATCACGACCAACATAACTCTGCATACGCAGAACCTGTTTTTTTTTTTCAGCACATCAGCGAATATGCAAAACCTGTTTTTTTTTTCCAGCACATCAACGAATCACGACCAACATACCTCTGCATACGCAGACCCTGAATCATAACAAAGGCTGCTCCCACATCAGTTCGACAGTCAGTCATTTTTCAATCACGAGTAACCCCACTACGAGTTTGATTGCTGTTTCTCCCAAAAACCAGGAAGTCACGACATGAAATCACGAAACAGAAAAAAAATCATGGCCCAAACATCAGGGTATCATGGCTGAAATAAAACTCGGCACCAGGGAGTCACGACAAGCCAAACATTCGGCACCAGGGAGTGAAATAAGATTCAGCAACAGAGAATCACAGCAAGAACTCACAGCAAGAAAAAAAACTCGGCAACAGGGAGTCACGACAAAGCATAAGAAAAAACCTCGACAACAGGGAGTCACAACAGAGTAAAAAAAACACCGAGGAGCTACCACACCAACAACAAGCATCCATGACCAACGACACGTCTAGATCTGTCATCAGATCTTACAAAAAAAAATAATCGCTGACCAGATTGGAAAAATATTTTCGTTGGATCGTAGTTTGCTCACGATCGATCACGCTCCCACGATCGACTGTGCTTTGATCACAATCGATCACACTCCAACGATCGACTGTGCTCTGATACCATGTGGAGAGATGCACCGAACCCTAGGTAGAGAGAGAGATGAGAGGGAGAGAGAGGGAGAGAGAGAGAGACGGCTGCACATGAAGAGAAAACTCGTTAACTTGTTATTAGAGCCTCTCTCTATGTTAAATAGAGAGAGGCTTAAAAGAATAATTACAACTAAGCCCATTATGAAAACAAAATTTCAAAAAGCATCTAATATAAAAAGACTTCACTTAAAACCACCTATTCTCAACAGTTTCAATAATGTGTCTATGCTTTCTTTCGGCAAGACCACTCTGTTGAGGGGTCTACATGTTTTTTGATGTATAATCTCATTTAAGTCAAGATAATTTTCAAATTCTTTTGACATAAATTCTCCTTCGGAATCAGTTCTAAAGATTTGAATATTGGTTTTAAATTGATTTTGTATATGACTATAAATTTTTTTAAAACAATCAAATACTTTCGATTTGTGTTTTAAAAAGAATATCCAAGAGTGTCTACTATAATCGTCCACAAATACATCATGAGAAACACCTTCTTTGGATACGACCGATGATTCAAGATTGTCCATAACATAGAGGTCTCTGTAAGATTTTGATATATGTGGGCTGTAACAAAAGAGAGAGATAGAGAGGGAAATAGGAAAACCTGAGAGAGAGGAAGAGAGGAGAGATAAAGTGGGGCGCAGAATACTTCTCCCCCTTTGTATCATTCTATTTATACTCAAAATGTACATTTTACAAAATACATAATAAAAAAGAATGTAATTACAAGTATGCCACCGCCTAGAGGCGCGTGCCTTAGGCGGTGTTATGGATTGGATCAAGATCTGATCCAATCGTGCCTTAGGCGGTGTTATGGATTGGATCAAGATCTGATCCAATCCAAATGTGTCTTCTTAACAGCCCCCCTCAAGTTGGGCATGGGGATGAATCATGCACAACTTGTTCTTCAAAGTCCAGAAGTGCTCGCCTGTAAGTCCTTTAGTAAACAAGTCCGCCACCTGTTGTGATGTAGGAATATATGTTGGAGAAATGACCCCGTCTTCAACCTTTTGATGAATGAAATGTTGATCAATCTCTATGTGCTTGGTACGACTGTGAGAGATGGGATTGAAAGCCATTTTAATAGCACTCTGATTATCACAAAGGAAGGAGGAGCTGGCAATGGGAAGTAAGAGTTCTCCAAGGAGGTGTCGTAACCATGCAACTTCAGCAGTGCCGGCAGCCATGGCTCTATATTCTGCTTCTGTGCTTGACTTGCAAATGGCCCGTTGTCTTTTGCTACTCCAACAGACGAGATTGGAGTCAAGAAAAACACAATAGCCCGAAACAGACCGTCTCTCATCTGGATCACCCCCCCAGTCAGCATCAGTATAGGTATAAAGATGATGTCCATCCAAGACATTTGAGGACCTTGTGTAAACGAGACCATCTCCAATAGTAGCTTTGAGATAGCGTAAAATCCGCTTAACTGCTTCCATATGCTCTTCTGTGGGAGCATGCATGAATTGAGAGACCTGGTTCACTGCATATACTATGTCAGGACGGGTAAAAGTGAGGTATTGCAACATGCCAACAATACTTCGATAAAACCGAGGATTAGGATATGCATCACTTCCATCAAGAGCACACAACTTGGAGTTAAGAACACTGGGAGTATTTATGGGTTTGCACTGCGACATCCCTGCCTTGTTTAATATGTCAAGAGCATACTTATGTTGAGTGAGAGTCATCTCATTATCCTTTCTATCAAGTTCAACCCCCAAGAAGTATCGTAGCTCGCCAAGATCTTTCATTTTAAAAGCCTCTTGTAGGACCTCTTTAACATGAGCGATATGAGAGGAAGAGTTTCCCGTGAGTACTATATCATCCACATATATGAGAAGCCAAGTTACAGTTTCACCTGACCGATATAAGAATAAAGAATGATCAAGAGCGCTTCGAGTGAAACCAGCCTGCTGAATATGGAGAGAGAACCTGTCAAACCATGATCTAGATGCTTGTTTGAGCCCATATAATGACTTCTGTAGTTTGCAAACCCATTGAGTAGGATCACTTGATGCATACCCTGGAGGTTGCTCCATATATACTTCTTCTTTCAAATAGCCATGAAGAAATGCATTCTTCACATCCAACTGATATAAAGGCCATCCATGTGACACTGCCAGTGAAAGAATAACTCGTATTGTCCCCATCTTGACAACTGGACTGAAAGTTTCATCATAATCCTCACCATACTGTTGAGTGAATCCTCTGGCAACAAGAAGGGCTTTGTATCGATCAACACTGCCATCGGGTTTATATTTAATCTTATAAACCCATTTTGAACTCACTACATTTTTCCCGTCTGGTCGAGGAACAAGAGCCCAAGTTTGACATTCATGCAAGGCAGACATCTCCTCATTCATGGCATCAATCCAACGTCTATCTTGAGAGGCTTGATCATAACTCTTGGGCTCCTCATTTTTGTTCACCTCTGTCATAAAGATCTGAAAATCTAAAGAAAAATTGTCATAGCTGACCCACCTGTCAATTGGATGTCTCACCCGTTCTGATCTGCGTGGAAGAACATCGGTTGTGTCTGAAGCACGGATAGAGGGAAGCCTTCTACTATAAGTCATCCCTGAAAAATAACCAGATGGTCGAGGATCACATGTGGATGGTTCTAAATCAACTTGGGATGAGGCAATGGAAGTGTCATGACATATTGGAGCCGAAGATTGATGTGGATCACCCTGTGGAGATAAGATTTCAGCACTAAGCCATGGATCATAAGACTGAGGATCAGCATTGGATTCCACAAGTGTGTCTGTCGAGTCCTTGAATCTGAGTTCATCAAAAACAACATGACGGGAAATGTGTACACGCCCAGTTTTGGGATTGTAACATCTATACCCTTTATAACTGTCAGAATAACCAATAAATCTGCACATAATAGCCCGATCCTGAAATTTGTTTCGTAAAGAGACATCAACATGAACATAACAAATACACCCAAAAACCCGCAACACATTGTAATCAGGGTGTTCATGATGTAAAAGGAAATATGGAGAGTTTCCTTCAAGTAATGACAATGGCAAACGATTGATGATATATACGGCAGTATGGAAAGCTTCAGTCCAAAGAGTCATGGGGATGCCAGTATTATGTAACATGCTTAATGCAGATTCAACTATATGTCTGTGTTTTCTCTCTGCTATGCCATTTTGTTGAGGTGTATGTGGACAGGAAATCTGTCTAGTGATCCCATGATTTAGTAAGTACTCAGTAAATTCTTTTGAGATAAATTCTCCCCCACCATCACATTGGAAATGCACAATATTAGAGGAGTATTTGTTGCGGACTAAGGCATGAAATTGAGTAAACAAGTGAAACACTTCGGATTTATGCTTCATAAAATAAATCCAAGTGTATCGAGAGTAAGAATCAATGAAAACAACATAATATTTGCTCCCAGAAGAAGAAGAAAGAGGAGCTGGTCCCCAAACATCAGAATATATTGTCTCAAATAATTTGGAAGCTCGTTTATTTATCAACTGAAAAGGCAAGGCATGGCTCTTACAAATATGACAATTAGAGCACATGTCTGACTCATTGGCAGGACTCAGACTGGACTTGGGGATGAACCCATTCTTAACAAGATCACGAATAAAAGAATGACTGCAATGACCTAAACGGCCATGCCAAATGAATGACCTATCATACTCTGTTAAAGCAACAGGATGAGGACTAGGAGAAGACGGAACAAAGACACTTGACGCAGACATTGTTGGAGCTTCCTCAAGAACGTACATGTTGCCCTTGCGAACACCCTCAGCGAATGTCTTCTTGGTTCGAGCATCCTTGACATAAACAGAAGATAGAGTAAATTCAACAGAGGAATTAGAATCATCAATAAGCTTAGAGACAGAAATAATATTTTTCTTGATATTTGGAACAACTAGAACATTTTTCAAGGGTAAAGAACAGTGAGACAAAGACACTTGTGCATTTCCAATGTGGGATATCTTATGATGGGATCCATCTCCTGTAACAACTGAGCCTTGAGCTAAATAAGGGAGAGCACTAGAAAGTTTACCTGCATTATCAGTCACATGAGTTGCTGCACCAGAGTCCACATACCAAGTTCCTTCCTCATTCTGTTTAAAATTGATCTTGGACATAGCAGTCATAAGAATTTGTTGCACATCTGGAGGAATATGGTTGCCTGGCACATGTGAACTCGTCTGCGTGTTATCGCGTCGAACCCCTTTGCCTTTGTTCTGCGGATTGTGCCAACACTCAGACTTTACGTGTCCCTTTTTGTTACAATAAAAACAAGTAGGGATCCTCCGTGGGATATTGCCCTGTGTGGTAGCCTGAGGAGTAGGAAGGATTCCTCTTCCCGTCCCTGGTTGCACATGGAACCCTCTAGTACGATTCCCTGGATGAGAATAAGTGTTTGTAACAAGAACATTGTGTTGACCATGAGGCAATAAGTCCTGACGTTGCAATCGGCTGGCTTCATGTTGAAGCAGTTTTGCCTTGAGATCTTCAAATGAGGGAAGGGAAGGCAACACCTCTAAAGCAGTACAGAAGACATCGAAATCAGGTCCCAACCCACTTAGGACTTGTTGAACTTTGTCTTTATCGTTAATAGGGTGTCCCACAATGGCCAGTTGATCGCTAATATTCTTCAGTTCAGTCATAAACTCCAAAACTGATCTAGTACCACGCTTGCAATCTTGAAATTGCCTCTTAAGTTGAAGAAATCGGGCTTCAGAAATTTGGGAATATGTTGTGGCTAAGGCCTGCCACAACTCCATTGCAGTGAGATCATCATCAATCCCTGCGAGCACTTCATCTGAAAGGGTTGATGTAATATAAGCAACAAGAGCTTGATCATGTGCCGTCCATGTATCATAATCCGGATTAGGCTCAGTTAATGTGCTTTCAACTTCCCCGGCAGCATTCTTCACATCAGTCACATTGAACTCAGGTGGTGCAGGAAGAGAGCCATCAATGTGGCCATAAAGCCGATGACTCTTGATAAAGGGGATGATTTGACGTTTCCACGTCAAATAATTGGTTTGATTGAGTTTTTGAGAGATAAGTTGAGAAAGAAAGCTGGAAGAGAGGGCAGCCATAGAGGGATTTAAGGTAGAATTAGACGAATTTGGGATTTAGGGCAAGATTAGGGCAAAATTTGAGAAAATTAGGGGCGGATTGAAAATTAGGGCAGAAATTAGGGCACAGTAGAGACAAAAACAGATGGTGTTTTCGGAGTAAAAGGAGATCTTCACGGTAAGAAAGAAGAGAAATAGGGTTATTTGAGAGAAAGAGGGATTCACGGCAAGAAGGAGAGAGGAACTTACGATCAAGAGAGAGATCCCGCACGATATGTCTTCAGCCCGAACCTGGCTCTGATACCATGTAAGATTTTGATATATGTGGGCTGTAACAAAAGAGAGAGATAGAGAGGGAAATAGGAAAACCTGAGAGAGAGGAAGAGAGGAGAGATAAAGTGGGGCGCAGAATACTTCTCCCCCTTTGTATCATTCTATTTATACTCAAAATGTACATTTTACAAAATACATAATAAAAAAGAATGTAATTACAAGTATGCCACCGCCTAGAGGCGCGTGCCTTAGGCGGTGTTATGGATTGGATCAAGATCTGATCCAATCGTGCCTTAGGCGGTGTTATGGATTGGATCAAGATCTGATCCAATCCAAATGTGTCTTCTTAACAGTCTCCTCTTCTATGGCCTTGCCCAATCGGCTTCTCAGACTGAAAATCTTGTATTAGACAATCATTAGATGAGAAAACTATTTTGCAACCATACTCCGCAATTTGAGAAACGGATAAGAGGTTTAAGTTCAATTTCGGTACTACTCTAATATTTGGTATGTGAAAGATAGGTGTTTTTTTGATCAATACCAAAACTTTTGATTTTCAAAGATGTGCTATCGACAGTAGAAACACAAGAATCATTTGAGTTAAACTTGCATTCAGTCAATATGGACTCATTAAGGGTCATATGAAATGAAGCATCGGAGTCTAGGATCCAAGAGGTCTTACCATGGTTGTCACTTGTCGATATGGCCGCTCCCGAATAAGGAGATTGAGATTTAAGCATAGGTTGTAACACCTCCATTAATTGAGCTAAGGAGAACGAACCGATGCATTTGGACTCGTCAACTTCACTCTTTTCAACCGAAGCCACTCTTTTGTCTTCTTTATAATCTTCCTTCTTTCTTTTGGAACAAAAAGGTTTGATATGTCCCGGTTCATAGCAATGATAACAAATAAATTTTCCACCTTTTTTTCTGAATCATGATCACCCCTCTTTTCATAGTTGTTGGGGTTTCTACCATTATCATTTCTTACAAAATGAGATGGTTTATAACTCTTTGTATGATTTTCGGGCTTTGACATAGCAAACACAAATTCTTCATCCTTAGAAGTGGACGGTCTTTTCAATCTATTTTCTTCTATAGTAATGCTTCAAGTGTCTCAACTATGGAAGAAACCCCTCCTCTACGAAGAAGAGCGGATTTAGTTCATTTAAATTCGGGCCTAAGCCCATTTATGAATTGATAAAAATGCTCCACTTTGGTTTGATTTTCGCGGAGCTTAACATCTTGTGGGTAATGCCACTTTGGCTCAAGAAGAGCCAATTCATCCTAAAGGAGAGAGAGTGCATTGTAGTACTCTCTTATGTTCATGTCCCTCTGAGTCATTGTACTCACTTTATTTTGGACATTACAAATATGTGCAATATCCTTAAGACTATACATTTTTTAAAGGTATTTTCATGCATCACTAGCGAAGTCAAACTTTGCCAAACTAGAACATTTGTCAATGCCCACACTATTGATGAACCATTCAATAATTTTGGAATGACCCATCCTTCATTCCTTCCATCTTTTCTTATATTCGGAAATGACTTTAGTCATTTCCTCTCCTTGAAGTGCAACTTCTTTTTCATTCTCCAATTTTGTAAGGATAAGTTTAGGCTCCTTTTCGGTGCCGTCAACCAACCCCCAAAGCCCTTTTTTCCATATTTTATGTTTTACTATGGATGTCCACATCACATAGTTGGTGTCATTTAGGCGTACGAGAACAGAGACTATCACTTCCCTCTCATTCTCCATTTGCAACAAGAGAAAGCGAAATAAAAGAAAAGGATGAAGAGAGAAAGAGAGAAAAAGAATGCAATACAAGACTTTTTGAAGATGGTCCGCTTCCCGATGCAACAATCAGAATTTTGATGTATTTTGCCAAGTCCACGATCCTTCTCTTGATCACGATCTTTCTTCTAACAAACGCCTTTTAAAACACCAAAGCTCTGATACCATGTAATGAAGCGGATAACATCCAATATACATGCAAGAACACACTTTCAATCAAGTAGAATACTCATGAAAATGGTCTAAAGAATTGTTATTGCATATATTTACTCATGAAAATGAGTTGAGAAACTACAAGGCCTTCAAGGCCTATTTATAATACAAAGCCACATGGGGAGCAGCCCAAAGTAGCTCTTGGGCTGCTCCCAACGGTCATAAATATGACTGTTGAGATCAGCTCCAACAGCTACTTTGGAGCTGCTCCCAATACTTCAAAAATTGAAAAAGTAAAAAGTAAAAAAACAGAAAAAGTAAAAAACAGAAAAAAGAAAAATAGATTGTCAGCCCCTAATGGGCTGACGCCTATTACAGTGAAAATACCGAAATACCCTTGATGGGTATTTCGGTTTACAGTTAATGACATACATATATGTATATATATATATCTTAACACTTGGTTCATATTGCAGAAACAATTGGTACATAATCAAAACCATAAGACATCTCACCCTTTGTTCCATACAAAGATGTCTCCTTTGCTGAGGTATTTTTTATGCATCCTGCTGTGTCTTTTGTATGCTTTTCCAAGTTGTATTCTCCAACAGTGATCTTGTGAGTTACTGTACAAGTGTTATATGGCACTAATGAAGAAGTTGGTTATGTTCCATCATGCTCGTCTAACTGGCAGCTTCCTAAGCCTGTGACCTTGGAAGCATCATCCCGCTGATCTCTCACAATGGATGACATTCCACACACAACAGTGCTGTCTTATGTAAAGGTTATTTAGATGTTTATGATCTTCCGATGCCTCTGTTTAGCATGTAATAGTTTCTCAACCCTAGGGTAAAACCTACTGTTTACACATCAATAACTTGGTGTGTTCCAGAAATTTCTTCTGTTTTTCATGAAATATTTTATGTTTACTGAATATTTTTCAATTTTCTGTAATGCTCTCATTTTTCTCTCCTAAGTGGACCGTTTATCTTTTTCTGATTTGCAGGGCTCGGGCTGCTAGTTTTTCTAGATATTGTCCATTCATATGCAGCAGCTGATGAGATGGTTGGATTATCTCTATATGACGGATCAAATGACTGCTATTTTCATACCGGTAAGCTAGATAATGGTTGTTTACTGAAATAATTCTCATAACATAGTGATATGTGACATAAGAGGAGCATGCTGGAAGCTATATCAAACAAACACTTCACTTAGCATTCATATCTCAATTTTAAATTAGAGTTTGAAGGAAAAGTAAACCCGGTGGTTGATCCATGTAAACCTTGCTGAAGCAATCACAATCAGAAAGGTGATTTTGGCATCTGTATAGTACTGCAGCCATCCTTGTGTTAGAAAGTATGCAAAAATGAATTACAAGAATGCATAATGCATTCTTAAGGTCCAACATTGAACAAATACAACCCCACAATGAGGAATAACAAAATGGTCCACTAAGGGATACCACAATAAGCCTACAAAGAGGCATAAGTTACATATGCATTATTGAATGAGGGCCTAAAAGGCCATAAAATACATGAGGCATAACCCCTCTATTTATACACAAAGGAGTGAGAGAGAGAGGACCTTGGGAGGCCCAAAAGGAACTCGTTGGGCCCCCAGCGGTCACATTTGTGATCGTTGGGGGTCCAACGACTCCTTTGGTTGCCCCCAATGCAACGCATTAAATGCATTTGTTATAAAAATAGAAAAATGAATAATAAAAATAAAATAAAAATAAAAAATAAAATACTATAAAAAGACAAAAATGCCCTTAATGGGCAGAATTACAAAAATACCGTTTATCGGGTATGATATATATATATATATATATATATATATGATTACATATATTTTAACACCCCCCCTCAAACTTTACGTGGGGATAACGAAAAGTTTGAAGATACAAAAGGAGGGTTCCAAGTCTTAAAAAATTCTTCAATGGAAGTCATCTTTATAGTGCATGAAAGAACTTTGCAAAGTTCAACCTTTAACTGTCTTCAATGATCATCCCCAAGCTCCATCCACGATGTATCATAGATACTCCTTTCCTCTCATCTTAGCGATCTTTGTATCTTAATCAAATGAAAGATATCAAATAAGAATAGACTATAACATTGATTAAGAAGAATATATAATTTCATAAAAAACAACAATTCATAAGATATTTCATGTATTTCAATTGAGTATTATGCAAAAACGATTTAAACTTAAATACTCTATTGATAGAACACAATATGTTCTTGAAGAAGGATATGTGCACAAGGGCTACACTAAGTAGAGAACACTAATAAATGTGAAAATGTCTTCAAAGACGTGCACTACAAGTTCCAACACCCCAAAGGAAAACGTGTACAAAGACACATCAAGAATACTTGAATAAAAGTACACAAAAGTACATGTGAAAATCTCTATAAAAAGAGATTTTGTGTAATACCACAATACAAGAAAAACAAAGAGTGCACAAAGGCACAAAGGCACAAAGGAGAACACTCACAAGCGCACAAAGGCACAGATACATATGCACAAAAGCATGAAAAATATGAACTTCAATATATGAGATCCCAAGAGGGGCTTTACAAAAGCACATAAATCAACACTAAGGGGACTTTTTATCAATAAAAGATGAGTTAATGATTCTTCTCATATCTTTAGAGAGAAGAAATTCTATGCCAAACAAATGTCATATGAGAATTTACAAGAACAAGATTACATTAAAATAATCCACCCAAGAGTCAAGAATAAATGTTATTTGAGTAGAGAGCCTTACACATTTAGGGAAATCTCACTCAAATGTTTGCAAGTATAAAAACTCATTAGGTGGCCGAAAAACTATAAGTACTTAATATATAGGTTAAATTGATTTCCAAATATGCATATCAATGATATGATTCACTTGTATCTCTTAAAAACAAAATATGAATGAAATTTTACAAATTTCAACAATAGTTCATCAAGCAACTACCTCATTAGTCCTCCAAAAACCCATAAATCAAGTATATAAGCAACTAGAACAAGAACATAAACATAATGCCATTAAAGGCCAAAGACACACATAAAGGTGTGTAAAAATACCTCTTGTCCACATGTAATAATACTTGAAATGAGTGTATCAACGACAAGAACAAGAGAATACACACCAGCATGGACTAAAAGCATCTCTTGTCTACGTAAAGAGACACTCAAAATCAAGTATGTTCAGCTACTAGAACAAGAGTACCAAGCCAACCATGAGCTAAAATACACACGAAGGTGTGACAATAGATCTATTGTCTACATAAAATGACACTTGAAATGAGTGAAAGAAGCCAACCATGAACACACATCTCAACGACTAGAATAAGGACACAAATGCCAACATGGACTAAAATCACACACAATGGTGTGAATCAACGTGCCTTGTCTACATATAATGACACTCAAGACAAGTGTGTTCAACTACTAGACCAAGAGAACAAAGCCAACAAAGGACTACCAACACACAAATGTGTAATAAAAAATCTTGTCTACATATGATGACACTTAGATAAGAGGTATAAAAGGAGAAAACTTTTGAGGCAAGAAAGCTTGTAATGAAAATATAATTAAAGAACATCAATTTCTCAATATACCTTAAAACACTAAGGTTTCAAACTTTAGACATCCATCACAAGTATACATAATTAAAGGCATCTATAAAAACAACGACCACAAACAAATGAGTGACACACTTATAATTAGAGATCACATAACAAGTCATTTTAGATTCAAACTACAAGTTGACAACCTAAAATGATATAACATGAGGTACCCATAACTCACCTCAACAAACATCTCTAATATAACAATAACAAGGCAAAAAATGATTGATGCATCATATAACAACTTGTGATGGATAAATATAAATGTCATAAAAAGGCAATGAACACATAAGGAAATCATTTTCCAAATAGGTGATTTTACAAAGAGGGCCGATTTGAAAAAAATCAAATCAAAGGTCCAATATAATCAATCACAACAATATTCCTTATAACAACAATTTTGTATAAACACGAATTATGCTTAATCATGATCAATTCTTCAAAAGAAGTCATTTATACAAAAAAGGCTTATCATGTAACAAACAATCATGAAATATTAAGCGACATCATGTGTAAGAACCGATTTGGAATAATCAAAGAGTCACAACAAGCCTTAACTATGATAGATATAAAGTGCAATTATATGCACGCCAAATGATAATAGATGCACTTTTATGCAATACAAGATGTCGAATGACAATAATCTTGAATCAACAAATAACAAATTTAGGCCAATATAGGCATTCATAAAGATGGTAAGATTATGAAGTTTGAAAATCTTATGAAATCCACTATTGTAACTTAAAAATGATGCTCACAACCAATCTCAAAAGATCCACAAAGGTTTACAAATATTAATGAATCTTTGAAGGATATTATGCAAGAGAAAGATACTCACAAACAATCTTCTTCACAAAAACCATGAAATCTTCACAAAAGAGTATATACTCACAAGAAGATTATAAGGACCGAAGGGCTCCTTAAAGAGAGCTCAAACACAAAAACATACAAAATTCCCAAAGGAAGGCGAAAACTTCATTAAAGTAGGAGAAATCCCAACAAAGAAGAATAATAGATTTATTAAAAAACCTTATAACAAAATAAGATTGTACTATGGCATAAATCTATAAAATCAAACATTTATTGAAGAGGAAAAATTCAAAACTCATAAGTTTATCAAAAACATATGACTTAATAGGTTATTACCAACTCTTAATGCAATAAGTACGCAACAAACATTAATGAAGACCATAAATTTTACAATGAGACAAACTCTTTAAATCAAATTGAAGAATCTTTAAGAGTATAAAGATGCAAAGAAAATCACCATTTTCCATAAGACCATTTTAAAACTTAATTCAACCGATATTATAAAAAGCCTTTTTAATCAAATATTGCTCATATGAAAAGGACACATTAGGTAAGTGAATCAAAACTTAATAAGGATTTTTCATATATGTCAAGCATTTTTCCAAAACACACACAATATTATAAGAAGTCATATATTAGACCTTTTAGTGGATAAACACATACCTTCAATGCGAAACAACAAATATGATGAGAGAGTAGAAGAGTATGTGATCAAAGTATATATCTCACAAACATTTTAATCTTAACATAACTTTTTTTAAAGACTTACCATTCATATAAAAGGTATTCTTACAAAGTTAGGTATAAAATATAAATTCAAAGCTCCAATGGTCATAAATTTTTACCGACCCATTAAAGCAAGTTTTAAGCAATCATACATCTATTTTTTCGAAAAACAAGTTCACCGGTTTTGATAAATTATCATTTAAAAATTTCAAAGAAAAACATATGAAAAAGTATGTATACGAAAAAGATTCCATGGAGTATCAAGTAACTCAAATTCTTATAAAAAGACATAATGACAAAGAGAACACATGAAAAACATATCAAATTCTTCATACGACACTTAAAGAAATAGAATGCATACCGAATAACTTTAAGAAAGAAAAGAGAGAGAAATGAATACTTCACCATTTTTCTTTTAAAATTTCTTGAATAGCACGCTTCACGATGCACCAAAGAACAACTCGATCCCAACCGAGCTCTGATACCATGTTAGAAAGTATGCTAAAATGAATTACATGAATGCATAATGCATTCATAAGGTCCAACATTGGACAAAAACAACCCCACAATGGGGAATAACAAAATGGTCCACTAAGGGACACCACAATAAGCCTACGAAGAGGCATAAGTTACATATGCTTTATTGAATGAGGGCCTAAAAGGCCATAAAATACATGAGGCATAACCCCTCTATTTATACACAAAGGAGTGAGAGAGAGAGTGAGAGAGAGAGGACCTTGGGAGGCCCAAAAGGAACTCGTTGGGCCCCCAACGACTCCTTTGGTTGGCCCCCTCAATGCAATGCATTAAATACATTTTACATTTAATAAAAAAAGAAAAATGAATAAATAAGAAAATAAAAATAAAAAATAAAATACTGTAAAAAGACTAAAATCCCCTAATGGACAGAATTACAAAAATACCCTTTACCGGGTATGATGATGATGATATATATATATATATATATATATATTTTAACACCTTGAATAGTTGCAACACCAATAAGTACATGACACTGGTCGTGAAAGCTATGGGTGTAAATATCTTCATAATCTATTCCGTACTATTGAGAGTACCGTTTTCTATAACCCTAGCCTTACACCTTTTCAACATGCTAAAGAGTCTTGACTTTGTAAAAACCATCTGGAATTCACAGTTTTGTTCCCAGGAGGAAGGCCGATCACATCCCATGTGATTTTGGGAGTGCAAACTCAATAACACATTTCTTGTTGCTGTTCTAATTTATCTATCGCCTATTTACATGATAGTGCAAAAATAACAAGTTATGGCTAAAAAGAACATGTTAATGGGAAGGAAAAGGCTTACAAGGAACAAATTTGTTGGAATCAATGGTTGAATTAGTGTCATGCAATTGAAGAGCTAGGTTCATTTACTAGTCTCAAAAGCAGTGGGTTCAGCTGGAATATGATTGGCTGAAATGCTAATATTACTACGAGTCCGAAGCAATAGGTTTATAGGGAATGTGGTTATCTGTAGATTGTTCCATATCTCTGGCAAAAGCAGGTTCAGTAAAAAGTTGCTTTAGTATGTCCCATGCATCCTTTTCAAGACCTGCATGTTTCAACCTCAGAACAGCCTTGATTGATGCTGCCATTTCTCCTGCTATGGCTAATACTGCCATTATTACTTCTTGTGGTAGCTGTAATATCGTAGCATTTTAGCACTTTCTAGAATTTTTAGCATGTTACCCTTTTTAACTGTCTCTTAGCTGCTATATGTACATCTCTGTATGTCCTTTTATTCTGGTTTGTAACGTGAAGATGCTTCTCCTGACAAAAGTTCTCTTGTTGTAGGTAAGCGAGGAGTGCACAAGTACTGGGGAACAAGAATGTTCAAGTATGGTGATCTTGATGTACTGCATTTCCTTCTTTCTAATTTGAGATGGTAAGCTCTTTGAAATGTACTTGGCACACTGGCTATCTTTCCTGTGATTAATCATGGACGATGAAAACCTGTAATTTCAAGGTTATACTATTGCATGCCTTCTTATTCATCAGGGACTTACAGATTAAGCTTTTGGCTTAGGTGGGTTGAGGAATATCAAGTTGATGGCTTCCAGTTTCACTCTCTATCATCCATGATGTATACTCACAATGGTTTTGCTTCTTTCACTGGCGATATAGAAGAGTTTGTATCCAATTACTTGATGCTCAATGCATCTCAATCTTTTGTGTGTTATCTACATTAATGTCTAATTTTTACTGGATTACTGCTTCACATAACATAGCTTTTATAGTGATTTTTGAAATAATTTTTTGTGTGTATCCCTTCCATTCATATCTGTTCAGCCTTTCCTTGATGACCAACTATGTCACATAGGTGCGGATGCAGCGATTCGGCACTTTAAAAAAACTTGGGTGCGGGGGTTCGGGGAGGGTATATATATATATAATTTTGAACAGTTCTAAGTTAACCCTACGTGTATGTGTGTGCATTTATGTATTTATATACATAATATTGATATAACTGGACTTGGTTAGGGTTAACCGAATCTACTTTTGGACAAAAATGGACCTCAGTGTGGTTGACTTCACCTGACACAAAGGAAGCCATATCCAAGTGTTGCACCCACATGGGTGCGATGCCCTGTTAGACGAGTCCGTGTGACATAGATGACCAACTTTGCAGGTTCTATTTTATCATTACTTTTTTTACAAGGGCTAGGTCTTACCCTACCATAGAGTTCGAGCTAGGATGATACCCAACTTAGGGCCTGTTTGATAATTTAAGGGTTTTTCCCCTACCTCCTGTGGTCCTCTGGTAGGGGGCTCTGCCCCCTACCCCCATCCTGTGTTCAGCAGGGGGCTTCGCCCCTTGCCTTGTGTTTCTCGGTAGGGGGCGAGGTCCCCCTACCTTTGTTTTGCTTTTCGGCAGGGGGCTTCGCCCCCTGCTTTCTTTTGTTGCTTGGAAGGGGGCGAGGCCCCCCTACTTTTGTGTTTCTCGGTAGGGGGTGGAACCCCCTTGCTCTCTTATTCCTTCTCGGCAGGGGGTTCTGTCCCATTGCCTCCTGTGCTTTGCCGGCAGGGGGCGAGGCCCCCCTGCCTCCTTTGGTTTCCCAGCAGGGGGCGAAGCCCCCCTGCTTTCCTGTTTGCGGGCAGGGGGCAAGGCCCCTGCACCTCGTTTGTTCTTTGGCAGGGGGCTTTGCCCCCCTGCCTTGTTCTGGCTGCTGAGCCCCTGCCTGTCTCCAACCCAGCAGGGGGATGCGCCCCTGTCTCGTGTTCTGACAGGGGGTGTTCCCCCCTGCCTTGTTGCGACAGGTGTGGCGGGGAGCCTTTGCTGCCTCCCCTGCCTTTCTTTGTGCTGACAAACAGGGAGCTCCTGCTCCCTTTATCTGCTGTTGTTGCCAAGCAGAGCTGAGGCCCCTGCCTCTGACACCCTTGTCTGCAGGATGCAGGGTTCCTGCCTCTGCCTCCTGCAGGCAGGAGGCATTGCCTCCTCTGTTGCTTCTCTACAGGGAGCTGAGCTCCCTGCCTACTCTCGTGTTTGGGGTCCTGTACCACTGCAAGTCTTACCAGACCCGCTTTTCGTTTATATTATGACATATACTAATGCTTTTAGCATCGCAGGTTGAACGGTGGATCCAGTTCACCTTCGTGGCTCGAGATTGCGCTTACCTACGCCGCTGGCGTACGAGGACCCACAACCCCTTAAGGTAGGGGATTCTTGCGTGAAAGGACAATGAATGGATAAATGATAAAATAAGGAAAGATAACTAAAAGATGATGATATATGTATACGTATAATATATATACGTATGTCTTTACCTTCAAGGACGCAGTTTCACGATCCTTGTCCTGTTTACTTTTCTTGCACTTTTCTTTCTGTTGCCGCCGCGCTATATGTGCCTAGGCTTTTTAATTCTTGTCTTTACATTTCATGTCTTTTAACTTAAGGACGCGATTTCGCGATCTTTGTCCTCTTTACTTTCTGTAGTTTAGTTTCTTGCTGCCCCGCGCTTTGCGCCATGACATTCACTGTCTTTTTACTCCAGGATTTCATCCTAGTCCTCTTCTACGTTCTCGCACTTCGCTTTCTGCATTTACCATTATTTCCCCACGCTTTATACGCCATGACCTTACTGCTTACTTTTGCTCTTCGTACTTTACTTTCCGGTTGTTGCTGTACTTCTGTTGCACTTACTTTTTTGTATGTGTTCGTCCTTACTTTGTTGTTGCACTTCGTTCATGTACTCTTATATCTGTCGTATGCTCCTTTACTTGCTTACGCTTATCGATCTATTGAGGTGCAACCCCATGCCTTGTGAGTTGTCCTTTACACTTGCTTAGTCGGTATAGGATCTCATGCTTCGTGAGTTACTTGCGTAGTTGCCTGCTTGTGTGTTTCAATGATCGATGTATGATTTCATATCTCGTGCGTAGCTCTAGCGTTCTACCCTCGCGATGCAGCTTCACACATCGAGTCTTGCCCCTTGATTGTCCTTGTATTGGTATGTGCACGGGTTTTTCCTTTGTCAGCTTGCACTCCCTGAGTACAGCTTCGAGTGTATAGTATATATCGTTTTACTTGTCTTAAGAGTCACAACACACTTATGCACTTCGGTTCTCCAAAGATGATGGTCTTAGGTGCAAACCTATTTTCATAGATGTATGACTTTGTAAAGCAGAGATAGCGGATGGATCTCCCAAATCGATGTATTTGGGAGAAGTGTGTTACAACCTCAGTTCGCCTATCCGATACGAATCAGATAACCTTGTTTAGGAGCCGGTGCACGAGTAAGGCGAGAATCCTATTGAGGTACTTGCGCCATCGCTAGATCGGCGTTACATCACTTCTGATGCCAGACCTAATTCTAGGCTTTCTGGTCCAACCAAAATAGTAGCACCTTCATTCCTTCGTGAAGGTATTGTTGTTGGATTTCTTACGAGGAATCCATGTACCTCCTCTGATAGTTGTACTCTTAGTCACGTACGATATGTTTGGGCTACGAAGAGCAGGACGAGAGGTCTGTAGTAACCTCTAAACGTGTATTGACACATTAAGCTAAATCCTGTTATGTTGATATTTGCCTAATAGGGATTTCCTGCGGGAGATCCTTACCCCTCTCATCGTGGTTGTACTTTTGAACAGGTATATTGCGTACTACGATGAGTAGGATGAAAGGTCTATGCCTACCTCGAACGTGCAATGACACGTGTTTTAGATCACAAGAGATGTTTCTACCCTCGCTATGAGTTGACCCCTCTCATCGTGGTTGTACTTTTGAACATGTATGTTGCGTACTGCGGTGAGTAGGATGAGAGGTGTGTGGTTGCCTCGAACGTGCAATGGCGCGTATAATTCACCTAAATAATAATCATGTGCCTTCACCAGCAAGATGCTCGAGTGAGTCGAAAGACCAGAGCATATAGAATGAGACGACGGTTAAAAAAACCTCCGTCGTGCTCTTTCGGGACGGTTCATCAAGAGAGAGGATAGATGGTACAAAACTCCGATAGACAGTCATTAATGACAATCTCGGATAAAGATCCGACTTTTCCAGTCATCGGAGGTTAGGGGAAATCCTTCGGGCCACTTTTGCAGAAGATCAGATGCGCATCCATTGGGCCTTTGTTTGCCTTTGGGGATTTACTCTCTTGGTCACTGGTCGTCTCCTTAGGAGCGGACTCAGTCAGTCATTCGGGGTATAATAAAATACATAGCATAATGAACCCACGAATCGATTCCGACTGTTTCTACATTTTGCCTTGTGCTTACCTACAACGACGAATAAGATAAGATATAACTTACACACATGATTATGAGATATGCGTGTTGTGACGTGCATTGCTTGCTTGCTTGTTAGTTCGGTAGTTTAGTACGCTACTCGTTGAGCTATGTATGCCTATCGAGGCGTTACTCTAGTTGATTAAACTGCTTACGCAATTCTTTGCTAAGTAATAACTAGCTTCTCATACTAGTCAATTAATTATAATATTAACATTATGATAATTGTTACATATTGTGATATAACTGCTACCGTATGGTTGCTTATCATATGTAGCTTATGAATTGCTTGTGATGCAATAGCTTGTGCCTTACGATTAATATAGTTACTTGTCGATGGACTGAGCCATCTCATGATAATTGTATGTGTGGCGAGCATGATTATGAATGCTTGTCTTATTCAATTGCCTTGTTTGACTAGTTGATAGAGAGTTAGTCACTCTTCACCTATAGTATCTATGGGATCGCTATAGTTGCTTGTGTAGCACTATGATCGTTACTGCTCTTGTATGTAGCTATTTGCTTTACTAGAGCTTTGCTTACTCCACAACACATTTTGTCAGATCTGCTAGTCTTGCTTTTCCCTGCTTGATCTAGCAGATATCTTGCTTATTGCAGCATTTGTACTTTCTTGTCTTTTGCACCCCTACTAGTCTGTTGTGAGACAGACCCATTTCATGGACAGGTGGTGAACAAGTTATACAACTTGCGACGGCACGATATCGTGATGCGTTCAAGGCAAGACCCCTTTCCTGATGTTGCGCTCCTGGGGACCCTTTTGGTAAATGTGATATAAAGTTTCTTTGAAAGTATTTATTCTGATTAGAACTTTGGATTACTAAAATTGTATTACCAAAACATGGTTCTTCTTTTCATTTCAATAAAATGTATATTCGAATTGCAAATCAGTTTATAAGGAGAAGATTGCATTTGCGTTGTAATGCGCCCAAAGTCTAGGGATTTGCTGTTTTAAACCTGATCTTCTGCTGAACTTCTGTTTTAAACTCTGGTAAATGATTGATTTCAAAGCTTTCAACCTTTCTCATAAAAGGTTTCAAGTCCACGATTTTGGGGCGTTACATTATCTGTCATGATAGTCAGTTGCATCACACTATACTATGCATCGAGTTGTTATTTACCGTGCAATAAAAGAAACGACTTATTGTATATGTGTGTTGACTATAGCGATTCATGTGACAACGATTTAATGACAGCTACGACGCTGTGAAGCGATTTCAATTTTAATCGCTGAATGAACAACAATTTGAATACGCGAATCGCCACCGCAATCGCGCAACAATGTAAATGCTGCACAACGTTTCAATATCATAATACAAATATCTTATAAATCGACACTAGCAAAAACACATAATATATTACAAATCGATATACATATCACATAATATATTATAAATCGATACGAAAATTCAGCATAATGGCTTACAAATTGATATTAACAAACAAAACAATATTTCGCAAATCGATAGTATGTTACTACAACCGCGATTTGCGTTATACTATTCCAATACTTTCTATACAAAGGCAAATCGATGTGTCCGACATATACGTCATTGCGTAAATCGCATAAATCGTCAACCAGAATCCAGGTCTCACAGGGCATATCGATTTTTGACAGCGAGCAACATATGGAACGACGATTACTGTTGAAGCCCAAACGTTACAACGCTATGTACTTATGAAGGGTGCGATTTCTAGATCGATTTGTATGTTTGAAGCAACGACTTGTACGTTTAAAGAAGGAACAATTTATACGTTTGATGAAATAATGATTTATACTCGTTGACGACAGCGATTCACGTGACAGCTATTTAATTACATGTACGAAGCTTTAAAGCGATTTCCATAGAAGTCGCTAAATGAACAATGATTTGAACACGCAAATGACCACCTCATGTCGCTACAATGTAAATTTCTCACGCACAGTTTTCAATTGCATACTACAATATCTAACAAATCAACACTAGAAAACACTTAATATTTTACAAATCGGTACATATATCCCATAATATATTACTATACCTAACCCTGTACCCTAAACCCTTAATATCTTACTAAACCCTAAACCCATAATATATTACTAAACCCTAAACCGTAAACCCTAATGCCTAAACCCTAAACCTTAAACCCTAAACTTAAATCCTAAACCCTAACCCTAAACCCTAAACCGTAAACCCTTAATATCTTACTAAACCCTAAACCCTAAACCCTAAAACTTAAACCCTAAAACCTAAACCCTAAACCCTCAGCTCAGGAAGACTTGTTAATATAGGATATGTATAATCTGATATGTACTCTATCAGAAAACATGATGTAAGGCAATTGGTTAAGGGCATGACTCTAATCTAGAAGGTCAAGTTTTGAATGGCTGCATCTCTGCATGTGTTGCATGGGCATCCCATGTGTGTGTGTGTGAGGGATAGAGGAATAAAGATCTTGATCAGGGTTACCAGAAGAGCCATAGGACATGGGGAAGCATGCTTTCCCAAAGCGTCTTTCGGAAGCATGAAACATGTCATTTCTGAAACGTGCTGGGAAGCGCCAAAAAAAATTGAGAAGCACACTTCTCAATTTAGGGGAAGTGCGCTTCCCCTTTAGGAGAAACCCGCTTCCCTCTCGCTTTTCATTCTTTTTTCATTTTTTTTGTGTTTTTCTTTTTTCGCTTTCCCCTAGCTTCCCCCTTGCTCCCTAGGTTGCTTCCGGTTCACATCCTAGGTCGCTTATGGTTCGCTTCCGAGACGATTCCTGGTTCGCTTCTAAGTCATCCCGCGCTTCTCGCTTCCTAAAATTTTGGAAGTGCCTCGCTTTCGTTTTCTGAGTCGCTTCCCGCATCCCCAACTGACAACTCTGATCTTGATGCACATTTGCATAGTTTTAATTGATCCATTTAATGCACTTTGAGAAGTTTGAGTCTTTTCCTCTGCTTACAGGTTTTCAAATTCCATGATAATTCTTGTATCAGTCTTTTTTTTTTCTTTTTCTCAGTAGTCAAGCTGGGGGATTCTTTAGAATTCTTGGTGTTAGTTATCACTCTAAATGATATCCCATAGCTTTATAAAAGGTGGTCACTTTTTGGCATGTGCTTTAGATTCTAGGAAGTCTTTGCAAACAGATGGTATGTGCTTTTTCCTAAATCTATTAAAATGTTATAGTTCCATCTAGGGCAAGGCATAACAATGGATTTTCAATGATTCTTAAAAACTTGGTGAGATTGTTAATGTTCACTAAAAAAGGCAATGCAGGCACACACTTGGCATACATACACCTCTGTATGTGTTTGTTTTCTAAACACTAGAAACCTGGCTGCATTTTTCCACTACCAATTCTTATTCAGTTTAAGATCTCCTCAAATGTTATTCATCTTGTTCACACTAAATGTTCATCTAAATAACTAAACTCTATGTGACATGATCACTTCCAGAAGGGTGCTGTATCCATTCAACATGGTATGACTATGACATGGGTACTGGTACTTCATTGGTACAGGTCAGACCATTTTGAGATCTGACCCAATCCAGGTCCAACCATTTACCCATTTACCTGTTATGTGCAGTCATTTTCATTAACTTGCAAGGGGCATAATGGGTGGTTCATTCTTCTATGGCATTATATATATATATATATATTGGATTATGCTGGAAAATTGTATTTCTTTTGTGTGGTACTGAACTTTTGCATTTTGTGTTTCTAGGTATGCAAATCAATATGTTGACAAAGATGCACTAATATACCTTATTTTAGCAAATGAAATGTTGCATGAGCTTTATCCTGGGATCATAACCATTGCTGAAGATGTAAGTTATTTCTGTCTGTCACTCATTTTTTCAAGTCTTCGTGTTTGTTTAATGTAGGTAGCTTTAGTATCTTGATGGGTTTGTGAATGCAAGTGTTACATTTGTTATTATCTTTTTGTGACTGAATCTTTTATTTGTCTTCTATTGTTCTATACAGTTTTCTAGCTTTAACCATTGACAAAGATTCCAGTTTAGTCCATTTTCTTTTTTGGTTCACTCATGTTGTAGAAGCCTCAAGTTATTTAGTATGGTGGAGGTTGGACCTGACTGTACAACAGTTATACTAGCTGCAAAGGTCATACTGTTAGGAATGGCAGGTTCTTGTATTGTTGTCATTCATCTTGTATTGTATTTCTAATAAGGGTAGACTTGTCATTTGTCTAACCCTAATGTAAGGTATTAATAGTGACTGGTACGAAATTGAACCCACACAGAAATCATGGAGATTGACTGCAGCATTCTCTTCATCTTCTCCTTCTCTCTCACGCGATTGCTGAACCAGGTGGCTTGACTTTCATGGTATCAGAGCTGGCTTCTTTGCCCAGGTAAGTCCTATTTTAGTCTAAGCTCTCAATATTACTCCCTTCTGCTTCTTCCCTTCTCTTCTTTTCCTCTATCCTCTTCTTCTTTCCTTCTCTTCTACTTCCCTTTCCTTTCTCTTTTCTCTATTCCTTTCTTCTTCTGACGGTACTGTTAACAGGCCCAAGATTCTCTTCTTTGAATCTGGTGCCTGTAACAGATTTATCGTCTGTTTTAGACAGATCCGATCTTGTAATATTGGGTTCAGATCTGATTTTCTGTTTCTGAGCGATCTGATCTTGCAATATTGGGATCAGATCTAATCTGCATTATTGATCCAACTTATTTCCTTAATCACGTCTTCCCAGCCATAATATTGATTACAGTACTTTCTGATTATTCTGTACCTGGTTCTATATTCATATTTGCTCTTGTTCAGTCTATGTTTTATTTTTACCAAATCTGAAAATATATTTCTTGGAATCTAAAGGATTATTTGATTGTTCTTGGACCTTGGTGTCGTGAATACATTGTTCACGAGTATATTGTTTGGGTCCTGTAAGTGTTACTGATTGCATCCATATACTACTTTTTCCTCTCTCACCTCAGGTCATCATAAAAAAAAAACTGATGCCTGTTTTGAGAAGTTGTTTTTTCAGATCTGGCTAGTGTTTTGATCTGCATATTATTTATGGCATCCAACATGTCATTTCCTTTGCCTATCAATTCATCATTTTTTCCCCACCTTGTTCCAGAAAAATTGACGTCTTCCAATTTCTAATATGGAAGTGTCAGATCACTCCATTCATTGAAAGTTTGGACTTGATGGGACATCTGGACAACTCTGATCCGATTCCCCCTGATTTCATTTCAGAGATGAAAGGGGAAGGAGAGAGTGTTAAGATAGTCTCCACAGTCAATCCAGCATACCGTAGCTGGATCAGGTTGGATAAAATACAGTATGCTTGTTGTGACCCTACAGTATTAGTCAAAGCTGCCAATGTATGAATCTCTTCATGTTACACTGCTGCATTACGAGGCATCTCATGTTTAGAGAGGAAAGAGTGAGCATCAAGATAATACCCATGAAGTGCTTAATATGAATACCAATGTAGGACATGGGAGAAACTAGCAGAAGAGGTCGTGGCAGAAACAATTGGACAGAATGAAGAGGTGTTAGAGAACAATGCTTCGACCTACCGACGGATTGAAGAAACAAACACGAAAAATCTAAAGGAGAAGAAACAACTATACACGAAAACAAGGATTTTACGTGGTTTGGCAAGAATTGCATACACTCACGACCACACTGAGCCTTTTTCTTTATTGATTGAGATACAATAGAAGAGCTGGATTGCCTCCTTTAAATAGGAGTCTACGAGTTTTACAAGAAGTCTAATAGTGTTGTTGAATATAACAAAGAGTTTAAGGTAAAATTACAAAACTACACTCTAAAAAATTTGCCTCGAGGCTAATGCCCCCGAACCCTATCGTACTGGAAGGGGACCGACCCCCTCTTGCAACTCCCCTGTCAACTTACTGCGAAGTTGGATCCGCAGAAATTAGATATTTATATCCTAGTAGGAAACATGCTCCTCACTCCAACTAGAGGTGTCCTTCCTCTCTCACAAAACATTATGCCAAATGCCCCACGTTCTGGTCAAAACATACATCAGCAGAGAAACATAGTTAAGTACCAACTTTGTAAGAAGAGGGGCCATACTGATGATTGCTGTTGGGATTTGCCTACATATGACATTGCAACCAGTGCAAAAAAGGTGGATTATAATGCTAATTATGTTCAAACACAGGAGAATCACGTGCAACATGGGCTGCATGGACAACAAAATAACTGGCTGTTTCTTGTAATGTGCCGAATTTGGGTAATGCCAAACTTTCATGTCATGTGTCTCTTCCCAATACTTTTCTTGTTCATGGAATTAAAGTCTCATTTCCGTGTCTCAACTTTGTGATCAAACTAATCCTTATGTTGTCTTCACTCTTTCTGTGCATGTAATATCTCGTAATTTTTTCATAATTTTTAAGACCAAAAATACAATTTTAATTAAATATTTATATTTTATATGACAAAGAATTGTGAAAATATTTAAATATGGACTGACGTCAACATGGGTCTCGGCATGTTCCAGGGCCCATTGACAAAATATTTATATGATATGAAAAATCTGCGATTTGCTCCCATTTGTATTATAAATAGGCCTTTGTGGCCCTTGTATTTCTCACTCTTTCAAGAGTGCTTCTATGCAATAACAAAGATTATTTGACCCTTGTGTGGGTGGTTCGACTATTCAATAAAGTATTCTACTTGATTGAAGTGTGTTCTTGCATGTTTATTGGATTGGATCCATTTTATTACACAAAATAGTTCTAAGACCATAGCTAAATCCGTTTTGGTACGTAGATCTCGTAAGAGATCTGCTTTATAGAATTAAGATATCGGTTGGTTCAAAAAATGCATTTCTTTAAATTGGCCGACCTCTATTTTTGGGTCTTTTTCGGTTTGGATCGGACTCAACCCGCTCAGTTGGGCTGATGTTAATATAGATCTGGACCCAGTCCAGGGTCCATATTAACTAGTACCCAATTTGGGTTGAAATCCAGTTGGAATTGGATATGGATTTAGATCATGAGTCCAACCCAGACCCATGATCCATCTATACCTTTCTAAAACTAAAATGAATTAATTCAAAGAGACAGGATAAGGTAGAGTTCTACCTCCCACTTAATATGTCTAGAAGGGGCCGTCCCTCCCTAATGTGGAATATTCCATAAGATAGTTAACAAATAAAAAACAAATAGATAAACATAGACGTAGAGTTCTACTTGGGTAGAACTCTACCCCTTTGATTTAAAAAGGGGCGTCACCCCCCTCTAGAGGCCTCCTTAATTGTAAAATTGTGAGAGAACCTCTCTCTCTAGAAATCATCCCCTAGAGAGAGAGAGAAACGTGAGTTGAGGGAGAGAAGAAAAAAAAAACGTCTCCTCTTCCTTCCTCTAGATTTATTTTTTTTTGAATCTTTGAATAAAGGTATGGGTTTTTCTCTTTTTTTGATAAAATAAGGGTTTATCATGTCTTAAATCACGTGGATTTAAGGGCAAATCATATCTGAAAATTTCTACATGCATATTCCATGTATGTTTGATGTTCTTGACGCTTAAATCCATGTTTTTGCATCCATGAACATGTCTAAAAATTTTTGCATGAATATTCTATGTATTTTTATATTCTTGATGCTTAAATCCATGTTTTCACATATATGGACATGCCTGAAAAATTTTGCATGCATATTCTATGTATTTTAGATGTTTTTGATGCTTAAATTCACATTTTCGCATCCATGAACAACAACAAACAACAACAACAACAACAACTACGCCTTCATCCCAAAACAATTGGGGTCGGCGATATGAACCAAAAAAGAAAATCATTATGGGTCTTCCACATGAATCCTTCTCCTCCAATCATTTCTATCCAATGCCATGTCCTCAGTGAGGTTCAAAGCATTTATATCCTTTCCTATCACCTCCATCCATATCTTCCTAGGCCTACCCCGACCTCTTTTAACTAATATATTTTCCCATTTCTCCATCTTTCTAACTGGAGCATCATTAGTCCTTCGCCGAATATGTCCAAACCACCGTCAATGATCGCATCCATGAACATGTCTGAAAATTTTTGCATGTATATTCCATGTATTTTTGATGTTCTTGATGCTTAAATCAATGATTTTACATCCATGAACATGTTTGAAGATTTCTGCATGCATATTTCATGTAGTTTTGATGTTCTTGATGCTTAAATCCATGTTTTTACATCCATGAAAATGTCAAAAAATTTCTGCATGCATATTCTATGTATTTTTTATGTTCTTGATGCTTAAATCCATCTTTTCGCATCTATGAACATGTCTGAAATTTTTTACATGCATATTCTATGTATTTTTGATGTTCTTGATGCTTAAATTCATGTTTTTTTATCTATAAACATGTCTGAAAATTTTTGCATGCATATTCTATGTATTTTTTATGTTCTTGATGCTTAAATCCATGCTTTTGCATCCATGAGCATGTCAAAAAATTTCTGCATGCATATTCCATGTATTTTTGATGTTCTTGATGCTTAAATCCATCTTTTCACATCCATGAACATGTCTAAAAATTTCTACATGCATATTCTATGTATTTTTGATGTTCTTGATGCTTAAATCCATGTTTTCGTATCCATGAACATGTCTGAAAATTTCTGCAAGCATATTTTATGTATTTTTTATGCTCTTGATGCCTAAATTCATGTTTTCGCATCCATGAACATGTCTGGAACTGGAAATTTCTGCATGCATACTCTATGTATTTTTGATGTTCTTGATGCTTAAATTCATGTTTTTGCATCCATGAACATGTCGGATTTTTTTTTTTGCATATTTCATGTAGTTTTGATATTCTTGATGCTTAAATCCTTGATTTTGCATCCATAAACATGTCTAAAAATTTCTGCATGAATATTCTATGTATTTTTTATGTTCTTGATACTTAAATCCATGTTTTCGCATCTATGATGTATTTTGGATGTTCTTGATGCTTAAATTGATATTTTCGCATCCATGAACATGTCAGAAAATTTCTGCATGCATATTCTATCTATTTTTTATGTTCTTGATGCTTAAATCCATATTTTCACATCCATGAACATGTCTGAAAATTTCTGCATGCATATTTTATGTGTTTTTTATGTTCTTGATGCTTAAATCCATGTTTTCGCATTCATGAACATGTCAATTTTTTTTTGCGTGCATATTCTGTGTATTTTTTCTGTTCTTGATGCTTGAATCTATGTTTTCGCATCCATGAACATGTCAGAAAATGTCTGCATCTATGTCACATGGGTGCGGGTGCGGGGGTGCGACACTTTCAAAAACCTTGGGTGCGGCAAAGAAAAAAAATATATTATATAATTTTTAAGTTTTATCAGTTAACGACATTAACACTAATGAAATTGAGCCGTTAGCACTGATGTCCTCTGGCAAGATGCATAAGGAACCTTGCAGTTGAGCCGTTGGCACCGAGTAGGGACACGATTCCTGTATTAACCCGAGAAAAAAAAACATTTGGATCCGGGTCGGATCCGGGCCGTTGGCACCGAGTAGGGACAGGATTCCTGTATTAACCCGAGAAAAAAAAACATTTGGATCCGGGCCGGATCCGACCCGGGTGATAAGTCGGCTGCGTGCTTTCAAAAGCACGCAGCGGCGAAGGGGGGAGGCTCTCGAAACCTCGTTCCCCCTCTCGTCTCTCAGTCTCTGCATTCTCTCTCCCCCGACCGACTCTCTTTCTCTGCGTTGCTGAGCACGGCCACCGACGCCCCCCTCCTTTCGGCGAGATCCCTTCTGACGAGCACCTTCTGGCAGCCTCCCTAGGTACGCTCCTTCCCCCTCTGCTCTCGTCTCTCTCTCCTTCTCGTCGCTTCCTCGACCGCCATCGTCGGCAAGCACAGCCACCGGCGACAACATTGTCGGATCCCACCCTCGCCGGCGACAGTCGCTCCTCTCCCTATTGCGATCTCTCAGCTCATCGAAAGGCCCTGACGTCGGCAGCCTGCTCGAGCCTCCACTCTGCGACCTCGTCGGCGACACTCGCATGCCGACGATCCTTCATCAGGTGACCCCCTCCTGGTACGCGCCGCTTCTCTTCCCCTTTTCTTTTTTCCTTCCGTCGACCGACAGGGGCAAAAGCCCCTGCCTCTCGGTCTTTTACGACAGGGAATGGCCGTTCGGCAAGGGCTTTTGCCCCTGCCACTTTTTTGACAGGTCGGCAGGGGTAAAACCCCTGCCGCCTGTGAGAAGGGTTCTGGCAGGGGGTTTTGGGGCCCCTGGCTACTCTTTTATGTTCACAGGGAGGGTCGAGACCCCTCCTTGTCTCTTCTTGGTCATAGGGAGTGTCGAGCCCTCCCTGTCCCTTCTTTTTTTCACAGGGAGGGTCGAGCCCTCCCTGTCTCCTTTTTGTCGTGCAGGGGAGGGTTCGACCCTCTCTGCCTCTGTTTGTTGCGAGGAAGGGTTCGAGCCCTCCCTGCCTACGTGCTATGCAGGGGAGGGTTCAACCCCCCTCTGCTTTCGTAATATGCAAGAGGAGGGGTTGAGCCCCCTCCTCGGTCCCTTGATGTTAGGGGAGGGGTCGAGCCCCTTCCTGCTTGTCTTTTATACAGGGGGGGGGGTCGAGCCCCTCCCTGCTTGTTTAGTGCGTAGGGAAGGGGTCAATCCCCTCTCTGTTTCGCTCGGAAGGGGCCGAGACCCCCCTTCCTCCCTCTATTGTTCAGGGGAGGGCCGAGCCCTCCCTGTGCTCTGTTTCTGCTTGGCAAACAGGGGCTCATCCCTTATCTTTGTTTCTTTTTGCAGGACGGAACATGGTCGTCGCCGCTGTCCTTTTGCAGAGATGACAGAGGACCGAGTCCCCTAGCCCTCTTTGCATATTCGGCAGGCAGGGGCGAAGCCGCTGTTAAAATACATGTAATCAATATATTTTTATATATATATAATTATATATATATAAATATATTTATCCACCTACCCGATAAGGGGTATTTCTGTAAAGTCGCCCAATAGGGGTATTGTAGTCTTTTTTCCTTTTCTTCTTTTTTCTTTTATTTTTTCTTTTTCTCTTATTTTTTTTTGTTTTATTTTTGTCTTTTTTGTGCATTAAATGCACACCCATTGGGGGTCCCAACAAAGAGTCGTTGGGCCCCCAACGGTCACAATTGTGACCGTTGGGAGCCCAACGACACCTTGTTGGGACTCCCAATGGTGCCTCTCTCTCTCTCTTTTCTCTAACTCTCTCTCACTCCTCTCTCCCCTATAAATAAGTGGGGTCTCCCTCTTTATAATGTGTGGCTTCTTCAAGCCTCTTTGTTCCTTTATAAGATTTTATGCTTTCAAGCCATTATTGGCTTTTGTGTGTGTCCTCTTTTGGACTTGTTCTTTGCTTTCTATGTGTGAATGTCCATTTTAGGACATGTATTTCTTTTCCGCATATTTCATTACATGGTATCAGAGCCTTAGTTATGCTCTAGATTCATATAGCTAGTTGACTAGTTATACCTCTTTTTTTTGTCCTCCATTCTTGAGTCTATGATGGAAGGAGAACAAAAGATTGATCTCTCCTTCAAGCTTAGTGGTACCAACTACATGATGTGGGCCGCCGCCATGGAGAACAACTTCTAAGGGAACCTCAACTTCAACTTACAAAAATGGATGGTGATCAAGAAAAAGCTCTAGAAGGAAATGCTCGCATGAAGGCTATTAAAGATCACCAATCTAAAGTCGAAGATTGGGAAAGTAAACATGCAAAAATTCTTGCATGGTTCATGAACGTGGAGCTCAAAATTTGCGCCATCATTGCTAAATTTCGCCTAGCAAATGAAGCATGGTTCTTTATGAAAGGTATGTATACTCAAAAAGACCTTGCTCGTCAATTCTTTCTCCAAGAAAAAATCCGTACCATTAAGCAAGGTGAAATGAGTATAAGAGATTACTATAGCACTCTTGGACCTTTATGGGATGAGCTATCCCTTCTAGAACCAAAATGGGTGTCTAGTGAAGATGTGGAAATGAGAAGAGAACAAATGAAAAAAAAACACTTTTTCCAATTTTTACATGGGCTTAGGCCTGAATATGAACAAGTTAGATCCTCCCTTCTTCATAGATCTAAACCTCTTCCATTGAAAGATGCCATAGCCGAAATATGCCAAGAAGAAACACGTCTCGGCATGGTTAAAGGAGGAGATGAAGTTCTAGTCGTGTCTAAACCCGACAATCATATGAAAGCCTATAAGCCTCCACACTTTGGGAGACAAAATAACTATAATGGCAATTATAGAAAATCCATTTGTCATCATTGCCAAGAACCGGGTCATATAAGACCTAATTGTCCTAAGATAAATGAACCTCCAAAAGGTAAGGTTGCAATTATTGAATAAACCTCACAAAAGAAGGAGGAGCCAATAAAAGGGAAGGAGTCCTTTTCCCTTGCTCAACTATCCGAAGCACTTCAAATTCTACTCAAATCGCCATCAACTTCGGGAGCCGCCATTGCCTCTTCTTCTCCTCCAGGTATGTCTTCTTGGATTCTTGATTCTGGAGCATCCTTTCATATGATCCCTATTGAAAATTGACTATCCAATTTATGTAACAACTCCAAAAATTCTTTTGTTTCCACCGCCGATGGTACCTCTTTACAAGTTAAAAGTTTTGGAACTTTAGACTTTTCGAAAGATTTCTTTGTGCCAAACATAAGGGTGGTACCTCAACTTAATTTAAATCTTTTGTCTGTCTCTCAAATATGTGATCATGGATGTGAAATCTCCTTCTCAACCAAGGATTGCTTTATACATGATCTCCAGTTCGGGAAGCGGATTGGCCAAGGCCATAGGAGAGGAGATCTCTACTACATGAACAATTTGAAACTTCCCGCTAACTCATTTTGTAATCATGTACAAGATAAAAATATTGAAACTTGGCATCAAAGACTTGGACATCCAAGCTTCTAAAAAATGTACTCCTTTCCCTTTGGAAAGAAATTTTGTAATGAGAAACATTTTGTTTGCAAGAATTGTATTTTTGGAAAAATGAAATCCACTCCTTTTCCAAATAGAACATTTGTGTCCAAAAGACCTTTTGAATTAGTCCATTCGGATGTTTGGGGTCCTCCGGTCATACCAAAAGGAGGATACTCCTATTATGTTACTTTCATTGATGACTACACTCGATATGTGTGGATCTATTTTCTCAATCTAAAATCCGAAGTCTTCAATTTCTTTAAAAAATTTCATATGATTGTCAAAAATCAATTTTCAAGTAATATCTCCATTCTTCGATCCGATTCCGGTGGAGAATATCTATCAAATGAATTTCAAGAATACTTGGAAACAAATGACATTTGTCATCAAAGGTCATGTCCTAGGACTCCTCAACAAAACGGTCTAGCCGAAAGAAAGCATAGACACATTTTGGAAACCACTAGGACTCTTCTCATTTTCAAAGAAATTCCAAAGTGCTATTGGGCCGAAGCCGCCTTAACTTCCACTTATTTGATAAATAGAATGATATCCTCATCCCTACAAAATATATCTCCATGTGAAAAACTATTTGAAAGAACACCCGATTTTAATAGATTAAGAATTTTTGGGTGTAAATGTTTTGTCCTTACACATAAAAGAGATAAGTTATCTCCAAAAGCTATTGAATGTGTGTTTTTAGGATACAAAGAAAATAAAAAAGGTTTTAGATGCGTCGACCTCAAAAGCAACAAACTATATGTATCCAAAGATGTTACTTTTTTAGAAAATGAAAATGGCTTTGAGAAAAATAAAGATATTGATGAAAGCGAATAGGCTTTCTTATTTGATCTTCTCTCTCTCAAGAAGATGTGACTCCTCACGAAGAGGAAGTTTCTAATGATTTAGAGGATATTCCTCTTAGTAATGTTGAAAATGAAAGTAATAATTTTGAAAATGGGTCAATTCAAACCTATGCTAGGCGTGGTCAACAAGTTCCCATAAGTGCTTTAGAAAAATATTCTCAAGACTCCAACATAGAAGAAACCTCTTTAAGGAGGTCCAGCCGAATCTCCAATCCTCCTAATAGTTTTGTTTCCTGAGTCCCTAACACCTAAGTATAGGGCATGCCTAATTGCATTACACTCTTATCATGGACCATTACACTATAATGAAGCCAGAAACATTTCTCAGTGGGTTGAATCAATAAAACTAGAACTTAGTGCCCTTGAAAAGGCTAAAACTTGGGAAATAACCTCATTACCCACTGGGAAGAAATCTATTGGATGTAGATGGGTCTTCAAAATTAAAACTAAAAGTGATGAGTCATTAGAACGTTATAAAGCTAGGTTGATAGCCAAAGGATATGCTCAAGAATACAGTATAGACTATGAAAAAACCTTTGCTCCCGTAGCTAGAATGACTAGTGTTAGGACTCTTTTTGCAGTTGCATCTGTTAAAAAATGGCCTATTTATCAATTAGATGTAAAGAACACATTTCTTAATGGTGAATTAAGTGAAGAGGTTTATATGGATCCTCCACCAGGAGTATCTATTGGTGAAAATAAAATTCTTAAACTTAAAAAGGCACTGTATGGTTTAAAGCAAGCTCCAAAGGCTTGGCATGACAGGTTTAGCAATATAATGACTAACTTAAATTTTCGTTCATGTTATACTGACACTGCGTTGTTTGTAAAAAGTGCAGGGTCCTCGGTAGTTATTCTAGTACTATATGTTGATGATATGATCATCACTGTTAGTGATGAGCAAGGAATCCATGATATTAAGAAAATTTTAAAAGAAAATTTTGACATGTCTGACCTTGGTTTCTTATGATATTTTTTAGGTATTGAGGTAGCATATTCTCCCAGAGGGTATATTCTTTCTCAGATGAAACTTGTCGCCGACATTTGTTCCAAGTCTGGAATTTCGGATGATGAGAAGACAGAAACCCCTAAGGTTATCAATACAAAGTTAAGGCTGAAAGATGGAACATTTCTCGAGAATCCTACTCTCTACCGTCAACTTGTTGGGTCTTTGACATACTTATCCATCACTTGGTCAGACATAGCTCATGCAGTTCACTCCGTCAGTCACTTTCAACATGCACTTACAACTGTACACATGAGTGCAGTCTTAAGAATAGTTAGATATATTAAAGACACCATAACTAAGGGAGTTTTTCTTTCTTCTTCATCATCTCTTGATTTAATTGCTTATACTGATGCTGATTGGGGAGAAAATTCCAATGATAGATTCTCAACTATTGGTTTTTGTGTTTTCTTAGGTGACTATGATTTCTTGGAGATGTAAGAAGCAACACAAAGTGTCATTGTCCTCAACAGAAGCGGAGTATCGTGCAATGACCACTACAACCATGGAGATTGTGTGACCTAGAAGTCTCCTCAGTGATATGGGCATACTCATCTCAACTCCTTCAATGATGTGTTGCGATAACCAGAGCGCTATTTATATTGCAAGCAATCACACCTTCCATGAGCGTACTAAACACATAGAGATGGACTTTCACTATGATTGAGATGAATACCTAAAAGGAACCATAGCACTGCCCTACGTCACATTCGAGTACCAGTTTGCAGACTTCTTCACTAAAGCCCTTGCTGCTCCTCGTTTCATGTTTCTTCTCAACAAGCTTTCAGTTGTATCCCCGTAAAGCTTGAGAGAGGGTGTTAAAATACATGTAATCAATATATATATATATAATTATATATATATATATATAAATATATTTATCCACCTACTCGATAAGGGGTATTTCTGTAAACTCGCCCAATAGGGGCATTGTAGTCTTTTTCCCTTTTCTTTTTTCTTTTTCTCTTATTTTCTTTTTGTCTTTTTTGTGCATTAAATGCACACCCATTGGGGGTCCCAACAAAGAGTCATTGGGCCCCCAACGATCACAAGTCAAGACCCTCCAACTCTCGCTGCGGTGCTTGCTGCTACAGAAAAGCTTGCTGAGATCGATAGGCGTAACATGACATTTCAGGGTAGACAATTTGGGAATGACCATAACAACAACAATAGAAGGGGCAATCAAACGTATGATCGAGGAAATAATGTTGGCAACAGGAACCAGAACAAGAACTACTGAAGGCAAAACTATGGTCATCATGATTTTTATCACAGCCATGGTGATCATTGTTAAATTGTAATTTATAAGACAATGTATTTTCTATATATATTTTATATATAAAAAAGAAGATACATATACATATATATATATATTTCACATATATGTACATGTATCCATCTACTTGTATATATAAAAGAAATATTTCTTTCTTGTATTGGCTGTAGGGGTATTTTAGTCATTTATACATTTTAGCATATTCATGTTTTTGAATATGATTGTAATTCCTCCTTTTTATTTTTTGACAGGGGAGGGGGTCGAGCCCCTCCTTGCTCCTTGTTGCGACAGGGGAGGGGTTGAGCCCCCTCCCTGTGCCTCTTCTCTCTTTAGGCAGGGGCATCACCCCTGCCTCCATTGTTTTTCAACAGGCAGGGGCAAGCCCCCTCGCCTTGGCCTTCTCTAGCATCAGGCGGGGGCTTCACCCCCTGCTTGTTCGCATTTCTTCAGGCAGGGGCCAAGCCCTTGCCTTCGTGCATGTTCGACAGGCACGGGCGAAGCCCCCTGCCTCTCTTTTGCTTTGTCAAGTAGGGGTGCAACCCCTGCCTCATTGTTTGCTGACAACAATGTTAGCACAAACTCGCAACCCCTGCCCCTGCTTCTTGCGCTGATAGTAGGTGCGTTGGGGCACGATGCCTCTGCTTCCTTCACGTCAGGACGACGACAGTGTCCCTGACCTTCTATTTTTGGTGTTAGCGTGCTAAGACTGTCGCTTTTGCAGCTCGTACGACGGATCCCGCTCGCGCTCCGCGACCCGAGCCGTCAATCGTTTACACTCGCAGATGCCAGCAAGCTTGCAACTCTCCAAGGTAGGGGAAGATTGCACGAAAGACTTAGACAATTGAATTAAGTTTAATTAACTAAAAAGGACCATTATATATATATATATATTTATACGAGAACGCATTTAACTCAAGGACGCGGATTCACGATCCTTGTCCTTTACTTTCTGTCAGTCTTTACTTTGCCGTCGCGCATTGCGCAAAGGTTTTGTGTTGCACTCTTGCTTAGAGTCTTTACTTTGCCGTCACACATTGCGTAAAGGTTTTGCGTTGCACTTCTGCTTACAGTCTTTACTTTGCCGTCACGCTTTGCGCCCAGGCTCTTGCTTTTGCATATGTGTTGTTACTGCCTTGCTATTGCAGATGACACTCAGGTTTTCGCTCATTGCATACGCTTTTGTGGCATCCTCGTGGAGGATGCAAGAGACATCTACCACTCTCCCTCTTGCGACAAGAGTTCAGTCGGGAGCTAGCGATACATCCTCCTCTAAGGAGAGGGATACCTCGCAACGATCCTGACTCTTCGTGTACGCAGTTCCTGCAAAGTAGACTTGAGATTTAGGGAGCTGCGCAAAAGCATCAAAGACTGCTCAAATCAAAGCATTTGGAAGGATGTGATTGGCTGGTTCTGTTCGTCTATTCGGCATATCTCGGGTAATCCCCAATTGGGGTTCAAGCAAACTTCTTAGCGAGGGTTCTGTTGAGAAACTCGTATCCCGTCTATCGAGGCCAGTATCGAGTCATGCGAGGCATATGGATACCCCGATAGCGGATGAGATTTTAGAAAATCGCATGCCAAATGTGGCACAAGCTGCTGGCTGCTTCAAAAGATAAAGAATGTCAAAGTATAGTTTGAGAAACATTACATCTTTGTGAAACACTTCTGATGAAGCTCTTATTGAGGAGCTATACCCTTTTCATCTTAGAGTACTTGTAGTCGTGCACTACACGCTAGTACTGCGATGATCAGATGAGACGGTCATGCGACCTCGAAAAGGGCTAAATGCACAATGCTGTAATCACATAAAATGGTGTCTATTCGCCTTCACAGGCAAGATGCTCGAGTGGTTTAAAGACTACAACATAGAATGGGTCGTTAGTTAAGCAACCCCTAACACACCCTTTCGCTTCTTGTTATCTGTCAAGGGAGAGGACAAAACGATACAAAACTCCAATTAACATGTTGTTAACAACCGACCCACGGGCAATGATCCGGCCTTCCCAGTCATTGGAGTTAAGGGGAAAGGGGCTACAATAGTTAGCTCAACACTTCTGCAGAAGTTGGATGCATCCGTGACACTGCTTACCTGCATTTGGGGAATCCTCTCTCGGCTAAAGCCGTCCCCTTAGGAGCGGACTCAACTAACTATTCGGGATACTGAAAATACATATAAACAAAAACGCCCAAACTGGTGTCAGTTGTTTCTACGTTTTGCTTATGCGTACCTACAAGTTAGTAATATCGAAACATAAAGTCTGTTCACACTGGTTGATTGTTCGCTTGCTCGATAGTTCAGTATGCTACTCATTGAGCTATTCACGCCTGTCAAGGCGTTACTCTTTTTGGTTAAACTGCTTACGCAATTCTTTGCTGAGTAATAACTAGCTTCTCATACTAATTAAATGCTTATAATAGTAGCATTATGACAATTGCTACATATTAGCATATGACTTGCTTTACCCCTTGGTCGAACTGCTTGGTGCTTGTTGTAACGTAGCACTTGTTGGCTTGCATCTCTTATGATTGATGTGATTACATAGAACTCGTAATCTACGAACTGGTGGCAACTAGGACTGATGTAGCCGCTTGTCTTATAAGCTGCTTACATATTGTGATATAACTACTACCGTATGATTGCTTTTCATGTGTAGCTTATGAATTGCTTGCGATGCAATAGCTTGTGCCTTACGATTAATTTAATTACTTGCTGATGGACTGAGCCATTTGATGGTAGTTGTATGTTTTGCGAGCGTTGTTATGAGTGCTTGTCTTATTCAGTTATTTTGTTTGGCTGTCGGATAGAGTTAGTTACTCTTCGCCTATAGAATCAGTTGGATTGCCATATCTATGTGTTCTCATGTGTCGTTTACGCATGCTTTGAGGTCCTATTTGAGGATTGCAATGTTCCTTGTGGCAATAACACAATGCGTAGTATTATATGTTTCTGTGTGATGTGATTGATATGCCACGCGATAAGAAATGTTGGAAGTATGCGATAATATGTTCATGGTTCATGGAACCTTATTGGAGGAATGTGTGATCTTGTGTTTTGTTTTACCATGTGAAGTGATACCATGCATATTGCTGATATACATGCTTGTGCCCATATTATGGTTATTGACCCCAAGAGCGGTCAATTGTTTGGAGCAGTCGATTGTGTTGATGCATGTATCACTGAGTATGGTATTTGTAGAAGACCTGATCTCTAATGGATTATCTGCGAGGGCGTGTATAATCAAGACCAGGTAACCGACTAGAGTGGTAGATTCTCTGTAAGGATGTACACTGTCCAAGATCGGGTAGCCGCAAAGACTGTGAACTCCTGTGAGGAAGTGTATGGTCCAAGACCAGGTATACCATCTAGGGCGAAATTCCTTGTGAGGTTATACATTTTCCAAACCAGGTGATCCGACGTTGATCTTGTTGATTATTATAGTAGCTATCGACCTTGAGAGCGGTCATTTGTGTTGATGCGTGTATCGCAATAGTTTTCATTGCATATGGCATTTGTTGGGGACCAAGTTCCCAAAGGATTCTCTGTGAGGGTATGTATGATCAAGACCAGGTGACCCGACTAGAGTGGTAGATTCTCTGTGAGGATGTACACTGTCCACGAACGGGTAGTCGCAAAGACGGTGAACTCCTGTGAGAAAGTGCATGATCTAAGACCAGATATACCATCTAGGGCAGTGTTTCGTTGTGAGGTTGTACTTTTCCCTAATCAGGTAACTGGATAGAGTAGTAGAATCTCTGTGAGGATGTACACTGTCCACGAACGAGTTGCAAAGACGGTGAACTCTTGTTAGGAAGTGTATGATCTAAGACCAGGTATACCATCTAGGGCGGTAATTTCCTTATGAGGTCGTACTTTTTTCCAGACCTAGTGATCTGACGTAGAACTTGTGTTTTTGATTACCATAAAAGGGTATGATGAGCTGTGATGATCTTCCGAGATTGTTTGGGATAACCACTTATGAATCTATAGCTTTGGCTTTCTGCTTTAGCATGATTACATGCTGAACCCCGATGTGAGAATCAGATCTTTAGCGATTTTAGATCATGATCATGTTTTGGACCTTCTATGGAAGGGTGAGTTTTTCTGAGAAAGTATGACGCCTTATGTGAGTCATAACAAGTGATAGTTGGCCGCGTAAGGCCTTGAGAGATTGGAATAAATTAAGGTTGTTCAGGACAAAGAGTTTGTTAGAAATAGTGAGAGCAACAAGCGATGTCCTGATAATGATTAAATGCAGAGACCCTGTTTTAGGAACAAAAACAAACTTGTTGCGTGGTAGTTCATAGCTTATGATCAAATGAATCGTCTTGCTACGTTTTGACAGTTGCGGTGCTTACTGTTAGATTTTCAATATTGAAGTCGTTCCACGCGTGAGAGCTGAGAAACAGAGAGAGAGAGAGAAAGGGAGAGAGAAGCTGCAGAGAAAAACCGATACCCTCTTATCTTAGGGTCGACTGCTTTTATATTAACATGCTATTATAAAGATTAGGGTACTAAAGTACCCTCATTACAATAAAGTAAATTACACAATGCCATTAATGAGAAGTTAATGATCACGGGTCTGGATCTCCAGATCCGTGACCCATAACAAGGGGAAAACACTTCTTTTCACCCTCCCTCAAGTTGTGCATGATCTTGAACCATGAACAACTTGCCTTTTAACATCCAAAATCTGTCTTTTGTCAATCCTTTTGTAAATATATCCGCCACTTGATCTGTAGTTCGTACAAATTCAGGCTTAATCTCTTTCTCTTCTACCTTTTGTCTCACAAAATGCTGATCTATTTCAATATGTTTGGCACGACTGTGATGGATTGGATTAAAGGACATACTAATGGCACTCTGGTTGTCACACAAAAGAAGTGATCAAGAGATCGATTCTCCTACTTCTGTCAGTAAGTGTCTAATCCAAGTAGCCTCAGCAGTGGCGGCTGCCATTGACCTGTATTCAGCATCTGTACTAGATCTGACAACAACCTTTTGTTTCTTACTACTCTAAGAGACCAAATTCATCCCAACAAA
This sequence comes from Nuphar pumila, assembly GCF_984573655.1. Taxonomy (NCBI): domain Eukaryota; kingdom Viridiplantae; phylum Streptophyta; class Magnoliopsida; order Nymphaeales; family Nymphaeaceae; genus Nuphar; species Nuphar pumila. The sequence goes on from NC_143249.1 coordinate 56,230,678, forward strand.
CACACAATAGCCGGATACTGATCTGCGTTCATCTGGGTCTCATGCCCAGTCCGCATCAGAATAAACAGTGATCTCGTGCATTTTGCCCATTTGTCTTTCTCTTATATATGAGGCCATCCCCAACCGTTCCCTTCAGGTATCGAAGTATCCGTTTAACTGCTTCCATATGCCCTTCACATGGTGCATGCATAAACTGAGAAACTTGATTCACCTAGTAGACTATATCAGGACAAGTAGAAGTGAGGTATTGTAACATACCCACTATGCTACGATACTGTGTGAGATTATCAAATGGATCTCCATCTTGAGAGCTAAGCTTTTGATGAAGAACGCTAGGAGTGCCCAAGGGCTTGCAGTCTTTCATACCTACTTTATTGAGAACATCAATGGTATACTTATGTTGAGTGAGAGTCATCTCTTCAGAAGTACTGTCGACTTTAACTCCAAAAAGTATCGTAGTTTGCCAAGGTCCTTCATTTTGAACCTCTGATTCAAGAGATGTTTGACTTCTTCAATGTGCTCATTGGAATTACCAGTGATGATGATATCATCTACATATATCAACAACAGAGTAATTGTGTCTTGGTTCTTAAATATAAATAAGGAGTGGTCAAGAAGAGATTTCTTAAAACCATATTTTTGTATTTCAAGAGAAAAACTGTCGAACCAAGATCGAGATGCCTACTTCAATCCATATATCGCCCTTTTTAGTTTGCAGACATATTTTGTAGGATTGCCTTCTGCGTAACTGTAACAACCCGTTAAAAAAAAAAAAAAATGGTTAGGATTCGGGTCGGATCCGGACTCGGACCCGACCCGGACCCAATGGAGGCACCGCCTCCCTCGTGCCTTTAAAAAGATAAGGCAGGGGGGGGTTTCAAATACGAAACCCTCCCCCTCGCTGTCTCTTCTCCCTCACCGCCTCCCGACTCTCCCTCGCTCGTCTGCTGCCGCCATTTGCGACCTCTCTCCGCCGCCGGCGCCGACCACCAGGTACGTTCTCCCTCCTCTTCTTCTCCTTTTTTTTTTCCGTCTCTCTCTCCCATTCCTCCCCCCCCTCGGTTCTTCGTTGCACAGGGAGGGGAGGGCTGAGCCTCCTCCCTGCTTTCGTACGGCAGGCGAGGGGCGGAGCCCCCTCCCTACTTCCGTACGGCAGGGGAGGGGCTGGGCCCCTCTTCCCTGCTCTCTGCTACGGCAGGGGAGGGGTCGAGCCCCTCCTCCCTGCCCCTTTTTGTTGCGCCAGCAGGGGCCATCGGCCCCTGCCTTTCATTTGCCAGCAGGGGCCCATGGCCCCTGCCCTTCTTTTGCACCAGCAGGGGGCCATCGGCCCCTGCCTTTCATTTGCCAGCAGGGGCCTATGGCCCCTGCCTTTCTTTCGTCAGCAGGGGCATAGGCCCCTGCCTTTTGTTTGCCAGCAGGGGCCTATGGCCCCTGCCTTTCTTTGGTCAGCAGGGGCATAGGCCCCTGCCTTTCATTTGCCAGCAGGGGCCTATGGCCCCTGCCTTTCTTTCGTCAGCAGGGGCATAGGCCCCTGCCTTTTGTTTGCCAGCAGGGGCCTATGGCCCCTGCCTTTCTTTGGTCAGCAGGGGCATAGGCCCCTGCCTTTTGTTTGCCAGCAGGGGCCTATGGCCCCTGCCTTTCTTTGGTCAGCAGGGGCTTAGGCCCCTGCCTTTCGTTTGCCAGCAGGGGCCATCGGCCTTTGCCTTTCTGTGTGCCAGCAGGGGCCATTGGCCCCTGCCTTTCTGTTTGCTAACAGGGGCCATCGGCCCCTGCCTTTTTGTTTGCCAGTAGGGGCCGATCCCCTGCCCCTTTTGTGCGCAAGCCTATACCCTTGGTCGACAGACCCGGGGAATCTTTGGAAGCTACATCGTAATGGGGACAGATTATTACAATTGTTGATCTCCAGCGAGGAATTCCTAGTGAACGTGAGTCATCTGCTCACATTGACTACATCCCTCTTTGGGCGGCAAGGCTCATTTGGCCCTGCCCCATCCTTTTTGGTTTTGAGTCATTTGGGACCGTTGGCCCCAATTCTATGTATTGGAGAAGTTGAGTCTTTGCCTTGCTTTTGCTTTGTCGGGGCTTGCATGTTAATATCGCATATTCGCAGCTACGACGGATCTCATTCGCGCTCCGCGACCCGAGCCGTCAATTGTGTACGTCCGCAGACGTCGGCAAGCTCGTAACCCTCCAAGGTAAGGGAAGATTGTACGAAAGACTTGGATAATTGAATTAAGTTCAATTAAACTAAAAACGATCAATAAAATGAATATATATATATATATACAAATATATATATATATATATATATATATATATATTTATACGAGTATGCACTTAACTCAAGGACGCGGTTTCACGATCCTTGCCCTTTACCTTATGTCAGTCTATACTTACCATCGTGTATCACGTCGAGATCTCGTGTTGCATTCTTGCTTATGGTTTGTATGTGCCGTCACGCATCGTGGCGAGGTTCAGTGTCGCACTTCTGCTTACCGCCTTTACCTTGTCGCCGCGCTTTGCGCCTAGGCTCTTGTTTTTGTATGTATTATTACTGCTTTGCTATTGCAGATGCCGCACAGGTTTTTGCTCTTTGCATATGCCTTAAAGGCATCCTCAGGCATTCACCTCTCTCTCTTGCGACGAGAGTTGAGATGGGAGCTAGCGTTACATCCTCGTCTAAGGAGGGGGATACCTTGCAAGGATCCTGACTCCTTAAGTATGCAGTCCTGCAGACGAGTTGGAGGTTCTGTTGAGAAACATGTATCCCGTCTATCGAGGCCGGTGTCGAGTCATGCGAGGCATGTAGATACCCCGATAGCGGATGAGGTTCTAGAAAATCGCAGGCATAATGTTGGCACAAGGTACTGCTGTTTCAAAGGATATAGTAAAGTTGATAAACTTTACATCCTTGTGAAACACTCCTGTTGAGGCTTCTTTTGAGGAGCTATACCCCCTTCATCCTAGAGTACTTGTAGTCGTGCACGACACGTCTAGTACTGCGATGATCGGATGAGACGGTCGTGCGACCACGAACAGTGCGAAATGCACAATGCTGAAATCACATAAATGGCCTCACATTCGCCTTCACAGGCAAGATGCTTGAGTGGTTTAAAGACTACAGCATAGAGTGGGTCGTTAGTTAAGCAACCCCTAACGTACCTGTTCGTTTCAAGTGGTCTGTCAAGGGAGAGGACAGGACGGTACAAACTCCAATGGACAGGTTGTTAACAACCACCCTACGGGCAATGATCCGGCCTCCCCAGTCATTGGAGTTAGGGGAAAGGGGCTACAATAGTTAGCTCAAAACTTCTGCAGAAGTTGGATGCATCCGTGGCACTGCCTCCTTCGGGGAATCCTCTCTCGGCTAAAGCCGTCCCTCTGGAGCGGACTCAACTAGCTTTTCGGGTTATTCAAATACATAGAATAACAGACGCCCGAACTAGTCTCAGTTGTTTCTACGTTTTGCCTGCGCGTACCCGCGGGCCAGTAATATCGAAACATAAAGTCTGTTCACACTGGTTGTTGAGTAGTGAGACTCACTTGCACTCGCTTGCACTACTGACTCACTTGGACTCACTTGCACTCGCTTGCACTACTGACTCACTTGGACTCACTTGCACTCGCTTGCACTACTGACTCACTTGGACTCGCTTGCACTCGCTTGCACTATTGACTCGCTTGCACTACATACGCGTTTGCACTATTTATCTGCTTGCATTGCTTACCTGTTTAACTGCTTATCTACTTTAAACTGCGTAACCTACTGAATGAAATGTACATAATTCAGTTTCCTTGTAGTCTATCTTGTGCACCTACTAGTTTCTTTAGCGAAACTAACCCAGTCTATGGGTACAGGTGATGAATAGGCACTTCACGGGCGATGGCGCGATGGCAAGATGGTTTCAAGACTCTCTTCTTCCTGCTCTTAGCTCGCGTCCTGATGTTTTTGGGTCTTGTAATGGATTTTCCTTGGGACATCCGAATTTTGTACTTTTGGAACCTTCTTTTAATGTAAGTGCCTTTTTCAAGTAGCATGGGTTGTATGTTTTGGTTCTTCAGCTAACGTGCCCAAAGTGGTCAACTTGCCTTTCTAAAATTAACAAAAGGATGGGCTTCCGCTTATTTCTTAAACCAACTCTGAAATAAAGAGATTCTTTTAGTCTCTTGCCTGTTTTATGAAAGGTTTGAAAGTTGAAATTTTGGGGCGTTACAGTAACCAGTGGGTTGTTCCATGTATACTTCTCTCAAGTCTCCATGAAGAAAAGCATTCTTCACATCAAGTTGGCTAATAGTCCATTGATGTTCAACAGCTAAAGAAAGTATGACTCTGATTGTCCCCATCTTCACCACTGGACTAAAGGTTTCATCATAATCCTGTCCTTGCTCCTGTGTAAAACCTTTGGCTACAAGTCTCGCCTTGTATCGCTCTATAGTCTCATCTGGTTTATACTTTATTTTGTACACCATTTCGAACCAACAACGTTTCTGTCAGGTGGTCTTGATACAACATCCCACATACCACATTCATGTAGAGCTTCTATCTCCTCATTCATTGCTTCAATCCATCTTCTGGAATTTGATGCTTGAGAGAACGTTGTGGGTTCATCTTCTTTATTCAAGGCTCTTAGAAAGAGTTGAAAATCTAATGAGAAATTTTCATAACTGACCCACCTTTCAATTGGATGACGAGAACGTGTGGATCTTCTAGTATCGACGATGTTGGATGTAGAGGATGCGTCCATGTCTGAATTAACTATGGTGGGCGACTCTCTTTCTCGTCGAGTGTAGACAAGGCCTTTATACCTTTCTGGATTCAAAGTTGGGTCTGTATTTTCATGGGCAATCATTTCATCAGTAGACACAACTTTCTTATCCTTTTGAGTGCAATTTGAGCAAACATCACTAGCTCCTGAGAGAAGTTCATAATTCAACCAAGGATAATAAGCCTCAACTTTAGGTTTTGATTCTGAAGAACTAGTACATCGACAATCAAAATTCAATTCATCGAAGATGACATTTCTTGATATTTTGATGCGCTTGCTCACCAGATCATAGCACCTGTACCCTTTATAGTCATTAGCATAACCCACAAACCTGCACTTCAGGGTCTTGTCCTGAAACTTATGTCTCATTGAACTGTCAACATGAACATAGCATAAACAACCAAACACATGCAAATCATAGTAGTTGGGATGTATACCAAAAAGAGACAAGTAAGGAGACTTGTTTTCCAAAATAGTCATAGGCAATCGATTTATCACATGAACTGCAGAATGAAAAGCCTCTGTCCATAAAGTGATCGGAAGACTACTGTCATGCATCATGCTCATCGCACTCTCAACAATATGGCGATGCTTCCTTTCAACAATCCCATTCTGCTGAGGTGTGTGTGGGCAAGACACCTTTTTCCTTATCCCGTTACTTTGAAGAAAGTTAGTAAAGTCAATGGAAGAAAATTCACCTCCTCCGTCACATTGGAAACTTAGGATGTTTTCAAAAAATTGGTTTTTGACAAAGGAATGGAAATTTCAGAACAACTTGAAAGTCTCAGATTTGTGTTTCATGAAAAATATCCAAGAATAACGAGAATAACTGTCAACAAATAAAAGGTAATATCTAATTCCAGATATGGAAGCAACTGGAGCAGGCCCCCCAAACATCAGAACAAATAGTCTCAAAAGGTCTTGAAGCTCTTTTCTTGATAGAATGAAATGGTAAGACATGACTCTTACATAAGAGACAACTAGAACATTTGTTGTCATTGACATTTATTCCTAAACTTGACTTGGGAATGAGGTTATTTGAAACAAGCTTTTCAATGAAACTACTACTGCAATGACCTAGACGACCATGCCAAAGATTTGACTTATTGATTTCAGAGACACTGAAAACACAGGTAGAATTTTTTGAAGGCAACGATGATTGGAGCTTCAAGTTTGGGTCTGCAGAGCGAATATGTGCTGAAGGATCTTCTTGAAAGGCATACATATTGCCTTGCCGTTTTCCTCTAGCGAACGTCTCCTTCGTGCAGAGATCCTTGATAAGAACAGAAGAGAGAGTAAATTCAACTGAGGCTTTGATATCATCAACAAGTTTAGAAACTGAAACGATGTTTTTCTTGATATTAGGAGCATAAAGAACTTTTGAAAGGTTGATGGAAGATTCAGGCAAGGGTATAATGGAGTTCCCAATATGAGAGACAGAGTGGTGTGATCCATCTCGAGTAACTATACTACTTCTACCAATGTAAGAAACAAGTTTTATGAGCTTACCGACATCACCAGTAACGTGAGTCGTTGCGCCAGAGTCCACGTACCAAGTACCTTGCTCATTTTGTTTCAGATTCAATTATGCTAAAGCTGACAACAATTACTCCTTTACTTCTCCGTTGGTCCTTGTACTGTCTGTGCCTCTTTTTGCTTCAGTTTGTGTTGATTTTCCTTTATTTAGGGGATTGAACCAACAATTAACTTTGATATGCCCCTTTTTATTACACAGAAAGCAGGTAGGAATTGGCCTCTGTCTTTGTGGATTGGTATATGTGTTGGGTGTAGGCAATAATCCACGACCTCCTTGACCACTTCTCCCTTGTCCTCCTTTTCCCTTGATATCATAGCTTCCTCGTCCTCGTACATAAGTAACCCCTGTAGCAAGAACTTCTTGTGCCCCAGTATGCATAGATGATTCTTCAGAAAATCCCTTTAGGTTCATCTCATATTGTAACAATTTTGCACGCAGATCTTCAAAGTTGGGCAGCTCAGGTAAACATAATAGGGAAGTAACAATCATATGATAGACGTGTCCCAATCCACTGAGGGTTTGCTCTACCAAATCTTTATCAGTTACTGTACTTCCAACAACTGCTAGTTGATCTGTGATAACCTTCATTTTGTTCAAGTATTCCATGATGGTCATGGAATCCCTTCTTAACATTTGAAATTCTCTTTTAAGAAACATAATACTGGCTTAAGAAACCTGTGAGTATGTCTGAACAAGTCTGTTCCAAAGTTGCATGGCAGTGCAGTCATCTGGAATGGCTACAAGTACCTCTTGTGACAGTGTAGATGTGATATAAGCAACTAGCGCTTGGTCTCTTTTCATCCAAGCTACAAATTCAGGATTTCTAACATATACTGTAGTAAATTCTCCTTTACTGTCCCTTTTTTCTCGTGATATGAACTCAGGAGGAACTGGAATAGATCCATCCAAATGTCCAGAAAGATCCTGACTCCTAATGAAAGGTATGATTTGCCTCTTCCAAGTCAAGAAGTTACCATTGTTTAATTTTTCAGACACGAGTTGACTGAGGAAACTTGAAGAAAGGACCGACTGACTAGGAAGTGAATCCATGTTTCACAGTATTAAGAGTGTGTTCAACACAATCTGTCTACAATTTCTGTAACCTTTTTTTTTTGCAGAAACTAATTCAGATCAATGGCTATCATATTTCAGATTTGAAACATAAATTCAATATCTATCAGATTTCTGATTTGTATAAGAAATTGAATATTGGATATGAAAATCACAAAGAAAAAAAAATATGTGAATATGAATTCACACTCGGTATTGACGCAATGCTTTCAAGCTAAAGGAGATAAAATGGTAGAAATGAGGGTAACATCAGATCGGCTTGGTCAGATCTGATCAAGGGTGTAGCTGGATCAAAATAGGGCCCCGATTGCGTGATTAGATCACGCTGTGATCAAAACGATAAACAAGATATATTGACGACAGAATGAAGAATGAAAAAATGTATATTCAACAAAGGGTTTGGGATCGAAAATCTGGGCTGAGTTACTCAGTCCTCTCTGAGTTAACTCAGATTAGGTGGAGAAGAGAGTTTGATCAGATCTAATTAACGTCAGATCTGATCGAGTTTAAGGGACAGAAGAAAAAAAAATACACAGATATGATTATCGTCAGATCTGAATAATGTCAAATTTGATCGTGAGGGAAAAAGGAGGAATTGGGTAAACAGGGAAAAAGGATTCAGACAAGATTGGGGAAACAAAATTTTTTTTCTTGACTTAGAAGAGAAAATCGAGAAGAGACAGATCTTTCAGTCGTACCTTTGAGATCGATTCCAGTTTCAGCTGAAGCGTGGCTCTGATACCATGTTAGATTTTCAATATTGAAGTCGTTCCACGCGTGAGAGCTGAGAAACAGAGAGAGAGAGAAGCTGCAAAATAAAAACCGATACCCTCTTATCTTAGGGTCGGCTGTTGTGTAAACTCATTTATATTAACATGCTATTACAAAGATTAGGGTACTAAAGTACCCTCATTACAATAAAGTAAATTACACAATGCGATTAATGAGAAGTTAATGATCACGGGTCTGGATCTCCAGATCCGTGACCCGTAACAAGGGGAAAACACTTCTTTTCACTTGTTTTGAACCGCTTACCTGCTTGCACCGCTTACTTGTTTTGAACCGCTTACCCGTTTGCACTGCTTACCCTGTTGCACTGCTTACCTGTTTAACTGCATATATGCTTTAAACTAGTTAGCATACTGAATTAAATGTACTTAATTCAGTTTTCTGTAGTCTCTCTTGTACACCTACTAGTTTTTCGTGAAACTAACCCATTCCATAGGTACAAGTGATGATTAGGTACACCACGAGCGATGTCACGATGACAAGATGACTTCAAGACTTCTTCTTCCTGCTCTTAGCTCGCGTCCTGGAAGTTTTGGGTTTTGTAACGGATTTTCCTTGGGATATCCGAATTTTGTGAGTTTTGGTTCTTTTATCTAACGTGCCCAAAGTTGTCAGCTTGCCTTTCTGAAATTAACAAAAGAATAGTCTTCCGTTGATTTCATAAACAAACTATGAAGGAAAGAGATTTTTTTAGTCGCTTGCCAGTTTTTTGAAAGGTTCGTAAGTTTGAAATTTTGAGGCGTTACAGATACACAGTTAGTGGCTGACTGTGTACAATGTACAACAGACAACCACTGATTGTGTACACAATTTTAAAAAGATAGACGTTGGGTTGATTCCCAACGTCTCTAATAAGAGCCGTTGGGAATAGCCCAATGTCTCTTAAGTATGCTTATAAATAAGGGCTATGTGAGCCCATTAAATGTATGTATTACAGTAAGGAGTTGTCTCCTTAAGCTTATAAACACTGTGCATTTATTGCACTTCTTTGGTGCAAAGCTTATAAACACTGTGCATTTATTGGACTTCTTTTGTGGTGTAAAGCTTATAAACATTGCACATTTATTTTGTGTATTGAGTATTTGAAGTATCAAGTTATTTGAAAACTTGATTGTTTACAAGGATTCTTCACATGGTATCAAAGCAAGGTTGGAGAAAAAAAAGATCGCGTGGTTTCTCACTTTTTCGGCTGCCTTGAAAAGCGTGCCATTGATTTTTTTGATGATTGAAGTGGAGTCGCTTGTTCATTCAATATTTTAGAAGACTCTTCTATCAAGAAAGGTCTAAAAATCCTTTGTGGTACATATTCTTTTTCATCATCTCTCCTCTCTAATGGGTGAAAAAGACTTATTTTTCTCTCGGCTTCAAACACAATGAGTCCAACTATCACGTCTGGGCCAGAAACATGGAGGCTCATATTAAAGAAAAAGGGCTTTGAGTTATGTTCAAGGCTCGATTCTCTAACCGGAGCCAAAGATAACCTTGATGGAGAAAGGAGAAATAAAAATCCTTGAAGGCGAAGAAAGAGCCAAGGCTCTTGAAGACTACACCAAAAAGCATAAAGAATGAGAGATAAGGAATTTTAAAATCCTCTCATGGATTCTCTCATCCGTTGAAATAAGAATTAACGTCAATATTATCAAGTTTAAGAAGGCTTCTCAAGTGTGGGAGTACCTTGAGAAAATGTACACCTCTAGGGACTTGTCTCATAAATATTACCTCCAAAAGAGAGCTCTAACTCTTCATCAAGGAGAGATGACTATAAGGGAGTATTTTGCCGAACTCTCTTCTATTTGGGATGAGCTTGCTATGCTCGAACCCAAGTGGAGTGGAGAAGCCATATAGCTTCGTCATAAACAATTGGAAGAAGATAGATTTTTTAATTTTTTGAAAGGGCCTAGGCTTGAATTCGAACAACTCCGATCTTCTCTTTTATCTGCTTTCACTTTCCCCTCTCTTCAAGATGTAATTACTAAACTAAGTGGGGAAGAGACTCGTATGGGTATAAGCAAGAACAACCCAAGTGTTCTAGCTACACCTTCCTATAATGAAGAAAATGAAGGAGTTAATGCCGTTTTAAGACCGGGGAGCAACTTAAGGATCTACAAGCCTCCTCACTTCAAGAATCAAAACTCAAGTGGTCAAGGAGGGAAGAAGGATTATAGCAAGCTTTTATGCCATTTTTGTAAGGAATCGGGGCATATCAAGCCTATTTGCTCAAAGTGGAAAAAGTTATTTGCCATGGCTACTATATCCCAACCTCAAAGGGAAGAGTGCTCGTCATCTTCAAATGGAGCTCTTTCATTGCAACAAATCGTGGATGCACTTCAACCTCTTCTAAAAGGGGTTATTTCCGGAGCCGCCATGTCAACCTCTTCTCCTCGTGGTAAGACCTCTTGGCTTTTAGATTCATGTGCTTCTTTTCACATGACCCCAAGTTTTAGTTCTTTTTCCGAATACTCAAAAAATCCCTCTCCATCTTTTGTTTCAACAACGGATGGAACATCTCTTGAAGTAAAAAGAATAGAAAATTTTGAAAAACAAGGGTTCTTTATTCCAAAAATTAAATTTATACCCAAATTAAACTTAAATTTGCTTTCTGTTTCTCAACTCTCGGATCATGGGTGTGATATAAAGTTCTCATCTAACAAATGTTGGATACAGGATCGCCGGTCCGAGAGTTTGATTGGGGAAGACTCTAGGAAGGGCGATCTATACTATGTCGATTCCCTTCAAATTTCAAAGAACCCTTTTTGTAATGTTGTCCAACAAAAGTATATTAATGTGTGGCACAAGAGACTTGGACATCCAAATATTGCAAAGATTTCTCATTTACCTTTTGTTAAAAGTCTATGTAAAAGTGATTTCACTTGTAATGACTGTATTCTTGAGAAAATGAAAAAATTGCCTTTTTGTCAAAGATCTATGTTTACAACAAGACCTTTTGAAATTATCCATTCGGATCTATGGGGACCGGAACCCGTCCTATCAAAAGGAATCTTTGCATATTATGTCATTTTGGTTGACGACCACACGATATATTGTTGGATTTATTTTCTTAAATACAAATATGAAGTTTTCTCGATTTTTAAAACCTATCATATGATGATAAAAATCAATTTAATGGGAATCTAAAAATTGTTAGAACTGACTCTGGTGGAGAATACCTTTCAAGTGAATTCAAAAATTATCTTGAAAGTCATGGTATTCTTCACCAAAGATCTTGTCCCAAAACCCCTCAACAAAATGGATTAGCCGAAAGGAAGCATAGACATATAATAGAGACAACTCAAACATTACTTGTTTCTCAAAACATCTCAAAAGGTTTTTGGGTTGAAGCAACTTTAGCATCTGTCTATCTGATAAATCGGCTACCTTCTAAAAACTTGAACAATATCTCGCCTTTTGAAAAATTGTATACCAAAGAACCCGACTATAGTCAGTTGAGAATTTTTGGTTGCAAATGTTTCGTTCTTACTGACAAGAACGACAAGCTTTCACCAAAAGCCATTGCCTTCACTTTTCTTGGATATTCTGAAATCCAAAAAGGGTTTCGTTGTTATGATATTAAGAATGAGAAGCTATATGTTTCCAGAAATGTGAGTTTTCTGAAAAATGTTAATGGTTTTGAAAGAAGTGAACCCTTTGAAGAAAACATGGATTACTCCTTTTTATTTGAAATGTTAGCACATGATGATAGTGATGACGATTTCATTCATAATAACATCAATGATAAAAAAGATGACTCTTCCCATCCACCTATCTCCCAACATAGAAATGAAGGAGCATTGAGAGATCCTATAACATATACCCATAGAGATAGAAACAGTTCTAAGAGTGCAATTGAAAAACTCAGTGAACCTAGTGGGTCCAATTCAACGAATGATGAAAACCTACGAAGAACTGAGAGAAGTAGAAAGATGCCTTCTAGGTTTATTTTATATGATTCGTTTACTCCTAAACATAGAGTCTGCCTTAGCGCCATTCATTCCTATATAGAACCCAAAAACTTCGAAGAAGCCAAAAAGAATGATGAATGGCTGAAAGCAATGGAATGTGGGTTTTCAACTCTCAATTGGGCAAACACTTGGGAGTTCCAAGATCTTCCCAAGGGTAAGAAAGCCATAGGGTGTAGATGGGTATTTAAGGTAAAAACTAAGAGCGATGGATCTCTTGAGAGATATAAGGCTCGATTAGTTGCAAAGGGATATAGTCAAGAATACGGGATTGACTATGAAGCAACTTTTGCCCCTGTGGCCCGAATGGTCACTGTCCGATGTCTCTTTACCATTGCCTCAATCAACAAATGGAACATCTATCAAATGGATGTTAAAAACACATTCCTAAATGATGATCTGAATGGAGAGGTATATATGGATGCTCCACCAGGAATAGCGACTTCCAAAGGGAAAGTGATTCATCTTCGAAAATCATTTTATGGTTTAAAACAAGCTCCCAAGGCTTGGTATGATAGATTTAACTCCGTAATTTTAGAAAATGGTTTTTCTTCCTGTTTCACTAACACTGCCTTATTTGTTAGAAAAACCAATGCAGGGATTGTCATTCTGCTCTTATATATGAATGATATGCTTATAACCGGAAGTGATTCTAAAGGGGTTAAAATCATAAAATCAATTTTGAAAGATAGGTTTGAAATGTCTGATTTGGGATTTCTAACTTGTTTTTTGGGTATTGAAGTAGCATACTCTCATAGAGGGTATTTTTTATCTCAAACTAAGTTTGCCTCTGAGATTATTGACCGGTCAGGTATTACAGATGATAAGTATGTGAAACTCCTGCTATAGTAAGAGCCAAAATGAAGATTGATGATGGTATTCCTCTCTCCGATCCCACCCCCTACAGACAACTTGTGCGATCTTTGATGTATCTGAGTATTACTAGACCGGATATCTCTCATGCAGTTCATACTACAAGTCAGTTGTAACATGCACCAACATCAGTTTACATGAGTGCCATCTTGCGGATTGTTGTTGAGAATAGGTGGTTTTAAGTAAAGTTATTTTATAGTAAGATGCCATTTGTATTTTTGTTTTTATAATTGGGGCTTTATTGTAATTATGCTTCTTAAGCCTCTCTCTATTTAACATAGAGAGAGGCCCTAATATCGATATGAAGTTCTGATTTTTTGTGCAGCCGTCTCTCTCTCTCTCTCTTTCTCTCTCTCTCCCTCTATCTCTTCTCTCTCTAGGTCTCAGGTTATCTACTACATGGTATCAGAGCCACAGCCGATCGTGGGAGCGTGATCGACTGTGACGTGGGATTTTTTTTTTATCGAGCGTGATCAAAGCTCGACGTGATCGAGTGTGATCAAGGCTCGGTCGATAGTGAAGGCCATCTTGATCGTGATTACATCTTGATCGTGATCAAACTCCTATCCCATGAGTAAAAAGAAATCAATACCTAATCAGGTCAGCGATGAAAATTATTTTTTTTTGATCTGATGACAGATCTGGTCATGCTACTAGTCGTGGATGCTTGCTGTGGGTTCACAGCTCTTTGTTTTTATTGTTTCGTGAATACCTACTGCCTCGGTGGTATCTCCTGCCGTAAGTCTCGTGACTACCTGTTGGGAGTTTGATTGCTGTTGGTATAGTTTACACTGAACATGTCGTGTGCGATATTGATATCGTTGCTGTTGGGAGTGTGATTGCTGTCGGTAATTCTATATATGGTTGGGGCCCTGTTTTGTTTATCTGGATATCGTTGCTGTGGGAGTTTGATTGCTGTTGGTACAATCTACTCCGGATATCGTTGCTGTGGGGAGGTTGATTGTTGTTGGTATAATCTGGATATCGTTGCTGTGTACATGCTGTGATTTCAGGTCGTGACTTTCTGCTATTTTTTTTGGCAGCATCCAACACGTAGTGGGCTGCTCGTGAGAAAAAAAAAAGTTGCATGACTCATTGTCGAACTGTATATGTCTGGGGAGCTGCCCCTGTTATGAAATTTTTTTTTTGCTGCATATGCAGAAGTCATGTTAGTTTGTGGGCTGCTGCTCACAACTGTCGTGGAATTTTTTTTTTCGTAAGTGAACAACTGCTGCTTGGAATATCAGTTGGTGTGTGAGTGTAACACACGGGTTTTCCTGTTTTAGCTTGGAGACTGCAGTTTTTTTTTAAACCAGAAGTATGGCAGAAACTTTGAAATGTGATTCAAAATTGGAGCATATTGGAGAATATAAGGCATTTGCCAATCCATTTTCGTATGGCTCGTCTGTAAGGCTAAATGAAACTAACTATGCCAGGTGGTCCAGAACATTTATGATGTCGGTATCTGGACATCGTCGAAAACATATCTTGTTGGAAGATGAACCCACTGAAAAGGTGGGAAAATATGTTACCTGGGATGAAGATAATGACATAGTTATGTCATGGATTATGAATAGTGTCGAACCCCATATTGCAGATGGTTTAATTTATTATAATACAGCCAAGCAGATGTGGGATAATCTTCGAGATACATACTCACAAGAGACTAATGTGAGTCGTATCCTACAAGTTGAGCAGGAAATATACAATTTACAGCAGGGAGATCAAACCTTGGCCCAGTACTATGCCTCAGTACAAGCTGCTTTTGAAGGACTTAATGCTCACAGACCTCTCTGTTGTTCAAAACAAAAAGATCATCAAGAACAAACTATGGTTGCTAGGTTTCTTACAGGTTTATCTTCAGAATTTTCTGTTGCAAAAGTCCAAATGTTGACTGGTTCGGATGTACCTACTCTTGCTGAGGCATATAACCGTCTAAGCAGACTTGCGATATCTCTTCCACATTCTCAGCCTGTGACTCAGTCATCTGCATTAGTTGTCTCATCTGGTTATGGGCGTGGAAATCTTCAGAACATCAGAGGACGAGGTGTGGGAGGCAGAGGAAAGCTTCAATGTACATTCTGTGGAAAATCTGGACATTTAGAAGATCGTTGCTGGGATAAGCATGGCCGACCAACCTCCTCTTCATCAAAGTCATATGCTCCTAAAGCTAATACTACTACTCTCGAGGTAACAAAGGCACAAGAAAATATCTCTGCAAGTGACAGTAGTATAACTCTCAGTCATGCTGAATATGATGAGCTGATAGCTCTTCGTCCTTTGAGTTCTACCTCTCCTGTTGCTGGTGTTGCCTATTCAACCGGGAATCTTCTTCATCCGACTGACCGTAAGTGGATTATTGATTCTGGTGCATCCAGACATTTATGTGGCAATTCCCTTGCTTTTTCAGATCTAAAGGATATTAAGCCTCAGCTTGGAGTCTCATTAGCCGATGGGAGTACCTCCCCGGTTGTTGGTCAGGGAAATATTTCTATATCCTCCTCATTACAGTTGAAAAATGCTCTTCATGCTCCAAAATTTCCTCAAAGTTTACTTTCTGTTAGTTGCCTTGTAAAAGAACAACACTGTAGAGTAATATTTGATCCAATGGGTTGTCATTTTCAGGATTTGCTGACGGGGAAGAAGATTGGTGGAGGCTATGAAGAAAATGGAATCTACTACTTACATCATCCAATGGGTACTGTTCATGCTGCAGTGGAACATTCAGTTAGTCCTGTTCAGTGGCATCGTCGTCTTGGCCATCCTTCATTGTCAAAGCTTCGTTCGGTCTTTCCTCAGATTCCCTCCACCACATCGTTTCAGTGTGAAGCATGTCAGCTGGGCAAGCATCATCGAAGTTCGTTCCCTTCGAGTCAGAGTCAGTCTAGTAATAAAGTCGTTGAACTTCTTCATGCAACTGTATGGGGTCCTAGTAAGATTCCTACTAGGACTCAGTGTCGATACTATTTAGTTATTGTTGATGATTTCTCTAAGTTATCATGGGTGTTTTTAATAAAGGAACGATCTGATGTTCCAAATATTATCAAATCATTAATTCTTGAAATAAAAACTCAGTTTGAATCTACTGTCAAGATTGTTCGCACTGACAATGCTCTCGAGTTTAAATCAAAAGGTCTATTACAATTTTACCAAGATAATGGCATCCAACCCCAAACTTCCTGTGCTTATTCATCTCAACAAAATGGGGTGGCTGAGCGAAAACATCGTCACCTACTTGATGTTGCCAGGACCATTATGATTCAATCAAATGTTCCTGCAACATACTGGGGAGATGCAATTACAACTGCTTGCTATCTGATCAACCGCATGCCCTCCTCTTCTGTGGGTGATCAAATTCCAATTCATATCCTAAAACCCAATACCCCTCTCTTCTCCCTCTCGCCCAAAGTGTTTGGATGTGTTTGTTTTGTACACAAACTTGGCCCTGATCGTGATAAATTAGCTGCTCAAGCTACAAAATGCATATTTATAGGTTATCCCAAAAATCAAAAGGGATATCGATGTTATGATCCTACTTCTCGCCGAGAGTATGTTAGTGCGGATGTATCTTTCTTGGAATCCACTCCATATTATTCTAATACCGGTTCCCCGCTGCAGGTTGATCCAACTGAGTCTTGTCCATTACCTATACCTCCTTTTCCCTTGGAATCCGTGCCCTCATTCCAGAACCACACTTCATCCTCTTCCAGATTTCATAATCCTCCATTAGTATATGTGCGTAGAGATCTACCTCCGCAAGTGCCTCCATCTTCTTATTCCCCTGAGGTAAGTTCTACTGACAATAATGATCTTCATGATGATGATAACAGGCCGATTGCTCTACGCAAGGGGACAAGACAATGTACCTTATATCCCATATATCATTTTGTCTCCGAAGACAGAATTGGCAATCAGATGAAATCTTTTATTTCAACTTTATCTGCTGAAATTATTCCTCTGAACTATCAGCAGGCAGAGTTTGATACTCGCTGGAAGCTGGCTATGCAAGAAGAAATGGATGCCTTAATATCTCAGCATACTTGGGATCTAGTTGATTCCCCAGCAGATGCTGACATTGTTGGATGTAAATGGGTATATACGATAAAGTACAAATCTGATGGTTCAATTGAACGGTACAAGGCCAGATTAGTAGCCAAAGGGTATACTCAGACATATGGTATTGATTTCTTTGAAACTTTTTCTCCTGTTGCACGGATGGGTACCATTCGTCTTGTTCTCTCAGTAGCTGTTCAGCATGGGTGGAGCCTCTACCAATTAAATGTGAAAAATGCATTTCTATATGGGGACTTATCTGAGACTATTTACATGCAACAACCTCCAGGATTCGAGGTTGAGGGGGAGTGTCAGAAGGTGTGTAGATTGAAAAAGGCAATTTATGGCTTCAAACAAAGTCCTCGTGCATGGTTTCAGAAGCTGTTTGAAGTGATGTCATGTTTTGGCTTTAATAGGTCAGCAGCAGATCATACACTATTCATAAAGAAAACTAGCTCTGGCATAGTTGTTATAGTGGTATATGTGGATGACATCATTCTTACAGGTGATGATGTGAAAGCTATTGAAGCCACAAAGGATCATCTTCAAAAACACTTTGTTACAAAAGACCTTGGTTCACTCCGGTATTTTCTGGGTATAGAAGTTGCCAGGAGCCGTGAAGGGATGGTTTTGTCTCAACGGAAGTATGTTCTTGACTTATTAAAGGAAACAGGAATGTTGGGAGCTAAACCAGCAAATATACCTATGGACCATAAAGTTCAGTTGTTTGAAGAAGGGTCAAAACTGGTTGATAGCAAGAGCTATCGCTCCCTAGTTGGGAAACTATTGTATGTAACTGTGACCAGGCCGGATATTGCTTTAGCAGTAAGTAAAGTCAGTCAGTTTTTGGACAAACCAACTGAGGTACACTAGAATGCAACTATTATGATTCTCAGATATCTAAAATCTTCTCCTGGAAAGGGGTTATTGTTCAAGAAAGGTGGAACTCTGGATATAGTGGCCTATTCTAATGCTGACTATGCAGGGTCTGTAGTAGATAGAAAATCTACCACAGGATTTTGTGTGTTCCTGGGAGACAACTTGATCTCTTGGAGAAGTAAGAAGCAAAATGTGGTTTTTAGGTCGAGTGCAGAATCAGAATATCGGGCTATGGCCCAAACAGCTGCTGAATTGATGTGGGTTCGTACTGTTCTTCTTGATCTTCAAGTGAAGGTTTCCTCTCCCATGACCATGATGTGCGATAACAAAGCTGCAACATATATAACAAACAATCCTGTATTTCATGAGAGAACAAAGCACATTGAGGTTGATTGCCACTATGTAAGGGATATGGTTCAAGCGGGTCATATCACTACCAAATATCTAAAGTCGGAAGACCAAGTTGCAGATACGTTCACAAAACCTCTTGCTAGACCAAATTTTTCAAAATGTTGTGACAAACTCAGCATGATTGATATCTATGCTCCAGCTTGAGGGGGAGTGTTGAGAATAGGTGGTTTTAAGTAAAGTTATTTTATAGTAAGATGCCATTTGTATTTTTGTTTTTATAATTGGGGCTTTATTGTAATTATGCTTCTTAAGCCTCTCTCTATTTAACATAAAGAAAGGCCCTAATATCGATATGAAGTTCTGAGTTTTTGTGCAGCCGTCTCTCTCTCTCTCTCTCCCTCTATCTCTTCTCTCTCTAGGTCTCGGGTTATCTTCTACAATTGTGAGATACATAAAAGACACTAAACAAGGGAGTATTCTTATCCTCTTCTTTTGAATTAAAATTAATTGCTTATTCCTGACTCTGACTGGGGAGGTGACCCAAATAACCGTCACTCCACCACTGGTTTTTGTGTGTTTTTAGGAGACTCGCTGATTGCATGGAGATGTAAGAAGCAACAAAAAGTGTTTCTATCCTCAACTGAAGTTGAATATCGTGCCATGACGACTACTACCATGGAAATTGTATGGATTCATCAGCTATTAGAAGACATGGGGATCTCAATAGGAGGGCCCACCAAGCTATGCTGTGATAACAAGATTGCAATATACATTTCCAAAAATCATACTTTTTATGACCAGACTAAACACATTGAGATGGACTGTCACTATGTTCGGGAAGCATATCTGAAAGGAGTTATAGATCTTCCATATGTAGCTTCAGAATATCAGTTGGCAGATTTCTTCACCAAAGCTTTATGTGCTCCGCGGTTCAATTTCCTCCTTGGCAAACTTTCGGTCATCTTGCCCTAAGTTTGAGGGAGGGTGTTAAATTGTAATTTATAAGACAATGTATTTTCTATAAATAAAAGAAGATACATATACATATATATATTTCATATATATGTACATGTATCCATCTACTTGTATATATAAAATATATATTTCTTTCTTGTATTGGCTGTAGGGGTATTTTAATCATTTCTACATTTTACGCATATTCATGTTTTTGAATATGATTGTAATTCCTCCTTTTTATTTTTTCTTGTTTTTGTAATTTTTTCCATTTCTTATTTTTGTTTTTTTTTTTATATAATGTTTTTGTACCTGACTGTGTACAATGTACAACAGTCATCCACTGATTGTGTACATAGTTTTAAAAAGATAGACGTTGGGCTGATTCCCAACGTCTCTAGTAAGAGCCGTTGGGAATAGCCCAACGTCTCTTAAGTATGCTTATAAATAAGGGCTATGTGAGCCCATTGAATGTATGTATTACAGTAATGAGTTGTCTCCTTAAGCTTATAAACACTGTGCATTTATTGCACTTTCTTTGGTGTAAAGTTTATAAACACTGTGCATTTATTGCACTTCTTTTGTGGTGTAAAGCTTATAAACACTGTACATTTATTTTGTGTATTGAGTATTTGAAGTATCAAGTTATTTGAAAACTTGATTGTTTGCAAGGATTCTTCACAATCATTAGGTAAATGAGTGTCCAAACAAGAATCACAGGCAAGGGAACGAAGATAACCACACACACTGAGCTATGAATACCGTTTAGTGCGAAGAAGTCCGTCAACCTGCAGAAGCGCTAACTATTAGAGTAATGCAAATGATGAATGCAGTGAATGCGATTCATTGAAGGATACTCTTCGATCACCACCCGACTTACTGTTTTGCTAAAGAAAGACAGGTTGTGGCTATGGTCTGGTGCGTGCCAAGTATCTTTTGAGAAGCTGAAGCGCGCCTTGACAGGAGAACCTATGCTACGGTTGCCAGATTGCCAGAAACCATTCAAAGTCTAGACTGACGCGTCTCACTTCGCGATTGGTGGGGTGTTGCTTCAGGAAGGACATCTCGTCACTGTTGAAAGTCGCAAGCTGAATGATGCCGAGTGATGATACACCGTGCACGACCGTAAAATGTTAGCGATCATGTATTGTCTTTGTACATGGAGGCACTACTTTCTGGTGTCTCAATTCGTTATGCAAACTCACAATGTTGCGAAGAGTTTCTTCCTAACTCAAAAGAAGCCGAGTCCAAGACAACTTTGTCTTTCTTTGTCTTTCTTTCTTCCTTTGTCTTTCCTTCTTTTCCTCGTCTTCCTTCTCCTTCCTTTGTCTTTTCATCTCTTTCTCGTCCTCCTTCTCCTTCCTTTGCCTTTCCTTCTCTGCCTCATCCTGAATTCTCTTCCTTTGCCTTTCATTTTCCTTCTTCTTCAATTGTCTTTGCTTCTCTTCCTCCTCCTCCTTTTTCAACTGACTTTGCTTCTCTTCCTCCTTTTTCTTCTTCAATTGCCTTCGTTTCTCTTCCTCTTTCTCCTTATTCTTCATTTGCTTTTCTCCTCCTTTTGCCTTCACTTCTCTTCCTCCTCCTTATTCTTCCTTTGCTTTTTCCTCTCCTCCTCCTTCTTTTGCCTTCACTTCTCTTCCTCCTTCTCTTTATTCTTCCTTTGCTTTTCCCTCTCCTCCTCCTCCTCCTTTTGCCTTCGCTTCTCTTCCTCCTCCTTATTCTTCCTTTGCTTTTCCCTATCCTCCTACTCCTCCTCTTTTGTCTTGATTTCTTTTGCTTTTTTTCATTATCCTCCTCCTTCCTTTCCTTTTGCTTCTCTTTGTCATCCTTTTTCTTTTAAATCTATTTTTCTTCCTCATCATTCTTCGTTGGATTATCATCTTCAATATCTGACGGATAAGGTTCCGCTCTATACTTTACCAGCTATTGCTCCATTTCTTTATCATTCTTAATCGTCATTATTCTGTAGTACGCTTCTAATTGCTCATACAAAACATATTGTTCGACGATTTTGTCAAGAGATTTCTCCTCTAACGCCGAAGTGTTTCTTCTCTTACGAATGTAAGCCATTGGTAACTTGCATAACACAAAAACTCACCGAGACGACAAAGGGTGCTCCGGCGAAAGAAGAAGTGTTAGATTTTTTGTGGAACGCTTAGGGGAAAATATTGTGAGGAGCTCCTTTTATAGCAGAGGAGTATAATGCTTATGGGACCCGCCAAAGATTTTATAATAAAATAACATATACCTTTAAGCGGTTCACGTTTTAGGCGGTTTACACAATGTCGTCTTTGTTGGTCACAAAGATTTGCCTTTGTTACGAAAATATTGTCATAGTATATCGCAAATCGATGATCAAATATCATACAAATCGATATGGAAATTCCTGTTGATAGCTTATAAATCGATATACAAAATCATGATAGAAATCAATATTAAGAATCCAAACAATATCCTAAATCGATATCAAGAATCAACATAGAAATCAATATTAAGATTCAGAATAATATCTTAAATCGATTTGAAAATTCGTATTGATATCTTAAAAATCGATATTTAGAATCAAAACAATATCTTAAAAAGATATTAAGAATCAAAACAACATCTTAAATCGATATGAAAATTCTTATTCATATCTTAAAAAACGATATTTAGAATCAAAACAATATCTTAAATCGATATTAAGAATCAAAACAATATCTTAAATCAATATTAAGAATCAACATAGAAATCGATATTAAGATTCAGAACAATATCTTAAATCGATTTGGAAATTCGTATTAATATCTTAAAAATCGATATTTAGAATCAAGACAATATCTTAAATCGATATTAAGAATTTAGAGTTTAGGATTATGATTTAGGTTTAGGTTTAGGTTTTGGTTTTGGTTTAGGTTTGGGTTTTGGTTTAGGTTTAGGGTTTAGGGTTAAAGGGTTTAGGGTTTAGGGTTTAGGTTTTAGGGTTAGATTTAGGGTTTAGGGTTTAGGGTTTAGGTTTTAGGTTTTAGGGTTAGGTTTAGGGTTTAAGGTTTAGGGTTTAGTAATATATTAAGGGTTTAGGGTTAGGGTTTAAGGATAGGGACTGGGATAGGGATAGGGATAGG
Source organism: Nuphar pumila (assembly GCF_984573655.1). Classification (NCBI taxonomy): domain Eukaryota; kingdom Viridiplantae; phylum Streptophyta; class Magnoliopsida; order Nymphaeales; family Nymphaeaceae; genus Nuphar; species Nuphar pumila. The sequence continues at coordinate 56,253,011 of NC_143249.1, forward strand.
GATAGGGATAGGGATAGGGATAGGGATAGGGATAGGGATAAGGTTAGGGTTTAGGGTTTAGGTTTAGGTTTAGGTTTAGGGTTAGGGTTAGGGTTTAGGGTTTAGGGTTTAGGTTTATGGTTTAGGGTTTAGGTTTAAAGGGTTTAGGGTTTAGGTTTAGGGTTTAGGGTTAGGGTTAGGGTTTACGGTTTTAGGTTTTTGGTTTAGGGTTTAGGGTTTAGGGTTTAGGGTTTAGGGTTTAGGGTTTAGGGCAGAGTTACCAGTCAAGGAAGCGGGAGCGGGAAGCGATACGGGAAGCGGGAGCGGGAAGCGGGAAGCGGGAAGCGAGGCACTTTAAAAAATTTAGGAAGCGGGGAAGCGTGGGACCACTTATAAGAAAATTACGAACCGTCTCGGAAGCGACCTAGGAAGCGAACTAGGGAGCGAACCGGAAGCCAAAAAAATGAAAAAAATGGGGCTTAGAAAATGGTTTTGATTAACCTTTCTGCTATTGATGCTTATAAAATTCTAGAGGGATGAATGAAGAAGATGAGTTTTGGTAAACGTGGTTTAAAAAAAGACTTGGTCCCAAGTTTGAACTATAGACAGCTTAACCAAGGCCCATCAACTTGTAACACTATTAAGTATGAATTACATAAATAGGTATTATCTTTGACACTCTCAACCATTTAAATTATGAAATCAAATTCTTGTTGACAGGCCTTTACATTTAAAACCAAATAAGTTACCCCGTGGCATGTGTTTCAAAATTTAAATAGCTCCTGTTTCCACAAACTTCTGAGACAATGAGATTACATTTATCTCAATGTCACATGGATATGGCCATATATAGGGGATATAAACATTTTATGCATTTGGTCAAAATTAATATTCACAATGCTGTACAATATTATTGTCTGGCTGCCACACCGAGTTTCACTTGGCCAAAATTGGAGTCAAGATTAACTATATAATTTCCACTACAAAATGTAAAACTACATTAAATATTCTTCTTATTAGTTACATGAAATAAAAAGGACAAGAGAGAGAGGGGGGAATCTTCTGAGAATGTCAGCAATAAAAATTAACTAAAATGGCATGATTTTCTTGTCCAATATCAGGAGCAATATAAATCATGTATGTGTGTCTTGTTACCTATTCCAACAAAAAAATGACCATTAAAAGGTCATGAGCAAAAAATATGAAGCACGACATGGACCTAGGAAGTATAATAAAAAAACTTTGTTAATGGAATATTTAATTCTGTGGTGAAAATAGGAATAGGAGAAGAGAACTACCTGTCTTAGCAGGGTCATAAGATCTCCACCAACACAATACTCTAATACCAGCCATAAATGTGCTGAAGTTTCATTACTGCTGGCAGGCTAGCAGGGCCATTAGCAAGGTGGGAACTCAATCCCACCTGACCGATTAACTGTTGGCATACCAGCATGGCCATTAGCAAGGTGGGAATGAGCTTCCCAAAAAGCCAGCCTGGGGTCAGCATGAATGAAGGGGAACACATCGACAAGTCTGATAGAAAACCCATGCCAACCCCTTTTCACCGAGGACCCAGCAGAGAGAGAGTGACAGCGTGAGAGAGAGGAGAAAGAAGAAATAGAGTGAGAGAAGAGAAGTGAGCGTACCTGAATGGATTCATCGCCAGAAGTAGGGAGGAGGTCGTTGGAACTCGAAACTCGCCGAAAACTAGAGAGAGAGAGAGAGAGAGAGAGAGAGAGAGAGAGAGAGAGAGAGAGAGAGACTCGGATGCGTGAAAAAATAAAACCCTAAGCCCATAGGGTTTTGTTTTTTCACGGGTTTTGTAAAATGCCGATTTTACCCTTAGTTAAAGGGCATATTCACGTGTTGATTTTTAAAGCACGTGTAAAAAAAAATATTTAAGGGCAAACTGGTCATAACCTTGAAAGCGTCCCCTTTTAAAGGGGTACGCGTCCCCCATTAAAGGGACACGCGTACCCCTTTAAAGGGGTACGCGCTTCCCATTTGAAATGTGCGCTTCCCCACGCGTTTCGGAAGCACGACGTTTTGTGCTTCTGAAGCGCGTATCGGGGAAGCGCGCTTCCCCTTTTATAGGGGCGCTTCCGATAACTCTTGTTTAGGGTTTAGGATTTAGGTTTACGGTTTACAGTTTAGGGTTTAGTAATATATTATGGGTTTAGGGTTTAGTAAGATATTAAGGGTTTAGTAAGATATTAAGGGTTTAGGGTATAGGGTTAGGTATAGTAATATATTATGGGATATATTTACCGATTTGTAAAATGTTAAGTACTTTCTGGTGTCGATTTGTTAGATATTGTAGTATGTAATTGAAAATTGTGCGTGAGGAATTTACATTGTAGCGACATGAGGTGGCCATTTGCGTGTTCAAATTGTTGCTCATTTAGCGATTTCTATGAAAATCGCTTCAAAGCTTCGTACCTGTAATTAAATAGCTGTCACGTGAATCACTATCATCAACAAGTATAAATCGCTATTTTATCACGTATAAATCGTTTCTGCGTTAAACGTACAAATCGCTGCTTCAAACGTACTAATCGATGTAGAAATCACACCCTTCATAAGTATATATCGTTGTAACGTTTGGGTTTCAACAGTAATCGTCGTTCCACATCCTGCCCGTTGTAAAAAATCGATATGCCTTGTGAGACCTGGATTCCGGTTGACGATTTATGCGATTTATGCAATGACGTATATGTCGGCTACATCGATTTGCCTTTGTATAGAAAATATTGGAATAGTATAACGCAAATCGCGGTTGTAGTAACATACTATCGATTTGCGAGATATTGTTTTGTTTGTTAATATCGATTTGTATGCTATTATGCTGAATTTTCGTATCGATGTGTAATATATTATACGATATGTATATCGATTTGTAATATATTATGTGTTTGCTAGTGTCGATTTGTAAGATATTTGTATTATGATATTGAAACGTGTGCGTGCGGTATTTACATTGTTGTGCGATTGCGGTGGCGATTTGCGTATTCAAATCACTGTTTATTTAGGGATTAAAATTGAAATCGCTTTACAGCGTCGTAGCTGTCATTAAATCGCTGTCATGCGAATCGCTATCGTCAACACACATATACGATAAGTCGTTTCTTTTCTTGGCACGATAAATAACAACTCAATGCATAGTATAGTGCGATGCAATTGGCGATCATGACAGATAACATGAAGAATGATGTGCATGTAGATTTAATTTTGCATGGTCGGCAGGAAGAAATCCTTTTGCCTAATAAGTGCGCGTAGTTTTCATTCTTCTCCTTCTTCCTTTTCTTTTTTCCTTCTCTTAGTCATCCTTCTTATTTTTCATCCTTAGTTCTTCCCAGAGTTACCAGTCAAGGAAGCGGGAGCGGGAAGCGATACGGGAAGCGGGAGCGGGAAGCAAGGCACTTTCAAAAATTTAGGAAGCGGGGAAGCGTGAGATCACTTAGAAGAAAATTCCGAACCGTCTCGGAAACGACCTAGGAAGCGAACCGGAAGCGACCTAGGAAGCGAACCGGAAGCGAGGGGAAGCGAAAAAAATGAAAAAATGGGGAAGCGAGGGGGAAGCGAGGGGGAAACGTGGGGGAAGCGTGGGGGAAGCGCGCTTCCCATTTATGGGAAGCACGTTAACCATAAAAGGGGGACGCGCTTCCCATAAAAGGGAAGCGCGCTTCCCAAAAAAGGGGGACCCTTCCCCTCATATATATCTTCGGAAACGTCGCGCTTCCGAAGCGCGCTTCGGGGAAGCGCACTTCCCCTATTGCCTAGGCGCTTTCGGTAACTCTGGTTCTTCCTCATCTTTCTTCGTTTGATTTTCATCTTCAATATCTGATGGATCAGGCTCCGCATAATAAATATCCAACAATTTGTTCTTGTCTTTTTCATTCTCAATGTTTATTATATTTTGGTACTTACATAACCCTCATATATATCGGATTGGCAGATGATTTCTCCAAGAGTCATCCCCTCCAACGATGAAGGCTTTCTTGTCTTACGAATTGTAGTGATTGCTAACTTGCACAACACATAAATTTAACTGCATCATTATTGTTAAATTGTATCTCATATGTACATATATTTTTATATGTATATAACGAGAGATACATATATACATATATATATATATATATATATATATATATATATATATATATATATATATATATATATATATATATATATATATATATATCCTTCATGTAACCCCCAGGGGTATTTTTGTCTTTTGTTCTATTTTAGGCATATTTACAATTGTAAATATGTTTGTAATTTATATCTTTTTCTTTTCCTTTTTTTCTTTTTCTTTTTCTTTTTCATTTGTTGACTTAGTCAACCTTGGAGGGGGGTCCAACACTAGTCGTTGGACCCCTCCAACGACTAGTGGGAGCCCCTTCAAAGCTTCCTCTCCTCTATAAAAGGGGTTGAACCCCTATTTTAAATCATCCAATGCTTGGAGCATTGTTCTCTAGCTTGTTCAATAAAATTCTTTATATTTTTGCATTTGGGTTCTCTTTTTGTACCTTTGCGTACAATGTTCTAAGTGTTCTTGTGCCTTTGTGCACCTCTCCCTTTGTGGTGGTTGTGCGTATTTAGCACTATATCTCTTTTGATATATTTTCACAATTATATGTTACAACCGCCTCCCCAAGTATATATTATTACAAATTATCACATTCGTTACACAATCACCAACATTACAAGTCGTCGCAATATTTGGCTTCATAAGTAAACATCGTAGTATGATTTAGCAAAATTAAGTACAAATCGAGGTGACTTCATAATTACACATTGCTACTGTATCAAACGTATAAATCGTTGCTGCTTTAAACATACAAATCGTTGTACAAATTGCACCCTTCATAAGTACATATCGTTGTAACGTTTTGGCTTCGTAAGTAAACATCGTAGTACGATTTAGCAAACTTAAGTACAAATCATAGTAACTTCATAAATCATAAATACACATGTCTATTGCTTCAAACGTATAAATCGTTGTTGGATCAGACATACAAATCGCTGCTTCAAACATACAAATCGTTGTAGAAATCGAACCCTTCATAAGTACATATCGTTGTAAATCATAAATCGCTACTGCATTAAATGTATAAATCGTGGTTGCTTTAAATGTATAAATCATGAATCATAAATCGCTACTGCTTGAAACATATAAATCGTTGCTGCATCGAACAAATTGCTACTGCATTAAATGTATAAATCATTGTTAAATTCAAACTTACAAATCGTTGTAGAAATTTAGACCTCATATCGTTGTAATGTTTGGCCTTCATAAGAATAAATCGTGCTAACTGTTTTTCGATGCCCAGAAGGTGGATAGGTACAAATCGATTTGTTTCAGTATGAAAATAGGTGTTATTTAACATGAATAGTACAACCAGTTGTAAGATTTAACATTCAGATTTACAGATCGATTTGTTTGCGCAGTGAAACCTTACACAAAACTCACCGAAGGGACACAAGTTTTGCTAATCCGACAGTGGAGGAGAAAAACCTAGAAGTTAGATGCAGCTGATGGTGGCAACGACGCTCCGACTACGCTCTGACGGCAATAGACGATGAAAAGGGGTGCTCCGACGGCAACAGACGACGTTAAAGGCTGCATCGTCAAAAGGTGATCCAGAACGTTTAGAGCGACATATTGCGAGGAGCTCCTGTTAAAGCAGAGGAGTTTACTCTTTAGGGCGAAAACGATGACAATTTTAACCCTTTCTGGCGGGAGGACATTTTTGTCCTTTACTCGAAACGACGTTTCATGACGCTAATGGCAGGAAAGGGTACTTAAGTCTTTGCAAACAAACCGGACTCCGATGCTAAGTGATGCAGACACACACGGGAAAACGAGCCCCACGTGCTTACATACGTGGTGCTCATTCAGACCCGAGAACACGCACCTGCGTGTTCCGGGAGGGAACATATAACCTGCTTCGCATTTTATGAGCACAGGTGATAATTGGTTCTGTACGGACTGCGATGACATGATGAGATCAAGATGAGACTCTTTCCGTGACGTTTCGCTCCTGAGGACATTTCTGTAAGTTTGCATAAAGGTTTCACAAGTAGTGCACCCAAGGTCCGTTGACTTGTTTCAAAAATACCATTTTCCGCTGAATTACTATTTAAAATTCTGATAAACGAATGATTTCAAGGCTTTCAAATTTTTCTATAAAAGTTACAAGTCTAGGATTTTTGGGGCATTACACCACTTAAGAGGCACAAATCACACCCACAAATGAAGAACACAATCACAAAGTGCACATGCACAAGTCCACTAGGGATAATCCAAAAAGCACTAAGGCTTACACAAGCACAAGAGTGCATACAATATCAAAAGAGCGACAAAACTTAAAAATAATGAATTTATTTATCAAGGAGCTTCAAAGAAGCTTAGAATACAAGGGGCTTTAAGCCCTTATTTATAGACAAGAGGAGGCCAAGTGGGCGCCTCCAAAATAGACAATGGGAGGCTCACAATGGTCGTATTTATGACCGTTGGATGTGGAGGCATATACAACAATGCCTTTACATAAAGAAATAAAAAACAAGAATAAATAAAAACCTATTTTCTAACTTCTAAAAAATGACCAATATGCCCCTGGTGGGCAACCCAAATTATATTATTCATTATAGTCACATATATCTTTATTATATATAACTATATATGAAGTTATACATATAACTTAACAAATATTTGCCTCAACAACTTCTCAAGATTTTTTTTAGGTCTATAGGAGATATCATCATCTTCAAAGAAAGTCAAGAAAATGAAAGATAATACAAATATAGAAAAATAATTTTACTATTTTAAACAATATTGTAAAAGTAGAACAGTTGAACAAATATCAACACATAGAAAGAATAAGGAACAAGAATATAGGTCATTTAAATTGTATTATGAAATGAATTTATTATGAAAATAACATAAATAGTCATTGTTCTTCCTGAATTTGTGATATTTTGGAAAATCTGATATATTTTCCTTTGAAATTGTTATTCATATGTAACACGAAATCTTATGTTGTTTTCACAATGTATTGTCTATGACTTTCATACATACATACATACATCTAATTTTGCTCATCTTTTCATATTAAATCATTGAAATCACATTTTTGCTTCCCTGACTCCTATGTCCTACCACGTTTTCTGTCCAAATTTCTGTCTACACTAAAACTGTTCTAAATCATTTGCCGAGCAGGAGCACAAGTACAAGCACAAGCACAAGCACAAGTTGCACAATGCATGAAATAAAAGGAGAATCTCTCTCTCTCTCTCTCTCTCTCTGTGACACACACACATACACAAGTCACAAAATACAAACTCATATTTACATGCATGGATGTATCTATGTGTTTACATAGTCATAGACACATCAATATTTTGAGAATGTTGTGAGTTAGTGTAATACTCGAAAAACAATTTCAAGGAAAAGTATCATGATACTTACAGAAAAAGGAAATTTAGCAAAACCACAAATAGGTAACTATATTTTCATAATGTTTGTATTTGATTTTACAATTTATAAGTGGTTACATTTAGTTAATGGAGAGTGCCTATGATAAAAGATTGTCCCTACAGGAGCAAATAGATTACAGTTGAACTAGAATGAATGAAAAAAATGCCCTCTAGGAATCGGAAAATTAGAAAAAGCTTCCTACTCTCAAATCACTCCTCAAATGAAGTGATTTAGGCTGGAAATTCATGGAAAGTATGAAAATACAGATAAGCCAAAATGTGCAAGTGCATGGCATGATATGTTCTTGGTGTAGTTACCCTGTCTGTCTACGTGTTTCTGGCTTAGAAGTACCAAAGGAGACAATGAGATGCTAGATTTGTCTGTTTCTTGCAAGAGCCACCTGAACATTCATGTTAGCTTGTTGTGCGAGATAACAATGTAGTTGCTCCAAATGCTTGCTTGATTTTTATTCTTTATCTTTCTCCTTTTTTCCCATAATCATAATCTGTTCTTTCATTGTACAGCCTACACTCTATCCTGGACTTTGTGAGCCAACTTCTCAAGGTGGATTGGGCTTTGATTTCTATGTTAATACGTCTGTACCTGAGATGTGGTTGTGGCTTCTTGAGAATGTTCCTGATAAGGAGTGGAGTATGGAGAAGGTTGACCTTTCAACTTCAATATTTGTGGCTTTAGAATATAGCACAATATTCCTAACAGTATTGTGTGCCTTTGTTTCTCTCTCTCTCTCTCTTATTTCTTAGTATGTTCTTTAACCCTTTTGTTTCTAGCTGATTGCTTAATGTCTCCCACAGAATAATTTTGCTCTGAGTGGGAACTGATGTGTAGTGAATCAAATTATCTTTATCATCCTGATATGTTAGAGACCAGCCAAGGGCTGTTAAATGCTTAGTAACATTTGCTACTCAAATAAGGCACTCATAAATCTACTTCTTTCTCTATACATTTCCTTTAAGTTATGGACTAAAAACAGGAATGAAATAAGCTAGGGAACTTCCCTATGCCACCTTTGATTATTCTTTCTTCTTTTGAGCCGCCTTTCCTCTTTTTGTCTAATCTTTTCCTGTAATTTTCAAATCCTCACAGATAAGATCTGTCATCATACAAAGTCTATCATTTTGTTGTAATAAAATAAAAAAAAAAGAATAGAAAAGAGTGCCTCTTATGGGCTTACAAGAACACAAAAGCAAACACAAAAACCACTTATGGGTCAATACAAAATCACATGCACATAGGCCACTTAGGGGCCAAGAACACACTAAAAAATATAAGATTTTATTGCAAGTAAAATGCTTGAGAAAGCATTACCAAACAAGTGGGGAACAACCCCTTATATACAAGCTAAGAGGCACAAAGAGCCATTGGGATCTCTCCAATGGCTAGAAATACAGCTATTGGGATCCCAATGGCTCTATTGAGCATGAGAAAAATGATCTTAATAATAAATAAAAAGAAAATAAAAAAAGTAAAAATATAAAATACTATTGTGCCCCTAATTGGCTCACAGAACTGTGAAATGACCAAAGTACTGCTGATGGGTATTTTCTATTTCATTATAAATATTGAAAATACATACATATATATGTAACTTTTTGTTTTGATATTTACACAGAAAAACCACCCCCAAGATCAGAGACCTAGCCACACTAGCTTATGGTCGTTGTCCCGGTAGCGTAAAATTCCGTAAGCTTTACCCCTTGGCCCCAGGGATAATATATGCAACTTAACACTCTCCCTCAAACTTAGGGTTGGATAACCAAAATTTTGTAAAGAAGTGAAACTGGGGAGAAGGAAGCGCCTTTGTGAAGGAAATCATGTAGTTGAAATTCTGATGCTATATATGGCAGGACGATAGTTTTCTTGAGATATTCTTTACGAATATAGTGGCATGTTTGGTCTGTTCATAGAAGGTGTGATTGCCAACGATGTAGATAACACTTTTATTATCACCACATAATCTTGAGGGTGTCTGCATAAACACCCACATGTATTCTAGCAATCTTCTCAACCACACGATTTCAGATGTTGGGTGGCCATAGCGCGATAATCAGCTTTGGTTGACAAATAATGACACCTTATGCTGCTTCTTGCATTTTCAGGACACCAACAAATCAATTATAACTACACAAAAACCATAGTTGAGCGTCTATCATTAGGATCTCCTCCCCAGTCAGAGCTAGTATATGTAATTAATTCAAGTGGGGAGGAAGAAGTCAAAACAATTCCTTTAGAAACAAAATTTTGTAAATATCTAATAATGCGCATAATAACACTCATGTGTTGTAATAATCATATTTTTGTTATTTGTTTCAATTTTTTGTATTCTAATGCGTAAATTATTTGATTTGGGCTTGGGATCCAAGTTTCGGATCCAGGACCCTTAAAAGGATCCATAGATAGAAATACATATAATATCCTGTAAACCTATTAGAAAAGAAAGAAATATTTAAATAAATAATATATATTGTAGAAGGAAGATCAATGCACAACCACCTGTGTAGAGAGAGAGAGAGAGTCAGCTGCACAATAGAAAAACTTGTCATTTTGGATTAGGGCTAATCTCTATATTAAATAGAGATAGTCCAAGGAACAAAATTACACCCAGGCCCCTCATTAAATATTAAGATTCAAATAACCTCTAGATTAGAAAAACTTATTTACTAAAAGCCTCTTAGTCTCAACACTCTCCCTCAAGCTGGAGCATAGATATCAATCATGCTCAGCTTGTCACAATAATTTGAGAAATTTGGTCTCGCCAGGGCTTTGGTAAAAACATCAACTACTTGATCTTCGGAAGATACATGATCGGTGTAGATATACCCAGCCTGAACCAAGTCGCGAACATAGTGACAGTCAACTTCAATATGTTTAGTGCTTTCATGAAACACTGGGTTGTTGGCAATATATGTAGCAGCCCTATTGTCACACATCATCAACATAGGTAGGGATACTTTCTCCTGAAGCTCGGTCAAGACTAATTTTACCCACATAATCTCAGTTGCAGTCTGGGCCATTGCTCGGTATTCAGATTCAACACTCGACCTGGCTACAACGGTTTGTTTCTTACTTCTCCAGGTAACAAGATTTCCTCCCACAAACACACAAAATCCAGATGTTAACTTCCTATCTTCAACAGATCCTGCATAATCTGCGTCAGTGTAAGCAACAACGTCCAAAGATGGATTTCGTTTAAACAACAGACCTTTACCAGGAGATGCCTTTAAGTACCGAAGAACCATCATAGCTGCATCCCAGTGAACTTTTGTAGGTTTGTCCATGAACTGACTGATTTTACTCACAGCTAATGAAATGTCAGGTCTATTAACAATCACATATAGCAACTTACCCACCAAGGATCTAAAGCTGGCACTATCCACATAGTCAGACTTCTCATCGAACATGTGAGTTTTGGGATCCATTGGAATATTAGCTGGCTTAGCCCCTAGCATTTCAGTCTCTTTTAATAAGTCCAACACATACTTTCTTTGAGACAACACTAAGCCCTCTCTGTTTCTTGCAACCTCGATACCCAGAAAGTATTGAAGGTGACCAAGATCTTTAGTAACAAAGTGCTTCTGAAGATGATCTTTTGTTGCAGAAATATCTTGGGCACTGCTCCCTGTTAATATGATGTCATCGACATATACCACCATAACAACAATTCCAACACTGGTTTTCTTGATAAACAAGGAGTAATCTGAAGCTGACCTGACAAATCCAAAGCTCAACATTACCTCAAATAATTTGTGAAACCATGCCCGCGGACTTTGCTTCAGGCCATAAATAGCCTTCTTCAACTTGCATACCTTCTGACACTCCCCCTGAACCTCGAAGCCTGGTGGTTGTTGTATGTAGACAGTTTCATGCAAATCCCCATACAAAAAGGCATTCTTGACATCCAACTGAAACAGGGGCCATCCATGGTGCACAACAACGGAAAGAACGAGACAAATAGTGCCAAGACGAGCAACTGGGGAGAAAGTTTAAAAAAAGTCAACACCATAAGTCTGAGTGTAGCCTTTTGCAACCAACCGGGCTTTGTACCGTTCAATCGACCCATCCGAGTTATATTTAATGCTATATACCCATTTGCAGCCTACAATATCTGCATCTGTGGGAGGATCAACCAAGTCCCAAGTGCCTCGAGACCATTGGACATCCATCTCATCACGCATAACCTACATCCAGTTGGAGTCGACTAGAGCTTGACTGTGATGTAGCGGAACAGAGGAGACAAACAAAGCAGAAATAAAATTCTTCATAGATGCCCCAAGATTAGCTTCTGATACAAATTGTGAGACGGGATAAAGAGTGCACTGTCTCTTTCCCTTGCGCAAAGCAATGGGAAGATCATCATCAGATGTAAAGACAACAGTTTGCTCAGAAATACTTACCTGAGGAGAAGGAGGTGATGGCGACATGGAGGTAGGAGGTACCCTGTGAGTGTATACTATGGGAGAGTTTCGGAAGTGAGACACACCCAATGTTGGAACCAAGGACTGAGGAGGAAGCGACTCTAACGGAAAGGGAGGAATCGTCAGAGGAAGGATATCACCAAGGCTCTCCTGTAGTCATGGAGTAGTACTTGAAAAATAAGGAATAGACTCAAAGAAGGTAACGTCCGCACTAACATACTCTTTATGAGATATAGGGTCGTAGCAACGATATCCTTTTTGGTTCTTAGGATACCCAAGGAAAACACATTTAATAGACTGCACAACAAGTTTATCTCGATCCGGACCCAGCTTATGCACAAAACACACACATCCAAAAACTTTAGGGGGGGATAGGGAAGAGAGGAGCCTCTGGATGGAGAATTTGAATAGGGATCTGGTCTTCTACAGAGCTTGACGACATGCGATTTATAAGAAAACCGTCTGTTAAAACCGCATCGCCCCAGTAATAAGCAGGCATATTGGATTGAATCATAAGGCACCGAGCAACATTAAGGATTTGTCTATGTTTCCTCTCAGCCACCCCATTTTGCTGGGAGGTATGGGGGCATGTAAATTGAGGTTCAATCCCATTAACAGAATAGAATTGAAGTAAGTCTTTGGATTTGAACTCAAGATCGTTATTAGTGCGAACAATTTTAACACAAACATCAAATTGAGTTTTTATCTCTGCAATTAAAGATTTAAGAATGACAGGACCTTGAGACCGATCTTTTAACAGGAACACCCACGATAACCTTGAGAAGTCATCAACAATAACTAGATAATAACGACACTGAGACCTATTCGGAATCCTACTCGGACCCTACACATCGACATGAAGAAGGTCAAACAATCCTTGACTTGACGGACTCTGACTAGAGGGGAAAGAGCTTCGACAATGTTTTCCCAATTGACATGTTTCACACTGAAAAGAAACTGAGGGATGTATATGAGGAATGACACTACGAAGTTTTGTCACTGGAAGGTGACCCAAACGATGATGCCACAATAGAGGACTTGAGGATGATGTAACAACAGAATAGGCCGAAACTTCGGGTTGGTGTAGGTAATACAAACCACCTTCCTCATAGCTGCCACCAATCCTTCTCCCCGTCAGCAAGTCCTGAAAGGTGCACCCCATAGGATAAAAAATCACTCTATAATTCAAATCTTTTGTCATTTGACCGACGGATAATAAATTCTGTGGAAACGAAGGAGCATGAAGAACATGCGACAATTGAAGAGTAGGGGTAATAGACATGTTTCCCTGCCCTACAATTGGGGAAGAGCTACCATCAGCAAGACATACCCTTTTTTGACCAGTCATAGGTTTTAAACTAAAAAAATTACTCGAATTTCCGCACAAAGTGACCAGAGGCTCCAGAATCAATGATCCACCTATCACCTTGACCAGATAGGCCATCACCTGCCGAGCACACAACCTCCGCAACAAAAGACTTCAAACTGGATGATCGTAAAGCAAGGAGCTCGTCATATTCATCCATGCTAAGAGTTACATAATCATTGGAGGAATTTGCATCTGATTTAACCACTTGAGCCATAATATAAACTAATTGGCTTGATTCACAAAATGCAGGAGCAACCACATGCGCACACCCACAATCAACTACGAACCCGACTATATCAAGTTTTGACTTCACCAATGAAATCTGAGAAACACGACCTTCAACTATTCAGATCCAAACTTCAAAAATAGTTTTAAAGAAACTTGACCAAAACCTTCCACCTCAACCACGGATGGCTATAGGTTGCAAATCAAGATCACACATCCAACACGAGTCCACGACTACATAAGCTGTCACACCAGAAATGAAGACTGGACAACAATACTAATTGAAACAAAACTTTCCACAAGCCAATACTACGACTAGCAGCAGTACCAACAAAATTTCACAACACAACACCATATGTTTCCACACAGCAGGACGAAACAAAACTCGACACAATAGGGAATCACGACCATTGCTGCGCCCAAACACACCACGACCAACGATAATATGCAGTTGCAAAAAAAAATTAATCACGACAACTGCTGTTCTCCAAACATATAAGGCACGACAGCCAATAAGTCTTCAGGGCACAGTTAAATAGATCAATCATATCTCAATCACACTTAACAACCCATTAAATAAATCTTGATCACACGCAATCAGCACATGAAATAAATTTCAGCTGCTCTCAAACAGCAGGAGATCACGGTAGGCACGCAATCAGCACAGGAAATGAGATCACGACAGGCACGCAACAACACAGAAATGACAGTAGGACTGGAACAGAACTCGACAACATCCAGGAAATCACGACAGGAGATCACAAAAAAAAACCCCAAACTGTGGAGCTCAAGGGTTACGACTCCAGGAAATCCTCACTGGGAGCTCCATCCTTAGATCTGACGACAGATCTGGGTAACATCCCAGATGTGTTATCAGATCTTCCATAATCTGTAACAACAAACCTGATTTCAAGCAGTCAGAGTTTTTTTTTTCTCGTTGGTGAAGATCAGTCCTCTCGTGATCACACTCCTAAGATCGAGGGCTCTGATACCATGTAGAAGGAAGATCGATGCACAACCACCTGTGTAGAGAGAGAGAGAGAGAGAGAGAGAGAGAGAGAGAGAGAGAGAGAGAGAGAGAGTTGGCTGCACAATAGAAAAACTCGTCATTTTGGATTAGGGCTAATCTCTATATTAAATAGAGATAGTCCAAGGAACAAAATTACACCCAGGCCCCTCATTAAATATTAAGATTCAAATAACCTCTAGATTAAAAAAACTTATTTACTAAAAGCCTCTTAGTCTCAACATATATATATATATATATATATATATAATATAATAAACATAGGAAATATATATATAACTCAAGGATCCACGGTTGGATCCATTCGGATCCAACTTGTGGATCCTCATCGTTTGGGTGAGGCGCGGACCCAACTATATGTTGGTCTTGGGTCAGGACCCGGACCGCGCCCCACTTTAAAAACAAAATAAAAATCAAAGAAGGTAGGTAAAGGCAACCCGATACGGGTTGCCCGATAAAAAGAGAGGGTTAGGGTTCAGAGTGAACCCTAACCCCGCAAGAAAGAAATCACAATGGGGAGGGGGGTTGGAGCGCAACGGCCGGAAGGTAGGTCGTTTCCTCCCTTTCTGAGCTTTCCCCTTTCAAAAGGGGGATCCCGAGTTGGTTCCTCTCGCTCTACTCTCTTCCTCCCTCTCTCTCTGCTGACCTCGCCTCTCGCTGTCCCTCTATCTCTTGGCTTTTCTCTCTCTTCCTCTCGGAATCCCCTTCACGACACCAGAGCAGTTGAGGCCGGTGGAAGCACTCTCCTTCTCGCAACAACCGCAGCCCCCAAGCGTTGGATTTTTGAGGTACGGGTTTTTCTTTTGGCTTGAATAGGAAAAAAAAACCTAAATTTGATTCAGGTACTGTTTTAAGGAATCTCTAAAAATCTGAATATTTGTTTCCTATGCTTAAGTTATGAGAAAACAATATCTTCTATAGTGTGGGTGTAGTTGGTTCTTCCTGTTGTTTTTCTGTTATAACTTTTTCTCTGAATTTGTGGGAAAGTTCGGTTTATTAATGCATGTGCATTCTGTGTCTTGATCGACGGTGGTATTGCTGTATGTCGGGGTGCCACATTTGCTGTTCACTGAATTTCATTTGTATGATCCACAATTTCCCATAATGATCCTCTCTACTGCTTGGGTTTCAATTTTCTGTGCCTACCATGAATGCGTGATGAGATTGGCAGAAGTTGGTGCGAGAGTTGTTCATTTTCTGATAAACATTATCATGCCAGGCGTGTCCCATTCGTTGCCAAGTGAGTTGGGTGCTGCGAACTTCCACATTCCCTTCTTTTTCTCTATTTGTACATGAGCTATCTGTTATTTTATATTGTAATTTTTAGTTTTTGAATATTGTGTATGAATATTCCATGACATATGGATGCCGGGGGGTAGTGTTCTGATTTGCGCCCGTACAATGTGGTCTCGCCATCATCTTACCTTATCAATTATTAATTTGCATGTTGTTTGGATCTTTTCCTTTGGATATTGGGTACACTATTTAATCGATACTAAAGTTTATCTAAATCTTGTTTTTCATGAATCACTAACACTAAGGTCCTCTTATTGAGGATTAGGTTATAGCAGTCTTAACCTTTGTTCCCATGGATTTGGTGATTAACTGTATCATACACTTTCAACTCTCTCTCTTTTTGTATTGTGGGGGGATTAAGTTACTGGAGTCCTAAACCATGGGTTCAATGGTTAACAATATCACACATTTTCACTTTTCCGGGGTATACAACTAAGAACCTTGAGATCGAGAAAGACTTGTATGATTTGGTGTTATCTTGCACATAGAAATATTCCTTGGCAGATTATGTACTGGCATTAGTAATAAATTCTGGTGGCAGTTTTGATAACTAAATGAGGAAATTTTACAATATGCAACTGTAACCACAATTTAAATTTTTCTGTGGTCCTGTGAAACTAACCTTTCTAATTAGTTACTTTTCTTCATCCTTTTTATGATATTGCAGTTATTCAGTAACTGTGTTTACTGCTACTTGCCTTACCAGGGGCTCCATATCTGAGTGTTCATGTTGTTCAACCTTTTGTTCCCTTTCCCACTTAACTTACCTTGTCCTTCTAGAGTGCTTTGAAGGGATTTATGTAACCAAACTTCTAATAACTGCATTTTGAACTAGTTATTGGTTTGCACTTCAAAGCCTCAGAGTTAATTCTTTTCTGGTTAGAGTTGATTGAAAATGATAGCAATGGACGTGGCTACTACATTTTTAAATCCCATCTGCAAGGTGCAAAATCAAACATTACTTAAAAGATGAAACAGTATAGAAGTCGGAGGAAACAAGCTAGAATGCATAAGAGTGAATAAATTGTAAGAGTAAGCTTTAACCACCACACGTGGAAAAAAAACCATTCCAATAACACAAAAACTAATTTAAGAGTTTGAGACACTCTCGTGTTGATAAATTAGATCATTCTACTAGGTTTTAGAAAATTATTCCATGTATTATTCCTACCTCTGTCATATATATAACTTCTAAGCTCAAGCTGATATTTGAAACACATGCTGTTTTGACTTTGATGTAGCATATACATGCTAAACTTGATTGCCTTATTGTTAATCTCCTTCTTTCATTCTGAGTTGCTTGCGATGGTTTTGGGAGATATATTCCTTAGTGAGCATCTGTACTGACTTCTAGTACATATTGAGTAGAAGCCTATCAGATATTTCACATGAATACAGATGTGGGAATCGGACACAATGCTGATATGCTTGGTATGCTACAAAATTCAAAAAAATTAGGACATGGGGACACAGCTTTACGTGTGTGTGTGTGTGTGTAAAACATTAATTCTAAAGCACTATAGTTATGTACATCAAATAATAAAACTAAGTCGAAAGCAAAACTTAATGTAATTGATGATGTAGAAGAAGATGGGATGTACATCCACCTGTGTGTAGAGAGAGAGAGAGAGAGAGAGAGAGAGAGAGAGAGAGAGAGAGAGAGAGAGAGAGAGAGAGAGACGACTGCACAATAGAAAACACGTTAACTCAATTGATTAGGGCTTCTCTCTATATTAAATAGAGAGAGGCAAAAAGAGAAATTACATCTAAGTCCTTATTAAGACCTCTAATATAAAAGATCTTAAACAAAGAACCACCTATTCTCAACACTCCCCCTCAAGCTGGGGCATAGATATCAATCATGCTCAGCTTGTCACAACATTTTGAAAAATTTGGCCTAGCAAGAGGCTTTGTAAACATATCTGCAACTTGGTCTTCCGACTTTAGGTATTTGGTAGTGATATGACCAGCTTGAATCATATCTCTTACATAGTGGCAATCAACCTCAATGTGCTTTGTTCTCTCATGAAAGACAGGATTGTTTGCTATATATGTTGCCGCTTTGTTATCGCACATCATGGTCATTGGAGAGGGAACCTTCACCTTGAGATCATGAAGAACAATGCTAACCCACATCAATTCAGCAGCTGTTTGGGCCATAGACCGATATTCTGATTCTGCACTCGACCTGAAAACCACATTTTGTTTCTTACTTCTCCATGAAATCAAGTTGTCTCCAAAAAACACACAGAATTTTGTAGTAGATTTTCTATTTACTACAGATCCAGTATAGTCAGCATCAGAATAGGCTACTATCTCCAGAGTTCCACCTTTCCTGAACAATAACCCTTTTCCAGGGGATGATTTTAGATATCTGAGAATCATTATGGCTGCATTCCAGTGTACCTCAGTTGGTTTGTCCATAAACTGACTAACTTTGCTTACTGCTAAAGCAATATCCGGCCTGGTCACAGTTATATATAATAACTTTCCTACTAGGGAGCGATAGCTTTTGCTATCAACTGATTTTGACCCTTCTTCAAACAACTGAACTTTATGGTCCATGGGAATATTTGCTGCTTTAGCTCCCAACATGCCCGTTTCCTTTAATAAGTCAAGAACATACTTCCGTTGAGACAAAACCATCCCTTCACGGCTCCTAGCAACTTCTATACCCAGAAAATACCTCAGTGAACCAAGGTCTTTTGTAACAAAGTGTTTTTGAAGATGAGCCTTTGTGGCTTCAATAGCTTTCACATCATCTCCTGTAAGAATGATGTCATCCACATATACCACCATAACAACTATGCCAGAGCTAGTTTTCTTTATAAAAAGTGTATGATCTGCTGCTGATCTATTAAAGCCAAAGCTTGACATCACTTCATACAACTTTTGAAACCATGCACGAGGACTTTGTTTGAAGCCATAAATCGCCTTTTTCAATCTACACACCTTCTGACACTCCCCCTCAACCTCGAATCCTGGAGGTTGTTGCATGTAAACGGTCTCAGATAGATCCCCATATAGAAATGCATTTTTCACATCTAATTGGCACAAGCTCCAACCATGCAGAACAACTACTGAGAGAACAAGACGGATGGTACCCATCCATGCAACAAGAGAAAAAGTTTCAAAGAAGTCAATTCCATATGTCTGAGTATACCCTTTCGCGACTAATCTGGCCTTGTACCTTTCAATAGAACCATCAGATTTGTACTTTATTGTATATACCCATTTACATCCAACAATGTCAGCATCTGTTGGGGAATCAACTAGATCTCATGTATGCTGAGATACTAAAGCTGTCATTTCTTCTTGCATAGCCAGCTTCCAGCGATTATCAAGTTTTGCCTGTTGATAGTTCAGAGGAATAGTTTCAGCAGATAAGGCTGAAATAAAAGACTTCATCTGATGTCCAATTCTAGCATGGGAGACAAAATTAGATATGAGATATAAGGTACATTGTCTTGTCCCCTTTCGTAGAGCAATAGGCCTGTTATCATCATCCTGAAGATCACTATTGTTAGTAGAACTTACCTCAGGAGAAGAAGAAGATGAAGGCTCTTGCGGAAGTGGAGTTCTACGCACATATACCAATGGAGGATTATTAAATCTGGAAGAGGATGAAGTTTGGTTCGGTAATGAGGGCACATATTCCAAAGGAAAAGGAGGTATAGGTAATGGAAAAGACTCAGCTGGATCAACCTGCAGCGGGGAACCAGAACTAGAGTAATATGGAGAGGATTACAGGAAAGATACATCCGCACTGACATACTCTCGGCGAGAAATAGGATCATAACATCGATAGTCCTTTTAATTTTTTGGATAACCGATAAATATGTATTTTGTAGCTTGAGCGGCTAATTTATCACGGTCAGGGCCAAGTTTGTGTACAAAACAAATACATCCAAATATTTTTGGTGAGAAAGAAAAAAGTGGGGCATTAGGTTTTAGGATATGTAATGGAATTTGATCACCCACAAAAGACGAAGGCATGCGGTTGATCAGATAGCAAGCAGTGGTAATCTCATCACCCCAGTATAACGCAGGAACACTGGATTGAATCATAATGGTCCTGACAACATCAAGGAGGTGGAGGTGCCGATGTATTCGCTCAGCCACCCCATTTTGTTGAGATGAATAGGCACATGAAGTTTGGGGTTGGATGCCATGATCTTGGTAAAATTATAACAGACCTTTTGATTTAAACTCGAGAGCATTATCAGTGCGAACAATCTTGACAATAGATTCAAACTGAGTTTTTATTTCAAGAATTAAGGATTTGGTAATACTTGGAACTTCTGATCGTTCATTTATTAAAAACACCCATGACAACTTAGAGAAATCATCAACAATAACAAGATAGTAACGACATTGAGTCTTAGTAGGAATCTTACTAGGACCCCATACATCTGCACGAAGAAGTTCAAAAACTTTATTACTGGACTGACTCTGACTCGAAGGGAACGAACTTCGATGATGCTTGCCCAACTGACATGCTTCACACTGAAATGATGTGGTGGAAGGAATCTGAGGAAAGACCAACCAAAGCTTTGACAATGAAGGATGACCAAGACGACGATGCCACTGAATAGGACTGAATGAATGTTCCACTGCAGCATGAACAATACCCATTGGATGATGTAGGTAGTAAATTCCATTTTCTTCATAGCCTCCACCAATCTTCTTCCCCGTCAGCAAATCTTGAAAATGACAACCCATTGGATCAAATATTACTCTACAGTTTTGTTCTTTTATAAGGCAACTAACAGAGAGTAAACTTTGAGGAAAGTTTGGAACATGAAGAACATTTTTCAACTGTAATGAGGAGGATATAGAAATATTTCCCTGACCAACAACCGGGGAGGAGCTCCCATCGGCTAATGAGACTCCAAGCTGAGCCTTAATATCCTTTAGATCTGAAAAAACACGTGAATTTCCACACAAATGTCTGGATGCACCAGAGTCAATAACCCACTTACTATCAGTCGGATGAAGATGATTTCCGGTTGAATAGGCAACACCAGCTACAGGAGGGGTGAAACTCAAAGGTCGAAGAGCTATCAACTCGTCATATTCCGCACGACTAAGGGTGATACTACTTTCATTTGCAACGATATTCTCTTGTACATTTGTTGCCTCGATAGTAGTAACATTTGCTTTTGGAGTATATGACTTTGATAAAGAAGGGGTTAGCTGACCATGCTTATGCCAGCAACGATCTTCTAAATGTCCAGATTTTCCACACAATGTACATTGAAGCTTTACTCTGCCTCCCATACCACGTCCACGTCCTCGTCCTCTGATATTTTGAATATTTCCACGCCCATAACTAGATGTGACATCAAGAGCAGATGACTGAGTCACAGGCTGAGATTGTGGCAGAGAGATTGCAAGTCTACTCAGACGATTGTAAGAATCAGCAAGAGTGGGAACATCTGATCCAGTCAATATTTGGACTTTTGCAAAAAAAAAATCTGAAGAAAGACCTGTAAGAAAACGAGCAACCATGGTTTGTTCTTGATGATCCTTTTGCTTCGAGCAACAAAGAGGCCTGTGAGCATTAAGTCTTTCAAACGCAGCTTTGACAGAGGCATAGTACTGGGCCAAGGTCTGATCTTCCTGTTGCAAATTATATATTTCCTGTTCGACTTGCAGGATACGACTCACATTCGTTTCTTGTGAGTATGTATCACAAAGATTGTCCCACATCAGTTTGGTTGTATTATAGTAGATCGATCCATCTGCAATATGGGGTTCGACACTATTCATGATCCATGACATAACTATGTCATTATCTTCATCACAAGTAACATATTTTCCCAATTTCTCAGTGGGTTCGCCTTCCAACAAAATATGTTTTCGACGATGTCCAGATACCGACATCATAAAACTTCTAGACCACCTGACATAGTTGGTTTCATTCAACCTTACGGAAGAGCCATACGAGAAGGGGTTGGCAAAATCCTTATACTCCCCAATATGTTCCATTTTGGAATCACATTTCGAAGTTTCAGCCATACTGACGATGTGATCCAAATTAAAAAAATTACCTCACTTGAACAACAAGTGTTCAAGAGGAATTTTCAACTCAGCAAGAAATCACACCTGCTGTTTCCACAAAAAACAACAGCTCACACACAAAACAAAATTCAACACAACAGGAAATCACACCTACTATTTTCCACGGCAGAAGGGTAACTTAAGCTACCATGCTTCTTTCCAAAAAAAAACTCGACACAACAGGAATCACGACTGCTGAAAACCACATTCTGAAATAAACCAACCCACTAAAAACAACTAAAGTTCAGGAATCACGAACATTGTTGCGCCCAAACACATCACGACCAATGATAGAATGCAGTCGCAAAACAAATATTCACTACACCTGCTGTTCTCCAACATATAAGGCACGACATCTAGTAAGTCTTTAGGGCACAGTTAGACAGATCAATTATATTTCGATCACAAGCAATCAACACGGAAAATAAATCTGTATTCACGGCAGAATTCTGATCACACGCAATCTGCACAGGAAAGAACTCAACAAAAATCTGATCACACGCAATCAGCACATGAGAGAACTTCAGCAATCACGGCAACACAGGAAATGAGGATTTCTGCTGCTCCCAAACAGCAGGAACACACCTCGACAACTCACGAACCCAAGAAAAAAAAATCTCACGTCATGGCAGGAACATGACTCGGCAACACAAGGTCGCGGCAGGAGATCCAGATGAGGAGAACAGATCTAGATCTTCTCCTTAGATCTGACGACAGATCTGGGTAACATCCCAGATCTGTTATCAGATCTTCCCCAATCAAACACCACCAAACCTGATTTTAAGAAGTCGTAGGGTTATTGCTCCTCGTTGATGGAGATCAGTCCTTGGTCACGCTCCTAAGATCGAGGGCTTTGATACCATGTAGAAGAAGATGGGATGTACAACCACTTGTGTGTATAGAGAGAGAGAGAGAGAGAGAGAGAGAGAGAGAGAGAGAGAGAGAGTTGCATAATAGAAAACACGTTAACTCAATTGATTAGGGCTTCTCTCTATATTAAATAGAGAGAGGAAAAAAAAGAAATTACATCTAAGTCCCTATTAAGACCTCTAATATAAAAGAACTTAAACAAAGAACCACCTATTCTCAACAGATGACAAATTAAAAAAAATGAACTCAAGTGAATACAAAATGAGCAAATAAGATCATAAAGAAAATAGATAAAATTGATGACATAATGTTGACTGGGTTATGTGTAAGTTTCTAAGCTTGTGAATGTTTATGTCCTAATTTTTGCGGTTTATTTTATCCCACTTGTAGATTAAGTAGATAGGAACTCATGCATGTGCATGTGTAATATTATTTCATGCACATTTTTAAATTTTTACACCTGAATATGCATTGAAAAGCATGTGGAAAGAATGCATATTGGCATGTTATTCGTGATTTTTGCATACGGATGCATCGATGATCAAACAGATCATCCTGGGTTGTATGAGCCTCGATCATGCGTTGTTCTTTATTTTAGTTGTTATATGCATTGCAGAAAAATCAAATATGATATTATTGTTTTTATTGCACTGTTCCATGATGCTACAGGCTGTGGTCCCGTGAAGAGCTTGACATGCTGATTTGCAAGCTTATGTTATTAATTCTGCATGTTGATTTGCAAATGTAAAAGAGATGAATTAATAACAAGATAAAAGAAATTGAAGAACAATGTAAGTGATGTTTCCTTGATGTCCCTTCTTTATTGTGGGAATCTTGGATATTGCGGTTTTGGAAAAATCGTGAGGATACAAAAACTCCGTGTGCACTATTGTTACTCATGAACGCTATATTGAGGTCTTTTCTCCTGTCCACAGTTTTTGGGAGAATCCGCCACTTTGCTTGGGGTGATGTGTAAACACAACTGTTGTTTTGGTATACCAAGAAAGTGACACCAATGGATGCTGATTTTCATGGTGTTCTCGACATTGGATGCTGATTTTCAATGTTCCGATGGATGCTGATGTTTCTTGATATCGGTCGATGACTAAGTTTGAAACCGAGTAATAAAATACAAATTGTGTGCTAAGCTATCCTGAGAACCTAACTTAACCCCTGAGATTTTTCCCGTTTGGTGTATTCGCGGGTAACGATAATTGAAAAGATGAACTTAAATTGTGTGCATTTAATAGAGACATGTATACGAAAATAAAATTCTAATAAGAGATAATAATTTACTCATGCACCACATTGAAATCATGTATATTCCTGCTATGTATTAGATCATGCATGTTTTACTTGTTTCCTTAATTGTGATATATTGATGAATGCATGATGTTGTTCCTTAATGCATGTTAAATGTCTTTTATGCCTATATTGTAATCTCTGTTGTATTTAAATGTTCGCTCATGCCTAATAATTGTTCCCTATTGCATGAATGATTATTTAAATTATGAACGTGTTATATTTATGTCCTTCTAAAATATTGCATAAATCTTATTTATATTCTTTTTACTTATTTGATTAATTAGAGAGACCTGTACGCAGAATTCTTTGGATTCTGACACCTTACTTTTTGTGTTTTTCAGAGCCTCAGATGCCTAGTGGGGTGACTTGCTTCTGAAAAAGGGTCACGAGGGGATTACAAGACTGCAGGGCAAATTCTTTGGACGACGTGACTTTTTCCCTTTTGTCTTTCTTTTGTTTTACTTTCATTTAATTATGTCTCAGACTCTTTACATTTTAATAAATAAAGTTTGGGTTGGTTTGGTATGAAAAATGAGTATAAGATCCCTTGTGGTGATGGTTGTGTTTCACTGTAAGGCCCGGGTCTTTGTGATTGTTTCTGCACTGGAAAAAAAATTTTGCATTTTCAAGGGGTATGAATTGGGGTCGTTACATGTGCATAGTTATAGGGGAATGTTGAAACTGACTTATTGTATGCACTGCATGAGTAATGTCAAGCAGGTGATCGTTAAATAAGGACTCCAACCATCGGTTTTCATCTTTGCATTGATAACTTCAGCTTCAGGAGTACCCACCCTTTTTTCATAAGAAATGCCAAACATCTCAATAATCTCAGATGTAAACTTGGATTGAGTTAGAAAATAACCACAAACGGAATATGCTATCTCAATCCCTAAAACGTATCGAACGAAACCTAGATTTGTCATTTTAAAACTTTGTTTCAAAAACATTTTTTTATATAACTAACTCCCTGTTTATTTCCTATGGTAATGATCATATCATCAACATAGAGAAGTAGAATAACAACACATTTTTGATCAAAAAACTTTTTTTTCCAAAATTATAACATTTCTAGAGATATACAATTTATCATTATGAAGATCATAACATCTAAATCCTTTTTGGGTTTCTTCGTATCCAAGAAAAGTACAAAGAAGTGCATGAGAAGACAATTTGTATTTTTTGTTGATAAGAACAAAGCATTTGCATCTAAAAGATCTCAATCTAGAAAAATAAGAAGTTTTATAAAGTTTTTTGAGAGGGATAATGTTTTGAAGTTTGACAGCGGGAAAATGATTTATGAGATAAACAATGGTAACAACGGCCTGGGCCCAAAATTCCTTTGGGACATTTTTTGAAATGTAATGGGTTATAGTAGTTTCTATGATATGTCTATGTTTTCTTTTTGCCAAACCATTTTGTTGAGAGGTTTAAGCATAAGATCTTTGGCGTACAATTTCATTTAGTTTTGAATATTTTTTGAAATCATTTGACATAAACTCTCCACCTGAATCAAAGCAAAAAATAGTTATATTATACTCATAGATTTTTGACTAATTTATGAAATTATTTAAAATTTTCAAAAACTTTATGTTTATGCCTATGAAAGTAAATCCATGTGTACCGGGAATAATCATCAACAAAGATTACATAATAAGCATATCTATCATTCCACTCTTAGATACAATTGGTGTGAGACCCCATACTTCTGAATGTATTAATTCAAGTGGTTTAGTAGCAAAAAATGTTCTCTTGAAAGGAAATATCCTTCATTTTTTCAAGTATACAATCAGTGCAATCAAATTTTTTATTACAAAATTTTCTTAAATGAGGTATATTAGGCAATTTAAATATGCTAGGATGGCCTAACCTTTGATGACACAAAACAATGTCCAAGTCATGTACATTATACGAAAAAGTATTTTTGGGAATTATGAGTCAATCCATGTAGTAAAAATCTCCTTCTCTATGGCCTTCCCCAATCTGTATCCTGAACTGAAAATCCTGCACCTAACATTGGTCCGATAAAAAGAAGATTTTACAACCATGACCGGTAATTTGAGAAATGAAAAGAAGATTTAAATTGAGTTTTGGGACAAATCTAATTTTTTATATAAAAAAATTTGAAGAATTTTTAAAAACAGGAGATGAGCCATCGGTGGGAAAACATTAGATCTACTTGAATTATTTATATATGCAGAAAGCAAATAATTATGGGGGTCGTATAGAAAGAAGCACCAGAGTCCAAGAGCCAAGAAAATTTACTTAGAAGAGAAGAAGATGATATTGCAGCACTCGTAACAGAAGAGTATAAACCTTTGAGAAATGATTGTAGAGCTTCTACTAATTGGGATAACGACATGGTTCCAATGGATTTGGAATCTCTATTGGTTCTATTCTTATATTCATAGATGCATCTACTCTTCCCGCTCTTCGTTCATCCTTTCATTTTAATTCAGGGCAATAAGGCTTAATGTGCTTTGATTTTCCACAATTATGACATATGATCTTCCTATTCACCTCATTTTACACATTCTTTTTTATAGAATATGTATGTAATTTTTCTACTTTTATTTTTCTTATTTTTTCTTTTTTTTCTTTTTGTTTTTAGCACATGGAGGGGCCCACACGATATGATCGTTGGGCCCTCCAACGGTCCTAATTATGACCGTTGGAGGGGTCCCAACGATCATATTGGGAGCCCTTCCATGGCCTCCCATTTGTATAAATAGGGGTGCTCCCCCTTTAGTTTTTCTCAAGCTTTTTGTAAAGCTCTTTGACATTCAATAAAAGTTCTTTATTTTTCATGCTTTTGTGCATGTGTATATGTGCCCTTGTGAGAGTTCTCCTTGTGCCTTTGTGCACACTTCTTGTTTTAAGTATTGTGTTTGTATATACCTACTCTCTTCATAGAGTTCTTCACAAACATCCCCTTATATACAAGCTAAGAGGCTCAAAGAGCCATTGGGATCTCCCCAATGGCTAGAAACAGAGCCATGGGAGAGATCCTGACTCTATTGAGCATGAAAAAAATGCCCTCAACAATAAATAAAAAGAAAATATCAAAAGTAAAAAAGATAAAATACTATTGTGCCCCTAATGGGCACAGCCTATTCCATGATTGTGAAATAACCAAAATAGCCCTGATGGGTATTTCCTATTACAACATTATAAAGATTTATTATATATATATATAATGTACAATGTAAAATATATACGTATATATGTAACTTAACATTTTTAACTAGTGATTTTTCTACAATTATTTTGACTTATCTCACTATTTAGCTGCCTTTTTTTCATATATAATGGATAATTTGACCCCACCGATGTTTGATGAAACAATTCTGGGTCCTTTTTCTCTAATAAGGGCTTATCCTTGTCTCTGTCTTTGTGCATTTGCTTGTGAGCGTGTGCAGTAGGTGTAGTGTAATCCTTGCCCTTGCAATGAAACCTCATCCAGGTCTTAACCGTTCCAGCCCCTGTGCACAGGATTATTGAGGTGATGGCATGTCGTTATCTTCTAGAGCTTTTCAGCTTAACTTCAGAGCTATGTCACATGGATACAGATGCGAGAACAGGATATGACGCTGATGCGCTTGGTGTGAAACAATAATTCTGAAAAATCAGGACACGACGACGGCTGCATACACACATATATGTATGTGTCTGTGTGTGTATGAAATAGCAATTTATATCACTATAATTAGGAACATTAAATAATAAAACTAAGTTGAAATTGGAATATAGTGTAATTGATGACACATTTTAAAAAAGAAAAAACTCTAAGTGAATACAAAATAATTAAATAAGATCACAAAAGAAAATAGATAAAAGTTAGTGACACAATGTTGACTGTGTGAAACTGGTTTGATTGTATCCATGAAGTGTCTGAGTGCCTTGTCATCTGGACACAGGGAACATGTGCTAAGTGAAGTGTTTGTGTGACATAGTTTCAAAGATCTGAATTTGTTGATTTGTTGCTCAGATTATCATCTGTTGTTATATAATTTAAACACATTCACCTTGGGATGAAAGTCAATTACTATAGGTGTTGATAAGTTGATTAGTGTGGATGATATTTAATGACACTGAACAATTTAAAAATGTTTTTTAACCCTTAAATTTGTAACTGGGCTTCTTGTGACGAAAACTTTTAGATGTCCAACTTTACATTTTCTTGTCTAATGAAATTTTAAATTTCAAAGTTCTTCGGTGAGCTGATACTGGTATTGTCCATGCAGATTGTGCTTTCGCTTGCAGGAAACCTGCAAAGTGTGGAAAAGATGCTTGTCTATGCTGAGAATCATAGCCAGGTTCACATTCTTTCTTTCTTCTTTTTTCTTTTGCCTCTGCTGTCAGAAAATAATACAGTTCCATCTTATACCTCCATCAACAGCTCTAAAATTTCCTTGTTTAAATGGGTAGATTCATAGTTGCCAGAACAGGAAACGAAAGTGGGAAGCAGTACGGGAATCGGAATCAGGAATCAGTCATTCAAAAATCCTAGAGGATTTGAGACTCGAGAAGCGAGTAGGAATCGGGGGAACCATTAGGAAGCGAAATATGAAATTGTAAGAAATATTGATTAAATGATGGATGTAAGAAGAAGAAAAACTTTAAGAAATAAAGGGTTTTGAGGAGAGAAGTACATTAAAAAATAATTAAGAAATGCTGTTTACTATCAACAACTATATCATCTTATTGTAATGAAATAAAGAATGCAAAAGAATATGCCACTTTAAGGGCTACAAGAGTACAAAAATGTGCACAAAAATAAAGCCACACAAGGCAAAACAAGAGCCACTAATGGGCAAATACA
Source organism: Nuphar pumila (assembly GCF_984573655.1). Lineage (NCBI taxonomy): Eukaryota > Viridiplantae > Streptophyta > Magnoliopsida > Nymphaeales > Nymphaeaceae > Nuphar > Nuphar pumila. The sequence goes on from NC_143249.1 coordinate 56,281,886, forward strand.
ATTAGCCTCAAAGGCACATAGAGAATGCTCACAATAGAGAGAACACGAGTAAAAATATAAAAATATTTAATCATAAAATATCCGAGCAAAGCATAATACAAAAAGGGGAAAGAACAATAGGCACTTGGGAGGCTCTAAGAGCTGAGCCTTTGGGAGCTCCCAATGACTTTTTCGATCATTCACCAAAAAGCCCTAACAAAAAGAAAAAAGAAAAAAATAAGAATGCAAAAAATAAAAAGGACAAGTTTGTCCTTAATGGACAACAACTATTACATGTGGGTAAAAAAACCAAAATGCCCCTAAAGCGCATTACCTATTACATATGTACATACAACATATATGTATATATTATATATAAATAAACATATTTAACATATTTTAACACTCAAACTTATAATGTGATCACCAAAAGTTTGCTAAGCAGGGAAATGAAGCGAGGTGATGGAAGAACTTAAGTGATGAAGTCAACAAGCCCGCATTCTGAAATCACGTACGACAACTCAATGGTCCCTCTTGTAATGCAACAATAAGTGCACTGCCACAATGCCAAAAGAGGTTACGAATGTGCACACACAAACACAAATGCCACTTATGGTTCAAATATGCAAAAGCCACAAAGGGGCTAATACATAAACCTCTCAAAAGAGCGGAAGAACACCAATATAAAAACAAATATATATTCCAATATGCTTAGGACAAGCATTAACACAAGAAAGGGCTAACAACCCCTTTATATACAAGAGAGTGTATTGGGGAGGTCCCAATATAGATGTTGGGGGCTCCCCAACGGTTATATTTATGGCCGTTGGAGAGCCCCCAACAACTCTACGGTCATATTGATCATAGAGTCCCTAAATAAAATGGTAATTTAGTAAAAAATAAAATAAAGAACTAAAACCCAAAACTGTACCTAATGGATGACACTTATTATATGTACAAATAACCAACATACCCCTGGTCAAATACCCAAATTACATAGCCCCAATATATATATATATATATAAGATAATACAGTACAATACATTTTAACACCTCTCTTAAACTTATGGTGCGATCATTGAAAGTTTGTCAAGAAGAAAATGAAATCGAGGTGACAGAAGCGCCTTGGTGAAGAAATCTGCTAGTTGATACTCGGAAGAGACATATGGTTGGGTGATGGTCTGTCTCAGGAATTCTTCACGCACATAGTGGCAATCCATTTCTATATGTTTGGTCCTTTCATGAAATATATGATTGTCAGCTATGTATATTGCACTCTTATTATCACAACACGGTCTGGAGCAGAGTTGCCAGTCGAGGAAGCAGAAGCGGAAAGCGAGGCACTTTTAAAATTTTAGGAAGCGGGAAGCATGAGACGACTTAGAAGTTAACCAGGAATCGTCTCAGAAGCGAACCGGAAGCGACCTAGGAAGCGAGGGGAAGTGGAAATAAAAATAAAAATAGAAAAAAATGAAAAAAGGGGGAAGTGAGCTTCTCCTAAATAAAAAAAATAAATGGGAAGCGTGCTTCCCATTTTTTTGTGTGCTTCCCAGCATGTTTTGGAAGCGCGATGTTTCGTGCTTTCGAAACATGTTTCAGAGAAGCGCACTTCCCCACTCCTAAGGGCACTTCTGTTAACTCTGGCCTGGAGTGTGTCTGAAGATAAACGCTCCTGTCTTCAAGAAATTTTCGCATCCAAACAATCTCTGATGTTGTCATTTGCACGATGCTCAGGGTCAATAGACAATAATGATACTTTTTGTTCTTTTTGCACTTTTACGACACCAGAGAATCACCTAAAAATATACAAAAACCAATAGTTGAGCATCGATCATTTCGATCTCCCAAATCTGAGTCACAATAAGCAATTAATTTAAGAGAAGAAGAGGGGGATAACAAAAGACCTCTAAAGGTGGAGGTCTATAAATATTTAACAATTCTCATCATAATACTCCATGTGGACTGCCGTGGGAGAATGTTGGAATTGGATAGAAGTATGAACTGTATGCGCAATATCAGGCCTAGTAATAGTTAAATAAGTCAAAGCGCCAATCATTTGTTGATATAAAGTAAGATCCGCCAGAGGTGTCCCATTCAGGGTTGTAAGTATTGTGCCGTATTGTACGATATATATTACTTTGGGGGGGGGGGGGTAAACATACTTGTATCAAGTTTATCGTACGATATACCCCCTGCATCGTACGGTACAATATGATACATATCATTTTTTAAATCATATTTTATAAATTTGGTTATTTTGTGTTTGTTTATATAATATGAAAGTATGAGTCTTGTGCTATGTCACATGAGTGTGGATATGGATGTAGATGTGGCGATGCGACACTTTAGAAAAACTTTGGTGAGGGGGTGCAGGAAGGGTATATATATAAATAATTTTTAACCATTTTAAGTTAACACTAATGAAATAAAAACAATCATCATATCATCAATTCATCATGCATAAATTCTTGCAATATATCAAGTAATAATCTACAATTGCTATTCCTCATCAATAAAAATTAACACCATATATATATATATATATATATATATATACACACACACACACACACACATGTATGTGTGTGCATTTATGTATTTATATATATAATTGAATAAAATTGAAATTCGTTAGGGTTAATTGAATCTACTTTTGGATAGAAATGGACCTCAGCGTGGTTGACTTCACCTAACACAAAGGAATCCGTGTCCAAGTGTTGCACCCGCATGGGTGCATGTGCGACATCGATGCGGTACCTGTAATTAAATGGTGGTCTTCCACAAATGCATGAACAACTCATAAAGATGTGTCTATTGGAGACACTACAAGCATGACCCTTGAAAGGGTATACATGAAAGAAGACTTGAAAATAAATAATATTTTATTTATACACAAAATGTTTAAGAAGCATTGCTTTACAAAGGAGGGGTTCACCCCTATGTATATAAATGAAAGAGTGTGGAGGGAAGGGCTCTTCCTAAGAGTCATTGGACCTAGTCTAAGGACTCTATTTATAGCTCTGTAAGTGTGCTCAAGATCTAACGAGATCTTGACGATCTAGTTCAAAGTGAACTAGAAAAATAAAATAAAGAAAAAGGAAAAGAAAGAAAATCAATAAAAAAGTAAAAAAAATAAATATATAATATATATATATATATTATATGTATTTACATGCTACATTTTAACACTCTCAAACTTATGCTACAATGAGCGAAAGTTTGTCAAAGAGAGTGAAATCTGGGTGCAACACGAGGCCTGTTAATTGATACTCTGATGTAACATATGGCGGATCAATGGTTCCATGTAAGTATTCATCTCTGACATAGTGAGAGTCCATCTCAATGTGTTTAGTGCACTCATGGAACGCCCGGTTGCTTGTAATACAGATGACACTTTTGTTGTCACAACACATTTTTGAAGCTTGCGTCGCTTCAGCTCCCATATCTGCTAACAATCATCTGAGCCAAACAACTTCCATAGTGGTGGTTGCCATGACTCTATATTCAACTTTGGTTGAGCAAAGAGAGACCTGCTCTTTCTTGCACCTCCACGAAATCAAGGATTCACCTAAGAATATACAAAAACCAGTGGTTGAGTGCCTATTATTGGGATCACTGGTTGATCTTTTTGCAGTGGTATTTTTAAAAGTTATTTTTCAATAAAACATTTGGAAAATCGTTAACCAAAGATATAAAAACCGACTTTCCATAAACGTGGCGAGTACGAGTCGAATCCTCAGGGAACAAGAGAATATTCAAATTAAATATAAAAATTTCAATTTATTAATATCATAAATGTGTACAACTAAGTCAAACACTACAACTCTAGTTAAGTTACAAACTAAAAATAAAAATCAAATCCTAAAGTAGGTTGCTGAAGCCTTCTCCAAATCGCATGGGCATTTTTGTCATTTCACCAGTTCCAACCTTCTTGCGCCTAACAAAATTCCTTTTAATCTGTAGTAAACTTATTAACCTAAAACATAGAAAACAACAAGTTAGTAAACATAATTACAACAATTAATTTAAAAACTACACTAAAACTAATTCTAAAATTAATGACTAAAACTAAATTACAATTAAAAAAAAGTTAACTAAAATGCAATATCTAATGAAACTAACTAATTATATTAAATCTAACTACTTTAACTACTGTAAATACACTAACTAATATGCAGAAAAATAAGAAAAACTATCAAAAACTAACTAATTAGCAAAAAGACTATTTTGCCCTCAATATAGTGCAAAATTAAATTCTGACAGGTTTTTGAAAATAGACTGTTTGGAGGGGCAAACGAGGTCCAAATTTTCTGAAATTTCTTCTGTTCTATTTCTGATAGATTCAAGAATCTGTCAGACTTTACATAATTGAAAAATTCATCCGGAAGCTCCGGATGTAAGCGTTTCAAATCCGATAAAATCTTGGAAGTCGTTTGTCCCGAAATTTAAAAACCCTAAAAACTTGTTTTCGAAGAACGCATAAAAATCAGACCAAATCAACTCTAATTGAGCTGATTTTTGGTCTGTTGACAGTTAACACACCAATGAAGAGAATAAAATAAAATTTTCAGAAAACTCAGAAAAAATGCACATAAAATGACGAGTGCAAAATGCGGCAAAATCTGGTTTTGAAATTCAGTGCACTATTCACTTGAAAGAATTCAATTTATGCACTAATAAATTGAAGTACATGCAATACAGACCTAAACACCTCTAGTATGCTGTTAATGACATGAAATAAAGCTAATTACACTAAAGAATTAAATCTAGCATGAATACCTAGGTTACTTGAAAGAAATGCAAGTTAATTCTAAAATAGAATTCTAAATTACATGCAATCACCACTTTAATTAAAATGCAACTAAGAGTTAGAATAACTAAATTAATGAAATTATCTAACCTAATACAATTAATCTTAATGTAAACTAACTAATTAACTTTAAAAAAAATTTGAATTTAAAACAAACTTTAAATTAAAGTTAAAAACTAACTTAAACCTAACTAGGGTTAGTTGACTTAATTAGGGTCGAAAGGGCACGATTTTAGATTGACTTTGACCTAGGCATTCATGCCCCCCTAAGTGGACCCCACTAGGGTTAATTACCAATTAAATAAACATAATCAAATGAGTAAATACAACCATTAAACACTTGCCGAATTTACTATACCACAGAAAATTTTAAAACACCTAATGCAAGGTCAACTTTTCCTAAAATAACTAATGAAAATATGTGAGCATTTTGCTAAGCTAAACAATTAATTGAAAGAAGGCAAAGATGCTAAGTGACGGATTTGGAATCCAGTGAGCCCTCATAAAGACTTGCCTTGTTGAAGAAGATTGGCTATTTCAAAGTCAAAAATATCATCCCATAGGGCCCACACAGTTTTAGCTTGAATAAGGAATAGGCTATTCTTTCTAAAATCGCTCAAGAAGGCTTTTAGGCATAATTTGAAATTCAAGTCTCATTGTCTAATTTGGAAAGGAGGAAAAGATTCTCTTGGCTGGGTTGTTTGAAAATGAGTCAAGCTTTCTAAAATAAAACCCTCGAAATTTAGAAACCACTTAATGCCCCAAATCGCCACTTTTGCACATAGACACAAATGCCTTTCTTGAAATTTGAATCCTTAGAATTCCCTATAACTAACTATACTAAATCAACTTATACTAACCTAATTAGTAGTTGCTAAATACATGGGTAGACTTGTACTAAATAAAAAAATCGCGAATCACTAAAAATTAGGAATGATAGAAATCTACTTAAGTCAATTATTGACTAAAATTACATACAATGAATCTAGACCAAGATAAGAAATTTCCTAAACATGCTAAAACTCACCAAAGGAAGCTTGGGACCTTGCTGGACATCAATGGCTGCCGTCCCATTGGAGAAGACGATAGCCTCCTAAGACACACTAAAACAATTTTACAATGACAAAAAGAAAAATGATTTTTATTAAGCCAAAATTGAAACACTCAAAAACGAATTTTCTATTTACCTTAAACCATACTAAGATCGACTCTACACTGTATAAAACCACCCTCTAACCTACTGTTTCTGCAAAAAAAATCAGAATGTTAAAACTTGACAGAAAACCAAAACCGGCTAAGCTATCCTTAGCCGATTTTCACAATTTACCTAAACCCAATACACAAAATGATTTAACACCCTAAACTAAATTAAAACCCCGTCTTAAGGGGTTTAAAAACATACTTTTAACCTACTGTCACTAACAAAAAAATCAGAATTCTAATCTTAACCAATATCAAAACCGGCTAGACTAGGTCTAGCCAATTTTTACAATTTAGATAAAAACGAAATCTAAATTAGATTGGCATTTTACTTGGGACTAAACTTGTAAAACCCAGTTTAAAAAAAAAAAAATTCGGACCCGGGTCGGGTCTGGACCCGACCCGGATCCAGACCCGACCCGGATCCACCCCGTGCCCAGCCCCTCGAAAACCCTTTTCAAAGGGGGCTGGCAGCCCACGGAGGAGGGGAGATCTCCGGCGACACAGGGGGCGGGCCCTGTGTGCGTCCTTCCTTATAAAAAGGCGAGAGGGGAGAGGGGAGGGCTTACGAGCTTCCCCGACCCCCCGACTCTCTCTCTCATCTCTTGTCTCTCGTCTCTCTCCCCTCTGCCTCTGTTCTCTCCCCCCCCCGACTCTATCTCTCGTCTCTCCCTCTTTGCATCTCCGACGAGCCCCCCTTCATGACAGTCACCTCTCCGGCGAGCCCCCCCTTCCCGGCGACCTCCCACTCCCTTCGGCAGCCCAGGTAACCCCTCCTCCCTCTCTGTGTCTCCCTCCCGATAGCGGCAGGCAGGGGCCAAAGGCCCCTGCGACTCTCCCTCCCTCTGTTTACCTTTCGGCAGGGGGCCATCGGCCCCTGCCCCCCCTTCTTTTCAAATTCCAGCAAGGGCCGATGGCCCCTGCCTTTTTTTTTTATGAACGACAGGGGCCTTTGGCCCTTGCCTCCTCTCCTGTTAAGCCGCAGGGGGCCTTTGGCCCGTGCACACCCTCTCCCTACTCATTTCCTTGGCAGGGGCCATCGGCCCCAGCCCCTTTCTTTAAAATCTGGCAGGAGCCGAAGGCTCCTACCCCTCCTTTCTTTAAAATCCAGCAAGGGCCTCCTAAGGCCCTTGCCCTTTTCCTTTTAGAGACCCAGCAGGGGACGATGGCCCAACCCCTCTCTAATCGACACGGGCCTCTAGCCCCTGTCCCATTTCCTGTGCCCCTGCCTCATCTTCCGAGGGCTGCAGGTGCGCATTTGGCCCCTGCGACCCTGTCTCTCTCTCGTTTTGCCTTCTGACAGGCCAACGGAAGGGGGTGTGAAGCCCCCCTTCCATTCGAGGTAGGAGAAGCTGAGTCTCCTCTCTACCTTTGCTCGTTTTTATGCCTTCTAAAATCATATTTTTGCAGTTTACGCAACGGAACCCGTTCGCGCCCCACGAGCTAAACCAACGATCACCTACGCTCGTAGACGACTTCGTCCTCGCAATACCCCAAGGTAGGAGAAGTTACACAATGACTTAAATAACTAAATCAAGCTTAAATAATTAAAGGTTGAAAGGACTTAATTACATATCTATATACATATACGTATATAAGTACTCTTTTAAATTCAAGGACGCGGTTTCGCGATCCTTGTCGTTTGCTTCCACATTTCCTGTTTCTGTTTGCCGTCGCGCTTTGTGCCCAGGCTTTTGTTTTCGTATTTACTACTTACTGCCTTTTAATTCAAGGACGCGGTTTCGCGATCCTTGTCCTTTGCTTTCGCATTTCCTGTTTCTGTTTGCCGTCGCGCTTTGCGCCTAGACTTTTGCTTTCGTATTTACCACTTACTGTCTTTTTAATTCAAGGACGCGGTTTCGCGATCCTTGTCCTTGCTTTCACATTTCCTGTTTCTGTTTGCCGTCACGCTTCGCGCCCAGGCTCTTGCTTTTCGCATTATTGTCTTTTATTTTTGCCTTGCCCTCGACTCAGCGTATTCGGGAGGAATACCTATTCCACTTTTTTACCCAATATGTTTTGGGAAAACCCTTGATCTGGGGCAAGATCAAGTTGTTGGGTGATGAGTTCATTTGTGAAGCCCATTTACCAAAACTAGTGTCGTGACTTGCATAGCACCTAGACACTGCATCATCAGTTGTCAGATTCGATAAAATCACATGCCATATGTTGGCAAGTTGTGGGTCGTTTCGAAAGATTTAAAATGTTAAAATAGGTTTTTAAAACATTATATCTCTACGAAACACACTCCCGAGGCTCCTATTAAGGACCTATATCCCTTTCCTCGTAAGTGTACTCTTGAACATGCGAGGCATGTTAGTACTACGACGATTGGATGAGAGGGTCTTATGACCTCGATTAGTGCTTTGTGCACGTTGTTGAAAACACATAAAAATGAGATTGCCTTCATAGGCAAGATGCTCGTTTTGGTCTAATGGACCAGAGCATGAAGAATGAGGCAACGACTAAGAAACCCCGTCGCGCTCAATTCAACCTGGCTTCGTCAAGAGAGAGGACGAAGGGTACCAACTCCGATGGACAGACCATTTATGGCTTTTTAAAAGGGCAAAAGACCCGTTTTTCCCCAGTCATCGGAGGTTAGGGGGGGGGATAGAGGCTATATAAGTTAGCCTAACACTTCTGCAGAAGTTGGATGCATCCCTATCAGGCCTTGGGGACTTACTCTCTCGACCATCGGTCGTCTCCATAGGAATATGATTCAGTCAGACAACCGAGGTATCTTAAAATACTTAACATAATGAACACTCGACTTGGACTCGACTGTTTCGACTCACGTGCCATGTATGTACCCGCATGGCCGGTTAACAAGTAATAACTAAATTGAGCATGCTCACTTTTCAGTTTGTTGTACTTGTTCCTCCGGTCTATCTGCTTAGTTTGCTCGTTACTACCTGCTTTATAAATTATCTATGCCTAATTTAGTTCTTTCTGTCTTTGTGCTCTCCTACTAGTTTTTCACAAAACTAACCCATTTCATGGGTACAGGTGACAAATAGGTGCATCAGGCGATGGCGCGACTGCGAGATGATTTAAGGATCCACTGTTTCTGCTCGTAGTTCTTCTCCTGGACATTTTGGTTTTTGATACGGGTTTCCCTAGAGGAAATCCAAATTTTGTACAAACTTGATACTCTCTTTAAAGAGAAGAAATGGTTTCTTAAGTATTATTGCAGATCGTGCATGGTAAATCTTTGTTCTCTCGCTAACGTGTCCAAGGTTGTCAAACCTGTCCTTTTTCTTTTAAAGAAATCGTTTCCGCTGATTTAAAAAAAATAAACTTTGTAAAGAAAAGGAATTTTTCAACTATTTCAAGGAAATTATAAGGTTCGAAATTTTGGGGCGTTACAAAACTCGATCTTAGGGCTACTGAAACACGACTTGCAGACAATGGTTTGCTGTAAAAAAATCAGAAAATAAAAATCATAAATTGGTATGACTCGACTATCACGAGGTGACTCGATTTACACTAAAAGAGAAGACCAACCTCAAGGGCGATAGGACAAGGGAGGGGGTGAGGTAGAGCGGTTAGTTGGAGCTTAGATTCACGCCCATCACGTCTTTCAATGGGCTGACATGTTCTTCAAGCTATTGTAACCGTTCGGGAGCCGAATCACGAGGAGGAAGAACGGTGGTGGTGAGAAGAAAGAGCACGAGTTGAAGAGGGTTCACAGCTGGTGTTCGGTGATGGTAGACGACCAAGCAGAATCCGAATATAGCTCCTTTCCGATCTGCAATACCTTTAAAAAGAACACATCAACACATAAAAAGAAAACAAAAACAAGGATGGAAATAAAGAAGGGAATACACACTCGTAGAGAGGGGCGTGTGAGAGAGGGAGAGAGAGAGAGAGAGAGAGAAGAGAGAAGAGAGAGAGGGGAGATAGACAGAGGCTTGGGCGATTTTTTCAATGCATCAAAAAACGTGTGCCTCATTTTTTTCAGGCTTTTTATACCCTAAACTCTATCTAAATTCTAAAAAACTACCTAGTTACAAAGTTATATCTAATTTAATTCTAAAAATCTATGTTAATTACATCTAACTACCAAAACCAATCAGAGATAGGTGGCTTTTGGAAAATATTATTGAAAAACACTTTGGGTCATGTGGGTTTATGGATATTTAGGGTTTGGGTCCAGTCCAAGATCCAAATTGAAGCTCTTGGGTCGGAACTGGATTCAGTCTACCTCGAAATTCGATCTAAAACCCTAAAAATGCAATATTTTCCTCGTTTTAACTCCAATTCGAGTGAAAGTCAAACCGTGACCTCTTTATACCTAATTACATCAATACTTGGGTTCTAAGCTTTTAAAACACATAAAAATGCATGAATATTGTATGAACATGATATGCATTTCGTGCATCATCGAATACCCCATGCTTGAATGTTTGTTAGTCCCTTAACAAACTAAGCTAAACTATCTATGTTATGAAACTAGAAAATAACAAATATACAAATAAAAACAATTAAAATGCAAATCCTAAATGGCCTAACACACTTTCATAAGAATCACGGTTGCATTTAGCTCATGCAACAAGCCCTTTAAACCTCTGGGTTACCCCAGTGGACGAGTAAGGTCTCGTGAGGGTTTGCAGAGATGCTACCCACAAACATAAATGTCATGCAGAAAATAACAATTCTTTTTTTTTTTTAAAATATTAGGCAATTACGAAATTAGTTTAAACAAATATTTCATGTAATTACACTCTAATAACATATTTAGAATTTTTATGTCTCCACTGTAAAAACTTTTTCCTTTCACTTTTCTAAACTTGTAATTATTTCTGCTTTTTCCTCCGAAAGTCAAGTATTATCATGTTATTATTCATTTATCATCACTTGTATGTTTTCTGCACAGTAATTCACAATTACTTCTAAGCAATGGATTTTTCATTAAGCTCATTCTTTTTCTTTTGATTTTCAATTTTTCACATTTTCTATTTTTCAGTCGAGCACTATTTCAAATATCCAGTTTTGTGACCCGTGTAGCGAGCTTTGGGTCAGTGACTCCCAGGTCAGATGACCTTAGGGCACCAGATACGGAGTATCCCTCAAATTTAATTGCTAGAGTCACTAGACCTTACATTTTAATAGTTTACGTATAGTCTTCTTGTAATACCCGTGAATTTTATCCGATAAATAAACTTGAAATTTTTGTTCTTGAACTGAATATCAGATAATTTTATTATTGTATGTGTTAATTGTATGTAGATATCGGATATTCTATTTGGATCTTCAATGTTGGAACCTTTATACCCTGTTCAGAACTTCGATTTTCCATTTGAATCTTAGTTAACAGATCTCAAACATTTTAAGTGGATAACCAATAAGGAATTTTAAGCAAATGGATTGGATCCTTGATATTGGATCCTCCATATCAGGGTCATATTGGATAGTGGATCCAGGACAAATGGAGTTGATCCACGATGTTAAAACCGGATTTTAGTGAGGAAAATTTCAATATCGGATCTATAACACTTTCATGGGATCCGTAGTAGCTTATGCGAAGTTTAGACCCACAATATTTCTTTTGGATCCTGGACATCAGAGAGGTAAAAAGGGTAGGGAACCAATTAAAATTTACTTGGATCCGTTATAAGCCACGTGGAAACCACAATAGTGTAATCTGGATCCACAGTTCCAAATCATATGATCAAAATTTTGGATCCATGGATCCAGATTTAGTAAGGGGACTTGTGAAGCCGAATGGACTTTGGATCCATAATAAGTTGGTAGGGATCCATAATAATGTAACTGAATCCACTGAATTTTATTAGAGTTACATTTTAAAAACTTAAATATCTAATAAGTTAAACGTTTTAAAACGGGTCCGGATCCTCTGGTGGACCCGAACATGCCCAAACCTGGACCCAGCTGTGATGGGTCGCGGGTCACGGGTTCGGTCAAACCAAACCCGCAACAGTGGTGCGCTAAAAAGGTAAAAACACACACATACATTTGGACCCGGGTCGGCTCCGGATCCGACCCGGATTTGCCAACCCGTTAGGGTTAAAAACTCGCATGGCTAGGGGGTTCTTTTAAAATTTCCCCTGCGCCGCTCTCCCTCTTCCTATTTCTGCTGGGGTTTCCTGATCAACGCCCTCCCGCACCCTTAAAATCACGCAAGGGTGAGGGGAGGCCTTCACCCCTGCACTCTTTGGCCTCTCGCTCACCGATGGCCTCAGCCAACACCCTAGCTTCCCCTCCCGTTCCTTTCCAGCCGCCAGCAGCAATCGCTGCCATTTCCCCTTCACTCGTGTACTCTTGTTATCTCTCTCTTTCACGATTCAAGGAAGAGACTCTGCGGAGTCATGGCTGATCGATAGTCGCGGCAATGCCATAGGGTCATCGTCGTCGGAAGGCCTTCCGACCACCTGCTGTTCGGTCACCGGTCACCTCCTATCGCCAGCCATCTCCAGTCGTCAGCGACAACTCTTCCGCCGGAAAAGGTAGGGTCTGTACACTTTTCTTGTTCGGGGTTGATTGGATCCGGGTGTGGTTTGGGTTAATCAAGAAAGAAAGCCTGTTTAGATGTATCGGAGTTTGGGGTTTCTCGTGTGTAACCCTAATTAAAAGAAGGGTGGGAGTTATGGTTGCCGGAAAACTCGAGTTTGTCAATTAGGTATTCCAGCTGACATTTTGAACTGTAGGGACCATCCGTTGCCATAGATCTTTTTCGACAGACTGGGTATCCCGGTTACCCTGCATTCCATTGGTTAGGTTGCAAGAAATTCAAATCAACCGGTTTATGTTTTTTTTTGGGGGTTTCTGTAGATGTTGCCTACGGGAAAACCCTGTTTCATACATAATATGATCTGGTCTTCGGTTGTATTTCGGATATTTACTTTAAAATATGTTACAATCGTGAGTGTGTATTTTTTTGTAAATAGCTTCTTTTTTTCATATATTCTGTTTACGAATCCTGCTAAATTCTTTGTTAAGTTATCGATAATAACGGAATCTGGATTTTTGGTTCTAGTAAACTACAACTCAGTCGATCTTTGTAACTGCATTAGTCTGCATAATGTTAAATAATTGATAGTTTGATTTGGGTAATTTCGGTAACTGTTCCTAGCAAAAAAAAATGTGCATACTTTCTTGGGTAATACTCCTGATCTGAGTAGTTGGCATTAGATGCATAAATTGTCATTCTGATAATGCTTGAACCCTGAATAGGATATTCATTATTATCGGATGATTTTCAATTAAGCTGTTCAGATATGTTCCTTTTGAATCACTCTACTTATACATATACCTATATCTATATATATGAAAAAAATTAACTAAATATATATATATATATATATATATACATATATATATATATATATATATATTTACACATATCGGAATAAAGACTGACCTGTGAAGTCTGAGTGAGCATTCAATATTTACTAAAATGTTTGTGCATGCATCTGTAGGTGCTTATAAGTCTGATGATCATCATGTATGCTATAACTTTGTATTTTGAAGGCCTGACCAACTTATAGATTTTATTTTAAATGTTCCGTACAATGATAGTGAACATGCCATTTGGTTAATTAGGTTTATGCTAATGACAATACTGCGAGATCTTGACGCGAATGCTGGCATGTTTCTTGTTTTGTCATCTTTGCCCAAGAAAGAACAAACTTCAACACTTGAAAGATAATATAGGTTGAATTTTAAGAAAATAGAAGTATTTTGGTTGATTTACATATTTGGTGTAATGAACCATCTTCTATCTCCAAGTTAAATGGGACATCTTGAATTCTGTGTAACACAGGTTGTAGTAAGTTCAATCCTTAGCATTTGACATATATAATGATTACATGTTATATTATTTATGTTCAAATTATGAATCGGATCCACATAACTTATAGTTCTGTTAAAATAGCAAATCTTTAAGTGTATGATAGTCTAAAGATGTTATATTATTTTGACGGTTTTAATACTTGAGTAATACGTAATTTTGTGGATTGCTATTAAGTCGGATTTTCCTATTATTTTGTGGGCTGTGATCAGATTTGAGTACTTGTGATCATGTATAAGCTTATACAGTTGTATGCATGATGTGTGAAATTAAATATGTTGCAGTCTTATAAGCTTCTTTCTCATCGTTTAAAGTATGTTGGCTGCGATTTGTTTTAGTGGAACCCATATGCCTTCTCAGAGTAAAACTGATTCAGTCCTGTGCTTCTCAGTGATGTTTGAGAGACATTCTCTAGTATGTCTTGTTCAGTTGATATTGAAAATTTGGTGTTCAACTACATAGTAACTTGTATATTCAGTTGATAGTTAGTTGCATATTAAGCTGCATAATTTATGATGTTCAATTGCATATTACTTAAAATGTTGCAATGCCTATTATATGTATATCATCTAGAAGATTCATATGGCCATTAAGATGCTTATTCTCCAATGTCCATACGCTTGTTAAACTGTATATTTTTCTGAAGTACTATTGCCTAACACTACATAATTGCTGAAAGTATCAAATGCCAACTAAGCTGTATATCTTGTGGAATGTTCAAATGAGAGTGTGTTGGGAGAAATGTATATAGTTGTATTACCAAATCTCTAGGACTATAGTGCATGCTCAGTAAAGGACACCAACAGTGTCTTTGCTTGTTGGCGGAGTTTTTAATACATGCTACCCTGTGTTGGGATGTCACAAGTCAAAACCTAATGGTACGTGGTGGCAATTTGCTAATGAAGAATAAATAAATAATAATAAGGATGATGAATGAGGAACTGAAAACCGAACCTATGGGTCGATTTGTTGTGGACATATGAATGTCAAGCCAGTGTGTTGAGGGTCATGCATAGACCATCGAAGTTATGATGTGAATCCACATGAAAATGAAAAGATAATATTGTTGTCCGACTGGTTTAAAGGCACCGGGGGCATTCGTGCTTGACTGGTTTAAAGGCACCGGAGCACTTTGAGTGGATTATGCAATCAATACAACAAAGGATGTGAACTGTTCTATACCCCTTGGTAAAATGACTAAGATTGGGAATTCTACTGCGATGATAGTAGAAAGAAGTTGGGGAAATGCCCCATAGTTCGGGAAAATAATTAAATGAAAAGATTAACCCACTCAGATTCGGGCTTACCTTGGAGAGGGTAGGTGGTACAAAACTCTGGGGACATGTGTTTAGTTTCGAGCGTAAAGCGACTCGTTGGTCCCAGTCCTCAGAGTTGGGGGACCCGGACTACCAAATGTGTCCTAGGTGGTAGCTCCATGTTCTTCTGCAGAAGTTAGGGATGCATCCTGTTTTGGTTTTGGCCTTTGGGAGGTTCTCTCGGTCATTGACCGGTCCCTTAGGATTTTCAGTCTTAGTTAGAATGTTCGGGTTAATAAAATACCCTTGAATAATATATCCCCGAACGTTCTCTTCTGTGATGGTTGCCTTGGCCCGTGTGTACCCGCGGGATAAGATAATATAAACACTATTTATAACAGTTAGGTATCACAGTGAGTGGAGTTATTAAAGGGACATTTGCATATTCTTTCCGTATGCTCTATATTTTGAAATTGAAATGAACTGAAATCCTGAAATGGGTAAATATGAGATGATTGAACTATTACATAAAAGTTATGTATGTTATTGTTATTGCTGTTGCATACTTACCTCACTTGCTTATTAATGTTGCATACCATGTTCTACCTGCCCATGTGAATGACTGTTGATTACTGGTGTTGTTTTACGTGCTATGGTATATGCTAAAGATTCACACTTGACACTCACATCACATGCTAGATTCATGATATACCTGCATTAAGAGTTACAGTTTTCCTACTTAGACGTGGTAGTCTAATTCCAATCAATTTACTATTTTTTTCAGGTAAAGAATAGGGTTTATGAGCG
Organism: Nuphar pumila; assembly: GCF_984573655.1. Lineage (NCBI taxonomy): Eukaryota > Viridiplantae > Streptophyta > Magnoliopsida > Nymphaeales > Nymphaeaceae > Nuphar > Nuphar pumila. Next base: position 56,297,748 of record NC_143249.1, read on the forward strand.
GCTTCGGGATGAGGCATCGGATCAAGATTTTTGGATTTATTGTTCCAGGGATCGCTTGAGTTTATTGTAAATTTTAACTGTTACTCTGATGATTTTCATTAATATTGAAATGAAATAAATGTCTTGGGTTTTCTCTCCACCGTAATGTCTCGAAATGCTTAACCTTATTTTATTTCTTGTTTCCGTTGTTATAATTAAAAAAAAAATCTTCAAATTTTGGGTTGAAATTTCGGGGCGTTACACTTCTTCTTGCCATGTGCAATGTCTATATCTATTAGGCTTTCTATGAAGTCCATGTAACGAGCCTTCGAGCCGGTGGCTCCCAAACTAGATGGCTTTAGGGCACCAGGTGTAAAACACCCTTCAGACTCTATTTACTCGAACCAAATAGGCCACGGATATCGACTAGACAAGAAGGTGAATTTCTTTGTTATCCTTTTCGTCATGAGACTCAAACAGTTCAACTTGTGTCTAAGTTCAGCTAGTAGGAATCACGAAGAAATCAACAACTAAACGTAAGCTCTTTTTCTTTTAAGCTCATTTCCTTTATATTTTTCATTTGCTTGTGCATACTTATACTTGTGATTCAAAATAATTCTAACATTCAAATACTATTTTTTCTTTGAATTTTACATAAATGACCACTCTTTTTGGATTAGTTCAGAAAAAAAAATTCACATGGGGCTACAAAAAATTTCTAAATTGTCAGATTATGCAAAAAAACATTCGTATATGCTAAAAACTTGTTTCTTAAAGACCTAATTTTATGAGTTTTAGCTACCTGAACAAAAAAAAAAATTAAGTGTGCATCTAAAGAATCCTCCTATGCTTGAATGACATTGTCCGTAGTGGCATACAAAAATGCAAACATGCAATGCAGATGCACACTAAAGAACATAAAATAAATACGGGAGAAAGGATAGATACAACCTGATATGTGCAGGGCCTCTTGAGTTGATGATTGACTTGACTTCACACCACCACTATGCATATACGAATGCATAGTTTTCTGCTGATCTTGCCAATGGTCTGCTCCTGAAGCCGTGTCTGGTAACCTGGACTCATATACTTCAGCACCAAATAATACGCATACCTGCATGATAACAAGAAAATCCAAATCAAAATAAAATCAAAATAAAATCAAAATAAATAAAATCCTATACCTACTATGTACATATGATACAATGTCCCTGCTCAGATCTCGGAAGCCTAAAGTTCTTTGCCCTTTGGATTTATCACAGCTTGGCTCGGCCGACTACCCTCGGTTCTCCTCGTCAAAGCATTTGCTAACTGACCCATCTGTGTTTCAAGCTTAGCTATGGACTGGGTATGTGAGTTAAGCATTTGGTTACATTTCTCCATAGCATTATAACTGGAGGTTTTCACCTCCTGCAATGCTTGAAGAATCTTCTCCTCAAAAGACAACTGTGAAGCTGTATCCTGAGGGGTAACCATGGGAAAGGTAGGAGAGGGCTGTGGGTAATTTGGCCTTTGGTATGATTGAGTGAAAGAGCTAGGCCAAACCTGGTGAGACGGAGGGGCAAAGACTGGGGCTTGCTGGTTTTTCCATGAAAAATTAGGGTGGTTTCGCCAACCCGGATTGTATGTAGAAGAAAATGGGTCATTCGGGGGATTGGCGAACCCCTGAGCAGCTTGAACTTGTTCATGAACAAATTTAGGGTATTAAGCTGTCGAAGGGTACTGAGTTGCCGAATTGAAGCTCTTGGGTTAGACCTGGATCCAGTCTACCTTGAAATCCGATCCAAACCCCTAAAAATATGATATTTTTCTTGTTTTAACTCCGATTTGAGTGAAATTTGAACCACGACCTCTTTATACCTAATTACATTAATACATGGTTTCTAAGACCTTAAAACACGTGAAAATACATGAATATTGTATGAACATGATGTTCATTTCATGCATAATCAATCACCTCCCTTGTCAGTATCAGTATACACAATTAAATTTAAAGACGATGAAGCAAACAAGAAGAGTCCTCGTGAAAGAGAGGACTTTAAGTATCTAATAATACACAAAATTGCTCCCATATGCACAGAGGTGAGAGCATTTTGAAACTGACTAACAGTGTGAACAACATGTGCTATATCTGGCTTAATAATGAAAAGATAAGAAGGGACTCCAATAAGCTGTCTGTAAGGAGTAGGATCATCAAGAAGTTCTCCAACATCAATTTTCATTTTAATATTGACAATCTCTTGAATGTCTACTTTCTTATCATCTGTAATTCCAGACCTGGAAACAATATTAAAAGCTAATTTAGATTGAGATATCAAATACCTACGAGGGGAATAAGCAACTTCATTGCCTAAAAAATATCTTAATAAACCTAAGTCAGTTATTTCAAAGTGAGTTTTAAGAAGAGTTGATATTTGCAACTCCCTGTTTGTCGCCTCCAGTGATTATCATATCATTTACATAGAGAAGGAGAATAATGATGCCTGCATCAGATTTCTTAATAAACAAAGTAGTGTCAGTTAAACAAGGTTGAAAACCAATATCAAGCATACCATGACTAAATATATCATACTAGGCTTTTGGAGTCTGTTTAAGACCATAAAGAGTTCTTTTTAGACGAAGAGCTTTACCCTTAGGGATACTAATACTAGGCGGGGCTTTCATGTATACTTCTTCAATGAGATTCTCATTCAAAAAAACATTTTTGACATCCAATTGAAAGATATACCTTTTTCTACTGGAGGCCAATTACAGGCTATAGGAGCGAATGTTTTTTCATAATCTATGTTGTACTCTTGGGCATATTCTTTTGCCACTAGACGAGCATTATACCTTTTCAGGGTTCCATCACTTTTGGTTTTGACTTTGTATACTCACCTACAACCTATAGGTTTCTTACTTGTTGGAATATCTTGAATAGTCCAAGTGTTGGCCTTTTCTAATGCATCCAATTCTGTTTTCATGGCTTCTATCCATTCTATATGATTTTTGGCTTGAGAATATGATGATGGTTCAACATATGATTGTATTAATGCAATGACTGCCCTATATGTGGGTAAAAAAGATTCGTAAGACACAAATTTTTCAGGAGGTCTAGAAATTCTAAATGTCCTTCTGGGTGGAACTTCAGAGTAATTTTCTAATGCACATGAAAGATTTTGCTCTCTACGTCTTGAATATTGTAGACTAACATTCCTATGTATTTACTCTCCATTATCATTATCATTTTCAACAGCAATAGGACTTTGATCATTGTCTAAGTCATTCAAAATCACATTTATTGGATTTTGAAGTTAGATCAATTTAAAAAGAATATTCAGTGACATCCTTGAATTTTTCGAATTCAAAGAAGCTTTCTTTTTTCCAAAAGATATATTTTTTGACACATAATTTTTTATTTTAAAAGTCGAAACACCTGTAGCCTTTTTTATTATCAGCATATCCTAAAAAGGCACATGATTTTGCACGAGGAGAGAGTTGTAATGAGATATGAGGAAATACAAAGAGTGCTATAAGCACTTGCAATGTCCTACAATAGACAAACAAAAAAGACAATAGCCAAGTCCACCAAGAGACAACGTATCCACAAGCCTTGAGATAGGCAAAAATATAAAAGTCTCTTTATTGAAAGAGAGAGAGAGCTCTCAAGCATGAAGAAAATACAAAGGGGTTCACCCCTATTTATACAAAAGAAATGAGAGGAAGGGAGGCCACATGGCCTCAAAAGGAGAGCCACAAAAGGGGTCTCCCATGGAGTCGTTGGGAGCCCCCAACGACTCTATGGTGGGGCCCCTTAAGTGGCTTAAAGAAATAAAAAAAAATTACAAAAAATAAAAAAGGAAGAAAACAAGTACCCCTATCGGGTACTGTGTGAAATGTCCATAATACCTCTATCGGGTATTATGGTGTATTTGAAGATATATATATATATATATATATATATATATATATATATATATATATATATATATATTGAAACATATATTTTAACACCCCCCCTCAAACTTTATGGGGAGATGACAGAAAGTTTGCCAAGAAGAAACATGAAGCGGGGAGCGGGAAAAGCTTTAGTAAAGAAGTCCGCCAATTGATATTCTGAAGTGACATATGGAAGAGTAATTGTTCATCGTAAAAATTCATCCCGAACATAATGACAGTTTATCTCAATATGTTTGGTGCGCTCATGGAAGGTGTGATTGCTTGTAATATATATGGCACTCTTGTTGTCACAGCATAACTTTGAAGCTCCAACAATATCAACCCCCATGTCTTTGACAAGACTTCCAAGCCAAACTAGTTTCATTGTTGTGGTTGCCATAGCCCGTTATTAAGCTTCAATAGAAGATAACAAGACTTTCTGTTGCTTCTTGCATCTCCAGGCAATTAAAAAATCTCCTAAAAATACATAAAAACTGGTAGTTGAGATTCTATCATTAGGGTTACCTCCCCAATCTGCATTAGTAGAAGCAAGAAGGTTTAATGAGGAAGATGGAGATAGAAATAGCCCTTTATTTATAGTGTTTTTGATGTATCGGATGACCCAAAGTACGACGCTCATATGCACAATTGTAAAAGCATGCTGAAATTGGCTTGTAGAGTGAACTGCATGAGCGATGTCTGGTCTGGTGATGATTAGGTAAGTGAGAGATCCAATGAGTTGTCTGTAGGGTGTGAGATCTTCCAGAAGAACCCCGTCCTCCAACCTTAATTTGACATTAATAACCTCTGGAGTCTCTACCTTTTTATCATATGAAATGCCAGACTTGGTACATATATCTGCAACAAGCTTCGTCTATCACAAAATATATCCTCTAGGAGAATATGCAACTTCAATACTAAGAAAATATCTAAAGAAGCCTAAATCAGACATGTCAAAATTATTTTTCAACATGGTTTTAACATCAACAATACTATTTTGATCATTCTCAGTGATAATCATGTCATCAACATAAAGCAATAAGATAACAATGCTAGTACCTGCACTTTTAACAAAGAGAGCAATGTCCGTATAATAGGAGTGAAATCCTAATTTAACCATGATATCACTAAAACATTCATACCAAGCTTTGAGGGCTTGTTTAAGACCATATAAGGCTTTTAAGAGTTTAAGAGTTTGACCTTGTCCAATATTAATTCCAGGCGGTGGATCCATATATACTTCATTTAAATTCCCATTTAAAAAAACATTTTTCACATCGAGTTGATATATAGGTCATTTTTTGGTTGATGCGACAACTATTAGAGTTCTGACACTAGTCATTCGGGCTACAGTAAAGACCCAGCGACATCCAATAGGTTTTTTATGTGGAGGGAGTTTGACTATTTCCCAAGTATTAGCCCCTTTTAACCCATCTAATTCTATTTTCATTGCTTCAACCCAATGTGGTAGAGTTTTAGTTTCATTATAGTGAGCGGGTTCATAATATGAATGTAAGGTTATCAAACATGCTCGATAATTGAGTGCTAAAGACTCATAGGATACAAATCTATTAGGGGGTATTGATTCTCTAGAAGAGTGCCAAATGGGGGGCTCTTCTAAAGATTCAAAAATTTGAGGGTATTTTTCTAAGGCACTAATAGGCCTTCCTTGATCTCTCTGGGTGTAAACATTAATATTTTCATTGCTAGCACCATCACTTGATGGTGACACATCAAGATTTGATACATCACAAGTGTCTTCTATGCTTTGAAGATGATTTATAGAATCATCATTTATGCCGTCAATAAGATCATGTAAAAACATATAATCACTTTCATTTGATTGTTCCATTTTTTCAAAACCATTTTCATCTTTTAAGAAAGTTACATCTTTTGAAACATATAGCTTGTCATTTTCGAAATCAAAACACCTATAGCTTTTTTGATTTTCCCCATAACCTAGAAAAACACATTCAATTGCCTTTGGAGACAACTTATCTCTCTTATGCAAGAGAACGAAACATTTACAACAAAAAATACGAAGACGATTGAAATCCGGAGAGAATTTAAAAAGTTTTTCATAAGGAGAGGCATTCTTTAATTTTGAGGAAGGCATTCTATTGATTAGGTATGTTGAGGTTAAGACGACTTCGGCCCAATTTTTTTTTTGGAATATTTCTAGAGACAAACAATGTTCTAGAGGTTTCTATGATATGCCTATGCTTTCTTTCCGCTAGTCCGTTTTGTTGTGGAGTTCTAAGACATGGTTTTTGGTAACAAATTCCATTTTGAGTTAAATAATTTTGGAATTCATTAGATAAGTATTCACCACCGGAATCGGTTCTCAAAGTAGATATATTACTTTGAAATTGATTTTGAATTTTTATATGAAATTCTTTAAAAAAGGAAAACACTTCTGATTTGTGACTAAGAAAATAGATCCAAACATATCGACTAAAGTCATCGATGAAAGTGACATAGTAGGAGTAACCCCCTTTAGACATGACCGGAGATGGTTTCCAAACATCCGAGTGCACCAATTCAAAGGGTCTTGAAGAGAGAAAAGTTTTAGCTGGAAAAGAAATAGACTTTATTTTTTCAAAAATACAATCTTTGCAATTAATGTCTTTTTCCTTACAAAATTTGTTTTCAAACGAAAAAAGATACATTTTTGAATAGCTTCGATGACCAAGCCTTTTATGCCAAGTTTCAATATTTTTTTCTTGGACATAAGAACAAAAATAGTTTGTAGGAAGGTTTAGATGACCAAGCCTTTTGAAGTGATTTACACTAGAAAAAAAAGGTATGCATAAGTTTTTAATTTAGCACATGCATAATAGTTTACCTATGTTTTAGGAATTAGAATTCCTATATATGTCAAATTGAAAGTCCTCAACTTGGGATTTGGAATTCCCATACCCAAGAATTAAAATTCTCTGGTATGGGAGGAAACAAAGCTCCCAACTATGGTAATCTAGACTCGTGGCTGCGAATTGAGATTTCCATGGTTGGGAATTGCAATTCTCATATGATGGGAAGCACAAATCCCTTGGTGGGGAATCGTGCTTTCCACTTCCTGGGTGTCACAATTTCTATTTAGTAAGAGTGCTTCCAGTAACTATGGGTAGATGTTCCTCCTGTACTGGTTGAATTGAGCAATCTAAAGAAAGTGTAATAAATATATTTCTTTTTGTCTTTAATAGAGTGGAACCTGTTTGTGATCCGTATGGGATTCATTCTCTGGGAGTAGTTGTGGATCACACTTTCTTGTCTCTTTGAAGTGTGATTCAACTCTCAAGTGCTAGATACTGGACTCTGTATGTGCTTTTCTGGCAGCTATCTGATTAATTTTAATTGTGTTGGGGTGTTGTATTCAGTATCTGGTTCCTATCCAAGGTCAATGTGTCCATTTAAATCCTGTTTTATGTGTCATATGGTTTATTATTTCTTTTATGTCCAAGTGATAATAACATTTCTAAGTTGCCATCAATTTCTTAAGCATGTATCTTTGCCTCACATCCTTTTCTTCTTCTTCATTGTTTTTTACTATTGCCTTTTTCAGTTTCTTTTCATTGTTTGTCATTGTATACGTTTGTAGTTTGTGCATCTCTCTCTCTCTCTCTCCCCTTCCTTCCATTAGCATGCTGATGTTACTATTTTATTATTGCAGTCAATCTCTGGAGGGAAGTCCTTTGCTGAAATATTGTTTGGAGGAACCAAAAAGTGTTCAGAGGGCCAGCGCTTAAGAGGCTCTTCATTATATAATGTACCCTTTTTTAATCCATTTCGATACTAAGCTTAGCTGCTAAGCATTGGCAAGAATTAATTGAAAATTGATGGACAACTGTAAACTGTGACTGCTGCGCCTGATTTTTTGTAGGATATTTAACTGTACGAGCTACTGGTGATGCTGTCTTATATATGCATAAATTAAATTAGTCTTAGCAACTATAGGTAGTAGATAAAACTGTAAATTATACCCATTGTTTTTTTCACAAACACCACAATTTCCTGGACCAGAAAATGTAACTGAGTTGCCAGCTTCTTTTACCTTAGTACCATCCCCATGTCTCTACAAATTGTTATTTTCTTTTCAGTCTCAGATGTTTCAGCCTTGGAGAATACATGGAGATGTCAGTGGCTTGGGAGTGAAAGAAACATAAGTCTCTTCACTTGACATGAGAGGCCTCGTATTATTTCATTGTGTGTGTGCGTTTGTGCTCATGCAGGCACGCATGTGTGTGTAACCCCTCAATGCATGACTGACTGCGGGGAAGGAACAAGGGAGTGAGTTACTTCTGGCCTCACCCTCCCAGGCTCGGGGTCCTCACGTGTAACCCTTTGAATATGTCTGCAATGGTCTATTTGGTCTCCTGGGAGGCAGGATCATAGCCCATAAGTTATAAAATTTATTTTTGTATAGGCTAAGCAATCAAGGCTGTATTGAACAAGGGTTCCCATGGACAAGAAACTGTTGATCTTGTAAAGTCTTATAAAATACTAAAAAAATATATAGTGTATGCACCAAACATGTCAAGTATACCAGATAAGGTACAATAGCTAAATCCTGTCACACACTTTGCTTAGCATGTGTCTCCCTTGTTGATACAACATGAGACCTGACACAACACCCGGTGCACCACTATGCTTCATTAACACACTCTCAACTCTATGTCCCTACCGTCATCTATTTTTTATGATCTTGATTCACTGTGACCCTAACATCATCTATTTTTTATGATCTTTATTCATTCTTTTGTATTACTTGTATGTTTTTCTTTTAAAGCTTGTTGATAAGTTGGCTACAATACAAAGTCTCTCAATGGAAGGAAAATGTATCTAAATGCTCTTTCAGTAGAGGATAAATGTTAGCTTGCTTTCAACTATAAAGCCTATGATATTTGCAACTGATAATCATACAAGCTATGTTACTGCGACACGACACTTAGGGTGCTGTGCCTGTGTTTATATATGTCGACACGGGTACTGGTACCTGGACACGGCATTTTCCGTGTCCTATATTATCCTATATTATATTATATATTATATTTTCAATATATAAAATATATTATAGATATATAATATATATTTTCCAGTATATATTTAGCCGTGCCCCATACCCATATTTTTTGGAATTGCCATGTCGTACCCTTCTGCACCCGTACCTGTACCTGCACCAGTACCCAGGTGACATAGGTCACAAGTCTGCAACGCCCTCTATATTTCCAATAAAACATTAAGTTCTCATTTCTCATTTTGTGGATTATGCATTAGGGTCACATCAAGTCTACCAGATAAGGTATAATAGACAAGCCGAAACCTGTCACACACACTTAGCATGTGTCTCCCATGTTGATATAATGTGACACCTGACACAATACCAGGTGCACCACTGTGCTTCATGAACACACTCTCAACATTGTGCTCCTCACTTCATCTATTTTTTTATGATCTTGATTCATTCTTTTCTATGACTTGTATGTTATTCTTTCAAAGCTAGTTGGCAAGTTGACTACAATACAAAGGCTCTCAATGGAAGGAAAATGAGAGGGTGTTGTGTGTTCTCCCCCGAAGACGCAGGATTTGCTACAGTTGTTCGGGGGTTCGAATGAGCGCCACGTATATAAGCACGTGGGGTTCGTATTCCCGTGTGTGTCGGCATAACTTAGCATCGGAGTCCGGTGCAGTTGCAAAGACTTAAATACCCTTTCTTGCTATTCTCGCCATGAAACGACGGTTCGAGAAAATGACAAAAATGTCCTCCATTCAAAAAAAGAAAAACGACGGTTCAAGAAAAGTACAAAAATGTCCTCCATTCAAAAAAGGGAAACGACGGTTCGAGATCCTCCATCTAGAAAAGTGAAACGCCGGTTCAAGAATGATGTTAACTCTTCAAAGTCCAAACGTTTCGTTTTTGCCCTAAGCAGTAAACTTTTGCACCATCTGCTGTAACAGGAGCTCCCTTTTGACGACACACCCTTTACCGTCGTTTGTTGCCGCCAGAGCAACCTTTACCGTCGTCTTGAGTCCAGGTTTCCGCCTGGGTTTGTAGCTTGTGTTACAACACATTGTCGCCTTCTCGTTCCTGCCTTGTGTTACAAAACATTTCCGGGTTCGCGATCGACTGGTTCGATCATTCATGGGCGTCATAGGGGCATTTGTGGACCATCTCTTTTTACAGTCTTCTCTTTTTTTTCGTTGTCGTTAGGCAGTATGAAAGAAAGCAATTACGCACAAACATTCCAACAAGTGTCATTAAGGCGTCGTGAGTACCTTTTCATGTCAACATGCTATTGTTGAAGAACGTATGTCGTCGTGAGTGTAACACCCCAAAATTTCAAACTTGCGAACCTTTCAGAAAACAGGCAAGAGACTAGAAAGATCTCTTACTTTTCAGAGTTTGTTTATGAAATCAACAGAAGATAATTCTTTTGTTGAATTAGAAAGGCAAGCTGACAACTTTTGGCACGTTAGCTAAAAGAACCAAAACTCACAATCCATGCCACTTGCAAAACACTTGGAAACGCCACTTTCATTAAAAGAAGTTTCTAACTAGTACAAAATTCAGATATCCCAAGGAAGATCCGTTATAAAAACCACAAACGTCCAGGACGCGAGTTAAGAGCAGGAAAAAGGAATCTTGAAGCCATCTTGCCATCGCGCCATCACCCGTGGTGTACCTAATCATCACCTGTACCCATAGAATGAGTTAGTTTCGCGAAAAACTAGTAGGTGCATAAGAGAGACTACAGGAAAACTGAATTAAGTATATTTAATTCAGTATGCTAAGCAGTTTAAAGCAGATATACAGTTAAACAGGTAAGCCATGCAAAACAGGTAAGCATTTCAAAGCAAGTAGGCAGTTCAAAGCAAGTAAGCAGTGCAACTTTTAAACGCAGCGTGACGATTCATTTGATTGTAAGCTGTGAACTACTACGCAATAAGCAAGTCTCATTACCCATCAATCAGTGTGAACAAACTTTATGTTTCGATATTACTGTCCTGCGGGTACGCGCAGACAAAATGTAGAAACAACTGAGACTAGTTTGGGCGTCTGTTATTCTATGTATTTTCAATAACTCGAATATCTAGTTGAGTCCGCTCTTAAATGTACGACTTTAACCGAGAGATGATTCCCCAAAAGCAGGTACTTGGCAACGGATGCATCCATCTTCTGCAGAAGTTTATGTGATCTACCACTTAGGATAATGCCTGATAGTCCCTTCCCCTAACTACAATGACTGGGGAGGCCAGATCTTTGCCCGTGGGGTGGTTGTTAACAACCTGTCCATTGGAGTTTTGTACTGCTCCGTCCTATCCATTGACAGACAACAAGAAGCAAATGGGTGCGTTAGGTGTTGCTTAACTAACGACCCATTCTATGCTGTGGTCTTTCAACCACTCGAGCATCTAGCTTGTGAAGGTGATCAATCGCCATTTTATGTGATTACTGCAATGAAGTGGATTGAATCCGATACACATGCAAGAACACACTTTCAATCAAGTAAAAATATTTGATTGAATCACGAAACCACCCACACAAGGGTCTACAAACTTGTTATTGCATAGAAGCACTCAAGAATGAGTTAGGAATACAAGACCACAAGAGGCCAATTTATAATACAATGGAGCCAATGGGGTGCAGCTCAATATGGCTGTTGGGGCTGCACTCAACAATCATAAATATAGCTGTTGGGGCAGCTCCAACAGCTATATGGAGTTATCCCATCGAATCTGAAAAAGACAAAAAGGTAAAAAAAAGAAAAAGACAAAAATAAATACATGAAATAAAATGCAGAAATGTCAACCCCTAATGGACTTACACCTATTATAGCGAAAAGACCGAAATACCCCTAATGGGTATTTCTGTTAACAATACACACATATATACATATACATGTATATATACATATATATACACGTATATGTATATCTTAACACCCCCTCAAACTCATGGTGCAACAACCGAGAGTTTGCCAAGTAGGAAGTGAAATCTGGGTGAAGGAAGTGCTTTGGTGAAGAAGTCTACGAGTTGATACTCTGATGGAACATAAGGTAGTGTGATAGTCTTTTGCAGAAATTTTTCCCGAACTTAGTGGCAATCCATTTAAATGTGTTTTGTCCTCTCATGAAACATATAATTGCTCGCGATATATACAACACTCTTGTTGTCACAACATAATCTGGAAGGTTCTGTGGTGTGAATTCCCAAATCCTCTAGTAGTTGTCGCAACCATACTAACTCAGACGTAGTCGTTGCCATGGCGCGATACTCAGCTTCAGTTGAGGAGAGAGACACCTTCTATTGCTTCTTGCATCGCCAATTGATTAGGGAGTCACCTACAAAAACACACAAACCAGTAGTTGAGCGTCTATCATTCACATCCCCTCCCCTGCAGAATCTGAGTATGCAATGACTTCTAATGAGGAAGAAGATGAAAAAAACAATCCATGACTTATAGAATTCTTAATATATCTAATAATTCTCATTACAACACTCATATGTATTGTAGTGGGAGCATGCTGAAATTGACTAGTAGAGTGAATAGCATGCGAGATATCAGGACGAGTAATAGAAAGGTAGGACAAAGCTCTAATCATTTGTCTGTATGGGGTTGGATCTTGCAGATGTTCTCCATCATCCTTCTTCATTTTTTCATTTATGACCTCTGGAGTGTCAACCCGTTTTTCATCTAAGAGTCTTGATCTCTCTATGATCTCTGCGGCATACTTAGTCTGTGACAAAAAATAACCACGAGGTGAGTAAGCTACTTCAATTCCAAGGAAATACCGTAAAAAGCCAAGATCTGTCATATCAAAGTTGTCTTTAAGCACATCTTTGATATGATTTACTCCCTGCTTATATCTACGTAAAGCAACAATATAACCAACATTGGAAGACTTAACAAACAATGCAGTGTCATTAAAACAAGATTTAAAATGCAGTTGAGTCATCAGATTACTAAATCTATCATACCAAGCTTTGGGAGTTTGTTTTAACCCATACAAGGCTTTTCGTATACGAAGAGTTTTCTCATGTGCTAAATTCAAACCTGGTGGAGGATCCATGTAGACCTCCTCATCTAGATTACCATTTAAAAAGGCATTTTTCACATCCATTTGAAAAATTGGCTATTTTTGGATTGATGCTATAGAGATGAGAGTTTTGACAGTCGTCATTCGAGCAACTGGGGCAAAGGTCTCATCATAGTCAATTCCATATTCTTGACTTTATCCCTTAGCTACTAGTCTAGCTTTATATCTTTCCAATGTCCCATCCCATTTGGTTTTGATTTTGTAAACCCAGCTACATCTTATAGTTTTCCTTCCTTTAGGTAATGTTTGAATTTTCCAAGTTTTTGCCTTTTCTAATGCTTCTAATTCATCGTTTATGGCTTTAATCCATTCTCGATGATTTTTAGCTTTATAGTAGGATGATGGTTCAAAATATGAGTGTATGGCCATTAAGCATGCTCGGTATCTTGGTTTAAAGAAATCATAGGATACAAATCTACTAGGGCTTTTGAAATTCTTACCGATTTTCTAATACTAGCAGAATCAATATCTTGATTTTGAGAATATCTTTCTAAAGCACATGGTGGGTGCCCTTCGGTTCGCCTAGTATATGTTTGTATGTTACTATGGGATGGGTCGATATTATTAAGATTGTTGTCTATATTTTCACTTGTATCATGAGAGTCAGAGTCTTCATGTTCACTTTCATGCTCATTATGAAGATTTTCATACCCTTCATGTTCATTGATGAGATAAAAAAGAAACGAATAATCATAGTTTTCTTGGGTTTTTTCCTTGCTAAAACCATCTTCATTTTCAAGAAATGTAACATTTCGTGAAACATATAATTTGTCCCTTTCCCTGTCATAACATCTATATCCCTTTTGATTTTCGGCATAGCCCAAAAAAACACAAGGGATTGCTTTTGGGGAAAGTTTGTCGTTCTTATGGGTAAGAACAAAACACTTACATCCAAAGACTCTCAATCTTTTATAATCGGGGGGGGGGGATTTCAAGCAATTTTTCAATAGGGGATATATTTTCAATAGCTTTTGAGGGCATTCTATTTATCAAATAGACTGCCGTAAGAGCAACTTCGGCCCAAAACATTTTTAGAACATTTTTTGATACAAGAAGTGTTCTAGTTGTCTCAACAATATGTCTATGCTTTCTTTCAGCTAGTTCATTTTGTTGAGGAGTGTAAGGGCAAGATTTTTGATGAATGATGCCATTTGAATCAAGAAAATTTTTAAATTCTTTTGATACAAATTCCCCCCCCCCAGAATCGGATCTAAAAATTTGAATATTGGTTTTGAATTGAGTCTTTACGTAATAGAAAAATCTTTTAAAACAATCAAGTACTTCTGACTTTTGCTTAAGAAAAAAGATCCAAGAATGTTTACTATAATCATCTACAAATATAACATAGTAAGATACCCCGCCTTTAGATATAACTGGAGCCGCCCCCATACATCCGAATGTACTAATTCAAATGGATTTTTGGATATAAATTGTCTTTGCCCAAAGGGTAAAACTTTCATTTTGCCAAGAATGCAATCTTCACAAACCAAATTCTTTTCTTTATAATAAGTAAGAAATGGAAACAAGTGTAATTTGGTCACACTAGGATGTCCTAGTCTTTTGTGCCAATTTTCTATATCTTTCTTTTCCACAAAATTACAAAAAGATTGTTTTAATAACTCAAGATTGTCCATTACATAAAGATCTCCTCTTCTATGGCCTTGCCCAATCGGTTTTCCGGACTGAAGATTCTGTATTAAACAATTATTAGAAGAAACTAAAACTTTACAACCATGATCCGTAATTTGTGAAACCGATAAAAGGTTCAAATTTAATTTTGGCACAACCCTAATATTTGGTATGTGAAAGTTTGGTTGTTTTTGAAAGATTCCAAGACTTTTGATTTTTAAGGATGTTCCGTCGACAGTTGAAACATAAGAATTATTTGAGTTAAAATGACATTCAGATAATATTGACTCATTTGGAGTCATATGAAAAGAAACAACGGAGTCCAAGATCCAAGAAGTCTTACTAGGGTCACCACTTGTGGATACGACCGCCTCCGAAAAGGAAGAAGCTTGAGTTTTGAACATTGATTGTAGCGCCTCCATTAATTGAGCTAAAGATAGGGAGCCAATGCATTTGGAGTTGTAAACATCATTCATTTTCATCGAAGCAACTCTCTTATCATCTCGGTGATCTTCTTTCTTTCTTTTTGGACAAAACGGCTTGATGTGTCCCGGTTCATAACAATGATAGCATATGATTTTGCCACCTTTTTTGTCATTTCTCTCATAGTTAGGATTTCTCCTATTCTCATTTTTCACAAAGTGAGGAGGTTTATAACTCCTAGTATGATTACCGGGCTTTGACATAGCAAGCACGATTTCTTCATCCTTTGAAGTGGATGGCTTCTTCAATCTATTTTCTTCCATAGTTAATTCTTCACGAGTTTCGACTATGGATGACACATCTCCTCTATGAAGGAGAGCCGATTTAGTTCCCTCAAATTCGGGCATAAGCCCATTCACAAGTTGGTAGAAATGCTCCATTTTAATTTGATTTTCACAGAGTTCTACATCTTGAAGACAATGTCATTTTGGCTCAAGAAGAGCCACTTCATCCCAAAGGAGAGAAAGTGCATTGTTATATTCTCTAATACTCATTTCTCCTTGGGTCATGGTTCTCACATTGTTTTGGACATTGCATATGTGTGCAATATCTTTAAGACTATACATGTTTTTAAGATATTTTCATGCATCACTAGCGAAATCAAATTTCGCTAAGCTAGAACATTTGTGGATGTCCACACTATTGATGAGCTATCCAATTATTTTGGAGTGGCCCATCCTCCACTCTTTCCATTTTTTCTCGTAATCGGAAACGGCTTTACCCATTTCCTCTCCTTGAAGAGCAACCTCTTTCCCATTCTCATTTTTCGTAAGAATGAGCTTGGGTTCTCTTTCGGTACCGTCCACCAAACCCCATAATCCCTTTTCCCATATTTTGTGTTTAACTATGGATGCCCACATCACATAGTTTGTATCGTTTAGGCGTACAGGAATGAAGACCATTACCTCTCTTTCATTCTCCATTTCCTTAAGGCTAAGAGAAAGGGCAGAGAACGAAGAAGAAAAAAAAAGTGAAATACAAGCACTTTCCGATGCAACAATCCTCGATTTGTTATATCTCCTAAGCGTACGATTCTCCTCTTGATATTGTCACGAACGTTCTTCAAAAATCTTGCCTTTGAACCACCAAAGCTTTGATACCATGTAATGAAGTGAATTGAATCCGATACACATGCAAGAACACACTTTCAATCAAGTAAAACAACTTGATTGAATCACGAAACCACCCACACAAGGGTCTACAAACTTGTTATTGCATAGAAGCACTCAAGAATGAGTTACGAATACAAGGCCACAAGAGGCCAATTTATAATACAATGGAGCCAATGGGGTGCAACTCAATATGGCTGTTGGGGCTGCACTCAACAGTCATAAAATATAGCTGTTGGGGCAGCTCCAACAGCTATATGGAGCTGTCCCATCATAAATGTAGCTGTTGAGGCAACTCCAATAGCTATATGGAGTTGTCTCATCAAATCTGAAAAAGACAAAAAGGTAAAAAAAAGAAAAAGACAAAAATAAATACATGAAATAAAATGCAGAAATGTCAGCCCCTAATGGGTTGACACCTATTACAGAGAAAAGACCGAAATACCCCTAATGGGTATTTCAGTTAACAATAAACACATATATACATATACATGTATATATACATATATATACACGTATATGTATATCTTAACAATTACAACATTATGCATTTAGCACTATTCGAGGTCGTAGGACCGTCTCATCCGATCATCACAGTACTAGCGTGTAGTGCACGACTACAAGTATTCTAGGATGAAAGGGGTATAGCTTCCCAATAGGAGCCTCAACAAAGGTGTTACACAAAGATATAATGTTTCTGAAGCTCTGCTTTTGACATTATCTATCTTTCGAAACAACCAACAACATGTGCCAACATTGGACATGCATTTTTCTAGAATCTCATCCACTACCGTGGTATCTACATGCCTCGCATGACTCGATACCAGCCTCGATAAACGGGATACATGTTTCTCAACAGAACCCCCGCTAAGATGTTCGCTCAAGTCGACTTTGCAGGACTGCTCCCTCGAAGACCCAGAATCCATGCTAGGGATCCCTCTCTTTAGACGATGATGTATCGCTAAGCTCCAGACTCAACTCTTGTCGCAAGAGGGAGAGCGATAAATGCCTCTTACATCCTCTACGAGGATGCCTTTATAGCACTTGTAATGAGCGAAAACCTGAGCATCATATGCAATGACAAAACATTAATTAAACATTTGCAAAAGCAGGAGCCTGGGCGCAAAACGCGACGTCAAAGTAAAGACCGAAATCAAGAATCCGTGAGCGAAGCATAGGCGCAAAGCGCGATGACAAAGGAAAGACATGACAAAAAAATAAATGACAAGGATCGCGAAACCGCGTCCTTGAGTTAACTGCGTACTCGTATATATATATGCATATACATTTATTTAATTGTCCTTTTTAGTTAATTGAACTCAATTCAATTGTTCAAGTCCTCCGTACAATCTTCCCCTACCTTGGAGAGTTGCAAGCTTGCTGGCGTCTGTGGGTGTAAACGATTGACGGCTCGGCTCGGGTCGCGGAGCGTGAGCGAGATCTGTCGTACGAGCTGCAAAAGCAACAGTCTTAGCAAGTTAACACCAAAAATAGAAGACCAGGGGCACTGCCGCTGACCTGACGTGAAGGAAACAGAGCCAAGGGCATCATGCCCTTGCGCACCTGCTATCAGCACAAGAAGTATGGGCAGGGGCTGCGAGCACCTGCTGACCTGCTGTCAGCAAATTACGAGGAGGCAGGGAGTTGCACCCCTGCCCTCAGAAAGCGAGGGCAGGCAGGGCTGCGCCTCTACTCGACAAAGTGGAGGAGAGGCAGGGGCAAAACCCCTACCTGTCAACCACGAAGGAGAGTCGGGGGCATCACCCCTATTTGTCGAGCATGCTAGGAGGTAGGGACTTGTCCCCTGCTTGGCAATTATGCGAACAGGCAGGGGGAGAAGCCCCTGCTTGATGTCAGGGGAGAGGAAGGGGACTCTGCCCCTTCCAACCGAAAAGCAAAGAGGCAAGGGCTTGGCCCCTGCCTGTTAGCCTCAAAGGGGGAGGCAAGGGGCTTCGCCCCTGCCTACTAGAAGGAGAAGGCGCAGGGAGGGGGCTTGGCCCCTCCCCCTCCAAACTGAGGGTGCAGGTAGGGGCTCAGCCCCTCCCCTGCAAAATGAGTGCACAAGGAGGGGCTTGGCCCCATCCCTGCCAAAGGGTATGCAGGGAAGGGGCTCATCCCCTCCCTTGGATACAGGGGGTACAGGGAAGGGGCGGAGGGGGCTCCGCCCCTTCCCTGTCGCTGGAAGGCGCAGGGATCGTCGCAGCCCCTCCCCTGAACAACGAGGGTGCCGGGAGGGGATCAACCCCCTCCCTTGTCGTAACAAGGAGCAGGGAGGGGCTCGGCCCTCTCCCTTGCCGTAACCATGAGAGCAGGGAGGGGCTCGACCCCTCCCTTGCCGATACAGGGAGCAGGGAGGGGGGCTCGACCCCTCCCCTCCCAATATTGGCACAGGGAGGGGGGCTCGACCCCTCCCTTAGCCACTGGGAGTGTAGGGAAGGGATTTGCCCCTTCCCTGCAACTAGAGAACGCAGGGAAAGAGGCAGACAAAAACAGACGAAGAAGGAGAAGAGGGGGCGGCGCGTACCTGGAGGTCGTCGGAAGGAGGGGGGTCGTCGGTGGCGGTGCTCGGCAACGCAGAGGAGAGAGAGTCAGTCGGGAGAGAGTGAGAGAAACGAGAGAGCAGAGAGGGGAAGGGGTTTCGTAACCCTTCTCCTGCCTCGCTATTTCTTAAAGACAGCGAGAGGCGGTGGTCTCGGGTCGGGTCTGGATCCGGCCCAAATAAAAAATTTTCTCGGTTTTTACAGTGAGTGCCATTAAAGCGTTGTTTTGTTATTGCAGGTGGATCTTGTCCTCTCGACGGTTGGAAACTTAACGATATTTGTAAGACGCTGAGACCTGTTGACAAGAATGCTTGTTTACAGATGCGAGGAAGGGCCTCTATCCCATTCGTATCGTCCATTAACTCAGTATATGTAACGTATCGCAAATCACGGTTTTAGTAAATATACTAACGATTTGTGAGATATTGTTTTGTTTGTTAATATCGATTTGTAAGCTATTATGCTGAATTTCTGTGTCGATTTGAAATATATTTTGCGATATGTATATCGATTTGTAAGATATTATGCTGAATTTCCGTATCGATTTATAATATTTTTGGCGATATGTATATTGATTTGTAAGATATTATATGTTTTATAGTGTCGATAAGTGCCGTATCGTTTTGTAATATATTATGCGATATGTATATCGATTTGTAAGATATTATTGTTTTCTAGTATCGATTTGTAAGATATTTGTAGAAAGAATTTTAAAACGTGTGCGTGCGGAAATACATAGTTGCGCGCTTGTGGTAGCGATTTTCGTATTCAAATCGCTGTTCATTTAGCGATTTCTATTGAAATCTCTTCACAACGTCATAGATATAATTAAATCGCTATCGTAAACACATATACTACAAATTGTTTCTTTTATTGGCATGGTAAGTAACAACTCGATGCATAGTATAAGCAAATAAGAAATCGTTGTTGCTTTTATACTGTGATTCATTCAATCGTGTCTTTGACTTGCTTAACCTTATCGGTATTCGTTTAACGCAAAATGATATCTTGCTTATGATAGTGGTGAGCTTATCACCTGGTTGCAATGAAGATGATCTAACTCAATCATTGGAAAGTTATGGAGAAGTGAACATGTGCACTAATGATGCACATGATAAGAAGGGTGCAGGCATTGGATTCACACTTGACTTGAATGTTCCAGCATAAGAAATGCAATTCGATAATGAGATAGACGATCATAACAGTACACTTGATAAAGGTGCAGTTACTGGGAATGAACATGATATTTCATTTGACTCTGTTCCCGTAGAAGGAACGCGGTTTAATAATGAGGAAGTTGCATACAAATTTTACAATGATTATGCCTTAAAACTTGGCTTCAGTGTTATAAGGTATTCTTGGTCAAAAAATCCACAGGGTGTCGTGGTGAGAAAGACATATGTTTGTTCTTATTGAGATTAAGAGGTTTTATGATTAAGTTTTCCTAAACTAGAGGTTATTTGAATTTTTATTTTAATGAGGGACTTATGTGTAATTTCTCTTTTTTGCCTCTCTCTATTTAACATAGAGATTAGCCCTAATCATAGTGAAGAAGTTCTCTTATTGTGCAACCGTCTCTCTCTCTCTCTACCTAGGGTTCGGTGCATCTCATCGATCCTTCAACATGGTATCAGAGCATTTGAACTTGGGAATCTGATTTTGGTGTGTTGCGCCAGAGCCTCCCGTGAAGGGCATCAAATCAATAGTTAGCTGTTTTTGGCAGATATGATAACAGATCTGTAGTCTGACAATAGTCACAACTCAGATCTGAAATCAGATCTAATTGTTGTGATAATATCCTATGTGCTTGTCGTCTTTGTCTGGGTGTTGCAATGAGGTCGTGCAATGGGTGAAGATCAGATCTGAGTCGTTGATCTATGAGTTGCGATGAAGATCAAATATGGTCGTTGATCTGCACATTGTGGTGCAAACCCAAATAGGAAATCAGGTCTGATCGTAAGTGCCTGTGTCGTTTGTGGGTGCCGATAAAAAAAGGCGGAAGAATCAGATCTGACTGAGTTCAGATCCGATTATTTAGTGGATCGTGGGAGTAGACTTGAACAATGCTATTGTTGCTGTACATTCTTGGGAACGTGTGAAGGCAGAACTCGTGAAGTGATCTCTTTTTGGACAGATCGTCTGTAGAAGATCGAATCTACAAGTCATGATGAATCCATGGGTTCCTGATCTGGTGAGTGGTATGGATGTTGCGCAGACATCGTGAAGCAGAGTAACAGTTTTTTTTGTGTGGACCTGCATAGTGTGGAGTGTTTTTTTGTCGTGGTGGAGACAAATTAGTGTCATCAATCTGAGTACCTGTTCGTTTTTAACCCATTCTTTTCCTTATGGCTCAAGTGGTTAAATCAGATGCAGATTGCTCCAATGATTATATAACTCTTAGTCGGGCTGAATTTAACAAGCTTCTTGCTTTATGCTTATCCTCTTCGAAGTCTTCTGTTGCTAAGGTTGCGTGCTTGGCAGGTGATGGCCTATCTGGCCAAGGTCGTAAGTGGATCATTGATTCTGGAGCATCAAGACACTTGTGCAGAAATTTGAGTAACTTTTTAAGTTTAAATCCTGTAACCGATCAAAAAGGGGTAGTCCTTGCTGATGGCAGTTCTTCCCCAATTGTAGGGCAGAGAAACATGTCTATTTCCCCTACCCTTCAACTGTCAAATGTTCTTCATGCTCCTTTTTTTTCCACAGAATCTATTATCTGTCAGTCGAATGACAAAAGAGCTGAATTGTAGGATAATTTTTGATCCTATGAGTTGCACTTTTCAGGACTTGCTTACAGGGAAGAGGATCAGTGGCGGCTATGAGGAAGGTGGTATGTATTATCTACATCAACCAGTGGGTTCGGTCTATTCTGCTGTTACGTCTTCCTCGAGTCTTTTATTATGGCATCATCGTCTGGGTCATCTTCCAGTGCCAAAACTTCGTCGAGTCATTCCTTATATGCCTCCCTCAATTTCTTTTCAATGCGAAACATGTCAATTAGGAAAACATTGCTGAAGCTCTTTTCCGTCTAGTTAAAGTCCATCGAGTCAAAGATTGTTTGACCTTCTTCATGTCGATGTATGGGGTCCGAGTAGGATTCCTAGTAGGTCTCAGTGTCGTTATTATTTGGTCATTGTTGATGACTTCTCAAGGTTATCATGGGTGTTCTTGTTAAAAGATCGGTCTTAAGGCCCTGTCATTCTTAAATCTTTGATTGTTGAAATAAAAACTCAATTTGACGTGTGTGTTAGAATTGTTCGCACTGATAATGCTCTTGAGTTCAAATCCAAAGACTTGCTTCAATTCTCTTCTGATAAAGGGATTCGACCTCAATTTACATGTCCTCGTACATCCCAACAAAATGGTGTGGCTGAGAGGAAACATAGACAAATTCTCAATGTCGCTCGGTGCCTAATGATTCAATCCAATATGCCTGCGTCATACTGGGGAGATGCAGTTTTGACTGCTGGTTTTCTTATAAACCGCATGCCTTCAAGTTCTGTAGAAGAACAAATCCCAAGCCAAATTCTCCATCCTGAGGTTCCTCTTTTTCCTATCCCCCTAAAGTTTTTGGATGTGTGTGCTTTGTGCATAAGCTGGGTCCTGAACGAGATAAACTTGCTTCACAGTCTATTAAATGTGTTTTCTATGGGTATCCTAAGAATAAAAAAGGATATCGTTGCTATGACCCTATATCCCATAAAGAGTATCTCAGTGCGTATGTTACCTTCTTTGAGTCTACTCCATATTTCACGAGTACTACTCCAAGGTTACAAGAGAGTCAGGGTGATGTCTTTTCTCTTCCAATTCCTCCTTTTCCTTTAGATTCGTTCACTCCACAGCCTGTGGCTCCATCCTCTGGGGAGACTCGATACAGAAACCCTCCTATAGTGTATACTCACAGGTGGTAAGAGAGTCAGCCTGTGGCTCCCCCACCTACCTCCATGCCTCCATTATCTCCTTCTCCTGAGGTAAGTATTTCCGAGCATACTGAAGTTTCTGCTCTTGATAAGGATCTTCCTATTGCTCTGCGAAAAGGGAAAAGACAGTGCACCCTTCATCCCATTTCTCAGTTTGTTTCTGAAGTTAATCTTGGGGCATCTATGAAGAATTTTATCTCGGCTTTGTCTTCCTCCTTTGTTCCGCTTCATCACAGTCAGGCTCTATTCGACCCCAAATGGATGCAGGCTATATAGGATGAGATGGATGCCCTACGCTCTAGGGGCACTTGGGACTTGGTTGATCCTCCCACTGATGCAGATATTGTTGGCTGCAAATGGGTATACAACAACAACAACAACAACTACGCCTTCATCCCAAAACAATTGGGGTCAGCGATAGACAATTGGGGGGCTGCAAATGGGTATATACCATTAAATATAACTCGGATGGGTCAATTGAACGGTACAAAGCCCGGTTGGTTGCAAAAGGCTATACTCAGACTTATGGTGTTGACTTTTTTGAAACTTTTTCCCAAGTCGCTCGTCTTGGCACTATTCGTCTCGTTCTCTCTGTTGCAGTGCACTATGGATGGCCCTTGTCTCAGTTGGATGTCAAGAATGCCTTTTTGTATGGAGATTTACATGAAACAGTCTATATGCAACAACCCCCAGGCTTTGAGGTTCGGGGGAGTGTCAGAAAGTGTGCAAGTTGAAGAAGGCTATTTATGGCCTGAAGCAGAGTCCTCGGGCATGGTTTCAAAAATTATTTGAGGTAATCTCGGATTTTGGATTTGTCAGGTCAACCTCAAACCACTCCTTGTTTATCAAGAAAACTAGTTCTGGAATTGTGGTTATGGTGGTATATGTTGATGACATCATATTAACAAGAAGGAGTGCCCAAGATATTTCCGCAACAAAGGATCATCTTCAGAAACACTTTGTTACTAAAGATCTTGGTTCTCTTCGATATTTTTTGGGTATTGAGGCTGCAAGAAACAAAGAGGGCTTAGTTTTGTCACAAAGAAAGTATGTGATGCACCTATTAAAAGAGACTGGAATGCTAGGAGCGAAACCGGCTAACATTCCTATGGATCCCAAAACTCATATGTTCGATGAGAAATCTGAATATGTGGATAGTACCAGTTTTAGATCCTTGGTGGGTAAGTTGTTATATGTGACTGTTACTACACCTCACATTTCATTAGCCGCGAGTAAAATTAGTCAATTCATGGATAAACCTACCAAAGCTCACTGGGATGCAACTATGATGGTTCTCAAGTACTTAAAGTCATCTCCTGGTAAAGGACTGTTGTTTAAACAAAATCCTTCCTTGAACGTTGTTGCTTACACTGACGCAGATTATGCGGGGTCTATCGAAGATAAAAAGTCAACAACTGGATTCTGTGTTTTTGTGGGAGGAAATCTTGTTACCTGGAGGAGTAAGAAACAAACTGTTGTAGCCAGGTCGAGTGCTGAATCAGAATACATAGCTATGGCTCAGACAACAGCTGAGGTCATGTGGGTAAAATCAGTTTTGACCGAACTTCAGGTGAAAGTATCCCTACCTATGGTGATGGTGTGTGGCAATAGGGCTGCTACATATATTGCCAACAACCCAGTTTTTCATAAAAGGACTAAACATATTGAAGTTGACTGTCACTATGTACGTGACTTAATTCAGGTTGGTTATATTTGCACAGATCATGTATCTTCCGAAGATCAAGTTGTTGATGTCTTTACCAAGGCCCTTGCGAGGCCTAGTTTCTCCCATTGTTGTGACAAGCTGAGCATGATCGATATCTATGCTCCAGCTTGAGGGGGACTGTTGAGATTAAGAGGTTTTATGGTTAAGTTTTCCTAAACTAGAGGTTATTTGAATTTTTATTTTAATGAGGGACTTATGTGTAATTTCTCTTTTTTGCTTCTCTCTATTTAACATAGAGATTAGCCTTAATCATAGTGAAGAAGTTCTCTTATTGTGCACCCTCTCTCTCTCTCTACTTAGGGTTCGGTGCATCTCATCGATCCTTCAACAGTTCTAAGGAAGGTTGGAAGAAGTCAAGTGAAAATCCAACAAGGAGCAAGCCAGATTCAAGTTGTGGATGTCCAGCGAGAATGATGTTAAGAAGACTTCTGAATGTGAAATATGTAATTCGTACTTTAATATGTGATCATAACCATGATTTATCTGCTTCATTTATGACTCTTATGTTAAGGTCACATCGTAAATTAACTGAAGTGCATGCTGCAATTGTTGAAATAGCTGATAGCGCCGACATTGCACCAAGGAAGACATACAATTTCTGCACGCACATAGATGGTGGTCGCGAGAATGTTCCATTCACACCTATGGATCTAAGAAACCACTTGAGAAGGAAGAGGACAAATAACATTAAGAATGGAGAAATATGTTCTTTGGTTGATTACTTACAGAAGAAATCAAACATTGACCTTGGTTTCTTTTGTGTAATACAACTGGATGAAGATGGATATATTGTGAATATGTTTTGGGCAGATTCAAAGTCAAGAGTAGATTATGAATGCTTCAATGATGTGTTTGTTTTTGATACGACAATGAAGATTAATACTTAACAGTGGCCATTTGCGCAGTTTGTCGGAGTGAACCATCACTCACGGAGTTGCATATTAAGCGACACTTTTTTGTATGACCAGACCAAGGAAAGCTTTGAGTGGTTGTTCAGAGTATTTACACATGCAATGAATGGGAAGCACCCTGAAGCTGTACTTACAGATGGTGATCACGCAATTGCGGCTGCAATGTCTCGTGTATGGCCAGATGCACATCATTGCCTCTGTTTATGACATATCTTTCAAAATACAACAAAGAATATAGGACACATATTTAATCAGAAGACAGGGTTTGACAAAAAGTTTACAAGGTGTGTACTTAAGAGCGTAGATGAGGTCACCTTTATGTCTGATTGGGAGGAAATGATTCAGATGTACGACCTTGAAGACTGTCTGTGGTTACAAAATTAATATGCAGAAAAAAAGAAATGAGCATTGGCATATGGAAGACAATACTTTTGTGCAGGTATAATAAGCACATAAAAAGCTGAATCTATACATGCCACACTCAAGAAAATCCTGTATTCATGTTTAACAATGTTTCGCTTCATGGAACAATATGAATTATTTGTAGATGGTCTTAGACAGAATGAGCTTCAACAAGATGTGAAATGCTTCAATACACACCTTGTAACTTTGAACATGAAAATATTGATGCGACCTACAGATCTGTATACACTAACTGTATTTGAATGAATTAAGGAGGTTATATAGGTCATGAATTGCAACATAGAAGGACACGTGCAAACCAAAAATATACACAAATACCATATTATATGGGAAGGCGAAGTGTATAAAAAAAGGCAAGAAGCATATCTCGCGTACAATGTTGACAACGGAACGATTGAATGTACTTGCAAAAAGTATGAATTCAAAGGTATTTTATGTCGTCATGCATTAAAGACACTTAATCAAGAGAAGATACAAGAAATACCTGAGTCATATTTAATGCGAAGATGGAGGAGACAAGCAAAGATTGAACTGCTGGATATAGATAATGTCAGTCAATCTGGTGTTGATGAGAAGTGCCACATAGCCTCCCGTTACCAACAACTATGTAGGTCACTTATGCATGTTGCAGATTTGGCATCGAAAAGTAAAGAACCTATATATGCATGAGAAAAGCGTTAAGGGAGTTACTTGAAAACGTGCAGTTAATTCACCATCAGTCTGTTGCAGCTCATGAAGACCAGTCCAAGAAAATGAGAGCGAATAACGGAGGTGAAAATCATGCTTCCCTTGACACTCATGAGAAGTTGCGCCGAAGCTTAAACTTTATCTTCTACAAGTCAGGAGTGAACGTTGTACATTATGATGGAAAAATTCACTTAGCGAAATGTATCAAAAGAAAACCTGCCTCTAATTGCAGTCGTCGGAGGACAAAGGGTGCACTAGAATTGTTTGGCAATAAAAGGTCTAAGAAACAACCAACCTCTAAGCAAAAGCAACCAAGCCCTTCGCATGAACACGTATATAATACATTATATTGCTTCTCATGTAAATTGCATTACGTGCAGCTTATCAATATCTAACTTGTGTAATTTTCAACATGCAGCAATACCCTACAAACGTAATTTCCAATGTTGTAACCTTTAATCCTTCCGACCAGTTATTCCAGAACGATAGCTTCAGTTTTGCAAGTCTTTTGGTATGTAATCAATGTTGGGAGGATGTTTGCATTTCTTGTGAAACTTAATGTAGTGTCTTATATTGTTCTGTTTCATGACAGACTCATATAAATTCGAAAGCGAGCTATGGAACACAGGAATCACGTGTGAATTCTGTTTAAGTTTTACCATAAAGTTAGTTGTTATGCCTCTTTGCATGACCCAATTTCCACATTGTCGGATTTGTTAAGAGTTTAACAAAACATGAGGTGAATATGCTTATACACTGGATGGTCTTATTAAGAAAGAGTTTTTTGGATGAAGCCATTTTCATGAATCGTGAGCTACAAAAATAGAATTGTTAATATTTTTGTGGATCACCATTCATGAAAATGAGTTCATCCAAAAAGCTATGTAACAAAGGAATCGTGTGTGAACTCTGTTTAATAATGTATCTTTCACATGCATAAATCGTTGTAATATGTACCATTCACATGTATAAATCGTTGTCTCATTTACCCTAGAGAGCTATAATTTTGATACCGTATGAAAATCGTCGTTGCTCAGTGCTTATACAATTAGTGAAAGTCGTTGTCTCATCTAGCCTTTATATATATACTTCATGACAAATACGTAAAAGCGATTTCTCATGTAGCCCCTTAGCTCCTTCAAGGAGACAATGCTTGAGCTTAAATTGTGAAGCATATTGTCAAGAGTGCACCAATACTAGAGTCTCTAAGAATCAGCCTCAGTCCGAGAAAAATGGTACAGTGGGCTGTCATTACTAGTGAGCTCGTTTTCTTGGAGATGATGTATCCTAAGTTGCACATAGAATCGCTTTGCAGCAGAAAATGAACTCGACGATGAACAATATGGATGTTTTGGTGATCTCTTCTGTAAAAATGAGACTCTAAAAGATAGATATGCATTTGACGGAAATGTCCTCCCATAGATATTGTAACTAAATACTAATATTTTTTGTATATGAATGTGGTTGTAAATCATGTTGAATCGTAGTTACAAAGTTACGGCGAGAATGATATGTCTTTGTGAATGAAATCGATTTGTATTTAAGAAGTTAACTCGTTTTGTATCGTTGAGGTAAAACCCAAAATCCTTAAACCCTCAACCCCAATCGCCCATAAAAGCGATTAAGAAATATCGTTGACATAGACATAACCCATAAAAGTAATTGCGATAGCACGTAGCCTTCATACATCATTGTGTAAATTGTGATGGTACGTATCATTCATTTAGACAAAGCTCATTGTCTAAAAGACCGGTGTCATTGTGTAAATCGCGAGGGTATAACGATTTACACAATGACGTCTATGTCGGCCACAACTGGATGAAAATCACACTGTCATGAGTACAAATCCTGGTAAAAGTGCACGATCAATGTTTGTGCAAATCGTGATCACCGTTTATCAATGTTTGTGTAAATCGTTTCAACCTTATATTAATGCTTGTTCGATTTTAATTTACGAAGGCCGATATTTACAACGATTTGTTCAGTGACATTTGTGTGCTATACTGATTAAAATAGATTTATACACTTATAGAAAGTTACGTTAAGGAAAACAACTCGATTCCACTGTACACAACGCTAATCGCTTTTACGATTTTCATTTACGAATGGTGAACATAACAACGATTTGCCTTTACTACACATAACAATCCAACTTATTGGCGTGTTTAGTAAAATTGAATTTTTATTTGTTTCAACCAAGAGATATTTACATAATTTGTATACACAGTCTTATAAATTTTTTTATACAAAATTTGGTTGTACAGTCTATAAAATCTGTTAGAAGTCTATGTACATCATATTACTCCTGGGGGGGTCGTGTCGTTCGTTGCCTTCTAGGTATTCTTGCCGGCTGATTTTTTTTCTCTTCCGCAATTAGAAACTCCCTCAATGTTTCACATAGTTATGTGCGGAATTCGGGTATATCATCCTGTAACAAAAATGTAATGTGACACCAATATATAAATTGAATCCCCAATAAAAGATGATAATAAAGAGCATACAACGTCGAAATTAGGTTATTGTCCATTGTATATTGCTTCAATATACTTAATTATAACTACGCTACGATCGACGCCATTATTTTGTAAAGGAGTATCGTGTGCCGCGCAAAACCTCCACTCACCAATGTCGACACCCAAAACGTCTTTGACGAATCCTACCTATGGTTAATGCAGACGAAAGTAAATTCCTGGCCAAAGTACATGATACAATACCCTTATAGATAGAAACTTACCAAATGCAAAATGTCACAATGTGCACTACTGTGTAAATCCAATGAATTGTAGCACCATATTAGTTTTTCCTGTAAATCCATCACGTATAAGACTCAATGCTTATCAGTTTGCCAGAGTGTAGGAATCAATATCTGCAAATCGATAGTGCAAATCATGTTTGGACAGTTATGCCTAAACCTTGGACAAGAGGTTTGTTCACTTACCTTTTCACTTGACCAAAAATCTCCGCAATAATCATCATTACTTCAGTATGGTAGTCCATCTTGAAATCCAATGGAGTTTGGCAATCAGTGGACGAAACTCTGTTGAACACGAAGCAACAAGAGTAAATAAAAATAAAAAATAAACATATAAGAGAACCGATATATCATGAAATAAGGGTTGACAATGCGTCTAGTATTGCTTGTTGCGTTGCTTTTAATATACATGATGAAATCAGATATAGTCTGATTGCAACAAATATGAACTTGTTAACATACATACCCATGGCATATGTAAATATATAACTGATAGTGGTTTCATATGTACAAAATTACTAATAGTGTTCCCTTCTGCAAATTCGTTTTGCATCCATTTGATGTTATCTTGGAGCTCTTTGTTGAGTTTTCGGGCACTGCCTTTTGTGGATGTTCCACTGACATTAGCAGAATAGTCAAGAAACGATATTGAAATTCCGTTCTACAGTACACAACAGAAATCGAATATACGCCATAAAAGAGACAAATTTTGAAGAAAATCGACACAAGATTTAGACAATATATGCCTGGTTTGCCATCGCTGGTCGTGTAGTTGTCATCTTCTCCTTCCTCGATATCGATACCCCCTTTGCGACAAAGCATGTTGTATGTTAGATTCACGAAGCAAAGCGAAGCGACACCGTCCTGAACTTGTGCGACATGTCATTCATATATAAAGGAAACGTTGTTTCACAGACCGCCATTTTTCAAAAAATACCATCAGTTTTCAAAAAACACGAGCAAATAAAAAGCACGATAAAACCCCTACCGCCTGTTAGAAAGGTTCCGACAGGGATTTTGGGGCCCCTGCCTGCCTTTTCTTTCACCAGGGAGGGTCGAACCACCTCCGTGTCTCTATGCGTAGGGGAAGGTTTGACCCTCTCTGCCTTTTTTTGTCGCAGGGAAGGGCTCGAGCCCTCCCTGCCTTCGAACTACGCAGGGTAGGGTTTGACTCTCCGTGCCTTCGTAGTATGTAGGAGGAGGGGTCGAGTCCCCTCCTCGGTCCCTTTAATGTTAGTGGAGGGGTCGAGCCCCTCCCTGCTTGTCCTTTACATAGGGGGAGGGATCGAACCCCTCCCTGCTTGTCGGTTATGCAGGGAAGGGGTCGACCCCCCTCCCTGCTCCCTTTGACATCATGGGAGGGTCGAGCCCCTCCGTGCTTCCTCTGTTGGTCAGGGAGGGGTCGAGCCCCCTCCCTGCACCCTCGTTGTTCAGGGGAGGGGTCGAGCCCCCTCCCTGCGCCTTTTTCTCTCTTTAGGCAAGCACATCGCCCTTGCCTCCGCTATTTTTCGACAGGCAGGGACAAGGCCCCCTACCTAGCGTCAGGCAGGGGCTTTGCCCCCTACCTGTTTGCGTATTCATCAGGCAGGGGCAAAGCCCCTGCCTTTTTGCATGTTTGTCAGGTAGGGGCGAAGTCCGCTGCCTCCCCTTCGTTGTTGACAGGTAGGGGCGCAACGCTGCCTGCCCTCGCTTTATGAGGGCAGGGGTGTAACCCTCTGCCTCCTCGTAATTTGCTGACAGCAGGTCAGCAGAGGCTCGCAACTCCTGCCCCTACTTCTTGCACTGATAGCAGGTGTATAAGGGCACGATGCCCCTGCCTCTGCTTCCTTCATGTCTGTTTAGCGGAAGTGCCCCTAATCTTCTATTTTTGGTGTTAGATTGCTACGACTGTCGCTTTTGCAGCTCGTACGATGGATCCTGCTCGTACTCCGTGATCCGAGTCGTCAATCGTTTACACCCGCAGGCGCCAGCAAGCTTGCAACTCCCCATGGTAGTGGAAGTTTACACGGAGGACTTGGATAATTGAATTGAGTTCAATTAACTAAAAATGATAATTAAATAAATATATATGCATATATATATATATTTATACGGGTACGCATTTAACTCAAGGACGCAGTTTCACGATCCTTGTCCTTTACTTTCTGTCATGTCTTTCCTTTGCCGTTGCGCTTTGCGCTCAGGCTCTTGCTTTTGCAAATGTTTTGTTACTGCTTTGCCATTGCAGATGACGCTCGGGTTTTCGCTCATTGCCTGTGTCATAAAGGCATCCTTGTGGAGGATGCAAGCGACATTTACCACTCTCCCTCTTGCGACAAGAGTTAAGTCAGGAGCTACCGATACATCCTCGTCTAAGGAGAGAGATTCCTCGCAAGGATCCTGGCTTTTTGAGTGAGCAGTCCTGCAAAGTAGACTTGAGATTTTAGGGAGCTGCGCAAAAGCTTCAATGACTGCCCAAATCGAAGTATTTGGAAGGATGTCATTGGCTGGTTTTGTTCGTCTATCCGATATATCTCGGGTAACCACGAATTGGGGCTTGAGCAAGCTTCTTAGCGGGGATTCTGTTGAGAATCATATCTCGTCTATCGAGGTTGATATCGAGTCATGCGAGGCATGTACATACCACGTTAGAGGATGAGATTCTAGAAAATCACATGCCAAATGTGGCACAAGCTGTTGGTTGTTTCAAAAGATAAAGAATGTCAAAAGTAAAGTTTGAGAAACATTACTTCTTTGTGAAACAGTTCTGTTGAGGCTCCTATTGAGGAGCTATACCCTTTTCATCCTAGGGTACTTGTAGTCGTGCACTACACGCTAGTACTGCGATGATCGAATGAGACGGTTGTGCAACCTCGAACAGTGCTAAATGCACAATGTTGTAAACACATAAGAATGTGATCACCTTCATAGTTAAGATGCTGATTAGGTCAAAAGACCAGAGCATATAGAATGAGTCGTCAGTTAATTTACTCCCGATGCACTTATTCGCCCTTGTGTTTCTGTCAAGGGAGAGGATGGATCAGTACAAAACTCCAATGGACAGGTTGTTAACAACCACCACACATGGAAAGATCCGGCCTCCCCAGTCATTGGAGTTAGGAGAAGGGACTACTAGATATTATCCTAGGTGGTAGATCCCATGGACTTCTGCAAAATTTGGATGCATCCGTTGCCAAGTACCTGCCTTTGGGGAATCCTTTCTCGGCTAAAGTCGTCCCGTTAGGAGCAGACTCAACTAGCTATTCGGGTTATTGAAAATACATAGAATAATAGACGCTCGAACTAGTCTAAGTTGTTTTTACGTTTTGCCTTCGCGTACCGCAGGCCAATAATATCGAAACATAAAGTTTATTCACACTGGTTGATGGGTCATGAGACTTGCTTATTGCGTAGTAGTTCACAGTTTACGATCAAATGAATCGTCTTGCTGCGTTGACAGTTGCACTGCTTACTTGCTTTGAATTGCCTACCTGTTTTGAACGACTTACCTGTTTAACTTCATATCTGCTTTAAACTACTTAGCATACTGAATTAAATGTAGTTAATTCAGTTTCCTGTAGTCTCTCTTGTTCATCTACTAGTTTTTCGCGAAACTAACGCATTCTATTGGTATTAGTGATGATTAGGTACACCATAGGCGATGACGTGATTGCAAGATGACTTCAAGATTTCATCTTCCTGCTCTTAACTTGCGTCTTGGATGTTTTTGCGGTTTTGTAAGGGATTTTCTTTGGGATATCCGAATTTTGTACTATTTGGAAACTTTTTTTAATGAAAGTAGCTTTTCCAAGTGTTTTGCAAGTAGCATTGATTGTGAGTTTTGGTTCTTTTAGTTAACATGCCAAAATTGTCAGATTGCCTTTCTAAATTTAACAAAAGAATAGACTTTCGCTTATTTCATAAACAAACTCTAGGAGAAAATTTTTTTTTTCTAGTCTCTTGCCTGTTTTTTGAAAGGTTCGAAAGTTTGAAATTTTGGGGCGTTACAGTTTTTGGTATCAGTGCTACGGGAAGCAAGAATTCTTGACCATTGAGCATCCACATCGCGTTGTGAGTATACATTTTCTCTAGCTTCATATGTGTATTTTTTATTGTTAAGCTAAATGACTTGACTCGTTCTGCTTGTAATAAAATGGTGGTCTTCAACAAATGCACAAATAACTCACAAACAAGTGTCTATTGGAGACACTACAAGCATGACCCTTGAAAGGGTATAAAGGGAAGAACACTTGAAAAATAAATAATACTTTATTCATGAACAAAATGCTTAAGAAGCATGGTCATTTACATTGAAGGGGTTCACCCCTATATATACAAAAAAATGGGAGAGAGAGGAGAGCTCATTTTGAGCTCTCCAAAAAGAGACGTTGGATTCCAATGTCTCTTAATATAGCTGTTGGACTACAGTCCAACAACATTTATTATTATAGCTGTTGGACTATAGTCCAACAACATTTATTATAGCTGTTGGACTACAGTCCAACAGCTACTTGCACAGTCAAGTTCCAACAGGAACTTAACTGGATCAAAATATCTAGTTTCTATTGAACTAGATGCTAAAAAAGAAAATAAAAAAATAGAAAAAGAAAATATAATAATATTAAATTATATATATATATATATATATATATATATATATATTGCAGTTTACATTTTAACACTCCCCTTCAAACTTACGGTACAATGAGCGAAAGTTTGTCTAAGAGAAAATGAAATCTCGGAGCAGCGAGAGGCTTGGTGAAAAAGTCTGCTAATTGATATTCTGATGTAACATATGGCAGATCAATGGTTCCATGTAAGTATTCCTCTCTGACATAGTGACAGTCCATCTCAATGTGTTTAGTGCGCTCATGGAATGTCCGGTTGCTTGCAATGTAGATCGCACTTTTGTTGTCACAACACATCTTTGAAGCTTGCGTTGCTTTAGCTCCCATATCCGCTAGCAATCGTCTGAGCCAAACATCCTCCATAGTGGTAGTTGCCATGGCTCTGTATTCAGCTTCGGTGGAGGAAAGAGAGACTTTCTGCTGCTTCTTGCACCTCCACGAAATTAAGGTTTCACCTAAGAACACACAAAAACCAGTAGTTGAGTGTCTATTATTGGGATCACCTCCCCAATCAGCATCAGTATATGCAATTAAATTTAATGAAGATGAAGCAGACAAGAAGAGTCCTCGTGAAAGAGAGGATTTTAAGTATCTAATAATACGCAAAATCGCTCCCATGTGCACGGATGTGGGAGCATGCTGAAACTGACTGACTGTATGAACCGCATGAGTTATATCTGGCCTAGTAATGAAAAGATAAGAAAGAGCTCCAACAAGCTGTCTATAAGGAGTAGGATCATCAAGAAGTTCTCCATCATCAATTTTCATTTTAACATTGACAACTTCTGGAGTGTCTACTTTCTTATCATCTGTAATTCCAGACCTGGAAACAATATCAAGAGCAAATTTAGATTGAGATATCAAATACCCCCGAGGGGAATAAGCAACTTCAATGCCTAAAAAATATCTTAATAAACCTAAGTCAGTCATTTCAAAGTGAGTTTTAAGAAGAGATTTGATATTTGCAACTCCCTGTTTGTCGCCTCCGGTGATGATCATATCGTCCACATAGAGAAGAAGAATAATGATGCCTGCATCAGATTTCTTAACAAACAAAGCAGTGTCAGTTAAACAAGGTTGAAAACCAATATCAAGCATAACATGACTAAATCGGTCATACCAGGCTTTTGGAGCTTGTTTAAGACCATAAAGAGCTTTTTCTAGACGAAGAGCTTTACCCTTAGGGATACTAATACCAGGTGGGGCTTCCATATATACTTCTTCAACGAGATTCCCATTCAGGAAAGCATTTTTGACATCTAATTGAAAGATAGGCCATGTTCTAATGGAGGCCAAGGCTATTAAAGTTCTAACAGTGGTCATACGGGCCACAGGAGCAAATGTTTCTTCATAATCGATGCCATACTCTTGGGCATATCCTTTTGCTACTAAACGGGCCTTATATCTTTCCAGGGTCCCATCACTTTTGGTTTTGACTTTGTATACCCACCTACAACCTATAGGTTTCTTACCCGGAGGAATATCTTGTATCGTCCAAGTATTGGCCTTTTCTAGTGCATCCAATTCTATTTTCATGGCTTCTATCCATTCTATATGATTTTTTGCTTGAGAATAGGATGATGGTTCAACATATGATTGTATTAATGTAATGGCGGCCCTATACGTGGGTGAAAAAGATTCATAAGACACAAATTTTTCTGGAGGTTTAGAGATTCTAGACGTTCTTCTAGGTGAGACTTCAGAGTATTTTTGTAATGCACATGGAAGATTTTGCTCTCTACGTCTTGAATATTGTAGACTAACATCCCTATGGATTTGCTCTTCATTATCATCATTTTCAACAACAATAGGACTTTGATCATTGTCAAGGTCACATCCAACATCACATTCATTGGATTTTGAAGTTGGATCAATTAAAAACGAGTATTCAGTGACATCCTTAGATTTTTCAAATTCAAAGAAGCTTTCTTTTTCCAAAAAAGATACATTTCTTGACACATATAATTTGTCATTTTGAAAATCGAAACACCTGTAGCCTTTTTGATTATCAGCATATCCTAAAAAGGCACATGAGATTGCACGAGGAGAGAGTTTATCATTTCTATTGGTGAAAACAAAACATTTGCATCCAAAGACTCTTAATCTAGAATAATCTGGAGTTAAATTAACGAGCTTTTCTATTGGAGTTGTATTCTTTAATGAGGAAGATGGCATCCTATTAATGAGGTAGGTGGCAGTTAGGACCGCTTCAGCCCAAAAACTTTTTGGAACTTGATTTGCAATTAGCAATGTCCTAGTAGTTTCCATAATGTGCCGATGTTTGCGTTCGGCTAGGCCATTCTGTTGTGGAGTGTGTGGACATGATCTTTGATGTGTAATACCATGTAAATTGAGATAGTCTTTGAATTCGTTGGACATAAATTCTCCCCCTGAATCAGTGCGAAAAACAGAAATATCATTTTGAAACTTATTTTTAACCATTTTATGAAATATTTGGAAGTTAGCAAAGACATCAGATTTATGTTTAAGAAAATAAATCCAAGTATGTCTAGAAAAGTCATCAACAAAAATGACATAATATGTATAACCACCTTTGGAAATAACTGGTGCGGGGCCCCAAACATCCGAATGTATTAACTCAAGTGGTCGTGAGGAAACAAAAGTTCTACTAAGAAATGGTAACCTTTTCATTTTGCCAAGAATGCAGTCTTTACAAGAAAATTTTTCAGAATTACAAAATTTTTCCAAACTTGGAAAATATTGAATTTTAGACATATGAGGATGGCCAAGCCTTTTGTGCCATAAATCCAATTCTAATTTCTGAATATTATAACAAAATGCATTCTTGGGTAATTCCAAAAAGTCCATGTAATAAAGTCCTCCTTCTCTATGGCCTTCCCCAATTAGCTTCCCTGACTGGCGATCCTGTACCCAACAACCATGAGAAGAGAAGGAGATATTACATCCATAATCAGATATTTGCGAGACAGATAAGAGATTCAAATTAAGTTTAGGGATATATCTAACTTCTGGGATAAAAAATCTTTTGGATTTTTGAAGATTTTCAAAACATCCTATTCCTTTTAATTCGAGAGATGTGCCATCGGCTGTAAAAACTTTTGACACACTTGAGTTATTTTTAAGACATTCGGATAGACTATTAACATTTGGGGTCATATGAAAAGAAGCACCAGAATCTAAAAGCCAAGGAAAGTTATCTGGACCGGAGAAAGATGCAACTGCCGCTCCAGTTGAGGCTTCGGTTGAGGAGGATACCCCTTTGAGAAGAGGTTGAAGGATTTCCATCAGTTGAGCCATAGACACAAGTGCATCTTGATCTTTTGACTCAGATTCAACAGATACAACTCTTTTTTCTTCTCTTCTTTTTAACTTTGGACATTGAGGCCTATAGTGCCCCGGTTTATGACAATGATGACAAATAACTTTTCTTTTATCAAAGTCGCTGTTTTGCCTTCCAAAATGAGGCGGCTTGTAAGTACGAGTATGATTCTCCGGTCTAGATACAGCTAAAACAGAGTCATCATCAACTTTTGGAGTACTTTTTCTAAGTCTATTTTCCTCCATAG
Organism: Nuphar pumila; assembly: GCF_984573655.1. Taxonomy (NCBI): domain Eukaryota; kingdom Viridiplantae; phylum Streptophyta; class Magnoliopsida; order Nymphaeales; family Nymphaeaceae; genus Nuphar; species Nuphar pumila. The sequence continues at coordinate 56,335,076 of NC_143249.1, forward strand.
TGAGCTCTTCTATAGTATCAACAATAGAAGGATTTTTTCCACGATGTAAAAGGGTCGATTTGGTGGATTCAAACTCCGGCCTTAGACCATTCACAAATTGATAGAAATGTTCCATATCGAGTTGCTTTTGGCGAAGCTCGATGTCTTCGGCACAATGCCATTTGGGCTCAAGAAGAGCCAACTCTTCCCAAAGTTCGGACAACTCATTATAATATTCTCGAATAGTTTTATCTTTTTGAGTCATTGTCCGAACTTTATCTTGTAAATTGCATACATGTGCAATATCTTTAAGGGAATACATGTTTTTGAGGTATTCCCAAGCCTTATCGGCATGCTCAAACTTAGCTAGACTAGAGCATTTTTTAATGTCTATGCTATTGATGAGCCATGACATAATTTTTGCATGCCCTATCCTCCATTCTTTCCATTTCTTTTCATAAGTGGCTAATGCCTTACTCTTCTCTTCTTCCGTTAGAGGAACCTCTTTATCACCCTCTTTCTTGGTAAGAGATAGTTTAGGTTCCAAATCGGAACCATCCACTATACCCCATAAACCTTTTCCTCAAATGTGGTGCTTCATAATCGAAGCCCACATTACATAGTTAGTATCATTTAGCTTCATAGGAATGATGGTGATCTTATCATTGTCATCCATCTTTTACAAGGGTAAGAGAGGAATAAATAGGAGGAGAGAGAGAGAGAAAAATAAAAAGAAAAGAAAAAGAGTAGACAAAGGAATAAGAGAGGATACAAAACCATTTTTTTTTGTAACACAAGTTCGCCTATCTTCAAACAAATCTTCTTGAGCAAAGAACAAGGTGATGAAACAACTTTTGTAAATGTGGCACGGAAATCGAGGCTGAAGCACTTCAAGATCTAAGGATTTCGTAGCTCTGATACCATGTAATAAAATGGTGGTCTTCAACAAATGCACAAATAACTCACAAACAAGTGTCTATTGGAGACACTACAAGCATGACCCTTGAAAGGGTATAAAGGGAAGAACACTTGAAAAATAAATAATACTTTATTCATGAACAAAATGCTTAAGAAGCATGGTCATTTACATTGAAGGGGTTCACCCCTATATATACAAAAAAATGGGAGAGAGAGGAGAGCTCATTTTGAGCTCTCCAAAAAGAGACGTTGGATTCCAACGTTTCTTAATATAGCTGTTGGACTACAGTCCAACAACATTTATTATTATAGCTGTTGGACTATAGTCCAACAACATTTATTATAGCTGTTGGACTACAGTCCAACAGCTACTTGCACAGTCAAGTTCCAACAGGGATCAAAATATCTAGTTTCTATTGAACTAGATGCTAAAAAAGAAAATAAAAAAATAGAAAAAGAAAATAATAAAAGAAAATATAATAATATTAAATTATATATATATATATTGCAGTTTACATTTTAACACTGCTTATGTACCAACATTGTTGGGTTTTTGTAAACTACTTATGTTAGTTGAGTCCGCTCCAAAGGGACGACTTTAGCCGAGAGAGGATTCCCCAAAGGAGGCAGTGCCACGGATGCATCCAACTTCTGCAGAAGTGTTGAGCTAACTATTGTAGCCCCTTTCCCCTAACTCCAATGACTTGGGAGGCCGGATCATTGCCCGTAGGGTGGTTGTTAACAACCTGTCCATTGGAGTTTGTACCGCTCTGTCCTCTCCCTTGACAGACCACTAGAAACGAATATGTACGTTAGGGGTTGCTTAACTAACGACCCATTCTATGCTGTGGTCTTTAAACCACTCGAGCATCTTGCCTGTGAAGGCGAATGTGAGGCCATTTATGTGATTCCAGCATTGTGCATTTCGCACTGTTCGAGGTCGCACGACCGTCTCATCCGATCATCGGAGTTCTAGACGTGTCGTGCACGACTACAAGTACTCTAGGATGAAGGGGGTATAGCTCCTCAAAAGAAGCCTCAACAAGAGTGTTTCACAAAGATGTAAAGTTTATCAACTTTACTATATCCTTTGAAACAACAGTACCTTGTGCCAACATTATGCCTGCGATTTTCTAGAACCTCATCTGCTATCGGGATATCTACATGCCTCGCATGACTCGACACCGGCCTCGATAGACGGGATACAGGTTTCTCAACAGAACCTCCAACTCGTCTGCAGGACTGCATACTCAAGGAGTCAGGATCCTTGCAAGGTATCCCCCTCCTTAGACGGGGATGTAACGCTAGCTCCTATCTCAACTCTCGTCGCAAGAGAGAGAGGTGAATGCCTGAGGATGCCTTTAAGGCATATGCAAAGAGCAAAAACCTGTGCGGCATCTGCAATAGCAAAGCAGTAATAATACATACAAAAACAAGAGCCTAGGCGCAAAGCGCGACGACAAGGTAAAGGCGGTAAGCAGAAGTGCAACGCTGAACCTCGCCACGATGCGTGACAGCACATACAAACCATAAGCAAGAATGCAACACGAGATCTCGACGCGATACACGATGGCAAGTATAGACTGACATAAGGTAAAGGGCAAGGATCGCGAAACCGCGTCCTTGAGTTAAGTGCATACTCGTATAAATATATATATATATATATATATTTGTATATATATATTCATTTAATGATCGTTTTTAGTTTAATTGAACTTAATTCAATTATCCAAGTCTTCCGTACAATCTTTCCCTACCTTGGAGGGTTACGAGCTTGCTGACGTCTGCGGACGTACACAATTGACGGCTCGGGTCGCGGAGCGCGAGTGAGATCCGTCATAGCTGCAAATATGTGATATTAACATACAAACCCAGACAAAAGCAAAAGCAAGGCAAAGACTCAACTTCTCCAATACATAGAGCTGGGGCCAACAGTCCCAAATGACTCGAAAAAAAAGGATGGGGCAGGGCCAAATGAGCCTTGCCGCCTAAAGAGGGATGTAGTCAATGCGAGCAGATGACTCACGTTCACTAGGAATTCCTCGTTGGAGATCAACAATTGTAATGATCTGTCCCCATTACGATGTAGCTTCCAAAGATTCCCCGGGCCTGTCAACCAAGGGTATAGGCTCGCGCACAAAGGGGCAGGGGGCATCGACCCCTGTTGGCAAACAAAAAGGCAGGGGCCGATGGCCCCTGCTGGCAAAAAGAAAGGCAGGGGCCTGGCCCCTGCTGACAAAAAGAAAGGCAGGGGCCTATGGCCCCTGCTGGCAAAAAGGAAGGCAGGGGCTGATGGCCCTCTGCTGGCAAACGAACGGCAGGGGCCATAGGCCCTTGCTGACAAGAAGAAAGGCAGGGGCCTATGGCCCCTGCTAGTAAAAAGGAAAGCAAGGGCCGATGGCCCCTGCTGGCAAACGAAAGGCAGGGGCCATAGGCCTCTGCTGGCAAATGAAAGGCAGGGGGCCTATGCCCCTGCTGACAAAAAAAAGGCAGGGGTCGATGGCCCCTGCTGGCGCAACAAAAAGGGGCAGGGAGGAGGGGCTCGACCCCTCCCCTGCCGTAGCAGAGAGCAGGGAAGAGGGCTCAACCCCTTCCCTGCCGTACGGAAGCAGGGAAGAGGGGATCGGCTCCTCCCCTGCCGTACGGAAGTAGGGAGGAGGCTCAACCCTCCCCTCCTTGTGTAACGAAGACACGAGGGGGAAGGAATGAGAGAGAGAGAGAGAGAGACGGAAAGAGGGAGAGGAAGGGGAGGAAGAACGTACCTGGTGGTCGGCGGCGGCGGCGGAGAGAGTCGCCGACGGCGATTGGCTGATGCTGGTCTCCGGCGAATCGAGGGTGACGAGAGGCGGTGGGTGTCGAGGAGAGAGATGAGAGGGTCGAGGTGGAAGGACGGTGAGGAGGGTTTCGTAACCCTCCTCCCGCCTGCCTCGTTGTCTTAAAAGACATCGAGAGGCAGTGGTCCGGGTCGGGTCCGGATCCGGCCCGAATCAAAACAATTTTTTTTTTTGCTGTTACAATGATTGTGCAGATCGTGATAGAACACCTTCTATAAAAAATAAATCGCTATCTCTTATATACAACTGGTTGCAAGCCAAGCACGATCTCTTATAAAAAACAAATGAGATCACTTTTATTTATGAAGGTCGAGCATTACAACGATCTATTTAATGGCACTTGTGTGTTACATTATTAAAAAAAGAATTAAACATTTAAAGAATGTCAAGTTACAAAAACGAATTATAGAATTACAACAAAGAATTATAGAACTATAATAATTAATTATCGAGGTAAAAAGAATCACTATCGTTTATTCAGTGGCACTTGACGACTCAGATGGACTATGACATACAAATTGTCTCTTTCTTTTTCTTGGTTGACTCTCTATCCTCGGTGGCCTCTTGGTTTCCTCGATCTTATTATAAACACTGGTCATCATCTCTATCAGTGTATTATATTGTGACCGTATTTGTCTACCCAAATTCCTTACCTGCTTCCATAAGTCCTTATTCTCCCTCTCCAACATCTTGAACCTTGTGTCGGAGACTACCTTCTCTTGTGTGAGCTGTGTTCTCTCCTCATCGTGTATTGTTACTGAGGTAATTGTTGTTGTAGACAGAGGGAAAAGATGGACGTGTTTTCTATGCTGGGATGCGACATGATGGAGGACAAGAGGGATGCATGGCTTACCAATATTCTCAATCTCCAGATTTCGACGCATGGGTTCTCAATATTTTTGGAAATAGTTGGGATCATATTGTTGTTTTTATAATCATATGCTATGGCACGAACACCTCCTTTGTTCCAGCTATACAATTGTTCTTTGTAGCGTTCGTGCCAATTCACGTTCCTGGCCCTACCATTATTCATCTTCCTTCTCACTTCCACAGGCTTCTTTGGGATAGATTGTCCCAAGCCAGATTGTAGGAGAACTCGACTACCATGTCGCAACTCGGTTTCATAATTGCTAAACAACCAAATATCGCGGTCAGACAGTCTCGCAGCCTCAACAACAAGCTCTTGCTCCTCGTCCTCCCCATCTCCATACGGTCTCCACACAACCTGTACATCAGAGATTATGGTTTATGTATAAACAATTATTTATGCTAATGAATGTTAAATATTAAAATTATTTATAATAACGAGTGCTAAATATATTACAACGACTATTACTAAGAATGCTAACGATTACAACGACTTACAATAATGAAAGTTAAATGCTCAAAGGATAACAATTTGTACTACAGAATACAAAATCCTGCAACGATCATTTCTTAGGAATGCAAACTATTACAACGATTTACAGTACTGAAAGTTAAATACTTAAGCGATAACGATTTGTACTAAGGAATACAAAATTCTGCAACGATCATTACTTAAGAATGCAAACGATTACAACGATTTACAGTACTGAAAGTTAAATGCTAAACCGATAACGATTTGTACTAACAAAGACAAAATCCTGCAGCGATGATTACTTAAGAATGCTAAATATTTTAACGATTAATACTACAACAACAACAACAACAACTACGCCTTCATCCCAAAACAATTGGGGTCAGCGATATGAACCAAAAAAGAAATTCATTTTGGGTCTTCCACATGAATCCTTTTCCTCCAATCATTTCTATCCAACGCCATGTCCTCGGTGAGGTTCAAAGCATTCATATCCTTTCCTATCATCTCCATCCAAGTCTTCCTAGGCCTACCCCGACCTCTTTTAACTAATATATTTTCCCATTTCTCCAACCTTCTAACTGGAGCATCATTAGGCCTTCGCCGAATATGTCCAAACCACCGTAAACGATTCTCTCGCATCTTATTTTCAATGGGTGCAACACCTACCTTCTTACGTATCTCTTCGTTCTGAATCTTATCTTTTATTGTATTTCCACACATCCATCTAAGCATCCGCATCTCAGCTACACTCATTTTTTGAATATGATGTCTCTTGGCAGCCCAACATTCCGTACCATATAGTAAAGCGGGTCTAATAGTCGTCCTATAAAACTTTCCCTTCAACCGCAATGGCATTCTACGATCGCACAGCTCTCCAGTAGCACTTTTCCATTTCATCCACCCAACCTTTATCCTATGATTTACATCTCCATCAATTTCTCCATACTTTTGAATGATGGATCCCAAATATTTGAAATAATCATTCACCGGTATATCTTGCTCACCAAGCTTCACTACACTCCCATCACTACTTCGTTGCTTACTAAACCGACATTCCATATATTCAGTCTTACTCTTACTCAACTTAAAACCTCTAGCTTCCAATGTCTGTCTCCATAATTCTAACTTAGCATTAACCCCAGCTCTAGACTCATCAATCAAAACAATATCATCAGCAAACAACATACACCACGGTACATTTTCTTGAATTGATCTCGTAATCTCATCCATCACTATCGCAAATAGGAAAGGGCTTAAAGCAGATCCTTGATGTAACCCAACCGTTATCGGAAAATTGGTTGTCACCCCTCCACAAGTGCGGACATTGGTTACTACTCCTTCATACATATCTTTAATTATACTAATGTACTTGAGAGAAACACCTTTCTTCATCATTGTCCACCAGAGAACGTCCCTAGGTACTCTATCGTATGCCTTCTCTAAATCAATAAAAACCATATGCAAATCTTTGTTCCTCTCTCTATATCTTTCAATAAGTTGTCTAAGAAGATGTATAGCTTCCATAGTTGATCTTCCAGGCATAAAACCAAATTGATTCTCCGATATCATGACAACCTTTCTCAACCTAGACTCAATCACCCTCTCCCAAAGTTTCATAATATGACTCATGAGTTTTATACCACGATAGTTTGTGCAATCTTGTATATCACCCTTATTCTTATATAAAGGCACCAAAGTACTCTTCCTCCACTCATTAGGCATCTTATTTGTTCGCCAAATCAAGTTAAAATTGATGCTTAATGGAATCATCTAAACCTACTTGAGGTGCATAAACACTAATAATATTAATAATATCCGTACCTAATACTAATTTAATAAGTAAAATTCTATCACCCTTCCTACGGACCTCAACTACATTATCTATAAACTGACGACTCATAACAATCCCTACTCCATTCCTATTCCTATTTATTCCTGTATACCAAATCTTATATCCCCAAGGTTCTATCACTTTAGCTTTCTCACCTACCCATTTGGTCTCTTGAAGACATAAAATATCAATCTTTCTCCTACACATAACATCTACTAACTCTACCAACTTACCAGTTAAAGACCCTATGTTCCAAGTGGCTAACCTAATTTTATGGTCTTGGACTAACTTCTTTACCCCCACCCGTCCAACAAAGTGAGGGAACCCTTGCCTATTTGACACCACACCCGGGCGCCGGTGTGACGCGTCGCTTCTGGGCGACGACCTAGCAACCCTTGCACATTTATCACTGCCTCCGGGCCTAGAGAGTACAGCGCGTCGCTTAGTAGGGAACGCCCCAACGAAATTCTCATATTGGTTCATTTTCATAGGATATGACAAAGTTTTTATGCTGGCTGTCACAGGCCTACCGCAACCCTCCTCCTTTATCCGGGCTTGGGACCGGCAGTGTATAACTACACAGGCGGAGTTTTTAACGATTAATACTAATGAATGATAAATGCTGAAACGATTTTAAACGATTTTAAACCATTTACCTCATTTAATTGCAGACCATCTAAAATGAACTTAGCATTATCCACCTTGACATTTATTCTAGCCCACCGACCGATTTTTGGAAAACCACAAATCGCAGGGCCACACTGAGGACGCAACACGACAATATACTCCCACGCCCAGGCCTACAAAAACAATATATTAGTAACACTACAACCTTCAACGAACATAGTCTACAAGTACTAAATATGTAATAAACAAATACATGAACAAATGGCCAAAACCCCTTACAGTTTTCGTACCCTTACTCGTACGGTAAAGTTGATTGTACAAGTGTGCGAGCATAGTAGCACCCCATGCCCAGTTGTTGACTTCATCTAAGTCTTCCAGGAACTGTAGTAACAAGTAACTTATTCTCGAACCAGAATAATCAAAAAATAAAGTAAGTCCAAAAAAATAAAGAAGGAAGTTGCTCAACTCTTGGCCAGCTCTTTCAAATGCACATGTAGCGGACCGCCCTTCCAATTTATTACAGAAAGAAGAAACTTTCATCGAGGTGAAATTGCTTCCACCAGAAATACATTGACCCCAATCCTCCATCGACATTCTTAGAAGGGTCGTGCACTTGTCCCTTGCGTTATAGTTTGAATCCCGTAATAGGACAACACTTCTATGACACTTAAGACCCGTAATTTGTGCCACATCTTCTAGGGTCATGGTGATTTCAAAAGAATCAAACTGGAATGCGTTTGTCTTATGATTCCACTTATTTACTAGGTGGGTCATGGTGTCTAGCACGTTTCAAAATAATGTTGGTCCAGAAGGCCGTCGAAGTGCATATTTCGTAATCAATCCTTCTGATATTCACTCAGCTGTCCATACCACGACAGAACTATAGGCCATTGACACCGCCCTCTGAGCTTTTCACCTGATGCTCTACTTCTCTTCTAACCTCCCTGTAACACAATATAGCATATTATTCGTATCAATTGTAAATTGGTCCCATTTGTACTTCTACACGTCGCTGTGCACCGTAATCGCTATAAATAATAATCGTTCACACACGCTATCACAGTAATCGCTATACATAGTAATCACTATCACAATAATCGCTATACAGAATCATACCTATTATAGTAAGTCATTTACAGTAATCGCTATTACAGTGATCGCTATGCATAGTAATCGCTATCACAATAATCAATATACATAATAATACTTATCACAGTAAATCGTTCATTGTAATCACTATACATAGTAATCACTATCACAGTAATACTTATCACAGTAAATCGTGACAGAGATGATCGATTTATGTACGTTGGTCACACTTTTCTCCTCTTCATCCCCTCCCTCCATCCTCTGCTTTTCTTGTTGCTTTGCCGCCTCCCTCTGCTTTTCTACTTCTTCCTTCCTTCGCCTCCCTCCTCTGCTTTTCAATTTCTTCCTTCCTTTCCCTTTTCTTCTCTTCCTCCTCCTTTTTCCTTTCCCTTTTCTTCTCTTTCTCCTTCTGCTTCTTCTTTTTCCTTTCATTCTCTTCCTCCTACTTTTTCCTTTCCCTTTCCTTCTCTTCCTCTTCCTTTTCTTCCTTTCTCTTTCCTTATTTTTCTCGTCCTTCTTCTCCTTCCTTTGCCTTTTCTTCTCTTCCTCGTCCTCCTTCTCCTTTCTTTCCCTTTCCTTCTCTTCCTCGTCCTGATGCTTCTTCCTTTGCCTTTCCTCTTCCATCTTCATCATTTGTTTCCTTCTCTTCCTCCTCCTTCTTCTTCTTCAATTGCCTTTCTCTCTCCTCCTCCTCCTCTTCCTCTTTATTCTTTTTTTGCCTTTCCCTCTCCTCCGCCTCCTTCTTCATTTGCTTTATCCTCTTTTGCTTTTCAAAATATTCCTGCTTTATCATTTGCCTTTCCTTCTCTTCCTCCTTCTTCAATTGCCTTTCCCTCTCTTCCTCCTTATTCTTTTTTTGCCTATCCCTCTCCTCCTCCTTCTTCATTTGCCTTTTCTTCCTTTGCTTTTCATTCTCCTTCTTCCTTTGCCTTTCCCTCTCCTCCGCCTTCTTCCTTTGCCTTTGCTTTTCATTCTCTTCGTCTTCCTTCTTCTTCATCTTTAGTTCTTCATCATTCTTTGCTCTTCAGCCTCAACATCTGATGCATAATCCTCCGCATAATACAATTCCAATGCTTTGTCCCTATCTTTATCATTCTCAATCTTCATTATATTTTGTTACCTTTCATAACGCTCATATAGATGGGACTGACAAATAGCTTCTCTAATAGTCATCCCATAGAACGTTAGAGGATTTCTTGTCTGACGAGCTTTAGACATTACTAACCTGCACAACACATAAATTTAACCGCATCATTATATGTTACAACCGCTTCCCCAGGTATATAATAACACAAATTCTCCCATTCGTTAAACAATCACTAACATTACAAATCGTCGCAATATTTGACTTCATAAGTAAACATCGTTGTAAGATTTAGCAAACTTAAGTATAAATCGAGGTAACTTCATAAATACACATCAGTACTGCATTAAATGTATAAATCGTTGTATAAATCACAACCTTCATAAGTACATATCGTTGTAACGTTTGACTTCATACATAAACATTGTTGTACGATTTATCAAACTTAAGTACAAATCGTGGTAGTTTCATTAAATCGTTATTGCTTCAAACGTATAAATCACTACTGATTTAAATGTTTAAATCGTTCATGCTTCAAATGTACAAATCGTTGTAGAATTTTAGCCTTCATAAGTACATATCGTTAAAATGTTTGGCCTTCATAAGAACAAATCGCTAATGATTGTTTTTCGACGCCTAGAAGGTTGATAGTTAAAAATCGATTTGTTTTAGTATGAAAATAAGTGTTATTTAGCATGAAGACGACCACCCAGTTGTAAGATTTAATATTCAGATTTACAAATCGATTTGTTTGCATAACGAAACCTTGGTAATCCGATGGTGGAGGAGAAACACCCAGAAGGTAGACGCAGCCGATGGTGGCAACGATGCTGCCACTGCGTAGACGATGACAAAGGATGCTTCGGCGGCAGCAGACGATGACAAAGGGTGCTACGACGACAACAGACGATGACAAAGGGTGCTCCGGCGCAGACGACGACAAAGGATGATGCGGTGGCAACAGACGATGACAATGGATGCTCCGGCGGCACCAGACGACGACAAAGGCTGCTCTGGCAGCAACAGACGACGGTAAAGGGTGCGTCGTCAAAGGGAGCTTCTGTTACAACAGATGTTGCAAAAGTTTACTGCTTACGGCGAAAACGAAACGTTTGGACTTTGAAGAGTTAACATCATTCTCGAACCGGCGTTTCACTTTTCTAGATGGAGGATCTCGAACCGCAGTTTCCCTTTTTTGAATGGAGGACATTTTTGTCCTTTTCTCGAACCGTCGTTTCATGGCAAGAATGGCTCGAACCGGCGTTTCACTTTTCTAGATAGAGGACATTTTTGTCCTTTTCTCGAACCGTCGTTTCATGGAAAAAATGGCGGGAAAGGGTATTTAATCTTTGCAACCACACCGGATTCCGATGCTAAGTGATGCCGACACACACGGGGATACGAGCCCCACGAGCTTTTATACGTGGCGCTCATTGGGACCCCCGAACACGCAGTGTAGCTAACGGCTGTCTTCGTGGGGGGGGGGGGACATATAACCTGCCCTCGATGGAAAATGGATCTAAACAGTTGATTTGAGTTCCTAGAGTAGAGGATAAATGTTAACTTGCTTTAAACTATAAGGCATATGATATTTGCAACTGACAATCATATGGTTCCGAGTTTTGAAGAGTTTATTGTCATAGATATGGGGAAAAAGATATGCAAAGCCCTCTAATTTTCCAATAAAAACATTCAGTTCTCGTTTCTCATTTTATTGTTTTTGCGTTTAAGTCATAAGTTCAAAGCTTAAAACTCATGAGATTCCTGAGCATCTGTGTTTTGGATGACTCCAGATGATCAAGTTGCTCACATTTTCAATAGGAGGGCATGCTTACCTCAGCTTCATGGGGAATGAGTTTGGCCACCCAAAGGTAAGGTTGTTTTCTTAAAATTAGGTGTAATATGCATTGTTCCAACTTTGTGGCTTCTGTTTGACTTTCTCCCTTCAGAGGGTTGAGATGCCTACATCAAACAACAACTTCTCTTTTCAATTTGCAAACCGTCAATGGGATCTATTAGAAATACCACTACATAAAGATCTCTACTCCTTTGACAAGGTATGTGGCCTCTTCTGGACAAGTTATTGTTGATTCCATTTTGATTTCTGTGTGTTGCGATCTTATCCTGAAAAGAAACATTAGTTTTAGTTTTTAAAATGTCACTTGTTTATTTCTAAATGAGGAACACTGAAGACATCTGAAATTTCTTTGTTGCAGGATTTGATGAAATTGGACCAAGATGAAAGAATTCTTTCCAGAGATCCTCCTAAAATTCATCATGCTAATGACTTTAAGATGGTAGAGCAGTTTAATCCTTGATATATTTAATTCTTAAGAAAGTTTATGCTCAAGTTTAGCTTTAGGTCAATGTGCTGGTACTTGTATTAATGCTTGCTGCGCAAGAAGTTTCCAAGGAAGTAGCTTGAGAGATTTTCAAGGTTTTAAATTTACCAGGAAACTCCCAGCAAATATTAGATTTTTTAAAATTGTGGAAAATTAAATAAGCTCTCATAAAAATATTCTAATTTTTTATCCTTCCTTTTTTAATAATTTCATATAATTATGGAGTTGCCTCTAAACTTAACACAGAAGTTGTAAGTATCTGTAATTAACTATTGTAATAAGAAAAGCTTTTCCATCATGATCATTGAGCATGGATGAACATTTGTCAGTTATCCCGTGTATATATATATATATATATATATATATATATATATATATATATATATATATATATATATATATATATATATATATATATATATAGTAGGGAGTAGCTGCCAATTTGTGCCTACCGCTTCCTATTGGGCTTTCCAAGGGTCCTTTTCCATGTTTTTCTCAAATCTGACCATATAGATGTATTCTACCTGTTTGATTTTATAGGAATAGACTCTTGCATCATTCGATTCCGATGCGCAGGTTGGTTTTTATAAGGTTTGAAAATCGATGGTGTAAAATTTTTATAAATATCATAAATATTTAAGGGTTAAAAAATCATGTTTTTTGATCGAAAAAACATGATCCAAATATCATTTCCTAGAAAATCGACCATCCTGAATGCATTTGTGGTCAGATTTGGAAAAAACAACTCAGAAACCTCGCTTCACTTGCGGTATGCTGCCGTAGGCAGCTCGGCTCTTCTATATATATATTTGGGCTAATATTTGCTACAGTTGTTTGTATGTACAAAACGACCTAGAAAAGTCCTTTTTTTTTGTTTTTTGGGTGTTGGGGTCAAGTTGACCCCATAGATGTGATCTACATGTCCCTTTTAGTAGAAACCAACTTTTGGATTGCCGGAATCCGACATGTATACTGGTTCTTCTGGCATTGCAAAAATCAACATGCAGTGATTTTTCCAGACTCAAAAATCTTTTGAAAAAACATGATCCAAGAGTCTATTCCTGCTAAATCGACCATGCTGAACATATCTTCAGGTTAGATTGAGTCCAAACAACTTGCATTATGAGATTCCTACTAGATTGTGTATATATATATATATATATATATATATATATATATATATAGGTCCACTAGAATATGAGAACTAAAGTGTGAACTAGGCATTTCCGATACTTTTTTGTGAATTTGACCCTGCATATGTTCAACATGGTGCATTTGCTAGGAATCAACTATTGTATCAGGTTTTATAGTAAAAAAAAAAGAATTTTTGATGCTTGAGTATTTTCTGATCCTCGATTTCAAGCCTTAAAAAATCCTGCTTTTGCATTGCAATTGCATGATTCAATAACTCGTACCTTTAAAACTGAGCATGTAGGTCACATCTGCATGGTCAGATTTAAGAAAAAATAAAAAAAAACATGAAAAAATCTCGGTTCACACTCTAGTTCTCATATTCTAATGGTCTTATATATGTATGATCATGTAATTTGACATGCATGTAGGTTTTTTAAGATATTTAAAGATCAACCGGTTCACAATGTGCCAAAATTTAACGTCTTGAGTTATATTTGTGTTAAAGAAAAATGTGGTCGAGGTAGGATTCCTATCAGGCAAACTATGTTGAATATAATAGTCATAACTCATAAGTATCGGCCATTTTTTTATAAGCTCACGATTTCATATTGAGATTTTCAAAATCGATATAATCCTAAAAATTATATTTTCGCAATATCACTTGAAAAAAACTGTGTTTTTATCATGATGTTATTGCATTATTAACATGATATTTATATTTTGAATAGTTTGAATATATTTCTATGTATCTTCTTATATATTTTTAGAAACCAAATATACAGATATTTTCTGTGGATTCTCTCAAGAAAAAATGTTTTATCCCAATGTTTTGCTTTGACAAGAAAATCCTGATAACAAAGATTTGTGACTGTTGCATACATCTATAAGTTTTGAATATGATTGAACAGGCTACAACCATGGTTTCTATTAGGTGGGACTAGGTGCTCCTGGAGAACCCTATCATTACTATATATATTGTGTTGTCACACATGCACTCATGCTTGAAGGAATGCATGCCCGATCTCTGATGAACCTCAATGATGTGCTCTGTTACTGTATTAAACACCCATGCACATTCATGATTGAATGCATGCATGCCCAATCTTCTCTGCTGAACCCCAGTAGTTTGCTAACTGTATTGGATTGTATAAAATTTTCTTTTACTTTTTTTTATTTTATGTACAAAATTCTAAATGACCTTGATATTATTGCCTTGTTTTTTGTTTTGCATCATAGGTCTTGTCCTACATACGTGGTCCTTTTCTCTTTGTATTCAACTTTCATCCTGAGTGCACCTATGAAAGCTATCATATTGGAGTAGAAGAAGCAGGAGAGTATCAGGTTAGCTTTAGTTGCCTTTTTCTCTTTGTAGAATTAATCCAAGGAACCTTATTATGAATTTGTATTCCATCCAGCATTCCTTTGATCTTGTTAAGAATTCTATTTTCCGTGTTAAGATCTGCTGATGTTAATGTTTGGTGGGTGGATGTGTGTTTGGTCTCCATTCCATGTTATTTTTGCTAACATGCTTTTATTTAGCATTTCTAGAGCAAGTTCATTGAGCATCAACTTCACCAGTTATGGATTAAAATTTCAAGTGCAGCTCTTGTATAATATATTATTGTAACTCAGAACTTTTTTCATGTTTTCTGATCATTTAGTTGTCTTTCTGAATGGTAACTGGTTCACATTTCCAAGTGTCTAGATCAGGGTTACCGGAAACGCTATAAGAGTGGGAAACGTGTTTCTCCGGAAACCGTTTCCTTAACGGGAAACACTGTATTTCTGAGACGTTTGGGAAACACCAAAAAAATCATAGGAAACATGTTTCCCACACCATGGGAAACTGTTTCCCATGTGTTTCCCAAGTGTTTTTGTTTCATAGGATACATATTTTTTTGTTTTTTGTTTTATTGATTTATTACATTAACGTTTTCCATGTGTTTCCCAGTTTGTTTCCTAAATCGTTTTGCGTTTCCAGTTTCACATGCACCTGAAAAGCCCCGTTCCCCGTTCCTGTTTCCCTTTCTAGCAACCTTGGTCTAGATTCCTTTTGCAAATTCTGGCATCTATAGTATCCTGTGACAAAGACACGGGTAGGTACATGCATGTGACTGTTAAATTATGTATCGTTATTTGTAATCTCATATATATTTATATATATATAAATATATATATATATATATATATATATATATATATATATATATATATATATATATTTTCTTATCCACCCAAAAGGGTATTTCTGTAAATTCCTGTTTTACGCATATTCCATTTTGGAATATGCTTGTAACTTTGCTTTTTCTTTTTTCTTTTCTTTTTTACTTTTTCCTCTTTTTTTTTATTTTTCTTTTTTTGCTCTTTTGTTTTTTGTGCCACATAGGGAGGCTCCCCAAAGAGTCGTTGGGGAGCCTCCAACGGTCACATATGTGACCGTTGGGGGATCCCAACGACTCTCTTGGGAGCCCCCTATGTTGCTCCTTTGCTTCCTTATAAATAGGGGCTTCCCCCTCTTGTATTTTTCATGGCTTTGAGTCAAAGCCCAAGTGCTCAATAAGGTGATTCCAATATTTTTTATGCCTTTGTGCATTTGTGAGTTTTTATGAGTTGTGCTTTTGTGCACAAATGTTCTAAAGTGTTCTTATTGTGCATGTGTGTCGGGTTTATTATCAAGAATATTAAGGTCTTGATCTTAGTATCTTGTTTGGAGATACTTTTACATGGTATCAGAGCCAGGTTGAAGAAGGTGGATCGTGCATCTCTTCATTTTTGAAGTGCCTCGAAAAACGTGCCTTCAAGTTATTGAAATTTTGAAGTGGATCATCTCCTTTGGGCAATATTTTAGAAGCATCTTTTGTCAAGAAAGATTTGAAAATCATTTGAGGTACATGTTATTTTCTATCTTCTTCCCTCTCTAATGGGTGAAAAAGACTCACTTCTCCCTTGGTTTTAAACTTAGTGGTTCGAACTATCATGTTTGGGCTGGCAATATGGAAGCCCATATCAAAGGGAAATGTCTTTAGGGGTACGTTCAAGGTTCAATATCGGAACCCGAACCCAAACTTACAATCATAGAAAAAGGGGATATTAAGATTTTTGAAGGTGAAGATAGACAAAAAGCCCTAGAAGATTATTCTAAAAGGCATGATGAGTGAGAGATGAAGAACTTCAAAATCTTGTCTTGGATTTTTTCATCCGTAGAAACCAAGATCAACGCCAACATCATTAAGTTCAAAAAGGCCTCTGAAGCTTGGTTGTACCTTGAAAAAATGTATACTTCAAGGGACTTATCTCACAAATATTACCTCCAAAAGAAGGCATTGACCCTTCAACAAAACGAAGGCCCACAAAGGCCTCTGATGTTTGTTTAAGGCCATACAAGGCCTTATGTAAACAAAGAGTTTTTGCTTAGGAATAACAATGCCAAGTGACGGTTCCATATAAACTTCTTCCGCCAAGCTTCCATTGAGAAACATATTTTTTACATCCATTTGATATATAGACCGTTTCTTTACAAAGGCAAGAGCTACTGAGGTCCTAATTGTGGTCATTCTAGCAACTGAAGCAAAAGTTTCATAATAATCTATTCTATACTCTTAAGAATATCTCTTGATAACTAATCTGACTTTATACCTTTCAAGAGTTCCATCACTCTTGGTTTTAACTTTATACACCCATCGACAACCTATGTGTTTTTTGCTTGGTAGAATGGTCTTGAATAGTCCAAGTATTCGCCTTTTCTAAGGCATTTAATTTCACTGTCATAGTTTCTACCCACTCAGGATGTTCCTTTGCTTCAACATAGTTGGAAGGTTCCATGTAGGAATGTATTAATACAATGCATGCTTGATACTTAAGTGAAAAAAACTCATACGATACAAATTTTTTATGAATTTTTTACACTCTAGATGACCTTGTTTGTATCTCTTCCTGTTTTCATTACTGGTATATTTTTTGAGAGCACATGGATGTTCTAAATTACCACGCCTAGAGTATTGAATACAATCTTGATCATTATGGGATGATTCTTCACTTATCATATCATTTTTAACTTCTTGGTTTTTATCAATATCACACTCATCAATCTTTGGAACTAAATCCAACAAAAATGAATACTCATTTATTTCCTTAGTTTTCTCTGTTTAAAAAAAACTTTCTTTTTCCAAAAAAGATACATTCCTTGATACATAACTTTTTAGTTTTGAAGTCAAAACATCTATAACCTTTTGATAATTTGCATATCCTAGAAAAACACAAGGAATAGCACGAGGAAAGATTTGTCATCTTTGTCAGAAAGGACAAAACACTTGTATCCAAAAACCCTTAACTTAGAGTAATCTGAGATTTGTTTGAAAAGTTTTTCAATAGGAAATACATTTTTTAAGGAAGATGATGGCATTCTGTTAATAAGATAAACTGCAGTGAGAGTGACTTCATCCCAAAAAACATTAGGTACTTGATTTGTAATAAGTAAAGTGCTTGTTGTTTCTATGTAATGCCTATGCTTCCTTTTAGCTAATCTATTTTGTTGAGGGGTATAAGGATATGATTTTTGATATGTGATACCGTATAAATTTAGGTAATCTTTAAATTCTTTTGATAAAAACTATCCCCCTGAATTAGTGCGAAAGATGCAAATATCATTATTAAATTGATTTTTGACTAGATTATGAAATATCTGGAAGTGTGAGAAAGCTTCAGACTTATGCTTAAGAAAATAAATTCAAGTGTCTCGTAAAATCATCCACAAAGATTACATAATACATAAGGCCACCCTTTGATATAATAGGTGCAGACCCCCACACATCCGAATGTACTCAAGTGGTCGAGAAAAAACAAAGGTTCATTCTTGAAAAGGTAATCTCTTCATTTTACCAAGAATACAATGTTCACATGTAAAATTTTCAAAATTACAAAAAATTTTCATCTTTGAAAAAAACTGGATTTTAGATACACTAGGATGACCAAGTCTCTTATGCCATAGATCCAAATCCACTTTCTGAACATTACAACAAAATGTATTCTTGGGTATTTCCAAAAAATCCATGTAGTATAAGCCTCCTCTATGACCTTACCCAATCAGTTTTCTTTACTGGCAATCCTGCACTGAACAACCATGGGAGGAGAAGGAAACATTGCATCCACAGTCAGATAATTGAGAAACAAATAAAATATTTAAATTAAGTTTATGAATATATCTAATTTATGGAATACAAAATCTTTTTGAATTTTGAAAGATATTTTCAAAATTTCTTATTCCTTTTATCTCAAGAGATGTTTCATCAGCGGTAAAAACATTTGACCCACTTGAATTATGACATTCTATCATTATTTGGCCTCATATGAAAAGAGGCACCTGAGTCAAGAAGCCAAAGAGATTTACCAGGATCGTAGACGTCGAAGGAAGAGACCGCGACTCCAGTGGATGAAGATGCTCCTTTGAGTAGGGGTTGAAGCGCCTCCACTAATTGGGTTAAGGGCATGTTTTCAATGGATGGTTCACTTGATTCTTGTGGAGGTCCAACAGAGGTAACCTTCTTTTCATAGGGTTTCTTCAATTTTGGATAATATATTTTTATATGTCCCGGTTCACAGCAATAATAACAAATAACTTTCTTTCTTTCGTACTCATTGTCTTGCTTCTTATCATTTGTCCTTCCATAATGTGGAGGTTTGTACGTATGAACCGGTAAAATGTAAAAATGTAATATATATATATATATATATATATATATATATATATTTGTTTTTACTCTTCTTTTTCTTTAGTTTTTTTGTTTTATTATGTAGTTCAAATAGAACTAGATTGAATAAACTAGTCAAGTCTTAGTCAAGACTTGACTAGATAGAGAGTCGTTGGACTCTAGACCAACGACTCTATGGAGTCTCCTCCTCCTCCTCTTCTCATGTGTGTATAAATAGGGGTGATTCCCCTCTCTTACGTATCAATGCTTCTTAAGCATTTTGTGTATGAATAAAATATTATTTATTTTTCGAGTATTCTTTCATTTATACCTAGTGTCTCCAATAGACACCTCTTTGTGAGTTGTTCGTGCATTTGTGGAAGACCACCATTTCATTACATGATATCAGAGTCGCGGAGATCTTAGATCTTAAAGTGCTTCTGCCTCGATTTTCGTGCCTCATTTGCAAAAGTTGTTTCATCACCTTATCATTTGCCACCATTGTCATGAACTAGGGCACTATAGGCTTCAGTGTCTTAAACTTAGAGAATTAAGAGAAAAGAGAGCGGCAATTGTTGGATTGGAACCCAAAGATCAAGATGCACCAGTTTCTATGGCTCAATTAATAGATTCTTCAACTTTTTATCAAGGGAGTTTCCTCCTCGTCTGAAGCCTCAACCGAAGCAACTATTTCATCCTTTTCCGATCCAGGTAACTTCCCTTGACTTATTTATTTCGGTGCTTCTTTTCATATGACCCCAAATGACAATAGCTTATTCAAATGTTGTCAAAAGTTTTTACAACTGATGAACAACTCTTGAAATAGAAGGAATAGGAAATTTTGAAAGGGTCCCTAAAACTAAGAAATTTTTAATTCCAAAAGTCATATATTCCTAAACTAAATTTAAATTTTTTATTTGTTTCACAAATGATTGATTATGGATGTAATGTCTCCTTTTCGTCTCATGGTTGTTGGATACAATATTGTCAGTTAGGAAAGCTGATTGGGAAAGGCCATAGAGAAGGAAAACTCTATTACATGTATTTTTTGGAATTGCGTAAGAATGCTTTCTGTTATAATATTCAGAAAATATAGTTGGATTTGTGGCATAAAAGATTTGGCATCCTCATATGGCCAAAATCCAACATTTTCCTGATCTTGGAAAGTTTTGTAATTCTGAAAAACTTTACTTGTAAACATTGTATTCTTGGCAAAATGAAAAAAATACATTTTTTGATTGAACATTTGTTTCTTCCAGTCCACTTGAATTAGTAGATTCGGATGTTTGGGGTCTTGCACTAATTATTTTGAAAGGTGGATTTGCATATTATATCATTTTTGTTGATAATTTTTCTAGACATACTTGGATTTACTTCCTCAAACATAAATTGGAAGTCTTTTCGTACTTTCAAACATTTCATAACATGGTTAAATTTTTTTTTAAAATGATATATCCTTTTTTCGCACAGATTCAGGGGGAGAATTTATGTCCCAAGAATTAAAAAAATATCTAAGTTTACATGGCATTACGCATCAACGGTCTTGTCTATACATACCTCTGACCGAACCTAAACATCATCATATCGTGGAAGCAACTTGGACTTTATTAATAGTTAATCATATTCCAAAGGAATTTTGAGCAGAAGCGGTCCTAACTGCCACCTATCTTATTAATCAAATGCCATCTTCTTCCTTGAAAAATATAATTCCAATTGAAAAACTAGTGAATCTTTCTCCGGATTACTCTAGATTGAGAGTGTTTGGATGCAAGTGCTTTGTTTTCACTAACAAAAATGACAAACTCTTTCTCTGCGCGATTCCTTGTGTCTTTTTAGGATATGTCGATAATAAAAAAGGCTATAGGTGTTTTGATTTTCAAAATGAAAAATTATACGTATTAAGAAATGTATCTTTTCTTGAAAAAGAAGGCTTCTTTGATTTTGAAAAACCTAAGGAAGTCATTGAATATTCCTTCCTAATAGATTTGACCTCAAAACCTATTGAATGTGACTTTGGCAATGATCAAAGTACTATTGATCTTGAACATAATGACAATAATGAAGAACAAGACCATAGGGATGTTAGTTTACAATATTCTAGACGAAGAGAGTCAAATCTTCCATGTGCACTAGAAAAATATTTCGAATTTTCCACCAGAAGGTCATCCCGAGTTTCGAGGCCTCTTGAAAAATTTATATCATACGAATCATTTTCACCAACATATAAGGCAGTTATTACATTAATACACTCATATGAGGAACCATCATCGTACTCTCAAGCCAAGCCATGGAAACTGAGTTAGATGCACTTGAAAATGCTTCTACTTGAACTATTCAGGATCTTTTTCTAGGTAAGAAACCTATAGGTTGTCGATGGGTGTACAAAGTTAAAACCAAGAGTGATGGAACTCTTGAAAGATATAAAGCCCAATTAGTGGACAAAGGCTTTGCCTAAGAATATGACATCGATTATGAAGAAACCTTTGCCCCAATTGCTCGTATGACCACTGTTAGAACCTTAATTGCCTTGTCTTCTATTAGGAAATGACCCATATTTCAGATTGATGTCAAAAATGCATTTCTAAATAGTAAGTTAGTTGAAGAAGTGTACATGGAAGCCCCACCTGGTATTAGTATTCCCAAGGGTAAAGTTTTTCGTTTAGAGAAAACTCATTATGGTCTTAAACAAGCACCAAAAGCTTGGTATGACAAGTTATGCTTAATATTGGTTTTCAATCCTGTTTGACCGACAATGCTTTGTTTATTAAGAATTTTGATGCAGGGATTATAGTACTTTCTCTATGTGGATGACATGATCATCACCGAAGGCGATAAACAGGGAGTTGAAAACATCAAAAAACCTCTTAAAACTCATTTTGAAATGATCGATTTAGGTTTATTAAGATATTTTTTAGGAATTGAAGTTGCTTATTCCCCTCTGGGTATTTAATGTCTCAATCTAAGTTTGCTTTTGGTATTGTTTTCAGGTCTGGAATTACATATGATAATAAAGTGGACACTCCAGAAGTTGTCAACGTTAAGATAAAAATTGATGATGGAGAACCTCTTGAGGATCCTACTCCTTACAGACAGCTTATCGGAGCACTTTCTCATCTTTCCATTACCAGACCAGACATAGCACACGTTATACACACAGTCAGCCAGTTCCAACATGCTCCCACCACAGTTCACATGGGAGTCATTCTGCATATTGTTAGATATATTAAGTTCTCTCTTTCACGAGGACTTTTCTTGTCTTGTACCTCCTCACTAGATCTAATTGCATATACTGATGTTGATTGGAGAGGTGATCCCAATAACAAACACTCAACTACTGCCGTTTATGTTTTTCTAGGTGAATTGTTAATCTCGTGGAGATGCAAAAAGCAACAGGTCTCTCTCTCATCCACAAAAGTTGAATACTGAGCCATGGCAACCACGACCATGGAAGTAGTTTGGCTTAGACGTCTACTTGCCGACATGGGAGTTAAAGCAACGCAAGCTTCACGCATGTGCTTGACAACAAGAGTGCGATCTACATTGCAAGCAAACAAACATTTCACGAACGCACCAAACATATTGAAATGGACTGTCACTACGTCAGAGAGGAATATCTACATGAAACCATTGATCTGCCATATGTTACATCAAAGTATCAATTAACAAATTTCTTTACCAAGCCTATCGCTGCCCCTAGATTTCACCTCTTAGACAAACTTTTGCTCATTGTACCGTAAGTTTGAGGGGGAGTGTTAAATATTGAAACTGTTTGTGTTTTCAGGTTACGAGTTTGGATCTGGACCCGAATACCAGAATCTGTATAACATCTTATATTTGTATTCGGGTCTGGAACTGATGAAAGGTTATGTAATATCTAGACCCGATCCAGTCTGTAACACATGTATATAAATGAAAAATAGGGCACGATCTCTCTATGTGAGATCAAACCGTTTGTTGCAGTCGTCCCCTTCTTTCTCACCATCTTTCTCTTCTTCTGCATCAGCATATACTCCAAGAGGCAAATCTTACATGGTATCAAAGCGGGACTTCATCAGACATCTACCCAAGACGTGAAGTTGATCCCGGAAAGCATGTCTGCAGAGATTGAACTTCGAACTCCAGGTTAGAGTGATTCTCTTGTCAGAAATATCCACCTGCAAGGGTTAAAGATGAGGTAAAGAGAGAAGAGAGAGAAGAGAGGGGTCGGCGGCAATAGGGTTTTCCCTCTTTTACTTAATATTTATAAGTGTTGTACATAGTATAACATTACACAAGAAGTAAAAACTAATTACAAACATGCCATCGCCCACGCATCCCAAGATGGATCCTTGGAATGTGGTGCGGGTCGAATCCATGATCCAAAACTAACAGCCTCCCTCAAGTTGAGTATGGTCTTTGATCATGCTCAACTTGCCTTTGAGTGCCCAAAACTGATGAGTGGATAATCCCTTGGTAAAGATGTCAGCAACTTGCATATCTGACCGAACATATGCAGGTTCAATTTCTTTTTCTTCCACCTTTTGCCTAACAAAATGTTGATCGATCTCGATATGCTTCGTGCGACAATGAAGGATAGGATTGAAGGCAATATTAATAGCACTCTGATTATCGCAAAGAAGCATAGAGGACGAGATTGGTTCTTGTAATTCTTGCAGTAGATGTCTCACCCATGTAACATCGGTTGTTCCTGCTGCCATTACATGATATTCTGCTTCAGTACTAGATCACGCCACTGCCTTTTGCTTCTTGCTACTCCATGTTACAATATTATTGCCGATAAGAATGCAATACCCCGAAACTGATCTTCGCTCGTCAGGATCACCTGCCCAGTCCGCGTCTGTGTAGGTGAATAGTCGATGCCCTGACATATAAGTTGTGTCCTGGGTGTACATCAAGCCATCTCCAATCGTACCCTTTAAATACCGAAGGATCCTTTTTACTCCTTTCATATGTACATCTGTAGGAGCATGCATAAACTGTGAAGCCTGATTGACAGAGTATGCTATGTCAGGCCTAGTGAATGTTAAGTATTGTAACATCCCTACAACTCGACAATACAAAGTAGGATTATGATAAGTAGTGCCTTCTTTTGCACTTAGCTTATGATTTAGAAGGCAAGGTGTGCTAATTGGTTTACAATTCTCCATCCCTGTAGCAAGTAAAATATCAATGGTGTACTTATGTTGGCTCAATGTAATAGTCTCATGTCGACAATCAACTTCCACACCCAAAAAGTATCGCAAGGGACCCAAGTCTTTCATCTTGAATTTAGCCATCAGCATAAACTTAACCCAAGATATGTGAACCTCATCACTCCCGGTAATAATGATGTCATCAACATATATAAGCACCCAAACAATAGCGAATCACTTTTGAATATGAACAATGAATGATCTAGAACACTTTTAGTGAACCCATGATGTTGGATCTCCGTGGAAAAACTCTCAAACCAAGATCGAGAAGCTTGTTTCAAGCCATAAAGAGAGCGTCGACGTTTACATACCCAATTGGATGAATCATGCATACTATAACCAGGTGGTTGCTCCATGTAAACTTCTTCCTTTAGTTCACCATGCAAAAAGGCATTTTTAACATCAAGTTGACTGAGTGACCATCCATGTTGTAATGCCAATGCAATGATAATCCTGACGGTGCCCAATTTTACGACTGGGCTGAACGTTTCATCGTAGTCCTGCCCATACTGTTGTGTGAAGCCTCGTGCGACCAGACGAGCTTTATAGCGCTCAACACTGCCATCAGGTTTGTGCTTGATCTTGTACACCCATTTGGACCCTACAACATTCTTGTTATCTGGCCTTGGTACAATTTCCCATTTATTGCATTCATGCAATGCTTCCATCTCCTCATTCATCGCCTCTACCCAGGCACGGGAATGTACAACATCATGAAAAGAGGAAGGTTCTGTTTCTTGGGACACTCTGGTTAGAAATGTTTGAAAATCCAAAAAGAAATTGTTATAACTTACCCAGCGATCTATAGGATGTCTAATCCGAGTGGAACGTCGTAGAGGAGTCTCATCATTGACTGGATGAGCTCTACGAGAATAAACAAGACCAGAAAAACGTGAGGATGTTGTTGTAGGAGGAATGTCTTCCATATGCGGTTCCACATCGAAAGCATATGGTTCATTGTCTGTCAATAAAGATGAATCCTCATAAGGCAACGAGTCATATAAAAGTGAGTCACTGAGCCAAGGATCATAACTGTCCTGTGTATCTGTGGAAGACGAACCCAGAGTGTCAAAATTTTCATCATCAAAAACAACATTTCTAGATACCCGAATTTTGCCTGTATGAGGATCATAACACCTGTATCCCTTATAGTCATCTGCATACCAAAGAAACTTGCACTGTACAGCTCTGTCTTGAAACTTATTTCTCAATGAATGATCAATGTGAACATAACAAACACAACCAAAAGGATGTAGTTCTTCATATGATGGATGACAATTATAAAGAACAAAATACGGAGAATTATCTTCAAGGATGGTCATGGGCAACCTGTTGATAACGTAAACAGCTGTATGGAAAGCCTCGGTCCAAAGAGAGAAGGGAATACCCAGTGTGCATCATGCTCAAGGTTGTCTCAATAATATGCCTGTGTTTTCTCTCAGCTACTTCATTTTGTTGAGGGGTATGAGGGCAAGAAATGTTACGTGTAATGCCATGCTCCTTCAAATATTCACTAAAGTCATGGGATATGTATTCTCTCCCCCCCCATCACACTAGAAATATATAACATTGGTATTGAATTGGTTTTGGACTAATGCATGAAACTGTTTGAACAACTTGAAAACTTCATGTTTGTTTTTCATGAAGTAAATTCAACTAAAACGAGTGTAAGAATCAAGAAAGAGTACATAGTATCGAGATCCAGAAAGAGAGGCAGTGGGCGCAGAACCCCAAACATCTGAGCATATAATCTCAAAAGGCTTTGTTGCTCTTTTATTGATACTATGAAAAGGAAGTACATGACTTTTGCATAAATGACAACTTGGACATTTTGACTCTAAACTGACTGCGGATATTAGACCTTTAGCAGACAACTTGTCAAGAAAAACTTGACTACAATGACCCAAACGAAGATGCCATACGTCTGGCTTATTAAGTTTCAAGACTCTAGATGAAGAACTATGATATGTGGATCGACTCAAAAATGTTGGAAAAGAAGGAGCTGAAGAAGCCACGGCTACGGAAGACGACGTTTTCAAAGGCACATGAGATTCTTCAAAGACGTACATGTTCTCGCGCCGTTCACCTTTAGCGAGCGTCTTCTTGGTGTGACCTTAAGATAAACAGAAGGAGTAAATTCAACGGAAGAATTTGTTTCATCAACTAATTTAGACACAGATAGAATATTCTTTTGAATAGCAGGTGTGAGTAAGACATTTGACAAGGGTAATTGAGATTCAGGCAAAGAAAGTGAGAGATTTCCAGTGTGAGAGATGGGGTGGTGAGATCCATCTCCTATGACTATAGTGCCATTTCCAGTGTAAGGAGTCAAGTGAGAAAATTTACCTGCATCAGAAGTAACATGTGATGCTGCCCCTGAATCAATATACCATATACCATTATCATTTTGACGCAAGTTCATCTGATTGAAAGTAGTCATAAGGATATTTTGTACGTCATGTGGAAGAACCTGTCCCTGAGGACTGTGTGCAAACGTCTGAGTTGCCCTCTGCCCTGGCCTCCCTGTTTTGTTCCGGTTCTGAGGATTGTACCAGCAATTTGCTTTAACATGTCCCCGCTTGTTGCATAGAAAACAAGTAGGGACACGTCCCCCTCGTGGTACACTGCCTGAGCCAAGGCCTCCTCCAGCTGGTGTAGGTAGTAATCCTCCTTTGTTTATAGTTGTTCCATTTGGACGAGGAGGAGTAAATAAGGCTCCTGTTTGAATAGGCGTATGTGCCATCATCACAGGATGAGTATCATCTGACGCGTGTTCCTGATTTAAACTGACCTCATATTGCAAAAGCTTAGATTGAAGATCATCAAAACATGGAAGAAATGAGACAACCTGGAGTGATGTGCAAAACATGCGATATTCAGGTCCAAGGCTACCTAATACCTGTTGTACCATGTCCTTATCTGATACAGGACTTCCAATGGCAGCTAACTGATCTCTAATAACCCTGACATCCCCCATAAACTCTGTAATAGATTTGTTTCCTTTTCGCATGGATTGGAATTGCCACTTGAGTTGCAAAGCCCGAGATTCAGAAACTTGAGAAAAGGAATGACTTAGTCCATTCCACAACTCGGCAGCAGATTGATTATCAGAAATAGTTTGTAAAACACGATCAGAAAGTGTGGAAGTTATGTAAGCAACTAATGTCTGATCCCGTTGTACCCATATGTCATAAGCAGGATTGGTGGTTCGAAGTTGACTCACCTTCCCATCTTCACCTGTTATTTCTTGCATGATATGTGTAGGTGGGGCGGGTGATCACCCATCTAGATGCCCATAAAGACCATGACTGTGAATAAAAGGCACAATCTGACGTTTCCAAAGTAAGTAGTTATCATGAGATAACTTGTGGGTCATGAGGTGAGTAAGAAAACTAGGGTTCAACTTGGAATCCATGGATTATATGAAGAATGAGAAGCCAAAAACTATTCTAACAGTGTATTGAAGAGGAGACAACAATGTTGTGTGCTGAAAATAATATCAGCACACACGTTATTCAGAGAATGAGGAAAACAACAATGCTGCTGTGTGCTGAAAATGATACCAGCACACACGTTACACAGAGAAAAAGAAGCAGCAATGCTGCTGTGTGCTGAAAAAGATATCAGCACACACGTTACACAGAGAATAGTAACGTGCGAACCAGAAAAAGGGAAAGAATCAGAAATATTTTGGGGAGAAAACAAAATGTGTGCTGAAAAAGATATCAGCACACACGTTACACAGAGAATAGTAACGTGCGAACCAGAAAAAGGGAAAGAATCAGAAATATTTTGGGGAGAAAACAAAAACTCGGCAGACTGAAACAATATGTTATTTCAGCGAACCAGAAGAAAAAGGTAACGTGCGTACCAGAAATATTGAGAATGAGAAGAACCAAAAGAAAAACTGGAATGACGTGAAAGATTTATAAGAAAAAGGAGGAAAGAAGCAAAGTTGATTAATGGAAGAAGGGACAGAAATAAACCTACGTTCTTTAGCAGCACGTGTTGGTCTTTAGAGGCCTTCTAGATGATTGATTTCCGCGCCTGTGCTCTGATACCATGTCAGAAATATCCACCTGCAAGGGTTAGAGATGAGGTAAAGAGAGAAGAGAGAGAAGAGAGGGGTCGGCGGCAATAGGGTTTTCCCTCTTTTACTTAATATTTATAAGTGTTGTACATAGTATAACATTACACAAGAAGTAAAAACTAATTACAAACATGCCACCGCCCACGCATCCCAAGATGGATCCTTGGAATGTGGTGCGGGTCGGATCCATGATCCAAAACTAACATCTCTTTCTTTACTTTGTTTCTAATCATCTCTTCCCTCTTCTAAGCATTCATTTCTCCTTTAGATATTGACAGATCTGAAACTGATTTCGGATCTGCGATTCACTTCTCATTTAGATATCGACAGATCTGAAATCAATTTCAGATCTGCGTCTTTTCTTCTCGGTTTCGACTATTCCCCTTAACCCCAATCCCAATCTCTATTTCTTTGTTTTTAATCAGCTCTTCCCTTTTCTAATCATTCATTTCTCCTTTAGATACCTACAGATCTGAAACTGATTTCAGATATGCGATTCACTTCTCATTTAGATATCGACAGATCTGAAATCAATTTCAGATCTGCGTCTTTTCTTCTCGGTTTCGACTATTCCCCTTCTTCCGATACGAATTTGATTCGCTATTTTCCTAGTTACGTTATCTTTAAATCGGTCCTTTTTGATATTCCTGGAATAGATCAGGTCTGATAACTAAGACCCCTTTCTTTTGCTAGTTGTCGACATTGACGTCAACAACAGTTTTAATTTAAAATACAAAAAGAAAAAAAAAAGAAAAAAAAGGACCTCTATCTTGATTAGCCTTCGCTGAATATTAGGCCGCACCAGAACAATTGGGTGTATTCGATCATCTGCGGCTAACATGTCTCTTTAAAAAAAAAGCAGACGAATTTTGATTGTTGAAATTTCTAATGCGTTGAAATTTCTATTACTACTGCACTGGTTGTTGCCTTGTATTGCTGCTCTTGCACTCGACGTTTTCCTTATTCATCTTTTTTCATATTCTTTCGTCATGGATTCTCCTTCTCTACCATCAAGTTTCCTTTGTCAACTCATCTCTGAAAAACTGAACAATTCGAATTACTTGACCTGGAAGATGCAAATTTTGCCCTTTATCAGAAGTTTGGATCTCTCTGGACACCTCGACGGGACAATTCATGCACCTCCAGAGCTTGTGATGCAGGAAGAGCGAGATGATAAAGGGGAGGTTTTCAACAAATTGATTCGTAATCCATAATTTGGGACATGGAGGAGAAAAGATCAAGCGGTAGTTGCTTACATCACATCTACTCTTTCTCAAGAGGTATTGGTCGGCATTCCCGATGAATGCTCGGCTATGGAGTTATGGCAGAGGTTGGCGCAAACATATTCTCAGATTTTAGAGGCCAGAATCCTACTCTTAAAGAGAGAATTCCAGCTCTTAAAGAAAGAGAACTTGTCAGTTACAGATTACATGAACAAGGTCAAGATTCTCACCGATCAACTGGCCATGGTGGGTTGTGAAATTCCTGACAAAGAAAAAGTTCAACAAGCACTGAATGGACTTGGCTCCAATTATCACATGTTGGTCACCTCCCTTCTATGCCTTCTTTCGTTGCCAAGTTTTGAAGATCTTCATGCAAAATTACTACAGTAAGAAATTACCATTAGGGGAGAGGAGATGGCCATCAACTCCAGTCATCATGATGTACTGGTTACCGAGATGATGTTAGGAAGAGGACGTGAAGGTTTTCGAGATGGTCACGGTCAAGGAAGGAACGGTCAAGGAGGTCGTGGGTTGTTGCCCACGCCCAATATGCCACTCAATTCATTCTCAGACAACCAGAGATCCAGGAATATACCAACATGTTTTCATTGCAAAAAAAGGGGGCACATTAAAGGCACAACCCACAGAACAAAGAAAAATCTAATGGTGCAGGTGAAATGAAATAGGAATCTTCGAAACACGAGCTTAGATTCACAAGGGAAAGTGTCATGAATAACACTAAAACATAACCCTTAAAAAGGGTATAGCTGGAAACAAAATAAAAATAAAAAGATATTCTTTATTGATATGAAAAACCAATTGCTTAAGAAGCATTGGAATAGAATACAAGAGGGGTTGCACCGCTTTATATACACAGCTGAAAGAGGAGGACTAAATAGAGCTGTTGGACACAGTCCAACAACTCTAAATAGAGTTGTTGGACTGTGTCCAACAGCTCTATTGCTAGTCAAGTCTGGACAAGACTTGACTAGCAACAATCATTCTAGTTCAAACTGAACTAGATGACATAACGACAAAAAAAAATAAAAATAAAGGAAAAAAGTTACAGAAAAGAAAGAAATGAAAAATATATTGATATATATAATAATAATATAATAATATAATAATATTATTATATATATGTACAGTTTTACATTTTAACACTCCCCCTCAAACTTACGGTACAATGAGCGAAAATTTGTCTAAGAGAAAGTGAAATCGGGGAGCAGCAAAAGGCTTTGTAAAGAAGTCTACTAACTGATATTCTGAAGTGACATATGACAGATCAATTATCCCGTGTAGATATTCCTCTCTAAGGTAGTGACAATCGATTTTGATGTGTTTGGTGCGTTCGTGAAATGTTCTGTTACTGGCAATGTAGATCGCACTTTTGTTGTCACAACACATTTGTGAAGCCTTTGTTGCTTAAGCTCCCATGTCAGCAAACAGTCGTCGGAGCCAAACTACTTCCATAGTCGTGGTTGCCATGACTCTGTATTTAACTTCGGTGGATGAGAGAGATACATTCTGCTGCTTTTTACACCTCCACGAGATCAATAATTCCCCTAAAAACACAAAAACCAGTGGTTGAGTGTCTGTTATTGGGATCACCTCCCCAATCAACATCAGTATATGCAATTAAATCAAGAGAAGAGGAGGAAGATAAGAAAAGTCCTCGTGAAAGAGAGGATTGGATGTATTTGATAATACGCATGACTACTCCCATATGAACAAAAGTAGGAGCATGTTGAAATTGACTTGCTGTGTGAACAACATGTGTATCTGGTCTGGTAATGGATAGATAGGAAAGTGCCCCGACAAGCTGTCTGTAAGGAGTAGGGTCTGCAAAAAGTTTTTCATCATCAATCTTCATGTTAACATTAACAACTTCTAGAGTGTCGACTTTCTTGTCACCAGTAATACCAGACCTAGAAACAATATCAAAAGCAAATTTAGTCTGAGATAATAAATATCCTCTAGGGGAATAAGCAACTTCAATGCCTAAAAAATATCTCAACAAGCCTAAATCAGTTATTTCAAAATGAGATTTAAGAAGTGTTTTGATCGTTTCAACTCCCTGTTTATCGCTTCAGGTGATGATCATATCATCCACATAGAGAAGAAGCACAATGATCTCTACATCAGAATTCTTAATAAACAAAGCAGTGTCAGTTAAACAGAATTGAAAACCAATATCAATCATAACACGACTAAACCTATCATACCAAGCTTTCAGTGTTTGTTTAAGTCCATAAAGAGCTTTTTCTAAGCGAAGGACTTTACCCTTAGGAATACTTAGACCAGGAGGGGGTTCCATGTATACTTCTTTAACTAGCTTTCCATTTAAAAAGACATTTTTGACATTCATTTGAAAAATAAACCATTTTTTGATAGAAGCTAAGGCAATTAAGGTTCGTACAATTGTCATACGAGCCACTGAAGCAAATGTTTCTTCATAATCAATCTCATATTCTTGGGCATAACCTTTGGCTACTAATCGGGCTTTATATCTTTCAAGAGTACCATCACTCTTGGTTTTAATTTTATAAACCCATCGACATCCTATAGTTTTCTTCCCTGGAGGAAGATCTTGAATAGTCCATGTAGAAGCCTTTTCAAGTGCATCTAATTCAGCTTTTATGACTTCTATCGATTTGATATCATTTTTTGCTTGAAAATATGTAGATGGTTCTTCATATGAGTGAATTAATGCAATAACTGCCCTATATGTGGGTGATAAGGACTTGTATGATACAAACTTTCCTGGAGGCCTCGAGACTCGGGATGATTGTCTAGTTGGAATGTTAGAATATTTTTCAAGTGCACATGGAGGATTAGACTCTTGTTGTCTGGAATATTAAATACTAGTATCCCTATGAACTTCTTCATTTTCAACATTTTGATTAAGATCAATAATTCTTTGATCATCATCAAAGTTACAGTCAAGGTCATATTTATCAGATGTTGATATTAGATCTAGCAAAAAGGAGTACTCAGTGACGTCTTTTAATTTTCTAAAATCAAAGAAGCTCTCCTTTTCAAGAAAGGAAACATTTCTAGACATATATAGTCTATTATTTTTGAAGTTAAAACGTCTATAACCTTTCTGATTTTCAGTATATTCTAAAAAGGCATATGGAATCACACGAGGAGAAAGTTTATCATTTTTGTCAATAAATATGAAACATTTGCACCCAGATATTCTTAGTCTAGAGTAGTCTGGACAAATGTTCATAAGTTTTTCAATGGGAGTGATATTTTGTAACGAAGAAGATAACATCGTATTAATAAGATAGGTGGCAGTTAAGGCAGCTCCTGCCCAAAAGTCATTCAGGACTTGATTTGCTATTAATAAAGTCCTAGTGATTTCTATAATATGATGATGTTTTTGTTCTGCCAGCCCATTTTGTTGAGGTGTATAAGGACAAGATCTTTGATGTGTGATGCCATGCAATTTAAGATAATTTTGAAAATCTGTGGATAAAGACTCCTCCCCTGAATCTTTGCAAAAATAGCAATATCATTCTGAAACTTGTTTTTAACCATATTATGAAAAGTTTGAAAGTATGAAAATACTTCAGACTTATGTTTGAGAAAGTAAATTCACGTATGTCGGGAGAAATCATCGACAAAAATAACATAGTAAACAAATGCTCCTTTAGAAATTGATGGTGCAGGACTCCAAACATCCGAGTGTATTAATTCAAGTGGTCTTGAAGAGAAAAAGGTTTTGTTCTGAAATGGTAATCTTTTCATTTTGCCGAGAATACAATCTTTACAATCAAATGATTCGGAGTTACAAAATTTTTTTAGATTTGAAAAATGTTGGATTTTGGCTATACGTGAGTGACCAAGTCTCTTATGCCACAGTTCCAACTCTATTTTTTGAATATTATAACAAAAAGTTTTTTTTGATATTTCTAAAAAATCCATGTAATAGAGTCCTCTTTATCTATGGCCCTCCCCAATCAGCTTGCCTGACTGGCGATCATGTACACAACAACCATGAGAAGAAAAAGAAATATTACACCCATAATCAGAAATTTGAGATACAAATAAAAAATTTAAATTTAATTTGGGAACATGTCTAATTTCTGGAATAGAAAATTTCTTTGTTTTATAATTTTTTTCAAAATTTTTTATTCCTTCTATTTCAAGAGAACTCCCATCAACAGTAAAGACCTTTGACACACTTGTTTTATTTTTAACACATTTGGATAGACTTTGATTATTTAGGGTCATATGAAAAGATGCACCAGAATCAAGGAGCCAAGAAATTTTACCTGGATCAGAAAAGATGAGGCTGTTGCACCGGTTAAAGCTTTAGATGAGGAAGATGCACCTTTGATGAGAGGCTGAAAAATCTCCATTAGTTGGACCAGGGAAACTGGTGCATCCTGATCTTTAGGCTCCGATCCAACAATTGCAGCTCTTTTTTCTCTCAGCTCCTTAAGTTTGGACATTGTGGCCTGTAGTGTCCCGGTTCATGACAGTGATGACAAATAACTTTCTTCTTATCATAGTCACCATTTTGTCAGTGAAAGTGAGGAGGCCTATATGATCGAACATGATTCCCTGGTCGAGACACGGCTAAAACGAAATCATCTTCAATTTTTGAAGAACCTTTCCGGAGAGGATTTTCTTCCATTGTTAACTCTTCAATAGTTTCAACAATAGAAGAATTTTTTCCTCAGTGAAGGAGGGTCAATTTAGTGGTTTCAAATTCCGGCCTTAATCCAGTGATAAACTGGTAAAAATATTCAGCATCGAGTTGTTTCTGACGAAGCTCGATGTCTTCTGCACAATGCCACTTTGGTTCTAAAAGGAAAAGTTCTTCCCAAAGTTCGGACAACCCATTGTAGTATTCACGAATAGTTTTGTCTCATTGTGTCATCATTCGAACTTTTTCTTGGAGGTTGCACATGTGTGCAATATCTTTAAGGGAATACATATTCTTAAGGTATTTTCATGCCTTATCGGTATGATCAAATTTGGCAAGACTTGTGCATTTTTTAATGTCAACGCTATTGATAAGCCATGACATTATCTTCGCATGAGATATTCTCCATTCTTTCCATTTTTTCTCGTATGAGGTAAGAGCCTTGATTTTCTCTTCTTCCGATAGAGGGACCTCTTTATCTCCCTCTTTTTTAGTAAGAGATAGCTTAGGTTTCGAATCAGAACCATCCACAATCCCCCATAGGCCTTTTCCCCATATATGGTGCTTCATGATTGAAGCCCATGTTATATAGTTCGTATCGCTTAGTTTTAGGCATGGTGACTTTATCATTGTCATCCATTGATTACAAGGAGAGAAGGAATATGGATAGAAGAGAAACAAGAAGAGAAATGAAAAAGAAAGAAGAAAATACAATACAACAAGATGTGAAATCTTTCTCAATGAAGTGATAAAACACTTCTCTTCAAGTGGCAAACACTTTTGTAAACGGGCACGAAAATCGATGCAGCTTTTCCTCAAGATCTAGTACTTCCGCGGCTCTGATACCATGAAATGAAATAGGGATCTTTGAAACACGAGCTTAGATTTACAAGGGAAAGTGTCATGAATAACACTAAAGTATAACCCTTAAAAAGGGTATAACTGAAAACAAAATAAAAATAAAAAGATATTCTTTATTGATATAAAAAACCAATTGCTTAAGAAGCATTGGAGTAGAATACAAGAGCGGTTGCACCCCTTTATATTCATAGCTGAAAGAGGAGGGCTCAATAGAGCTGTCCAACGACTCTAAATAGAGTTATTGGACTGTGTCCAACAACTCTATTGCTAGTCAAGTCTGGACAGGACTTGACTAGCAACAGTCATTCTAGTTCAAACTGAACTAGATGACTTAAAGACAAAAAAAATAAAAATAAAGGAAAAAAGTTACAGAAAAGAAAGAAATGAAAGATATATTTATATATATATAATAATATAATAATATAATATTATTATTATATATATATGCAGTTTTACATTTTAACAGCTGGATCCTTTCACAGAGGAAGAATAGGAGAAGACTCGAAAGACGATAAAAAGGATAATATGAAAAATCTTTTGATATCTGCTCTTTCAGCGATAAGCTTCAAGCAGAATAAATAAAGAACTTGTACATTGATTCCGGGGCTGTGGCACATGTAACAGGTGATGTCGGTAAGATTTCGAAACCCATTCCTTACCATGGGAAATTTCATATTAAAACAGGAGATGGTACTCTTCATTCTATATCTCACACTGGAAATGTTGATCTTCCACTTAATTCTTCATTGAATTTATCTAATGTCTATCATTCTCCCAGTATTGTTAAAAACATTGTTTCTGTCCCCAAACTTGTTGATGATACTAATTCTTCTGTCGAATTTACTCCTTCTGTACGTGTCAGAGACCTTCTCACGAAGAAGACACTCGTTGAATGAGAACGACAGAGAAATATGTATGTCTTCAAGGAATCTTTTTCTCCTGTTCGTGGTGCTTTTTCGAGTTCGTCAGTCGGTCAGTCAGATCACTCAATGTCCTTCAAAGATTGTTATAGTTTGTCTCAGTGTAATAAGCCAGAGATTTGGCATCGCCGTTTGGGTCATTGTAATAAATCATTCATTGAGAAACTTGTGTCAAGTGGGCTTGTTCCACAGTCTAGTTTAAGTGTTGAGTCTGAGACCTCTCTTTGTTCTAACTGTCAATTATGCAAGAGTCATGTCCTTCCTTTTAGTTCAATAAATCAGAGAGCTTCTGTGCCATTTGAAATTGTCTATTCTGATGTTTGGGGACCTGCTCCACAAACTTCTTTGTTTGGTAGTCGTTATTATGTTGTCTTCATTGATAGTTATTCCATATACACTTTGATTTATTTTATGAAACATAAATCTGAGGTGTTCAAGCTCTTTCGTTCATTTCACGTTCTAGTCTGTAATCAATTCTCGTCCAAAATTCAACATTTCCAATGTGATGGAGGGCATGAGTATTTATCAAAGGAATTTACTGAATTTTTCCAAGATAATGGAATAAGTCGTCATATATCTTGCCCACATACACTACAACAAAATGGTGTGGCGGAAAGAAAACATCGACACATTGTGGAAAGTGCCTTGAGTATGTTGCATGACACTCAGATTCCCATGAGTTTATGGACGGAAGCCTTTCATTCTGCTGTGTATATCATAAATCGTTTGCCCATGAGATTACTAGAGAATCAATCTCCCTATTTTGCACTCTTCGAAGTTCAGCCTGATTATAATGAATTAAGAGTGTTTTGTTGCATATGTTATGTTCATATTGATAGCTCTCAACGTGATAAGTTCCAAGACAAGGCATGCAAGTGCAAGTTTGTTGGATATGCTGATCAATACAAAGGGTATCAATGCTATGACCCCACCACTCATCGCATTAGAGTCTCACAAAATGTTCTGTTTGATGAAAACGCTATTAAGAACTCAAGAAATATAGATGGACACAACAAGGATGTAGAGTGGTATCATCCATGGTTTGCCGCTGAGTTACTTAACCAACTAGACACAACAGGGACACATGATGTCACCCCATGCCATATGATGTCACCCCATGCCATACCCCACCAGTTGAACAGAGTGAGACCAATGTAGAGCCTCAGTCAGAAGGGCTGAGAAATATGCAGGTTCATATCGTGCCTACTTCAGATGCCGCAAAATTCCAAGGAGTCGTCTATGAACGACGTCACAAGAATAGTGATCAACACATTGATGTGCAGCCCAGGAGAACGGGAAGAATCTGACATCCTATTGAGCGATGGGTCAGTTATAACAACTTCTCCACGGATCTACAGTTATTCGTTTCATAGATTGAAAAGCAGGATGAACACATCAGCTTCTCGTAGGCATACATGTCGACTAAGTGCGTTGAAACTATGAATGAGGAGATGGAAGCTTTGCATGAATGTGGAACTTGGCAAATTGTTCCTAGGCCTTCAGACAAAAATGTTGTCGGTTCTAAATGGGTCTATAAGATCAAGTATAAACCTGATGGATCCATTGAACGCTACAAAGCGAGACTTGTTGCCAAAGGCTTCACTCAAGAATATGGACACGACTATCAACAACAACAACAACTACGCCTTCATCCCAAAACAATTGGGGTCGGCGATATGAACCAAAAAAGAAAATCATTCTGGGTCCTCCACATGAATCCTTCTCCTCCAATCATTTCTATCCAATGCCATGTCCTCGGTGAGGTTCAAAGCCTTCATATCCTTTCCTATCATCTCCATCCAAGTCTTCTTAGGCCTACCTCGACCTCTTTTGACTAATATATTTTTTCCTTTGTCCATCCTTCTAACCGAAGCATCATTAGGCCTTCGCCGAATATGTCCAAACCACCGTAAACGATTTTCTCTCATCTTATTTTCAATGGATGCAACGCCTACCTTCTTACGTATCTCCTCGTTTCGAATCTTATCTTTTATTGTATTTCCACACATTCATCGAAGCATACGCATCTCAGCTACACTCATTTTTTGAAATGTCTCTTGGCAGCCCAGCATTCAGTACCATATAATAAAGCGGGCCTAATTGTCGTCCTATAAAACTTTCCCTTCAACCGCAATGGCATTCTATGATCACACAACACTCCAGTTGCACTTTTCCATTTCATCCACCCAACCTTTATCCTATGGTTTACATCTCCATCGATTTCTCCATCATTTCAAATGATAGATCCCAAATATTTGAAACAATCATCCACCGATATTTCTTGCTCGCCAAGCTTCACTACACTCTCATCACTACTGTGATGCTTACTAAACCGACATTTCATATATTGTCTTACTCTTACTCAACGTAAAACCTCTTGCTTCCAATGTCTGTCTCCATAATTCTAATTTAGCATTAACCCCAACTCTAGACTCATCAATCAAAACAATATCATCAGCAAACAACATACACCACGACACATTTTCTTGAATTGATTTCGTAAGCTCATCCATCACTATAGCAAATAGGAAAGGGCTTAATGCAGATCCTTGATGTAACCCAACTGTTATAGGAAAATTGTTTGTCACCCC
Organism: Nuphar pumila; assembly: GCF_984573655.1. Lineage (NCBI taxonomy): Eukaryota > Viridiplantae > Streptophyta > Magnoliopsida > Nymphaeales > Nymphaeaceae > Nuphar > Nuphar pumila. The sequence continues at coordinate 56,373,480 of NC_143249.1, forward strand.
TCCACAAGTGCGAACATTGGTTACCACTCCTTCGTACATATCTTTAATTATACTAATGTACTTTAGAGAAACACCTTTCTTCATCATTGTCCACCAGAGAAACATCCCTAGGTACTCTATCGTATGCCTTCTCTAAATCAATAAAAACCATATGCAAATCTTTGTTTCTCTCTCTATATCTGTCAATAATTTGTCTAAGAAGATGTATAGCTTCCATAGTTGATCTTCCAGGCATAAAACCAAATTGATTCTCCGATATCATGACAACCTTCCTCAACCTATGCTCAATCACCCTCTCCCAAAGTTTCATAGTATGACTCATGAGTTTTATACCACGATAGTTTGTGCAATCTTATATGTCACCCTTATTCTTATATAGAGGCACCAAAGTACTCTTCCTCCACTCCATAGGCATTTTATTTGTCCGCCAATTCTTGTTAAAAAGATTTGTCAACCATTCTAAACCATTCTCACCCAAGCATTTCTTAGCCTCGATAGGTTCTTGATTTCATTTTCTTTAAAGCTTTTGCAAATTCTTTCTTCTGAATCTTGCGCATGAAGTCGCGATTCACCTCATGAGAAGGAATGAAAAAGTCTCCAAGATCCTGAGCATGACTTCCATTAAAAAGCTTATCAAAATAATCTTTCCATCTCTCCTTAATCTCCTCATCTTTGACTAAAACCCTTTGAGTTTCATCTTTGATGCATCTAACCATACCCAGATCCCTCGATTTCCTATCTCTCATCTTTGCAAGCCTATAAATATCTTTCTCTCCCGCTTTGGTATCCAACTTGTCATAAACCTCCTTATATACCTTATCCCTCGCGTTTCGAACTACTTTCTTAGCTTCCTTTTTTGCTATCATATACTTTTCCAAATTCTCATTATCATAACTTTTACTTAGATTTCTATAACACTCTCTTTTAACCTTAATAGCTAATTTGACATCCTCGTTCCACCACGATGTATCCTTACCTAGCGGTGCACCGCCTTTAGACTCACCCAATACCTCCTTAGCCACCTTTCTCATGCCACCCGCTATCTTATTCCACATAGATTCTGAATCCTCCTCGAGACACCAATCAACTTCCTTAACTACCCACTCTACAAACATTCCTTGTTTAGCTTCTTTCAGTGCCCACCACTTAATTCTAGGATCTATCATATGTTTATTCCTTTTGCGGTATTGTCTAATTCTAAGATCTAAAATTAAGACTCTATCTTGTGTAGCTACACTTTCTCCCGGTATAACCTTACAATCGATGCAACAACCCCTATCTCTCTTTCTAAGTAGGAAAAAATCTATCTGACTCGTATTAACCCCACTTTTAAATGTTACTAGGTGAGACTCCCTCTTCCTAAACCAAGTGTTTGCTAAGATCATATCATAGGACAAACCAAAATCTAAAATCCTTTCTCTACTTTCGTCTCTTTCTCCTATACCATAGCCTCCATGGATACTCTCAAATCCATCACTACTAATGCCTACATGCCCATTAAGGTCACCGCCGATGAAAAGCCTTTCTCCATAAGATATCCCTTGTACTACTCCGTCTAAATCTTCCCAAAATTGACGCTTAATGGAATCATCTAAACCTACTTGAGGTGCATAAACACTAATAATATTAATAATATCCGTACCTAATACTAATTTAATAAGTAAAATCCTATCACCCCTTCCTACGGACCTCAACTACATTATCTATAAACTCACGACTAATAACAATCCCTACTCCATTCCTATTCCTATTTATTCCAGTATACCAAATCTTATATCCTCAAGGGTCTATCACTTTTGCCTTCTCACCTACCCATTTGGTCTCTTGTAAACATAAAATATCAATCTTTTTTCTACACATAACATCTACTAACTCTACCAACTTACCAGTTAAAGATAAAAGCTAACCTAATTTTATGGTCTTGAACTATCGTCTTTACCTTCACCCGTCCAACAAAGTGAGGGAACCCTTGCCTATTTGACACCACACTCGGGCACCGGTGTGACCCGACGCTCCTGGGCGATGACCATTCGACGATAGTTCTGTTATTAAAATGGACAAGACTATGATGAGACTTTTAGTCCTGTTATTAAAATGAGAACCATTCGACTAATTTTATCTCTGTCGGTCCAACATGGATGGACTCGCAGTCAGCTTGATGTCAAAAATGCATTTTTGCATGGTAGTTTGAAAGAAGAAGTGTATATGGAGCAATCGCCCGGTTACGCAGAACACAGTCCCAACACTCATGTCTGTAAATTACGAAGAGCTATCTATGGGCTAAAGCAGGCCTCCCGTTCTTGGTTTGATAGCTTCTCTGTCGAAGTTCAACGACATGGGTTCACTCGGTCTCACCTCGATTACTCTCTATTTATTTTTCAGGATCGTCAGGTCAGTGCATTGCTCCTCATCTATGTGGATGATATTATCAGTACGAGGAACTCTGATGAACATATAGAAGGTACAAAAGCTCTACTAAGTTGAAAGTTCAAAATGAAAGATTTGGGGATTCTGCGTTTATTTCTTGGGGGTTGAGGTAGATCGGCGGGATAATTCCTTTTCATTAATTCATCACAAATATACCCTAGATTTATTAGATAAGGCAGGTATGAAGGATTGCAAGCCCCTATCCACTCCCAGTATGTTGAATCATAAGCTCAGTGCTCAGGACAGGGAAGTATATAGAGAACCTCAACAATATCGCAACCTTGTGGGTATGCTTCAATATATAACTTTCACATGACCGGACATTGCGTATGCAGTGAACCAAGTCTCACAGTTCATGCATGACCCATGCACAGAGCATATGAACGCTGTCAAGAGAATCCTTCGATACTTAAAGGGTACTCTTGAGGATGGCTTAATCTATCATCAAGTTAAGACCAGATGCTGATTGGGCTGGAGATCCGGATGACAGAATGTAACGCCCCAAAATTTCGACTTGTGATTTCGAAAACCTTATCGAAAAACCTTTCAAAGATTTAAAGTTTAATATTTAAAAAAACAACAGCGGAAGACATTTAGAAAGGGACACAAGTCAACAATCCTGGGTACGTTAGCTGAAAAACCATTATTCACATGTACAACATCTTAAAGGAATTTAAGAAATAAGGCAATCGATTAAAATCTGCAGTTTATTACAAAATGGGTCTTTTATTCCAAAGTTCAATAAATCTAAGAAAAACTCCAAAAAGTCCCAGAGCCAAGCCGCCAGCAGAAAGAAAATGAATCTTGATCCACGTTGCACCACGCCATCGGCCGCTAGTGAAGTCCTACTCCTCTCCTGCCCATGAAATGGGTCAGTTTCATAACAAACTAGTAGGTGCACGAACAGATAAGTAGAATGAAAATAAAACAGGACATTCATGAGATAAGCAATTATGATATTTAAGCAATTAAAGCAGTTGTAGTCTATTCTAGCAAATGTAATAAGTGCAAAGAGAAGCAGTGTAAGTTTCAGTCATCCATATCTATTCATGAATATATTATTTAAGTTCTGATATTAACTGGCCTGTGGGTACGCACAGACGCGAAACGTAGAAACAGCCGAGACCAATCCGGGGGTTTATTATGTCAGGTGTTTTCATTAACCCGGATGGTTGACTGAGTCCGCTCCTAAGGGGACGGTCAGTGACCAAGAGAGTAAATCCCCAAAGGCATTCGTGGCCCATGGATGCATCCAACTTCTGCAGAAGTGCCTGGGAGTTACCACCTAGGATAATTTATGGTAATCCCAATTCCCCTAACTCCGATGACTGGGGAAAACCGAGTCTTTTGCTCGTGGGGTGGTTGTTAACAACCTGTCCATCGGAGTCTTTGTACCTTCCATCCTCTCCCTTGATGAACCGTGAAGATCGGATGGGTACGACGGGGGTTTCTTAACCGTCGTCCCATCCTACATGCTCTGGTCCATTAGACCCACTCGAGCATCTTGCCTGTGAAGGCGAAATGGTCACCATTTTATGTGATCTCAGCATTTTGCTAATAGCATTCATCGAGGTTGCCACAACCTCATCATCCCACCATCGTAACCCACATGGGACGTACTTGTCCAAAAGTACGATCGTACCTTCCTAAAGGTACAACTACTATGAGAGGGCAAAATAAAATGTTCTATGATACTTTTGGTTCATGCATGTATTGCCTTATGAGCAAATGGGCCTGTGGAGGCCGGTATTATCTCATTGATATCAATAAAGAGTTGCTTGATCACTTCGAGGTACTCAATGACCCCCAGTACTATTTGTATCATACCTGTCTTCAGTTCTAATGATAGTAATTTGTGGGTTTCTCGATAGATAACCCATCACAAAGTTTTGTAAAAATCTGTATTATACTTGGCATACTCGAATACTAAGAAACAAGAAGTCTCATACAAGATTCATCAGGCAATAACCAATAATGCATCTATAGTAACTTATAACAGTGAGCAAGGCGGAAATACAATAATAAGATCTTTCTAGCAAGGAGTCTACTCGTAGAGCTCACAATAAGCATGTAATTTCAAAACAAATACGGGAGCGGAAACACCATACAGACACTCACCAGTTAAGAAATTCTACGAGTAAGAATGCATGTCAAATAAACTATTCTATCACAGAATCCTTATAATTTATTTCATTCACACAAACCCTTCGTGCGACTTTCCCCTACCTCGGGATGTCTTGCAGCTGCGTGCGTCTACGCGTGTAGATGATACGAGGCTCGGGCCGCGGAGCCAGAGCGAGGGTCCGATGCGAGGTCTGCAACAGTGCTATGTTAATAATAATGCGGAGCAAAAGAAGGACAATCCCGTCTATAGGAAAAAGAGAGGCAGCAGAGGTGTGCCCCTGCTGGCCGAAAACAGACAAGCGGTGGGGGAACAAGCCCCAGCCTAAACATAGCGCAGCGGCAGGGGGTCACCCCTGCCGACGGCCACCAAGTGGCAGGGGCTGAGCCCCTGCCGACAGCAATGGATGGCAGGGGGCCAGCCCCTGCCGGGAGCAAGAAGGGGCAGGGGCAGGGGCAGGGGCTGAGCCCCTGCCGACAGCACTGGACGGCAGGGGGGGCCAGCCCCTGCCGAAAACACAGGTCGGCAGGGCCAACCCCTGCCGACAGCACGAAGTGGCAGGGGCTGAGCCCCTGCCGACAACACAGATCGGCAAGGGGCCACCCCTGCCGACAGCACAGGTCGGCAAGGGGCCAGCCCCTGCCGGAGGCACAGGTCGGCAAGGGGCCACCCCTGCCGACAGCACGAGGTGGCAGGGGCTGAGCCCCTGCCGACAACACAGGTCGGCAAGGGGCCAACCCCTGCCGACAACACAGGACGGCAAGGGGGGCCAGCCCCTGCCGAAAGCCACAAGGTGGCAGCAAAAACAAAAAAAAGGGGGGGGGGGGGGGGGGGGGGGGGGGGGTTGCCGCAGGGGCCACCGGACCCCTGCCGGCACTCCGACGATCCCCAGCGAGAGGCGGGGACGACAGGGGCTGCGTAAGCCACCTATCGGCCCCGATGGCACAGGGAGGCGGTGGGAGGCCGCGGCAGCGGCTGTGAGCCGTCGGCCGGCCTCCCGGCGAGGTGATAGGAAGGGCGGTGAGGAAGAGAAGAGGGAGGAGAAGAGAAGAGGGAGGAGCATACCTGGGAGTGGGGGCCGGCGTCGGCGGCGGGCGCAGCAGGGAAGGAGACCGGCGCGGGGGAGGAAGCTCGAGAGGGCTGCGAGAGGGAGGCGAGACTCCCCTCGCCCTCCGACCTCTCTCTTAAAGGCGAAGGGGGGCACCGGAAGGGGAAACCCCTGGTGGGTTTCCCAAATCCTTCCGCAAGAGAAGGGGGAGAAGGGGGGGGGGAGTGCGGCGCTCGGGACCCTGCGTCGGGTTACGCAAAACCCTAAAAATAAAAAGGGGCCCGGGTCGGGTCCGGACCCGACCCGGCTCGGGTCCAAACAGTTTTTTTTTTTTTTAAATGGGATTTTACACAGAATGTCAGTTTCTGGGTATTGTGTTTTTATTGATGGGAACTTAATAGCATGGAGCAGCAAGAAGCAACGTGCAGTTGCACGATCTAGTACTGAGGCAGAGTATCAGTCTTTGGCAGCAGCAACAACAGATGTTACATGGCTGAGACATATTTTGATGGAAATAGGAGAACCTATTCTACCCACTACTCTCCTATTTCAGAGTGCTATACATATCACTTTCAATCCCATTCATCATAGCCGTACAAAATATATAGAGATTGATCAACATTTCATTCGACAAAAGGTAGAAGAAAAAGAAGTTGAACCAACCTACGTTCGAACATCAGATCAAGTAGCAGATTTGTTCACTAAAGGCCTTACCAGCATACGGTTTTGGTTCTTGAAAAGCAAGTTGTCCATGGTCCGCGACCATGCACAATTTGAGGGAGGGTATTGAAACTGTTTGTGTTTTCAGGTTACAGGTTTGGATCTGGACCTGAATATCAGAATCTGTATAACATCTTATATTTGTATTCGGGTCTGGAACTGATGAAAGGTTATGTAATATCCAGACCCGATCCAGTCTGTAACATATATGTATATAAATGAAAAATAGGGCACAATCTCTTTGTGTGAGATCAGACCATTTGTTGCAGTCGTCCCCTTCTTTCTCTTCTTCTGCATCAGCGTATACTCCAAGAGGCAAATCTTACATTAAAATGTAAAAATGTAGTATATATATATATAATATATATATATATATATTACTCTTCTTTTTCTTTATTTTTTTTGTTTTATTATCTAGTTCAAATAGAACTAGATTGAATAAACTAGTCAAGTCTTAGTCAAGACTTGACTAGATAGAGAGTCGTTGAACTCTAGTCCAACGACTCTATGGAGTCTCCTCCTCTTCTCATGTGTGTATAAATAGGGATGATTCCCCTCTCTTATGTATCAATGCTTCTTAAGCATTTTGTGTATGAATAAAATATTATTTATTTTTTGAGTGTTCTTCCATTTATACCCTATCAAGGGTCATACTTGTAGTGTTTCTAATAGACACCTCTTTGTAAGTTCTTCGTGCATTTGTGGAAGACCACCATTTCATTACATGAACATAGTTTTTTGGTCAAGATACGGTTAGGATCGAGTCATCATCACACTTTGAGATTTTGTTCTTACATAATTCTTCTATTGTATCTTCTATCGAAGGAACTTTCTCTCGATGAAGAAGGGCGGATTTGGTGGATTCAAACTCCGATCTCAATCTATTAATAAATTGGAAAAAGTGCTCTGTATCTGTTTGATTTTGACGGAATTCTTCGTCTTCCGGACAATGTCACTTTGGTTCAAGAAGAGTCAACTCTTTCCATAATTCGGACAAACTATTATAGTATTCTCTAATGCATTTATCCCCTTGAACCATATTTCGTACCTTATCTTGTAAATTTCACACATGTGCAATATCTTTAAGAGAGTACATTCTCTTAAGATAATCTCATGCATTGCTTGCATGCTCAAATTTTGCAAGACTTAAACATTTCATAATTGAAGCCCATGTTACATAGTTGGAGTAGTTGAGCTTAATGGGTTTTATGGTGACATTATTATTGTCATCCATTTTTACAAGGTTTGAAAAAAAAAAGAGAAGAACAAAGGAGAAGAGAAAAGAAAAGGAGTAATGGTGGAAGTCACAAGCACAAACACTTTACCACCACGCAAATGCCACCAATCACGAACACTTTGAATGAAAAATATAACGGAACTCCAACACTTTCAAATTTGGAGTGGTATGCTTCCCAATGTTTCGAATACAATTTTCAGCTTGATCACCGAGCTCTGATACCATGTAATAACACGAGCTCCTTCAAGGATGTTCACTAGATCACCAACAATGGACACTCAAAGAGTTCTACTAAAAATACCGAAATGAACACTCAAATGAACTACAAGAAGGGTTCATACACAAATACACACTAAATGGGTTTGAAGAACCGAAAAAATAATATTTTTATTGATTGTAATCTGCACTAAAAGTATACAATGAGAGGGGGCAATGCCCCATATTTATACACAAAAAGGAAGATGAGAAGAGAGAGTCGTTGGGATCCCAACGGCTCAACAACTCTCTCTTGTATTGACTAGACAATGCTTTGACTAGTTCAATACAAATCAAACTAAAAAAAAGTTAAACTAAAAAAAACCTAGTTATGATACATTATATTTAACAAAGGGCCCCTCACAAATTCACCTTTTTAAAGTCACTTTTTGCGAAAATAGAGTTTAGACACAGCTGAAATGTGTCAGACATATTTTGGAGTGTCATCAGCGTGTCACAAATCAAAGCATGTCAGATTTCATGTCCGCACATGTCATTCATGACATCGGCCCATTTAAGTGTGTCACTGTGACATAGATAATATCACATCACTTATCATGTAGTTTATGATACTATTGAACATGCTTACTGCATCAACAGGTGCTTTCTTGGTTAATGATCATTGCAAGTCCCTACTTTTGCTTCGTGTTCAAACTTTTATGGATTATCAAGTTGGATTCCTTTGGAAATTGTCTTTTCAGTTTAACTACGTGTGTTTAACACAGGGTTACCGGAAGCGCCTAGCTAAAAGGGGAAGCGCGCTTCCCCGAAGCGCACTTCGGAAGCGCGAAACGTCGCGCTTCCGAAGCGTGGGGGAAGCGTCCCCCTTTTTTGGGAAGCGTGTTTCCCTTTAATGGGGGACGCGCTTCCCTTTAATGGGAAGCACGCTTCCCCTCACTTCCCCCGCGTTTCCCCCTCGCTTCCCCTGTTTTTTTCAATTTTTTTGTATTTATTATTTTTTATTTTTATTTTTTTTGCTTCCCCCTCGCTTCCTAGGTCGCTTCCGAGACACTTCCCGAATCGGTCCTAAGTGGTCCCACGCTTCCCCGCTTCCTAAAATTTTGAAAGTGCCTCGCTTCCCGCTCCCGCTTCCTCAACTGGCAACCATGGTTTAACATAATACCTTTGAAATTAACATTGTTGATGCTGTCAACATGAGTAATTTTTTTTAATCATGCTAATTCATACTTTGTTTCATTCTTCTATTTATCATTGGGGTCTCTCTGGTGTTGCAGATAGTCCTGAACACTGATGAACTCTCTTATGGTGGACTTGGACATCTCAGACTTGATCAATACCTTCAGAGAACTAGCAGTAGGAGGTAGTTATTCATGTCCCTTACAATCTTTTGAATGTGTTGTTTCAAGAATCAAGATGTGTTATCTTGTTGGCTTGGTACTTTGCTGCCTGAATGAGCCAAAATGTGCCCGATTAGACATGCGATTTTAAACTAATAAGCTTTAAACTGTAGGGCGGATGGTCTCCGAAACAGTTTAGAACTGGTGCTGCCAAATAGAAGTGCACAGGTCTGGCTTATTTTCTAGAGAAATAAATCTTCTAATATTTATAGCTACAGATCTTTGAGGATAATGATCCAATATCATTTTGGCTGCAGGTCTACAAATTGTCTAGAATTTTGCGTATATGATGCAGTTGTTTGACAATCAGGTGATATGCCGGTGTTTCTGATAACTCCAAACCTCAAAGGGATAAAAAATCCCCAATAAGTATCCTTTTTGTCGATGAGCAAGGGCAGAAGTGCAGAAATGTACTAGATCTTGGAGCTCCTTCATGGCAATCTAAATGCTGCACAATGAAGTATTCTGTTGGTCGTGCCATAGTCTGTTACATCCTGAAAGTTTTAGAAGCAGCATTGATTGCTCTTGCTTCAAACGCAGCCGAACACGCTAGAAGGCTTCCGTGGTTACCCTCTTATGCATCAAGATTCCATTATCATGCTGCATTTCTCTTCCTGGTTATTGTGTAGACATCTAGTTGAAGAGGGCATTTTTATGCAGCGATGTTGCATGATACATAGATGTAATCATTGTTTTTAGCCCCTCAAAAATCATTGTTTTTAGCATTTTTTCTCACATCTAACACCATAGATGTGATCTATAGGTTTTGTTAGGTGGGAACCAGCTTTTGGATCACCGGAATCTGAACTGTATACAGGTTTTTCCTGTGATCCAAAATCAATGGCTATGAAGGTACCAGTTTTTCTCAGTTCATAAAAACATGTTTTTTCGTCAAAAAACATAATCCAAGAGTCAATTCTCACTAAATTGATTATGCTAAACACATCTAATGGTTCAGATCTATCATAAAACACTTCAAAATTATGGGGCATAATGAGAAATGAGACCTAATATGTTCAGCTCTCTCTCTCTCTCTCTCTCTCTCTCTCTCTCTCTATATATATATATATATATATATATATATATATATATATATATATATATATATATATATATATACACACATGAAAGGGGTACCATCCAACAAAAGAAAGGTCCAAAATCTATAGCCAGTTGTAATCAATGGTGTTTCTCTAATTATTGAATTTTTCATATATAGGACTTGACATTTTGGATTTTTATCACTCATTTAATGAGCTATATGTTTTGGATTATGAATTTTTGATGTTTATACGTGTTTTTGAAAACATTAAAAGTCAACTACTCACAATACTTTGTACTGTACAGTTTTAAATGCATTGTGAGCCATCAATTTTCACCTTTCAAGAAACATGCCTATATGTCATAAAGTTTTCATGTAAAGCTTATTTCTTAATCAATTACAAATAACAAATATATGTGGTTTGACAATGAGATGCTCAAGCATTGGAGGAGAGTCTGTCCAATTGTTGTTGGTTGTAGATTTTTTAGCATTGGTTGGATGGTTCCCCTTATATATATATATAATATAGAAGCTCAAATTGTTCATTGTTATTGGACCTTTATATGCCACTGATTGTGTGTGGATTAGTGGCAGATTTTTTTTATAACTAAAACAGGACAATTAGTGGCAGTTACCACTACAGCTAATTGTCTGAGATCAATGCTACACGCACATCTAGTGTTTAACTCGTCCATCATTATAGGTTTTCCTATATATATAATACATTCCTTAGGCCCCCTTTTTCGTCATGTCTTGATAGGCCCCTTAAAAAATTGTAGTTTTTTGTATTTTTCTCATGTTTAACATCGTAGATGTAATCTGTAGGTTTTGTTTAGTGGAAACTAGCATTTGGCTTGTTGTAATCTAACTTGGATACAAGTTTTTCGGTGATCTAAAATCAATAGCTATGGAGGTACCTGATTTTTTTTCTCATAAAGTCATGTTTTTTGTTGAAAAGAGATGATCCAAGAGTCGATTCCTACTAAATTAATCATGCTACACACATCTAACAGTTCAAATAGAGTAGAATGAGGCAAAATGAGAAATGGAGCCTAATATGTTTACTCTCTCTCTCTCTCTCTCTCTCTCTCTCTCTCTCTATATATATATATATATATATATATATGTGTGTGTGTGTGTGTGTGTGTGTGATAAAGATGTGTTTTCCAAAAAACCCAACAATTTGCCAAAATTCACGTGTGACCAAAATTGTAAATGTGGGTGTTAAAATGATCATTTTAACCGCGGACCTTCAAAGGATATGTGAATTTCTTTGATTGCAAACTTTACTTGATTTTTGATATAGAAATTTAAGGATTCTTAAAAACAAAAAAATTAGACAGAACTATCTTTTTGCCAACATTTGAATAACTGAAAAATGATGAATGAGCATTGAGCTATAGCCCTGATAGTGTTTTGATGAAGAAGATGAATATGCGCGGTTGCATAAGCTCAATTATTATATGTTATTTTTGGCCACTTTCACAATAATCAAGAAAAAAAATAAAAAGTACAGATTGATCGATGCGTTAGCTTTTCAACACCAACAAGATCTCCTTGATTTGATAAGTGGTTTTGGAGAAATGTCTTTTAAAAGATAGATTTTTTGAATGTATCCCACCTTGTGAGTAAAAGATAGATTCACACAACTTTTTTATATACCTTACAAAGTTTATATAAAATATAGGTGAAAATGATTAATATTAGTGAGGATGAGGAAGTCTACATATATTTTATGCGAGAATGAGGAACTTTGCATAAAATTTAGTCTAAGATGAGGAAGTACACATATATTTTATGCGGACTTCGTGAGGCCTTAATCATAAAATATATGCAAACTTTCTCATTCTCGCATAAAATATATATTGATTTTTTTTCTCACAAAAAAAATTATGCAAACTTTATCCTTCTCACAAAAAATTTATGTGAGCTTCCTTATTCTTGCAAAAAACATTTGCAAACTTCCTTATCTTCACATAAAATATATGTGGGCTTTCTCATCCTCACAAAAATAAAATGCAGACTTCCTCATCCTCTTATAAAATATATGAAAAAGTGATTGTGTTGTATGTCGAATATGACACACTTTTTGAAATGCCCTATAATTTTGGGTATTCTTCCTATCTCCAAAATTACAAATATTTGATTTTAAAGAGATATTTTTATCCTTTTCATATGTGATTTCCTAAATATATGTGAATTTCCTCTTAAATATGTGATTTTTTTTTCATACAGTCTTTGTTTTCATATCATATCTCTCTAATTTGACGTCAAAAACTTATGTTTTTATAGTCGTTGGAAAGCTGAGATATATGCCTGTAACTTTCATGTTTTGTGTTAGAACTGAAAACCCTTTTAGAGTTTTTGTTTATACATTTCAAAGCCAAAATAGAAGAATGCTCTACAGGCTGGTTTTTGTCTGTTTTATGCTATTTTCTTTGTAACACTTCAAAATATTTAACTCAAAATTTTATGTAATTTTTATTTTATCACAACAAAATTTTCTTATTAAAAGTTTGGTTAAATATCTCATGCGAGTTATAGTTAATTAATAGAAACTTCCATACAATAAAGCAAAATGTCTTAAACATTGCCTTGATCAATTACATGCCAAGCAAAATTTTAAACAATAAATAAAATTATTTAAAATAGAATTTCATAAGACATAAGTAGAATTGTATGGTCTCATAGCACCACCTGTAGCGATGCCTGCATCTGCTCTATGTTGATCATTCTTTATCTAAAAGTTTTTAAATATTGGGTCAGATTATAACCCGTCTGAGTAAGAAATATGGTAACATAAGTATTCATAGTGTCAAGTGGTGCAAAGCATCAAAACACTAGGGTATAACATCTAAAACACATTCAAGTCATTAAATTCACTGAATGTCTTATCTAGTTATCTGGCAATTAAAAGCATCATTTATAGCTATGCATCATAAAACAAAATATAATTATATTAGGACAATCACAATATTAAGGCATGCATCTCAAAACATAAAAAATATAACCAATTGTATTTTTAGATTTCTCTTTTTAACTTTCCCTGTGGGTATGCATAAGCTCAGACATCATAGCAGATTGAGACCACGTAGATGTTTGTTAAGCTTTCCTTGAATAACCTCACTGACTAGTACAAATATCCAAAAGAGATGATCAATGATCGAGAGAGTACCCCCTAATGACAAAAACTAGAATATGATGCATCTTGTCTACATCAAACATAGATCTATCACCTATGACACATTGGTAGTCCTAACCTCTCTAATTCTAAGGATTGGAAATCAGGTGAGACGCCTAACTCTCATAAAAACAAAAATGTCCCAAAGAGTTTGTATCATCTACACTTTCCAAGGTAGACCACAGGTTCGGTAGCATGTATCGTCTTTCAAGTTACCAAAAACCCAAGAAAATCGATAACATATACTGTCTTTCAGGTATACAAAAAATTCAGTAACTTAGGTTATGTGTGCATGTATTAATCTGTTTGTTTCTTGGCGTGAGTCATAGCACCATAAAAGATTATCACAACCCCAAACCCATGGTGATTTAAGTGTATGTACACCATCAAACCCAATGTACATAGAGCATCACCACAGTTTTCTCAAAATCATAGGCTCATATACGAGTCTGACACCTGTGCATTCATACATATAATAACAACATGCAAATCTCAACAAACAACCTTGTATGATACAGGTTGCATGTCACAATTGCTATACAACATACTCCACCTAATCATTGATTTGGGTGCCTAATTCATTATATGAAAATCATCTAAATTTCATGCACAATACATTTACCTTTACATTATATGCAACTAAAATATCATGCATGTTCATTTGCTTACATTAACTATTTATTTGTTGTAAGTGCATGCACGTATGTTTGGGTGAACATGATTTTATTCCACACATGTCAAGTTTATTGTTTAAATAATCTCAAGCACATTACTATCAATTTGAGGTTACCGATAGCATAATCAGAATGAGCAAGAAAGGCGGTAACTCAGCCATTAACGATCTCTATGGCCCACGTAACCGAACTCTAAGCTTGCAGTGCATTTTGCCTTTATTAATATTATATTAAATTTTTTTTTTACAGTTAGACTGATTCGACTTTACCCAACGTTCATTCTCAAGAAATCACTGGGTATATACACAGTAGCCGAGTTCAGTTCGAGCATAAGTAAATGTGTTGTAATGAGGTTCGGTTATGACCTATGTATGCGCACAACAGTAATTTCAAATGTAGTCCATGTATGTGCACAACAGTGAGTTCTGACATAATCTATGTATGTGCACATCAGTGAGTTTCAAACATACTCTATGCATGTGCACAACGTTAATTGTTAGGTATAACTATGTGTGTGCAGTGAATTTATTAAGTTTGTGCACGGTGATGATTTTTCAGACATAACTATGTATGTGCACAAGGATGGATTCATATATAAATTAAGTCCGTCCACAGTAGTGAGATTCATACGTAACTAAGTATGTGCACAATAGTGAGTTTCATACACAAACTAGTTCGGTACACAACAATCTCGCACAGTTGTGCCTGTGCACATCACCCTTTTGCACAACACCCTTATTCACTTTGGCACAGCTTGATTCACCTGTGCACAACATGTTTACACAGTTGTACCTGTGCATATGCACAACACACCTATTCAGGCGATTCACTTGTGCACAGCATGTGTGTATACACAAGGGGGTATGCATCTGCATTCAGCATATAACATGATATACATGCTAACATATTTTACTGTGTATGTATATACAGCATAGTGCTTGTTGTACATACATGCACAGATCTCACCCTATATATATATATATATATATTACATTCTGTATATACTCATAGATTTTACTGTGCAAATATACACATCGTAATATATATATATATATATATATATATATATATATATATATATATATATATATATATATATATATATATTACATTCTGTATATACTCATAGATTTTACTGTGCAAATATACACATCGTTCATGTTGTTTATACATTAATATAGCTCCATGTTTGCATAAGTTTTCAAATTACGCACACAAATTTTAAAAATTCGCAAACATACTTACAGATTTATGCATCCACACGCACACACGCAGTTTCACAGATTTATGAATTAAAATATAGATATACATAGTCAGATTTATAAGTTAACAGAAAAAAACAATGCTTAGGTGACTTATAAAATCCCAATATGATTAGGATTCCATATTTTTGCTGGACAGAAAAATGCATCACCCATGTTTATGCGAACTAAAACCATACATTCATGATTTATCAAACAACCTTTACCGATTTGTGGATTTCCAGAATCACATGAATAGCAAGGCATAAATGATAGAATCTGATTCACGTGAAAGGCATACATAACCAATCTGAACTGTCTTAGATAGTCAAATTTATGAGTTAACAGACAAAAACAATGCCTAGGTGACTTATAAAATCCCAATATGATTACGATTCCAGATTTCTGCTGGACACAGAAATTCATCGCCCATGTTTGTGTGAACTAAAACTATACATTCATGATTTATCAAACAGCCGTTACCAATTAAGTAGAATCTTTTCTAATACATGACCTCACCCATAAACGTTTGGGTCATTCCTACTTGCCAAAACTTATCCTCCCATATTCCTTGATTTGAAAACCCCTCCTTAAAGCTCCTTCCTAAAATCATGAGTGGGTCTATTGACTTAACCATTTTACCATAAAATTTATAGGATTTTCTCTTTTTTTTTAAGACAACACGTCAAAGTGAAAAGGAGAAAGGTAAGGCTTCCTACTTACCTTATTTACCTTGATATTCTATCTTCAAGTCCCATCCAAGGTGACTCTCAAACGTGTAGGAAGAATGGTAACTCTTAAATTACATAGTAAATTTCCCCATTTGAAAAGGATAGTTACTCTTTGGATAGACCCCTACCTTGGGTAACTATAAATAACTAAAATATAAATTTTAAATTTTCCAATTCAATTTAGTAGTTCACTAGATATAAGAAGTAGGTGGGGATGTCCCACCCTACTTGGATTATGGTTTAATTTAATTGGATCCAACCCATTATGGGGATCCAAAACCATAGTGGGGATCTCTTGAGCTGCCCCTAAATATATGCAGACTTTCTCATCATCACTCAAAATATATGCAAATTTTCTCATCTTTGCAAATATTGATCAACTTTCACTTATATTTTATGTGGACTTGCTCATTATTACTTATATTTTATGCAGACTTCATGAGGTTTGCAAAAAAATTGTGTGAATCTACTTTTTAGTTACATGGTGTGATACATCCAAAAAGTTTATCTTCCAAAGAACGTTTATCCCAAACCGCTCATCAGATCAAGGCGATCTTGCTGACATTGGAAAGCTAACACGTCGATCTGTCTGTCCTTTTTATGTTTTTCTGGATTTCTGGTGCAAGTGATACAAAAATAGCATAGAATAATTGGGATTGGTACAACTGCACATGTTCATCTTTTTCAACTATTCAAATGCATTGGAAATATATTTTTGTCTAGTTTTCTGTTTTTTTTGTGTTTTTTCAAAATGCTTAAATTTTCGAGTAAGAAATCAATAGTAAAGTCTATCACAGAGAAAATTCGCATATTCTAAGAATGTATGCACATGTGAAGGTTAAAATGGTTATTTTAACACCAAACAATTGTGATTTTTATCATCAGGTGGATTTTGGCAAATTATGGGGTTTTTTGGAAAACGCATCACTTTTGTCGTACAATACATTCATTTTTCATATATATATTATAACACCTCAAAATTTCCAACTTAAAAACTTAGAATTTTAACCGTTTTTTTTTTTAAAATAGCACAACGAAAATAATTTGGGTTTGAAAGAGTTGGACAATTCCGATGGATTGCAGAGATGAAAAATATGTTTGAAACAAAGTTACATAATCTTAAGAAATAAAAATCATTCCATGCATTGAAATATAACAAGTCATTAAAGTTTAATCAAAATATCCCATAAAAATGAGATAAACAAAAGTGGGTTCCAAGTTCAGAACTTAGTTAGGGAGGTTTGGATTAGGGTCTCGTCGCGCATCCAGCCCTTGCACTGCATCATTCTTCAATACCTGCACCCCATAACAAACGAGGTCAAACTCTTGCAAGCAGGTAAGTAAAATAAACATCATGCATTATGATAAGGCATCAATATCTATTATGAAGTATGTAACAGGCTAGAATCATATAAAATGTCATGATCATAAGTTGATAACAGTAGCAAGATGATAATGAGACATCCATAAGAACATCATGATCTCATCAATATAATCAAAATAAATTATAACTAATTATGTTAGTGAGTCAACATGGTTAGTATTAAGTTTTGATAGTTTTACTCCTTCGGGTACGCAGAGGTGGTCATCGTGATAGCGAGAGTTACTACAAGGATTATTATGCAAGGGGTAAATTTGGCGTAGCTTCTACTGCCTGGATCCCTAACCCAAGCCGCGGTCTCCTCAGGACTAAGAGATGAACGATTCATAAGTAATTTGGATTGTAATCCCTACTGTTGCAGCATCTAAGGTACACCCTCCGGATATATATATATAAATATATATATGGATATGTACGCATACATACACCTATATATATATATACTTACATACATACGTGTACATAGACTTATTGAAATCCCACCATAAATTGAATAATTTTCTCAAAAAATTTGTGGGTCTTACACAATTAGATCAAGAAGTGTTACAAACAAACCCTAACTAGCTGGAGGTTGTATTTTTCTTATTTTCTATATGACACGAAAATCTCCAGCAAGGGTATCTAAAATGTGATAGGCCTAAACCTTCATGCAAAAATACATGTACATGGGATAAATAACTAAAAAAACCTAAAGAGAAGATCTGCCATAAAGATATAAAGGCAAACAACAGCGTGATCTACAATGCATTGTACGAATGGCGAAGTCATCCAGATAGTAAAACTTACCAGACGGCTAATCTCTCAAATGGAAAAATCTAATAGTTGCCGAAACTGGCCGAAACTACATGCATAAAGAACAACCCTGTCTGCGAATGACAATGTCTGTGGACGACACTATTTGTGAACACAAGCTCTTTTTATCGATGATGCAGACAGAGTAGACGACACTATCTGTGTATGGTATTGTCTGCCAGACAGTGTTATTTGCCAGACAACATTGTCTACAACCAACGCTTATTGCCAAATGACAAAACTGCAGACATGTGGGTCTGTAGAAGGTGGAACCCAAAAAAAACTGCAGACTTTGAGTCTGTGAATGACAAAGTCTTGTCGAATGACACAACACTAGATGACAAAAGCTTTGCAGAAAATGGAAGTTGGATGAAAAAATGCCAGCGAATGGCGAAAGTCGGACGACAATTGGCCAGTGGATGGCAAAACAAGGTTTGTGGTCTGAACAGAGATAAAAAACCTAAAAAATTCAATTCTATCTATGAAAATAAAAAAAAGTATGACATCCCATCATGATCACCAAAAACTGTTGATAAAAATTTTGAGGTTTTGGGAAAGATCGACTTAACCAGATTGAGAATATGGGGACTCCATTTACAGCTCTCGACTATCCTTCGCCTGACAGGAAAGTAAAGCCTAGACCGGTTTCTCGATCTTTGTAGCTTAAAGCACACCATCATGGATTCAAGTATGTAAATAAAGATAAAAAAAATGTATAAGCACCAAACAAAAGAGTAAATTAAATTAAAATAAACAGATTGGGGATCTGAAAATTACCTTTTTCAGACTTGGAGATTTGTTTAGCTTTTACGCTCTTTTTTGTTCATCAACATCTCTGCGTGGGTACAATGGTTCTTTAATGGCATCAGGGTAGAGTGTTGTTATGGTTTGAGTATGCTTGTTCTGCAAGGCCAACACTTCGGTATCTAATTTCTTGATGCCTGGGTCCTAGGGGTCTACCCCTATTTATAGGACTTAGAACAGATTACCGGTCACAAGATTTTTTTTGGACCCAAACCTAATCTTAGTGAATCTAAACTTATTCCAGACGAGGATAAGATCCATCTAAGGGAGTCTTCTCGGATGAAGGCTCATCCAAGATGAGACTGTCCACCCTAGAAAACGTGCAGGTTGGTTGGAAAGAGATAAGAATAAGCCAAATGGCTTATCCACACATTCAGTGCAGCAAATGGCAAAGCATTTGTGCCATCTCGTAGCAAACAACACTCCCATTTTTGCCATTCCCAATAACGGATGACAGTTCATTCGATCATCCCATAGCTGATGGTAGTCCATTCTGCCATCTCGTAGAGAATGGTTGTTTGATGAGCCATCCCTTGGATGGACGACAAAATCAACCTTACCATCTGAGCTTTGAGGAGTGCCAAATTTTTGCTAGGTACCTGCAAACACTTGTTTCAAATGATGTCAATAATTGGACATAAAATTTTTAGTGCCTACAACACTCTTACGTGGCACCATCTGTTTCCTTTTCTTTTTATCTCTTTAAACTTGCAATAAGGAAGTTATGCAATGCATAAATAGGAATTATGTAAAAGCAAAAATTGAAAATCTTATTAAACATAAGCGAAACTTGGTGGTGGTAGTGGTCATGAGTTGCATGACAATTGAAACAATTAAAGAGTTTCTTTCCTTTATTTTAAAATTAAACAACATGGTGTTAATGATTTATATGGCAATTGAAAGAAGAAAAAGTTTCAATTTTAATATTATCTATGATATCCTCAAATATGAATCTGATAACACTTTTTATCTTTTAATTATAATAATAATAATGAATCCAATGACACTTGGTTCACTTGCCCAAGGATTACTACCTCTTCATTGCATTAGGTACCAATCGTATTGTTCTCATAATGTTTTTGAAAGAAATAAATAAGTTCTAGTAATAAATCATGAGACCCTATTACAGGAGCAAAGCAACATAATTCTAGGTTCACAGGGTGTATTTGGATCCATTTATATTTTGGATCTTTATTTGTTAATTTGAATTCTTTTTGTATTTGGATCTTGTGTCTGATCTAAAATTTCAAAATATGTTTTTTATTTTTATGAAGTTATCAAAACTTGTAGTTTTCTTAATTTAGAATTAGAAAAATTTAATTTATTTATATTGGAGGTATCATTGTAATTGGGCAGTTCATGAAGATATTGAAATTTGTTTACTTTTAGTTTATTTGGTTTATTTCTCACTTGGCATTAATTTATGTAATTTACTTACATTGTTGACTATTTTCTGCTATTTTTTACTTTTTCCAAGATAATATCTTAGTTTTTTAGATTTTTTCATAAATTGGGTCATACTAATTTACATCAATTGGTATAATAGTCAAAATCTTAACGAAGCAGGTTATATGTGCCCCCCCCCCCCCCGAAGATGCATTTTTGCTACAGTGCGTGTTCGGGGTCTGAATGAGCGCCACGTATATAAGCACATGGGGCTTGTATCCTTGTGTGTGTCAGCATCACTTAGCGTTGAAGTTCAGTGTGATTATAAAGACTTAATTACCCTTTCCTTCCATGAAACGACAATTCGAGAAAAGGATTAAAATGTCTTCCATCCAAAAAAGGGAAATGACAGTTTGAGAAAAGGACAAAAATGTCTTCCATCTAGAAAGTCGAGGATGATGTTAACTCTTCAAAGTCCAAACATTCCGTTTTTGCCCTAAACAGTAAACTTTTGCACCATCTGCTGTAACAGGAAATGGATTTAGATGATGTTAAAATTGTAAGTTTTTCTAAAATAGGGTTTTTCATAAAATACATGGTTTATTTCAAAAAATGACCCTCGAAATGGATTTAGATCCAAGATTTTGAGAAAATATGGATTTTGGATCTTGAATTGAGATTGGATCCAGATAAAACATCCGATAAGATCAAAGAATTAATCTTAAAAAAAAAATCAATTCTTTGATCTTATCGGATGTTTTATCTGGATCCAATCTCAATTCAAGATCCAAAATCCATATTTTCTCAGAATCTTGGATCTAAATCCATTTCGAGGGTCATTTTCTGAAATAAACCATGTATTTTATGAAAAACCCTATTTTAGAAAAACTTACAATTTTAAAGCGAATATTTTATAAAATCTTTTAAAAACCTCGTTTTGGATCCCATTTTCCTAACCCCCCCATATTTTCCTCATATCTTTAGAATTTTTATCAACAAATATAAAAAAAAACTGGAAAATATAGCTTTCTACACCATTTTTAAGAAAAACTTGTAGATAAGCCCTCGTTTTGAAAATCCCTAAAATTAGGGGACCATTTTTTAGAAGGAGCCTAACGACTTCCTTCTATTTAACCAACTGCGAGGCTCCCCGATTTTCTCATCCGCTATTCACCTCTCCACTACGCTTCTCTTCTCAAATTCATTCATGTCTTAATTTCCTTTTGATTTTTCATACCCTGCTCTCGCCTTCTGTTTTAATTACCCGTTGATATCCTGATAATCTGCATACTGCCATAAAATGTTGGTTGTATTGTGACCATTATTTTTAGCAATTTTTTTTTTTGCGGTAATAACATCATTTTATTGTTGCGCCTGTTTTGATTGTTGTAGTTGGGTTGTTATGGTAGTGGATTGGTTTCAGATACATTACAACCCGAATCACCTGAGTTTTAAAGTTCAAATCGCCTTTTGGGTCATGGATGTCTTGTCTATAAGGCATTGCAGTCCCTTTGCTGCAAAATGCTCTCATCGGATCCCCAAAAACCATCATGAATTCTGAAGGATCTTTGTGGTGTGGTTTATGTATGTCTGAGTCTCGTTTCCCTTTCCTTATGCTTGCTTCTTTGGAAGCCTTCGTTCTAGCCCTAGTAATACCAGTTGAATGCTCGTTGTGGCTTCTTCCTAGAATTCATTCTAGCTAAGCTATCAGCCTATGTCAGTGAGAAGGTAGTAGCATATGGGTATCAAGCCTGTTGATTTCCTTGATGAACAACTCTTGAAGCGAACAAACATGATTCTCGACTTTCCCACGATCAGACTAAGCAGCTATAATGATGGCACTGCATGCCATCACACAACATGAAATACCCTCTGAAGACTACTCAGATGCGGCAGGTAACCTCTGAATCTCAAAAAAAAAAAAGGAGATGAAATGATGAATGAAATAGTTCTAAGTTTTATCATTGGTGCGACCTTCACTAGAGATCATCATTTGGAGGCCTTTGGTAAGGGCCAATGACTGTAGGGTGTGCACTGCCCTTGTCTAAAGGGTGTTGAATGATAAATGATTTGCTTGCATTAAGTTGTAGTTGGCTAATACAATATGGCTTTAGTCGATATGAAGCCAAAATGGGGATTTCTTTTACAACAAGCTGAAGTTAATTGGTGGGATTATGGCACCATTTTGCTGAAGTCAGGACCAAACATTTTACACTTGCCTTTAAGTCTGCATTATTTATTTATTTATTAATTTATTTTATTTTTTATTTTTTTTACATACTCTCTCTCTGCACACAACAACATAGCATCACCCCATCATTACTATTTTCATCCATCTCTCCTGCTATTTCATCAAATTACATCTCCTGTTACACATCACTACTTCCAGCACCCTTCTGTATGTATTATCCTTACTACCCTTTTCCCATTTCTTCACCTGTACTTCCAACATCTATTCCCTGCTACCATCCATATTATAGGTCCACCTTCATCTCCTCATTGGTGTGTGTACAAGCACTTGTATCAGCCATTACGACTATTGCCAAAGTTGCTGCAACAGCTATAGCCTCATCAAGAGGTTCAACAGGTTTGTCAACAATTTTCATTTACTCCAGCTGCCCAGATTCAACGTTTGAAAAGGGGTTTCACTCTTTGTTCCAAAGTTTGACAATGACACTTCATATATAGGATATGAGGTATAAATGATTCTGTAGAAGTAAACCTTATTCCTTCTTACCCTGGGGTGGTGTAGACCCAAAGACTGAATAAAGATTGCCTTGATATGCTCTAAGGAGCTGTATATCCAAGCATGAGAATTGTGAGCAACAGAAAGAATATCCAAGATCAAAACGGCCATCCCAAGAATGTTAGTAATGGGACAACGCTGCATATGACCGTGGAAAAAGGAGAAGATTCCGAAAAAGCTAGTTTTTATGTCCTTCAAAGAAAAGCACCAGTGAATAAAAGGCATGGCATGAACGTTGGAGTGGAGTAACTAGGAAGGGTTGCTGCTGTTGGATTGACTTCCAAGAGATGATGTGTAGCCATTTTTGCCATAAATTGAAAGTTCTGGTTTCTTATAAGGGCAAGTGCGAAATATGGTTTCCTTGTAAATTCAAATTGGTAAGGAAATATTACCTCCAAATCCTGACCCTAAGATTTTGGTAACCTTCAATTAAAGAGAGTTTGTCAAAGTTGCTGCTACTGCCCCATGGATTCTGCTTCATGTCTGTCAATCATACCCAGAAAATCCTCCAGCTTGGTGCAACTGTTCACATCATGTATACACCTCACTTCACAACAGTAACAAAATTTCACAGTCATTACGTAATACACCATCCTTCCACCTGTTGCCATCATTATATTGTAGCATATCTAATTCACAACCATGCATTCCCTTTTGCTACAATCACTTTTGCAGCACCATACATTGTATCTGCAACCTCTCCTTTTCACAACATTTCATATTTTGTAAAGTATCAACATTTGCATTAGTCATTCATTACAATCCTTGCACCTCTGCACATTCACTCACTGACATTCCACTGTAGTCCAGCCACACGTAGTTTTCTGCACCTGCTACACAGCAACACAACATATTATCCTTTTGTCACAGCCCTCCACCAGTTCAGATTCATTCATTATCACATCTACCATCTCCATTTGCTGTCATCATGTGGCTCCACACTTAACCCCAGCCTCCACCCTGCTGCCACCATTTCCCTGCACCATACCCTGTTTCCAGCCGCACATTTTCATCACTGTGAGAATGATAACATTGTTGCTGCAAATCTAACTATCACATCACCCTCATGACATGTTCTAACACTCATCTACAACCTTTATATATCTTCACCGTCATAGCAAGCATCCTATTCAATGACAGAAGTCACCTGCCTCTCCTGTATGCTGCCACCCTTCATGTTTGTCATCCAATACAACATCACACCTATCATTTCCTACACCCACTCACTCTACAGCAGAATCTTATACTGTTATCTTTACTTAACTCCAAGTACCATCTCCATCACCACTGCATACACACCATTACACAGTACCACTTCACTGTTCTTTAGCTAATGTATGCCTTCTGTCTTGTACCTACCCTCAGCCCTCACATCCACAATGCACAACCTACACCATTTCCTCACCAGCTTCCACCCTACACCTACACAGCAACACCCATTGTGCTGCTCACACAACAGCAAGCCCTTCACTTGTACCCACTTACTATTATCTTCATAGTAACCCCCACTAGGCACCTATATTCGTCTCCCATAGACATTTTAAGCAAACCCATAAATCTTTTCTGATTTAGTACAAGTATCATCATGTGCATATTTATCATTAGATTAGTGTGCATCTTAGCATCCGTTCCATCATTTACATACAATATGATGTTTCTTTATATATGTATCTTTCATCTTGAGCTAACTTGGATCTTGCAGGAATTAGATAGAAAAGGCTATTTTTTTTTCTTAGTCTAGGGAATTGAATTTCAATTCAAATCAAGATTGTAATAGCTAGACATCAATGAGAATTTTACATTCCAGTATTATGATAGAATGTATAAGCATCATAGATATCATAAATTACTTGTTTCATCTTATTTTCTCTTTTATTTCAAAAAAAAAATCCACCATGGTGAAAACACGAATGACACGTGCACCATTCTAATAAGAGGTAATTAATCCTAAGTAGACGATTTGCATTTATGACCATAGTCAAAATATGAACAATACTTAAGATTTTTATCTTTTATGAAATAACATTGGATCCACATTAGATCTGTTTAAAAAAATCATCATATTTTTTGAATTTTAATTCCTTTATCAGAGTTTAACTTGAAATTAACTTAAAATATATATCAATGGCCATAGTCAGGATTTATTGAGAGTTAATTTCATTTTAAACTCTATAAAGGCACCAAAATGTGTTTTATTCTTTATCTGAATTTAAATATAGATTATCTTATAATACATTTTATGACCATAGTCAGGAATGTATTATATCTTCAATCTTATTTTAATTCTCCTAAAGAATGAAATATGCTTTTTCAAATATTCAATTTTCAAATATTCTTTTAATTCATTCATCATTTAGGATAGAATTACATCATATTTTTTAAATCATTTCAAATTTTCTTCAAAAAAACCCAAGTGATTTTGAGGTAATTCTTCAAATATCTTCTTCATTTATCAAATCAATCTTCAATTCTTATTCAAATTCATCTTCCTATTCTCAATTCTATCTTACTTTTCAAAATTCAATATTCTAATTTCAAAGTTCAATTTAACTTTGAAATTTCAAATTCATCTCTAAATTCGAAATTCAATTTCTAATTCAAATCAAATTTCAAAGTTCAATTCAACTTTGAAATTCCAAATTCATTTTCAGGATTCAATTTCAGATTCAAATCAATATTTCAGATTGAATTTCAAAGTTCAATTCAACTTTGAAATCCCAGATTCATCACCTGATTTCAAAAATCAAGTTTTAAACCAAGTTTATTTTCTATTCTTCACTTCAAGTCCTCAAATCCCCAAGTTCTTTTGAAAACTTTTGAGATTAAGATTAGTGCTAAATTCAAGTCCATTTTTCAAATTCAATCAGGATTTCTTAAATCCGATTTCAATCGAAATTCAATCTGGATTTCTTGAATTCAATTCCAAGTTCTATCTGGATTTCCAAAATCCAGATCTATCTTCAAATCCCATATGGATTTCCAAAATCCAGATCCATCTTCTAATTCCGTCTAGGATTCCATATTTCAAATCCAAATTCTATCTTGAATTTCAAATTTTCAAATCCAATTCCATCTTGGATTTCAGATTTTCAAATTCAATTCCATTTAGAATTCCAGATCTCAAAACCAACTCTATTTTCAAATTTCATCTGGATTTCTCAAATCCAGTCTTATTTCCAATTTTTATTTGGATTTCAATTTCTAATTCAATTCCTATTTCAGGTTCCTAATTCAAAACTCAAGACCAAAGATCCCTTTTTCAATTCTTGAAAATCAATCCAAATTCAAAGTTCATCTTGACTTTGAAATCTCATTCTTACTTCAAAATTTCAATTCTCCTTTTCCCTTCATCCAAGATTTATTTTCTAAACTCTGATTATTTTGAGGCTTAAAATTTCAAAGTTTCTTCTTCTAGATCCATTGCTCAAAATTCTAAGTTAGATTCAAAGTCTAACTTTTTCAAATCAATTTTAACCTTTTGAATCATTCCTCCAAGTATCTTCAAATTTATTTCAAAAATCACTTGGAAAATCTAAAAAAAAAATTCTGAATTACTCTTCTCAAAAGAGCATACATCTTTGCATTCGCACAAGCATGATTCTTTGTGCATTCTTAGACTTAGAATAAATTCTTAGACAATATTTAGGCAAAGCAAAAGACATAAGTTCGATCCTTGGTTCGATTACCCCTGGTAAAGGCGCCAGGAACGGTCGAATCTTGTACCGACGAGCGAATCCCGTCTTTTCATTTTCCCGCAAATTTTCAAAAACGGAGGCGAGTAATTTCAAAATTAAGGTCAAGTGAGACCTTTGCAAAAGAGTTCATCTCTCTTTTCTCTTTTCTCATTCTCTCTTCTTTTCTATCTTTTATTTCTCTTTCAAAAAGGGGAATAGAGGCTAGAAAGGGAAAGAGAAGGAAAAAAGAGAATCAAAAAGAAAAATTTTGCAATGATTACAGCTTTGGCGATCGTGATGGGACTCATCTTCTTCCTGTCGAATTTGTGCCTTTGCTTTGCTTTGATATTATCTAAGTCTTTATTCTACAAATGTCAACTTCATTTCCATGCAAACTTTAGGAGCCTAGACTCTGTCCTAGCTGACATAATGCATATAGGATCTAAGTATGGTTTGGTAGGACCATATTGAGGAGATCTATTCATGCTCACTTAGACTTAGGTCTGAAATACAACTCTCCTCAATTCTAGGGATTGAATGCGAACAATGTATGCAAGTGTATGCTTATCTTCATTTAAAATTCTATCTCTTTAGGACTTGCATTAGAAACATCTAAGTTTTATTGCATGTTGAACATGTTTTAAAAAACATCCCTACCTATATTGTCCCGGTCTTCACGTTGCTGGGCTGTCTCACTGAACCATAGTTCGGGAGAGAGCCTCACAACTGGACCACTTATTTTGGGTTAACACACCCCTACCACGTACTTAAGGGTCATAGTTCGAAGTATATCGGTAGGTGCTCAAGGATGTTGGGAAGCCATTACCTTAGAACCAGAGAAATATTTCTATGCCACGTACTTCGAGCTTCAACTTGAGTATATCGACATATCTCGATTAAAAATAGATGATCTGAAGCATAGAGTTAGGATTAAGGTCCTACCAGCCTTTTCAAATATTTCATTTAGAGTATGCTTTTAGGGAGTGATGTTTTGTGCATTATTGCTTGTATAGTTTGGCTTCTTTTGTAGATATTATCTTGTAAATTCTTATTTACTTCACTTTTTTTTTCAAAACCCTGGATGTTTATTTCAAAAATTCCTTTATTTTTTCAGGATTATATATTACTCATTTCTTTATTCTTTCATAATTTTCTTAAACCCTGGACATTCTAAGACTTTTTCTAGGTATATATTTTTCTTTCCTTCTTTCTTCAGAATTATTTTCTAAAACACCCTGGATATTTATTTTAAAGTCTTCTTCTATTTTTCAAAAGTCCAGGTGTATTTTTCTTTTTCTCTTCTGATTTCCTCAATTCTTTTGATCCTACCTGTAATTTTTTAAAATATTCAAGTCTTGTCATCTATCTTCAAAATGCTCTTCCTCGTATATTCTATCTTCTTCATATAAAATCTCTTTTATCAGGAGATCTCTTTTCAAATCTTTTAAACTTTTCCTTCACTATCTTTCTTCCTCTAAAAAAATTCTTCGATCTGAACCCTTCGCTTATTCTACAGAAAACATCAGGCATTCCATCATGGTTCAAACGAGAGCATAAAGGAGAGCAACTCAACAACACAATGACAATGAAGTGGAGGAAGTGAACTCTCCCAGATTGTTCCGAAGACATGATTCAGAAGAAGATGACGCTGATCCAACAATATACAAAATATTCCAGAAGATGATGGCAAAAATGATATCCAAACAGGCTGGGGCAGGTTTAAAGAAAACATCCTCTAAAAACAAAATAAAGAGAAAGCCAGTGAAAAAGCATGTTAAGATCAGCAAGAGGAGAATCCAGCAAGACAACACCTCTAAGGGTACAAAATAGGCAGAGGAGGATTCTGAGGAGGAGCAGTTTGTGTTCGTCCCAAGACATCTTCGATAACCAAAGAAGGTGGCAGAAGAGCCCGAATTAGTGAACAAGCCTAGAGATGGGGTCCCAACAGAAGATTCAATCCAAGCGTTAACTAAGATAGTCAAGGACCTACAAATCCGAGACAGGGGGAAGAAAGCATACACCAGGCAAGACTTTTATCTAGGGTTGGATAGGGATAGAAGCTTGGAAGACCTCCCCAGAAAATTCATTAAATTTGATGGATCCGGCAACCCAAAGACCCATCTTGCAATGTTTTTCGCAGAGTGTGCCAGATTCAGTGAAGACAACCATGCTCTTTTCTTGTGCTTCCCGCGTAGTCTAGAAGGCATAGCAGCAAAGTGATATGCAGAACACATCAACTCTGTTGAGCTGCGAGATTTTGACAAGGTTGTTAATCTGTTTGTAGAACGATTCATGTTCAATTCTGAGGCACTGCCCACCCTCAATCATTTGTATAATCTGAAGCAGGAAGACAAAGAAAAAGCCAGAGATTTTATTCGGAGGTGGAGAGATACCTGCAATAAAATGAGAACCCCCATCTCAGAGGAGCATGCGCTCCAAGTTATCTTGAACAGTTTCTCTCAACCTCTTAGGAGCCTTATTTCTATCTACCCATCAAAATCATTCATCGAACTTATTGAACGAGCTGAGTGGCTCGAGATGAGAATAAACAATGGAATATATGAGGGCATCACCCTCATCAAGAGCAGTCAAGATTCCAAAAAGAAGGCGAATTTTACCATATCAGCCAACTCTGGTGGCAGTAGCAGTAAAGATGGCAAGAATAAACAGGCAGGTCAGCGAGATGAACTCTTCAAGCAGAATGATAAGCTGGTTTTGTCCAAACAAAAAGAAAAGATAAAGCATGATGGTTGGAGTTATGACGGCCAGTTCAATGCTCTAGAACAGTTCCTCGACAGGTCCTTGAATACATGTTGAGCAAAGGGATTGTTAAACTTTCGAGAGTTGTTG
The DNA here is from genome assembly GCF_984573655.1 of Nuphar pumila. Lineage (NCBI taxonomy): Eukaryota > Viridiplantae > Streptophyta > Magnoliopsida > Nymphaeales > Nymphaeaceae > Nuphar > Nuphar pumila. The sequence continues at coordinate 56,403,149 of NC_143249.1, forward strand.
ATCCTCCGGTCCCCCTGGGAAAATGGAAATACAAATTTTGCAAGTTCCACCGAGCAGTGGGGCATGATACCGAACACTGGTTCGTTCTCAAGAACATCATCCAGGACTGCATCGATAAAAACCTTCTGATAGAGTACGAAGACAAAGAACAGCCCGCTGTCCTGACCAAGCCTTTCCCAGATCACTCAAAGAACTGATGATGCCAAAGTTTTTCTGCTTTCCTCCTTTTCTTTTACTAGTCATCTTGTAGGGGCAAGTTAGCCCTAGTCTTATGCGATCTTTTGGCCATATACTTATAAATATTCAAGTTTTTGTTTTCAGTTTTTGCTTATCAATGAAATGTCAATTTCCTTCATATCTCTGGTATTCAATTCTTCTTTCTTTTGCCATACTGGGGCATCTTTTATTGTTAAAATTATATTTACAGTTCAAAAATCTTCTTTGCCATCAGCTTCCATTAAATTTCGACTCTTTTCAGGATGAGGGACAATCCCGACATCATTCATGAGAGAAATGAAATTACCTATGAGGGTTTTTCAAAATCGTGAAATTTTCTACAAAATCTTCGTCATGATCACCAAAAGTTTAATATTTTGGTCCAATCTTTTTCAAAATCAACCATCGTGTTGATCTTCCTTTTCAAAAAATGGTTTCGAACCATTGTCCAAAAATCAACCCTCATGTTGATCTTCCTTTCCAAAATTGGTTTCGAACCATTGTCTTCAAAAATCAACCCTCATGTTGATCTCTCTTCAGAATCCACCCTCGTGTTGATTCTTCTTCAAAGATCAACTCTCGTGTTGATCAATCTTCAAAATCAACCCCGTGGTTGATCCTCTTCCCAAAAATGATTTTCTCATGAACATTCTCATCTCACTTTAAAGATCCCGTATGCAGACAGGATCAGACAAACTCTTTTTCCTCAAATTTTATCAATTTCTCATCAACCATTTGTCCATTTGTATCCGTTTTATCATTTTTTTATTCATCATTATTAACTTCATTAACCTATTAATTTCTCATTAATTCTATCAATTTCTATAATCTTTATTATCAATTTTAATCAGTTTTTATTCTTTATCAATTATCATCATTTTTTATTGATTCTTCATCCAATTTTTATCAAAACTTCTTCAAATTTAATTTTCCCACTCAGGTTAAGGGATAAACCTCAATTTTCCCGCTCAGGTTAAGGAATAAACCTGAACCTCGTCGTATAAGGTCCTTCTTCCTTCATAATAAGGGATAGTCCTGAAGTCTTTCATCATCTTTCAAGCGTCATCAATTTTCTACCAAATTTTACCAATTCTTACCAGATTTTTTGTTCGTCCTTGTCAATTCTTTATCAATTTTTATTCTTTATCAATTCTATTAACTCTTTATCGATCTTTATTAATTCTTTTGATTCATCAACTTTTTATTAATTTCGTCAATTTTGTCAAATTTTATTCATTTCCCTTTCAGGTTAAGGGATAAACCTGAATCATTTTCCATAATTTCTTCAATTCTCATCAATTTTATTTAATTTCCCTTTTTATCTTTTTCTTTTAAAAGACCCGAGTTCCGATTCAGGGTCTCCTTTTATCTTTTCTTTTTTATTTTGAAAATCCGAGTTTCGACTTGGGTTTTCTCCTTTTATCTTTTGTCTAAAGTTTCGAGTTTCGACTCAGACTTCCTTTTGGATCCAATGGTCGCATTAGACCAATCATTGCTTTGAAAATTTGAGTTTTCAAACTCGGGTTTTCTGTTTTATCTTATATTTTGGAAATCCGGGTTCCGACTCGGGTTTTTCCCTTTTATCTTTCGTTTGAAGTTCCAAATTCCGACACAGACTTCCATTTGGATCCAATGCTCGTGTTGGAACCAATCGTTGCTTCAAAAATTTGAGTTTTCAAACTCGGGTTTTTCTTTTATCTTTTATTTTGAAGATCCGAGTTCCAACTCGGATTTTCCCCTCTAATCTTTCATTTGAAGTTTCGAGTTCCGACTCGAACTTCCTTTTGGATCCAATGCTCGTGTTGGAACCAATCGTTGCTTCAAAACTTTGAGTTTTCAAACTTGGATGTTTTTTTTTATCTTTTATTTTGAATATCCGAGTTCTGATTCGAGTTTTCCCCTCTTATCTTTCGTTTGAAGTTTCGAGTTCCGACTCGGACTTCCTATTGGATCCAATGCTCGTGTTGGAAATAATCGTTGCTTCAAAAATTCAAGTTTTCAAACTCAAGTTTTTCTTTTATCTTTTATTTTGAAGATCTGAGTTCTGACTCGGGTTTTTCCCTTTTGTCTTTCGTTTGAAGTTTCGAGTTCCGACTCAGACTTCCTTTTGGATCCAATGCTCGCATTGGACCAATCGTTGCTTTGAAAATTCGAGTTTTCAAACTTCGATTTTTCCTTTTATCTTATATTTTAAAAATCTAGGTTCCGACTCAGGTTTTTTCCTTTTATCTTTCATTTGAAGATTTGAATTCTGACTTGGACTTTCTTTTGGATCAAATGCTCGTGTTGGAACCAATCGTTGCTTCAAAAATTTGAGTTTTCAAACTTGGATTTTTCTTTTATCTTTTATTTTGAAGATCTGAGTTCCGACTCGGGTTTTTCCCTCTTATCTTTAGTTTGAAGTTCCGAGTTCCGACTCGGACTTTCTTTTGGATTCAAAGCTTGTGTTGGAACCAATCGTTGCTTCAAAAATTTGAGTTTTCAAACTCGGATTTTTCTTTAATCTTTTATTTTGAAGATTCGAGTTCCGACTCGGGTTTTCCCCTCTTATCTTTCGTTTGAAGTTTTGAGCTCCGACTCGGACTTTCTTTTGGATCCAATGCTCGTGTTGCAACCAATCATTGCTTCGAAAATTAGAGTTTTCAAACTCGGGTTTTTCTTTTATCTTTTTTTTTGAAGATCCCATGTTTCGACTCTGGTTTTCCCCTTTTATCTTTCATTTGAAGTTCTGAGTTCCAACTCAGCTTCCTTTTGGATCCAATGCTCGTGTTGGAACCAATCGTTGCTTCAAAATTCGAGTTTTCAAACTCGGGTTTTTCTTTTATCTTTTATTTTGAAGATCCGAGTTTCGACTTGGGTTTTCCCCTTTTATCTTTTGTTTGAAGTTTCAAGTTCTGACTCGAACTTCCTTTTGGATCCAATGCCCGTGTTCGAACCAATCGTTGCTTCGAAAATTTGAGTTTTCAAACTCGGATTTTTCTTTTATCTTTTATTTTGAAGATCCAAATTCCGACTCAGGTTTTCCCCTCTTATGTTTCATTTGAAGTTCTGAGTTCTGACTCGGACTTCCTTTTGGATCCAATGCTCATGTTGGAACCAATCGTTGCTTCAAAAATTTGAGTTTTCAAACTTGGATTTTTCTTTTATCTTTTATTTTGAAGATCCGAGTTCTGACTCGAGTTTTCCCCTCTTATCTTTCGTTTGAAGTTTCGAGTTTTGGCTCAGACTTCCTTTTCGATCCAATGCTCGTGTTGAAACCAATCGTTGCTTTGAAAATTTGAGTTTTCAAACTCGGATTTTTCTTTATCTTTTATTTTAAAGATCCAAGTTCTGAATTAGGTTTTCCCTTCTTATCTTTCGTCTGAAGTTTCGAGTTTCGACTCAGACTTTCTTTTGGATCCAATGTTGGTGTTGGAACCAATCGTTGCTTCAAAAATTTGAATTTTCAAACTCAGATGTTTTTTTATCTTTTATTTTGAAGATCTAAGTTCTGACTCGGGTTTTCCCCTCTTATCTTTCGTTTGAAGTTTTGAGTTCCGACTCGAACTTCCTTTTGGATTCAATGCTCGTGTTGGAACCAATTGTTGCTTCAAAATTTGAGTTTTTAAACTCGGGTTTTTCTTTTATCTTTTATTTTGAAGATCCGAGTTGAGACTCAGGTTTTCCCCTTTTATCTTTCGTTTGAAGTTCTGAGTTTCGACTCAGACTTTCTTTTGGATCCAATGCTCGTGTTGGAACCAATCGTTGCTTCAAAATTCGAGTTTTTAAACTCGAGTTTTTCTTTTATCTTTTATTTTGAAGATCTGAGTTCCGACTTGGGTTTTCTCTTTTTATCTTTTGTTTGACGTTTCGAGTTCTGACTCAAACTTCTTTTTGGATCCAATGCTCGCGTTGGAACCAATCGTTGCTTCGAAAATTTGAGTTTTAAAACTGAGGTTTTTCTTTTATCTTTTATTTTAAAGATCTGAGTTCTGACTCGGGTTTTCCTCTTTTTCATTCGTTTGAAGTTTCGAGTTAAGACTTGAACTTCCTTTTGGATCTAATGCTCATGTTGGAACCAATCGTTGCTTCAAAATTTCAAGTTTTCAAACTCGGGTTTTTCTTTTATCTTTTCTTTTGAAGATCCGAGTTCCGACTCGAGTTTTCCCCTTTTATCTTTCGTTTGAATTTCCGAGTTCTGTCTTAGATTTCTTTTTGGATCCAATGCTCGCATTGGACCAATCGTTGCTTTGAAAATTTGGGTTTTCGAACTCGAGTTTTCTCTTTTATCTTTTATTTTGAAGATCCGAGTTCCAACTCGGGTTTTCCTCTTTTTCGCTTAAAGCTCCGAGTTCCGACTCAAACTTGCTTTTGGATCCAATGCTCGTGTTGAAATCAATCATTGCTTTGAAAATTCGAGTTTTCGAAGTCGTGTTTTCCCTTTTATCTTATATTTTGAAAATCTGGGTTCTGACTCGGGTTTTCCCCTTTTATCTTTCGTTTGAAGTTTCGAGTTCCGACTCGGACTTCCTTTTGGATCCAATGCTCGCATTGGACCAATTGTTGCTTTGAAAATTTGAGTTTTCGAACTTAGGTTTTCCCTTTTATATTTTATTTTAAAAATCCGAGTTCTGACTCAGGTTTTCCCCTTTTTTTCTTTCGTTTGAAGTTTCGTGTTTCGACTCAGACTTCCTTTTAGATCCAATACTCGTGTTGGACCAATCGTTTCTTTGAAAATTCTAATTTTCAAACTTGGCTTTTCCTTTCATCTTTTATTTTGAAGATCCGAGTTCCAACACAGGTTTTCCCCTTTTATCTTTCGTTTAAAGTTTCGGGTTCCAACTCAAACTTCCTTTTGGATCCAATGCTCGTGTTGGACAAATCGTTTCTTTGAAGGTTCGAGTTCCAAACTCGAGTTTTCCCTTTTTATTTTTTTATTTTTTGGAGTCCCGGTGCACGTGCCATTCGTGTAAACCATAGTGGATTTGAAATAAATGCACATGGATCATGCATCAAATATTGGAATTTTGCAGAAATTAAACTATATGCAATGCAGCCATATTCTAAGCAGAAAAGTAACTCTTATTCCAAATATTACATTAATTTTTACATTGAATTGAAATAAAAGAAATAAAAGCTAAATCTTCTTCTTGAATGTTCCTGCAAAACTAGAAAACAAGGTTAGCACAAAAATGTAGGTTTTTATGAATTTATCCGAAAATATGGGAATATATCGGATATTATTCAGATATAAACCCAAAATCATACCCCCTTTGATTCAAACATGATAAATAATGAATAAATTTCGAAAATAAACTTGAAAATTCGAAATTGGGGTCAAAATGACCAAAATACCCCTGATGACCTTGAAATCAGGGTTTTCTGAAAGAATTTTTGTAAATTCTGGAATTTTGAAAAATAAATGAAATAAATCAAACATAATATGATAAAATATGATGATATGCATGAAATTTTGGAGAATTAAAAATTGAAATTTCGAAATTTAGGTCAAAATGACCAAAATACCCCCGATAACAAGACTATAGCCTTGAAACCAGGGTTTTCTGAAATAAATTTTGCAAAAATGAAAAATGTGAAATGAAAATGACATTGAAATTAACCCTAATATAATTCTATATGCTCATGTACATGATAAAAACCTTAAAATGACGAAAATATCATAAAATATCAAATTTAACCTGATTTTCGGTTCATTTTCGCTTCTAAACTTAAAGATAAACTAACACATGGAGCAAATTAACTTGGAATTAAGCCAAATTTGGCATGGACACCTAAAATATTCCTAAAAACAGAATGGAGCTCGAAAATATAATTTTTGTGTATTTTTAAATATGTAAATTCAAGTAAAAACCCTAAATTTTGTGATTTTTTCCTAAAATGTTGATTCTAAAGGGAATTTAGGATATCAAACTTAAATAAAAATTTCTCAAATTTTATGGGGTGACAGAGGACAGTAAGGCAAGTATTGTTTCTTTTTGCTTTTTCTGGTTTTGACCTATGGTCGGAGCTGTGCACTCCGGCAAGTCGGATTGGAATCCGGCGACTCCAGTAAATGAAGGAAACAGACAGGTTTCGGTAGAAAATGTGTAAAAATCAGTAAACAGATGGGAAAAAGTCTGAAATTGTGAGAAAATGTCCCTGACAAACAGGTGAAATTTTTTTCTTTTTACAGAACTGGGATTCAAGTTACGGTTTAGAAAAGGGCACGATGTTATCAGAGACCTAAATCTCTGGAATTTCGGGATATTGAAATCTGTCAGACAGAAAATAAAATTTCGGGAAAAATACTGAAACAGTTCCACAAATTCCCAATTTTTGTGAAATGACAGGCAAATATGTTAGGACCAACTTTCATGTTGAAAGGTTTTGCGGAAAGGCTATGGATTGGGTGGACTCGGCATATTAGGGTCTGTCTATACCCTGATGAAGGAAAATCGAGATTTTCCCAGAGAGCTAGGAAATCCGATTTTTTACAGAAGTCAAAACTAATTGGAAAAACCTCAAAATTTCCAAATCATCAGTAGATTTGATTATGAATCCACTGTGATTTTTGGAGGACAGTCTGAATCTCCCACAAGGGTGGTTTCGAAGGTAAAAGTCTGCTATAGTAGAAACTGGAAGTTCAGAGAAGCAGAAAACCCGATTTAGGGTTTGATTTTTAAAATGGGGTTGCAGAACCCCAATCAATCCGGGTTTTTGACAGAATATCACAGACAGAAAATTTCATTTATCATAAAAAAGTCTAAGATTTATTGATGAAAATTCATGCATGAACTAATGACTGGACTAAACGCTTAGAATCAAACCTGTAAACTAACGATGAGACTTTAAGAAGACTAACCTATATAAATGAAATAAACATAAGACGATGCTACAAATCTAAGTATGATGCTTGAAAATATAAAATCCATATAAAAACTATGATAAAATAAAAATAATTAGGGAAGTATGATTCATATTTTTTATTTTGCTGTGGAAAGGGAGGATCCGATCCATGCATCCGATGGATCCTCTCTTTCATAGCTTTGATTGGGGCCATCTCTTTGAAAAATCATGAGGTATGACTTCCCAGCTATGTGAATCTAGTTTTAAAACTGGATTCATATGGTAGGTTCCCAGGAAAAAGAAAAGAACAAAATAAGGAAAATATTTTACCTTGAGAGACTTTGCTGGAATTGGCTGAAGGACTAGAGGTGGCTGCAACTGTGGTGGTTGAAGCAATGCTTGCTGTTGTAGCTGCAATGGCTGGAGCTGTAGTGGGTGGTATAGTGCCAGCTGCACTGTTGGAGAAGGTGGTGGAGCATCGGATGAAGGAAGGAGCTCTGGAGCACCAGCTGGAAGTCTTGGAAGGGCAACAATGGGTGGTTGTTGTGTTGTGGCTCATGGCTGCAACCAAGGGGGTGCTGAAGGTGTTGAAGGGGAGGTCGCAGGCAGTGGTTGGAAGGTAGCAATGGTGGAAATGGCTGCTACAAACGGAGGAGTTGCTGTGGGGCTGTAGCAGCAAAGGGGAGAGAAAGAGAGAGCTAAAGAGAGAGAGAGAGAGAGAGAGAGAGACGTGAGATAGATGGGGAGCAGCCGTCTAGCCTCTTTTCTTTTTTCTTTTTTTGGTTTTTTCTAACTTAGCTCTTAATTAATTCTACCTAGGGTTTAATGACTCAATCAAGAAGACCTTTACGTGAATGGCTGGGCAAGAGGGAAAAGAAGGGAGGAAGGAAGGAAAGAAGGAAAAAAGGAAAGAAAAGGAAGAAAAAAAAAGAAAAGGGAAAAAGAAAGGAAAGAAAGAAAAGGAGGGAAAAAAGAAAAGGGAAAGAAAAATGAGGAAAAAAATGGAAGGTGTGGCTGGAAGCTTGGGCGACCACCTTGTGGGTCCCACCTCTCTAAAACGCAAAATAAATAAAAAAGCAAAAATAAACAAATAAAAAGAAAATTGAAGGGAATAAAAGAATTTTTTTTAATAAAACAGAAATGTAAATGAGTGGGCCATCTCAGAGCGGGACCAAATTCCACTTTTGAAATTCATTTTAACGATTAGATGGGTAAAATAGTCTTTTCAGAAAATTTCCAGACGAAACGAGCTATTTTTAGCAGTTTTTGAAACGAGCTCGGATTTTGAAGTTCAATACCTCGTTGCGAAGCAAATTCAGTGTAGAATTCAAGATTTTAATTTTGAAAGAAATCCAGATTGTTTTTCTCGAGAAAATACTTTCAAATTTATTTCCAGATGAAACAAGCTATTTTTGGCAGTTTTTGAAACAAACTCAGATTTTGAAGTTCAATACCTCGTTGCGAAGCAAATCCAATGTAGAATTTAGAAATTTGTGTTTGAAAAAAATCCAGATTATTTTTCTTGAGAAAATATTTCCAAATTTAGACTCCCCGGGGAAAAAATGTCAATTTTGGAAACCTGGGGTTTGAAATTGATTTCTGAAAGCTTTTGAAACTTAATCTGGATTGAAATTTATAAAACTGGAGTTCTGAACTTCAAAAATGGAATGAAATGTGATGAAATGCTGAGAAATGATATGAAATGATGAGAAATGACATGCGAAATGCAGACCCTGAATGCAGAATTTTGGATGTTAGACCCCGATTAACACTTGTACCAGTTAAAAAAGCATTAAAATTTATAAAATTTGCAAAATAGCTCAAGAAATGGTTTTCGGGACTCTACTGGGTTAGTGTGACACTGAAAATTGGGGTTCGAGTTGAATTAAACTGAAATGAGCTGGATTGAGCTGGGTTTTAGAGTTTCAGAACTCAAGTGAACTAACCAGACATTGACTCAACTGACCTTTCCGGCTAAATTTTCAAGAAAAGCTGCCATTTTTAAAGAAATAGTACAGAATGGTCACTGAAGCGAAGTGAATTACGAATCTGAGCTGGGTTTGAGCTATAACAAAGGTTAGTAATACTGACATGAACTACAATCAAAGCTTGAACACTAGCTCAATTGACTGAACTCAGCTCAATTTCAGCTGAAAGAGCTGAAATAGACTAAAATGGGCTCCTGGACACTTAGAAATGATTTTGAACTGAAACGGGAGCACTCAAACTCCTGGTGAGCTCAAGTTATACTCTGGGGGATAAGACTGACTGTGAATGACTGACTCGAAGACAATTGGCTTAGATTTTAGTGAGAAATGAGCTCATTTCTGAAGAAATGATCCCATTTTGGCAGGAATTGTCAGAAATGAAAATGGTCTTCTCACTGTGAGCTCAGATGAGCTTTGGAATGACTGATATTCTAAATGTTCTGAACTGACCAATGAGCTTTGTTGACTCCGACTAACTAGGTTCCGGGATGACCTAGGGGTAAAATGGTAATTTTCCTAATAAAAGTTGGTAAAATGGTGATTTTCTGAAACTGACTCGGGGTTTGACTCCTACACTAACCTAACAGGGTTAGCACTACACGAGGAGGGTTATTTGAGAATGGATGAGGAAAATTTGGGGTGTTTACAGATGCCCCTCTTTGCTACTAAGCCGGCTTGAAGACGAGCTTAGTGGCAAAGAAAAACACACAAAATTTTGGCTATAAAATGCCCCAGTTTGAAGGATCTGACTGGGTATGAAGAAATTAGCCCTGATGAGCATGGTAGATATGAAGTGAAGAATAAAGAAGAAAATTTTACTTCAAAAGGAAGTGAGATTCAGGTTTTGCCCTTAACCTGGATGGGACGGAAAATACCTCGTGTAGAAACGAAGCTCAGGTTTGACCCTTAACCTGACCGGGGAATGAAATACCTCATCAAAGGAGGCTCAGGTTTGTACCCTTATCCTGATTGGGAGGAAAATGAAATACCTCATCAAAGGAGGCTCAGGTTTGTACCCTTATTCTGATTAGGCGAAAAATGAAATACCTCATCAAAGGAGGCTCAAGTTTGTACCCTTATCCTGATTAGGCGGAAAATGAAATACCTCATCAAAGGAGGCTCAGGTTTGTACCCTTATCCTGATTGGGAGGAAAATGAATGGAATCCTCGAAGGAAGAAACCATGATGGAACCTTCGGATTTCCGCACAATAAATCCGATAGGGGTTTTGCAAAAGGATGAAATTGGGGTCTTTAAAGCTTGAAAAGGGGTTTGATTTTGGGCGCCTCATTGCTGAGACTAAATAACTTTTGAAATTGGTGACCTTTTGTGAGAAAATGATTGGTGGCTTAACCTCAAGCCGAAATTGGACTGTCTATGGTGGGACAGTGGGGACACAGGGAAGTGTGCGAATCTGAGAGCCCATGCGCTCAGATTATACCAACAGAAGGGAAAGAATCTTGAAAACTCCCGTATCAAGTCCTTAAAAGGGATAACAACTGATGTCAGGATGCGCCAAAGATGAACCTCAAGTTCTCGCTTCACGCCAGGATAGCTAGAAAAATATTGTCAAAATGTTGAAAATTATTATTGATTCAAAATAATTTAAAATGATACGCATTGTTTTGAAAATATTCCCTCTTTTCTACCTGAAGTATTACCTTTGACTGGGTTTAACTTCGTAGAATCAAGATTCAAATTCAAATTTCTTGCAATTGACTTTCTTTCAAGGAGGCTATCAATTTCCTTGATATGAATAGAAAAGAGAGTATTCTTGATATTGTGAAAGCAATTGGTGAAGGAATATTGATAATAGAATTTCATAAATTTTAAAGAAGATTCTTGACAGATTCGGTAGTCTCATATCCTGGGATTTTTTTCTCATGATGATCTTTCTGCCCACTTTTTTTTTTCTTTTTTCTTTTTTGGCAGAATTAGAGCTCTCTTAGGCTTTCGAGGATTTTATTACATCATCCTTCATTTTGGAGATATCCTGACTTTTCTCTCTTTTTTTTTGGAAGGGTACGTCACAAACTCCTTCATCTTGGAGATGTTCCGATCCTTCTTTTTCTCTCAGAGATTATATCGACGGTTATTGGCTCATTGGTTGGAAATCTCTTGATGATAGCGGAAATTAAATATCTTTTAGGGTTTGTTGGGGGGCTCATCGCAGTCGCCTTCATCTTGACGGTGCTCTGAACTTTCCCTAGAAGAATCCGTCACAAACTCCGTCATTTTGGAGATGATTCAAATCTTCTTTGGCCCCGGGGGTCTACTCACCTAATTCGCCTTCATCTTGACGACAATTGAGAGATCCCTTTTGCAGATATTTAATTGCAGCTTAGGTGGTTGAGGAGATATAGGGATTTAATGGATTTTTCTGTATCACCTAGGATATTTCGATTGCTTTATTTTCCAAGAATGATCTTTAAAAATGTGTCATTGACTGCGATCAATACCGATCACTTATGGCTTTGCAACAACATTGAATTTCCTTTTGCTGGCCATATCGAGGATTTATTCTTCATCCTTTTGGTTGCCCGATAGAAAGAATTTGAATTTTGAATCTTTTTTCACAAAAGCTTTGACCTTTTGGAAATAATACTAAAGGTATTCTGAGGTAATGTTTTTGTGCAATAAAATTTTTGAAATCAACAAATATTTAATGACAAATTGGCAAGATTTTCTTGAAATCCTTTATGGAAATGAGTATTTGAAGCACAACGCAACGCATCCATGACAAAAATTTTCTTCTCCTTTCCCCAAAGGAGAAGATTCAGAAATGGGAAATAGAAATTACTCCTCTCTTCTCTGAAGAGGAGGTGTTTGCAAAACAAACTTTCGAAGAGAAATTAAGCTTTCGTCAAAACTTCCTAACATTAGGCTTCTCTTATGGAAAGGGGGGCGGTAATGGTGAGGTCGGTGAATTGGTCATGAAGGAGCGAGTCCATCACACTCTCCCTGAAAATAGGGTCCTTCATGATAAAATGGCCTAGTATGAAATTGTGGTCACAAGGAAAGCGAACTTCCGTTGAAGCTCTCCCTGAATTAAGGGTTCCTTGTATGAAATTGGAATTTTGTTTTGCAAACGGTTCATATAGACACGAGTCCCTTCAAACTCTCCCTAAAAAGGGGCTAAGTGAACAAAGGATAGCATGCGAAAATAACGAGCTCCCTCGAACTCTCCCTGTAAAAAGGGTCTCTTGCAAGAGGAAATGATTGAAATTGGTATTCGGTGACCAAAAGGGTCGAAAGTGGAAATTGAAATTTTGAAATTTGATACTTGAAATTTGAAATTGGAAATTGGAAATTGGAAATTGGAAATTGGAAATTAGAAATTGGAAATTGGAAATTGATTGACCCGAAGGTCAAAATTGGAAATTTGGAAATTGAAAAATTGAAAATTTGAAATTTGAAATTTGAAATTTGGTATTTGAAATTGGAAATTGGAAATTGAGAAATTGGGTGGCCCGAGGGCTGAAATTGGTAATTGGATGGCCTAAGGGCCGAAATTGGAATTTGATTGACTCGAAGGTCAAAGTTGGGATTGAAAATTGAAAAATTGGAAATTGGATGACCTAGAAGTTGAAATTGAGAATTGGTTTACTGGGAACAATATGGGTTCAATAGGAATTCATCCTAAGAACGACATTGGTTCTATTGAGAACGACATGGGTTCACTGGGAACGACATGAGTTCAATATGGATTCAGCCTAAGAACGTGGATCAGGAGGACTTCAACCTACAGATCAAATATCTGAAAAATACCAATCCAAAAGGAGTTCGTCCTAAGGACTGTAAAGAATATTGGATTAGGAGGACTTCAACCTACAGATCAAATTTTTGGCATTGGGATTAGTTCTGAAGGGGTTCAACCTAAGAATCGGGGATCAATAGGAATTCAACCTACATATCGAATTTTTGAGGATGAGACTGGTTTGAAAGGGGTTCAACCTACAAATCACATTGGTTCCGCAGGGGTTCAACCTACGAACTATCAATTCCTTAGGGATTTAACCTAAGGATCACAGTCTAAGAAGGAAGGATTCAACTTGTGAGCTTTGAATGGACCAGGTGCAAAACTGGGTTTTGAGGGAAGATTCCAATCAGAATTCAAATCTTCAAGGAAAAACTAAATGAATTGGGTTTTGAAAGAAAATTCGAGTCAGAACTTGGATCTTCTAGACCAATTACTAATTTTTATAAAAGTTTGAGTAGGAGTTTAAACCTTTAAAGAAAAGCCAATCGAATTGGATTTGGAAGAAAATTCGAGTCAGAACTCTAATTTTTCCAAGGAAAACTGGATCCATTGTGAAAGGAAAAGAAATTCGAGTCGGAACTCGAATCCTGAAGGAAAAGTAGATCAATTAGAAGGAAAGAAAATTCGAGTCGGAACTCGAATCCCGAAGGAAAACTAGACCGGTTAGAAGGAAAGAAAATTCGAGTCGGAACTCGAATCTTCGAAGGAAACTGGATCCATTGTGGAAGGAAAAGAAATTCGAGTCGGAACTCGAATCCTGAAGGAAAAGTAGATCAATTAGAAGGAAAGAAAATTTGAGTCGGAACTCGAATCCCGAAGGAAAACTAGATTAATTAAAAGGAAAGAAAATTCGAGTCGGAACTTGAATCCCGAAAGAGAACTAGACCGGTTAGACAGAAAGGAAATTCGAGTCTGAACTCGAATCTCGAAGAAAAACTAGACTAATTAGAAGGAAAGAAAATTCGAGTCGGAACTCGAATCTCGAAAGAAGACTAGACCAGCATGGATTAGGTTTGAGAACATTAACCAGTAAAACCAGATTTAGAAAGTTTGACCAATAAAAATTGGATTTTGAAAGATGTACCAGTGTGAATATCGGATTTTGGAAATGAACCAGTATAAGTACTGGATTTTGGAAAATGGATCAGTATGAATACTGTTTTTGAAAGAATTACCAGCACGAACACTGGATTTAGAAAATTTACCAATACTGGATTTAGAAAATTTTACCAGCACGAATACTGGTTTTTGAAAATTTTACCAGCACGAACACTGGATGTTGAAAATTTTACTAGCACGAACACTAGATTTTGAAAATCTTACCAGCACGAACACTGGATGTTGAAAATTTTACCCAACTAATTTTGATGAGAGATTTTCAGTCTTCATCCTCACGATGACTTAGACAACTGTAGGGGTCTCAGGATTTATCCCTTATCCTGAATGGGCAACTCAGGTTTATCCCTTAACCTGAAGGGGAAACTTAATGCAAATGGATGCAAATGAATGCATGTAAATGCAAATGTATGCAAAATAATGTAAATGAGTGCACATGCATGTAAAATGAGAGATTTGTTTGATCCTGCCTGCATACAGGATGTTTTGAAGATAATTTTTAAAATAATGCCCCAGTGTAACTGAGAAAGAAGAATTTGACCATTATTGAAGAAAATATATTGAGGAATTACAAAGGATGAAATAAAGGATTTAAGTATAGAAATTTTTCAAATGTTGAGCATTGATAGAGTCTGATAATTCCACACCATCGGCATTGATGAGCAGATATGAATTGGAGGGTAATGCTTCCTCGACAACATAGAGCCCTTCTCAATTCGGTGACCATTTGCCACCCGGGCGGTGCTTGAGATAGGTCGTTGATCTGAGCTCTAGATCATTGACTCAGAATTTCCTTTCAATGACAAATTTTGCATATTGTCAGGCTACCCTCTGTCGATATGATTGGGCATGCTCTGCTGCTCAGAGCCTTCTTTCATTGAGCAAATCAAGTTGTACCAGTCGCTGCTGCTGATACTGATCAAGCAGTAACTCCAGCAGTGATGTGAACTTCAAGGCAGGTTTCTGAACATGTAGAGGCACACTACTTCAGTTCCGTAGACAAGTTCTGACGGAGTAGCATTAATTGGAGTTCAAATGGTGGTTCTGTATGCCCCCAATGCATCATGGATCTTCTCATGCCAGTCACGGCCTATTTCCAAAGTTTGCTCCAGGATTCTAATCAGAATTTTATTGCCGGCATATGTCTGACCATTCCCTTGAGGATAATAGGGAGCGGAGAAATGATGCTGAATTCTGAACTTCGAGCCAAATGTCCTCATTCTCTCATTCTTGAAATGATTATCATTTTTTGACACGATATCGTGCGGTACACCGAAACGACAAAGGATATTCTTGTGGATGAATGAGACCACGTGTCGACCTTCTACTGTACGCAAAGTGATAGCTTTGACCCATTTAGTAAAATATTCTGTTGCGGCAAGAAAATATTTGTAGCTGTTTGAAGCAGGAGTGATGGGACCCACAACATCAAAGATCCACATAGGAAACGACCATGGAGAGATAACAGATTGCAAATATATTGCTGACGCATGAACGAAAGGTGCATGTATCTGGCATAGAGCACACTTCTTCACAAAATGGTAGCAATCTTGTAGCATAGTCTTCCAATAATATCCCGCCTAGATGATTTGCTTGATTAGAGTTTGGTAGCCGACGTGACCACCGCAAATGCCTTAGTGTACCTCTCGCACGACTTCTTTGGCTTCAACTTCGTCTAGGCATCTGGAATATTCAGAACTGAATCCACGATAATAGAGGACATCGACGGGAATAAAATATCGAGCAGACACGCGCCGAATCACTTGTTGCTCTTGCCAGTGATATTCTAAGAGAAGGAGACAAATGTCTTCTCCTTGATGGGAGCCTTTCTGAGACTGTCTTCAGCTTGCTCAGACATCATCCTAATCATCATTTTCTTGAACATCTGATATGTAGCCGGATCAATGTCATCCCTATCATTCATACTCTGTCTTCTGGTAGATCTTGGAGAATCCATTTCTTCTTGCCTGCTTCTAAAATCACTGATGCACTAACACAGTGGTGTCTTCTTGCTTGATTTGATCTGAACCACTTGGGAATACTGATGCTCTCTACATAATGAGATAGATGATTAAATTTCGATAATGAAGATTTAGGATAGAAATGAATATAGGGAAAATATTTGATGAGAATTTGGTAGATAATTGGTAGAACATCCCATTACTAGGGATTGGGTCGCCGCTGAAGTCATGACAATTATGTTGTCATTCTTTGCAAGGAGAACGAACAACTGCAAATATTTCTTGTCACCTAGGCGAGGTCATCAAACCAAGAATATTGAAGGATTTTTTTTATTGAAGGAAAAATTTGATTGCATCAATAATAATCTTGGGAAAGAGGGGGCAGACAGACAATTTGCCACCACTCTTTATAACTAGCAGAGACACGAGGATCAGGAAAAAGTGGAAGAGTAACAAAAGAGTCTCAGCCATATCTGGCAGAATGGTATGTTTCGGACCACTGTGCTGATGTAAGGTCAAACTCTGACATGACTCCTGATAGCAGCCACATCTCTATGTGCTTCTGTCTCTGAGAAAACTGTCGAACACACCGCTCCGGATGATAGTAAGCACAGAAGAATGGACCAAGCAACTTGAATCTCTTGCCATATGCATAGGTGTATCTAGGAGGCGATAATTCTCGATCATAATAGTCCCATACCACTTCTTATTCCTGCAGATAATCGATCATGAATCGGTACCGCGCAACTGGAAGATGTTCCTTGCCGTTGTATCTGAACGAACTAGCTCTGGTCGGCACATGCTGAAGGAACCAAGACTGAAGAGCATAGGTACATCCCTCGACTAGGATGTACTCTCCAAGTGTGAAGCGGGTCAGTCCTCTGTATAGAAAAGCAAGTGCGGCCATGGCTATCGAGAGACGACTGGTCTGTCGACTTCCCCATCTTCTCAAAAGCTGAACTATTCTGACATCCACATAATTCTGTCCATCTGGAAAGAAAGCAAGTCTCACAGTGCACAAAACCATCGCATGCTGAATTCTCTCTTGAGCTGTTCTGGACAACGAGCTGACTTCTGTGAATTCTCCATACTGCCGGTAGATCTCGATCAGGCTCACGTACTCATTCCCGTTTTCTTCAATCAGTGGCCAAGACTTACGCCCTGTCATGCGAGCCACGACATCTTTAGGGTCCAGACCCTTGACATTAATTAGAAATTGTTGCTCTAACGGATCTTCAGGCTGACCGCCTGACTCAGGCAGTCCCATAATCTCTGAAAACTCATCCATCAGTAGTGTCATCTCGCCCCACAGAAACCAGAACGTGCAGGTACACGGATTCCACTGCTCTGCCAATGCATGAATCAGATTGTCGTTGACTATAAACTTTCCCACTGCAGATGCCAGTTCCAACCCGCAATCGCTCAAGTGGTCTGGAAACATACGAGAGAAGTTTTTGAACCAGACATAATACCACCGGGGAAAGAAGGGCCCGGTGCTGAGAGCTCAATGCTCAAGAAGACTTTGTCGCACCTCGTAGGAGATGTGACCCTCAGAAAAAACGAAGTCGAGCTGACTGGATACCATTGGACTGAAAGATAGGAAAATTGGAATTTAGACATTGGAAAAATACAAGAATTTTAAAAATTGTAGGCAGGATAAAAAGCTAGAAAGTCGAAGTCCAGAGGAACGAAAGAATGGAAAATAACCTGGAGTTTTGAAGAAAAGGTGGATAATTTGAAAAAATCGTCCAGGGTTTTTGAGAAAATGGAGATATTTTATAAAAGATGAAAAATGAGGTATTTTGGAAAATTGTTCGGTATTTTGGAAAAATTGGAAAAAATATGAGAAAATAAGGCGAGAATGAATATCATACATTCAATTACAAACATTTATGCACATACAGCAATCCCTAAGAAGCCAACTCTAAATGCATTGATTTTGAAAGAGCTTTAGGACCCTAATCCTGACTCTAGACTCAGATCAACTGTGTCCAATCATGCTATGCCGATATACTTGAGCCGAGGCTCGATGTACATGGCATAAAACTCATCTTCGAGTCTAGGCTTGTGTTTTCCCAACATCCTTGAGCGCCTGCCGATATACGTTGGACTATGGCCCGTGGTACGTGGCAGGGGGGGCGTTAGCCCAAATAAGTGGCCCAGTTGTGAGGCTCTGTCCCAAACTATGGTTCTGGAAGAGAGCCCAGCAACGTGAAGACCGGGTAGACATAGGTGGGGCGGTTTTTGAAAAATGATCACATGCAGACAAATAGAGATCTCTAAATCCTAAAGAGATAAAATTTTGAAATATTTGAAGAAGCAAACATTGTTTTCATATAAGTCCTAGATTGAGGAGTGTTGTATTTCAGACCTAAGTCTAAGTGAGCATGCATAATTCTCCTCAATATGGTCCTACCAAACCATGCCTAGTCTACATGCAATCCATGTCAGCTGGGTTCAAGTCTAGGCTCCTAGGTTCACATGATATCAGGAATTAAAGCTGACATTCCATAGAACATAATTTTGATAATTGAGCTAAGTTAAAGCACATAATTGATCAGGCGAAGACAGGTCCCATCACGGTCGCCAAACCTGTTATCATCGCAAAATTTTTCCCCTCCCTCGCGAGAGAGAAACGAATTTCATGAGTCAAACTCGACCAAAGTTTTTAAAATTGTTTTGAAAATTAACTCGCCTCCGTTTTAAAAATTTGCGAGAAAATTCCGTGGAATGGGATCCGCCTGTCGGTACGAGGTTCATCCATTCCTGGCACCTTTACCAAGGGTAATTGAACCAAGGACCAATTATGTGCTTTAACTCGACTCAAATAGCTAAATTATGCTCTATTTTTCCTAGAATGCACAAAGAATCAGGCTTGTGCTATGAAATTTTGAAAATAATGCAAGTTTGAGAAAATATGATGTTTGCTTTGGAAAATTGAAATATGCTTGAAAATTGATTGGAAAAGTACTTGAAAATTGAATTCTTGAGAAAATCATTGAATTTCATTGGAAATCAGAAATTTGCATTGGAAAGTGATTTCTCAAGAAAATTTGAACTTTAGAAAATTGATTTTGAAATTTGGAATTGCTTTTCTGAGGAAATGGATTTGAAAATTCTGAGAAAATCAGGAAGTTCATTGGAAAAGGGATTTCTGAAAGGGAAAATGAATTCTCAGGAAAACGAGAATTCTGAGAAAATGGATTTCTGAAAACTTGGGATTTTGAAATTTAAGAATGTTAAAACGTAGGAAAATCTTGATTTGAACTTGGGAAATACTTTGAAATCTCATTTGAATATTTAGAATTATAGGAAAATCCAATCCTAAGAAAGACTTGGTAAATCCTTGAGAAAATTAATTTTTCTGAAATTGAAATTGAAAAATGAAATTGAAAATAATGCAATTTGAATGATATGAATGAATGAATATGAATTTGAAAAGGGAATTTCATTGAGGAATTGGGAAATCCTTTTAAAACTTTGAGAAATGCAGTGCATTTTGAAGTTAGCCTAAGAGTGTAGGCTGAATGTGGCTGATATAAAGATCATAAATCTTGGTTTTCTTCGTATTCTGACTATGGCCATAAATATGAATCCCAACGAGTTTATAAACTCCATAAAAGCTTGTGCACATGCCATTCGTGTAAACCATAGTGGATTTGAAATAAATGCACATGGATCATGCATCAGATATTGGAATTTTGCAGAAATTAAACTATATGCAATGCAACCCTATTCTAAGCAGAAAAGTAACTCTTATTCCAAATATTACATTGATTTTTACATTGAATTGAAATAAAAGAAATAAAATCTAAATCTTCTTCTTGAATGTTCTTGCAAAACTAGAAAACAAGGTTAGCACAAAAATGTAGGTTTTTCTGAATTTATCCGAAAATATGGGAAATTATCGGATATTATTCAGATATAAACCCAAAATCATACCCTCTTTGATATAAACATGATAAATAATGAATAAATTTCGAAAATAAACTTGAAAATTCGAAATTGGGGTCAAAATGACCAAAATACCCCTGATGACCTTAAAATCAAGGTTTTTTGAAAGAATTTTTGTAAATTTTAGAATTTTGAAAATCAAATGAAATAAATCAAACATAATATGATAAAATATGATGATATGCATGAAATTTTGGAGAATTAAAAATTGAAATTTCGAAATTTAGGTCAAAATGACCAAAATACCCCCGATAACAAGACTATGGCCTTGAAACCAGGGTTTTCTGAAATAAATTTTGCAAAAATGAAAAATGTGAAATGCAAATGACATTAAAATTAACCCTAATATAATTCTATATGCTCATGTACATGATAAAAACCTTAAAATGATGAAAATATCATAAAATATCAAATTTAACCTGATTTTCGCCTGATTTTCGCTTCTAAACTTAAAGATAAACTAACACATGAAGCAAATGAACTTGGAATTAAGCCAAATTTGGCATGGACACCTAAAATATTCCTAAAAACAGAATGGAGCTCGAAAATCTAATTTTTGTGTATTTTTAAATATGTAAATTCAAGTAAAAACCCTAAATTTTGTGATTTTTTCCTAAAATGTTGATTCTAAAGGGAATTTAGGATATCAAACTTAAATAAAAATTTCCCAAATTTTATGGGGTGACAGAGGACAGTAAGGCAAGGATTTTTGCCTTTTGCACTTTCTGGTTTTGACCTATGGTCGGAGCTGTGCCACTCCGGCAAGTCGGATCGAAATCCGGCGACTCCAGTAAATGAAGGAAACAGACAGGTTTCGGTAGCAAATGTGATAAAAATAGTAAACAGATGGGAAAAAGTCTGAAATTGTGGGAAAATGTCTTTGACAAACAAATGAATTTTTTTCTTTTACCGAACTGGGATTCGGGTTACGGTTTGGAAAAGGGCATGATGTTATCAGAGACCTAAATCTCTGGAATTTTGGGATATTGAAATCTGTCAGACAGAAAATAAAATTTTAGGAAAAATACTGAAACAGTTCCAACAATTCTCAAATTTTGGGAAATGGCAGGAACATATGTTAGGACCAACTTTCATGTTGAACATTTTTGCGGAAGAGCTATGGATTTGGTGGACTTGGTGCATTAGGGTCTATCTATACCCTGATGAAGGAAAATCGAGATTTTCCCAGAGAGCTGGGAAATCTGATTTTTTACAGAGGTAAAAACTAACTGGAAAAACCTCAAAATTTTTAGATCATCAGTAGATTTGATTATGAATCCACTGTGATTTTTGGAGAACAGTCCGAATCTCCCACAAGGGTGGTTTTGAAGGTAAAAGTCTGCTATAGTAGAAACTGGAAGTTCAGAGAAGCAGAAAACCCGATTTAGGGTTTGATTTTTAAAATGGGGTTGCAGAACCCCAATCAATCTGGGTTTTTGACAGAATATCACAGACAGAAAATTTCATTTATCATAAAAAAGTCTAAGATTTATTGATGAAAATTCATGCATGAACTAATGACTGGACTAAATGCTTAGAATCAAACCTGTAAACTAACGATGAGACTTTAAGAAGTCTAACCTATATAAATGAAATAAACATAAGACGATGCTACAAATCTAAGTATGATGCTTGGAAATATAAAATCCATATAAAAACTATGATAAAATAAAAATAATTAGGGAAGTATGATTCATATTTTTTATTTTGCTCTGGAAAGGGAGGATCCGATCCATGCATCAGATGGATCCTCTCTTTCATAGCTTTGATTGGGGCCATCTCTTTGAAAAATCATGAAATATGACTTCCCAGCTATGTGAATCTAGTTTTAAAACTGGATTCATATGGTAGGTTCCCAGGAAAAAGAAAAGAACAAAATAAGGAAAATATTTTACCTTGAGAGACTTTGCTGGAATTGGCTGAAGGACTAGAGGTGGCTGCAACTGTGGTGGTTGAAGCAATGCTTGCTGTTGTAGCTGCAATGGCTGGAGCTGTAGTGGGTGGTATAGTGCCGGCTGCACTGTTGGAGAAGGTGGTGGAGCATCGGATGAAGGAAGGAGCTCTGGAGCACCAGCTGCAAATCTTGGAAGGGCAACAATGGGTGGCTGTTGTGTTGTGGCTCATGGCTGCAACCAAGGGGGTGCTGAAGGTGTTGAAGGGGAGGTCGCAGCCGGTGGTTGGAAGGTAGCAATGGTGGCAATGGCTGCTACAAAAGGGAGGAGTTGCTGTGGGGCTGTAGCAGCAAAGGGGAGAGAAAGAGAGAGCTAGAGAGAGAGAGAGAGAGAGAGAGAGAGAGAGAGAGAGAGATTAGATGGGGAGCAACCGTCTAGCCTATTTTCTTTTTCTTTTTTTTGGTTTTTTCTAACTTAGCTCTTAATTAATTCTACCTAGGGTTTAATGACCCAATCAAGAAGACCTTTACGTGAATGGCTGGGCAAGAGGGAAAAGAAGGGAGGAAGGGAAGAAGGAAAAAAATGAAAGAAGAGGAAGAAAAAAAAAGGAAGAAAAAGAAAGAAAAGGGAAAAAGAAAGGAAAGAAAGAAAAGGAGGGAAAAAGCAAAAGGGAAAGAAAAATGAGGGAAAAAATGGAAAGTGGGGCTGGAGGCTTGGGCGACCACCTTGTGGGTCCCACCTCTCTAAAATACAAAATAAATAAAAGAGCAAAAATGAACAAATAAAAAGAAAATTGAAAGGAATAAAAGATTTTTTTTTAATAAAACAGAAATGTAAATGAATGGCCCATCTCAGAGCGAGCCAAAATTCCACTTTTGAAATTCATTTTGACGATTAGACGGGTAAAATAGTCTTTTAAGAAAATTTCTAGACGAAACAAGCTATTTTTAGCAGTTTTTGAAATGAGCTCGAATTTTGAAGTTCAATACCTCGTTGCGAAGCAAATTCAGTGTAGAATTCAAGATTTTAATTTTGAAAGAAATCCAGATTGTTTTTCTCGAGAAAATATTTTCAAATTTATTTCTAGATAAAATGAGCTATTTTGGCAGTTTTTTAAACAAGCTCGAATTTTGAAGTTCAATACCTCGTTGCGAAGCAAATCCAATGTAGAATTTAAAAATTTGAGTTTGAAATAAATCCAGATTATTTTTCTTGAGAAAATATTTCCAAATTTAGACTCCCGGGGTGAAAAATGTCAATTTTGGAAACCCGGGGTTTGAAATTGATTTCTGAAAGCTTTTGAAACTTTATCTGAATTGAAATTTATAAAAGTGGAGTTCTGGACTTCGAAAATGGAATGAAATGTGATGAAATGTTATGAAATGCTGAGAAATGACATGCAAAATGCAGACTCTAAATGAAGAATTTTGGATGTTAGACCCCGATTGACACTTGTACCAGTTAAAAAAGCATTAAAATTGATAAAATTTGCAAAATAGCTCAAGAAATGGTTTTCGGGACTCTACTGGGTTAGAGTGACACTGAAAATTGGGGTTCGAGCTGAATTAAACTGAAATGAGCTGGATTGAGCTGGGTTTTAGAGTTTCAGAACTCAAGTGAACTAACCAGACATTGACTCAACTGACCTTTCCATCTAAATTTTCAAGAAAAGCTGCCATTTTTAGAGAAATAGTACGGAATGGTCACTGAAGCGAAGTGAATTACGAATCTGAGCTGGGTTTGAGCTATAACAAAGGTTAGTAATACTGACATGAACTACAATCAAAGCTTGAACACTAGCTCAATTGACTGAACTCAGCTCAATTTCAGCTGAAAGAGCTGAAATGGACTAAAATGGGCTCCTGGACACTTAGAAATGATTTTGAACTGAAACGGGAGCACTCAAACTCCTGGTGAGCTCAAGTTATACTCTGGGGGATAAGACTGACTGTGAATGACTGACTCGAAGACAATTGGCTTAGATTTGAGTGAGAAATGAGCTCATTTCTGAAGAAATGATCCCATTTTGGCAGGAATTGTCAGAAATGAAAATGGTCTTCTCACTATGAGCTCAGATGAGCTTTGGAATGACTGATATTCTAAATGTTCTGAACTGACCAGTGAGCTTTGTTGACTCCGACTGACTAGGTTCCGGGATGACCTAGGGGTAAAATGGTAATTTTCCTAATGAAAGTTGGTAAAATGGTGATTTTCTGAAACTGACTCGGGGTTTGACTCCTACACTAACCTAACAGGGTTAGCACTGCACGAGGAGGGTTATTTGAGAATGGATGAGGAAAATTTGGGGTGTTTATAGAACAAAACTTAGGATTTTCATCTTTTATGGAATAACATTGGATCCACACTAGATGTTCTTTCAAAAATTATCATATTTTCTAAATATTTTCTTCTTTTATCAGAGTTTAACTTGAAACCAACTCAAAATATATATCAATGGTCATAGTCAGGATATATTGAGAGTTAATTTCATTTTAAACTCTATAAAGGCACCAAAATATGTTTTATTCTTCATTTGAATTTAGATATGCTTATTATATAATACATTTTATGACCATAGTCAGAAATGTATTATATCTTTAATCTTATTTTAATTCACTTAAAGAATGAAATATGCTTTTCAAATCCAATTTCAAATTCTTTAATTCATTTCATCATTTAGGATAGAATTACATCATATTCTCAAACATTCTTCTTCAAAATCTAAGTGATTTTGAGATATGTTTTCAAATATCTTCTTTATTTCGCAAATCAATCTTTATTCTCAATTCTATCTCATTTCAAAAATCAAACATCAATTTCAAAGTGCAATTTGACTTTGAAATTTCAAATTCATTTGTATATTCAAAATTCAATTTCCAATTCAAATCAAATTTCAAAGTTCAAATCAACTTTGAAAATTCAAATTCATTTTCATTTCTAGGATTCAATTTCAAATTCAATTTAGTATTTTAGATCAAATTTCAAAGTTTAATTTAACTTTGAAATTTCTGATTCATCTTTCGATTTCAAATCTCAAGCTTTAAATCAAGTGTATTTTTGAAAGTTCTATCTAAAGATTGAGTCATGATTCTCAATTCAAAATCAAGGTTTTGAGATTGATTCTGAATCTCAAAATCCAATTTTCTTTAAGTTTAAAACCCACTTTTAAATTCAAATCTGGATTTCCAAAATCCCTATCCATCCTTAACAAGTCCCATTTGGATTTTCAAAATCCAAATCCATCTTGGATTCTAAATTTAGAACCCAACTCTACCTTGGATTCAGATTTCCGAATCCAATCTTCATTTTGGATTCCAGACTTCGGATCCAATTTCATTTAGGATTCCCGACTTCAGATCCAACTCCATTTTGGATTCCAGACTTAAAATCCAATTCCATTTAGGATTCCAGATTTCAGATTCAATTTCATCTTGGATTCCAAATTTCGGATCCAATCCCATCTAGGATTCCAGATTTTGGATCCAAATCCACCTTGGATTCCAGACTTCGGATCCAACTCCATCTAGGATTCTAGATTTTGGATCAAATTTCATCTAGAATTCCAAATTTTAAATCCAGTTCCATTTTCAAATCCTTACTTTCAAAAACCATTTTTCAAATCCATTTCTTAAGTCTAGATCCAAATTCAATTCCTCTTCCAGGTTCTGAAATTAAGAATCCCTTTTCTAGAATCAATCCATTCAAAATTCGAAGTCCAATTTTGACTTTGAAAACTCCATTCTTCTCAAAATTTTATCTCAGTTTCAAAACTCCCGTTTTTCTGCATTTCTTCAAATTCCAGATTTATTTTCAAGTCTCTGATTATTTCAAAGCTTGGAATTTCAAGTCTCTTCCTCTAGATTTATTTCAAATTCCGAGTTAGACTAAAAAATATAACTTTATCAAACCAATTTTCAACCATTTGAATCATTTCTTCACTACATTATTTCTGTTTTCAGAATCACTTGGAAAAATCCCAAAAATTCTAATTTTTTTTTCTCAAAAGCATACATCTCCGCATTCACATTGCATAAGCATGATTTTTTGTGCATTCTTAGACTTAAAATAAATTTCTTAGACAATATTAAGGCAAAGCAAAATGCATGAATTCGATCCTTGGTTCGATTACCCTTGGTAAAGGCGACAGGAACGGTCGAGCCTCGTACCGACAAGTGAATCTCGTCTCTCCCTTTTTCCTACAAATATTTCAAAATGGAGGCGAGTAATTTTCAAAATCTTTTCAAAATTCAGATCAAGTGAGACCTTCGCAAAAGAATTCCTCTCTCTTCTTTCTTTCTTCTTTTCTGTCTTTTATTTTCTCCTTCAAAAAGTAAAAATAGAGGTTAGAAAGGAAAATAGAAAGAAAGAGAAGGATACAAGAGGAAAAATTTTGCGATGATCACAGAAGTGGCGACCGTGATGGGACCCATCTTCGTCCGATCGAATTTTTGCCCTTTGCTTTGCTTGGATAATTGTCTAAGTCTTTATTCTTCAAATGTCAGCTTCATTTTCATGCAAACCTTAGGAGCCTAGACTCTGTCCTAGCTGACATAATACATATAGGATCTAAGTATGGTTTGGTAGGACCATATTGAGGAGAATTTCTTCATGCTCACTTAGACTTAGGTCTGAAATACAATTCTCCTTAATTCTAGGGATTTAATGTAAACAATGTATGCAAGTGTATGCTTCTCTTCATTTAAATTCTATCTCTTTAGGACTTTGCATTAGAGCCATCTAATTTCTTGCACATTGAACATGTTTTCAAAAAAATCCCTACCTATATTGTCCTGGTCTTCACGTTGCTGGGTTGTCTCACTGAACCATAGTTCGGGATAGAGCCTCACAACAGAACCACTTATTTGGGTTAGTGCCCCCTACCATGTACCTATGGGCCATAGTCCAAGGTATATCGGTAGGTGCGCAAGGATGTTGGGAAGCCATTACCTTAGAATCGAAGAAATATTTCTATGCCACGTACTTCGAGCTTTGGCTTGAGTATATCGGCATACCTTGATTGAAGTCATATGATCTAAACCATAGAGTTAGGATTAAGGTCCTACCATCCTTTTCAAATATTGCATTTAGAGTCAGCTTCTAGAGAGTGTTGTTTTGTGCATCATTGCTTGTATAGTTTGGCTTCTTTTGTGGATATTATCTTGTGAATTCTTATTTACTTCATCTTTTCAAAACCCTGGATATTTGTTTCAAAATTTTTTCTATTTTTTAAAATCCAGGATTGTATATTTCTTATTCTTTATTTTTTCATAAATTTTTAAAACCCTAGACATTCTTTTGAGTCTTCCTCTATCTTTCAAAAGTTCAGGTGTATTTTTTATCTTTTCTTTTCTGATTTATTCAATTCTCTTTGATCCTGCCTGCAATTTTTTAAAATATTCAAGGTCTTGTCATCCATCTTTAAAATACTCTTCTTCGTATATTCTATCTTCTTCATATAAAATCATTTTTATCAGGAGATCTCTTTTCAAATCTTTTAAACTTTTCCTTCACTATCTCTCTTCCTTTCAAAAATTCTTCGATCTGAACCCTTCCTTTATTCTTCAGAAAACATCCACATTCCATCATGGTTCAAACGAGAGCAGGAAGGAGGGTAGCTTAGCAACACCATGACAGTGAGGTGGAGGAAGTGAACTCTCCCAGATTATCCCAAAGACATGATTCAGAAGAAGATGATGTTGACCCGACAATGTACAGGATATTTCAAAAAATGATGGCAAAAATGATGTCTGAACAGGCTGGGTCAGGTTCAAAGAAAACATCCTCTAAAAACAAGATCAAGAGAAAGTCAGTAAAGAAGCATGTCAGGATCAACAAGAAGACGATCCAACAGAATAGCACCTCTAAGGGTATAGAATCGGCAGAGGAGGATTCTGAGGAAGAACAGTTTGTGTTCGTCCCAAGACATTTGTGACAACCCAAGAAAGTGGCGGAAGAGCTCGAATCAGTGAACAAGCCTAGAGATGGGGTCCCGGCAGAAGATTCAATTCAAGCGCTGACTAAGATGGTCAAGGATCTGCAAATTCGAGATAAGGGAAAGAGAATGTATACCAGGCAATACTTCTATCTCGGTCTAGATGGGGACAACAGCTTGGAAGAACTCCCTAGAAAATTCATTAAATTTGATGGATCCGGCAACCCAAAAGCTCATCTTGCAATATTTTCCGCAGAGTGTGCCAGATTTACCAAAGACAACCGTGCTCTTTTCTTGTGCTTCTCGCACAATCTCGAAGGCATAGCAAAAAAGTGGTATGCAAAACACATCAACCTCGTTGAGTTGCGAGATTTTGACAAAGTTATTAATTTGTTTATGGAGCGATTCATGTTCAACACTGAGGCACTGCCAACTGTAAACACCCCAAATTTTCACCCTCATCCAGTGTTTATATATTTCATGTGTCATTGCATATCATTGAATGCATTCGACATACCATTTCATTGCATTGCATGGCATTGCATGTCATTATATCTCATTTTCGAGATCCAGCACTCCTGTTTTCAAAATATTTAATCCAGATTCGGGTTTTAAAACTTTTCTTTCAAAATCAATTTTTAAAACCTGGGTTTTTAATCAGCATTTTGTCATTTGCCAACCCCCATGACCTTATATTTTGAAATGTTTTCTCAAAGAAAACAATCTGAATTTGTTTTAAACTCAATTTTCAACAGATTTCAATTCTCAGATGAGACCCATTTAGGTGGGGTCGCTTCTAGATTCCATTACTTGTCAAAAATTTTCAAAAATTTCAGAGTCCTAGTTGGATCAGGACTCTTTTTCCAGAGCCCAGTCGGATCAGAACTCTACTTTTCACTACCTTTTTACCTGTTTTCGGAGAAAACCTTTCAAAATCTTCTGTTTTGGCCAAAATTTTAGAGTTTTAATCGGATTAGGACTCTAATCTTTTACAGCTATCTTATCCATTTTCAATCAAATCTTTCAAAATGAGTCTAAAACTTAGAGTTTTAGTCAAAACAGGACTCTGCTCAGAGAGTCCTAGTTGGAACAGGACTCTGATCCTGATTTCAGTTTTAAAAGAATCTTTCAAAAATCTTTCCATCTATCAAAACTGTTACACTTTTATCAAAGAATTTCAAAATTCTGAGGTTTTATCCCAGAGTCCTGATCGAATCAGGACTCTATCCAAAGTTGGTTTTCATACTTCATTTTCACTGGTTTTCAAAAGCTTTACCCAAATTTCATTATTTGCTTACTAGAAAAACCAAAATTTTTAGAGTTCTGATCGAATCAGGACTCTTTCTCAGAGTCCTAATCAGATCAGGACTCTGAACCAAAACTTCAATTTCATCCTGTTTTCACTTGTTTTTCAAAATTCTCTCATTTGTTTTATAAGAAAATCCAAAAATCTGAGAGTCCTAGTTCAATCAGAACTCTGTCCTCAGAGTCTCAGTTAAATCAGAACTCTGTTCTATTTTAATACTTGTTATTGTTTACATTGTTTTTAAAAGTTCTTTCGTTTGTTTTTCAGAAAATACCAAAAAAATCTAGAGTTTTAGTCCGATTAGGACTCTGTCCCAGAGTCCTAGTTTAGTCAGGAGTCTGTTTTGAAGTTTGTTTTTACTTCTATTCTCATTATTTTCTGTTTGTTTTCAAAAATTAGGTTATTTTGAAGAGTCCAGTTAATCCAGGACTCTATTTCAGAGTCCTGATTGAGTTAGGAGTCTAACCCTGGTTGCATTTTCTGACTTGTTTCATCATTTTTGATAAAATCTTTTCAGAAACTCCTTCATTTAACTTTTAAAACCCAAAATCACAGAGTCTTAAAAATTCAGAACTCTAACCCGGAGTTTCAGTTCGACTGAGACTCTATTTTCAAAGATTTTGAATTTCAATTATTGATTTTTACCTCTTTTCAAAGTTATTGTTAGTGTTTATTTCAAAAATTGGTGTGGGCCCACTTAGTTGGCACCATATTTAGAGGTATTCTAACCCAGTTGGAACTCTATGCCATTTCAAAACTTTTAATTTCAAGTTTGCTTTTGAAAATCTTTTGAAAACTCTCTCAATTTCAAGTTTTAAAATCTTTTTTTTTGAAAAACTCAAGTAGGGCCCACTCGGGGTGACGCCACTTTTGAGAAAGTCAGGGTTAGTCTAGGCTTAGTCAGTGTCTTGGTTAGTTTTAGAAGTTTAGAAGAGTCAAAATCTATTTTGAAAACTCATTTTTAAAGTTTGGTTTTTAAACTAGTATTTTTAGAGGTTTTTAAAACTTTAAAAACCCAAATGTGGAAAAATGCCAAGTGGCACCACATTTGGGGTTTTTTTAGGATTAGCTAGGGGTTAATTAGGAATTAATTAGGATAATTTAGACTAGGGGTAGTTAGATAACTCCACCCCAAAATCGCCTCCCCCTTTAGTGTCCAAAATTTCCAAAATTCCCAATTTTTAAAACCTAAAAAATTTCTATAAATAGTCTCCATAGGGGGGACGATTTTTCAGGTCTCTCTCCTTTGAATTCTTGGAGCTTCTCTCTCCTCTCCAGCCCTTCCTCCATTGCTGCAAGCATCAAGGTAATATTTTTTAGTTTTATTCAATACTTTTTCATGTTTTAAATCAATTTTAGCCATTGGTGCCTTCTATTTCATGGATTTAACCATGGATTCAAGTCCAAGAACCTCAAGAGAGGTTCAAGAAGATGATCTAACTCTGTTTTGATGTTTTTTCAGGGATTCTAATCCATTAGAATTGATTATAGTGTGGTTTTTCATGTTCTTAACCATTAAAACATGCGATTTACCCGTTAAATGGGTAAAATCCATGTTTTTTAAGGTAAAATCAAATTCCAGCCAATGATTCCCTGTGTTTATTTATTTATTTTATTTATTTATATTTATTACATGTGTTTTAGTATAGAAAACAATTTCGTTTTGCTGTTTGATATTTTTTTTTCATTAGTTAAAGCATGATATATTAGGTTTTATCAAATTTCTGTGTGTTTTTAGTTTAGAACAGAAAAGAGCATGCTATTTTGGATCTAAATACTCACTCTTAAATTATGATTTTTTTATATGTGATACATGAATGTGTAAATGAACTACTGTAAAAAAAATCAGAGGTTTTGGGATTCAAGAACCCTATTAGAAAAATTAGACATCAAATTGGAATTTTCAATCTTTAAAATCGTTGTTAAAATCAAAAGGGTAACTTGCTGTTATGTTATTTTCTTCATCCGATATCCAAATTGAAATCCGTAAAATGCTGTGGATTTATGTTGAGATGATCTATTTACTGTGAAATTTTGGTAATTTTGAGCCTTTGTTTAATATATTTCCTTTGATAGAAAGTCTGATTTTAAATTTAAAACTCATTAGGGTTTACCAAAACCCTAATCAGACTTGTAATGACCATAGATCTCAAACCACAGATCCGATTCACAATCTGTAATAAAGGAGTTTCATTATTTTTCTGTCTACTATTCACTGCTAAAATTTCAGAAATTGTTGATGAAGTTTTCTATTTATTTCTGTATTTTCAATCCTAAGTAGCTGTTTTAACCCCTATTAGATTTGCTATATTTTAGTTCAGATTGTCGGAAGGGTTTCTCCCTAACCGGAGATTCTTTTTCTGATATGTAAAAGGTAAAACCTCTGTTTTTATGTCTAGTTTGCCTCTGTAAAAATTCAGAAGTTTTCATGGAGGATTGACCCCTGATTCGGGTCTAACTCTGAAACTGGTTTGTGACTTAGGTTAAAAATAGCATATTTTAGGGTTTTAATGCAGTTTTCGGATTAAAAAAATGTCAAAAAAATATTTTTATGATTTCAATCTGATTTTAGAGACATAAAAAGTGCAGGTACTAATTTGTATGAAATTTGGAATCCGTTTGATGCCTGAATTAATCAAATTGCAAAACAGGGCACCCGTAGGATCCCGAAACACTACCAAAATCACAATATTTGTGATATTTCTTGATTTTCGTGTATAAGTTTATGTTTTTAGGGTTTGTTCATGTTTAGAATCATATTAATATGTTTCATGTTTGATTTTATGTTTATTTCAATCATAAATCCCAAGTTTTTACTAAAATCTATTTCAGAAAACCTTGATTTCAAGGCCATAGTCTTGCTATCAGGGGCATTTTGGTCATTTGACCTCAATTTCGAAATTCTAAACCCTAATTTTCATGTTTTTAATCATGTCACATCATATTTGTTTTAATTTATCCTTATTTGAATTTCAAAAGTTGTATTTTATAAAATATCTTTCTGAAAACCCTGGTTTCAAGGTCATAGTCTTGCTATCAGGGGTATTTTGGTCATTTTGACCCCAATTTTGAATTTTCAAATCTAATATTTATTATTTATTTAGTTTTATTCCTTCTTTTATTAAGTTTATATCAGTGAATCATGGAAAATGGCGTATATCTAGCAAAATCCAGTAATTTCTAGATATTATTGGATAAATCTAGAAAAGCCAATATATCTTCACTAACCAGTTTTCTAGTTTTGCAAGGACATTGAAGACTTTAATTTTCAGTCATTTAAATTCAATTAGTGATGTAAATTGTAATTAAATTTGGAATAAGAATTTCAATTTCTGCTTAGATTAGGATTTGTATTGCATATAGTTTTGAACTCTGATATATAACTGTTATGCTTGTCATTCATGCACATATTTTTACCAATTCACTATGGTCTATACGAATGGCACGTGCACTAGCTCTTATGGAGTTGACAAACTTGGTGGAATTTGTATTTATGGCCATAGTCAGAATACGAATGATACCTAGATTTGTAAACTTCGTATTAGCCACATTCAGCCTACACTCTTAGGCTAACTTCAAAAATGCACTGTATTTCTCAAAAATACAAAAAAGATTTCCTCAATTCCTCAAAATCAAGACTTTCAAATCCATATTCATTCATTTCATTCATTTGCAAGTTCAAATTCCAAATCAGAAAAATCGATTTTCTCAAAAAATTTCTAAGTCTTATTCTAAAATCGATTTTCTCAAAACTCTAAGCTTTCAAATGGTATTTCAAGCATTTCCCAAATTCAAAATTCGATTTTCCAAGTTATATACTCAATTTCAAAGTTTGAATTCAGAAAAATCAAGTTTTTCTAAAGTTATTTCAAATTTCTCAGAAATCGATTTTCATAAAACCCTTATATTTCTTCAGAAATCGATTTTCACTTTCTCAGAAACATTCTCTCAATCATGATTCACGATTTTCAAAGGGCTTATTTTCTAATTATTTTTAATCTTTAAAGCAAACATCATGTTTTCAAATCTGCATTTTCAGAAATTCATAGCACATGCCTGATTCTTTGTGCATTTAGGAAATAGAACATGATTTAAACAAGTTGAGCAAAGTTAAGCATACAATTGATCCTTGGTTCAATTACCCCTGGTAAAGGCGCCAGGAACAGTTGAACCTCGTACCGACAGGTGAGTCCCATTCTTCGGAATTATCCTGCATTTTAAAATGGAGGCGAGTTATTTTCAAAATCTTTTTCAAAGGTCAGTTTGATTCGCAAAAGTAAAAATTTTGCGATGATAACAGGTTTGGCGACCGTGATGGGACCTGTCTTCACTTGATCAATTGTGTGCTTAACTTAGTTCAAATTGTCAAAATCGTGTTCCATGGAATGTCAGCTTTTATTTCATGATATCATGTGAACCTAGGAGCCTAGACTCAAACCCAGCTGACATGGATTGCATATAGACTAAGTATGGTTTGGTAGGACTATATTGAGGAGAATTATTCATGCTCACATAGACTTAGGTCTAATACAACACTCCTCAATCTAGGAATTGTATGAAAATAATGTTTGCTTCTTCAAATATTTCAAAATTCTATCTCTTAATGACTTAGAACCATCTGTTTGCTTGCATGTGATCATGTTTTCAAAAACCACCCCACCTACTTTTACCCGGTCTTCATGTTGCTGGGCTTTCTTCCAGAACCATAGTTCGGGACAAAGCCTCACAACTGGGCCACCTGTTTGGGTGAAAACCCCCCTACCACGTACCAAGGGCCATAGTCCAACGTATATCGGCAAGTGCTCAAGGATGTTGGAAAACTTGAACCTAGAACCAGAGAAATTGATTTTATGCCACGTACATCGAGCCTTGGCTCGAGTATATAGGCATAGCATGATTGGACACAGATGATCTGAACCTTAGAGTTAGGATTAAGGTCCTACAACTATTTCAAAACTTGTGCATCTAGAGTCAGCTTTTAGGGAATGCGGTATGTGCATACTTGATTGTATAGGATGTTAGCTTCTTTTATTCCATTTTATTACATTTTTCACAAGTTTTCCAAAATACAAAACGATTTTCATAAATCTCTAAATTTTTCTATCTGTTTCCATATATTATCTAAAAATTCTGTTTTGTTCAAACCCTGGACGATTTTACAAATTCCCCTTTATTTCCTTCAAAACTCCAGGTGATTTCCATCCTTTCGTAATTCTGGATCTCGAATTTCCTGCTTTATTATCCTGCCTGCATCTTTTTTTAAAATCCTTATATTTTCCCAAGTCTTATTCCAAACCTTCCATGTTTTCTAGTCTGATGGCATCTAGTCAACTTGATTCGGTCTTTTCTGAGGGTCACATCTCTTACGAGGTGCGACAAGGTCTTCCAGAACATCGAACTCTTAGCACCGGATCCTTCATTCCCTGGTGATATTATTCATGGCTCAAGAACTTCTCTCGTATGTTTTTGGACCATTTAGACGAGTGTGGATTGGAACTGGCATCCGCAGTGGGAAAGCAGACAACCACAACAGATTCTTGATCAAGGGTCAAAATCTCAAGAAAAGCCAAAGCGTGAAGGGTGAAGTTATAATCGCAAAATTACTCCTCTAGATCAGTCTCTTGAAACAGTCCTAGAATATATGCTCAGCAGTGACATGATTAAGCTCTCAAGGGTAGCCGATCCACCAGCAGTTATGGGTAAAATGAAAGACCGATTCTGCAAGTTCCACCGAACAGTGGGACATGACACTGAGAACTGTTTCGTTCTCAAGAATATTATACAAGATTACATTGATAAAAACCTGTTGGTGGAAGGGGCCGAAGGCAAGAAAATGGAAATACTAAATCAACCGTTCCTCCAGCATTCAACTGCAGTGATATCTGATCATCCTTTTCAGCCACAAGATCACATCCAACCGTGTCCTAACAGCGATATTGATGTACAACATCAGGTGTTAGTGTTGCATAAGATTCAGGCCAATTCCCAGAAGATGGACCTCGTTTCAGCTCTCAGTAAGCTGAAAGTTTCAAAAGAGCCTGCTGGGGTGTCTCCAAAAGTAGCCAAAAGAATGCCATGGTTTCCCAAGGGCTTTATTAAACCTGTTTCAGAAAAAGAGAAAGCATTAGAAAAATAGGTCGATACAGTGCAAAGACCAACCACTGCCCTCTCTAACATCCTTATTCTTGAGTTGGCGCGTGCCTCTCCCAAGCATCAACAAGTCCTGGACGATTTATTGCGAAAAATCAAGGTCAAGCCAGGCACCACACCTGAAGACATGGCTCAGATCGTTAATCAGACCATGACCAATGCTCCCATAACCTTCTCAAATGAGGATCTGCCCAAGCCTCACGTGTTTCATAACAATGCTTTGTACATTGTAGTGAGAACCCAGGGAATGACTGTACCCCACGTGCTTGTAGATGGAGGCAGTAGCCTTAACATTTGCCCCGAAATGACTGCCAAGGCTCTGAGCATAAAAGAAGAAGAATACATGCCTGATCCAATCACCATTTATGGATTTGATAATCACGGACAAACAACAAAGGGAAAAATATTTTTGGAAATATTCATCAACTACTCGGTTCACACGGTGCTTTTCCATGTTGTCAATGTGCCGACAACGTATAATCTTCTATTGGGAAGAACTGGATTCACAATGCCAATGTGGTGCCATCCACCCTGCACCAGTGTATTAAGTGGTCTAAAGGTGGCATGATCACTACTGTTCTGGGGGAAGATCCAGAAGAGAGGCTGCCTCAGCCTATGATTCCTCGACCGACCTATACTACTGATATCCCTAGCATCAGGGAGAGCGAAGAAGTTGTTCTTAGCGAAAGTCTGGAAATGTTGAAGTTAGAGGCAACATCGGAAGCGAAGTATACCATAGCCATGGTCCAATGGCAAGGGCCACATTTCTTCAAAATTGGGGGTCGTCTCGATTACAGCACTTTCAAGGACCATCCTATTTTCCCGCAGTTTGTAAGAGCCAAGAAAGGGTTCGACCTGTTGCTAAAGCATGGTTATCAGCCTTTCAAAGGCTTGGGAAAGAACAAAGATGGCCGACTAGAGCTAGTGGTCCCAGACCATCATCCGCGCAGGGCAGGATTGGGGTTCATGGGCAAAGAATCTCACAAAAATACTATCTTCATTAAGGGGATTCATTAAAAGCTTCCACCGTCTGTCTTTCTTCTTTTTCATTCAGTTAATTTCTGCAGTTTATAGGGACAAGGTCCCATTTCAGTTTATGTCAAATGTCATCATTTCAAATTCTCAATAAAGCTATCAATTTTCTCGTCTATCTGGATGCCATCTTTCTCTTACTCCTTTGCAATTTGTCTTCAAAATTCATTGTTCTTATCCTTTCCATTTCATGCAACTTATGCCATAATGAATGAACTTTTTCTAAAAGCTACTCCTTTTCAAAATTTCAGAATGCCTTCCCAATCAATAAGGAGATTAGTCATTAATTCGTCAATCACATCGAAACCTGCAAAGATTTATCGGGTCAGGGCAAGAGTGGAGGACAGTAAGGTCACAAAGCAGCCAAAAGAAATGGCAGAATTTGATTCAGCGCTTCCAGAATTGCCAGAATTTACAGCGATTCAGAAACAGGATGAGCCATCGACCCTAGTTTAGGATCCGACTGAAGACATCAATATTGGTTCAGAGGATAATCCTAAAATTCTCAAGATCGACTCTTGTCTAAGCACAGATGAGAAAGAAAAGCTCATTAATTTTCTCAAGCAATATCAAGAAGTGTTCGCATGGACTTATGAGGATATGCCAGGGTTAAATCCTAAATTGGTAGAACATCGCCTCGTTTTGAAGCCTGATGCGAAGCCAGTTAAGCAGAAATTAAGAAAGATGGATCCTCGAATCGAGCAACAGGTCAAGAAAGGACTTGAGGATTTGCTTAAAGCAGGATTCATTTAAGCAATAGATTATCCGGATTGGTTGGCAAATATCATAGCAGTTCCCAAAAAGAATGGTAAAGTTCAAATCGGTATCGACTTCCGTGATCTCAATAAGGCTACTCCTAAGGACGACTATTCGCTCCCAAATATTGATCTCTTGGTCGATAGCACGGCTGGTCATGCCACGTTCTCTTTTATGGATGGATACTCCGGATATAATCAAATCAAACTAGCTGCTCGTGACCAATCCAAAACATCCTTCACTACACTATGGGGCACTTTCTGTTACACAGTCATGCCGTTTGGGCTCAAGAATGCCGGAGCAACCTATCAATGCGCAATGGCTGTCATATTCCATGATCAGATGCACAAGACCATGGATGCATACGTTGATGATATCCTAGTCAAATCCAAGGAAGAAGAAGACCATATCGATGCTTTAAGTCAGGTCTTCAAGCGACTTATTCTTTACAAGCTAAGACTCAACCCTCAGAAGTGTGTCTTCGGAGTTGAATCCGGCAAGTTATTAGGCTTCTTGGTCAGCAAAAAGGGGATAGAAGTGGATCCCGATAAAGCAAAGACCATCATTGATATGTCACCCCCGACTACTCTCAAAGATTTGTGTAGCCTTTAGGGACGTATGCAATCAATTCAGAGATTCATATCCAATCTTGCCATGAGATGTGAGCCTTTCAATCATTTGCTTAGAAAAAGACTGAAGTTTGAGTGGGGACCGGAATGTCAGCAATCGTTTGATCGTATCAAGAAGTACCTTCTTAACCCACCTGTTCTGAAGCCACCGGAATTGAAGAAGCCTCTTTTATTGTACGTTTCAGTTAACCAAGCCACTTGTGGCAGATTCTTGGCACAATACGAGGAAGGCAGTCTGATTGAGCATGCCATCTATTATGTAAGCCAGACTTTTATTGATTACGAGAAGAAGTACTCTCAGATAGAGAAGACATGTCTAGCACTGGTTTGGATGTGTCAAAAGTTAAAGCATTACTTGTTAGCATCAGAGGTCAAGATTCTTTCAAAACTTAATCCTCTCAAGTACATTCTCGAACAACCATTTCTCAGTAGACGGATTGCCAAATGTCAAGTCCTTTTGATGCAGTATGACTTGAAATATGTTTGCAGCAATCTATCAAAGGCTAAGCAATTGCAGACCAATTGGCAGATTTTTCTCTGGCAGAAAATGTTAAAGCTGAGGATGATTTCCCCGATGAGCGGATCTACAATGTTCAGCAATCTCCTGTTTGGAACTTATTCTTCGATGGTTCTAAGAATATGGCTAGCATAGGAATCAGCATCTTACTGATCACACCAGAGAAAAAGATGATCCCCTTTTCTCTAAAACTAGATTTTCAATGTACCCATAATATGGCTGAGTATGAAGCTTTAATACAAGGTATGAGAATTCTGCAAGATTTCAATGTCAAGAGAGTATACGCTTTCGGTGATTCAATGTCAAAGCTGAATGGCAGGTAAAAGATCAGAAGTTGCTTCCTTATCAAAAGATTGTTCTAGCCCTCGTCAACGATTTTGATGAATTTAAGCTTTTCCATATCAAAAGGGAGTTTAATCAAATAGCCGACGGTTTGGCCAGCCTAGGCTCCATTATGTCTTTCAGAAGCGGAGAATTCTGTCGTTCTTTTGAAATTGGCAGACTTGATCAACCTGCTTTCATTCCAGTAATGCAAGTTAACCAGACGAAACAGAAAAGGAAACCTTGGTACCAAGATATTAAAGATTTTATTCAAACTG
This sequence comes from Nuphar pumila, assembly GCF_984573655.1. Classification (NCBI taxonomy): domain Eukaryota; kingdom Viridiplantae; phylum Streptophyta; class Magnoliopsida; order Nymphaeales; family Nymphaeaceae; genus Nuphar; species Nuphar pumila. The sequence goes on from NC_143249.1 coordinate 56,441,781, forward strand.
GTGAGCTTCCACCAGAATTATCAAAGAAGGAGCAAAAAGCGATTCAGCATATGTCGGCCCGTTATTTTATTCTCGCCAATGTTCTTTATCGTCGTGGGTTCAATTCTGAATATTCTAGATGCTAGATGAAGAAGAAGCAAAAGAAGTCATGCGAGAAGCGCATGAAGGCATTTGCGGTGGTCATGTTGGCTACCAAACCCTTGTTAAGCAAATCATTCGAGCAGGATATTATTGAAAAACCATGCAACAAGATTGTTATCGCTTTGTAAAGAAGTGTGTTTCGTGTCAGGTGCACACACCTTCCATTCATGCACCAGCTACGTACTTGCAATCAGTCGTGTCTCCATGGCCATTCTCTATGTGGGCCTTTGACGTCGTGGGACCCATCACTCCTTCCACTTCCAATGGTCATAAATATTTTTTTGCCGCAACAGAGTACTTCACCAAATGGGTTGAAGTTGTCACTCTACGTACGGTAGAAGGCCGACATGTGGTCTCGTTCATTCATAAGAACATTCTTTGTCGTTTTGGTATATCGCACGACATTGTGTCAGATAATGGTACTCATTTCAAGAATGAGAGAATGAAGATCTTTTGTTCGAAATTTAGAATTCATCATCATTTTTCAGCCCCTTATTATCCCCAAGGGAACGGCCAAGCAAAAGCGACGAATAAAAGTTTGATCCGCATCTTGGAAAGAACCGTTGAGACGGGCCATGATTGGCACGAGAAAATCCATGATGCGCTCTGGGCATATCGAGCCAACATTTGAACCCCGACCAATGCAACTCCTTCAGAACTTGTTTATGGGACTGAGGTGGTGCTAACCCTTTATGTTCAAAAACCCGCTCTTAAATTTGCATCTCTTCTAGAGCTACCACTTGATCAGTATCAGCAACAGAGATTGGTACAACTAGATCTACTCGATGAGAAAAGACTTAAAGCAGCAGAGCATGCCCAGTCTTATCATCAGAGGATAGCAAGGCAATACGCCAAGTCATTCATCAAAAGAAGATTCCAAGTTAATGACCTGGTCCTTAGATCAACGGCTCATCTCAAGCATCGTCCGCGTGGCAAATGGTCACCAAACTGGGAAGGTCCCTACGTGGTGAAAGAAGCGCTACCCCGTAATTCATATCGTCTGATTAATGCAGATGGGGTAGAACTATCCGACCCCATTAATGCGCGACATCTAAAGAAATTCTGCACCTAGAAAATCTCTATTCTATCTTTTGTATGCTTAAAAAATCCTTTCAATAAATGATCAATTACTCTTCTATAATTCTCAGAATATACTGGGGCATTCTTGTTATAAAGTTGTCTTTTATTCAAAACAACCTGTGTGTAGGCAAGATCTAATAAATCTCTCATTTTGCACGCATGTGCACTCAATTGCATCCTTTGCATTTGCATTCATCTGCATTCATTTTACATCAAGCTTTTTCACCCAGTCAGGATAAGGGATAAATCCTGAGACCTCGGCAAGGCGTTCAAGTCATTGTCAGTTGATAATCTTTTAAACCCAGTGCTCGTATTGGCAATCTTTCCAAATCCAGTGCTCGTACTGATAATCTTTTGAAATCCAACGCTCGTACTGGTAGTCTTTTAAAAAATCTAGTGCTCATACTGGTATTCTTTTAAAAGCCAACGCTCGTACTGGTAACCTTTTAAAATACAGTACTCGTATTGATACTTTGTCAAAATTCGGTCTTCATACTAGTCGCAACATAACTCTCACATTGAGGTTCAGACTCAATCTTCGGATCTGCGAATCAAACAATCCTTACTAGACCTTTGGGTCACTCTATTCTTTTGATCTGACCTTCGGGTCACCAATTTTGTCAGACCTTTGGTCATCCATTTTGCCAAGCAAACCTTTGGGTTATCAAATCCTATCGATGTCGATCATATTTGTTCGACCCTTGAGTCGTATCCTGCAATCATAGTCTTTCAGGATTCGACTTCTATGTAGAATCCGTCAGCCAGTTAGTTCATTATCAATCTTTTCTCTTGCGAGGGACCCTCTTTCCAGGGAGAGTTCGAGGAAACTCGTTCTTTTCACATGTCTTTGTTGTTCGTTCGTTGAACCCCTTTTTCTAGGGAGAGTTTGAAGGGACTCATGCTTCACGAACAGTTTGCAAGACAATCTTTATTGTCATACAAGGAACCCTTTTTCCAGGGAGAGTTTCGACGGAAGCTCGTCCTCCTTGTAACCCTAAATGTCTTTTGTTAGGCCACCCCCATCGTCGATGACCCTTTTTCCAAGGAGAGTGTGATGGGATCGTTCCTCTATGATATCCTTTCAATCTTTGTTAGCGCCCCCCTTTTCATAAGAGAAGCCTAGAAATAGGGAGTTTTGACGAAAACTTTATTTCTCTTCGAAAGTTTGTTTTGCAAACACCTCCTCTTTGAAATTCCACTAGAGGGGTGAATAGTGAAATTGAATTTAGATCGATAAATTAAAAATATAATGCAATAAAGGCACAACACATAAACACAGAATTTATACTGGTTCGGTCAAAACCCTGACCTACATCCAGTCCCCAAGCAAACCACTTGAGCTTTCCACTATAACATCCGAGTCACCGGATAAATAGTACAACACCCTCTTCCTCAGAGGTCTTCTTCTCTCAATAGAGAAGGGGCACACCCTCTTCCACAGAGGTCTTCTTCTCTCAACAGAGAAGGACAACACCCTCTTTCACAGAGGTCTTCTTCTCTCAACAGAGAAGGGCAACGCCCTCTTTCTCAGAGGTCTACTTCTTTCAACAAAGAAGGAATACAGTGAATAACAGAAAGTTACAATACTTCCTATAGAACCTTCAGAATGATATGAATGCACGAATGAAGGATTCTCAGAATGTTCTGTTCTTTTCACTCAGAGGATACTCTTTGTCAAAGAGCTATTCTTGACTTTTTCTCTTTCTTTTCTCTTTCTTTTCTCTTTCTATTTCTAGGCTCTCTTTCAGATATTGAATAGGATTTTTTCTCGTTGTAAGCTCACATGTCCATTTGTTGTTAGAATAGTTTATTTGAGTGTGTTCATATAGCTTAAAAAATAATCGTTACCTTTTTGAAATCGTAGTCTTTTTGAGATGTGAAATGTCATGTCATTTCAAAAAACATCTTTAGAGAAATTCGAGAAAGTCTTCTTTACATAAAAGTAAAATATAGGGTACACTAGTCATTGTAATGTTCTAGGTAATATATATATTTTATGTAAAAAGTCTATTTCTTACAATAGTACATTAAACGTTGGATTGTAGGCTGTCATGTAGTTTTGTCTTTATCCTAATTAATGATTTATGGTACATAAGTATTTCTTTACTTTAAATGAGTGTAAGTACAATAAATGCTTTGAGATATTTTTTTTTGTACATAGTCATATCAAGAGTTTTCTTTATGATGTGTTTTTCAATGTCTACAGAGGGAATGAAGACTTTAAACAAGTCGACATTCTTGAGAAGGATATTAACAAGGATTTCTTACAGGAAGTATTTAATGCTATACAAAGAGAATGATGACTTCAAGTAAGTCGACATTCTATGGGTTTGTAAAAAGGTAACTAGAGTCTTTTCAACAAGTATTATATTTGTTTTTCTTTGTGTAGCTGATTTCCATGTTTTGTCTTTTTCCTACACATTTGAAATCATTTCTTTAAAAAGGTAACTAAAGTCTTTTCAACAAGTATTATATTTGTTTTTCTTTGTGTAGCCGATTTCCATGTTTTGTCTTTTTCCTACTTTTGAAATCATTACTTTTCAAGTTGTCTTGTATATGATAGAAGGTACAATTATTGCTTTTTGAAATCATGAATTATATCATGTCAAAATACCTTTTCCATAAAGGTTTGTAAGAAGGTACAATTATTGGTTTTCAAAAGAAAGGAGCCTTTTTGAAACTATCGTATACTTTTATGAAATAGCTTTTATGAATGAGTATGTAATATGCAATATGCAATATGCATGCTTCTGAAGGTTCTGTTACATATGACTCTAAAGAAGAAAAAAATCTTCAACTTGAGGTAGCCGATCTCTTTAGATGGTCTTTAGAAATGCATGGCTCAACAAGCTTTTTCTTCAAGGAGTATGATTGCACCATAGTTGTACTTGAACAGGAGGTCTCCATTTTTTGAGTGAGATATCCTTGCATCAAATACTCGTTAGATATCTGGCAAAACATATCCAGTCATAATATAACATTTTTTCAAGAAGACATATTATCATATCATATGAAATCAAATAAGACAGTGTATCATATTATGTGACATCAAAACAAAGTTTCTCAACACTCTTTAGGGAAGAGAGGAGTATCTTCTTTATTACCCGTTCAGGTAAGGGTAAAGCATGAGTCTCTCCTTTGGGGAAAGGAGAGGAGACTCTAGCCACGGATGTGTCATTTAGACCTCAAGTGATTTCTTTCACCAAGGATTCCAAGAATATTTTGCCAATTTGCCATAAAAATTAGTTGTTGATCTCAAAAATTTTTATTGCATAAAAAGAATTACCTCAAATTACCTTCAGTATTACTTCCGAAAGGACAAAGCTTTTGCGGAAAAGGATTCAAAATTCAAAATCTTTCTATTGGCCAACCAAAAGGATGAAGAATAAATCCGCGATATGGCCGACAAAGAAAATTCAATGTTGTTGCAAAGCCATGAGTGGTTGATATTGATCGCAGTCAATGACACATTTTTAAAGATAGTTCTTGAGAAAATAAAGCAGTCGAAATATCCTGAGTGATACAGAAAAATCCACTCAACCTCCATATCTCCTCAATCACCCAAACTGCAATTAAATATCTGCAAAAGGGATCTCTCAATTGTCGTCGAGATAAAGGCGAATTAAGCGAGTAGACCCCCGGGGCCAAAGAAGATTTGGATCATCTCCAAGATGACGGAGTTTGTGACAGATCCTTCCAAAGAAAGTCCAAAGCATTGTCGAGATGAAGGCATATGCGATGAACCTCCCGACAATCCCTAAAGGGTATTTAATTTCTGCTATCACCAAGAGATTTTCAACCAAAGAGCCAATAACCGTCAATATAATCCCTGAGAGAAAAGAAGGATCAGAACATCTTTGAGATTTAGGAGTTTGTGACGTACTCTTCCAAAAAAAAAAGAGAGAAAAGTCAGGGCATCCCCAAAATGAAGGATGATGTAATTCCCAAAAAATCCAAGAGAGCTCTAATTATGTTAAAAAGAGAGTGCAGAAAGATCATCATGAGAAAAGAATCCTAGGATATCAGACTGCCGAATCTATCAAGAACCTCCTTTAATTTTGTGAAATTCTTTTATCAATATTCTTTCACCAATAGCTCTCACAATATCAAGAATACATTCTTTTCCGTCCATATCAAGGAAATTGATAGCTTCCTTGAAAGAAAGTCAATGGCAATGATATTTGAATTCGAATCTTGATTCTACAGAGTTAAGTCCAGTCAGAGGTAATACTTAAGGTAGACAAGAGGGAATATTCTTCATATATATATATGTGCTTATCATTCTTGAATTAACTACAATTTTTATCTTATTGGCAATCTTTTCAAGTTATCCTGACATGAAGTGAGAGATTGATGTCTATTTTGATGTATCCAGGCGTTGTTGTTATCCCTCTTAGGATCGGATGATGGGAGTTGTCCAAGATCCTTCCCTTCTTGTTTTAATCTGAGTGTCTGGGCTCTCAGATTCACACACTTCTCTGTGCTCCCCACTGTCCCACCATAGATAGTTCCCGTTCAGGTTAAGGGCTAAACCTGAATTTTCTGCAAAAAGGTCATCTGTCTTAAAAGCCATTCAGTCTCAGCAATGAGACGCCCAAGATCAATCCCTTTTCAAGCTTTAGGGAACCCCCTTTCTTTCTTTTGCAAACCCCTCTCGGATTTATTGTGCAAAATTCGAAGGTCCCATCATGGTGTCCTCATTTGAGGATTCCGTTTATCGTCCCCTTTCAGGTTAAGGGTCAAGCCTGAGCCTCATTTTTCCACAAGGTATCGTCCCCTTTCAGGTTAAGGGTTAAGCCTGAGCCTCGTTTTTCCACGAGGTATCGTCTCCTTTCAGGTTAAGAGTTAAGCCTGAACCTCGTTTTTCCACGAGGTATCGTCCCCTTTCAGGTTAAGGGTTAAGCCCGAACCTTGTTTTTCCACGAGGTATCATCCCTTTTCAGGTTAAGGGTTAAGCCTGAACCTCATTTTTCCATGAGATATCATCCCCTTTCAGGTTAAGGGTTAAGCCTGAGCCTCGTTTTTCCATGAGGTATCGTCCCCTTTCAGGTTAAGGGTTAAGCCTGAGCCTCGTTTTTCCACGAGGTATCGTCCCCTTTCAGGTTAAGGGTTAAGCTTGAGCCTCGTTTTTCCATGAGGTATTGTCCCCTTTCAGGTTAAGGGTTAAGCCTGAGCCTCGTTTTTCCATGAGGTATCGTCCCCTTTCAGGTTAAGGGTTAAACCTGAACCTCATTTTTCCATGAGGTATTTCATTTCTCGTCCCATCCAGGTTAAGGGCTAAACCTGAGCCTCATTTTGATGAGGTGATTCTTTCTTCTTTATTCTCCATCCCATACCTATCATGATCATTGTCAGAGTTAATTCCTTTATACCCGGTCAGATTCTCCTAACTGGGGCATTTTTTTTATATATACTCCAAATTTGGCGTGTTTTCTTTGCCACTAAGCTCGGCTTACAACCGACTTAGTAACAAAGAGGGGCATCTGTAAACACCCCAAATTTTCACCCTCATCCAATGTTTATATATTTCATGTGTTATTGCATATCATTGCATGCATTCGGCATACCATTTCATTGTATTGCATGGCATTGCATGTAATTATATCTCATTTTTGACATCCAGCACTCTTGTTTTCAAAATATTGAATCCAGATTCGGGTTTTAAAACTTTTCTTTCAAAATCAATTTTTAAAACCTGGGTTTTTAATTAGCATTTTGTCATTTCCAACCCCCAGGACCTTATATTTTGAAATGTTTTCTCAAAGAAAACAATCTGGATTTGTTTTAAACTCAATTTTCAACAGATTTCAATTCTCAGATGAGACCCATTTAGGTGGGGTCGCTTCTGGATTCCTTTACTTGTCAAAAATCTTCAAAAATTTCAGAGTCCTAGTTGGATCAGGACTCTTTTTCAAGAGCCTAGTCAGATCAGAACTCTACTTTTCACTATCTTTTTACCTATTTTCGGAGAAAACCTTTCAAAATCTTCTATTTTGATCAAAATTTTAGAGTTTTAATCAGATTAGGACTCTAATATTTTACAACTATCTTATCCATTTTCAATCAAAGCTTTCAAAATCTTTTAAAATGAGTCAGAAACTCAGAGTTTTAGTCAAAATAGGACTCTGTTCAGAGAGTCCTAGTTGGATCAGGACTCTGATCCTGATTTCAATTTTGAAAGAATCTTTCAAAAATCTTTCCATCTATCAAAACTGTTACACTTTTATCAAAGAATTTCGAAAATCTGAGGTTTTATCCGAGAGTCCTGATCGAATCAGGACTCTACCCCAGAGTCCCGATCGAATCAGGACTCTATCCAAAGTTGGTTTTCATACTTCATTTTCACTGCATTTCTCAAAAATACAAAAAGGATTTCCTCAATTCCTCAAAATTAAGACTTTCAAATCCATATTCATTCATTTCATTCATTTGCAAGTTCAAATTCCAAATCAGAAAAATCGATTTTCTCAAAATTTTTCTAAGTCTTATTCTAAAATCGATTTTCTCAAAACTCTAAGCTTTCAAATGGTATTTCAAGCATTTCCCAAATTCAAAATTCGATTTTCCAAGTTATATACTCAATTTCAAAGTTTGAATTCAGAAAAATCAAGTTTTTCTAAAGTTATTTCAAATTTCTCAGAAATCGATTTTCACAAAACCCTTATATTTCTTCAGAAATCGATTTTCACTTTCTCAGAAACATTCTCTTAATCATGATTCACGATTTTCAAAGGGCTTATTTTCTAAGAATTTTCTAATTATTTTCAATCTTTAAAGCAAACATCATGTTTTCAAATCTGCATTTTCAGAAATTCATAGCACATGCCTGATTCTTTGTGCATTTAGGAAATAGAACATGATTTAAACAAGTTGAGCAAAGTTAAGCATACAATTGATCCTTGGTTCAATTACCCCTGGTAAAGGCGCCAGGAACGGTTGAACCTTGTACCAACAGGCGAGTCCCATTCTTCGGAATTATCCTGCATTTTAAAATGGAGGTGAGTTATTTTCAAAATCTTTTTCAAAGGTCAGTTTGATTCGCAAAAGTAAAAATTTTGCGATGATAACACCAACCCTCAATCACTTATATAATCTGAAGCAAGAGGACAAAGAAAAGGTCATCAATTTCATTCAGAGTTGGAGAGATACCTGCAAAAAAATGAGAACCCTCATCTCAGAGGAGCACGCACTCCAGGTCATCTTGAACAATTTCTCTCAACCTCTCAGAAGCCTTATTTCTACCTATCCGTCAAAATCATTCATCGAACTTATTGAACGAGCTGAGTGGCTCGAGATAGGGATGGACAATGGGATGTATGAGGGCATCACCCTCATCAAGAGCAGTCAAGATTCCAAAAAGAAGGTGAATCATACATTCTCGGCCAACTCTGGCAGTAGCTGCAAAGATGGCAAGAACAAACAGACAAGTCAGCGAGAGGAACTCTTCAAACAGAACGACAAGCCGGTTCTGACCAAACAAAAGGAAAAGATAAAATGTGATTGTTGGGGTTATGACCGCCAATTCACTGCTCTAGAACAATCCCTCGAACAGGTCCTCGAATACATGTTGAGCAAAGGGATGGTCAAACTTCTGAGAGTTGTTGATCCCCCGGTCTCCCTGGGAAAATGGAAAGATAAATTTTGCAAGTTTCACCGAGCAGTGGGGCACGATACCGAACACTGCTTCATGCTCAAGAACATCATCCATGATTGCATTGATAACAATCTTTTGATAGAGGACGAAGAAGAAGAGCAACCCACTGTCCTGACCAAGCCATTTCCGAACCACTCAAAAAACTAATGATGCCAAAGTTTCTCTGTTTTTCTCCTTTTTTTTTTAGTAGTCATCTTGTAGGGGCAAATCAACCCCAGTCTTTTGTGATCTTTTATTGTATACTTTTAAATATTCAAGTTTTGTTTTCAATCTTTGCTTATCAATGAAATGTCAATTTCTTTCATATCTTTGGTGTTCGATTCTTATTTTTTTCACCATATTGGGGCATCTTTTTAAAATTACATTTACACTTCAAAATTTTTTTTTGCCATCAAATTCCTATTCTTTTTAGGACAAGGGACAATCCCGACATCATCCATGAGAGAAATGAAATTACATATGAGGGTTTTTCAAAATTGTGAAATCTTCTGCAAAATCTTCGTCATGATCACCAAAAGTTTAAAATTTTGGTCCAATCTTTTTCAAAATCAACCAGCATGTTGATCCTTTTTTTCAAAATCGATTTCAAACCATTGTTTTCAAATAATCAACCCTCATGTTGATCTCTCTTAACCCTCGTGTTGATTCTTCTTCAAAGATCAAGTCTCGTGTTGATCATTCTTCAAAATCAACTTCACGGTTGATCCTCTTTTCCAAAATGATTTTCTCATGAACATTCTCATCTCACTTTAAAGATCCCATGTGCAGGCAGGATCAAACAAACTCTTTTCCTCATTTTTTATCAAATTTTCATTCGTCAACCATTATCAATTTTATCAATTTTATTGATTTTTCATCAAATTTATTAATTTTCTTGTCAATTCTTATGTCAACTACCCTTTCAGGTTAAGGGATAAACCTGAATCTTCCCACTTAGGTTCAGGGATAAACCTGAATCTACCCTTTCAGGTTAAGGGATAAACCTGAATCTTCCCACTCAGGTTAAGGGATAAACCTGAATCTTCTCATTCAGGTTAAGGGATAAACCTGAATTTTCCCGCTCAGGTTAAGGGATAAACCTGAACCTCGTCCTGGGAGGTCCTTCTCCCTTCAGGATAAGGGATAATCCTGAAGTCTTTTCATCATTTTTTTTCAAGTGTTATCAATTTTCCAGTAATTTTTATCAATTTTCATCAGATCTTTGTCAATTCTTTATCAAAATATTATTCTTCATTAAATTTTTATCGATTTTATTAATTCTTTATTAATTTTTTATCAATTTTTTTGATTCTTCATTGACCTTTTATCAATTTTGTCAAGTCTGCTAATTTTATTCTTTTTCCTTTCAGGTTAAGAGATAAAACCTGAATCATTCTCCATAAATTCCTCAATTCTCATTAATTCTATTCGATTTTCTCTTTTTATCTTTTATTTTGAAGATTCGAGTTTCGACTCGAGTTTTCCCCTTTTATCTTTCATTTGAAGTTCCGAGTTCCGACTCGGACTTCCTTTTGGATCCAATGCTCATGTTGGAACCAATCGTTGCTTCCAAAATTCAAGTTTTCAAACTCGGGTTCTTCTTTTATCTTTTATTTTGAAGATCCGAGTTCTGACTCGGGTTTTCCACTTTTTATCCTTCGATTGAAGTTCCAAGTCCTGTCTCAGACTTCCTTTTGGATCCAATGCTCGTGTTGGAACCAATCGTTGCGTCAAAAATTTGATTTTTCAAACTCGGGTTTTCTTTTTTATCTTTTATTTTGAAGATCCGAGTTTCGACTCGGGTTTTCCCCTTTTTATCCTTCGTTTGAAGTTTTGAGTCTCGACTTGGACTTCCTTTTAGATCCAATGCTCATGTTGGAACCAATCATTGCGTCAAAAATTCGAGTCTTCAAACTCGGGTTTTTCTTTTATCTTTTATTTTGAAGATCCGAGTTCTGACTCGAGTTTTCCCCTTTTTATCCTTCGTTTGAAGTTTCAAGTTCCAACTCGGACTTCCTTTTGGATCCAATGCTCATGTTGGAACCAATCGTTGCTTCGAAAATTTGAGTTTTCAAACTCGGGTTCTTCTTTTATCTTTTATTTTGAAGATCTGAGTTTTGACTGAGGTTTTCTCCTTTTTATCCTTCGTTTGAAGTTTCGAGTCCTAACTCGGACCTCCTTTTGGATCCAATGCTCATGTTGGAACCAATCATTGCATCAAAAATTCAAGTTTTCAAACTCGATTTTCTCTTTTATCTTTTATTTTGAAGATCCGGGTTTCGACTCAGGTTTTTCCTTTTATATATTCCATCTTCCTTTTAAATATCCGAGTTCTGACTCGGACCCTTCTCTCCTTTTCGAAAACCCAACTCTCAGGTTGGTCCATCTTTCTTTTTAAGTATCTGAGTTCCGACTCGGAACCAACTGCCAGGTTGGACCTTCTTATAAAATCCAGCCTTGCGGCTAATCCCTTCCAAATTTCAAGCTTCAGGTTCATTCTCTTCAAAATTCCTTCTTTTCCCCTTCAGGTTAAGGGATAAACCTGAGCTTCCCGTTCAGGATAAGGGATAATCCCAAAACCATTTATAGAAGCAGCACAATCTTCTATAATGGTCCTTCCAAATCCAGTTTAACACTGATCCTTTATCAAATCCAATTCTCACATTGGTCCTTCCAAAATCCAGTCTAACACTGGTCCTTCATCAAATCCAATTCTCACATCGGTCTTTCCAAATCCAGTCTAACACTGGTCCTTCATCAAATCCAATTCTCACATTGGTCCTTTCAAATCCAGTCTAACACTGGTCCTTCACCTAAAAAAGGATTGCCTTTCTCCTTTCTAAAAAAGGATTGCCTTATTCATCTTTCGCATCGCCAAAAGATTTGCCCTTCTCCTTTAAAAAAGGATTTCCTTATCCATCTTTCGCATTGCCGAAAGATTTGCCTTTCTCCTTTCAAAAAAGGATTACCTTATCCATCTTTTGCTTGGATCGAAAGATTTGCCTTTCTCCTTTCTAAAAGGATTGCCTTATTCATTTTTTGCATTGCCAAAAGATTTGCCTTTCTCCTTTCTAAAAGGATTGTCTTATCCATCTTTCGCATTGCCGAAAGATTTGTCTTTCTCCTTTCTAAAAGGATTGCCCTATTCATCTTTCGCATTGATTGAAAGACTTGCCTTCTCCTTTTTTTGCCCTCTTCATCTTTCGGACAACCGAAAGAATTGTCTTGCTCCTGTCAACAGGATCGCCTCATTCATCTTTTGCTTTGTCGAAAAATTCACCTTCTCCTTCCTAAAAGGATCACTTTCTTCATCTTTCACTTTGTTAAAAGATTCACCTTCTCTTTGCTAAAAGGATCGCCTTCTTCATCTTTCGCTTTGTCGAAAGAATTTTCCTTCTCCTTGCTAAAAGGACCGCCTTCTTCATCTTTCGTTTGGTCGAAAGATTCACCTTCTTCTTGCTAAAAGGATCACCTTCTTCATCTTTTGTTTTGTCAAAAGATTCGCCTTCTCCTTGCTAAAAGGATCGCCTTTTTCATCTTTTACTTTGTCAAAAGATTCGCCTTCTTCTTGCTAAAAGGATTGCCTTCTTCATCTTTCGCTTTGTCGAAAGAATTGCCCTTCTTTTTGCTAAAAGGATCGCCTTCTTCATCTTTCGTTTGGTTGAAAGATTCACCTTCTCCTTGCTAAAAGGATTGCCTTTATCATCTTTTGTTTTTTCAAAAGATTTGCCTTCTCATTGCTAAATGGATTGCCCTCTTCATCTTTCGCTTTGTCGAAAGATTCACCTTCTCCTTGCTAAAAGGATCGCCTTCTTCATCTTTCGCTTTGTCGAAAGAATTGCCCTTCTCCTTGCTAAAAGGATTACCTTCTTCATCTTTTGTTTGGTCGAAAGATTCGCCTTTTCCTTGCTAAAAGGATTGCCTTCTTCATCTTTTGTTTTGTTAAAAGATTCACCTTCTCCTTGCTAAAAGGATTGCCCTCTTCATGTTTCACTTTATCTAAAGATTCGCCTTCTCCTTGCTAAAAGGATCGCCTTCTTCATCTTTCGTTTGGTCGAAAGATTCGCTTTCTCCTTGCTAAAAGGATCACCTTCTTCATCTTTCACTTTATCGAAGGAATTTTCTCCTCCTATTGAAAGGATCACCTTTTCCATCTTTCGCTTTGTTGAAAGAATCGCCTTGCTTCTGTTGAAAGGATCACCTTACTCATCTTTCGCTTTGGTCGAAAGAATCACCTTGCTCCTGTCGAAAGGATCGCCTTACTCATCTTTTGCATGGTCGAAAGAATCACCTTGATCCTATCAAAAGGATCGCCTTACCCATCTTTCGCGTTGTCGAAAGAATTTCCTTGCTATTATTAAAAGGATTGCCTTATTCGTCTTTCGCATTGTCGAAAGAATTGCCTGGATCATTTTTGGATTGCCTTGTTCATCTTTCGCATTGTCGAAAGAATTGCACTGCTCCTTTTGGATTGCCTTGTTCATCTGTCACATTGATAGAATCACCTTGCTTCTTTTGGATCGCCTTGTTCATCTTTCGCATTTGTTAAAAGAATTGCCTCATGTCTCCTTATTTCATCTTTCACACCGTCAAAAGAATTGCCTCACATTTCCCTATTCATCTTTCGCATTGTTGAGAGAATTGCCTCATGTCGCCCTATTCATTTGTTCACATTGATAGTTTTTCACCTTATCCTTCTTCAAAAGGAATTGCCTTATTCACCTTCCTCTTACTATCTCATTTTCCTTGCCTTCCCGCTCAGGTTAAGGGTCAAACCTAAATTTTCTGTGAAAGGTCATCAATTTAAAAAGTTGATTTAGTCTCAGCAATGAGGCACCCAAGAACATCCCTTTTCCAAGCTTTAGAGCCCCATTTTCTTCCTTTCGCAAACCTCTTTCAGATTTGTTCGTCCAAACTCCGAAGGTCTCATTATGGTTTCTTTGTTCGAGGATTCCGTATGGTCGTCCCTTTCAGGCTAAGGGATAAACATGTTGCCTCGCTCCTCTAGGTATCATCTATTCAGGCCAAGGATTAAACCTGTTACCTCGCTCCTCGAGGTATCATCCCGCTCAGGATAAAGGCTAAAACCTGAATCGCAAAAGGTCACCCATTTTAAAAGCTATTTCAGTCTCAGTAATGAGACGCCCAATATCAACCCCTTTTTAAGCTTTAAGGACCCCCTGTAGAACCCGAGATTTTCCTGAGAAAATGTGATGTATGATATGATTCAGTGATGGTAAATGGCTTTTATTAATTATGAGGTTTTCATATATAGTTATGTATTATACATATGTATATGTATATAAGTATGGATATACGAGACCCTAAATCGCGTCAGTAAGATGTACAACATGATTGAAGGCAATCTATAATACATTAATTTTTGAGAACCTTAAATTAAATTCATAATATATTAGATTAGTCAATCCTCAAATTTGAGGCCTAAACGAGGAAAAAAACCTCGTTATTTCATGTGAATTACTGGAAAGCGTATATCGATAGAATATGGGTCTTAACGGGAGCAATTTTCGTAAGTGTGGAAAATATAAAAATATGCTTTGAAAATTTAGTTGCAATTGGGAATTTAAACAAGAATTTGTCTTAAAAATTTGGTTGAAATTGAGTTTGTAAATAAATTTTAATAATATTTATTATTTAGGTTGGTCGTAGGTCCGACTAGGGAGGGGGCGACCTAAGCCCTTGGTCGACTACCTTTTCGAACGTGTTTGGCCTTAGTGGACCAGCTGGTCAAGGGTTGACCAGCTGGGCGGTGGCATTTTTGAAAGGTTTTTAGAGAAATTCAAACGAAATAAGCCTATTGGTGCTGGAAAAGTAGAACTAAAGTATTATTAGTATGCCATCACCTAGAAGGGTGTAACATACATCCTAGCCATTCATTTCTAACTTTTAATCTCAGCCATCCACATAAAACCCTAGCATATTTAACCTTTGAGATGAGAGGGAAAGTCATTCTCTCCTCTTCTTTCTCTCTCTCTTCTCTCTCCTCTCTCTCTGTCTCTCCCAAAATTGTGGGACTCCCACCATAGCTGACCTTTCTTCTCTTCACCTTGCTAGTGTGTAGGGTTGGGTACCACGTGGGACTCCATCCTACACCCCCAAGCAAGAGGAGCTCCCTCCATTGTTCCAGTAGCATCGAGGGTGAGTTTTTTTCCATCTTCCATTTTCAAATCCTTTGTTTTCGTTTCAAAGAAATATATGTAATTGTATCTTCTTCTTTCATGAAACCAAGTTCCACAATGCATGTGTGTTGAGTTGCATGTGGATTCGGTTGATTAGATTTGTGTGTTATTCCTTACATTCAGTTCATAGCACTTATGTGAGATGCATTACGTGAACACACACACTTATGTTTCAAATATATATATATATATATATATATATATATATATATATATATATATATATATATATATATATATATATATATATGTATGTATTTTGTCAAAACGAGTTTCCCGAATCTAGAGTTGTCAAAGACACCTTCGAAGATTCAATCGTATCTCCCTAGATATTGGTCGGATTTTGGTGTTCTTGAACATTTTGGAAAGCCCAGACCTAGTCCGCCAACTTTGTAGTTGAGGACGTTTTCAGATTTGGAATGACAAGTTCTTTAAAATCTCGATCAAAAATGTCTTTAGCTTGATTTTGTTTGCATAGTCATCTAAAATCTCTACCAAAAATATAGTTTTTGCATGCATTTGTTTTTCCTGAATCTAGAGTTGTCAGAGACACCTCTGACAAATCGATTGTATCACTCTAGATACAAGTCTGATTTTGGTGTTCTTGAATATTCTAGAAAGATCAGACTCAGACTTCTAACTTTGTAGTTAAAGGTTTAGCCTGATTCAGTTTGTAGTATCTTATAAAATCTATGTCAAAAATATGGTTTTTGCATGCATTGATTCTTTCCTGAATCTAGAGTTGTCAGAGACACCTCTAATAGATTGACTGTATCGCTCTGGATACAAGTCCGATTTTGATGTTTTTGGATATTCTAAAAAGTTTATACTAAGACCTCTAACTTTTTAGTTCAAGATTTATCCTGATTCGATACATAGGATCTTCTAAAATCTGTGTCAAAAATATGGTTTTTGCATGCATTGATTCTTTCCCGAATCTAGAGTTGTTAAAGACACCTATGATAAACTAACTGTATCACTTTGGATATAGGTCAGATTTCTGTGTTCTTAGACATTTTGGAAAGCAAAGACAGAGTTCACAAACTTTATAGTTGAAGACTTTTTCTGATTTAGTCCGTAGTGTCCTCAAAATCCTCTATTAAAATATAGAATATTTAGATTTTTGTTAGTCCATGCTCAGTCTAGAATGCCCTAGACAGCGTCCCGTATTTTCAGGATTTCTCTTTACTCCCTCAATAAAAATTCGATTGATTTGATTTTGTAGAAAGCTAAGAGATAAATCTACAACTTTTATGTTTAAGGTTGGGGCTGAATCTTTGTTTAAAGATCTCAAAAACATTAATATTTATGCTATTTTAGGAAGTCATGATTTTCTTTTAACTTGTTTTAAATCTCTCTCCTTTTGAGGTCGAGTTAGGTGCAGCCCAACTGAGACACCAAGTCACTGAACTCAAACGGCCTAATAAAGCTTGTTTATCATCTAATATGGTCAAATTGAGATTAGCCAACATGTGATATCATGCTCGTATTGCTTTGATTTATGTACGCTTACACACTACATGATAACAATGTGACATAAATGTTATAACACGAATAAGTATTTTCACTTGCATATCATGTCACCAAACTTAGAGTAATTGTATGAATCATGTTGATAATTCAAGTAGCCTAACATTTAATTAATATTCGATTGTATTTTATGTACATTTGCATTGATCACACGATTCACCTTTGGCACTTGATTTGTCCTGTAAGTATAAGGGGGACTCGAGGCACCTTGTAAGGGAGTATTTGTTAGTGAGACTTTGTGGGATGCTAAAAACTTTGTGGCGAGTTAGTGTGGGCTATGAACCCACCTTCTGAGTTGAGCTCACTTATATCAGAAATGTGCAATTACCCATACTTTTTTATGAATATCTCATGCGAAATAATTCTAGAGAGGTCCTCCTTTGGTTAGATGATTAATGAAATATTCATTGTTGAATGCTAATGTTAATCATGTTAGTGGCACGATCATGATCACACTGCTTATTTTGATCATGATGCAAGAATTACACCTTCCTTGCTCATTTTCTTAAATGATTGATGTACCTGCTTATGTATGTTAGTGCTTGACATTATTGCTTATGGCTAGCATTTCTCCTTACTCGATACAGTTACACTTGTTTAATCATTTCAAATATGTTAACTCTCTCACCATGATGCACATATATGTTCACTTGTACATATGCAGTGCTTGCGATATCTTACCTGTTCTGACATGATAAGTTCGCTTATGCTGTTGCTTGGATTAATTATGTTATTAATGCTATGATTTGCGCAAATGGATTGTCGTGGTTGACTTCTCACCAGCTCGCAAGAGTACTGACCCCGTTTTATGGGGATACAGGTGTTTTACTTCTCGTGGTGTGATGGAGCTCGATGTGCAGTGGAGGACTGAACCCACACTTCTAGAACGTCGAAGATCATGTCAGTTGGTTTTTGTAAAAAGGGAAATATTGTATCATCTTATAAAATGTGATTAATAAAATGTTTCATCTTGTTGTTCTCTATAACCTGCCCAGAGTTTTCCACTTGTTTTCCCTTTCTAGTTTTCTGCTTTGCGCAGTATATTTCAAAAAAAAATACCCTAAAAAAAAACCTAAAGGATTTTCCAAGTTGGGATTCTGGGGCGTTACACCCCCTTTTTCATCCTTTTGCAAAAACCCCTCTTGGATTTGTTCATCCAAACTCCGAGGGTCCCATCATGGTTTCTTCATTCGAGGATTTTGTATGGTCACCCCTTTCAGGTTAAGGGTTAAGCCTGAACCTCGCTCCTTGAGGTATCGTCCCTTTTAGGTTAAGGGTTAAGCCTGAACCTCGCGCCACGAGGTATCTTCCGTTCATGTTTGGGTTAAACCCGAGCCTCATTTCGATGAGGTAGTTCTCCCAGTCCCCTCATGGTTTTTCCTGTCATGGAATCCATGATTTTCATATCCATCCAAGAAAGGATCATACTTGAGTTTCATCTCACAAGGCATTTTTCTCAAAAATGTCTCATCAAGGTCCTCATGTATTCCGTTCCCCATTCAATTCATCTTGATATATCTTCGTTCCATCCAGTTTAAGGGCTAAACCTGAGTCATTCCAAAAAGCTGATCTTGTCTCACCCATGAGACTTGATCAAAATTCTTATTTTCCACCATTTCGGGACCTTCACCCAAAGTCCTATCACGATTTTCTCATTTATGTTATTTGGTCATATCATTTCCGAGGATTTCGTCTCCCCAAAGCCATTCAAGATAAGGTATTAAACCTGAGAAATTAGGTCTTTCAAAATAAATTCTTCCACACCCAGTTCAGATCTGCTGACTAGGGCATTTTTCAAAATTGGGGTGTTTTCTTTGCCATTAAGCTTGGCTTTCAACCGGCTTAGTAGCAAAGAGGGGCATCTGTGAACACCCCAAATTTTTCAAAATTTTATAAATATTCTCTTTTTGCCCCTGGCCCCATTTTCTAAATAAATTGAGTCAGTTACAACCTAAATTCCATTTTATTCCTCAGGTTTTACTGGAATAAAATCCATTTTATATATCTGACTCGATTCGGTTTCGGATCCATTATCAAAACCCATATCTGAGCCATATTATCCAATTTTCAAATTGAAATTACAAAAATACCAAAAATAATTTTTGAAAGGCTCAGACAGTCCATCTGATATCCATTTGGATCCACTACTTTGCATTTCTCAATTCGAGGTTCAAAACTCGAATATTTTCTTAAAACCCGGATCCAGACCCATTTTCTGAAGAAATTTCCAAAGATCAAACCCAAATTCTCAGAAAATCCCTCTTTTGTAAATATTTCTCAAAAATACAAAAAAATAGTTTTAGATCCCTTATTTCCCATAGTTTTAGAGTTTTATTTCAAAAATACCAAAAAATATAGAAAATGTTGGAAAAAGAACAAAAAATGGAAAAAGAAAATAAAAAAGAGCTCAAAAGCCTCTTTTTGAAAATCGTCTTTTGTTAAAAAACATTTCTTTGAAAAACCTTATAAAACAACCTTGTTTTGAAAATTTTGACAAATTAAAAAACGTGCCTGGAAAAAGCCCCTGACAACATTCGATCGAGCTTCTCCTTCTTCCGTCTCTCTCTCTCTCTCTCTCTCTCTCTCTCTCTCTCTCTCTCTCCCTCGAGCTCTCCCGATCTCTCTCGATCCTTCTCTTTCTGCCTATAAGAAGAGGCATCCAAGCCTCATCTCAGCATCGCGTTTCACCCCCGCACCCTTCTTCACTCTCTCAGATCGCCTTCGCCCCAGCATTTCTTGACGCTTCTTCTCTTCATGATCGTCATCTTCTTCTTCTCCCCTTTTTCTCTTTCTCTCCCTGGAGTTTCTCTTCTGATCGACCGAAGGGAATCAATCTTGTTGCAGGAGCTCCAAGGATCCGCAATTCACCTCTCCACCTTCCCTCTACATGAGATCCAGCTTCTGCCTCTCCATATGCTCCTTCACGAATCCGTTTTTCTTTTCCACCCCCACACCCTTCGTCTGCGCATCACGAAATCCGTCACCTCTCAATCCCCTCCTCATCTTATTCTTCAATAGAAAGGGTTTTTTCACAATAGAAAAAGAAGGAACTTCCTCCTTCAGAATTTCCACAAAACCAAGGTAAGAAACCCTCTTTCATCTTTGATCCATAGATTTCCTTAGAAGTTTGATTTTCTCATTCATCATATGTTTACGTATAATTTTTTTCACTTGCATTTTAAATTTCTAGTGCTTGTTTTTGTTTTCAACTCACAGTGGATTTTGGATTTTTAGTTTTTCTTACATACTGATGACCGACGATGCCTCGCAATGGCCTCGCCGATTCATCCAGGTTTTGGGCTTCAATCTTATTTTTGTATTTACTTTATTTTTCTCCTTTTATTTTGGATTTTTTATGCAGAAGTTTTGTCTTATCATTTCAATTTTCTTTTGTCCTCACCTTCGTTTTAATACAAGGCATTGAGGGTGGGGATCGACTTGCATATAGCAGGACCGACCCATCCAAATGCAATATTAATGAAACATTTATGTTCCGACATTTGTCTTACTTCATTTACAATTCCTTTTAGAATCTCCTCAATTTCCCTTTGATATGTTTTAGCATAATTTGTAGGATTGTTCTCTGCATCTGTGCCTCTTTTATAACATATTATTTCTTCGGTTTTTACTCCAGCAGTTTAACATTTATATGAACTCTAATCAACGCTACTGGCTTGGTTGGCATCCATGTTTTAGTTTCACTAGCTTTCACTGTGTCGGCCCTTGATTTTTTCATTTATGCATCTGCGATGTTCTCATTCAAAAACATCATTTATGCTTCAATTCCCTGCACTCTGTGGATACCTTTAGATTTTTTTTCTTTTTGAGTTTCGTTTCCTTTTATCATTGATACCCCCCTCCCATGTTCCATTAGTTATAGATCCCCTTTCACCCCTAGGCCTATTTAACGTGTCATACCAAATTAGCCATCAGTCTAAAACCAACGAATGCTCTGATGAGCCAACAACAACGTAAGGAAGGCGGCAGTGCTTCAGTAAGTGTTTTGAAAAGGGGACTAATAAAGGAAAAGGAGTTTCTGAGAAGGTTGTTGTAAAGAAGGAACAAAATATGTCTGCAGCCATGAGGATCGGTCATTTATAATCGATCAAGGGAATATAATGGTAGTGATCTGACCGCTGGTTCTGGTAATACAAATGCAATACCGATCAAGGTTGATGGATTTGCTTATGTTTCCTATTCTTCTATCGTGAGAAGCAATGAACCTAATGATATATCTGATAGATCGATTCTTGGGACCATCATAATTGATTCTAAGGCTCTAACAACGCAGGTTTTTTGTTTCTCTACATTCTCTTTACTGGATTTTGATGAGATGGGTGGTATGGCATCGTTGATTTTCTTCTTCTTTCTCTAACAAGTATATTTGCAGTTCTCTGTTATAGCATCCTCCCCTGCTGTGGTTTTTCAAATCCTACTTATGCATTCACTTATATAGCCATTGTTGCATTTACCTATAGCATCGTGCATCACCCCTCCCATTTCGTTGGCTATATATCATCATCTTACATATTCAGCATTGCATACTAGGTCTTTCTTTTTTTTTACATATGCATTCTATTTCATTAGTTTGTTACATCCATTTTTTTTTTTGGTATACTTTGTATCATATGCATGTCATTGCTTTTGTGTGCATCATGTCAATAACATGTGCCATCATCCTCTGTATATGAGTATCGATGCATTACTCATTGGCATTCTCATCATACATGCATATATCATTTCATTGTCAATTTGTTTACGTGGACTCAAATCATCCAAGTGCCCTGTAATGTGGAGGCCAATTGTTGCTCATGTGCTGTGTCCATGTTGCACAACAAGTGTATGTCCCATCACAGTTCACTTTGGCCATGGAGTTCATAAGACAAAATTATTAGGGGCTTTGGAGTTGGGGTCCAACTCAGTCACGATTGATGGTCCTCATCTCCCTGTTGAAGCCAATATGCTCCCACTGAGTGCAATGGTAGATGAGGTTGTGAAGATAGTTTCTACATTTAGTAGTGTGTTGACAGCAACAACACAAGATGCTGAACAAAATAAATAAATAAATGGGTTCCCCTTTTACGTGTTACTGCTGCATCTATGTACCCCCATTATCCATTCATCCCCTGTATTGTTACACATATCAGTTGTTAACCACTTCGCAACGTACGCCTTGTCTCCAACCTCTCTCTGGAATACATGTTGCAGCCTGCCTGCATGTGCTGCCAACAAGTCCAGCAAAGTTTTGTGATGAATGTGGAGCTCCCTATTTACGAGTGACCTCCAAGCTTTAATGAGAATATGGTGTTAAGCGCTTTAGTATTTGATTGGTACATAGGATTTATTGCTTTTATTTGAAAAAGGTGTGTTGTGTGGTGTATGCATTCTCTATTTATTTGATAGGGAGTTGGAGTTGATGGCCAAATATTTTGAAATCCACTTAATGACCATGAATTCTAGAGAAAATTAGATTACTTACTCACCGCAAGAGAAAGGAAGAAGCTTGCTCATCAAAATCTCATCCCAGGACCAGCTGGTGTTTTGAACATCATTCTGCTGGTGGTACCATGGAAGATAAGTAAGCCTAATAATGCAGTAATTTGCAAGCCTCATTTTCATAACAGTGTAAAATGGAATTCTCACAGAACTTATGCAACGATAGGTAACAATATGTGGGTTTACTCTGAGAAGGTGACTACTTTCCATTGTTTTTCTCATTTTGTTCTTGTCTCCTTTCAGCTGTCAGAATCTTACAAGTCTTGTTTGTTACATAATGCAGAAAAGATAGGAGGTCATTGACCTTCCTTTTAAAAGCAACAGGACATAGACCCTCCACTTCTAGAGGCTCAACCATTGCCGAAGGCTCAGATATCAATGGGACCCTTGACTCAGGAAATGGCCTATGCTCAACAATTATCACGTATATAGGTTCCTGGGAAATTTAGAAACATTGTTTTCATCAAAGCCACCCTCCATTGGAACAGTCCCAACGAGGTAGCCGCAGTTGCTATGGCTGTCACTCATGTTTCTGGGCTGTTTAGAGGATCAAAGCCTTGCGTGCATGCATTAAGCTTCTCTAACGAGACATTGAGGCACAAGTACTGTGCATACCTGAAAGGGATGAAGCTGATGTTTACCATAAGATCTGAAAGCAGTTGAAATCACCAAATGTTCACAGCTCTAAAACAGATGAGGGATCTTCCTCCCAAAGGAAAGGAGATAATGCAACAGTGGCATTCTCAAAGGTAAGAAAGAAAAACTCTTGATTGATGTCATGCTAAATGCATCTGGGAAAAAGCATGGCAATCTTTCCAGTCAATGCTTTAGAGTATACTAATTTTCTAACTGTGGGTGGATTTGTGGGATTTAGCTATAATATACAAATTCTTTTGATCTGTGCTTGCGGGAAAGTAAGAATTATGTATTTGCTCTAGCATAAGTCGACTGGTGAATCTGATTACGAGTGAATGCAGAAGGTGTATCTACCCATTCTACTTCCATTCCTTATAGTAGTCCCATCCCCCTCAACAATTGCTGGTTATTTGAAGGCATTCGTTCATGTTGTAACAATCTGATAACTTGTTTCATGTGAGTGATTTCTTTTTCAAAGCATCATCATATTGTAAAATAGAATTTTACTATTGAAATGTTTCTCTTTGTTGTATGGCAACTATAAAAAAAAAAAAAGAGTAAGAAACAATCAAAAGTTGTATGCCCTTCTGTGGATTTGTCATATGGTAAGAAGTATTAAGTATGAATTTCTGTACTTGACATCCTCTGCCATACTTCTGATCTGTGAGTTAAGTTTCCAATTCCTGATGCAATGTTTACTCTCTCAAGGGAGGCTCTTTGAATATATATATATATATATATATATATATATATATATATATATATATATATATAGATAAATTAGTAACAAGGGGTGAGAGACATGTTTCCTGATTGATTTGTTTTGTGCATTACAAGATATATGACTTGTGCATTGCTAGAATCTCATTCTAGGACCATTACCTGTAATGTTTTCCCTTTTCCATTTATCAAATTTATACACCTGTAGCACAATATTTTATTCTATGTGTACCGTACTGTGCACGACATCTGTTGCACTTTTTCATCCATACCTAGTCGTGCCTGTATATTTCTCTGCTTTTACATAGCATCTGTTCCCATTTACTGTCATTTGCCACTTAAATAAAACTGTTACCACAACACCTTATTACTTATGTTTTTTTCCCTGCACTAGTGACACCTTCACTTTCACAGCATATGAATATCCTCACCTTCTCCCCATAGCGCCTATAACAACACCTCCATCCCCCTTTAGTGTTGTCATAAATGCAGCATATCTATAGTCATCTCCTTACCATCACCAGCTCATGTGGTTTTTCCCATATAAGCTCCAGCCATTCCACCTTTTCACAATACCATTCCCTATGACATCCATGTTCCCAGCCACCATCTGTAGTGCATGCTCATATCTGCATCTATGCATTTATCCATTTCTTCACCATCCACTTCCCTGCGTATACTTTGTTATACACTTGCTGAAACATTCCCCTGGTATTACACTCCTTTTGAATGTAGGTGCATTAGGTTCACTTAGGCATCTTCTGCTTACATTAATGATATGATGCCTTAGGCAAACGCATGCAAATTCATATTTTACTTAGAATATTGCACATCT
Organism: Nuphar pumila; assembly: GCF_984573655.1. Lineage (NCBI taxonomy): Eukaryota > Viridiplantae > Streptophyta > Magnoliopsida > Nymphaeales > Nymphaeaceae > Nuphar > Nuphar pumila. The sequence goes on from NC_143249.1 coordinate 56,466,052, forward strand.
CTCTCTCATATAGATATTCATGTACACTTTTCTAGTAGCTTAGGATATTACATCGATATTTGCATTCATAATATGACATCTTTCATTTCTTCCTACTCTCATATTTGGCTAACTCGGTTTTTGCAGGGATTGTATAGAAAAGTTTGCTTTTTTTTTCTCAGTCTAGGAATTTGAATTTGAGTTCAGACCAATGACGTAATAGCTAGATTGTAATAAGAAAAAATTACATTTCCAGCTTTTAGATAGAATGAATGAGCATTGCAAACATCATGGATTGCTTGTTTCATGATATTTTTTTCTCCTTTATTTCAAAATTTCATGAATGGAAACACGAATGGCACGTGCACCATTCTAATAAAAAGTGATTAAATCCTAAGTTGACGATTTGCATCAATGGCCATAGTCAAGGTGTGAACAAAACTTAGGATTTTCATCTTTTATGGGATTGTGAACACCCCAAATTTTTCCAAAAATCCAAAATTTCTCTTGTTGCCCCTGGGTCCCTTTGAATAATCAGGTCAATTTTAAATCAAAATTTCCATTCATTTCTAGGATTCACTAGAATCTAGACTCAATTTTCATATTTTGATCCAATTTCTGATCCAAATAAGATATCCAGATCCGATTCTGATCCTGGAACTTCTATTCTTAAAAAAATAAAAAAAAATCAATCTGTGATATTTTATCGGATGTTTTATCTGGATCCAATCTCAATTCGAGATTCAAACCCAATATTTTCTAAAAATCTTGGATCTAGATCCATTTCAGAGATCACTTTCTGAAATAAATCATGTAATTTTCACAAAAACCCCATTTTAAGAAAAATTGCAATTTCAAAACCAATATTTTTCAAAAATCCTTCAAAACCTCATTTTGGATCCCATTTTCCTAAACCCCCCCGTATTTTCCTCATATCTTTAGAATTTTTATCAAGAAAAAGAATATAAAAAGAAAAACTTCTGAAAAATATAGCTTTCTACACCATTTTTAAGAAAAATCTGTAGATGGGCCCTCTTATTGAAAATTTTCCAAAATAAGGGGAACGTCTCTGAAAAAGCCCCTAACGGCTTTCCGTTGCAAAGAAGTTTGCAAGGGCCGCTCCCTCCCGCTCCTGATCTCTCTCCATCCGCTTCCTTCCTTCTGGATCCTTCTTCAGCATTCTATATAAACGACTATAGAGAGCCCTCTGAACCCATCCATCTTCTACCCCTCCATGTGCATCCTTCACGCTTTGTCTGGACTGCCTCTTCACCCCCGCACCCCTCTTCTCTTTACACAATCGTTTTCATCTCTCCACCTTCTTATTTGCTTTCTCCCTTCTCCCCTTCCGGTCGATTAAGGAAGTTTCATCATAATAGCCAAAGCTCCTCTCCTGCTTCCATTAACAATCGGGCAAGCGACTCTTTCTCCATTGAAGTCACAGTGAGGATTCTTAATTTTATTCCCCTCCTTATCTACCTTTTTTTTTGTTGTTGTTTTGTTTTGTTGTTTCACTTTTTTTTTTTAGTTTCCTTTCACGAATTATTGTGTTTATTCTTCATTTTCTAAAAATAAGCATCATTGTAGTGCCGATCTGCATATAGCAGCATCGGCCTACACATTGCAATATTAAACGGAATACCTCTATTCATACATATTTTTTGTTTTCTTTTATGTTTTGTTGTTCTTGTTTATATATTTCCTCTAATGTTCTATTTCATGTTGATAATCAGGTAGCGATTTTTTATCATCTTTTGGTTTTTCTCTCGATTTTTTGTTTCCATCTTGATCGGCCATTGATCCGGATGGTCATGTTGATCGTAATTTCCTTTCGCATCAGAATTTCTGTCTTATAACTGGTTACGTTGTGTGAATACATTGGTTTATCTGTGTCCCAATCTGATCTAGCACCGTAGCTCAAAATCTGAATCGATCTGGTCTTTTTTTTTGGGGGGGGGGGATTTCACCGATTCTTTTCGACAAATCCCTCTATAGTAATTCTTGTTAAACAAACCACTGTTGTTGTTCATTTCTTAAGAAGGGATTGAAATACGACTTTCTATAATTTGATATTCACAAATGTGGGAAGCAGAACAATACCTACTCTTTCCTGCAACACGAAAAATAAGGATAGCCTCCTTCTCTGGGTTCGTACTTGTCTTCTTTTCAAAGTTCTTTGGAACTATAATCGTGCATGTCAACTTTGAGTGGATTGAAGGTTATCGGAGATCCCTCTTCATCGATTTTCGTTACAAAAGAGAAGGGAGGTCGCCTGCTGAGGAAGAATGGCACACAAAATAAGGCAAGCGACATATACAAGATTAGGCAGTCAGGTTGTGAATGCATCTACAAGAAGTCCACGCATCTGCTGAAAAATTGCATATGAAGGAAAGCATCGGAACAACAACCTGTAGAAAGATTTCTCTCACAAATGGTGAGTCTAGCCAATGCGATCTTGAGCAACATAGGCCTCCTAGTGAAGCCATCTCTTTTTTATTTTGGAGGCGAATTGGGAAGAACCCACGGTCTCTTCAAATCTCAACAAGTTGGTGGATCGGTCATGTTGATTTTGAGGTCTCTGATTGAGGTATGTATTTAATTTTGTTTAGGGTTCAAAACCCACTATCACAATCCTAAAATTGTTGGCATGCAGATTTCTACATCATTGCCACTTCAAGCAGGAACCCAATCAGAGCATCGTCAAAACCACTTATTGTTTATTCTGATTATCAATGTTGTTCTAGTTACTCTGCAATTTCTATAGTATATAATCCCCATCTTCATTTTTTATTGATTTACCATCAAAGTCATATCAGTAATTTTGTAAATCTGTTTGGAATGTTCAGGTGGTGCCATTTGATCTTGTTTATTACAATTCTTTTATAAATGATTTCTGTAACATGGGTTGTACCTTAGAGACTCGGGAATTACATAGTGGAAGATATGCACAACAACCATTGCAGATGTGACTCCAATAGCCGACATTTTCCTTACAGGGAGATGCTGGTTGTGGCTATAGATGCTCTCAAAGGTTCATCATTGCCATATCGCATCTCTTATTGGATATTATGAAAAGCTCTCTGAAATGATCCTTGTTTATGTGTTCATGGCTGAGGGTCCACTCATGAAACATTTATGTGGCATGACTCTCCCACCATTTTCTTGAAAGCATAGGCTTGAGATTTTCATGTTTTCGTAAAAAGATTTGTTGCTGAATTTTTTCAAGATTTGTATGCCCAAGTGACAGTCACTGTTGCAAGAGGCCAGGATATGATGATCCACATACAACATTTAGAGGCAGGGCTTCCTTTTCTTAAGAAGGTTGTTTTAGTTCAGACCATCCATATCCCTTTTACTTGCACAACAGGTTGTGGCTGGCATGTCAGTGCTAAAACATAACAAAATCACCTAACTCGGAGTGATTTGTCTGGGTTTACAATGGATTCTTATAAATATTGTCGTGGTCCACCTCATCTATTTCTACTTGACAAGTTTGATGTTGATGGAGCTGGAGCTGGTGCCGGTTTAAAGAAATATTCAGAATCTGTCATTCTTTAAGATGGGATGGGCCATGTCAGAACTATTGAAAGCTGAAAAGGTTAAACAAACAAAAAAAGATTTTGAGAAGGCAGAAAACTGGAGAAGCACCAGATGATGGATCCTTGTCTAGGAATTATGACAGTGCCTTTTGATGCTTCTTTTATGTTGTAATGAGAAAAACCTCATTGGTGAGACTATCTCAACATATAATCCAAGTCTAAGAATGACAGCAAATTTCAGACATTTAACTCAAGAACCAAGATAAGCTACATGGAACATTTGCTTGATGGACTTCTGTTGTTTCTGATTGATCAAAGCCAAATCAGATGTAGAAATCAAATTCCTGTGTGAATTATCTCACATGGGAAGAATCCCCGAGTCACCAGCTATTACTTGGGATGAGAAGGTTGAAGATGAACCTATGCTCTATCACGATTGGAGGATCCTTTGTGGAGCTGCTGGCTATCTTGGAATGGTTTTAGTAAGGGAAGTTCACAGTGGTGCCTACATATCAGAGAAGGGAATGGTAAGAAAAATACTTAGAGAATAAAGGCGGAGTGTCCAGGTATTGTCATGCCTTTTAATCGACCTCTGCATATTGGATAGTGGTAGATCCTGCTATGAAAGCCCCAGTCTACTGAAGATGACCAGTGGGATCCATCAAAAGGTAGGTTTTGTTTATCTATTGCAGAAAAACAATCTTAAGATATGTTGCTTTCATCTCTCTTGGTTGCATTCTTAATATGTAGTTTGATATTTTTGTCTCCCCAGTAGATACATCTCCTGTTTTTGCGCTCAGTTTTTCCTGTATCATGTTTACTTTACCAGCAATACATGTTTGTTTACTTTACCCAGCAACATCTTCTATGTCTTTCACTGTCCTACAACCTATCCCACAGCTGTCACAACCACTTTACCACACTGCTACTTCATTTTATCCTGCACCCGCCCCAACACTTATCTTCTACATCCTGTCAATACCATCAAGAGTTATATATTAAATTTGCTACGAAAATAGCTTATGGTTAGGTTCATAAATCTATTTAGGCTCTCATGAATTGGTTTTAGTAACTATCAGTCAATCATCTTATAGCCTATGCTGCTCATACTACAAGGTTGAGGGTTTTAGCAGGTTTGCTCCTCATGGTCATATGCTAAACATTTTTCCCTTGGTTCTTTGTATGTTGTACTACATCACCCAGTTGTATGGCCTCCATTCATTGTTGTTCATTGCATTTCTCATAATAACTTTGATTCATATAGGAGCTAAATCTAGTTTCAACCATACGTTTACATTAGCATGAGTAATCTCATCACTGTATTGGCATGAATGTACGAATTCGGAAGCATATCACATGCCTTTATGATATGAGATGCATTCATGACATCCATCAACCATCATAATCTTCAGTGTATTCATAGCATCATAACCCATTGGTTACTGTATTTTTATCTTATACACCCTTTCATTAGCATACCCACATAGGTTTGCATGTAGATTTCCTTCATTAGTATAGATATCATACTTGGATGCACATTGTATGTTCTGATTATAAGTCTAAGTCTAGTTCTTGACATATTCATCTCCCATTTAGCCTAAGTACAATCCTATGCATATAAATCTTTACCATGGAATTTTCCATTATCTTCCATCTTTTCGCATTTTGCTTTATACTAATCCTGTTTTTTTCAGGAATACATAGAAAATGGCATTTTCTTCTCTGAGTTTAGGGCTTCTTTATTTCAGTCCAATTCAAAATTGTAATACTTGGCTATTAATGAGAAATTTCTCTTTCCAGAGTCGCCCAACTCTTTCGAAGATGGGGAAGCAAGCAAACCCGTCAACTATCAGTGTCCATGGCAGCTTTAGCCTTTCTCTACTGAGGCTTAGCTCGTTTCGCCCTTTGAGAAACCATTTTGGTGGAAGGATGCACTTATGCTCTACAGTCTTGGTTCCTACGGCATGTGCCATCGAAGGCCAGTTCCTTCAGATTCAGCAACAAGAAACCGAAGTTTATCGTTCAGTATCAAGCTTCGATCGAGAGTCTGCATCAGGAAGAGATCCTTTGGGATTACTTCGACAGGCGAGAGTCAGTTGCTCGCTACAATTATGCTCGTAGCAAACGCTACAGACTGCTTGGTCCTTTCTTCTGTGTCGACTATCAGCTAGAGAGGTGTCTTAGACAGTTCTCGCAGCGGCAGGTTCGTGTCAACACTCGCTTCCCTGGGGCATACCATGTAACCAAATACACTTGGGATTCTTTCATTTCTCTGTCTGTATTTCCTGGACCTAATGTATTTACTGAATATCAAGAGTGGTGGCAAACTGTCTGTCCACCCTCTCTTTGTCTTTGAATCCATTATCAATAAAATTTACCTTTTGTTCTACTGAAAAGCATTTTTTGGCAAAATATTATTTTGAGCGTAAATAAACGTGATGTTTGTGGCGATCTTATCTTCGACAATGGGGATATTCTTTCAAAAAATTCTCCTTGTTCTTCTTCAATATCTTTATCATGGTTGACGACCTCGCCTAGGTAACAAGGCACATTTTGTTGTCATGAGAATGATGACGCAATTGTCACAAATCTTGTGATGACCCAATCCCTGGTAATGAGATATCCCTTTTTATTGTCTACCAAGTCCTCCATTATTTTCTCAAAAATTTTGTTTTAAAAAGTTTCTTCCTCGCTCTAACCATCCTCTTATTCTACAGAAAGCATTGGCATTGGCAGAATGATTCAAACAAGGACTGGGAAAGAAACGGTCCCTTAACATAATGACAGCGAGATCGAAGCGATGGACTCTCCCAAGTCAGTCAGAGGATAGGGTCAAAACAAAGGAGATGATATTGATCCCGCCATGTATGGTCTATTTCAAAGATGATGGTCAGAATGATGTCAGAGCAAGCCGAGGTCAGTCTGAAGAAGGTCGTTCCTAAGAGAAAAATGAAGAAGAAGGCTGTGAAAAAGCAGGTCTGGGTCGTTAGAAAAAAGGTCCAGCCTGACACCACTTCTGAGGAATCAGAATCAGCAGAGGAAGAGTCAGAAGAGGAAGAGCAGTTTGTCTTCAGTCAAAATCCTCCGCGGCAGTTCGTAAAGATCACTGAAGATCCCAAGTAGGTGAATAAGCCCAAAACTAGGATCTCAGCTGAAGATCTGATGCATGACCAATTGAGAGAAATGAATCGAGCATTCGAAGATATCCAGGCCAAGAGCAAAGGCAAGCAAACCTATTCTGGCAAAGATTTCTACAACGGTCTAAATGGGGACGACAATCTAGAAAATCTCCCTCGAAAATTCCTCAAATTTGATGGAACGGGCAATCCAAAAGCTCATTTGGCCACATTCTATGAGAAGTGAGGCCGTTTCAGGAAAGACAACATGGCTCTGTTCATTTGCTTTCCTCGTAGCCTAGAAGGTACAACGGCCAGGTGGTATGCGGACCACATTAACCCTATCAAACTACGAGAGTTCGATAAAGTCGTGAACTTGTTCATCGAGCGCTTCATGTTCAATGTTGAGGACCACTTTTACAATCTTAAGCAGAATGAGGGCGAAAGAGCTGGAGAATTCATCCACAGGTGGAGAAGCACCTGTAACAAAATAAAGGTTCCTATTCTAGAGGAACATGCCTTGCAAATCATTCTAAATAACTTCTCTTAGCCTCTAAGGAATCTTATTTCCACATCTCCTGCGAAATCCTTCATTAAGTTGATTGAGAGAGCTGAATGGCTCGAAATAGGGCTGGACAACAACCTCTATGAAGGTTACCCTTTCGTCTGAGGTAATTCTGAGCAAAAAAAGAAGGCAGACGTTGCTTATTCTACAGAATTTTCAGGCCATAGCAGCAGTTCTAGCGATAAGAAAAGCAAGAAGAATCGCAACAAGAATTCAAGACGCTCTAAGGTTGAAAGAGCAAATTATGCAGCCCAAAAGGTGAAGTTCGTCAAGCAACAGCCGGCCCAGCCAATGCAGCAGCCTAAAGCAAGGCAGCAAGAGAAACCGAAGCATGAAGGATGGAGTTATGATCGAGAATTCATGGCTCTGGAACAATCCCGCGAGGATATCCTCGAATATATGCTATCAAAGAGGATGGTGTGATCATCGCAAAATTTGTCCTCTCTTATGGTTTCTCTCTCTTCTCTTTTCCTTTTCTAGCCTCTATTTTCCTCTTTTTTTGAAGGGAAAAAATAAAAGACAGAAAAAGAAGAGAGAAGAGAAAAGAAAAGAAAGAAGAGAGAAGATGAACTCTTTTGCGGGGTCTCACTTGACCTTGATTTGAAAATATTTAGGAAAATTACTCGCCTCCGTTTTGAAATATATTGCGGGAAAATGGAGAGACGGGATTCGCTCGTCGGTACGAGGTTCGACCATTCCTGGCGCCTTTACCAAGGGTAATCAAACCAAGGATCAAATTTATGCCTTTTGCTTTGCCTAAATAGTATCTAAGAATTTATTCTAAGTCTAAATGCACAAAGAATCATGCTTGTGCACTGCAAGGATGTATGCTCTTTTGAAAAATGATTTGAAAATCTCCAAGTTTTCTGAGATAGACTTGATAATGGAGTGAAGAAATGATTTCTGAATGATTGAATCTAACTTAGAACTTGAGATAGATCAGAAAAGATATATGAAGTTCTAAGTCTTTGAAATAATCAGGGTTGGAAGAATAAATATTGGTTTTGAGAAAGAATGATTTGAAGCTGAGGTAAAAAGGAAAAGAAAGGAAATTTCAAAGTCAGAAGATGGACTTTGAACTTAGATTTAGGAGAAGAGATAAAATTTGAAATGGAATTGAATTTGAAATCATGGTGGAATTTGAATCCCAATGGTATTTTAAAAATGGAAATGGATTTAGGAAGTTTAGATGAGATTTAAAAAAATGGAATTAGGTTTGAAATCTAGAATTAGGAATGGAATTGGATTCTGGATCCTAAATAGAATTGGATCCAAGATCTGGAATCCAAGATGAAATTGGATTCTGAATCTTAAAATGGATTTTGGATCTTAAAATGGATTTAGGATCTGAAATTTGAGAAGATAGAGTTGGACTCTAGACCCTAAGATGGATTTTGGATCTGAAGTCTGAGATCCAAAGTGGAACTGGGTTCTGGATCCTAAAACGAAATTTGGATCTGAAGTCTGAGATCCAAAGTGGAATTGAATTCTAGATCCTAGAATGGATTTGGATCTGAAGTGTGAGATTCAAGATGCAATTGGATTCTAGATCCTAGAATGGTTTTGGATCTGAAGTCTAAGATCCAAAGTAGAATTGGGTTCTGGATCCTAAAATGGATTTGGATCCAAAGTCTGGAATCCAAGATGTAACTTGGATCTAACTTTGGATTTGGATTTTGAAAGTCCAAATGAGACTTTTGAAGATGGATTTGGATTTTGAAAACCCAGTTTTGAATTTAAAATTTAAGAAGGGTCAAGTTTTGAGATTCAGAATCAATCTTAAACTTTGATTTTGAATTTGAAGATGATAAAATTAAACTTGATTTTGAAATAGAAGATGACTTCAAAGTTAAATTGAACTTTGAAGCTTAATTTGGATTAGAATTTGAATTTTTGGATATACAAATGAATTTCAAAGTCAAATTGGACTTCAAATTTAAAGTTAGAATCTGAAAATGATATTTGAATTTACAAGAGTTGAAAATTGATTTGAGAAGTGAAGAATATATCTGAAGGAAATCACTTGGATTTCGGAAAAAGAATTTTGAAAATATGATGCAATTCTATCCTAAATGATGAATGAATTTAAGTAATTTTGAAATTAGATTTTGAAAAAGCTATTCCATTCTTTAAATGAATTAAAAATGAGATTAAAGATATAATACATCCCTGACTATGGTCATTGAATGTATTATATAATAACCACATTTAAATTCAAGTGAAGAATAAAATACATCTTTGGTGCTTTTATAGAGTTTTAAAATGAAATTAACTCTCAATATACCCTCACTATGGCCATTGGTATATATATTGAGTTAATTTTAAATTAAACCTTGATACAAGAGGAAAATATTTAAAGAAAATATGATGAATTTTGAAAAGGATCCAGTGTTATTTTATAAAAGATAAAAATCCTAAGTTTTGTTTACATTCTGACTATGGCCATTGATGTAAATCATCAACTTAGGATTTAATTACCTCTTACGAAATGGTGCACGTGCCATTCGTGTTTCCATTTGTGAAACTTTGAAATGGAGGAAAATGATGCAACAAATGATATTTAAATGCTCATTCATTCTAATCTAGAACAGGAAGTGTAAATTCTCATTAAGATCTAACTTATTACAACATTTAAATCTGAAAATACAAATCCCAAGTAATGACATTTTCCACATATTTCCTGCAAAACACTTGATTAGTATGAAAATAGAGGAAAATTGCACGTATCATATGAATGTCAATGCTCATATACCAAGATGTTTTAAGATCAAAAGTGTAGGAAGATGAAGATGATATACCTATGCACATATATACATGCATATATATATATATATTTATTTATATATATATATATATATATATATATATATATATATATATATGTCTATATATGTATATGTGTCTATACATATATGAATATATATATATACACATATGTATATATAGGTGGAATGGTAGGTGTAGCTAATTGTGAAACAAAAAGTGAAGTGAGGGTCGTGCATAAGGTGTGGAGGATTAGTGCTACAGGAGTGTAGTGGAGTGTCTGTGGTGTAGTGGATACACACAGGTGTGGTGATAAATAAAGGTGACTATGGACGTTATGATGTTTACAACAAGTGACACCCAAGTTGTAGCTGAGTGCTGCAATAATGAAGGCAAAGGTTGAAATGGGTGTTGAATCACATAGAAGTCCATGGAGGTAATGGGGATGTGGGCAGCTGGGAAGAAATGAAAGGAGGTAAATGTGAAAGGGGTGATGTAAATGTAGTGACTGGAAATGGTAAGGCATAGCTACAGGATGCAGCATGGTGGTGCTGAGGTTAGCGTGGATTGCAGCCATAGGGTGCTAGTGAAGATATGATAGAGGCAAATAAGGGTGTTGTAGTAGTGAGGATAGCAACAGGGGTTGCTGAAATGTTGAGAGGTGTGTTGTGAAGATGCAGAGTGTGATACAGGGTTGAATACTTAAATGCCAATGGGGCACATGCTAGCATAATGAGCAATGTGATGGGAGTGTGCAGGTGAAACACAGCTAAGTGCTGCTGTGTAGCTAGTGTGTGATAGATGGCATAGGGAGTTGAAGGTGTGCTATATGTGCTACAAACACTGATCACAGATGTAACAGGTAAAGAGGGTGGAAAGGCAACATAGTGAAGGTGCTATGGGTATGAGATATGAAGATGAACAGAGATATATAATAGTGTTGTGGTATAGTTTGTACAAGATGCAGAAAGTACTTTATAGCATGATATGTTAATACGAATTGATGCTGAGCTATGCTAGGGCAGTGTGCAGGAACTCTAAAAGGATGTTGACGAAGAGGTGGACATAACAGGGGAACCTGTCAATGCCTCATGAAGCTTACCTCGTAAATCAGTCCCATCAAGCATATATTTCATTAAGAGAGAGAGTATCTCCTTCTGAACATTGCTGTCCTCAAATTCCCTTGGCCATTTGATGGCCTACGACTATTACAAACATAACATGATGGATACAAGGGTAAGATGAAGCACATTCCGGATATTGCTGATGGAGTTCTGTGAAACCGACAGTAATGCTTGACAAAGTGGCATAATTAATGATCGATAAATCAGCACTAATTCCTTCTCTTTATTAGACCATGCTCCTCACAAATAAACAAAAGTCAGGTGCTGGTGATTCCACCAGATATTCACCAGTGCTGTTAAGGGTATGAATAACAACAGACAAGAGACACGTTATGCCTCCCACAACTTCAAACTCAAACACTCAAAAAATTCAAACCAATTCCTCTCAGAGATTAAGACCGAAAGCCAAATAAGAAGCTACAGCAAAAGCCATTGATTTTTTTTTTGTGCACCATTCTTCTCATAATACATCATTCATATGCAAATCTTATCAGGTTTTTAAAAAAAAAAATTATCCAACCCCAGAATCGCCGAATGGCATTTACCTGACGACGTGTGAGTTGAAAATCATCGTAGATGTAAACTTCAAAGTAGCTGCGTATAAACCAAACCCATAAACAGAGAAACTACAGAGGAAAAAAAAAGAAAGTTCTCACGGTTAAAGATCCCCAAATTAGACCTGAACATACCATGTTCTTAATCTACCACCAAAAATCCATGAGAAAAACTCCTACTATTTCAAATCTACACTCATAGGAACCTCTAGTAGCAAGGATGTAAATAATATCAAACATGAAATGTATTTACAGAAAGTGCAAAATCCTGCAGAAATGTTTGAGTTTACGAGAAAGCAATCACCATCATAGAGCCAGGGGAACATCATATAAAATAAGAGAAGCATGCAATTACAAAGTAACAACATAACTAAAAAAATGGCTTCATGGATGCTGCTTTAGCCTGGTGTCCACCATCGTTAGGGATGATGTGGGTGACAAAGGAGGTGACATATATTGGATATTATAACAAATGACGATCTACAGATGCTGGCAAAAAAAAAATACCATTTATCGAAAACACTTTGGACACCTATCAGAAGAAAGTGAATGGAAGTCAGGTGAATTTGGTCATGAACCTCCTTTTGAGAGACTGAAGTCTATCGGGTAAACCCTCATTGAGCCCACACTCAACATAGTTTATGACAAAACCGGAGATCGAAGTATCTGCTAATTTAGAATTAATAGCCTCAGGGCACGGTTTCACAGCAAGTAAAACCCAAAAGCAGAGCAAAATCTTTCAATCAAATTTGTCTCGATAATTTTGACAATAAACGATAATGTTCAAGAGAAACCAAAAGGAAAATGGGATGGGATGGGGCCATCGTTAGTGATGACCAAACGAATGAAGTCATCTACTGAAGCGTATATAACGGATCGGAACAACTTGTGAATGATGAAATTCAGAAAGAGAGAAAAGAAAAGAATAAGAAAAATTAGACTGAAATTGTCGAATTACTGAATCCAGTAGCATGAACATAACAAAAACAAGTCGCAGGATGTGCAAATAATAAAATATAAAGCAAAAATATCAAGGGGAAATGTGGAACCTGGAGATTCCAATTGCTATTTACAGAGGGGTGAGCCGATCCTGCTATATGCAGGTCGACTCTACCACCAACACATGATAAATAAGAGAAAGAAAGAGGAAAAAAAAACAAAGAATAAAAGGAAAAAAGAAAAAAAAATAGAATAAAACAGGAGAGGGTATAACGAAACGAGACGAGAAATTTTCAAGAGAAACTAGAGGAGGAAGAAAGTGACCTCCTACCTCTTAGCTACAGGGGATGATCGGGCTCCTCAGGGGGATTCAGAGCTTTCAAAGGATATCCTTCAATGTAATTGCTTGTCTTCTCTTGCTTGCAAGAACCTTTCCGAGTAGGGAGTAGAGAAACAAATGTCTGATAAAGGCAACAGAGCAAATGGGTGCTCTTCAATGATTCAAGAGGGGCGAACAGTCCTCAATACGCAGAAGAAGGGTGCTGATGAGAAAAACCCGATGGTGGATGGTGAGGCTGAGGATTGTAGATGCCGTGTTACTTAAAGGAAAGGGATGTGCGAATTCTGAAGGAGCTCTCTTAACTCTGCTATGGGGTCTCCGATTGGCGAGGACCAAGGGAGGGCGAAGATGATCCTTCCAAACAAAGAAACCAGGAAACACCAATGGAGAGTCAGAATGATCGATGCCCCCTTTTCCTTCCTATGCATACTCTTATAGGAAAACCGAAGAAGACTCAGGAAGGGCCCGCTCAGTTGAGGATCAACGGGTGAGAAAGACGCAGACGATCGAAGGGTCGACCCCTTTTAGAAGGATCGAGAAGAAGCTTCCGTTAGAGATTAAGGGTGGATGTTGATGGAAGATGGCGGATGCACATGGGGGGTTCGGATGAGAGCTTCGTGAAGGAGAGAGGGTAGTCTGCGGCTGATGGAGTGCAAGGGTGTGACCCCGGACGGAGTTAGTAAGGTGAAAATGGAGAGAGACCGAGACGAGATAGAAAAAAAAGAGGGTGGAGAAGGGAAGCTCGTGAACCCGCGACCGTTGTAAACTTTTCTCTTTTTCAAAAAAGAGGTCCCTTTACAATGACTTTTCAAAAAAGTGGTTTTAAAGAGGAGTTTTTAGCAAAAAACAAGCTTCAAAGCGGGTTGGAGCTCCACATTTTCCCAAAAAAATTTGGTTTTTGGGTTGTTTTTTTATTTTTTTGCATTTTTAGAATAAAACCCTAAAGTTTTACGAGAAGACAAAGATTAAAAGCTATTTTTTTTTGTATTTTTGCAAAATATTTACAAAAGGGAGTTTTTCTGAGAACTCAAGGCGATCTTCAGAAAAATTTTCTTCAGAAAATGGGTTTATATCCAAATTTTTTTAGGAAATATTTAAGGTTTTAACCTCGAACTGAGAAATATAGGGTTGTGGATCCCAGAGGATGCCGGATGAACTGCCCGAGCCTTTCAAAACCATTTTTAATATTTTTGTAATTTTAATTTAAAAATCGGACAACGGGGCTCAGATTTTGGTTTAAAACACTGGGTTCGGATCCGGAATTGAGTTTGAGTATATCAATATGGAATTCAATCCAAAAAATCTGAAGAATGACTGAAATTTAGCTTTGGTTTTCTCAGAAGATGGAGCCAGGGGCAAAAGGGACATTTTTACAAAACTTTGAAAAAATTGGGGTGTTCACAGATGCCCCTCTTTGCTACTAAGCCGGTTGAAAGCCAAGCTTAGTGGCAAAGAAAACACCCCAAATTTTGAAAAATGCCCCAGTCAGCAGACCTGAGTTGGGTGTGAAAGAATTATTTTGAACATGGCTTTTCAGGCTTAAAACCTTATCCTGAATGGTCCTGGGGGGGGGACGAAATCTTTTATAATGTTCGTTTGGTTCCATTTTCTCTTTTATTTATGAAAACCCACAATGGTGAAACATGAATGACACGTGCACCATTCTAATAAAAGGTGATTAAATCTTAAGTTGACGATTGCATCAATGACCATAGTCAAGGTGTAAACAAAACTTAGGATTTTCATCTTTTATGGAATAACACCGGATCCATACTGGATCTCTTTTCCAAAATCATCATATTTCTAAATATCTTTTTTTTTATCAGAGTTTAACTTAAAATTAACTCAAAACGTATATCAATGGTCATAGTCAGGATATATTGAGAGTTAATTTTATTTTAAACTCTATAAAGGCACCATAATGTATTTTATTCTTCATGTGAATTTAAATATAGATTATTATATAATACATTCAATGACCATAGTCAGGAATGTATTATATCATAAATCTTATTTCAATTCATTTAAAGAATGAAATATGCTTTTCAAATTCAATTTCAAAATTCTTTTAATTCATTCATCATTTAGGATAGAATTACATCATTCTTTTCCAAAATCAAGAAAATTTTGAGATATATTCTTCAAATATCTTCTTCATCTCTCAGATCAATCTTCAATATCTCATTTGTAAATCTCCTTCCTATTCTCAAATTCTATCTTACTTCGAAAATTCAAAACTTCAATTTTAAAGTCCAATTTGACTTTGAAATTTCTGATTCATTTTATATTCAAAAATTCAATTTCAAGGTCCCATTTGACTTTGAAAATTCAAATTTATTTCTAGATTCAGAATTCAATTCCCAATTCAGATCAAAAATCAAAGTTCATCTTAAAACTTTGAATTTTCAAATTTCATTCTTTAGAGTTCAAATTTAAATTCAACTCAATATTCCAGATCAAAATTCAGAATTCAATTCAGCTTTGAAATTCCCAAATTCATCTCTTGATTTCAAAATGCAAGTTTGAAGATCAAGTTTCATTCTCTATCCTTCTTTTCAAAATTCAAGAGTCGATTTAGGATCTTTCAGATCCGATTCCAAGTTTCGTCTGGATCTCCAAAATCCAATTCTATCTTCGAATTCTGTTTGAATTTCTTGAATCCAATTCCAAGCTCTATCTAGATTTCCAAATCTATCTTCAGATTCCATATGGACTTCTAAAATCCAGATCCATCTTCTAAATTCCATATTGAATTCCAGATTGCTTAAATCCAATTCTATTTTCAAAATTCCATTCTGATTTCAAACTCTAAAACCAAAATTTAATTCCCTTTTCAAATCCTGCTTTGATTTTCAAGATTTATTTCCAGTTTCATCTCTAAAATCTACTTTCTTCAAGAAATTCAATTCTTTTCTTTGAAATTCAAATTCAATTCAAATTCTAAATTCAACCTCAAATCCAAGATTCATTTCCAAATTCAAAATTCCAAATTCATTTTCAAATCTGAATTCAATTTCAAATTTAAATTTCATTCTTATTTCTGTTTCAAAACTTCATTCTTCGAATTAAGCTCAAATTCGTTTCCAAATCTTTGATCTCAAATATGATTCCAACTTCAGAATCTCGAAGTTGTCTTTCTCAAAACTCAAGTTGATTCTAAAACTTTGAGTTTACATCTATTTCAAATCAACTTCAAACTTTCAAAAACCATTTCTTCACCATATTCTTCATGATTTCAAAACCACTTGGATAAAATTTCCGAATTCTTCTCCAGAAAGCATACATCTTTTGCATTTACACAAGCATGATTCTTTGTGCATTCTAGGCTTAGAATAAAATCTTAGATAATAGTAAGGCAAAGCAAAAAGGCATAAGTTCGATCCTTGGTTCGATTACCCCTGGTAAAGGCGCCAGGAACGATCGAACCACGTACCAACGAGCGAGCCCCGTCTCCCAATTTTCCCGCAAATATTTCAAAATGGAGGTGAGTAATTTTTCAAAATCTTTTCAAAAATTAGGTCAAGTGAGACCTTCGCAAAAGAATTCCTCTCTCTTCTTTCTTTTCTTTTCTTTTCTCTCTTCGTATTTGTCTTTTATTTTCCCCTTCAAAAAGGGAAATAGAGGTTAGAAAGAAAAAGAGAAGGAAAAGAGAGAAGGAATACAAGAGGAAAATTTTTGCGATGATCACAGAAGTTGGCCACCGAGATGGGACATAGTCTCCGTCCGGTCGAATTTTTGCCTTTTGCTTTGCCTTGATATTATCTAAGTCTTTATTCTACAAATGTCAGCTTCATTTCCATGCAAACCTTAGGAGCTTAGACTCTGTCCTAGCTGACATCAATACATATAGGATTTAAGTATGGTTTGGTAGGACCATATTGAGGAGATTATTCCATGTTCACATTAGACTAAGGTCTGAAATACAACTCTCCTCAATTCTAGGGATTGAATGCAAACAATGTATGCAAGTGTGTGCTTCTCCTCATTTAAATTTTATCTCTTTAGGACTTGCATTAGAGACATCTGGTTTTATTGCATGTTGAACATGTTTTCGAAAACATCCCTACCTATATTGTCCCGGTCTTCACGTTGCTGGGCTGTCTCACTGAACCATAGTTCGGGAAAGAGCCTCACAACTGGACCACTTATTTGGGTTAGCGCCCCCCTACCACGTACCTAAGGGCCATAGTCTGATGTATATCGGTAGGTGCTCAAGGATGTTGGGAAGTCATTACCTTAGAACCGGAGAAATATTTTTGTGCCACGTACTTCGAGCTTCGGCTTGAGTATATTGGCGTACCTTGATTGGAATCAGATGATCTCAACCCTAGAGTTAGGATTAAGGTCCTACAAACCATTTCAAATATTGTATTTAGAGTAAGCTTTAGGGAGTGCTGTTTGTGCATACTTATTTGTACAACTATGATTCTGTGATGTTTCTTCTATATTACCTTATATTTTCTAAAACCCTGGGTATATTATTCAAAATTTCCTCTTTGTTTTCAAAACCCAGGTGTAATTTTCTTTTCTTCTTCTAATTTCTTTAATTTCTTTGATCCTGCCTGCAATTATTTAAATTTTAAATATTTTCCATCTATTTTTCAAACTCTTCATATCTTTCAGTATATCTTCTGATTATATTCCAAAAATTCTTTTGCCTTTTTTTCAATAAAGTCTCCTTTTGTCAAGAGATATCCCTTTTTAACATAACATTTATTCTTCATATTTTCAAGTTGTTTATTCTCCCTATGGAGTAACAACGCAATTGTCATAAATTCTGTGACGACTCAATCCCTCGTAATGGGATATCATTTTTGTCAACCTAATTCCTTCTTTTGTCAATTTTTTTTTCAAAATTCTTTATTCTAAATATCTCATTTTTAAAGTTCTCCTATTTTTCTCAAATAGCATTCTTTCAAATATTATTCTTCCTTCCCAGTTATACTGGGGCATTTTTTATATATATATAAAAATTCATTTTTCAAAAACCTGTTTGTAGGCAGGGTCAAATAAAATATTTTCTTTTCTCAATTTTTATCAATTTTCACTAATCTTTTGTCAATCTTTATCAGTTTCACCAATTTCTATTCATCTTTATCAATTTTATTGATTTTTCATCAATTTTATTAATCTTTCTTGTCAATTCTTATTTCAATTACCCTTTCAGGTTAAGGGATAAACCTGATGCCTCTTTCCCATGATGTATTCCTTTATTCTTAAATTCCCACTCAGGTTAAGGGATAAACCTGAATTTCCTTCTCAGGTTAAGGGATAAACCTGAACCTCGTCCTGCGAGGTCCTTCTTCCTTCAAGATAAGGGATAATCCTGAAGTCTTTCATCGTCTTCCAAGTATCCTCAATTTTTCTACCAAATTTTATCAATTTTTACTAGATCTTTGTCAATCTTTGTCAATTCTTTAGTAATTCTTATTCTTTGACAATTTTATCAATTTTATTGATTCTTTATCATTTTTTTATCAATTCTTGTGATTCTTTATCAACCTTTTATCAATTTTGTCAAATTTGTCAATTTTATTCTTTTCCCATTCAGGATAAGGGATAATCCTGAGACCCCTCATAGGAGCAACAATGCTACCTGTGAGAATTCTTTTTCGAGACAAATTTTCATCAATCCTCTCAATTCTTCCCCATTTTTATTCTATCTCTTTCTATCTTCTCAATTCTTATTCACTCCCCATTTAGGATAAGGGGTTAATTCTAAAACTTAGACCACATACAATTAACTATGATGGTCTTCTTCATTACAAGTCAAATAATTCAGTCCTCGAACTGGTCATTCTCAATCCTAGATCCGGTCCTCGCACTGGCAAATTTTCAAAAATCAATCTTCTGATTAAAAACTCTCTTTTAAAAACCTGAGTTCCGACTCAGATTTTCTTCTCTCTTTTTCAAAAACCCAACTCTCAGGTTGGTCCATCCATCCTTTTAAATATCCGAGTTTCGACTCAGACTCTTTTCCTTTTCAAAAACCCAACTCTCAGGTTGGTTCATCTTTTTAAATATCCGAGTTCCGACTCATACTCTTTTCCTTTTAAAAAACCCAGCTCTCAGGTTGATCAATCTTTCTTTTTAAGTATCCGAGTTCTCACTCGGACTCTTCTCCTTTTTAAAAACCCAACTCTCATGGTTGGTCCATCTTTCTTTTTAAGTATCCAAGTTCCGACTCGGACTCTATTCTTTTTCAAAAAAAAAACCAACTGCGAGGTTGGACCTTCTTCTAAAAATCAGCCTTCCAGCTAATCCCTTCCAAACTTCAAGCTTCAGGTTTATTCTCTTCAAAAATTCCTCTTTCCCCTTCAGGTTAAGAGATAAACTTGAGTTTCCCGTTTAGGATAAGGGATAATTCTGAAACCATTCATAGAAGCAACATAGTCTTCTATAATGGTCCTTCATCAAAATCCAATTCTCACATTGGTCCTTCCAAATCCAGTCTAACACTGGTCCTTCAGCAAATCCAATTCTCACATTGGTCCTTCCAAATCCAGTTTAACACTGGTCCTTTATCAAAATCCAATTCTCACATTGGTCCTTCCAAATCCAGTTTAACACTGGTCCTTCATCAAATCCAATCCTCACATTGATCATTCCAAATCCAGTTTAACACTGGTTCTTCATCAAATCCAATTCTCACATTGGTCCTTCCAAATCCAGTTTAACACTAGTCCTTCATCAAATCCAACTCTTACATTGGTCCTTCCAAATCTAGTTTAACACTGGTCCTTCATCAAATCCAATTCTTGCATTGGTCCTTCCAAATCCAGTTTAACACTGGTCCTTCACCAAAACCAATTTCCGCATTGGTCCTTCCAAATCTAGTTTTAACACTGGTCCTTCACCAAATCCAATTCTCACATTGGCCCTTCCAAATCCAGTTTAACAATGGTCCTTCATCAAATTCAATTCTCGTATTGGTCCTTCCAAATCCAGTTTAACACTGGTTCTTCATCAAATCCAATTCTCACATTGATCCTTCATCAAATCAATTTTCACATTGGTCCTTCCAAATCCAGTCTAACACTGGTCCTTCATCAAATCTAATTCTCACATTGGTTCTTTCAAATCCAGTTTTAACACTGATCCTTCACCAAATCCAATTCTCACATTGGTCCTTCCAAATCAAGTTTAACACTGGTCCTTCATCAAATCCAATTCTCGCATTGGTTCTTCCAAATCCATTCTCATATTGGTCCTTCATCAAATCCAATTTTTACATTGGTTCTGCCAAATCCAGTCTAACACTGGTCCTTCATCAAATCCAATTCTCACATTGGTCATGCCAAATCCAGTCTAACACTGGTCCTTCATCAAATCCAATTTCTCTCAAATTGGTCCTTCAAAAATTCTAGTTTTATACTGGTCCTTCAAAATTCCAATGTGTACATTGGTCCTTCCAAATTCGAATTTCTCAAATTGGTCCTTCAAATTCCAATTGGTCCTTCATCAAATTCCAATGTTTTTATTGGTCCTTAATAATTCCAATTTTCTCAAGTTGGTCCTTCAAAATTCCAGTTTTACACTGGTCCTTCAAATTCCAATTGGTCCTTCATCAAATTCCAATGTTTTCATTGGTCCTTCCAAATTCCAATTTTCTCAAATTGGTCCTTCAAAATTCCAGTTTTACACTGGTCCTTTAAATTCCAATTGGTTCTTCATCAAATTCCAATGTTTTCATTGGTCCTTCCAAAATTCCAATTTCTTAAATTGGTCCTTCAAAATTCTAGTTTTACATTGCTCCTTCAAAATTCCAATGTGTACATTGGTCCTTTAAAATTCCATTTTTTCTCAAAATTGATCTTTCAAATTTTCAGTTTCATCCTAGTTCTTTAAAAATTCCAAATATTTACATTGGTCTCTCAAAATTCAATTTTCACAAATTGGTCCTTCAAACTCCAGTTTAACACTAGTCCTTTACCAAAAAATCCTTCTCAAATTCCAGTTTAACACTGGTCCTTTACCAAATTCTTTTACCAATGTCCTTTACCAAAATTCTTTACTTAACCTCATTTTTTAAGTTGGTCCTGTAAAAGCTAGTTTTACTGATCAAAATTGCAAAAATCTAAATTTTCAGCCTGAGGTCCTATCAAAAACTATATTGAGTAATTATTTCACAAAAGATTCTCGAAAACTTTGCCAAATTTGCTAAAAATATGCGTTGATTCCAATATTTTATTGCACATAAGAATCACCTCAAATTACCTCTAGTATTCTTTTCAAAAGGGGTGAAGCTTCTTTGCAAAAACGAGTAAAATTCAAATCTTCTCTCTGTTGATCAACCAAGAGGGTGTAAGAAATATTCTTGGTATGATTAGCGAAAGAAATATTCAATGATGTTGAAAGGCTAAGAGCGAATCGATATTGATCATAGCTATGATGCATGTTTGAAGATGATTTTCTGGCAATCAGGCAGTGGAAATATCCTGAGCGATAAAAAGAATTCACTCAATCCATATCTCCTCATTCATTCATTTAAGCTACAATCGAATATCCGCAAAGGGGATCTCTCAATTATCGCCAAGATGAAGACGAATATGCAAGCTAGACCTCCAGGGCTAAAGAAGATTCAAATCATCTCCGAGATGAAGGAGTTTGTGACGGATCCTTCCAGGGAACGTTCAGATCACCGTCAAGATGAAGGCGACTGCGCTGAGCCTCTCGACAAACCCTAAAAGATATTTGATTGCTGCTATCATCAAGAGATTTTTTTTTTTACCAATGAGTCCATATCACCAGTATAATTCCTGAGAAAAAAGAAGGATCAGAGCATCTCCAAGATGAAGGAGTTTGTGACGAACCCTTCCCCGAAGAAAAAAAAACAAAAGCCAGGGCATCTCCAAAATGAAGGATGATGTAATGAACTTCCTTCGAAAACCCAAGAAAGCTCAATGTATCAAAAAGAGTGCTAGAAAGATCATTATGGGAAAAACCCCAGGATCTTAAACTGCCAAAATTATCAGAAATCATCTTTTCTTATGCGAAATCCTTTCATCAATGTCTTTTCACTACTCGCTTTTATGAAATTAAGAGTATTTCTTCTCTGTTCATGTCAAGGAAATGGATAACTTCCTTGAAGAAACTCAACAGCTTTAAAATTTGAATCTAACTCTGGAATCCAGGGAGTTAACCTCATTTTAGAAGAAATACTCTAGGTGAAAAGAGGGAATATCTTTTGCACATACGTGCACAATTTCAAACATTTAAATCAACTACAATTTCATCTTATTCACAAAATTTTCTGGTTATCCAAAAATGAAATAAATGTTCAATATCTATTTTTGATGCAACTTAGCATTGTTTATATTTTTCAAAAAGAGTCGCCTCATTCGGGTGGGGTATTTCTCTCAGTCCCATCATGGTTTTCCCCATCAAGGAATCCATGCTTTGTATATCCATTCAAATAAGGATTATACCTGAACCTCGTCTCACGAGGTATTTTTCAAAAATGTCCCATCGTGGTCTTTTAAAATATCTTTATCCTATCCAGGTTAAGGGCTAAACCTGAGTCTTGTCAAAAAAAAATTCTTGTTTTTTTTTGTCTCAGCCATGAGACTTCTTTAAAATCTCTCCTTTTAACCAATTCAGGATATTCATCCCAAAGTCCCATCTCAATTTTCTCATGTTCTTCTGTCCAAATTATTTTTATTCTCGAGGATTTTGTTTCTTCCCAAAACCTTTTAGGATCAAAACATGAGAATAATGATTTCAAAACAAATTCTTCCACACCCAGTTCAGACCTCCTGACTAGGGAATTTTTAGAAGAAAATTTGGTGTGTCTTGTTTGCCGCTAAGCTCGGCTTACAATCGGCTTAGCAGCAAAGTGGGGCATCTGTGAACACCCCAAATTTTCCCAAAAATCCAAAATTTCCCTTGTTGCCCCTGGGTCCCTTCCTTTGAATAATCGGGTCAATTTTAAATCAAAATTTCCATTCATTTCTTGGATTCACTGGAATCTAGACTCAATTTTCATTTTTTGACCCAGTTTTTGATCCAAATCGGATATCCAGATCCGATTCTAATCCCAGAACTTCTATTCTTCAAAAAATAAAAAAAATTAATTTGTGGTATTTTATCAAATGTTTTATCTGGATCCAATCTCAATTCGAGATCCAAACCCAATATTTTCTAAAAGTCTTGGATCTAGATCCATTTCAGGGGTCACTTTCTGAAATAAATCATGTCATTTTCACAAAAACCCCATTTTAAGAAAAATTGCAATTTCAAAACCAATATTTTTCAAAAATCCTTCAAAACCTCGTTTTGGATCCAATTTTCCTAAAACCCCCTGTATTTTCCTCATATCTTTAGAATTTTTATAAAAAAAAAAGAATATAAAAATAAAAATTTCTGAAAAATATAGCTTTCTACACCATTTTTAAGAAAAATTTGTAGATGGGCACTCTTTTTGAAAATTTTCCAAAATAAGGGGACCATCTCTGAAAAAGCCTCTAACGGCTTTCTGTTGCAAAGAAGATCGCAGAGGCTGCTCCTGATCTCTCTCCATCCGCTCCCTCTCTTCTGGATCCTTCTTCAGCATTCTATATGAACGACTATAGAGAGCCCTCTGAACCCATCCATCTTCTACCCCTCCATGTGCATCCTTCACGCTTCGTCTGGACCGCCTCTTCACCCCCGCACCCCTCTTCTCTTTACACGATCGTTTTCATCTCTCCACCTTCCTATTTGCTTTCTCCCTTCTCCCCTTCCGATCGATTAAGGAAGTTTCATCATAATAGCCAAAGCTCCTCTCCTGCTTCCACTAACAATCAGGCAAGCGACTCTATCTCCATTGAAGTCACAGTGAGGATTCTTAATTCTATTCCTTTCCTTATTTACCTTTTTTTTGTTGTTGTTTTGTTTTGTTGTTTCACTTTTTTTTTAGTGTCCTTTCACGAATTATTGTGTTTATTCTTCATTTTCTAAAAATAAGCATCATTGTAGTGTCAATCTACATATAGCAGCATCGGCCTACACATTGCAGTATTAAACAAAATACCTCTATTCATACATATTTTCTATTTTATTTTAAGTTTTGTTGTTCTTGTTTATATATTTCCTCTAATGTTCTATTTCATGTTGATAATCGGGTAGCGATTTTTTATTATCTTTTGGTTTTTCTCTCAATTTTCTGTTTCCATCTTGATCGGCCATTGATCTGGATGATCATGTTGATCGTAATTTCTTTTCACATTAGAATTCATGTCTTATAACTGGTTACGTTGTTTTAATACATTGGTTCATCTGTGTCCCAATCTGATTTGGCATCGTAGCTCAAAATCTGAATCGATCTGGTGTTTTTTTTTTTGGGGGGGGGGGGATTTCGCCGATTCTTTTCGACAAATCCCTCTATAGTGATTCTTGTTAAACGAACCACTATCGTTGTTCATTTCTTAAGAAGGGATTTGTTATTATCGCAAAATTTTACTTTTGCAAGTCAAACTGACCTTTAAAAAAGATTTTGAAAATAACTCGCCTCTGTTTTAAAATGCAGGATAATTCCGAAGAATGAGACTCGCCTGTCGGTACGAGGTTCAACCGTTCCTGACGCCTTTAACAGGGGTAATTGAACCAAGAATCAAAAGTGTGCTTAGCTTTGCTCAACTTGTCTAAATCGTGTTCTATTTCCTAAATGCACAAAGAATCAGGCATGTGCTATGAATTTTCTGAAAAATGCAGATTTGAAAACACGATGTTTGCTTCAAAGATTGAGAATAATTGGAGAATTCTTGGAAAAGAAGCCCTTTGAAAATCGTGAATCCTGATTGAGAGAATGTTTCTGAGAAAGTAAAAATCGATTTATAAAGAAATCTTGAAATTTTGTGAAAATCGATTCTGAGAAAACATGGATAGTTCTGAGAAAAGTTTGAATTTTTGAACTTTGAATTTTGAAGATGTTAGGATTTGGAAAATCATGAGTTTAAACTTGAGAAATACTTGAAATATCCTTTGAAAAATCAAAAATTTGAAAAAATTCATTTGTATATAAAACTTAAAAACTTTTTGAGAAAATCGATTTCTTTGAATTGGAATTGAGATTTGTAAATTGAATAAAATGAATGAATATGGATTTGAAAGTCATGATTTTGAGGAATTGAGAAAATCCTTTTGTATTTTTGAGAAATGCAGTGTATTTTGAAGTTAGCCTAAGAGTGTAGGCTGAATGTGGCTAATACAAAGATCACAAATCTGGGTCTCATTCGTATTCTGACTATGGCTATAAATACAAATTCCACCAAATTCGTCAACTCTTTAAGAGCTAGTGCATGTGCATTCGTGTAGACCATGGTGAATTTGTAAAAATATACACATGAATGATGCATTCATTAGATATTAAAATTTGTAAAATCAAACTATATGCAATGCATTCTATTCCATGCAGGAATTGAAATTCTTATTCCAAATTCAATTACAATTTACATCACTAATTGAATTTAAATACAGAAAATTAAAGAAAAGTAAATTCTTCAATATCCTTGCAAAACTAGAAAAACTTGTTAGTGAAGATATGTTGGCTTTTCTAGATTTTGTCTAGTAATATCTAGAAAATAGTGGATCTTGCTAGATATAAGCCTTTTTCTATGATTTCCTGAGATAAACATAATGAAATAAGAAATAAAATTAAAGAAATAATAGAAATGGGATTTGAAAATTAGAAATTAGGATCAAAATGACCAAAATCCCCCCGATAGCAAGACTATGGCCTTGAAATTAGGGTTTTCAGAAAGATATTTTATAAAATACAACTTTTAAAATTCAAATGAGGATAAATTGAACCAAATATGATATGATATGATTAAAAATAAGAAAACCAAAGTTTGGAATTTCGAAATTGAGGTCAAATGACCAAATTGTTCCTGATAGCAAGACTATGGCCTTGAAATCAGGGTTTTTTGAAATAAATTTTAGTAAAAACTTTAGATTTAGGATTAAAATAAACATAAAATCGATCATGAAGCATCCTAAAATGATTCTAAACATGGAAAAACCCTAAAAACATGAACTTATACATGAAAATAAAGAAATATCGTGAAAATCATGATTTTGGCAGTGTTTCGGGATCCTACGGGCACCCTGTTTTGCAATTTGATTGATTCAAGCATCAAATGGATTTCAAAATTAATACAAATCTGCACCTGCACTTGTTATCACCCTAAAATCATATTGGAATCATAAAAATATATTTTTGACATTATTCCAATTCGAAAATTACATTAAAACCCTAAAATATGTTATTTTTATCCATGGTCACATACCAGTTTCAGTGTTAGACCTAAATCAGGGGCTAATTCACCATAAAAATTTATGAAATTTTACAGAATTAAACTAGACAGAAAAACAAAGAATCTCTTTTTTACAGATCAGAAAAATCATCTCCGATCAGGAAGATACCCTTCCGGCAATCTGGATTTAAATATAATGAATCTAAAATTGATTAAAACAGGTACTTCCGGTTATAAATACAAAAATAAATAGCAGACTTTATTAAAAAATTCTGAACTTTCTGAAGTAAATAGTAGACATAAAAATAATGAACTTTTTATTTTACAGATCATGAATCGAATCTACGGTTTGAGATCTATGATCAGTACAAGTCGGATTAGGGTTTTAATAAATCATAACGAATTTTAAAACATGGATCCGACTTTCTGACAGAGGAAAAATAACAAAGGGTGGAAAAAAATTATGAAAATTTTACAATACATAGACTTTATCAACATGAACCCACTGCACTTTACGGATCTCAAATCGAATATTGGATAAAAGAAATAACCCATCTGCAAGTTATGCTTGAAATTAAATAACGATTTTAATCAACAGAAATCCCGATTCGACTTTGTATTTTATTAACAGAGTTTCCAAATCCCAAAACATCTAATTTTTTTCAGTAGTTCACTGACATATCCCTGAACAACATATAAAAAAATCAAAAAAATTTAATGAATATTTCAATATGAACTAATGTGCTTTCTACTGATTTGAAATTAAAATATGCAGAAATCTAAGAAACACTAAAAAAAATATGATTTATCCATGAAAACCATAAAAATTTATCTAAACAACAAAGCAAAATTGATTTTTATGATGAAACACATAATATAAACATTAATATGCTAAAAAATAAATAAAACATAGGAAATCCATGGCTGGAATTGCTTTTACCCTTGAAACCATGGATTTAATCCATTTAATCAGATAAATTTCATGTTTTCTTGGTTAAGAATATAAAAAACAATGCAATAAACAATTCTAATGGATTAGAATCATAAAAAACAACATGGAATAGGGTTAGATCATCTTCTTGAATTGAACTTGAGGTTATTGAGGTTGAATCCGTGGTTAAATCCATGAACACAAGGGGTTTCATGGTGAAATCTAATATAAAATTATAAAAAACTAATAAAAAATAATGAAATAATATTAAATAACTCACCTTGGGGCTGCAGCTTCAATGAAGGAAGGTGGAGGTGCTGGAGAGGAGAGAGAAGCCACAAAATTTTGAGAGAGAAAAGAGCCTCCTTTTGCCCCTCTAAAGACCCCTTTTTATAGTTTTTCAAAACCCATGTAATTAGGACTAATTAATACCTAACTTTGACTTTTTCAAACTCTATCTAAAATCATCAAGGGAGGATGATTTTTTGTGGTTTTCTAACCCTAAATGAACTCTAACTAAATCCTAATTAACACTTAATTAAACTCTAGAATGTCCAAATGTGGCACCACCTAGTATGGACCCACATTTGGTTTTTAAAACTTGAATTTAAAACCTTTAAAAACCAATGGTTTAAAACTTAAATAAAATGGATTTTTAAAATTGCTTTTGACTCCTCTAAACCCATAACCTAACTAGGACAATGACTAACCCTAGTCTAACCTTGACTTCTTCAAATGTGACGCCA
Source organism: Nuphar pumila (assembly GCF_984573655.1). NCBI lineage: Eukaryota > Viridiplantae > Streptophyta > Magnoliopsida > Nymphaeales > Nymphaeaceae > Nuphar > Nuphar pumila. The sequence goes on from NC_143249.1 coordinate 56,493,883, forward strand.
CTGTAAACACCCCAAATTTTCCTCATCTATTCTTAAAAAACCCTCCTCGTGCAATGCCAACCCTGCTAGGTCAGTGTAGGAGTCAAACCCCGAGACAGTTTCAGAAAATCACCATTTTACCAACTTTTATTAGGAAAATTACTATTTTACCCCTAGGTCATCCCGGACCCCAGTCAGTCGGAGTCAACCAAGCTCATTGGTCAGTTCAGAATAGTTAGAATATCAGTCATTTCAAGCTCATCTGAGCTCACAATGAACATACCATTTTCATTTCTGACCATTCCTGCCAAAATGAGATCATTTCTTCAGAAATGAGCTCATTTCTCACTCAAATCCAAGCCAATTGTCTCCGAGTTAGTCATTTATAGTCAGTCATATTCCCCAAAGTATAACTTGAGCTCACCAGGAGTTCAAGTGCTCCAGTTTTAGTTCAAAACCATTTCCAAGTGTCCAGTAGCCCATTTTAGTCCATTTCAACTCTTTTAGCTGAAATTGAGTTGAGTTTAGTCAATTGAGCTAGTGTTCAAGCTTTGATTTTAGTTCATGTCAGTATCACTGACCTTTGTTCTAGCTCAAACCTAGCTCAGGTTCGTAATTCACTTCACTCCAGTAATCATTCCGTACCATTTCTCTAAAAATGGCAACTTTTCTTGAAAATTCAGTCGGAAAGGTCAGTTGAGTCAGTGCCTGGTCAGTTCATTTGAGTTCTGAAAGTCTAAAACCCAGCTCAATCTAGCTCATCTCAGTTCAATCCAGCTCGAACCCCAATTTTTAGTGTCACTCTGACCCAGTAGAGTCCCGAAAACCATTTCTTGAGCTATTTTGCAAATTTTATCAATTTTAATATCTTTTGAACTGGTACAACTGCCAATCGGGGTTTAAAATCTAAAATTCTTCATTCAGGGTTAGCATTTCGCATGTCATTTCTCATCATTTCATATCATTTCTCAGCATTTCATAACATTTCATCACATTTCATTTCATTTTCGAAGTCCAGAACTCCAGCTTTATAAATTTCAATCTAGATTGAGTTTTAAAAGTTTTCAGAAATCAATTTCAAACCTCGGGTTTCCAAAATTGACATTTTCACCCCGGGAGTCTAAATTTGGAAATATTTTCTCAAGAAAAATAATCTGGATTTCTTTCAAAATCAAATTTTCAAGTTTTACACTGGATTTGCTTCGCAACGAGCTATTAAACTTCAAAATCGGAGCTCATTTCAAAAACTGCCAAAAATAGCTCGTTTCGTTTTGAAAATATTTTCTCAAGAAAAACAATCTGGATTTCTTTCAAAATTACATTTTTAAATTCTACACTGGATTTGCTTCGCAACGAGCTATTAAACTTCAAAATCGGAGCTCATTTCAAAAACTGCCAAAAATAGCTCGTTTCGTTTTGAAAATATTTTCTCAAGAAAAACAATCTGAATTTCTTTCAAAATTACATTTTTAAATTCTGCACTGGATTTGCTTCGCAACGGGGTATTGAACTTCAAAATCCGAGCTCGTTTCAAAAACTGCCAAAAATAGCTCGTTTTGTCTGAAAATAGATTTGGAAGCATTTTCTCAACAAAAACAATTTGGATTTCTTCCAAAATTAAATTTTTAAATTCTACATTGGATTTGCTTCGCAACGAGGTATTGAACTTCAAAATCCGAGCTTGTTTCAAAAACTGCCAAAAATAGCTCGTTTCATCTGGAAAGTTTCTGAAAAGACTATTTTACCCCTTTAATCGTCAAAATGAATTTCAAAAGTGGAATTTGGACCCGCTCTGAGATGGCCCATCCATTTGCATTTTCTGTTTTAATTTATAAAAAAAGAAAAAAAAATTTACCTTTTTCTTTATTTTTTTTGTTTGTTTTATTTGTTTATTTTCTTTATTATTTTATTTTCCTAAGGTGGGACCCACAAGGGGGTTGACCACCCTAGCCCTCAATCCAGCCCATTTCCTTTCTTTCTTCCTCCATTTTATTTTTATTTTTATTTTTATTTTTATTTTTATTTTTATTTTTATTTTTTTACTTTCCTTTTTTCTTTCTTTTCTTTCTTTCTTCTTTCTTTTTCTTTCTTTCTTTCTTTCCTCCTTTCTTTCCTCTCCCAGCCACTCACGTATACCCTATCCAGCCCCTTCTCTTCCTCTTTCCCTCTCCTTTTCCTCCCTTTCTTTCTCCCCTCTTCTTTCCTTTTCCTTCCCTTCCTTCTTTCCCCTTTCTTCTTTACCTCCTTTCCATCTTTTTCAAAACCCAAATGGGTACAGCCAATTCACGTAGGCTGTTTCATGAGACAATATTAGAAACTTAGGTTTTGATTTTTATCAAAACCTAAGTTGTCATAAGAAAAAAAAAAAAAGAGAACGGCTGGCCCATTTTCCCCTTAACGCACCTCTCTCTCTCTCTCTCTCCCTTGAACTCTCTCTTTCTCACCCCTTGGCTGCAGCTTCCAGCCATTGAAACAACACCCTTGCAGCCCTCAGCAGCACCAACTGGAAGCCTCCACGCACAGCACCATTACAACCATCGATCACAACATCTGCAGCCTTCTCCATTTGCTGCAGCAAGACCCCAAGCTATCCTTGGCTGCAACTCCCAGCCATTGAAGCCACCTCCAGAGCTCCTTTCTCCAGCCAACAGCCGGCCTCCACTTTGAAGCACCATCAACGTCTTCACCTCCAGCTCAGCCAGCTCCACCAGGGATCCACAGCAGCCACCAGCTTGTAGCCACAACAACTCTCCTTTTGGCTGCAACTTCCAGCCATTGATGCCACCACCAAGCTTCACCTCCAGCAAGCTTCAACATCTACTAACGTCAAGGCAGCCTCCTTCAGCCCATTGATCCTGCAGCTCCATCATCAAACACCACCTTGGCCCAGCTACCTTAAGACCCATCTTCCTTCCATTCTCGAAGAGGATTCACGCTCAGCCATTAGCCCTCTCTCATTAAGCTGATTTGATGATTAAAAACTTAGGACTTGATTTTTATCAAGCCCTAAGTCATTTACACAAGAGCATTCATGTAGCCACCGCTACTTTAGCCAAGACAGCCACGGCAAGGTCCAGCCCAACAATCTCCAAGGTGACGGCTGGCAGCAGCTCATTAACACCCACTTTGATGCCTTCCTTCAGACATCCTTCCATTGCAACTATCATTGCTCCCGGTGTATACAGACCTTCCCAGGCTCTTTCCCCTTCGGTCAATCCCAGCAAACACCAAGGAAACTCCCTCTAGCCTTTGCTTCAACCGATCCAAGGTAACAACCTATTTTTTTTGCTTACACTCTACATAATTTTTATCAATGCATGATGAGTAGGTTTGATCATTGCCTATTGAGATGAGGGATTTAGCATAAAGTTCATTCAAAACTCAGATTTGAGATCATACTTTTCTAAGTTTAAATCATAGAAAATAGCATATGTTTTTGTTTCATATGTGTAGGCTATATGAACGAGGTGATTAATCCAATTCGATGGGTTAAGTCTCCCCTTTCAAATAGCCAAAATCAATGAAGTGCTTCATGCCTCCCTAATATTTATTTTTTTTATTTTTTTATTTTTATTTTTATGTTTTACCATCATCATGTAGAGTTGATGTTTCTTTTTTTCACATTTAATGTTGCATTTAGTTTTATTTCTTAGTTTAATAGTTGTTTAGTTTAATTTTATTAATAGTTGATACTTAGTTCATAGGTTTTAGACTCATACGCATAGTTCAGTCAATATTTCATGCATGAATTTTCTTTCAAAAATCCTAGAAATTTTATGATGGTTTCACATGTTTATTATTGTTTTCCTGCCGAAAATTTGGTTTAATTTGGGTTTCGGAACCCTCTCAAACAAATCAAGTCCCAAACTGGGATTTCCCATTTCCAGAATTTCAATTTCTGCTTTAGCAGAAAAGAACCTCCGGCACCACCCTCATGGGAAATTAAAATCGTCCTCCAAAAATCACAGTAGATTTATGATTGAATCTACTAATGATCTGGAAATTTTGAGGTTTTCCAGTCAGTTTTGACCTCTGTAAAAAATCGGATTTCTCAGACCCCTGGGAAAATCTCGATTTTCTTTTGTCAGGATATAGACAGATCTTAATGCACCGACTCCTCCAAATATGTAGTCCGTCTGCAAAAACTTTCAACATGAAAGTTGTTCCTAACATGATTTCCTGTCATTTCCCAAAATTTAGGAATTTTTGGATCTGTTTCATTATTTTTCCCGGATTTTCTCTTTCTGTCTAACAGATTCCAATGTCCAGAAATTCCAGAGATTTAGGTCTCTGATAATAGTGTGATTTTTTCCAAACCGTAACCCGAATCCCAATAGTGTCAAAAGATGAAATCTTCCTGTGTTTGTCAGGAACATTTTAACACAATCTCAGCCATTTTCTCATCTGTCTGCCATTTTTACCACATTTTCTACCGAAACCTGTCTGTTTCCTTCATTTACTAGAGTCGCCGGATTCCGATCCGACTTGCCGGAGTGGTACAGCTCCGACCATAGGTCAAAACCAGAAAGTGTAAAAGGAAAAAATATTTGCCTTACTGTCCTCTGTCATCCCATAAAGTTTGGGAGATTTTTATGGAAGTTTGATATCCTAAATCCCCTTTAGAATCAATATTTTAGGCAAAAATCATGAAATTTAGGGTTTTTATTTGAATTTCCATATTTAAAAATACAAAAAAAAACAGATTTTCGAGCTTCATTCTGTTTTTAGGGTTATTTTAGGTGTCCATGCCAAATTTGGTTTAATTCCAAGTTCATTTGCTCTATGTGTTAGTTTATCTTTAAATTCAGAAGCGAAAATCAAGCGAAAATCAAGTTAAATTCGATATTTTATGATATTTTCGCCATTTTAGGGTTTTTATCATGTACATAAGCATGTAGAATCATATTAGGGTTAATTTTAATCTCCTTTGCATTTCATATTTTTCAATTTTGCAAAATTTATTTCAGAAAACCCTATTTTCAAGGCCATAGTCTTGTTATCGGGGGTATTTTGGTCATTTTGACCTAAATTTCGAAATTTCAATTTCTAATTCTCCAAAATTTCATGCATATCATCATATTTCATCATATTATGTTTGATTTATTTCATTTGATTTTCAAATTTCCAAAATTTATAAAAATTCTTTTAGAAAACCCTGATTTCAAGGTCATCAGGGGTATTTTGGTCATTTTGACCCCAATTTCGAATTTTCAAGTTTATTTTCGAAATTTATTCATTATTCATCATGTTTATATCAAAGGGGGTATGATTTTGGGATTATATCTGAATAATATCCGATAATTTCCCATATTTTCGGATAAATTCAGAAAAACCTACATTTTTGTGCTAACCTTGTTTTCTAGTTTTGCAGAAACATTCAAGAAGAAGACTTAGATTTTATTTTTTTTTTTCAATTCAATGTAATCTCAAATGTAATAATTTGGAATAAGAGTTACTTTTCTGCTTAGAGTAGGATTGCATTGCATATAGTTTAATTTATGCAAATTTTAATATGTAATGTATGATTCATGCATATTTGTTTCAAATTCACTATGGTTTACACGAATGGAACATGCACAAGCTCTTATGGAGTTTATAAACTCGGTGGGATTCGTATTTATGGCCATAGTCAGAATACGAAGAAAACCAAGATTTATGATCTTCGTATTAGCCACATTCAGCCTACACACTTAGGCTAACTTCAAAATGCACTGCATTTTTCAAAGTTTTAAAAGGATTTCCTAATTTCTCAATTGAAATTCCCTTTTCAAATTCATATTCATTCATTCATATCATTCAAATTGCATTATTCTCAAATTCATTTTCCAATTTCAATTTCAGAAAATTCAGCTTTCTCAAAAATTTCCAAGTTTTTCTCAGGATCTGATTTTCTCAAAATCCTAAGTTTTCAAATGACATTTCAAAGCATTTCCCAATTTCAAACCAAGATTTTCCTATGTTTTCAAATTCTCAAATTTCAAAATCCCAAGTTTTCAGAAATCGATTTTTTTCATATTTTCCAGTTTTTCCTGAGAATTCATTTTCCATTTCAAAAGTCATTTTCCAATGAATTTCTTAGATTTTCTCAGAATTCTCAAATCCATTTTCTAAGAAAAGCAATTCCAAATTTCAAAATCGATTTTCCAAAGTTCAAGTTTTCCTGAGAAATCACTTTCCAATGCAAATTTCTGATTTTCAATGAACTTCAATGATTTTCCCAGGAATCCCAATTTCAAGTACTTTTCCAATCATTTTTCCAGCATATTTCAATTTTCCAAAGCAAACATTATGTTTCTCAAACTTGTATTATTTTCAAAATTCCATAGCACAAGCCTGATTCTTTGTGCATTCTAGGAAAAATAGAGCATAATTTAGCTATTTGAGTCAAATTAAAGCACGTAATTGATCCTTGGTTCAATTACCCCTGGTAAAGGCGCCAGGAACGGTTGAACCTCGTACCGACAGGCGGATCCCATTCTACGGAATTTTCCCGCAAATTTTCAAAACGGAGGCGAGTAAATTTTTAAAACCATTTTCAAAACTTTGGTCGAGTTTGACTCGCGAAATTCATTTCTTTCTCGCAAGGGAGGGGAAAAAATTTTGCGATGATAACAGGTTTGGCGACCGAGATGGGACCTGTCTTCGCCTGATCAATTATGTGCTTTAACTTAGCTCATTTATCAAAATTATGTTCTATGGAATGTCAGCATTAATTCCTGATATCATGTGAACCTAGGAGCCTAGACTTGAACCCAGCTGACATGGATTGCATGTAGACTAGGCATGGTTTGGTAGGACCATATTGAGGAGAATTGTGCATGCTCACTTAGACTTAGGTCTGAAATACAACACTCCTCAATCTAGGACTGGTATGAAAACAATGTTTGCTTCTTCAAAAGTTTTCAAAATTCTATCTCTTTAGGACTTAGAGCCCTCTGTTTGCCTGCATGTGATCATATTTCAAAAACCACCCCACCTATGTCTACCCGGTCTTCACGTTGCTGGGCTCTCTTCCAGAACCATAGTTCGAGACAGAGCCTCACAACTGGGCCACTTATTTGGGATAACGCCCCCCTGCCACGTACCAAGGGCCATAGTCCAACGTATATCGGCAGACGCTCAAGGATGTTTGGAAAATACAAGCCTAGACCCGAAGATGAGTTTTATGCCACGTACATCGAGCCTCGGCTCGAGTATATCGGCATAGCATGATTGGACACAGTTGATCTGAGCCTAGAGTCAGGATTAGGGTCCTAAAGCTCTTTCAAAATCAATGCATTTAGAGTTGGCTTCTTAGGGATTGTTGTATGTGCATAATTGTTTGTGATTGAATATATGATATTCATTTTCGCCTTATTTTCTCATATTTTTCCCAATTTTTCCAAAATACCGAACAATTTTTCAAAATACCTCATTTTTTTATCTTTTATGAAATATCTTTTTTTTCTCAAAAACCCTGGATGATTTTTCTAAATTATCCACCTTTTCCTTCAAAACTCCAGGAGATTTTCCATTCTTTCGTTCCTCTGGACTTCGAATTTCCAGCTTTCATTTTATCCTGCCTGCAATTTTCAAAATTCTTGTATTTTTCCAAAGTCTAATTCCAGTCTTCTTGTCTTTCAGTCCAATGGCATCTAGTCAGCTCGATTCTGTTTTTCCTGAGGGTCACATCTCCTACGAGGTGCGACAAAGTCTTCCTGAGCATCAATCTCTTAGCACCGGACCCTTCTTCCCCCGGTGGTACTATGTCTGGTTCAAAAACTTCTCTCGTATGTTTCCGGACCACTTGAGCGATTGCGGGTTGGAATTGGCATCTGCAGTGGGAAAGTTGACAGTCAACGGCAATCTGATTCATGCACTGGCTGAGCGGTGGAATCCACGCACTTGCACGTTCTGGTTCCCATGGGGCGAGATGACCCTGTTGATGGACGAATTTTCAGAGATTATGGGACTGCCCGAGCCAGCCGGTCAGCCTGGAGATCCATTGAAGCAACAATTTTTTTTGATCATTGTCAAGGGTCTGGACCCTAAAGATGTTGTAGCTCGAATGACAGGATGCAAGTCTTGGCCACTGATTGATGAAAATGGAAATGACTATGTGAAACTGATTGAGATCTACCGACAATATGGGGCATTTACAGAAGTCAGCTCATTATCCAGAAAAGTTCGAGAAAGAATTCAGCATGCGATGGTTTTGTGCACTGTGGGAATTGCTTTCTTTCCAGACGGACAAAATTAAGTGGATGTCAGAATAGTTCAGCTTTTGAGAAGATGGGGAAGTCGACAGACCAACCGTCTCTCGATAGCCATGGCCGCACTTGCTTTTCTATACAAAGGATTGACTTGTTTCACGCTTGGAGAGTCCATCTTAGTCGAGGGATGTACCTATGCTCTTCAGTCTTGGTTCCTTCAGCATGTACTGATCAAAGCTAGTTCATTCAGATATAACGGCAAGGAGCTCCTTCCAATTGCACGGTACTGATTCCTGATCGATTACTGCAAGAAGAAGTGATGTGAGACTATTTTGATCGAGAGTTATCACCTCCCAGATACACCTATGCATATGGTAAGATATTCAAGCTACTCGGCCCATTTTCTTGTACCTACTATCATCCAGACCGGTGTGTTCGACAGTTTTCTTAGAGACAAAAGCACATAGAGATGCGGCTGCTATCAGGAGTCATGCCAGAGTTCAACCTTGCATCAACGCAGTGGTCTGGAACATACCATTCTGCCAGATATGACTGAGATTCTTTCGTCATTCTCACTCTTTTCTCCAGTCCTCATGTCTCTGCTGATCGTTGAGAGTGGTGGCAGACTGTCTATATACTCTCTCTTTCTCAAATCCACTATTGATGCAATCATATTTTTCCTTCAATAAAGAAAAAAAATCCTTCAATTTTCATTCTATCATGGTTTGATAACCTCGCCTAGGTGACAAGGCATATTTGCAGTTATTCGTTCTCCTTGCAAAGAATGACAACATAATTGTCGTGACTCCAGCGGCGACCCAATCCCTAGTAATGGGATGTTCTTTCAATTATCTATCAAATTCTCATCAAATATTTTTACTATATTCATTTCTATCCTGAATCTTCATCATCGAAATTTAATCATCCATTCTACAAAGAGCATCAGTATTCCCAAGTGATTCAGATCAGATCAAGCAAGAAGACACCACTGTATCAGGGCATCAGTGATTTTAGAAGCAGGCAAGAAGAAATGGATTCTCCAAGATCTGCCAGAAGACAGAGTTTGAATGATAGGGATGGCATTGATCTTGCTACATATCAGATGTTCAAGAAAATGATGATTAGGATGATGTCTGAGCAAGCTGAAGACAGTCTCAGAAAGGCTCCCATCAAGGAGAAGACATCAGTCTCCTTCTCTGAGAATATCACTGGCAAGAGCAACAAGTGATTCGGCACGCGCCTGCCCAATATTTTATTCTCGCTGATGTCCTCTATCATCGTGGATTCAGTTCTAAATATGCCAGATGCCTAGATGAAGATGAAGCCAAAGAAGTCATGCGGGAGGTACACGAAGGCATTTGCGGTGATCGCGTCGGCTACCAAACTCTTATCAAGCAAATCATCTGGGCGGGATATTATTGAAAGACTATGCTATAAGTTTGCTACCATTTTGTGAAGAAGTGTGCTCTATGCCAGATACATGCACCTTCTGTTCATGCGCCAGCAAACATATTTGCAATCTGTTATCTCTCCATGGCTATTTTCTATGTGAGGCCTTTGATGTTGTGGACCCCATCACTCCTGCTTCAAACATCTACAAATATTTTCTTGTCGCAATAGAATATTTCACCAAATGGGTAGAAGCAGTTACTCTACGTACAGTAGAAGGTCGACATGTGGTCTCATTCATCCACAAGAACATCCTTTGCCGCTTTGGTATACTGCACAATATCGTGTCAGACAATGGCAGTCATTTCAAGAATGAGAGAATGAGGACATTTTGCTTAAAGTTCAGAATCCATCATCATTTCTCCGCTCTTTATTATCCTCAAGGGAATGGTCAAGCAGAGGCCACCAGTAAGATTCTTATTAGAATCTTGGAGCGAACTTTGGAAACATGTCGTGACTGGCATGAGAAGATCCATGATGCATTTTGAGCATACAAAACTACCATTCGAACTCCAACTAATGCTACTCCGTCAGAACTTGTCTACGGAACTGAAGTAGTACTGCCTCTACAAGTTCAGAAACCTGCTCTAAAATTTGCATCACTTCTAGAATTACCTCTTGATCAGTATCAACAACAACGGCTAGTACAGCTTGATTTGCTTGATGAAAGAAGACTCAAAGCAGCAGAGCACACTCAATCATATCATCAGAGGATAGCCAGACAATATGCAAAATTTGTCATTGAAAGAAAATCCTGAGTCAATGATCTAGTGTTCAGATTAACGACCTATCTCAAGCACCGTCTGGGTGGCAAATGGTCGTCGAATTGGGAAGGGCCCTATGTTGTCGAGGAAGCATTACCCCGCAATTCATATCTGCTCATCAATGCCGATGGTGTGGAATTATCATATCCCATCAATGCTCAACATTTGAAAAAATTCTATACTTAAATCCTCTATTCCATCCTTTGTAATTCCTCAATATACTTTCTTCAACAATGGTCAAATTATTCTTTCCCAGTTACACTGGGGCATTATTTTGAAAATTGTTTTCAAAACATCTTGTATGCAGGCAGGCACACAAATCTCTCATTTTGCATACATGTGCATTCATTTACATCATTTTGCATACATTTGCATTCATTTACATTTACATGCATTCATTTGCATCCATTTACATTCATTTGCATCAAATTCATTTCCCCTTCAGGTTAAGGGATAAACCTGAGTTTCCCTTTCAGGTTAAGGGATAAACCTGAACTTCCCCTTCAGGTTAAGGGATAAACCTGAATCATTTTCCATAATTCTTTAATTTCGACCTCCGGGTCATCCAATTTCCAATTTTCAAATTACCGAAATTCTCAATTTCGACCGCCAAGTCATCCAATTTCTATCCCCGTTCAGGATAAGGGGATAATCCTGAAACCGTTCATAGAAGCAATCCAAGTCTATATAATAGTCCTCGTTCTTCATTGAACTGATAGTGTTCCTAGTGAACCAATGTCGTTCTTAATTGAACCAATGTTGTTCGTAGGCTGAATACCTATCGAACCCATGTCGTTCCTAGTGAACCAATGTCGTTCTTAATTGAACCAATGTCGTTCGTAGGCTGAATACCTATCGAACCCATGTCGTTCCTAGTGAACCAATGTCGTTCTTAATTGAACCAATGTCGTTCGTAGGCTGAATACCTATCGAACCCATGTCGTTCCTAGTGAACCAATGTCATTCTCAATTGAACCAATGTTGTTCGTAGGCTGAATACCTATCGAACCCATGTTGTTCCTAGTGAACCAATGTTGTTCTTAATTGAACCAATGTCGTTCGTAGGCTGAATACCTATCGAACCCATGTCGTTCCTAGTGAACCAATGTCGTTCTCAATTGAACCAATGTTGTTCGTAGGCTGAATACCTATCGAACCCATGTTGTTCCTAGTGAACCAATGTCGTTCTCAATTGAACCAATGTCGTTCTTAGGCTGAACCCCTGCAAAACCAATGCCGTTCTCAATAGAACCAATGTCGTTCTTAGGAGGAATCCCTATAGAACCCATGTCATTCTCAGTAAACCAATTCACAATTTTGACCTTTTTAGCCAATCAATTTCCAATTTCCAATTTCCAATTTCCAATTTCTAATTTCCAATTTCCAATTTCCAATTATCAATTTCCAATTTCCAATTTCCAATTTCCAATATCAAATTTCAAAATTCCAATTTCCAAAATTTGACCCTTTTGGTCATCCAATACCAATTCCAATAAATTTCTCTTGCGAGAGACCCTTTTTATAGGGAGAGTTCGAGGGAGTTCGTTCTTTTCGCATGCTATCCAATTCGTTCACTTAGCCCCTTTTCAGGGAGAGTTTGAAGGGACTCGTGTCTTTGTGAACCGTTTGCAAAACAAAATTCCAATTTCATACAAGGAACCCTTAGTTCAGGGAGAGCTTCGACGGAAGTTCGCTTTCCTTGTGACCATAATTTCATACTAGGCCATTTCATCATGAAGGACCCTCTTTTTGGGGAGAGTGTGATGGACTCGTTCCTTCATGACCAATTCACCGACCTCACCATTACCGGCCCCCTTTCTATAAGAGAAGCCTAATGTTAGGAAGTTTTGACGAAAGCTTAATTTCTCTTCGAAAGTTCGTTTTGCAAACACCTCCTCTTTAGGGAAGAGAGGAGTAATTTCTATTCCCAAATTCTGAATCTTCTCCTTTGGGGAAAGGAGAAGAAAATTTCTGTCATGGATGCGTTGCGTTGTGCTTCAGATGCTCGCTCTCACCAAGGATTTCAAGAAAATTTTGCCGATTTGTCATTAAATATTTGCTGATTTCAAAATCTTTATTGCACAAAAACATTACCTCAGAATACCTTCAGTATTACTTCCGAAAGGACAAAGCTTTCGCGAAAAAGGATTTAAAATTCAGAATCTTTCTATTGGCCGACCAAAAGGATGAAGAATAAATCCTCGATATGGCCAGCAAAAGGAAATTCAATGTTGTTGCAAAGCCATAAGTGATCGGTATTGATCGCAGTCAATGACACATTTTTAAAGATCATTCTTGGAAAATAAAGCAGTCGAAATATCTTGGGTGATACAGAAAAATCCATTCAATCTCTATATCTCCTCAATCACCTAAAGCTGCAATTAAATATCTGCAAAAGGGATCTCTCAACTGTCGTCAAGATGAAGGCGAATTAGGCGAGTAGACCCCCGGGGCCAAAGAAGATTTGGATCATCTCCAAGATGAAGGAGTTTGTGACGGATCCTTCCAGGGAAAGTTCAGAGCACCGTCAAGATGAAGGCGACTACGATGAGCCTCCCGACAAACCCTAAAGGATATTTAATTTCCGCTATCATCACGAGATTTCCAACCAATGAGCCAATAACCGTCGATGTAATCCCTCAGAGAAAAAGAAGGATCGGAACATCTCCAAGATGAAGGAGTTTGTGACGTACCCTTCCAAAAAAAAAAGAAGAGAGAAAAGTCAGGACATCTCCAAAATGAAGGATGATGTAATAAAATCCCCAAAAGCCCAAGAGAGCTCTAATTCTGCCAATAAAGAAAAAAAGTGGGCAGAAAGATCATCATGAGAAAAGAATCCCAGGATATCAGACTGCCAAATTTGCCAAAGAATCTTCTTTAATTTTGTGAAATTCTATTATCAATATTCTTTCACCAATTGCTCTCACAATATCAAGAATACTCTCTTTTCCGCTCATGTCAAGGAAATTGATAGCTTCCTTGAAAGAAAGCCAATTGCAAACAATTTGAATTCGAATCTTGATTCTACGGAGTTAAGCCCAGTCGGAGGTAATACTTCAGGTAGAAAAGAGGAAAGATTTTCATACCAATATACATCAATTTCAAGCATTTTGAATCAACAAACAATTTTTAACATTTTGGCAATATTTTCTTACTATCTTGACATGAAGTGAAGAGCTCGATGTCTATCTTGACACATCCTGATATCACCTTTTACCTCCTTGAGAGAGTAACCTTTGTCATCTTTCGCGTTGTTGAAAGAATCGCCTTGTTCCTTTGGATCGCCTTTTTCCATCTTTCGCGTTGTCGAAAGAATTCATCTTTTGCGTTGTCAAAAGAATCGCCTTACTCCTTTGGATCACCTTATCGTCTTTCGCGTTGTTGAAAGAATCGCCTTGTTCCTTTGGATCGCCTTTCCCATCTTTCGCGTTGTCGAAAGAATTCATCTTTTGCGTTGTCAAAAGAATCGCCTTACTCCTTTGGATCGCCTTGTCGTCTTTCGCGTTGTTGAAAGAATCACCTTGCTCCTCTGGATCGCCTTGTCATCTTTCGCGTTGTCGAAAGAATTCATCTTTTGCGTTGTCAAAAGAATCGCCTTGCTCCTTTGGATCGCCTTGTCATCTTTCGCGTTGTTGAAAGAATCACCTTGCTCCTCTGGATCGCCTTGTCATCTTTCGCGTTGTCGAAAGAATTCATCTTTTGCGTTGTCAAAAGAATCGCCTTGCTCCTTTGGATCGCCTTGTCATCTTTCGCGTTGTTGAAAGAATCGCCTTGTTCCTTTGGATTGCCTTGTTATCTTTCGCGTTGTCGAAAGAATTCATCTTTCGTGTTGTTGAAAGAGTCACATTATTCCTCTTCAAGAAAATTGTCTTATTCACCATCCAACTTACCATTTTCATTTTCCGCCCAATCAGGATAAGGGTACAAACCTGAGCCTCCTTTGATGAGGTATTTCATTTTCCGCCCAATCAGGATAAGGGTACAAACCTGAGCCTCCTTTGATGAGGTATTTCATTTTCCGCCCAATCAGGATAAGGGTACAAACCTGAGCCTCCTTTGATGAGGTATTTCATTTTCCGCCCAATCAGGATAAGGGTACAAACCTGAGCCTCCTTTGAAGAGGTATTTCATTTTTCTGCCCAATCAGGATAAGGGTACAAACCTGAGCCTCCTTTGATGAGGTATTTCATTTTCTGCCCAATCAGGATAAGGGTACAAACCTGAGCCTCCTTTGATGAGGTATTTCATTTTCCGCCCAATCAGGATAAGGGTACAAACCTGAGCCTCCTTTGATGAGGTATTTCATTTTCCGCCCAATCAGGATAAGGGTACAAACCTGAGCCTCCTTTGATGAGGTATTTCATTTTCCGCCCAATCAGGATAAGGGTACAAACCTGAGCCTCCTTTGATGAGGTATTTCATTTTCCGCCCAATCAGGATAAGGGTACAAACCTGAGCCTCCTTTAATGAGGTATTTCATTTTCCGCCCAATCAGGATAAGGGTACAAACCTGAGCCTCCTTTGATGAGGTATTTCATTTTCCGCCCAATCAGGATAAGGGTACAAACCTGAGCCTCCTTTGATGAGGTATTTCATTTTTCGCCCAATCAGGATAAGGGTACAAACCTGAACCTCCTTTGATGAGATATTTCATTTTCCGCCCAATCAGGATAAGGGTATAAACCTGAGCCTCCTTTGATGAGGTATTTCATTTTCCGGTCAGGTTAAGGGTACAAACCTGAGCCTCATTCTGATGAGGTATTTCATTTCTCGGTCAGGTTAAGGATACAAACCTGAGCCTCCTTTGATGAGGTATTTCATTCCCCGGTCAGGTTAAGGGTCAAACCTGAGCTTCGTTTCTACATGAGGTATTTCCCGTCCCATCCAGGTTAAGGGCAAAACCTGAATCGCACTTCTTTTGAAGTAAATTTTTCTTCTTCATTCTCCATTTCATATCTACGATTTTCATCAGGGCTAATTTCTTCATACCCAGTCAGATCCTTCTAACTGGGGCATTTTTATAGCCCAAATTTGGTGTGTTTTCTTTGCCACTAAGCTCGTCTTCAAGCCGGCTTAGTAGCAAAGAGGGGCATCTGTAAACACCCCAAATTTTCCTCATCTATTCTTAAAAAACCCTCCTCGTGCAATGCCAACCCTGCTAGGTCAGTGTAGGAGTCAAACCCCGAGACAGTTTCAGAAAATCACCATTTTACCAACTTTTATTAGGAAAATTACTATTTTACCCCTAGGTCATCCCGGACCCCAGTCAGTCGGAGTCAACCAAGCTCATTGGTCAGTTCAGAATAGTTAGAATATCAGTCATTTCAAGCTCATCTGAGCTCACAATGAACATACCATTTTCATTTCTGACCATTCCTGCCAAAATGAGATCATTTCTTCAGAAATGAGCTCATTTCTCACTCAAATCCAAGCCAATTGTCTCCGAGTTAGTCATTTATAGTCAGTCATATTCCCCAAAGTATAACTTGAGCTCACCAGGAGTTCAAGTGCTCCAGTTTTAGTTCAAAACCATTTCCAAGTGTCCAGTAGCCCATTTTAGTCCATTTCAACTCTTTTAGCTGAAATTGAGTTGAGTTTAGTCAATTGAGCTAGTGTTCAAGCTTTGATTTTAGTTCATGTCAGTATCACTGACCTTTGTTCTAGCTCAAACCTAGCTCAGGTTCGTAATTCACTTCACTCCAGTAATCATTCCATACCATTTCTCTAAAAATGGCAACTTTTCTTGAAAATTCAGTCGGAAAGGTCAGTTGAGTCAGTGCCTGGTCAGTTCATTTGAGTTCTGAAAGTCTAAAACCCAGCTCAATCTAGCTCATCTCAGTTCAATCCAGCTCGAACCCCAATTTTTAGTGTCACTCTGACCCAGTATAGTCCCGAAAACCATTTCTTGAGCTATTTTGCAAATTTTATCAATTTTAATATCTTTTGAACTGGTACAACTGCCAATCGGGGTTTAAAATCTAAAATTCTTCATTCAGGGTTAGCATTTCGCATGTCATTTCTCATCATTTCATATCATTTCTCAGCATTTCATAACATTTCATCACATTTCATTTCATTTTCGAAGTCCAGAACTCCAGCTTTATAAATTTCAATCTAGATTGAGTTTTAAAAGTTTTCAGAAATCAATTTCAAACCTCGGGTTTCCAAAATTGACATTTTCACCCCGGGAGTCTAAATTTGGAAATATTTTCTCAAGAAAAATAATCTGGATTTCTTTCAAAATCAAATTTTCAAGTTTTACACTGGATTTGCTTCGCAACGAGCTATTAAACTTCAAAATCGGAGCTCATTTCAAAAACTGCCAAAAATAGCTCATTTCGTTTTGAAAATATTTTCTCAAGAAAAACAATCTGGATTTCTTTCAAAATTACATTTTTAAATTCTACACTGGATTTGCTTCGCAACGAGCTATTAAACTTCAAAATCGGAGCTCATTTCAAAAACTGCCAAAAATAGCTCGTTTTGTTTTGAAAATATTTTCTCAAGAAAAACAATCTGAATTTCTTTCAAAATTACATTTTTAAATTCTGCACTGGATTTGCTTCGCAACGGGGTATTGAACTTCAAAATCCGAGCTCGTTTAAAAAACTGCCAAAAATAGCTCGTTTTGTCTGAAAATAGATTTGGAAGCATTTTCTCAACAAAAACAATTTGGATTTCTTCCAAAATTAAATTTTTAAATTCTACATTGGATTTGCTTCGCAACGAGGTATTGAACTTCAAAATCCGAGCTTGTTTCAAAAACTGCCAAAAATAGCGCGTTTCATCTGGAAAGTTTCTGAAAAGACTATTTTACCCCTTTAATCGTCAAAATGAATTTCAAAAGTGGAATTTGGACCCGCTCTGAGATGGCCCATCCATTTGCATTTTCTGTTTTAATTTATAAAAAAAGAAAAAAAAATTTACCTTTTTCTTTATTTTTTTTGTTTGTTTTATTTGTTTATTTTCTTTATTATTTTATTTTCCTAAGGTGGGACCCACAAGGGGGTTGACCACCCTAGCCCTCAATCCAGCCCATTTCCTTTCTTTCTTCCTCCATTTTATTTTTATTTTTATTTTTATTTTTATTTTTATTTTTATTTTTTTACTTTCCTTTTTTCTTTCTTTTCTTTCTTTTCTTTCTTTCTTCTTTCTTTTTCTTTCTTTCTTTCTTTCCTCCTTTCTTTCCTCTCCCAGCCACTCACGTATACCCTATCCAGCCCCTTCTCTTCCTCTTTCCCTCTCCTTTTCCTCCCTTTCTTTCTCCCCTCTTCTTTCCTTTTCCTTCCCTTCCTTCTTTCCCCTTTCTTCTTTACCTCCTTTCCATCTTTTTCAAAACCCAAATGGGTACAGCCAATTCACGTAGGCTGTTTCATGAGACAATATTAGAAACTTAGGTTTTGATTTTTATCAAAACCTAAGTTGTCATAAGAAAAAAAAAAAAAAAAGAACGGCTGGCCCATTTTCCCCTTAACGCACCTCTCTCTCTCTCTCTCTCTCCCTTGAACTCTCTCTTTCTCACCCCTTGGCTGCAGCTTCCAGCCATTGAAACAACACCCTTGCAGCCCTCAGCAGCACCAACTGGAAGCCTCCACGCACAGCACCATTACAACCATCGATCACAACATCTGCAGCCTTCTCCATTTGCTGCAGCAAGACCCCAAGCTATCCTTGGCTGCAACTCCCAGCCATTGAAGCCACCTCCAGAGCTCCTTTCTCCAGCCAACAGCCGGCCTCCACTTTGAAGCACCATCAACGTCTTCACCTCCAGCTCAGCCAGCTCCACCAGGGATCCACAACAGCCACCAGCTTGTAGCCACAACAACTCTCCTTTTGGCTGCAACTTCCAGCCATTGATGCCACCACCAAGCTTCACCTCCAGCAAGCTTCAACATCTACTAACGTCAAGGCAGACTCCTTCAGCCCATTGATCCTGCAGCTCCATCATCAAACACCACCTTGGCCCAGCTACCTTAAGACCCATCTTCCTTCCATTCTCCAAGAGGATTCACGCTCAGCCATTAGCCCTCTCTCATTAAGCTGATTTGATGATTAAAAACTTAGGACTTGATTTTTATCAAGCCCTAAGTCATTTACACAAGAGCATTCATGTAGCCACCGCTACTTTAGCCAAGACAGCCACGGCAAGGTCCAGCCCAACAATCTCCAAGGTGACGGCTGGCAGCAGCTCATTAACACCCACTTTGATGCCTTCCTTCAGACGTCCTTCCATTGCAACTATCATTGCTCCCGGTGTATACAGACCTTCCCAGGCTCTTTCCCCTTCGGTCAATCCCAGCAAACACCAAGGAAACTCCCTCTAGCCTTTGCTTCAACCGATCCAAGGTAACAACCTATTTTTTTTGCTTACACTCTACATAATTTTTATCAATGCATGATGAGTAGGTTTGATCATTGCCTATTGAGATGAGGGATTTAGCATAAAGTTCATTCAAAACTCAGATTTGAGATCATACTTTTCTAAGTTTAAATCATAGAAAATAGCATATGTTTTTGTTTCATATGTGTAGGCTATATGAACGAGGTGATTAATCCAATTCGATGGGTTAAGTCTCCCCTTTCAAATAGCCAAAATCAATGAAGTGCTTCATGCCTCCCTAATATTTATTTTTTTTATTTTTTTATTTTTATTTTTATGTTTTACCATCATCATGTAGAGTTGATGTTTCTTTTTTTCACATTTAATGTTGCATTTAGTTTTATTTCTTAGTTTAATAGTTGTTTAGTTTAATTCTATTAATAGTTGATACTTAGTTCATAGGTTTTAGACTCATACGCATAGTTCAGTCAATATTTCATGCATGAATTTTCTTTCAAAAATCCTAGAAATTTTATGATGGTTTCACATGTTTATTATTGTTTTCCTGCCGAAAATTTGGTTTAATTTGGGTTTCGGAACCCTCTCAAACAAATCAAGTCCCAAACTGGGATTTCCCATTTCCAGAATTTCAATTTCTGCTTTAGCAGAAAAGAACCTCCGGCACCACCCTCATGGGAAATTAAAATCGTCCTCCAAAAATCACAGTAGATTTATGATTGAATCTACTAATGATCTGGAAATTTTGAGGTTTTCCAGTCAGTTTTGACCTCTGTAAAAAATCGGATTTCTCAGACCCCTGGGAAAATCTCGATTTTCTTTTGTCAGGATATAGACAGATCTTAATGCACCGACTCCTCCAAATATGTAGTCCGTCTGCAAAAACTTTCAACATGAAAGTTGTTCCTAACATGATTTCCTGTCATTTCCCAAAATTTAGGAATTTTTTGATCTGTTTCATTATTTTTCCCGGATTTTCTCTTTCTGTCTAACAGATTCCAATGTCCAGAAATTCCAGAGATTTAGGTCTCTGATAATAGTGTGATTTTTTCCAAACCGTAACCCGAATCCCAATAGTGTCAAAAGATAAAATCTTCCTATGTTTGTCAGGGACATTTTAACACAATCTCAGCCATTTTCTCATCTGTCTGCCATTTTTACCACATTTTCTACCGAAACCTGTCTGTTTCCTTCATTTACTAGAGTCGCCGGATTCCGATCCGACTTGCCGGAGTGGTACAGCTCCGACCATAGGTCAAAACCAGAAAGTGTAAAAGGCAAAAATATTTGCCTTACTGTCCTCTGTCATCCCATAAAAGTTGAGAGATTTTTATGGAAGTTTGATATCCTAAATCCCCTTTAGAATCAATATTTTAGGCAAAAATCATGAAATTTAGGGTTTTTATTTGAATTTCCATATTTAAAAATACAAAAAAAACAGATTTTCGAGCTTCATTCTGTTTTTAGGGTTATTTTAGGTGTCCATGCCAAATTTGGTTTAATTCCAAGTTCATTTGCTCTATGTGTTAGTTTATCTTTAAATTCAGAAGCGAAAATCAAGCGAAAATCAAGTTAAATTCGATATTTTATGATATTTTCGCCATTTTAGGGTTTTTATCATGTACATAAGCATGTAGAATCATATTAGGGTTAATTTTAATCTCCTTTGCATTTCATATTTTTCAATTTTGCAAAATTTATTTCAGAAAACCCTAGTTTCAAGGCCATAGTCTTGTTATCGGGGGTATTTTGGTCATTTTGACCTAAATTTCGAAATTTCAATTTCTAATTCTCCAAAATTTCATGCATATCATCATATTTCATCATATTATGTTTGATTTATTTCATTTGATTTTCAAATTTCCAAAATTTATAAAAATTCTTTTAGAAAACCCTGATTTCAAGGTCATCAGGGGTATTTTGGTCATTTTGACCCCAATTTCGAATTTTCAAGTTTATTTTCGAAATTTATTCATTATTCATCATGTTTATATCAAAGGGGGTATGATTTTGGGATTATATCTGAATAATATCCGATAATTTCCCATATTTTCGGATAAATTCAGAAAAACCTACATTTTTGTGCTAACCTTGTTTTCTAGTTTTGCAGGAACATTCAAGAAGAAGACTTAGATTTTATTTTTTTTATTTCAATTCAATGTAATCTCAAATGTAATAATTTGGAATAAGAGTTACTTTTCTGCTTAGAGTAGGATTGCATTGCATATAGTTTAATTTATGCAAATTTTAATATGTAATGTATGATTCATGCATATTTGTTTCAAATTCACTATGGTTTACACGAATGGGACATGCACAAGCTCTTATGGAGTTTATAAACTCGGTGGGATTCGTATTTATGGCCATAGTCAGAATACGAAGAAAACCAAGATTTATGATCTTCGTATTAGCCACATTCAGCCTACACACTTAGGCTAACTTCAAAATGCACTGCATTTTTCAAAGTTTTAAAAGGATTTCCCAATTTCTCAATTGAAATTCCCTTTTCAAATTCATATTCATTCATTCATATCATTCAAATTGCATTATTCTCAAATTCATTTTCCAATTTCAATTTCAGAAAATTCAGCTTTCTCAAAAATTTCCAAGTTTTTCTCAGGATCTCATTTTCTCAAAATCCTAAGTTTTCAAATGACATTTCAAAGCATTTCCCAATTTCAAACCAAGATTTTCCTATGTTTTCAAATTCTAAAATTTCAAAATCCCAAGTTTTCAGAAATCGATTTTTTTCATATTTTCCAGTTTTTCCTGAGAATTCATTTTCCATTTCAAAAGTCATTTTCCAATGAATTTCTTAGATTTTCTCAGAATTCTCAAATCCATTTTCTCAGAAAAGCAATTCCAAATTTCAAAATCGATTTTCCAAAGTTCAAGTTTTCTTGAGAAATCACTTTCCAATGCAAATTTCTGATTTTCAATGAACTTCAATGATTTTCCCAGGAATCCCAATTTCAAGTACTTTTCCAATCATTTTTCCAGCATATTTCAATTTTCCAAAGCAAACATTATGTTTCTCAAACTTGTATTATTTTCAAAATTCCATAGCACAAGTCTGATTCTTTGTGCATTCTAGGAAAAATAGAGCATAATTTAGCTATTTGAGTCAAATTAAAGCACGTAATTGATCCTTGGTTCAATTACCCCTGGTAAAGGCGCCAGGAACGGTTGAACCTCGTACCGACAGGCGGATCCCATTCTACGGAATTTTCCCGCAAATTTTCAAAACGGAGGCGAGTAAATTTTTAAAACCATTTTCAAAACTTTGGTCGAGTTTGACTCGCGAAATTCATTTCTTTCTCGCAAGGGAGGGGAAAAAATTTTGCGATGATAACAGCCACCCAGAGTGGGCCCCACTTGAATTTTCAAAAATGATTTTAAAACTTGAAAATGAGAGGTTTTTCAAAAGAGATTCAAAAGTAGACTTTGAGATTGAAAGTTTTGAAATTGTACAGTGTCTTGACTGAGTCAGAACTCTTTTGGATATGGCGCCAACTGAGGGGGGCTCACATCGAAGTTTTAAAAATTTGAAATAAAGACTGAAAATAGCTTTGAAAAGGGGTTAAAATCAATAAATAAAATTTGAAGGCTTGAAAATAGAGTTCTAAGCGAACTGAAACTCTGGACTAGTGTCTTAAAATTTTAGAACTCTGAGATTTTAGATTTTAAAATCCAATTGAAGGAGTTTTTGAAAGATTTTATCAGAACTAGTAAAAAAATAAGTGAGAAAACACAGTCAGGGTTAGAATCCTAACTCAATCAGAACTCTGAAATAGAGTCCTGAATCAACTGGGACTCTACAAAATGACCTAGATTTTGAAAAATAAATGAAAATGGAAGTAAAAATAGACTTCAGGACAGACTTCTAACTGGATTAGGACACTGGGACAGAGTTCTGATCGGACTAAAACTCTTGATTTTTTGGTATTTTCTGAAAAACAAACGAAAGAACTTGTGAAAATAGTGAAAACAATAACGAATATTGAAATCAAAACAGAGTTCTGATTCAACTGAGACTCTAAGGACAGAGTCCTAACTGAACTAGGACTCTCAGATTTTTTATTTTTCTGAGAAAACAAATGAGAGAATTTTGATAAACAGTTAAAAACAAGATAGAATTGAAGTTCGGTTCAGAGTCCTGATCTGATTAGGACTCTGAAGAAGAATCCTAATTCGACTAAGACTCCAAAAGTTTTTGGTTTTCTGAGAAACAAATGGTGAGATTTAAACAAAGCTTTTGAAAACTAGTGAAAATCAAGTGAGAAAATAAACTTTATATAGAGTCCTGATTTGATCAGGAATCTGGGATAGAGTCCTGATTCGATCAGGACTCTGGGATAAAACCTCAGAATTTTGAAATTCCATGATAAAGGTATAACAATTTTGATTCCTGAAAAGATAAATAAAAGGGTCAGAGTTTTGATCCAACTGGAACTCTTCAAACAGAGTCCTGGTTCAACCTTAACTCTGAGTTTTGACTCATTTTGAAAGATTTGGTTAAAAACAGGTAAAAATAGTGACAAAAGACAGAGTCCTAATCCGACTCAAACTCTGAAGAAGAGTCCTAATCCGACTGGGATTCTTGAAGAAGAGTCCTAATCCAAGTAGGACTCTGGATTTTGTCCAAAACTGAAGATTTTGAAAGGTTTTCTACAAAAACAGGTAGAAAGGGTAGTAAAAAGTAGAATTCTAATCTGACTGTGACTCTTAAAAAAAAGAGTCCTGATCTAACTAGGACTCTAATGTTTTGGCCAAAATGAAAGAAATGGACAAGGGATATGACCATAACTGGTTTAAAATCAAAATGGAATTTTCAAAATGTTTTAAAAAGGTAAAAAGATAGAGTCCTGATCCAACTAGAACTCTGAAATTTTTGAGAAATTTGATAAGTGAAGGAATCCAAAAGCGACACCACCTAAATGGGTCTCATTTAAGAATTAAAATCAGTTGAAAATTGAGTTTAAAACGAATCCAGAGTGTTTTTTGAAAAAAAACATTTCAAAATATAAGGTCTTGGGGGTTGGCAAATGATAGAATGTTGATTAAAAACCCATGTCTTAAAATTGATTTTGAAAGAAAAATTTTAAAACTCGAATCTGGATTAAATATTTTGAAAACAGGAGTGCTGGATCTCGAAAATGAGATGTAATGACATGCAATGCTATGCAATGCAATGAAATGGTATGTCGAATGTATGCAATGATACATGAAATATATAAACACTGGATGAGGATGAAAATTTGGGGTGTTTACAAATTTCCCTCTTTGCTACTCAGCTGGTTGTATGCCGAGCTTAGTGGCAAAGAAAAACACACAACCTTTGAACTATAAAAATGCCCCAGTTAGAAAAATCTGGCTGGGTGTGAAAGAATTAATTCAGATGATGATGGTAGACATGGAATGGAGAATAAAGAAGAAGATTCACCTCATCGAAATGAGGCTCGGGCTTAGCCCTTAACCTGGATGGGACGGGAAATGAAATACCTTATCAGAATGAGGCTCAAGTTTAACCCCTTAACCTGATCGAGGACAATAGATGGAATCTTCAGATGAAGAAACCATGATGGGACCTTCGAATTTTGCACAATAAATCCGAGAGCGTTTTTTTTGCAAAAGGAAGAAAAGGGGGTCCCTAAAACATGAAAAAGGATTGATCTTGGGCGCCTCATTACTGAGACTAAATAACTTATGAAATTGGTGACCTTTTGCGAGAAAATAATTGGTGGCTTAACCTCAAGCCGAAATTGGACTGTCTATGGTGGGACAGTGGGGACACAGGGAAGTGTACGAATCTGAGAGCCCATGCGCTCAGATTATACCAAAAAAGGGAAGAAATCTTGAAAACTCCCGTTATCAAGTCCTAAAAGGGATCACAACTTGTGTTAGGATGCGCCAAAGATGAACCTCAAGCTCTCACTTCATGCTAGGATAGCTAGAAAATGTTGTCAAAAAGTTGAAAATTATTGTTGATTCAAAATAATTGAAAGTGATGCACATTGTTTATAAAGTATTCCCTCTTTTCTACCAGAAGTATTACCTCTGATTGGGCTTAAACTCGTAGAATTAAGATTCAAATTCAAATTTCTTGCAATTGACTTTCTTTCGAGGAAGCTATCAATTTCCTTGATACGTGGAAAAAAGAGAGTATTCTTGATATTATGAACGCGATTGGTGAAAGAATATTGATAAAAGAATTTCACAAAATTAAAGAAGATTCTTGGTAGATTCGGCAGTTTGATATCCTGGCAGAATTGAAGCTTTCTTAGGTTTTGGGGAAATTTATTACATCATCCTTCATTTTGGAGATGTCCTGACTTTTCTCTCTTTTTTTTTTTGAAGGGTACGTCACAAACTTCTTCATCTTGGAGATGTTTCGATCCTTCTTTTTCTCTCAGGGATTATATTGATGGTATTGGCTCTTTGGCTGAAAATCTCTTGATGAAAGCAGAAATTAAATATCTTTTAGGGTTTGTCGGGAGGTTAATCGCATCCGCCTTCATCTTGACGATGATCTGAACTTTCCCTGGAAGGATCTGTCACAAACTTCTTCATCTCAGAGATGATCCAAATTTTCTTTGGCCCCAGGGGTCTAACTCGCATAATTCATCTTCATCTTGACGACAATTGAGAGATCTCTTTTGCAGATATTTAATTGCAGCTTAGATGATTGAGGAGATATGGAAATTGAATAGACTTTTTTGTATCACCCAGGATATTTCAACTACCTTATTTTCCAAGAATGATCTTTAAGAATGTGTCATTGACTGCGATCAATATCGATCACTTATGGCTCTGCAACAACATTGAATTTCCTTTGCTGTCCATATCAAGGATTTATTCTTCATCTTTTTGGTTGGCCAATTGAAAGATCTTGAATTTTGAAAAAAAAAATCGCAAAATCTGTGTCCTTTCGAAAGTAATACTGGAGGTATTCTGGAGTAGTGTTTTTGTGTGATAAATTTTTTGAAGTCAACAAATATTTAATAACAAATTGGCAAGATTTTCTTAAAATTCTTTGTGAAAGCGAGCATTTGAAGCACGACTCAATGCATTCATGGCAAAAAAATTCTTCTCCTTTCCCCAAAGGAGAAGATTCAGAAATGGGAAATAGAAATTACTCCTCTCTTCCCTGAAGAGGAGGTGTTTGCAAAACAAACTTTCGAAGAGAAATTAAGCTTTCGTCAAAACTTCCTAACATTAGGCTTCTCTTATAGAAAGGGGGCTGGTAATGGTGAGGTTGGTGAATTGGTCATAAAGGAACGAGTCCATCACACTCTCCACGAAAAGAGGGTCCTTCATGATGAAATGGCCTAGTATGAAATTGTGGTCACAAGGAAAGCGAACTTCCGTCGAAGCTCTCCCTAAACTAAGGGTTCCTTGTATGAAATTGGAATTTTGTTTTGCAAACGGTTCACATAGATACGAGTCCCTTCAAACTCTCCCTGAAAAGGGGATAGGTGAACAAAGGATAACATGCGAAAAGAACGAGTTCCCTTGAACTTTCTCTGTACAAAGGGTCTCTCGCAAGAGGAAATGATTGGAATTGGTATTGAGTGACCAAAAAGGTCAAAATTGGAAATTGAAAATTGATTGACCCGAAGGTCAAAATTGGAAATTTGGAAATTGATCGACCCGAAGGTCGAAATTGGAAATTAGTTTACTGGGAACAACATGGGTTCAATTGCGAATGACATTCCTTCACTGGAAACAACATGGGTTTAATAGGGAATGACATTCCTTCACTGGGAACAACATGGGTTCAATAGGGATTCAGCCTAAGAACAACATTGGTTCAATTGAGAATGACATTGGTTCACTAGGAACGACATGGGTTCAATAGGGATTCAGCCTAAGAACGACATTGGTTCAATTGAGAACAACATGGGTTCAATAGGGATTCAACCTAAGAACGTGGATCAGAAGGACTTCAACCTACAAATCACATTTCTGACAAATACCAATCCAAAAGGGGTTCGACCTAAGGACTGTAAAGAATATTGGATCAAGAGGACTTCAACCTACAAATCAAATTTTTGGCAGTGGGATTAGTTCTGAAGGGGTTCAACCTAAGAACCGGGGATCAATAAGAATTCAACCTACAAATTGAATTTTTGAGAATGAGATTGGATCGAAAGGGGTTCAACCTAAGAACCACTGGGTTGAGAAGGACTTTTGGTTCACAAAGGGGTTCAACCTATGAGCCGTATTGATTTGACAGGCGTTCAACCTACAAATCACATTGGTTTCGCAGGGGTTTGACCTACAAACTATCAATTCTATAGGGATTTAACCTAAGGACCACATTGGTTCCGCAGGAGTTCGACCTACGAACTATCAATTCCATAGGGATTTAACCTAAGGATCACATCGGTTCCGCAGGGGTTCGACCTACGAACTATCAATTCTATAGGAATTTAACCTAAGGACCACATCAGTTTTGCAGGGGTTCGACCTATGAACTATCAATTCTATAGGGATTTAACCTAAGGATCACATCAGTTTCACATGGGTTCGACCTACGAGACCATCATAGTTAGCTGCTTATGGCCTGTTTTCAGGATTAACCCTTTATCCTGAGCGGGGAAGCTTGATGAAAATGCAGATGAATGCAAATGAATGCAGATTAATGCATGCAAATGCAAATGTATGCAAATGAATGCAGATGAATGCATGCAAATGCAAATGCAAATGCAAATGCAAATACAAATGAATACAAAATGATGTAAATGGGTGTAAATGGGAGATTGGTTTGATCCTGCCTGCATACAGAACATTTTGAAAAAAAAAAACAAATTTTCAAGAAAAATGCCCCAGTGTAACTGGGGAATAAGATGTTAGACGAAAGGATAAGTAATTGATATTTGATGAGAATTCTTTGAAGATAAGAAGGTAAAAACTGACAATGAGCTTATTGGTTGATTGGAGAGGCACTCTGAAAAAGGTTACCCCTTGTAAGAAGACATTAAACATTTGCAAAGGAGAAATATAAAAGATGGCGCCAGGCCATAAGGAAAATTGACAAATTTATTAATGCATTGAAGAAGGAAGTAACAGATTGATAGAAGAACTGGGACTGCATTGTCCCTTTAAAATAACAAAATGATGAAAGTGACATAGTCTCGACATTGTCAATTTTTAGAAAACTTGCTCAAGATGGTCGACTGGTGTCTTCCTCATCTTCAATAAGGATATTTTTGTCGATGCAATCTTGAATGATATTCTTCAGGATAAAACAATTCTCAGTGTCATGCCCTACTATCCGATGAAATTTGCAGAATTTTTCTTTGAATCTACCCATGATTGTTGTGGGATCAACTGCTTTAGGTAAACGGATCATATCTTTTGCGAGCATGTATTCCAGAACACTCTCTAGTGTCTGGTCTAGAGGGGTGAACTTTCGATCCATACTTCAATCCTTGCGCTTTGGCTTTTCTTAATCTTTCTCTTTATGCTGAGGACTAGATTAAAGAGGCTTATCATTGTAGGAGAACTTTCCTTTTTGGCCCTTGGATCCCTCTGAATAGTTATTATGTTTTTTCTTATTTCTTTTGCTATCATTGGCAGAAAGAGTGAAGTGAGCTTTCTTCTTCTGTTCATTCTGATTGTTACCCTTTGTAAAGATGAAGCCTTCATAAACTCCATTTTCATGCTTAACTCGAGCCATTATGCTCGCTCTGTTAGCTCAATAAATGTTCTGGAGGGTGCAGTAGAGATGAGGCCTTTTTAGAGGTTGCGAGAAATTACTCAAAATTAGGGACAGAGCATGCCCCTCTGATATGGGATCTCTCATCTTATTGCAAGCTGACCTTCAGCGATGAATGAAATCTCTAGCCTTTTCATTTTCTCTCTGCTTGAGGCCACAGAGATGACTGAGGGTGGGAAGTGCCTCGGCATTAAAGAGGAATCGCTTGATGAACATGTTTACCACCTTGTCAAATTCTTTCAGTTCGATCGGATTGACATGTTCTGAGTACCATTTTGTCATTGTTCCCTCCAGATTGCGAGGGAAACAAAGGAAAAGCGCCCTATTATCTCGCTTGAATTTAGAGCATTCAGCGAAGAACATGGCGAGATGTGCCTTGGGATCACTAAAACCATCGAATTTGATGAATTTCTTAGGGAGATTATCTAGATTGTCGTCTCCCTCCAAACCGTCATAGAAGTCTTCGCTGGTGAAGACTTTCTTGCCCTTGTCGCGAGCCTGTAGATCTCGAACCATTCTGACTACATCTTTGAATTGCGATTGGTCAAAGTCATTGACAGACCGCTCTTTGAATTTATGGGCTGACCCCTGCCCTTGTGTAGGTTTGTGGAATGCCTGATGAGTCTCAAATTCTTCATCTGAATCTTTCACTGATTCTTCTTCATCGGTTGTATCAACATTCTGAATGAACTTCTTTGCTACCTTCAAGGCCTCCTTCACTGCCCGGCCTTTTACCTTTTGCTCGAATTGGATTTGCTCTGCACTGGCTTCATCTTGTTCTGCCAGCATCTTGTTCTGCCAGCATCTTGTTCATCATCTTTTTTAACATGACATACATTTGGGGGTCAATGTCATTCTCAACCTGCTGCCTTTGATTTCTACCGGAACGTGGGGAATCCATTTCTTCTTCTGAAGCTATTGAATGAGTCATGCCTTCGACTGGTGCAGTTTTCTTCCCTGACCTTGTCTGAACTATTGAATATCACGAATGCTCTCTGCAAGGCAAAATTGATGGTTAGGCTTTTGAAAGAGATTTTGATTGGAGGAAAATATTTGCTGAGAATTTTGGTAGACAATTGAAAGATTATTCCATTACTAGGTATTGAGTCGTTGCTGGGATTGCAGCAATTGCGTTGTCATTCCTTTGCAAAAAAAAAAAAATAAACAACTGAAAAATTGTGACTTGTTACCTAGGCGAGGTCGTCAAACCAGGATAGGATGAAAATTAAATGAATTTTATTGAAGGAAAAACATGATTTTATTAATAATACACTTGACAAAGGGGAGGGGGACACACAATTTTCCACCACTCCTGATAATCAGAGGACACTCGAGGACCAGGAAAAATAGTGAGAGTAACAAAAGAATCCCAGTCATGTCTGGCAGAATGGTATGCTCCGGACCACTGATCTGATGTGAGATCAAACTTTAGCAAGATCTCTGATAGTAGACGAATTTCTATGCACTTCTGTCTCTTAAAGAACTGCCTGACACACCACTCTGGATGATAGTATGCGCAAAAGAATGGGCCAAGTAGCCTGAATTGCTTGCCATATGCATAAGTATATCTGAGAGGTGATTCTTGACGATCAAAGTAGTCCCACACGACTTCTTCATGAAGCTTTTCACCATTGTATCTGAATGAACTGGCTCGGGCTGGTACATGCTGGAGGAACCAAGATTACAATGCATAGGTGCACCCTTCGACTAGAATTGATTCTTTGAGTGTGAAATGGGTCAACCCTCAGTACAGAAAGGCAAGTGCAGCCATGGCTATGGAGTGGTGGCTGGTTTGTCAACTTCCCCATCTTCGCAGAAGTTGAACTATCCTGATATCCTATATAATTTTGTCCATCTGAAAAGAGAGCTAATCCCACAGTGCATAAGACCATCGCATGCTTGATTCTTTCTTGAGCTGTTCGAGATATGAAACTGACTTCCACAAATGCCCCATATTGTCTGTAGATTTCGAGCAGGTTCACATACTTATTTTCATTCTCCTCGATCAATGGCCAAGACTTGTGTCCTGTCATGCGAGCTAAAGCGTCTCGAGGATCCAGACCCTTGACATTGATTACGAACTGTTTCTTCAATGGATCTCCTAGATGACCGGCTGGTTTGGGTAATCCCATAATTTCTGAGAATTCGTCCATCAACAAAGTCATTTCCCCCCACGGGAACCAAAAGGTACTAGTACTCGAGTTCCACCGCTCTGCCAATGCGTGGATCAAATTGTTGTTGACTGTCTGTTTTCCCACCGCAAATGTCAGTTCTAATCCACAATTGCTCAAGTGGTCCGGAAACATACGAGAGAAGTTCTTGAGCCATGAATAATACCACTGGGGAATGAAGGATCCGGTGTTGAGAGTTCAATGTTCAGGAAGACCTTGTCGCACCTCATAGGAGATGTGACCCTCAAGAAAGACCGAATCAAGTTAACCGGATGCCATTAGACTGGAAAATATGGAAAATTGGAATAAGACTTAGAAAAATACAAGGATTTTGAAAAAGCTGCAGGCAGGATAAAAATGAAGCAGAAAATTTGAGATCCAAAAGAAAGGAAGGATAGAAAATCACCTGAAGTTTTGAGGAAAATAAAGGTGAATTTGAAAAATCATCCAGGGTTTGAATAAAACAGGATTTTTTAGACATTATATGGAAATAGATGGAGAAACTGAGGATTTTTGAAAATCATCCAGTATTTTAGAAAACTTGTGGTAAATGTAATAAAATGGAATAAAAGAAACTAACATTCAATCTCATCCTGTACAAACAAGCATGCACATACAATATTCTCTAAAGGCTGACTCTAGATGCACCTGTTTTGAAATAGTTGTAAGACCTTAATCCTAACTCTAAGGTTCAGATCAATTGTGTCTAATCATGCTATGCCGATATACTTAGGCCGAGGTCCGATGTACGTGGCATAAAATCAATTTCTCTGGTTTTAAGTTCAAGTTTTTCAACATCCTTGAGCACCTGCCGATATACGTTGGATTATGGCCATTGGTACGTGGCAGGGGGGTTTTCACCCAAATAGGTGGCCCAGTTGTGAGGCTTTGTCCCAAACTATGGTTTTGGAAGAAAGCCCAGCAACGTGAAGACTGGGTAAAGATAGGTGGGGTGGTTTTTGAAAACATGAGCACATGCAAGCAAACATATGGCTCTAAGTCCTGAAGAGATAGAATTTTAAAATATTTGAAGAAGCAAGCATTGTTTTCATACAATTCCTAGATTGAGGAGTGTGGTATTAGACCTCAGTCTATGTGAGCATAAATAATTCTCCTCAATATGGTCCTACAAAACCATGCCTAGTCTACATGCAATCCATGTCAGCTGGGTTCAAGTCTAGGCTCCTAGGTTCACATGATATTATGAAAGTAAAAGCTAACATTCTATAAAACACGATTTTGATAATTTGAATTGAGTCAAGCAGACAATTGATCAGGCAAAGACAGGTCCCATCACGGTCGCCAAACCTGTTATCATCGCAAAATTTTACTTTTGCAAGTCAAACTAACCTTTGAAAAAGATTTTGAAAATAACTCCCCTCCGTTTTAAAATGCGGGATAATTCCGAAGAATGAGACTCACCTGTCAGTACGAGGTTCAACCGTTCCTGACGCCTTTACCAGGGGTAATTGAATCAAGTATCAAAAGTGTGCATAGCTTTGCTCAACTTCTCTAAATCGTGTTCTATTTCCTAAATGCACAAAGAATCAAGCATGTGCTATGAATTTAATAAAAAATGCAAATTTGAAAACATGATGTTTGCTTCAAAGATTGAGAATAATTGGAGATTTCTTGGAAAAAGAAGCCCTTTGAAAATCGTGAATCCTGATTGAGAGAATGTTTCTGAGAAAGTAAAAATCGATTTATGAAGAAATCGTGAAATTTTGTGAAAATCGATTTTGGGAAAACTTGGATAGTTCTGAGAAAAGTTTGAATTTTTGAACTTTGGATTTTGAAGATGTTAGGATTTGGAAAATCATGAGTTTAAACTTGAGAAATACTTGAAATATCCTTTGAAAACTCAGAACTTTGAGAAAAACGATTTCTGTATAAAACTTAGAGATTTTTGAGAAAATCGATTTCTTTGAATTGGAATTGGGATTTGTAAATTGAATGAAATGAATGAATATGGATTTGAAAGTCATGATTTTGAGGAATTGAGAAAATCCTTTTGTATTTTTGAGAAATGCAGTGCATTTTGAAGTTAGCCTAAGAGTGTAGGCTGAATGTGGCTAATATGAAGATCACAAATCTGGGTCTCATTCGTATTCTAACTATGGCCATAAATACAAATTTCACCGAATTTGTCAACTCCCTAAGAGCTAGTGCATGTGTCATTCGTGTAGACCATGGTGAATTTGTAAAAATATGCACATGAATGATGCATTCATTAGATATTAAAATTTGTAGAATCAAACTATATGCAATGCATCCTATTCTATGCAGGAATTGAAATTCTTATTCTAAATTCAATTATAATTTACATCACTAATTGAATTTAAATATATAAAATTAAAGGAAAGTAAATTCTTCAATATCCTTGCAAAACTAGAAAAACTTGTTAGTGAAGATATGTTGGCTTTTCTAGATTTATCCAGTAATATCTAGAAATTAGTGGATTCTGCTAGATATAAGCCTTTTTCTATGATTTCCTAAGATAAACATAATGAAATAAGAAATAATAGAAATGAGATTTGAAAATTAGAAATTAGGATCAAAATGACCAAAATGCCCCCGATAGCAAGACTATGGCCTTGAAATCAGGGTTTTCAGAAAGATATTTTATAAAATACAACTTTTAAAATTCAAATGAGGATAAATTGAACCAAATATGATATGATTAAAAGTAAGAAAACCAAAGTTTGGAATTTCGAAATTGAGGTCAAATGACCAAATTGTCCCTGATAGCAAGACTATGGCCTTGAAATCAGGGTTTTTTGAAATAAATTTTAGTAAAAACTTTAGATTTAGGATTGAAATAAACATATAATCGATCATGAAGCATCCTAAAATGATTCTAAACATGGACAAACCCTAAAAACATGAACTTATACACGGAAATAAAGAAATATCATGAAAATCATGATTTTGGCAGTGTTTCAGGATCCTATGGGCACCCTGTTTTGTAATTTGATTGATTCAAGCATCAAATGGATTTCAAAATTAATAAAAATCTGCACCTGCACTTGTTATCACCCTAAAATCATATTGGAATCATAAAAATATGTTTTTGACATTATTCCAATTCGAAAATTACATTAAAACCCTAAAATATGTTATTTTTATCCATGGTCACATACCAGTTTCAGTGTTAGGCCTAAATCAGGGGTTAATTCACCATGAAAATTATTGAAATTTTACAGAGGTAAACTAGACAAAAAACAGAGAATCACTTTTTTACAGATTGGAAAAATCATCTTTGATGAGGGAGATACTCTTCCAGCAATCTGGACTTAAATATAACGAATCTAAAATTGATTAAAACAGGTACTTCAGGTTATAAATACAAAACTAAATAACACATTTCATCAAAAATTTCTGAAATTTAGGAAGTAAATAGTAGACATAAAAATAATAAACTTCTTTTTTACAGATTGTGAATCGGATCTACGGTTTCAGATCTATGATCAGTACAAGTTGGATTAGGGTTTTAATAAATCATAACAAATTTTAAAACATGGATCCGAC
Source organism: Nuphar pumila (assembly GCF_984573655.1). Taxonomy (NCBI): domain Eukaryota; kingdom Viridiplantae; phylum Streptophyta; class Magnoliopsida; order Nymphaeales; family Nymphaeaceae; genus Nuphar; species Nuphar pumila. The sequence continues at coordinate 56,528,025 of NC_143249.1, forward strand.
TTTCTGACATAGGAAAAATAACAAACATAGGCAACAAATTATGAAAATTTTACAGTACATAGCCTTCATCAACACGAAGCCACTTCACTTTATGGTTTTCAAATCGGATATCGGATAAAAGAAATAATCAATCTGCAAGTTATGCTTGAAATTAAATAACGATTTTAATCAACAGAAATCCCAATTCGACTTTGTGTTTTATTAACAGAGTTCCTGAATCCCAAAACATCTACTTTTTTTTACAGTCGTTCACTGACATATCCGTGAACAACATATAAAAAAATAAAAAAAATTTAATGAATATTTCAATACGAACTAACGTGCTTTCTACTGATCTGAAATTAAAATATGCAGAAATCTAAGAAACACTAAAAAAAATATGATTTATCCATGAAAATCATAAAAATTTATCTAAACAACAAAACAAAATTGATTTTTACGATGAAACACATGTAATAAACATTAATATGCTAATAAATAAATAAAACACAGGGAATCCATGGCTGAAATTGCTTTTACCCTTGAAACCATGGATTTAATCTATTTAATCGTATAAATCTCATGTTTTCGTGGTTAAGAATATAAAAAACAATGCAATAAACAATTCTAATGGATTAGAATCATGGAAATCAACATGGAATAGGGTTAAATTATCTTCTTGAATTAAACTTGAGGTTCTTGAGGTTGAATCCGTGGTTAAATCCATGAACACAAGGGGTTCCATGGTGAAATCTAATATAAAATCATAAAAAACTAATAAAAAATAATGAAATAATATTAAATAACTCACCTTGGGGCTGCAGCTTCAATGAAGGAAGGTGGAGGTGCTGGAGAGGAGAGAGAATCCACAAAAATTTGAGAGAGAAAAGAGCCTCCTTTTTCCCCTCTATAGACCCCTTTTTATAGTTTTTCAAAACCCATGTAATTAGGACTAATTAATACCTAAGTTTGACTTTTTCAAACTCTATCTAAAACCACCAAGGGAGGATGATTTTTTGTGGTTTCCTAACCCTAAATGAACTCTAACTAAACCCTAATTAACACCTAATTAAACCCTAGAAAGTCCAAATGTGGCACCACCTAGTATGGACCCACATTTGGTTTTTAAAACTTGAATTTAAAACCTTTAAAAATCAATGGTTTAAAACTTAAATAAAATGGATTTTTAAAATTACTTTTGACAACTCTAAACCCATAACCTAACTAGGACAATGACTAACCCTAGTCTAACCTTGACTTCTTCAAATGTGGCACCACCCGAGTGGGCCCCACTTGAATTTTCAAAAACGATTTTAAAAATTGAAAATGAGAGGTTTTTCAAAAGAGATTCAAAAGTAGACTTTGAGATTGAAAGTTTTGAAATGGTACAGAGTCTTGACTGAGTCAGAACTCCTCTGGATATGGTGCCAACTGAGGGGGGCCCACATCAAAGTTTTGAAAATTTGAAATAAAGACTGAAAATAGCTTTGAAAAGGGGTTAAAATCAATAAATAAAATTTGAAGGCTTGAAAATAGAGTTCTAAGCGAACTGGAACTCTGGACTAGAGTCCTGAAATTTTAGGACTCTGAGATTTTAGATTTTAAAATCCAATTAAAGGAGTTTTTGAAAGATTTTATCAGAACTAGTAAAAAAATAAGTCAAAAAACACAGTCAGGGTTAAAATTCTAACTCAACGAGAACTCTGAAATAGAGTCCTGAATCAACTGGGACTCTATAAAATGACCTAATTTTTGAAAAATAAATAAAAATGAATGAAAATGGAAGTAAAAACAGACTTCAGAACAGACTCCTAACTGGATTAGGACTCTGGGACAGAGTCCTGATCAGACTAAAACTCTAGATTTTTTGGTATTTTCTGAAAAACAAATGACAAAACTTGTGAAAACAATAACGAATATTGAAATCAAAACAGAGTTCTGATTCAACTGAGACTCTGAGGATAGAGTCCTAACTAAACTAGGACTCTCAAATTTTTGAATTTTCTGAGAAAACAAATGAGAGAATTTTGATAAAATTGAAGTTCGGTTCAGAGTCCTGATCTGATTAGGACTCTGAAAAAGAGTCCTAATTCAACTAGGACTCTAAAAATTTTTGGTTTTCTGAGAAACAAATGATGAGATTTAAACAAAGCTTTTGAAAACCAGTGAAAATGAAGTGAGAAAATAAACTTTAGATAGTGTCCTGATTTGATCAGGAATCTGAGATAGAGTCCTGATTTGATTAGGACTCTGGGATAAAACCTCAGAATTTTGAAATTCCATGATAAAGGTATAACAATTTTGATTCCTGAAAGGATAAATAAAAAGATTTTTGAAAGATTCTCTCAAAGTTGAAATCAGGGTCAGAGTCTTGATCCAACTGGAACTCTTCAAACAGAGTCCTGGTTCAACCTTAACTCTGAGTTTTGACTCATTTTAAAAGATTTGGTTAAAAACAAGTAAAAATAGTGACAAAAGACAGAGTCCTAATCTGACTGAAACTCTAAATAAGAGTCCTAATCCGACTGGGATTTTTGAAGAAGAGTCCTAATCCGACTAGGACTCTGGGATTTTGTCAAAAACAGAAGATTTTGAAAGGTTTTCTCCAAAAATAGGTAGAAAATGTAGTAAAAAGTAGAGTTCTGATCCGACTGGGACTCTGAAAAAAAAGAGTCCTGATCCAACTAGGACTCTAAAATTTTGGCCAAAATGGAGGAAATGGACAAGGGATATGATCATAACTGGTTTAAAATCAAAATGGAATTTTGAAAATGTTTTAAAAAGGTAAAAAGATAAAAAGATAGAGTCCTGATCCAACTAGGACTGTGAAATTTTTGAGAATTTTGATAAGTGAAGGAATCCAGAAGCGACACCACCTAAATGGATCTCATTTGAGAATTGAAATCAGTTGAAAATTGAGTTTAAAACGAATCCAGAGTGTTTTATGAGAAAAACGTTTCAAAATATAAGGTCCTGGGGGTTGGCAAATGACAGAATGTTGATTAAAAACCCATGTCTTAAAATTGATTTTGAAAGAAAAGTTTTAAAACTCGAATCTGGATTAAATATTTTGAAAACATAAGTGTTGGATCTCGAAAATGAGATGTAATGACATGCAATGCTATGCAATGCAATGAAATTGTATGTCGAATATATGCAATGATACATGAAATATATAAACACTGGATGAGGATGAAAATTTGGGGTGTTTACAGATGCCCCTCTTTGCTACTCAGCCGGTTGTAAGTCGAGCTTAGTGGTAAAGAAAAACACACCAAATTTGGACTATAAAAATGCCCCAGTTAGAAAAAATCTGGTTGGATGTGAAAGAATTAATTCAGATGATGATGGTAGATATGGAATGGAGAATAAAGAAGAAGATCCACCTCATCGAAATAAGGCTCAGGCTTAGCCCTTAACCTGGATGGGACGGGAAATGAAATACCTCATCAGAATGAGGCTCAGGTTTAACCCCTTAACCTGATCAAGGACAATAGATGGAATCTTCAGATGAAGAAACCATGATGGGACCTTCGAATTTTGCACAATAAATCCGAGAGGGTTTTTTTGCAAAAGGAAGAAAAGGGGGTCTCTAATGCTTGAAAAGGGATTGATCTTGGGCGCCTCATTGTGAGACTAAACAACTTATGAAATTGGTAACCTTTTGCGAGAAAATGATTGGTGACCTTTTGCTAGAAAATGAAATTGGTGCCTCATTACGACTTTCTATAATTTGATATTCACAAATGTGGGAAGCATAATAGTACCTACTGTTTCCTGCAACTCGAAAAATAAGGATGGCCTCCTTCTCTGGGTTTGTACTTGTCCCCTTTTCAAAGTTCTTTGAAACTATAATCATGCATGTCAACTTTGAGTGGATTGAAGGTTATCGAAGATCCCTCTTCGTCGGTTTTTGTTACAAAAGAGAAGGGAGGTCACCTGCTGAGGAAGAATGGCGCACAAAATAAGGCAAGCGACAAATACAAGATTGGGCAGTCAGGTTGTGAATGCATCTACAAGAAGTCCACGCATCTGCGGGAAAATTGCATATGAAGGAAAGCATCAGAACAACAACATGTAGAAAGATTTCTCTCACAAATGGTGAGTCTAGCCAATGCGATCTTGAGCAACATAGGCCTCCTAGTGAAGCCATCTCTTTTTTATTTTGGAGGCGAATTGGGAAGAACCCACAGTCTCTTCAAATCTCAACCAGTTGGTGGATCGGTCATGTTGATTTTGAGGTATCTGATTGAGGTATGTATTTAATTTTGTTTAGGGTTCAAAACCCACTATCACAATCCTAAAATTGTTGGCATGTAGATTTGTACACCATTGCCACTTCAAGCAGGAACCCAATCAGAGCATCGTCAAAACTACTTACTGTTCATTCTGATTATCAATATTGTTCCAGTTACTCTGCAGTTTCTGTAGTATATAATCCCCATCTTCATTTTTGATTGATTTACCATCAAAGTCATATCAGTAATTCTATAAATCTGTTTAGAATGTTCAGGTGGTGCCATTTGATCTTGTTTATTACAATTCTTTTATAAATGATTTCTGTAACATGGGTTGTACCTTAGAGACTCGGGAATTACATAGTGGAAGATATGCACAACAGCCACTGCATATGTGACTCCAATAGCCGACATTTTCCTTACAGGGAGATGCTGGTTGGGGCTATAGATGCTCTCAAAGGTTCATCATTGCCATATCGCATCTCTTATTGGATACTGTGAAAGGCTCTCTGAAATGATCCTTGTTTATGTGTTCATGGCTGAGGGTCCACTCATGAAACATTTATGTGGCATGACTCTCCCACCATTTTCTTGAAAGCATAGGCTTGAGATTTTCATGTTTTCACAAAAAGATTTGCTGCTGAAATTTTTCAATATTTGTATGCCCAAGTGACGATCACTGTTGCAAGAGGCCAGAATATTATGATCCACATGCAACATTTAGAGGTAGGGCTTCCTTTTCTTAAGAAGGTTGTTTTAGTTCAGACCAGCCATATCCCTTTTACCTGCACAACAGGTTGTGGATGGCATGCCAGTGCTAAAACAAAACAAAATCACCTAACTCGGGGTGATCTATCTGGGTTAACAATGGATTCTTATAAATATTGTCGTGGTCCACCTCATCTATTTCTGCTTGACAAGTTTGATGTTGATGGAGCTGGAGCTGAAGCTGGTGCCGATTTAAAGAAATATTAGAAATCTGTCATTCTTTAAGATGGGATGGGCCATGTCAGAACTATTGAAAGTTGAAAAGGTTAAACAAACAAAAAAAGATTTTGAGAAGGCAGAAAACTGGAGAAGCACCAGATGTTGGATCCTTGTCTAGGAATTATGACAGTGCCTTTTGATGCTTCTTTTGTGTTGTAATGAGCAAAACCTCATTGGTGAGACTATCTTAACATATAATCCAAGTCTAAGAATGACAGCAGATTTCAGACATTTAACTCAAGAACCAAGATAAGCTACATGGAGCATTTGCTTGATGGACTTCTGTTGTTTCTGATTGATCAAAGCCAAATCAGATGTAGAAATCAAATTCCTGTGTGAATTATCCCACAGGGGAAGAATCCCCGAGTCACCAGCTATTACTTGGGATGAGAAGGTTGAAGATGAACCTATGCTCTATCACGATTGGAGGATCCTTTGTGGAGTTGCTGGCTATCTTGGAATGGTTTTAGTAAGGGAAGTTCACAGTGGTGCCTACATATCAGAGAAGGGAATGGTAAGGAAAATACTCAGAGAATAAAGGCAGAGTGTCCAGGTATTGTCATGCCTTTTAATCGACCTCTGCATATCGGATAGTGGTAGATCCTGCTATGAAAGCCCCATTGTGCTGAAGATGACCAGTGGGATCCATCAAAAGGTAGGTTTTGTTTATCTATTGGAGAAAATCAATCTAAAGATACGTTGCTTTCATCTCTCTTGGTTGTATTCTTAATATGTAGTTTGATATTTTTGTCTCCCCATTAGATACATCTCCTGTTTTTGCGCTCAGATTTTCCTGTATCATGTTTACTTTACCAGCAGTACATGTTTGTTTACTTTACCCAGCAGCATCTTCTATGTCTTTTACTGTCCTACAGCCTATCCCACAGCTGTCACAACCACTTTACCACACTGCTACTTCATCTATTCCTGCACCCACCCCAGCACTTATTTTCTATATCCTGTCAATACCATCAAGAGTTATATATCAAATTTGCTGCGAAAATAGCTTATGGTTAGGTTCATAAATCTGTTTAGGCTCTCATGAATTGGTTTTAGTAACTATCAGTCAATCATCTTGTAGCCTATGCTGCTCATACTACAAGGTTGAGGGTTTCAACAGGTTTGCTCCTCATGGTCATATGCTAAACATTTGCCCCTTGGTTCTTTATATGTTGTACTACATCACCCAGTTGTATGGCCTCCATCCATAGTTGTTCATTGCATTTCTCATAATAACTTTGATTCATATAGGAGCTAAATCTAGTTTCAACCATACGTTTACATTAGCATGAGTAATCTCATCACTGTAATGGCATGAATGTACGAATTTGGAAGCATATCACATGCCTTTATGATATGAGATGCATTCACGACATCCATCAACCATTGTAATCTTCAGTGTATTCATAGCATCATAACCCATTGGTTACTGTATTTTTATCTTATACACCCTTTCATTAGCATACCCACATAGGTTTGCATGTAGATTTCCTTCATTAGTATAAATATCATACTTGGATGCATATTGTATGTTCCGATTATAAGTCTAAGTCTAGTTCTTGACATATTAATCTCCCATTTAGCCTAAGTACAATCCTATGCATATAAATCTTTACCATGGCATTTCCCATTATCTTCCATCTTTTCACATTTTGCTTCATACTAATCCTATTTTTTTTCAGGAATACAAAGAAAATGGCATTTTCCTCTCTGAGTTTAGGGATTCTTTATTTCAGTCCAATTCAAAATTGTAATACTTGGCTATTAATGAGAAATTTCCCTTTCCAAGCCTTAGAATAGAATGAATGAGCATGTAAATATCGTAGACTGTTCGTTTGGTTCCATTTTCTCTTTTATTTATGAAAACCCACAATGGTACCATTCTAATAAAAGGTGATTAAATCCTAAGTTGACAATTTGCATCAATGACCATAGTCAAGGTGTGAACAAAACTTAGGATTTTCATCTTTTATGGAATAACACCGGATTCATACTGGATCTCTTTTCCAAAATCATCATATTTCTAAATATCTTTTTTTCTTTATCAGAGTTTAACTTAAAATTAACTCAAAACGTATATCAATGGCCATAGTCAAGATATATTGAGAGTTAACTTTATTTTAAACTCTATAAAGGCACTATAATGTATTTTATTCTTCATGTGAATTTAAATATAGATTATTATATAATACATTCAATGACCATAGTCAGAAATGTATTATATCCTCAATCTTATTTCAATTCATGTAAAGAATGAAATATGCTTTTCAAATTCAATTTCAAAATTCTTTTAATTCATTCATCATTTAGGATAGAATTACATCATTCTTTTCCAAAATCAAGAAACTTTTGAGATATATTCGTCAAATATCTTCTTTATCTCTATGATTAATCTTCAATTTCTCATTTGTAAATCTCCTTTCTATTATCAAATTCTATCTTACTTTGAAAATTCAAAACTTCAATTTCAAAGTCCAATTTGACTTTGAAATTTCAGATTCATTTTATATTCAAAAATTTAATTTTGAGGTCCCATTTGACTTTGAAAATTCAAATTTATTTCTAGATTCAGAATTTAATTTCCAATTCAGATCAAAATTCAAAGTTCATCTTAAAACTTTGAATTTTCAAAATTCATTCTTTAGAGTTCAAATTTAAATTCAACTCAATATTCTAAATCAAAATTCAGAATTCAATTCAGCTTTGAAATTCCCAAATTCATCTCTTGATTTCAAAATGCAAGTTTGAAGATTAAGTTTCATTCTCTATCCTTCTTTTCAAAATTTAAGAGTCGATTTAGGATCTTTCAGATCCGATTCCAAGTTTCGTCTGGATCTCCAAAATCCAATTCTATCTTTGAATTCTGTTTGGATTTCTTGAATCCAATTTCAAGCTCTATCCAAATTTCCAGATCTATCTTCAGATTCCATATGGACTTCCAAAATCCAGATCCATCTTCTAAATTCCATATTGAATTCTAGATTGCTTGAATCCAATTCTATTTTCAAAATTCCATTCTGATTTCAAACTCTAAAACCAAAAATTAATTCCCTTTTCAAATCCTGCTTTGATTTTCAAGATTTATTTTCAGTTTCATCTCTAAAATTTACTTTCTTCAGGAAATTCAATTCGTTTCTTTGAAATTCAAATTCAATTCAAATTCTAAATTCAACCTCAAATCCAAGATTCATTTCCAAATTCAAAATTCCAAATTCATTTTCAAATCTGAATTCAATTTCAATTTAAATTTCATTCTTATTTCTGTTTCAAAACTTCATTCTTCGAATTAAGCTCAAATTCGTTTCCAAATCTTTGATCTCAAATATGATTCCAACTTCAGAATCTCGAAGTTGTCTTTCTCAAAACTCAAGTTGATTCTAAAACTTTGAGTTTACATCTATTTCAAATCAACTTCAAACTTTCAAAAACCATTTCTTCACCATATTCTTCATGATTTCAAAACCACTTGGATAAAATTTCCAAATTCTTCTCCAGAAAGCATACATCTTTTGCATTTACACAAGCATGATTCTTTGTGCATTCTAGGCTTAGAATAAAATCTTAGATAATAGTAAGGCAAAGCAAAAAGGCATAAGTTCGATCCTTGGTTCGATTACCCCTGGTAAAGGCGCCAGGAACGATCGAACCACGTACCAACGAGCGAGCCCCGTCTCCCAATTTTCCCGCAAATATTTCAAAATGGAGGTGAGTAATTTTTCAAAATCTTTTCAAAAATTAGGTCAAGTGAGACCTTCGCAAAAGAATTCCTCTCTCTTCTTTCTTTTCTTTTCTTTTCTATTCTCTCTTCGTTTCTGTCTTTTATTTTCCCCTTCAAAAAGGGAAATAGAGGTTAGAAAGAAAAAGAGAAGGAAAAGAGAGAAGGAATACAAGAGGAAAAATTTTGCGATGATCACAGGGATAACATTGGATCCACACTGGATCTCCTTTCAAAATCATCATATTTTCTAAATATTTTCTTCCTTTATCAGAGTTTAATTTAAAATTAACTGAAGATATATATCAATGACCATAGTCAGGATATATTGAGGGTTAATTTTATCTTAACTCTATAAAGGCACCAAAATGTGTTTTATTCTTCACTTGAATTTAGATATGATTATTATCTAATACATTTTATGACCATAGTCCAAAATGTATTATATCTTCAATCTTATTTTAATTCACTTAAAGAATGAAATATGCTTTTCAAATTTAATTTTCAAATTCCTTTTTAATTCATTCATCATAGAATTACATCGTATTTTCAAAATTCTTTTCATATTATTTCAAAATCCAAGTGATTTTTTAGACAATTCTTTAAAAATCTTCTTCATTTCTTAAATCAAATCTTCAATTCTTATTTGTAAATCCAAATTCTTTTTTCTATTCTCAAATTCTATCTTATTTCAAAAATTTAAACTTCAATTTCAAAGTCCAATTTGACTTTGAAATTTCAAATTCATTTGTATATTAAAAAATTCAATTTTCAATTCAAATCAAATTTCAAAGTTCAATTCAACTTTGAAATTCCAAATTCATTTCCAGGATTCAATTTTAAATTCAATTTGACATTTTTGATCAAATTTCAAAGTTTAATTTAACTTTGGAATTCCCTGATTCATCACCTGATTTCAAAAATTCTAGTTTTAAAATCAAGTTTTATTCTTTATTCCTCACTTCAGGTGCCCAAATCCTCTGGATCATCTTCTAAATTCAGAATTCAAGTCTGAATTCAAGATTTATTCTTCATTCCTCAAAAATCCAAAAAATCTAAGTCTTAAATCAAACTTTAAACCGAAATTTGGTATTCACTCTGAAAATCGATTTTTCCTAAAATTCCATCTCCCTTTTAAAATTGATTTAGGATTTCTCAGATCCAATTCTGAATTTCATCTGGATTTCCAAAATCCAAATCCCATTTTCAAAATCCATTCCCCATTCTAGATTTCGGATCCAATTCCATATTGGATACCGGATTTCAAATCCCATTCCACCTTGGATCTAGATTTTCAAATCCAATCCCATTTAGGATTCCAGATTTCGAATTCAATTCCATCTTGGATTCCAGACTTTGGATCCAGTTTCATTTAGGATTCCAGATTTTGAATTTAATTCCATCTTGGATCCTAGACGTCGGATCCAATCTGATCTCCAATTCCAAATTCAATTCCATTTTCTAAACTCATCTGGGTTTCAAAATTCCAATTTCAACTTCTATCTTTCAAAACCATCTTTTCTCCAAGTCTAAATTAAACTTCCAAATTCAGTTCTTGTTTCAGGTTCTGAATTTAAACTAAAAACCAAAGATCCCTTTTCAAAATCGATTCTTGAAAATCGATCCAAATTCAAAGTCCATTCTGACTTCAAAAATTCATTATTATTTCAAAATTTCAATTCTAAATTCATTTTCTCTTCATCCAAAGTCTATTTTTCCAAACTCTGACTATTCCTAGACTTGAAAATTCTAAGTCTCTTCTTCTAGATCCATTGCTCAAAGTTTTAAGTCTGACTTTTTCAAATCAATTTCAACTCTTTGAATCATTTCTTCACTACATTATCAAATTTATTTGAGAATCACTTGAAAAATCCCAAAATTTCTAAATTACTTTCTCAAAAAGAGCATATATTTTTGCATTCGCAAAAGCATGATTCTTTGTGCATTTTTTAAACTTACAATAAATTCTTAGACAATATTTAGGCAAAGCAAAAGGCATAAATTCGATCCTTGGTTCGATTACCCCTGGTAAAGGCGCCAGGAACGGTCGAACCTCATACCGACGAGGGAATCCCGTCTCTCCATTTTCCCGTAAAATTTCAAAAAATGGAAGCGAGTAATTTTAAAAATCTTTTTCAAAATTAAGGTCAAGTGAGACCTTCACAAAAGAATTTCTCTCTCTTTTCTTTCTTCTTCTCTTTTCTCTTATTTTCTGTCTTTTATTCTCCCTTCAAAAAGGGAAATGGAGGTTAGAAAAGAAAAGAGAAGGAATAGAAGAAACCAAGAGAAAAATTTTTGCGATGATCACAGATTTCCCAAGGGTCTTGGATATCTAGACTTCTTGTTTCAAGACAAGACCCAAAGATCAACTATAATGGGATCTAGCCAATCACATGGTCTTGTTTCTAAGCAGGCCAAGACAGGACCATGTGCTTGACTAGATAGCTTTAACCCAATTCCCGACTCTCTCTCTCACCTTCAGTGTGTTTTATGAGATGAAGAATGAAGCTTCAGAAAGTATAATTGTTTCATTTGCTTACCAAGAATTGATGCAAAAAGCTTCAATTTGCCAGTATAAAGTACAGATAATGCATTATGTGCACATTAGGTGCCCGTGTATCCATGTGAGTGTAGTAATAACCTTCCAACATATCGGGACTGAAAGTTACCTGTTGAATCAGTATTGAATGATTCTAAAAACTCTTTGAGCAACTACTGGTAAAATTCTGAATCATAAAGTAGTTCAGGGCCACAATCCACACTTGCATCCTCTCCAATAATTTTATTACTCTCTTCCAGAACATCCCCAATAACACCCATCAAAGACCTCCTCAGTTGCATCCTCTTGATCATTCTGCTTGGATCCCTCATGATTTAGAGTCTTAAAGCCACATTTGAGATTTCTTAAAGCCAGTTAGGAGTCTTAAGTAGGGTTAGTTGTTTAGAGTTTAGTTAGGCTAAAACTCTCAAGAAAAATCACCCCCCTTAATTGGATTCATTAAGGAGAGTTTCAAAAAAATAAAATACCTTAATTAGGTTCTAAAAAAATCTATTTAAATAACTCTAAGGGGGTCGACCTCCACATGCTCTCTCCTCCTCTCACTCTCTTAAATTTGTGGCCCTCTCTCCCTCAAGCCTTCCTCCTTCTTCCATTGCTGCAGCCCAAGGTGAGCTTCCTCTCTCTCTTCTTTATTTTTCTAATTTTTTTATGTGTTTTTGCCATTGCCGCCCCTATACATGAACCCTTTTCACTTTCTTTTATTCAAGATCCATATTCCATGACCCAAGAAGATGATCTACTGATCATCCATGGGGTTTTACAAGCGTTTGATCTGTTAAAATCATTGATAGTCTGTTCATTATGTTAAACGCTTGAAAAAGATTGAGATTCGACCATTCAATAGGTCCAATCCCTGTTTTAATGGCAAAATCAAATTATAACCGTGTTTCCCTAAATATTTTTATTTATTTCAGCATATTAATGTTTATTTTATTTGTTCAAGCATCAAAACAAAATTTATTAGGTTATTTACACATTTTTTTATGATTTTACATGCCTAGATTAGGGTTAGTTATGTGCTTTATCGATAATATGCAAATCTCGATTCTAGGTGCGCAGGAACATCGTTATTTCATATTTGTTTTTCTGTAAATAAAATCTGACTTTTTTAGGGTTGAATCATGCATGTGTCTGTGACTTTTCACAAAAAAATGGATTATTTTGGGTTCTATAACCTTGCTAAAAAAATTAGGAACCTGTGAATACCCCAATTTTTTCAAAGTTTTGTAAAAATGTCCTTTTTGCCCTTGGCCCCATTCTTCTGAGAAAATCAAAGCAATTTCAAAACCAAATTTCAAGTTATTCTTCAAATTTTATGAATTAAATTCCATGTGGATATATCGAACTCAATTTCGGATTCGGACCCGATGTCAAAACCCAAATCTGAGCCTCGTTATCCAAATTTTCAAATTAAAATTTCAAAATACCGAAAATAAATTCTGAAAGGCTCAGACAGTCCATTTGGTTGTGTCCACAACTCTGTATTTCTCGATTTGAGGTTTTGAACCTCGAATATTTCCTCAAATTTTGGATATAAACTCGCTTTTTGAAGAAATTTTCAAAAGAATAGCCTTGAATTCTCATAAAACCCTCCTTTGAAAATATTTCTCAAAAATACCAAAAAATTAGTTTTAAATCTTTGTTTTCTCATAAATTTTAGAACTTTATTCCAAAATACAAAGAAAAAAAATAAAAAATAATAAATATATGGAAAAACAACAAAAAAATCGGAAAAACTATGTGGTTTTAAACCTTTTAAAATGGGTTTTACTAAAAAATTCTTTTTAAGACCACTTTTTGAAAATTTGTTTTAAAAGGAACCCTCTATTTAAAAAAAAGGGAAATTTGCAACGGTCTCGCTCTGGCATGCTCTCTTGCCTCAGCCTTGATCATCACGAGCCATCTTCGAACCCTCCTTCCTCTGCCATCGATGCCCAACGGCCCTTTTTCCCGAACTTTCCTCCCCCTCCTTAAAAGGGCACGCAGGGAACCCCTTTTCCTCATCGCCTTCACCCCTCCATTACCTTCTCTTCTGGAATTCCTTTTTTCCCTTCATTCTGGTTCTGAAGGTAGCCCCACAGAAGATCGCCTTCTCTCTTCCCCTCCTTCTGGCTTCCTCTCTCTGGCGCTTCCTCTACAAGCTATTGAAGATCGATCTCCCTCCTTCGAGAATCCATCAATCAAAACGAAGGGAAGGCCCCTTGTCCATCCCTCAGAATTTCAGTAGAATACCGGGTGTGTTATCCAACAAAAAGAGAACTAAGGAGAAGCATTTCTCCAATCCGAACCGGCTTCATCCACGGTGAGTAGAAATCCCCTCTTTCTATTCGTTTTTCTGCTAATTTGTGTTCTAGGCATCATTTTTTTACCATGAGCATCATATGTAATATCGGTTCATCTATAGTGATACCGATTTACATCTTGCAATAGAAATTCGCCCCTTTGCTGGGCCACATCTCCTTTCGTTTTATTTTATATTTTCTGTGTTTCCATTATCTTATATGCGTCGGAAGCCATTTTGATTTCCTATTTTATTCCAGCATTTAATTTGTGTTTTAACTTCTGATTTATGCCTGATTTCTCCGCTTTAGGTTACACTGGATCATCCTCCCAGTTGCATTTTGTGATTCACTGTATTTTCCCATTTAAGCATCCTTTACTTCAATTTTCGCATAGTTTATTGCTTTGTCTCCTGTTAGTTAGACGCATGATTCACAATGTCGTTCTGCATATGGCAGAATCGACATGTATGTTGCAAAATCACAGGGACAAATGTGGTCCTACATTTTTTTTTTGATCATCCGCTTATGTCTGATCTCTTGCTTGAATGGTAGTTGATCATTTTTCTATATCATTACCACCACCAATTCATTTCATTTCATCCCTATTTTCATCATCCGTTGATACATGCATTTTACTTTTCCAAGTTTATTTTCTGAATCATATTGGGTCCTTTGCTTCCCTTTTGCATATTGCATTGTAGGTAATCAATATCGATTCATCGAATCATTCATCTGTTTATCTATGCATGGTATTCTTGTTTATATCTTGCATCTGATTTATGATAGTGTTTTATGTTTTTTTCACACATCATCTACTTTATATACATCCACAAGCCTCGAGCTTCTTGATTCAGCATCGTGCTAACGTTGGCTCATGTTTCTATACTAGCGTTATAGCCCCAACATCATTTTCTACCACAGTTACCAACCTATCAACAAATTTTCATTGTTTGTCCATACGCACTTTCATATCCCCATTCGTTATTTTAAAAGATTTCATGTGTTGCCTATCTTCCTTTGATTTCTTTATAGCTAATTTTCATGTGATTTTGCCATCCGATGCATTCCTGCCATTAGCATACAGGTGATATAGCCCTGTCAGTGGCATTGCATTTTCAAGATTCATTTGTTATAGCATTGATACCTCCCCAGTTTAGGTTAGTTTACTTGTATTCAATCTGAAAATAAGAGTTTTGTAAGGTTTCTGAAAATTGTACAACCCTCGATTTGGATAAATTCAGCATAGTATGTTCTGCTAAAAGATTTATTAGAACCTGGGATGATGGTTGGGGAGCTGAGGAAAGAAAATGATTTGTTAAAGGGGATCCCTATTTCTTAAGCAATCCAAGAATAACCAATTAATCAAAAAGTGGGGGTTGAAAGCAAACTTCCTCTCTGAATTTTCAATTGAAGATGTTGATTCTGTGGCTTTCATTCTGTAACAATTTTTTTTTTTTAGTAACCTTTGATCACCTATGAATATTTATCCCAATACATTTTGCCCTGGTTTGCATTTATTGCTCCTCGAATAGCATGTCATGTATCATCTGTATATCGTCCCTCTGCTAACATCCAATCTTGAAAAGGATTCTCCCAACCTTCAGAACTCTCAGGATATCTGGCTTTTACCCTCCCTTCACACGTATGATGAATACTGCGAGAACATAGGGACTCAATTTGCTGGAGCCTTACTTAATGGCATCGACCTTGGCATTGTCCACAATCTGTATTATCGTTGCTGAAGGAGATGTTTACAGGATACCCTCTACTCCCTGCTTAATCGGCATCATCATATTTATGATACACCAGATGAACTGATCCTTATCCAGACTAAGAGTGGCGTCCTTAACATGCCATCCCATGTTGCAAGCAACATTTTGCATCCTATATCAGTTTCCACTGTAGATACTCTTCCAAAGGTTCGTTTTCCATCTGTTGCAGTAGTTATATTATCGCATCCAAAGGAGGCAATCCAAAATGAATGTTTGATAAATGGTGAATTAAAGGAGTTTGGTCAGTTGCAACCACGTAGTCAAGAAACAGAGATTCTGGGGACCCTGCAGAACTTAGCATGAAGGCTGCATTTGGAAAGGTTTTGAGACTCAGGCAAAATGACGGTGGCATCATTGGTGGTACCTTAAAAGGCTATTCAAGACAGGCGGATAAATCCTCCACCTCCACATTTCCATTACTACACCTTCATACCCTTTTTTTTTTACACTCTAACATACAACACTTATTGCCTCTTTATTACCACTTCACCGTGTATACATGTCCCTTGATGTATATTCATTTAGGCACATCACACCCTTGTTACATACACATCCACTTGTTACATGGCACACGTATAACACCACTGCACACCCTGTTGTAATCACCTACTTGTCTTTATCTCATGTGTGACACTACAACACCGCAGCACATTCTCAACCTATCTCTTCACAATCCTCTATCAGCCTGTTTTAGGTCTTAACCCACAGAGCCTTTTACTGCTTCTCTCCTCTTCTTCTTTGAGGGTCGATAGTCCCCATCTCCGTAAAGTCTGAGTTCACTGGAACAAATTTCTGCCAGGATTTAATCTTAGAATTACTGGAAGCAATATCTGTATTTTCTACCATCTGCACCCCATTTATTATGTTTATCCCATTTCCTGCAATGTCTTCACTAGATAAGAAATTTTATCGTTGCCTCTTGTTCATTATTTTTCACTAAAATTTTTATTTCCAAATTGTGATTTTATATAATTTTACAGTCTGATGGCATTATAATGGTATCATTTGTACATCATACCCTCAACTTCATTCTGTTAGTTAATGGTTGTCTTAAACACATATCCACTGGTGAAAGCCCTGTAATGTTTTATGTTTTCAGTTCAACATATTTCTTTTCGGTTCAGCATACCCCTTGGTGATTTTGAATGATAAAGCTTAGTAGTGCTGAATAAATTCAATCCATTAGGGTCATTTGAAAACATTTTGTTGGTGTTGCATATTAGTATCATTGCTTTGTCTTCTTATACTAATAGCCGAATTAGATTATCAGCATATACAAGTGATAGTATCCCTTTCTGTGTAAATTAGGCATATGTTGTCTATCCTACTGCTTTCGATTACCTTCCTCTATGCTAATCCTCTGATATATATGTTGAGCAAAATTCCCTGCTTCCCTTACTAGCATGTTTAAGGCATTTCCTATATAACATATATGGACATTTTTAGTTGTTGCCTAACTCCATTGATTTTAGGTATTGCCATTTTCTGGTTGTTCCCTATACACTCTAACTCTTAAGTAGTTTTCACTTGAGTAATTACGGATAACATCATCATAGTGTTATATTTTCTTTCTTCATTTCACCATCCCATTCCAATCATTTTCACTGCCCCATCACTTATCATCCTCAGCAACTCTCCCACCCAAGCTTATTCATTATACACTACATTGCCTCTGTTGTACATATATTAGCTAAGCATTGACATGAACATTTAGTTAACTGGCATATATGCATCTCATGTATATTTTCCCATCCAAAGTGAACCCTTGACATATATACCTTCATACACCTTTTCACTTAGTTAGGCATTTTTCAAGGTAGGTCTTTAATATTAAAATACAATGCTTTCAATTCTTTATATTTTGTACCTTTGCTATTTTGTAATAACCCTGTTGTGCAGGAAATACATCTCTTTCTTATATTAGGAAATCTTAATTTCAAAATCGATTCCATGATGTAATAGCTAGATCATAATGAAAATTTTCATTTCCTACAATAGATTAGAATGTATGAGCTTACATATCTTAGAAATTGCTTATTTTCATATCATTTTCTCTTCTATTTTAAAAATCTCGCAATGGGACCACGAATGGCACGTGAACCATTTTGTAAAAGGTAATTAATCCTAAGTCGATGATTTGCATCAATGGCCATAGTGAGAATGTAAACAAAACTTAGGATTCTTATCTTTTACAAAATAACATTGGATCCACACTGGATCCTTTTCAAAATTCATCATATTTTCTTTAAAATATTTTCCTCTTTTATCAGAGTTTAGTTTAAAATTAATTCAATATATATATATATATATATATATATATATATATATATATATATATATATATATATATATATCAATGGCCATAGTCAGGATATATTGAGAACTAATTTCATTTTAAATTCTATAAAAGCACCAAAATGTATTTTTTTCTTCACCTGAATTTAAATATGATTATTATATAATACATTCAATGACCATAGCCAGGGATGTATTATATCTTTAATCTTATTTCTAATTCATGTAAAGAATAAAGCTTTTCAAATCCAATTTCAAAATTATTTAAATCCATTCATCATTTAGGATAGAACTGCATCATATTTTCAAAATCTCCTTTCAAAACTCCAAGTGATTTTAAGTATTTCCTTCATTTCTTAGATCAAATCTTATTTATAGATTCAAATTCAAATTCTATTTCATTTCAAGATTCAAAAATTCAATTTCAAAGTCCAATTTGACTTTGAAATTTCAAAATCATCTTGTATTCAAAACTTCAAATTTCCAATTCAATCAAAATTCAAACTTCAAAGTTCAAATTAACTTTGAAGTTTCTGATTTATGTTCTTATTCAAAATCAAGTTTATCTTCTTATCTTCAAAATCAAAGATTAAAGTTTGAGATTGATTTTGAATCTCAAATTCAATCTGGGTTTTCAAAACCCGGATCCATCTTCAAAAGTCCCATTTGAACTTTTAAAATCCAAAAACCAAAGTTAGATCCCAATCCCAACTTGGATCCAGGTTTCCAAGTGCAATCTCCACTTTTGGATCTCAGATTTCAGATCCAAAATCCATTTTAGGATCCAGAACCCAATTCCATCTTGGATCTCAGATTTCAGATCCAATTCTATTTTAGGATCCAGAATTCAACTTTATCATTGGATCTCAGACTTCAAATCCAAAATCCATTTTAGGATCCAGAATCCAATTATATCTTGGATCTCGGACTTTAGTTCCAAAACCCACTTTAGGATCCAGAATCCAATTCCATCTTGAATCTCAGACTTTAGATCCAAATTCCATTTATAATCCAGAATCCAATTTCATCTTGGATCTCAGACTTCAGATCCAAATTCCATTTAGGATCCAGAATCCAATTCCATCTTGGATCTCAGATTTCAAATCCAAAATCCATTTAGGATCCAAAATCCAATTCCATCTTGGATCTCAGATTTCAGATCCAATTCCCATTTAAGATTCTAAATCCAGAATTCAATTTCATCTTAGATCTCAATTCTATTTAGGATCCAGACTTTGGATTCAAATTCCATCTTGAATTCCAGATTTCAAATTGAATTCTATTTCCAATTCCAACTTTCAAAACCAATTCCATTTCATTCCAGATTTCAAAATCCAAGTTTATCTTGATTCCCAAAATTTCAAAAACCCATTCCATTTCTCTTAAAACCAATTCCATTTGGATTTCTCAAATCTCATTCTAAATTTCAAACTTTAAAGCTAGAATTCAATTCCATTTCAAACATTCATCCAGGTTCAAAATTCTAATTAAAGTCCATTTATGACTTTGAAATTTCTTTTCTTCTCCTTTTATCTCAAACATTCCTTTTCAAAATCTGGATTTATCTTCCCAAACTCTGATTATTTCAAAGACTTAGAACTTCAAATATCTATCAAAGATCTATCTCAAATTCTAAGTTAGAAACCATTTCTTCACTCTATTCACCTCAGAAACACCTGGAGATTTCCAAATCATTTTTCAAAAAGAGCATACATCCTTGCATGGCACAAGCATGATTCGTTGTGCATTTAGATTTAGAATAAATTCTTAGATAATCTTTTAGCAAAGCAAAGATGCATGAATTCGATCCTTGGTTCGATTATCCCTGCTAAAGGTGCCAGGAACGGTCGAACCTCGTACCGACGAGCGAACCCCGTCTTCCAATTTTCCCGCAAATATTTCAAAATGAAGGTGAGTTATTTTCTTAAATATCTTCAAAATTAAGGTCAAGTGAGACCCCGCAAAAGAGTTACTCTCTCTTCTTTCTTTTCTTTTCTTTTCTCTTCTTTTTTCTTTTCTGTCTTTTATTTTCTCTCTTCAAAAAGGAGGAAATAGGGATTGGAAAGGAAAAAGAGAAGGAAGAGAGAGAAATATCATGAGAAGAAAAATTTTGCGATGATCCCAGTTTTGGCGACCGTGATGGGACTTGTCTTCGTCCGGTTGAATCTATGCTTTTTGCTTTGCTTTTATATTATCTAAAGTCTTTGTTCTACATATGTCAGCTTCATTTCCATGCCTACCTTAGGAGCCTAGACTCTGTCCTAAGCTGACATCATTGCATATAGGATTTAAATATGGTTTGGTAAGACCATATTGAGGAGATTATTCCATGTTCACATTAGACTTAGGCCTGAAATACACCTCTCCTCAATTCTAGGGATTGAATGCAAACAATGTATGCAAGTGTATGCTTCTCTTCATTTTAAATTTCTATCTCTTTAGGACTTGCATTAGAGTCATCTAATTTCTTGCATGTTGAACATATTTTTGAAAACATCCATACCTATATTGTCCTGGTCTTCACGTTGCTGGGCTGTCTCACTAAACCATAGTTCGGGAGAGAGCCTCACAACTGGACTACTTATTTGGGTTCGCACCCCCCTACCACCTACCTAAGGGCCATAGTCCGAGGTATATCGGTAGGTGCTCAAGGATGTTGGGAAGCCATTACCTTAGAACCAGAGAAATATTTCTATGCCACGTACTTCGAGCTTCGACTTGGGTATATCGGCATACCTTGATTGGAATCAGATGATCTAAAACCTTAGAGTTAGGATTAAGGTCCTACAAGCTATTTCAAAATATTGCATTTAGAGTCAGCCTTTAGGGAGTGTTGTGTGTGCATCCTTGATTGTGCAACTTTGGTGATGTGATGTTTCTCTTATTTTCTTATATATTATGTATAAAACCTTTTCAAAAACCCTGGGTGTATTATTTAAAATTTCTCCCTTACTTTCAGAAACCCCAGGTGTATATTTTTCCTCTACCTACATTTTTTTTTCTTTTTAGATCAAATTTCCTTCAAAAAACCCTGGAAAATTCTTTTAAAAATTTTCTCTATCTTTAAAAAATTTCTAGGTTTTATATCTATTCTTCAAGAGTCTATCCGTAAGTCCTGCATTCTATCTAATTCTTCTCATCTCTTCTTTGCCCCAGTATTATTCCAAATGGCGTCCGATTCTCTCGATGTTGTCTTTCCTAGAGATCATGTTTTCTATCAGATACACAATAGATCCTCGGATCATCGGGTCATCCAGTCTCATCCCTTCTTCCCTCGGTGGTATTATTCTTGGTTCACCACCTTCTAGTGTATGTTCCCAGACCACTTGGATGACTGTGGATTGGAGATGACATCAGCAGTAGGCAAGCGAACCATCAATGAAAGTCTGATTCAAGCTATGGCAAAACGGTGGAATCCACGTACCTGCACATTCTGGTTTCCATGGGGAGAGATGACTCTACTGATGGACGAATTCAATGATATTATGGGACTGCTCAAACCAGCTGGTCAACCAAATGGTCCTGTCGAGCAGCAGTTCCTGATCAACATCAAAGGGGTAGATGTTCAAGAAGCTTTGGCCAGAGCAACCGGGAGCAGATCCTGGCCTCTCACTGAGATCGATGAGA
Source organism: Nuphar pumila (assembly GCF_984573655.1). Classification (NCBI taxonomy): domain Eukaryota; kingdom Viridiplantae; phylum Streptophyta; class Magnoliopsida; order Nymphaeales; family Nymphaeaceae; genus Nuphar; species Nuphar pumila. The sequence continues at coordinate 56,549,480 of NC_143249.1, forward strand.
ATCAGTTCATTGACCTGTTCAGACTCTATCACAAATACAAAGCTTACGAAGAGGTTGACACTTTGTCTCGAACAACAAAAGACAGAATTCAGCATGCCATGATCCTATGCACAGTGGGATTAGCTTTCTTCCAAGATGGTCAGAATTTCATAGATATCAGAGTTGCCCAACTCTTTCGAAGATGGGGAAGCAAGCAGACCCGTCAGCTTTCAGTCTCTATGGCCGCTTTAGCCTTTCTTTACCGAGATTTGGATCGATTTTCCCTGGGAGAGACCATTCTGGTAGAAGGATGCACTTATGCCCTACATGTGCCATCAAAAGCCAGTTCCTTCAGATTCAGCAGTAAGCAACCTAAATCTGCCATTCAGTATCGAGTATTGATCGAGAAACTTCATCAGGATGAAATTGTTTGGGACTTCTTCGACAGAAAAGAATCGATCCCTCGTTACACTTATGCTCGCAGCAAGCGCTACAGATTGCTCGCCCCCTTCTTCTGTGTCGATTATCAGCCAGAAAGATGTCTCAGACAGTTCTCGCAGCGACAGGTTTGCATCAACATCTGCTTCTCGATGAGCAATATGTCAGAATTCAATCTGCAGTCGGAACAGTGGTTTGGGTCATACCATGTCACCAAATATACTTGGGATTCCTTCATTTCCCTATCTGTATTTCCTAGATCAAATGTATCTTCTGAATATCAAGAGTGGTGGCAAATTGTCTGCCCACCCTCTCTTTGTCTTTGAATATTACTATCAATAAAAATTTACTTTTTGAGCTGAATTTTATTCTTTTATTTTGTTTTATAAATGGTCACAATTCTAGTGACGACCTTATCCTGGGTAAATGTGACATTCCTCCTACTTCTCTTTAATATCTTTTATCATGGTTGACGACCTCGCCTAGGTAACAAGGCACATTTCTCCATTACCATAAAATGGTAAAACAATTATCACAAGTCTTGTGATGACCCAATCCCGGGTAATGGGATAATCTCTTAAAATTGTCTACCAAAACCCTTCATTCCTTTATCAAAAAATTGTGATTTTTAAAAAGCTTCTTCATACTCTAACCATTCCCATATTCTGCAGGAAAACTTTGGCATCCCAAGATGGTTCAGACTAGAGTTGGTAAGCAGACTGTTCAGCAACACAGCGATAGCGAGAAAGAAGAAATGAATTCTCCCAGATCATCCAAGAAACATGACTCAGGAGAAGAAAGTGATGTTGACCCGGCCATGTATAAGGTTTTCCAGAAAATGATGTCAAAGATAATGGCGGAGCAAACTAAGGCTGGTCCAAAGAAAGCAACTTCTAAGAGCAAAATTAAGAAAAAGCCTGTCAAGATTAGTAAGCAGAAGATCCAGCATGACAACACTTCTGAGGACTCGGAGTCAGAAGAAGAAGACTCTGAAGAAGAAGAGCAAATGATGTATATCCCGAAGCATCTGCGACAGTCTAAGAGGGCAGTTGAAGAGCCTGTATCAGTGAAACCCAAGTACGGGGCACCTGCGGAAGATTCGATCCAAGCACTAACCAAGATAGTCAAGGATCTGCAAATCTGAGACAAAGGGAAAAGATTATACACCAGGCAAGATTTTTACCTCGGATTGGAAAAGGATAACAATTTGGAGAACCTGCCCAGGAAATTCATTAAGTTCGACGGGACCGGCGATCCCAAGGCCCATTTGGCAATGTTTTTCGCAGAATGCGCCAGGTTCAACAAAGATAACCGTGCCCTTTCCTCTGTTTCCCCCGCAGTTTGGAGGGGATAGCCGTCAAATGGTATCTTGAGCATGTCAATCCCATTGAATTGAGGGATTTTGACAAAGTTGTCAATATGTTTGTTGAGCACTTTCTGTTCAATACAGAAGCTTTGCCTACGCTTAATCATCTGTGCAACCTCAAACAAGAGCCCAATGAGAGGGCTAGAGATTTCATCCACAAATGGAGGAGTATTTGTAATAAGATGAGGAATCCCATTTTTGAGAAACATGCCCTCCAAATTATCCTCAACAACTTCTCACAACCTCTAAAAAGCCTCATTTTCCCTACCTGTCCAAATCATTCATTGAACTGACAGAACGAGCAGAATGGCTCAAAATGGGAATGGAAAATGGAATGTATGAAGGCGTCACTCTGGCCAAGAATGTCCAGGATCAGAAAAAGAAAGCCCATTTTACCTACTCAGTCGATGCTCCAGGTGACAATCATGGTAGTAGCAGCAAGAATGACAACAGCAATGGCATGAAGCCTGAGCAAAACAGGGGAAAAAAAGGAAAGTTCTTCAAGAACAATGATAAACCTCTTTTAAGCGGTCCTCAACAAAAAGGGGATCTTCAAGAAAAGCCTAAGCATATCAATTAGAGTAAGGATCGCAAATTCACTCCTTTGGACCAACCTCTGGAAAAGGTCTTGGAATATCTATTGTCCAACGAGATGGTTAAACTTCTCAAAGTTGCAGATCCACCCGTGATCATGGGAAAGTTCAAAGAGCAGTTTTGTAAATTCCACAGGGCAATAGGACATGATACAGAGCATTGCTTCATCCTGAAGCACTTGATCCAGGATTGTATTGACAAAAGCATCCTCGTAGAAGATGAAGAGGAAGGAAAAATGAAAATTTTATCAGCTTCATTCCCAAACCATTCTGCATCAACCATTTCAGAACACTCATTTCTTCCACAAAGTCACATACATCCATGCTCCAGTGAAGACATAAGTCTTTAGCATCAGATGATGGTTCTATATCAGGATCAACCTACATCTTAGAAGATGAATATCTTCTCATTTTTTAACCAAATGAATGCATCAGTTGAGAGCGAAAAAACCCAAGTTTTTTCAAAAAGATTCCTTAAGAAGGAAGCATGCGCAGAGGAAGCAGAAACCTCTAAGGCAGTGATGTCTTCTTTTAAATCGTTGTAAATTTGAAAAGATTTTTATATGTAAAACATGTGAAAACCAGACATCAAATAATAAAAACCAGTTCTCACTAGTGAATGAGACTGGGTCGAACTCAGAGAACGGGAATATTTCGTATTCAAGCAAACAAATCTAAACTATTCTTTATTGCCATATTATAAAATGTAAAATGTACGAGAAAAGTAAAAACAACTAACTATTACAACAAATGAATACCCTTCACAGAGGGCGTAAAAAGCGATATTTACAAACCCAATTAAATGCCTAAATTCTAAAATAAAAGAAAAAAATATCTTCTATCTTCATGTACTTCGTGTCATATATGCACTTCAGCTCCACTCCTTTGCAATCCTGCACAAGTCAAAAGAACACAAGCAGTACACGAGAAAGAAGTAGAAATTATACTAAACAAAATATACTAATTAACTAATTGCTAGTACTAAAAAAACTAAAAGGTAACATGAAAGAAATCTACACTACAAACAAAGATATGCTAATGATTTTAAATCAATTAACTAATCTAATTACAAAGCAATTAACAATGAACTAATTACTTAACTAATTTGAGTAAAACAGTTAGCAATAACAATTTCAATAATGAAAAATCACAGTTAACTCATCCAGCATACTTTGAATTTCAAGTATCCAAATCACAGTGAAAATCAAACTCTCAAGTTGCAAGCATCCACCAAAATTTCAAATGAATGTAATCTGTCTTACTTAGGGAATTTCAGCCAACTATAGGATTTCACTATTCATAACCGGCTGGAATAAATCCAGTTCTTCAATCAATGCTGAAATTCAATCACAATCTGAAGCTCAAACAATACAGAGATCAACTACAGTAACTTCAACGGATGAATATCAGAAATCAGTAACAGCCAGCAGAGATCTGTAAAACACAATCATTCAATCTAATTTCAAACAATCGATCACTGAGAAAAACAATCAGAAGAAAAAAAAAACAGTCACCGGAAAAGCATTCCAGTAATCAAACTGATTCAAAATCAATATCTCTCACATTATATTAAATCCAATCATCTAATCATTTTTTTTTTCAATACTCATTTGAATTTTAAACAACACTCACATTTACTAGAAACAACAATAGAATCAATTTGAAATAACAATCGTGAAATGAATTTCATGGTGGCTCAAGAATGAAACCACTGGATTCACATCTTCATGATAATCGTGAAGTTATTCCAGTTAAAGCAGGGGATTCAGGCAAGAGGATGCCATTTAGGCAGGAGGATCACCGAAGATACAGCAAATGAAAGATTTCACCAGCAATGCAATGCTCAGAAACACTCCAAACTGCCGAATAGATCAGGCAATCTATTGCCGATAACAGAGATGTCAGAAAACACTAGATCACGATGATCAGAAATTGGATGACTCACTCAGACTGGAATCAATTGGAAATCAAATAAAAACTGCAGACATTTGATCAATGTTTGATAGACTTTAGACATTCAACTACTGAACTTTAGACCTTCACTTATATTTAAAACCATCACTTGCCGGAAAAACAATCACTAGCCGGAAAAATCCATAAATGGCAGTCAATCACTGGAAAACGCAGTGAACATCATATAAAACTCAATACAGCTGGTGATTTTTTTCTTTGATGTTAAAATCAGAAAAACCACAGTATTAAGACTGATTCAAATATCTGATCGCTTTGGACTCAAACATTCATCCGATCAAATATTATGATTTCATCGCTGGAGACAGTAACTTTCAATTGAAACCTTGAATCAACTTTGATCGATCCAGATGATCAATCAATACTCAATTTGTAGCATACACAGAGTAATTCAAAATGAATTATGTCAAAAACAAACGGATAATAGCTATTATTAGAGATCAGTTGACTGATTTCTGAAAATTGATTAAGCAACACAGATGAACATTAAATTGAATTAAAAACAATGCATATGATTTAAGATTGAAATTCTGAAATGAAACGCTGCACATTTAACTATAATTTAAAATGATATGATTTCATTTTATTTTGATTTTATTTCAGTTGAACTAATCTAATGAAGAATAAAATGAGGAAAGAATAGAAGAAGAAGAGGAAGAAGAAGAAGATGATGAAGAATCTTACCGTAACCAGAGGGATTAGAAAAGAAGGCGGTCATCCACCCGTACGCCATCGCCGGACTGAAGAAGCACCTCCACCGGAAAAGAGAAGAGAGGAATAGGGAGAAAGGGAAGAAGGAGGAAAGAAACAAAGTGGAAGGGAAGGGTTAGGAAAGAGGGCAAAGGCATAAGAGAGAAGACCATTTGAAATTCCCCCTACGTATCATATTTATAATTTTAAAGTTTTGTCCATAAGTCCATCTTCTTTTTAAAATTGCATTTCAACTCTCTTCAAAAAGTTATTTGCAAAACAACTCAAAATGACTATGTTTTAGAAATTATAAAACTAAGTCTATTTTAAATCTAATTTTTTTATGATTTTCAAAAACTAAACTACTACAATTATGTCAAACACTAAAATATGCATTAAAATGTAAAATAACACTATTTTTCATGCATTTTCTATTCTTATATTATTTTAGCACATTTACTCGAAACTAACATAAAATTGGGTTTTTTAAATCATTTTCTCATGAAATCATGCATATTTTTATATGAAATATCCCTAAAATATATGCATGATCAAATACCCCCATGCTTAAGTTTTGCTAGTCCTCGAGCAAACTAGAAAAATGCATGAAATCAAAACTATCAACTAACTCACTTTCGTAGGAATCACGGTTGCATTTAGCTCATGCAACAAGCCCTTTCAACCCCTGGGTTACCCCAGTGGACGAGTAAGGTCTCGTGAGGGTTTGCAGTGATGCTACCCACAAACATCTTTGTCATGTATGCAAAATATTACACATCCTCATAAGTAGTAGATAATCAAAGACTTTATTTTCACAAATATTTCCTGTTATTTCGAAATCAAAACATAATTAGAATCTTTTATATACCACCACAGAAAAAGAATTTCTTTCACTTTTCTAAATATAACAATTATTTATGTTTTATTCTTGGAAAATCAAATAAAAACAAGTTATTATTTACATATCCTCACTCATATGTTTTCTGCACAGGTTTTCTCAATCACACTTCTAAGCACTGAACTTTTCTTTCTTTTTAAGCTCTTTTCTTGATTTTTTTCCACGCTTTTTCTTTTTGCGTATTCATTCTTCTCTTATAGCTTGCGTGTGGTCTGCTTTTATGCCTTGTGCATTGTCAATATCTCGAATACTTTTTCAATGCATACCAAAAGATATCAACTAAGACATAAAAGTGACTTCCTTTATTCACCTTTGCAATGTGAGAGTCAAACATTTCAACTTTCATATGTTCTCAGCCACTTAGGATCACGAAGTTTTCCACTTCTCCTTTTCGAAATGGAATTAAAAGTTTCAACTTACATCTAAGTTCCATCTAATAAGGATTGTGGAATTATCCAAACTGTTGAGAAACTCTGTTTTGATGTCACATAATATGATACACTGTCTTATTTGATTTCATATAATATGATAATATGTCTTCTTGAAAAATGTTATATTATGACTGGATATGCTTTGCCATATATCTAACGAGTATTTGCTGCAAGGATATCTCACTCATAAAGGATGGAGACCTCCTGTTCAAGTACAACTATGGTGCAATCATACTCCTTGAAGAAAAAGCTTGTTGAGCCATGCACTCCTAAAGACCATCTAAAGAGATCGGCTTCCACAAGTTGAAGATTTTTTCTTCTTTAGAGTCATATGTAACAGAACCTTCAGAAGCATGCATATTGCATATTACATACTCACTCATAAAAGCTATTTCATAAAAGTATACGATAGTTTCAAAAAGCTCCTTTTTGAAAACAAATAATTGTACCTTCTTACAACCTTTTATGAAAAAGGTATTTTGACATGATTTCAAAATATAATAATTGTACCTTATATCATATACAAGACAACTTGAAAAGTAATGACTTTAAAAGTAGGAAAAAGACAAAACATGAAATCGGCTACACAAAGAAAACAAATATAATATGTTTTGAAAAGACTCTAGTTACCTTCTTTAAAGAAATGATTTCAAATATAGGAAAAAGACAAAACATGAAATCGGCTACACAAAGAAAACAAATATAATATGTTTTGAAAAGACTCTAGTTACCTTCTTTAAAGAAATGATTTCAAATATAGGAAAAAGACAAAACATGAAATCGGGTACACAAAGAAAACAAATATAATATTGGTTTTGAAAAGACTCTAGTTACCTTTTTACAAACCCATAGAATGTCGACTTACTTGAAGTCATCATTCTCTTTGTATAGCATTAAATACCTCCTGTAAGAAATCCTTGTTAAGTATCCTTCTCAAGAATGTCGACTTACTTGTAGTCTTCATTCTCTCTGTAGACTTTGAAAAACACAACATAAAGAAAACTCTTGACATGACTATGTACAAATAAATATCTCAAAGCATTTATTGTACTTACACTCATTTAAAGTAAAGAAGTACTTATGTACCACAAATCATTAATTAGTTTAAAGACAAAACTACATGACAGCCTACAATCCAACGTTCAATGTACTATTGTAAGAAATAGACTTTTTACATAAAATATGTATTACCTAAAATATTACAATGACTAGTGTACCCTATATTTTACTTTTATGGAAAGAAGACTTTCTCGAATTTCTCTAAAGATGTTTTTTGAAATGACATGACATTTCACATCTCAAAAAGGCTACGATTTCAAAAAGCCAACGACTATTTTTTTAAGCTATAAAAACACACTCAAATGAACTATTCAAGACAGAAGGGAATGGAATAGACAAGTGAGCTTACAACGAGAAAAATACCTATTCGATATTTAAAAGAGAGCCTAGAAAAAGAAAGAGAAAAGAAAGAGAAAAAGTCAAGAATAACTCTTTGACAAAGAGTACCTTTTGAGTGAAAAGAACAGAACATTATGAGAATCCTTCATTCGTGCATTCATATCATTCTGAAGGTTCTATAGAAAGTATTGTAACTTTCTGTTATTCACTGTATTCCTTCTTTGTTGAAAGAAGTAGACCTCTGAGAAAGAGGGTGTTGCCCTTCTCTGTTGAGAGAAGTAGACCTCTGTGTAAGAGGGTGTTGTCCTTCTCTGTTGAGAGAAGAAGACCTCCTTGGAAGAGGGTGTGCCCCTTCTCTGTTGAGAGAAGAAGACCTCTGAGGAAGAGGGTGTTGTACTATTTATCCGGTGACTCGGATGTTATAGTGGAAAGCTCAAGTGGTTTGCTTGGGGACTGGATGTAGGTCAGGGTTTTGACCAAACCAGTATAAATCCTGTGTTTATTGTGTTGTGCCTTATTGCTTTATTTTTTATTATATCAACTTGCATCGTATTTCACTATTCACCCCCCCTCTAGTGGAATTTCATTTGGTATCAGAGCCAGGTTTGCTGGTTTCGACATAACAAGTCTTCCAGCACATATGACATCTACCTCTTATGCTCGTGATATTGAAGGTCAACACGCATCTCGTCCTCCTTTCTTCAACGGCTCCAACTATGGATACTGGAAGTGCAGAATGGCTATATTTCTCAAATCCATAGATTTTGCTGTATGGAAAATTGTTAAGCATCCATACACATCTCCTTCCGCAGACTATAACTTATGGTCTGATAAAGAAAAGAAAATGGCAAACCTAAATGCAAAGGCTATGAATGCCTTATATTGTGCCATCGATCAGAATGAATTCAATAGAATATCTATATGTGAATCTGCATATGATATTTGGCATTCTTTGGAGGTTATTCATGAAGGAACCAACAAAGTGAAAGAAGCCAAAATCTCATCTCTTGTCAGAAAATATGAGTTGTTCAAAATGAACAAAGATGAACCCATCACAAAGATGTTCACCAGATTCACCAACGATCTGAAATCTCTGGGTGTAACCCACTCTCAGACAGAAAAGGTGAAGAAAATCTTGAGATCTCTCACAACTGATTGGGAGAAAAAGACTACTGCTATTGAAGAAGCTCAAGATTTGTCCAAACTTACCCTAGACGATTTAATAGGCAATCTTATGGCCTATGAAGTCCATATGAAGGAAAGAAGGGAAGAGGAACAACCTTTGAAGAAAACTCTAGTCTTCCCAGCCCTTTCTGAGGATGAGGACTCAGAAAAAGAAACTGAGATTGCGCTACTCACCAGAAAATTCCAGCGCTTTATGAGAAGGAACCGGCTTCCAAATAAGCACAAGGAAAGAAAAAACCCAAAAGAAGATTCTATGTGCTACCAGTATAATAAGCCAGGTCACCTGAGACGTGACTGTCCTCTTCTCAAAAGAAAATCCAAGACTGAGGAACCAAAGAAAAGGTTCTTCAAGAAAAAGGCTCTGCATGCTCAATGGGATGATTTAGAACCATCCACCAGTGAAGAGACAAATGATGATGAAGCAGAAACCGCCAACATGTGCTTCATGGCAGAAAGCTCTGTAAGTGAATCTCTTGATTTCTCCTTTGAAGAACTTCAAAATGCTTTTCAGGAACTTTTTGAAGAATCAAGGAAAACGATTCTAAAAAATAAACATTTGAAATCTGAGAATCTAGAGCTTATTTTGAAAAATGAAAAACTCAGTATTGAAAATTCTAAGTTACAAAAGAAAAATCTTCTTATTACTTCTGAAATCTCTTCTACCAGCTCCAAGACTAAAAATCTCCAAGTAGAAATTTCAGAATTAAAAAGTAAAACTGAGAACCTTATGAAAACGGTTTTCAAGTTTACTAAAGGAAAAGAGAACTTGGATAAACTCTTATCCTCTCAAAAAGTGTCTTTTTACAAGAATGGTATTGGCTACTCTCATTTCAACAAGCCTTCTTGTATGAATCAAAAGACTACGTTTGTGAAAAGTTCTTCTGAACCTAAAAAGAAGTATTATAATTTTAACTTCTTGAACTCCTCTAAGGCTGTAAACAAACCCAAATCTAAATGGATATGGGTTCCAAAGTCTAACAAAAAGGGACCCGACTGGGTACCAAAAAGAAATTTTACTTAATGTTTTGCAAGCTCCAAACAAGAAGAACAGATGGATACTAGACAGTGGATGTTCAAAACACATGACTGGACATTCAGACCTCTTTGATGTTCTTCATAAAAAAAGAAGGAGGAACCATCACCTTTGGAGATAACAACAAAGGTTTGATAATAGGTATTGGTAATATTGGAAATATAGATAAACCTCTTATCAAAGACATTCTCCTGGTTAAAGGATTAAAACATAACCTTCTAAGTATTAGTCAAATGTGTGATACAGGTTATAATGTTAGCTTTAATCATAATGCTTGTCTTATAGCAGACACCAACGGAAATATTATCTTAAAAGGTATAAGAAAAAACAATATATATGAACTATACCTAGAAAACATCACAGAACATTGCCTCATAGCTAATAATGACTCTCAACATTTATGGCACATGAGAATGGGTCATGTCAATTCTAAGTACATGTCTAAATTAGCTAAAGATAAGTTAGTACGTGGGTTACCCAAAATATCTTTTAAAAAGGATTATTTTTGTGATGCATGTCAATTAGAAAAACTGTCTAAATCATCTTTTAAATAAAAAAATATCATTTCAAGCAAAAGACCTCTAGAGCTTCTCCACCTGGATCTCTTTGGTCCTTCTAGAGTAGCTAGTCATAATCACAATAAATACGTTTTTGTCATTGTAGATGACTACTCAAGATTTACTTGGGTAATATTTTTGAAAAACAAAAGTGATACGTTTTGTCAATTTGAAATTTTATGTAAAAAATTACAAAATGAAAAATCTTGTTCTATTGTTAAAATCCGTAGTGACCATGGAGGAGAATTTGAAAATGAACTTTTTGTAAATTTTTGTAACTTGCATGGTATTTCTCATAACTTTGCCTTTCCTAGAGCTGCACCTCAAAATGGTGTAGTAGAAAGAAAGAATAGAACCCTTCAGGAATCTGCTAGAACTATGCTCCAACACAATAATCTTGCTAAATCTTTTTGGGCAGAAGCTGTTAATACTGCATGCTACATAACAAATAGAGTTCTCATTAGACCCTTATTAAATAAAACTCCCTATGAATTATTCTATGACAGGACTCCAAGAATAGACTATTTCAAAGTCTTTAGATGTAAATGCTTTATCCTAAACACAAAAGATAGCCTAGATAAATTTGATGCTAAGTCTATTGAAGGCATATTTTTAGAATATTCAAGTCATAGTAAAGCATACAGGGTTTTCAATAAGAGTTCTAATTCTATTGAAGAATCTATGCATGTTAGTTTCTGTGAATCTATTGATCAATCTGTTCATAAGCAAACTAACGATGATGATGTTGAAAGTACAGATTTATTTTTAGATAACACAGCTAAGTCTAATGAAGATGATCATCAAAGAATATTTGTTGATATCAAAGATCATCCTCAAAAGCAGATTTTGGGAGACCTGACAAAGGGGGTTCAGACTAGAGCTCAGCTAGAACGGATTGCAAATATGGCATTCATTTCTCAACTTGAACCAAAGAAGATTGATGAAGCCATCATCGATGAGTTCTGGATGCTAGCCATGACTGAAGAACTGAATCAATTCCAAAGGAATGAAGTTTGGGATCTTGTACCAAGACCAAAGGATCATCCGATCATTGGGACAAGATGGATCTTTAGAAACAAGCTGGATGAAACAGGTAATGTTATAATAAACAAGGCCAGACTAGTAGCTCAAGGATACAACCAGGAGGAAGGTATTGATTTTGATGAAACATTTGCTCCTCTTGCTAGACTTGAATCTATTAGAATGTTTTTAGCATATGCAAGCTATATGGATTTCAAATTATATCAAATGGATGTTAAAAGTGCCTTTTTAAATGGTTTTATAAATGAAGAAGTTTATGTAAAACAACCTCCAGGATTTGAAAATGAACAATATTCAGATCATGTTTTTAAACTAAAACGTGCTTTATATGGATTAAAACAAGCACCTCGTGCTTGGTATGACAGACTCAAAACCTTTCTATTAAAAACTGGTTTTTCTATAGGCAAAGCAAACTCGACATTATTTGTGAAAATAGTAAATAATCATACCCTAATTGTTCAAATATATGTAGACGATATAATCTTTGGATCTACTAACAGCACTCTCTGTGAAGAATTTTCTAAGTCCATGCAGAAGGAATTCGAAATGAGTATGATGGGAGAACTCAACTACTTTCTTGGACTGCATATCAAGCAAACCAAGGATGGAGTTTTCATGAATCAATCTAAGTATGCTCGTGAACTTCTGAAGAGGTTCAACATGAACTCAACTGCTTCAAAAACCACTCCTATGAGCACTACTACTGTTTTGGACAAAGATGAAGATGGTAAGTCTGTGGATACAAAGGTATACCGAGGTATGATAGGATCACTACTATATTTAACTGCTAGCCGTCCAGATATTATGTTCAGTGTTTGCTTGTGTGCTAGATTTCAGTCAAATCCAAAAGAATCACATCTTAAAGCTGTAAAAAGAATAATGAGATATTTAAAAGACACGGTTAATTTTGGATTATTCTATTCAAAATCCTCTACATTTGATCTAATCTCATACAGCGATGCTGACTTTGCTGGAAGTAAATCTGACAGAAAAAGCACAAGTGGAACATGTCATATGCTAGGGCACTCACTAGTATCGTGGTTCAGTAAGAAACAAAACTGTGTATCCTTATCAACTACTGAAGCCGAATACATTGTTGCTAGCCTAGCTTGTACACAAGTTATCTGGATAAAACAAACCTTAAAAGATTTTGGTTTAAATTTTAAAAATACAACTATTTTCTGTGATAATACTAGTGCTATAAACTTATCTAAGAATCCTATTTTACACTCACGAACTAAGCACATTCAAATAAAACACCACTTCTTAAGAGAACAAGTCTTAAACAACATAATTAAACTCGAATTCATACCCACTAATCAACAGTTAGCAGACATATTCACTAAACCTTTGAAACATGAAGACTTTACACGAATTAGAAGAGAACTAGAAATATGCAAACTAAGTGACTTATAAATTAATCACACTTATTATAATTAATACTTCTTATAAGTTATGTTAAAATCTTATTTTAAAAGGTTTTTCTTCTTATTGATTTTTGTTAGTCAAACTAGGTTTCCATATTCACGTATACTCTAAACTCTTATAAGACACATTCTTTATGTCTTTCAACTTGTCATCTTTCAAGTACACATCCATAATGACTCCTTGTCCTATTTCCTTTCACTCATATCCATAAAAACTAAATTATATTAAAGTAAAAGCTATCATGACATTGTTCACATCACTCATCTCATAACTCCTTTATTATTTTTAACCTTTTGTGAAAACTTCTCTTACGATAAGTTGGTTCACCTTCAACATGATAACATATTATTTTATGAGAAATCTTGCTTTTCAAATTTTAGTCAAAATCAAATGATTATCTTTTTAAGTTCGGTTTACCTTCTTCTAAAGATCTAGTTGTTATGTTTTACGTATAATTTTTACTATATCATTTGTTATATCATATATTACGTACACTCTATTTCTATCATGTCTTCCTTTTCCTCCTATCGAGACACTTCACTAAAATATTAATGCCTTTCATAAAAAAAATTCAAATGATTATCCTCTCTTACCACCTTTTAAGTTGTTATATTTCACGTAAATTTTTACTATATCATCTATTATATCATAGCTTAAGAACAATCTATTATCATCTCTTCATGCTTTACATCTTTTACGAAAAAGTGTTGTAAAATTCTCTTTTCAAAAACTTGTACTCCACTCATAAGTACGATTTGTATCACCTTTTTATCTCTCTCTCTCTACATTATACGAAGTACCTTTACATCCGTGATCATGACTCTCTCATATATTTTATATCTCTCTTCAATCGAGAATCATCAAAACCTTGTCCTTAAGCAAAACTTAATTTCTTGTCTATCATAACTCCACTTTATGTCATCTCCTATTGTTGTCCTTTATGACCACTCTCATTTCTCTACATGTCCGTATCACCCTCCTCTATATCTATTCACACTCCTTTCACGTATATCAAAATATACACTTCTTAAATAAGAAATTATTGCATTTCCTCATACATTCCTGTTTGTCCTATTCCAAACTCATCCTTCACGAATTTGGAATGCTTTCACATAAAGTAAGTTCTTTGAAAAGTTGTTTGTTCTTATTAGGCCATTATTCACTCTATATCTATTCTTCATGATTTTCACGAAAATCTTTAAAACCCTTGACTCATTCTCTCTTTTGCGTTTAGTATGACACTCCATACTCAATTCATGACTCTTCTCACTATCCAACAAGATTGCCCATAGTAAATTTGTTACATATATAGAAAAATTATTTCGAAACTATGTCTTTCTTAATATCTATACTAATATAATACACTTTCTTCCAAAATTGATTTGATTTTTCATTCACAAGTCTCTTAATCTACAACTCATGCATTTCCTCCTTTAGCTAAAATCTAAAAATCCTTCACTTCCAATGTCATTCATTTCATATCACCATTATTTTTCTTCTTCTATTTATTAGATTGATTCATATCTCTTTCCCCACGAATTTCTCTATTCTCTTACAAACTCTTACTCCTTCCAAGTCTTTTTTTTCTCTTGCTCGTTCTTTCTAAGCTCTTGCCATGGCTTCCCCCTCAAACACTGCCCCCGACCTAAGGTATCCCGATTTATTTCACTACTACAACTCCCTTTGCTCTCGACCAATTCATGAAGGAAAATTGGTTCACTACGACGACTTCGTATTATTTGACCTAGAAAGATCTCTCCCCGAACTTAAACACTTACTAGGATCTTCATCCCAAGCTGCTTACTATCCCGAACTCGTCCGACTCTTCTACATAATTTTTTCCTCTGATCATGAGCAAACTACCATCACCACCAAAGTACGCGGACGCCTGATGTTCTTTAATGCTTCCTTATTAGGCAGGATTCTAAACCTTCCTTCCACCGGCATAAACCTAGACAACATAGTACCACTCGACCGGTCGGTACTTTGAAAAATTCTTCTCTGCACCAACTGCTCACAACTTCCCTGGCACATGAGGAATCTCCAACCTCATGCTTAACTGCTTGCCCAGATTTTTCTCCATAATATCTATCCCAAGCCTCCACGCAAGAGATTAGTGCCAAGAAAAATCTCTCTCCTTCTTTACGCAATTTTTTCTTCTACTCAGATAAACTGGTCCAACATTCTTTTCGACCTTTTTATTCGTTATAAAAAATTCCAACCTCTTCTTTTCGGGTGTTTTATAACTCCCATTTTAAAATACTTCAAAGTACCCCTTCAAAATGAAGCTATCCTCTATCCCTCTCAGGTCCTCAATGCTACTTCCTTCAATCTAAGGTCCCTGCACCTTCCCGGCTCTGAAGAAGAAGCTCCAACATCCAACTTTGATTACTTCTCTGCACTGATGGATGTTCAGCGTTCTCAGGATCGCATACTTCGCCGTCAAGCCTCGTTGCAGCAAACTCTACAGACCCTCCAGCCGGATCAAGCCAACCGTTCACTTTAATCCTCTCCACCTTCGGAATAAACTCATTTGTTTTTGGACTGTAATAATTTATCTTTTTCACTGTAATAACTTTAATTAATTTTGGTCTATAATAACTCTTTTACTCTGATCCCTTTCTTTTTGTCTATGACAAAGGGGGAGAATACCTGTCTTCATTATTGGAGAAAAATACTCGTATTTAACATTTTTCAATATTTTTATGATAAGTATTCTTTCTATGCATAATGTCTTTTTGACAGGGGGAGCATATTTTGTCATCATCAAAAAGGGAGAGAATGTTGAGAAACTCTGTTTTGATGTCACATAATATGATATACTGTCTTATTTGATTTCATATAATATGATAATATGTCTTCTTGACAAATGTTATATTATGACTAGATATGCTTTGCCATATATCTAACGAGTATTTGATGCAAGGATATCTCACTCAAAAAGGATGGAGACCTCCTGTTCAAGTACAACTATGGTGCAATCATACTCCTTGAAGAAAAAGCTTGTTGAGCCATGCACTCCTAAAGACCATCTAAAGAGATCGGCTTCCACAAGTTGAAGATTTTTTCTTCTTTAGAGTCATATGTAACAGAACCTTCAGAAGCATGCATATTGCATATTACATACTCACTCATAAAAGCTATTTCATAAAAGTATACGATAGTTTCAAAAAGCTCCTTTTTGAAAACAAATAATTGTACCTTCTTACAACCCTTTATGAAAAAGGTATTTTGACATAATTTCAAAATATAATAATTGTACCTTATATCATATACAAGACAACTTGAAAAGTAATGACTTTAAAAGTAGGAAAAAGACAAAACATGAAATCGGCTACACAAAGAAAACAAATATAATATGTTTTGAAAAGACTCTAGTTACCTTCTTTAAAGAAATGATTTCAAATATAGGAAAAAGACAAAACATGAAATCGGCTACACAAAGAAAACAAACATAATATGTTTTGAAAAGACTCTAGTTACCTTCTTTAAAGAAATGATTTCAAATATAGAAAAAAGACAAAACATTTAATCGGCTACACAAAGAAAACAAATATAATATTGGTTTTGAAAATACTCTAGTTACCTTTTTACAAACCCATAGAATGTCGACTTACTTGAAGTCATCATTCTCTTTGTATAGCATTAAATACCTCCTGTAAGAAATCCTTGTTAAATATCCTTCTCAAGAATGTCGACTTACTTGTAGTCTTCATTCTCTCTGTAGACTTTGAAAAACATAACATAAAGAAAACTCTTGACATGACTATGTACAAATAAATATCTCAAAGCATTTATTATACTTACACTCATTTAAAGTAAAAAAGTACTTATGTACCATAAATCATTAATTAGGATAAAGACAAAACTACATGACAACCTACAATCCAACGTTCAATGTACTATTGTAAGAAATAGACTTTTTACATAAAATATGTATTACCTAAAATATTACGACGACTAGTGTACCCTATATTTTACTTTTATGGAAAGAAGACTTTCTCGAATTTCTCTAAAGATGTTTTTTGAAATGACATGACATTTCACATCTCAAAAAGGCTATGATTTCAAAAAGCCAACGACTATTTTTTTAAGCTATAAAAACACACTCAAATGAACTATTCAAGACAGAAGGGAATGGAATAGACAAGTGAGCTTACAACGAGAAAAATACCTATTCGATATTTGAAAGAGAGCCTAGAAAAAGAAAGAGAAAAAGTCAAGAATAACTCTTTGACAAAGAGTATCTTTTGAGTGAAAAGAACAGAACATTCTGAGAATCCTTCATTCGTGCATTCATATCATTCTGAAGGTTCTATAGGAAGTATTGTAACTTTCTGTTATTCACTGTATTCCTTCTTTGTTGAAAGAAGTAGACCTCTGAGAAAGAGGGTGTTGCCCTTCTCTGTTGAGAGAAGAAGACCTCTGTGTAAGAGGGTGTTGTCCTTCTCTGTTGAGAGAAGAAGACCTCTGTGGAAGAGGGTGTGCCCCTTCTCTGTTGAGAGAAGAAGACCTATGAGGAAGAGGGTGTTGTACTATTTATCCGGTGACTCGGATGTTATAGTGGAAAGCTCAAGTGGTTTGCTTGGGGACTGGATGTAGGTCAGGGTTTTGACCGAACCATTATAAATCTTGTGTTTATTGTGTTGTGCCTTATTGCTTTATTTTTTATTATATCAACTTGCATTGTATTTCACTATTCACCCCCCCTCTAGTGGAATTTCACAAACAACCTAACACATGCTTCTTTTTTTACTTTTTGAGCTCATTTTTACGCTTTTGTTCATTTGCTTAGTTTTTCAAAAATAGAACTGTGCATATTCATATTTGCGATTCAAAATAAATTCTAACATGTATCTATCATCATTTCTTCGAAAACCGCATAAACAACCATAATTTTTAGATCCATGTCAGAAAAAATTTTTGTAGGGCTTAAAAATTCTCTAAAAACATCAGATTTGAAATAACATTTATATAAGTTCAAACTCTTTCTTTAAAAACCTACTTTTCATGAGAGATGTGTAAACATGTGCAAGAACGTAAACAGAAATATCAAGGTGTGCAAACTACACCCTCCCCCATGCTTGAATGACACTGTCCCTGTGGCACTCCCCCATGCTTATATGAAACTAAGTGAATGCACATGAGAGGAAATAAATGAGGGAAAAGAGTAGAAACAACTTGACATGAATTAAAAATGCACGTTCTATGAATATAATGAATGCAATGTATACATGACATGACATGAAAACCATGAATGAAACAAAAAAAATATGAAAAACTCACGAAAAAGTAAAAACAAAATAAAATCTATAAATTCTAAGCAAATCTAATAATATACAAGATATGGGTTGCCTCCCATAAAGCGCTAAGTTTCACGTCCCCAGCCAGACAGATCCCTGGAAAAAACTTCATCGTCCATGAGATCAATGGACATGAAGTCAGGCTCAATCAGGCTCTCTATGAAAAATAGTGTCATCTGTGACACTGCGCACTGTGTTCCCATCCTGTCTACCTCTAAATGGCTTGAAGTGCCCAATCCAACTCAAATCACCTATCTGATTCTCAAATAACTCTAGGTGATCCTCTTCTAGTGATTCCTTATCCTCCTCTTGAGGTGGATCACTCAATAACCAAGCATATTCTGCTTCTACGAGGTCTTGAATGACATCAGCCTCGAAAGAAGCCTCCTCAACAGCAGGCCCCATAGCAGCACGAAAAATGTTCAGCCACATCTTCCTATTTCCGAATGACACATCCATCGCACCAGTGCGGAAATTAATGCACGCATTGGCGGTAGCTAGGAAGGGGCAACCGAGAATAATAGGTGTCTGTTGTGAGCTATCAACTCCCTCCATATCTAATATCACGAAGTCGGCAGGGAAATAACAATCATCAACCTTGACTAAAACATCTTCAAGTATCCCTCTTGGGACTTTGATCGATCTATCTGCAAGATGAAGAGTCATAGGTGTAGGTTTCATCTCTTTTAATCCAAATTGGTCATAAAAGAAACCCGACAAGATATTAACACTTGCCCCAAGGTCGAGCAATGCACGCCCAACAATAATGTTTCCTATGACACATGAGATGATAGGAGTCATTGGGTCTTTGAGCTTAGGTGGGGTTTGGTGTTGCAATACTGTGCTCACCTGCCCAGTTAAATAAATCTTTTTCTGCACATGGGACCTCGACTTTCTTTTCTGCGTACAAAGCTCTTTGAGGAACTTTGCATATACAGGGACTTGCTGGATAGCATCTAGTAAGGGGAGGTTTATCTGAACGTGCTTGAATATCTCAAGCATCTCTTGCATGTTCACTCTGGACTTACCTAATGCTCTCGGCCTCTCTAACGCCTCAGGAAAGGGGGCTTTGGGAATGTAGGATGGTGAAGGCTCAGATGGAAGACCCTTCTTGCTTTCCTGAGGTAAAACATTAGGGACAGACTGCTTCTCACTTATCTTCTCTCTTTCTTCTGCAGCCTCCCTCGCTTGGTACTGCTTCCCACACCTAAGGGTTACTACTTGAGCTTGCTCTTGATGTGCATCGGTCATATGCAAGCTACGCATGGGTTCCTTTCCCCTAGGGTTGACAATAGGCTGGCTAGGCAGTGTCCCCTCACTTCGCTTGCTAAGCGCCTCAGCGAGCTGCTCCATTTGGGTCTCTAATTTTGCAATAGACTGAGTATGCGAGCTCAAATTTGCCTTAATATCAGAAAATGCTTGTAGCATCTTGTCCTCGAAGGACTGACTATGCGAAGGCTCATGAGACTGGGGGTGATTATAAACAGGTTAGGCTAGGGGATAACTGGATCTTTGAAATCCAGGCGCATAACCACCTTGACTGGGTTGACTCTGAGAAGGGTTAGGGTGTTCGATCTGTGAGTTGTGCCATAAGAAATTGGGATGGTTTCGCCAACCCGGGTTATAAGTGTTGGAAAATGGATTGGGTGTGGGCCTAGCGAAGTTTTGAGCCATTTGAGCTTGCTCTTGGACAAACTCAGGATATTGTGGCGCAACTGGGCACTCGAAGACATAGTGTGCAGGACTCGCACACAACGCGCACACCTGCATGGCAGGAGAGGGACCCAACAACAACTGATCTAATTTCTAGGACAGTTGGTCTACCTTGTTGCTCAACTCAAGGTTCATCCCAAACTCGAAAATACCTGCCTTCTTAATGCTATCCTATGCAGGTGCAGCCCTATCGAACCGTGAGGCTGTCGCATGGTGCATCGAATTCTCGCTCAATGTCATAAAAAATGACCATGCTTCATCCTCACTTTTGAGCATAAATGTGCCCCCACACGCGGCATCGACCATCTGACGGTTCTTCTCAGTAAGACCGTCATAGAAATATTGCACCAGTTGCCAGCAAGGCACCTGGTGGTGGGGACACTTGCGGAGAAGATCTTTCAATCTCTCCCACGACTCATGAAACTGTTCTCTCTCAATTTGGGAAAAACTGGTTATCGCTTTACGAAACTGGTTCGTCTTACCAATTGGGAAATATTTCTTTAAAAAATCTCTTTGCAAATGTTTCCAAGTGGTAATTCGAACTGTATCTAATGATTTTAACCAACTCTTCGCTTTGTTCTTCAGAGAGAAGGGGAACAGGGTCAACCTCATCGCGTCATCTCCAAAGTTGTTGATTCGCACTGTCGAGCAAATCTCAAGAAATTCATCGAGATGACGATATGGGTCTTCATTGCTAAGGCTATAAAATGAAGGTAGCATCTGGATCACACTGGTCTTTATCTCAAAATGGTTTGCTCCTACATCAGGTCTTGTGATGCAGGAGGCGGGAGTGTAAGTGTTGGGCATGAAATACTCCCTAAGAGGACAAGTAATCTGCTGATTCTCAGCCATGGTTGCAGATCTGTGGGCTCTCCTAATAAGGGACTCTGGGTCCTCAATCGGCTCTACCAGCTCAAGGTTAAGCGAGCGTCGCCCTTGCATACACCTCAAAGTAGACTGGTGTAGCTCACATCCTAATTTTGGGTTTTCTACCTAACTAACGCACTAAGCGGCCAAACCACACAAACCACAAAGCGAGTAAACTAAAAACAACAAAACTACACAAACACCACGCAGTTTCACACAGCAAAGATTATGCAAAAGAAATATGAAATCTAAGTGTACGGTACCAATCATACACAGTCACCTCTAAGGGGATCCTAGTAGGTAGGCTGTGTTGAAAAGTAAGCTCGTCTCTACGATATGCACATACGTGGTTCTAAACCTAAATGCAAACAAACACTAGGCAATAAAGTGAATACTAATATTACGTCGTTCCCCGGCAACAACGCCAAAAATTTGATGTCTTCTTTTAAATCATTGTAATTTTGAAAAGATTTTTATATGTAAAACATGTGAAAACCAGACATCAAATAATAAAAACCGGCGGTTCTCACTAGTGAATGAGACCGGGTCGAACTCAGAGAACAGGAATATTTCGTATTCAAGCAAACAAATCTAAACTATTCTTTATTGCCGTATTATGAAATGTAAAATGTACGAGAAAAGTAAAAACAACTAACTATTACAACAAATGAATACCCTTCGCAGAGAGCGTAAAAAGCGATATTTACAAACCCAATTAAATGCCTAAATTCTAAAATAAAAGAAAAAAATATCTTCTATCTTCATGTACTTCGTGCCATATATGCACTTCAGCTCCACTCCTTTACAATCCTACACAAGTCAAAAGAACACGAGCAGTACACGAGAAAGAAGTAGAAATTATACTAAACAGAATATACTAATTAACTAATTGCTAATACTAAAAAAACTAAAAGGTAACATGAAAGAAATCTACACTACAAACAAAGATATGCTAATGATTTCAAATCAATTAACTAATCTAATTACAAAGCAATTAACAACGAACTAATTACTTAACTAATCACTTAACTAATTTGAGTAAAACAGTTAGCAACAACAATTTCAACAATGAAAAATCACAGTTAACTCATCCAACATACTTTGAATTTCAAGTATCCAAATCACAGTGAAAATCAAACTCTCAAGTTGCAAGCATCCACCAAAATTTCAAATGAATGTAATCTGTCTTAGGGAATTTCAACCAACTATAGGATTTCACTATTCATAACCGGCTGGAATAAATCCAGTTCTTCAATCAATGCTGAAATTCAATCACAATCTGAAGCTCAAACAATACAGAGATCAACTACAGTAACTTCAACGGATGGATATCAGAAATCAGTAACATCCAGCAGAGATCTGTAAAACACAATCATTCAATCTAATTTCAAACAATCGATCACTAAGAAAAAAAATCAGTCACCAGAAAAGCATTCCAGTAATCAAACTGAATCAAAATCAATATCTCTCACATTATATTGAATCCAATCATCAGATCAATTTTTTTTTCAATACTCATTTGAATTTTAAACAACACTCACATTTACTAGAAACAGCAATAGAATCAATTTGAAATAACAATCGTGAAATGAATTTCACGGTGGCTCAAGAATGAAACCACTGGATTCACATCTTCACGATAATTGTGAAGTTATTCCAGTTAAAGCAAGGGATTCGGGCAGGAGGATCACCGAAGATGCAGCAAATGAAAGATTTCACCAGCGATGCAATGCTCAGAAACACTCCAAACTACCGGATAGATCAGGTGATCTATTGCTGGTAACAGAGATGTCGGAAAACATTAGATCACGATGATAAAAAATTGGATGACTCACTCCGACTGGAATCAATTGGAAATCAAATAAAAACTACAGACATTTGATCGATGTTTGATAGACTTTAGACATTCAACTACTGAACTTTAGACCTTCACTTAGATTTCAAACCATCACTTTCCAGAAAAACAATCACTAGCCGGAAAAATCCATAAACGACAGTCAATCACTGGAAAACGCAGTGAACATCATATAAAACTCAATACAACCGGTGAATTTTTTCTTTGATGTTAAAATCAGAAAAAACACAGTATTAAGACTGATTCAGATATCCGATCACTTTGGACTCAAACAGCATCAAGAAGAAAGGCTGTCACAGCCTATGATTCCCCGTCCAACATTCACGGCAGACATTCCAAGCATCCGATAAGCCGATGAAATTAATCTCAGCGAGAGCTTAGAGATGCTGAAACTGAAAGATGTCATAGAAGAAGAAAATATGGCACCAGTAGTCTAATGGCAAGGACCCTGTTTCTTCAAGTTGGGAGGACGTATCGACTACACCTCCTTCAAAGATCATCCTTTATTTCCACAATTTTCCAAAGCAAGAAAAGGATTTGATCTGCTGATAAAACATGGATACCAGCCATTCTGGAGCATGGGAAGAAATGAAGATGGTATAGTGGAGCCAATCATTCCCATTCAGCATTCAGACAATTCAGGGTTGGGGTTCGCCGGCCAGACTTCCAGCAAGAAAACAGTATTTGTTAGAGGAAACAAATGAGAAGATGATGTCTTAGTTTTTCCTGCTTTTCTGTTCTCATTTCTCTGTTTAATCTTGTAGGGACGACACAGTCCCATCCTTTTGTAAATATCTTACTTCCAATCAATGAAAGATTAATCTTCTCTTCATATTTGGGAATCTATCATTTCTTTCTTATATTTTGTCTGTGCCATTATTCTTTACTTTGTACAAAAAAACTTGTTTTTGGCTTGTACTTTCTCTTAAAAACCTTTTTTGGCATTTTCAGGATCATAACTCCTGAATCAATGAAGAAATTCATTATCAATCCTAAATATTCAAAATTGGCAAGGATTCCTAAGATAAAAGTTAGAGCAGAGGTCAGCCAGGCAGCAGAGCAAACCGAAGAGCTAGCAGAACTCGATTCCACTATTCAAGAATTGCCAGAATTTGCTCACATTCAAAAGCAGGATAAACCATCGTCTTTGGTTCAAGATCCAACTGAGGATATCAACATTGGTTCTGAAGATGATCCAAAAAATCCTCAAAATCGGTTCGAGTCTAAGTGAAGTTGAAAAAGTAAGACTCATCCAATTCCTTAAGCAGCATCAAGAAGTATTTGCCTGGACTTATGAAGATATGCCAGGGTTAGATCCCAAGCTGGTTGAGCATCGACTCAAGTTGAAACCAGATTCCAGACCAATCAAGCAGAAACTGAGGAAGTTAGACCCTCAAGTTGAGCAACAAGTTAAAGAGGGACTTGAAGATTTGTTGAAAGCAGGCTTCATCCGAGCCATTGATTACCCAGACTCGTTGGCAAATATCGTGGCAGTTCCTAAAAAGAATGGAAAAGTTCAGATCTGCATTGATTTTCGGGATCCCAATAAGGCTACCCCGAAGGATGATTATCCACTTCCCAATATTGATCTTCTGATCGATAGCATGGCAGGTCATGCCATATTTTCCTTTATGGATGGATATTCAGGCTATAATCAGATAAATTTGGCCATTCGTGATCAGTCAAAGACTTCCTTTACTATGCCATGGGGAACCTTCTGCTATACAATCATGTCGTTTGGGCTAAAAAATGCTGGGGCAACTTACCAGAGGGAATTGGCCATTATTTTCCACGATCAGATGCACAAAAATATGGATGCATATGTGGATGACATTTTGGTCAAGTCTAAAGAAGAAGAGGATCACCTCGATGCTCTTGGTCAGTTTTTTGAAAGGCTCATTCTGTATAAATTGAGGCTTAATCCTCATAAATGTGTTTTCGGAGTTGAGTCCGACAAATTGCTCGGCTTTATTATCAGCAAGAAAGGAATAGAGGTAGACCCGACCAAAGCAAAAGCCATTATTGATATGCCACCTCCAACTAATCTCAGGGAACTGCAAAGCCTTCAAGGGCGTATTCAGTCTATTCGCAGATTCATTTCCAATTTGGCTATGAAGTGTGAACCTTTCAATCATTTGCTAAGAAAAGGAGTAAAATTTGAATGGGGATCGGAATGCCAACTCTCGTTTGAGCGTATCAAGCAGTATCTCCTTAATCCACCAGTCTTAAAGCCGTCAAAATTAGGAAAGCCTCTCTTATTGTACATTTCTGTCAATCAGAATGTCTGTGGTGCATTCCTCGCACAGTATGAAGAGGGAAGCCTGATAGAGCATGCCATCTACTATGTGAGCAAAACCTTCATTGATTATGAAAAGAAGTATTCTCAGATGGAGAAGACTTGTCTAGCTCTGGTTTGGATGTGCCAGAAATTGAGACATTACTTGTTGGCATCTGAAATCAAATTTCCATCTAAACTTAATCCTCTCAGATACATTCTTGAACAACCATTTCTCACTGGACGGATTGCAAAATGGCAATTCCTCCTAATGCAATATGACTTGGAGTATGTCTCTCAAAAGTCAATTAAAGGCCAAGCGATCGCAGATCAGTTGACAGATTTTCCCCTGACAAAAGAAATTAAAGCAGAAGATGATTTTCTTGATGAGCACATCTGCAATGTCCAACAGCCTCCAGTTTGGAACCTATTCTTCGATGGCTCTAAAAGCATGTCTGACATAGGGATTGGAGTTTTGCTAATCACTCCAGAAAAAGAAATGATCACTTATTCTCTCAAGCTTGGTTTCCAATGCACTCACAATATGGCCGAGTATGAAGCTCTAATACAAGGCCTCAAAATTCTGCAAAATTTCAATGTCAAGAGAGTGCATGCCTTTGGCGATTCATTACTTGTCGTCAGTCAAGTTAACACTGAATGGCAGGTGAAGGATTCCAAATTGATTCCGTATCAGAAGATCGTCCTAGCCCTTGTGGACAGCTTCGAAGAATTTCAGCTCAACCATATCAAGAGAGAGCACAATCAGATAGCCGATGGCTTAGCCAGCCTGGGCTCTAATTTATCCTTCAAGGGCAGTGAATCATGTCGTTCTTTCGAAGTTGGCAGACTTGAGCAACCTGCTTTCATTTCAACCATGCAAGTAAACCAGGCCAATCAGAAGGAGAAGCCTTGGTACCAAGATATCAAAAATTTTATTGAGACAGGTGAATTTCCACCAGAAATGCCAAAAAGGGAGCAACGTGCAACTCAGCGTATGTCTACCCGTTATTTCATTCTGGCCAATGTCCTTTACCGCTGTGGTTTCAGTTCTGAGTATGCAAGATGTTTAGACAAAGAAGAAGCTATGAAAATTATCCAAGAGGCACATGAAGGGATTTGTGGTGGCCATGTTGGCTATCAAACTCTCATCAAGCAGATCGTCCGAGCAGTGTACTACTGGAATACCATGCAACAGGACTGTCATAAATTTGTGAAGAAGTGCGTCAAGTGCCAAATGCACACACCTTTCATTCATGCACCGGCCACATATCTATAATCAGTTGTTTCTCCTTGGCTATTTTCTATGTGGGCTTTCGACGTCGTAGGCCCAATTACTCCTTCCGCTTTCAATGGCCACAAATACTTTCTGTTTGCGACAGAGTATGTCACAAAATGGGTTGAAGCTGCCACTTTGCGCACAGTAGAAGGCCGCCATGTGGTTTCTTTCATTCACAAGAACATTCTTTGTCGCTTCAGCATACCACATGATATTGTTTCGGACAATGGGAGCCATTTCAAAAATGAGAGGATGAAAACCTTCTATTCTAAAATCAAAATTTGCCATCATTTCTTGGCTCCCTACTATCCTCAAGGGAACAGCCAAGCAGAGGCCACTAATAAGATTCTGATCCGCATTTTGGAAAGGACCGTGAGAACAGGTCGAGATTGGCATGAGAAAATTCATGATGCACTTTGGGCATACCGAACCACCATTCGGACTCTGACCAATGCCACTCCTTCAGAACTTGTTTACAGAAGTGAGGTAGTGTTGCCTCTCCATTTCCAAAAGTCAGCTCTCAAATTTGCCTCCCTTATAGAATTGCCACTTGATCAATATCAACAGCAGAGATTGGTGCAGCTTGATCTGCTGGATGAAAGAAGGCTCAAGGCAGCAGAGCATGCTCAAGCTTATCGACAGAGGATAGCCCAACACTATGCCAAGTCCGTCATTGAGAGAAAATTCTGAGTTAACAATTTGGTGCTCAGATCGACAGCTCATCTTAAGCATCGACCACGGAGCAAGTGGTAACCCAATTGGGAAGGCCCCTATGTGGTTAAGAAAGTACTTCCTCGCAATTCATATCGTCTGATCGACGCAGATGGAGTGGAAATGTCAGATTTTGTCAATGCTCTGCATTTGAAGAAGTTTTATACCTGAAATGTTCATTCTAAAGCCTCTTGTACTATCCAAAGAGCCATTTTCAATAAAACAATGATCTTTTATCAATTCTCGCATTCTTCTCCATGATACTGGGGCATTTTTATTTTTGATCTATAATCATCTTTCTTCATCATATGCAGGCAGGATTAGACAAATTTCTTTTCTCAAATTCTACTAAATTTCAAATGATCTTATGATCTTTAATAAATTCATTCATATGGTTTATCTTCTTAATTTAATCAAGTTTTTATCAAATTATTGTCAATATTTGTCAAGTGTTAACAATTTTTTATCAATCTTATTTTCTATCTACCTTTATCTTTAAAAATACCCTTTCAGGTTAAGGGATAAACTTGATGTCTCCTTTCAATGAGGTATTCTTTTTGTTATTTTCCTCGTTCAGGATAAGGGGTTAATCTTGAAAAACCAAGTCCACATACGATTAACTATGATGGCCTATCAAAATTCAGAACTTTTAATTTTGTCAATTTTTATCAATCTTTCATCGATTTCTATCATTCTTCAAATTTTCATTCGCTCCCCTTCAGGTTAAAAGATAAACCTGATGCCTCCTGCTGACGAGGTATTTCTTTCCTTTCTTCCCCATCCAGGATAAGGGGATAAATCCTGAAAGCGGACCACATGCAGTTAAAACTATGATGGTCCATTGAATTCAGAGTTTTTACCAAGAATCTTTACTTTTTAAAATTCATTTTGAAAATCTAGCTCATCTTCACAACCCAGTCCTCGCACTGGTTATTTCTCAAACTCTTCAATCATATATTGAGCTCATTTCCAAAAATCCGGGCCTCGCACCAAAAACTTCCTAAATTCAACCTTCTGATCAAAAATTTTCTTCTAAAAATTCAAATTCTAACTTAAATTTCCAAATTTCATGTATTTTAAATGTTTCAGCTCCCGCTGGTCATGTATTTCAAAAGATTCAGCTTTTGTTGGTCATGTATTTCAAAGGTTCCAACTTTTTGCTGGTCATGTATTTCAAAAGGTTCCAGCTTTTGTTGGTCATGTATTTTAAAGGTTCCAGCTTTTTGTCGGTCATGTATTTTAAAGGTTCCAGCTTTTTGTCGGTCATGTATTTCAAAAGGTTTCAGCTTTTGCTGGTGAGGTATTTCAAAGGTTCCAGCTTTTGCTGGTCATGTATTTCAAAGGTTTCAACTTTTACTGGTCATGTATTTCAAAGGTTCCAGCTTTTGTTGGTCATGTATTTCAAAGGTTCCAGCTCCCGCTGGTCATGTATTTCAAAGGTTCTAGCTTTCGCTGGTCATGTATTTCAAAAGATCCAACACTCGTTGGTCATGTATTGCAAAGGTTCCAGCTTTCGCTGGTCATGTATTTCAAAGGTTCCAGCTCCCGCTGGTCATGTATTTCAAAGGTTCCAGCTTTCGCTGGTCATGTATTTCAAAAAATTTAACACTCGTTGGTCATTTATTTCAAAGGTTTCAGCTTTTTGCTGGTCATGTATTTCAAAGGTTCCAGCTCCCACTGGTCATGTATTTCAAAGGTTCCAGCTTTCGTTGGTCATGTATTTCAAAAGATCCAACACTTGTTGGTCATGTATTTCAAAGGTTTCAGCTTTTCGCTGGTCATGTATTTCAAAGGTTCCAGCTTTTCGCTGGTCATGTATTTCAAAGGTCCCAGCTTTTCGTTGGTCATGTATTTCAAAGGTTCCAACACTCGTTGGTCATGTATTTCAAAGGTTCCAGCTTTTGCTGGTCATGTATTTCAAAGGTTCCAGCTCCCGCTGGTCATGTATTTTAAAGGTTCCAGCTTTCGCTGATCATGTATTTCAAAAGATCCAACACTCATTGGTCATGTATTTCAAAGGTTCCAGCTTTTGCTAGTCATGTATTTCAAAGGTTTCAGGTCCCACTGGTCATGTATTTCAAAGGTTCCAGCTTTCGCTGATCATGTATTTCAAAAGATCCAACACTCGTTGGTCATGTATTTCAAAGGTTCCAGCTTTTGCTGGTCATGTATTTCAAAGGTTCCAGCTCCCGCTGGTCATGTATTTCAAAGGTTTCAGCTTTCGCTGGTCATGTATTTCAAAAGATCCAACACTCGTTGGTCATGTATTTCAAAGGTTTCGACTTTTGCTGGTCATGTATTTTCAAAATCAAAAGTTCAACTTAAGGTCTCATCAATATCTATATTGAGTGATTATTTCACAAAGAATTCATGAAAACTTTGTCAAATTGCTAAAAGCATGTGTTGATTACAAACATTTTACCGCACAAAAGAATCACCTCAGATTACCTCTAGTATGCTTTCCAAAAGGGTGAAACTTTTTGCGAAAAAACAGGATAAAATTCAAAATCTTTTTCCTGTCGATCAACCAAAAGGATGAAAGAAATATCCTCAGTACGATTAGCAAAAGAAATATTCAATGATGTTGAAAAGCCAGAAGCAAATTGATATTGATCATGGCTATGACACGTGTTTAAAGACGACTATCTGACAATCAAGCAGTGGAAATATCTTGAGCTATAAAAGAATCCACTCAATCCATATCTCCTTATTCATCTAAAGTTGCAATCAAATATCCGCAAAAGAGATCTCTCAACTGTCGTCAAGATGAAGACGAATAGGCGAGCTAGACCCCCAGGGCCAAAGAAGATTTAGATCATCTCCGAGATGAAGGAGTTCGTGAAGAATCCTTCCAGAGAAAGTTTAGATCACCGTCGAGATGAAGGCAAGTGTGATGAACCTACCGACAAACTCTAAAAGATATTTGATTTCTGCTATCATCTAAAAACCTTTTGAGCCAATATCACCAATAGAATTCCTGAGATAAAAGAAGGATCAGAACATCTTCGAGATGAAGGAGTTTGTGACGTATCCTTCCCTGAAAAAGAGAGAAAAGTCAGGACACATCCAAATGAAGGATGATGTAAAAACCCGAGAAAGTTTAATGACTCAAAAAGAGTGCAAAAAGATCATCGTGGGAAAACACTCAGATATCAAACTGCCAAAATTGCCAGAAGTCATCTTTTCTCATGCGAAATCATTTCATCAATGTCTTTTCACTACTTGCTTTTAGAAAATTAAGAATATTTCTTCTCTTCTCATATCAAGGAAATGAATAGCTTCCATGAAGAAAATCATCAGTACTAAAATTTTGAATTTGACTCTTAAGACCAAAGAGTTAACCTCATTGAAGGAAATACTCTAGGTAAAAGAGGGGATGTCGTTTTGCACATACGTGCACATTTTCAAGCATTTAAGTCAACTACAATTTTATCTTATTGGCAAAATTTTCTAACTATTCCAGGAATGAAATAAAAATTCAATATCTTTTTTTTTATGCAACCTAGCGTTTATATTTTTCCAAAAGAGTCGCCTCCTTTAGAAGGAGTATCTCATCCTGTCCCATCACAGTTTCTTCACTCAAGAATTCCGTATGGTCGTTCCCACTCAGGTTAAGGGTCAAACCTAATTTTTTTGCGAGAGGTCATCCATTTCAAAAGTTATTTCAGTCTCAGTGATGAGACGCCCAAGATCATCCCTTTTCCAAAGCTTTAGGGAACCCCACCTTCCTGCTTTCGCAAACCCCTTTCGGATTTGTTCATCCAAACTCCGAGGTCCCATCATGGTTTCTTCGTCTGAGGATTCCATTTGGTCGTCCCCTTCAGGTTAAGGGTTAAACCTGAACCTCATGCCACGAGGTATCTTTCTTTTTCAGGTTTGGGTTAAACCTGAGTCTTGTTCCCACAAAATTTCTTGTTTTGACGAGATGTTTTCTTCCAGTCCCATCATGGTTCTTCCCATCGAGGAATCCATGCTTTGTATATCCATCCAGGATAGGATTCTATTTGAGCTTCATCTCACGAGGCATTTTTCCAAAAATGTCCCATCAAGGTCCTCATGTATTCCTTTCCTCATTCCATTCATCTTGATATATCTTTGTCCCATCCAGGTTAAGGGCTAAACCTGAATCATTCCAAAAGGCGTATCTTGTCTCACCCATGAGACTTGATCGAAATTCTTATCTTCACCATTTTGGGATTCTCATCCAAAGTCCCATCACGATTTCCTGATCTTCTATTGTTCAGTCATATCATCTTCGAGGATTTCGTCTCCCCAAAAACCATTCAGGATAAGGTATTAAGCCTAAAAAACCATGTCTTTCAAATAAATTCTTCAACACCCAGTTCAGGTCTGCTGACTGGGACATTTTTCAAAATTTGGAGTGTTATCTTTGCCACTAAGCTCGGCTCTCAACCAGCTTAGTAGCAAAGAGGGGCATCTGTGAACACCCCAATTTTTTCAAAGTTTTGTAAAAATGTCCTTTTTTCCCCTGGCCCCATTCTTCTGAGAAAATCAAAGCAATTTCAAAACCAAATTTCAAGTTATTCTTCAAATTTTCTGAATTAAATTCCATGTGGATATATCCAACTCAATTTCGGATCCGGACCCGATGTCAAAACCCAAATCTGAGCCTCGTTATCCAAATTTTCAAATTAAAATTTCAAAATACCGAAAATAAATTCTAAAAGGATCAGACAGTCCATCTGGTTGTATCCACAACTCTGTATTTCTTGATTTGAGGTTTTGAACCTCGAATATTTCCTCAAATTCCAGATATAAACTCGCTTTCTGAAGAATTTTTCAAAAGAATAGCCTTGAATTCTCATAAAACCATCCTTTGAAAATATTTCTCAAAAATACCAAAAAATTAGTTTTAAATCTTTGTTTTCTCATAAATTTTAGAACTTTATTCCAAAATACAAAGAAAAAAAATAAATAATAAATATATAGAAAAACAACAAAAAAATCGAAAAAACTATGTGGTTTTAAACCTTTTAAAATGGGTTTTACTAAAAAAATCCTTTTAAGATCACTTTTTGAAAATTTGTTTTAAAAGGAACCCTCTTTTAAAAAAAAAAGGAAATTTGCAATGGTCTCGCTCTGGCACGCTCTCTCGCCTCAGCCATTGATCGTCACGAGCCATCTCCGAATCCCCCTTCCTCCGCCATCGATGCCCAACGGCCTTCTTCCCGAACTTTCCTCCCCCTCCTTAAAAGGGCATGCAGAGAACCCCTTTTCCTCATCGCCTTCACCCCTCCATTACCTTCTCTTCTAGAATTCCTTTTTTCCCTTCATTACGGTTCTGAAGGTAGCCCCACAGAAGATCGCCTTCTCTCTTCCCCTCCTCCTGGCTTCCTCTCTCTGGCGCTTCCTCTACAAGCTATTGAAGATCGATCTCCCTCCTTCGAGAATCCATCAATCAAAACGAAGGGAAGGCCCCTTGTCCATCCCTCAGAATTTTAGTAGAATACCGGGTGTGTTATCCAACAAAAATAGAACTAAGGAGAAGCATTTCTCCAATTCGAACCGGCTTCATCCACGGTGAGTAGAAATCCCCTCTTTCTATTCGTTTTTCTGCTAATTTGTGTTCTAGGCATCCTTTTTTTACCATGAGCATCATATGTAATATCGGTTCATCTATAGTGATACCGATTTACATCTTGCAATAGAAATTCGGCCCTTTGCTGGGCCACATCTCCTTTCGTTTTATTTTATATTTTCTGTGTTTCCATTATCTTATATGCATCGGTAGCCATTTTGATTTCCTATTTTATTCCGGCATTTAATTTGTGTTTTAACTTCTGATTTATGCCTGATTTCTCCGCTTTAGGTTACACTGGATCATCCTCCCAGTTGCATTTTGTGATTCACTGTATTTTCCCATTTAAGCATCCTTTACTTCAATTTTCGCATAGTTTATTGCTTTGTCTCCTGTTAGTTAGACGCATGATTCACAATGTCGTTCTGCATATGGCAGAATCGACATGTATGTTGCAAAATCACACGGACAAATGTGGTCCTACATTTTTTTTTTGATCATCCGCTTATGTCCGATCTCTTGCTTGAATGGTAGTTGATCATTTTCCTATATCATTACCACCACCAATTCATTTCATTTCATCCCTATTTTCATCATCCGTTGATACATGCATTTTACTTTTCCAGGTTTATTTTCTGAATCATATTGGGTCCTTTGCTTCCCTTTTGCATATTGCACTGTAGGTAATCAATATCGATTCATCGAATCATTCATCTGTTTATCTATGCATGGTATTCTTGTTTATATCTTGCATCTGATTTATGATAGTGTTTTATGTTTTTTTCGCACATCATCTATTTTATATACATCCACAAGCCTCGAGTTTCTTGATTCAGCATCGTGCTAACGTTGGCTCATGTTTCTATACTAGCGTTATAGCCCCAACATCATTTTCTACCACAGTTACCAACCTATCAACAAATTTTCATTGTCTGTCCATACGCACTTTCATATCTTCATTCGTTATTTTGAAAGATTTCATGTGTTGCCTATCTTCCTTTGATTTCTTTATAGCTAATTTTCATGTGATTTTGCCATCCGATGCATTCCTGCCATTAGCATACAGGTGATATAGCCCTGTCAGTGGCATTGCATTTTCAAGATTCATTTGTTATAGCATTGATACCTCCCCAGTTCAGGTTAGTTTACTTGTATTCAATCTTAAAATGATAGTTTTGTAAGGTTTTTGAAAATTGTACAACCCTCGATTTTGATAAATTCAGCATAGTATGTTCTGCTAAAAGATTTATTAGAACCTGAGATGATGGGTGGGGAGCTAAGGAAAGAAAATGATTTGTTAAAGGGGATCCCTAATTCTTAAGCAATCCAAGAATAACCAATTAATCAAAAAGTGGGGGTTGAAAGCAAACTTCCTCTCTGAATTTTCAATTGAAGATGATGATTCTGTGGCTTTCATTCTGTAACAGATTTTTTTTTGTAGTAACCTTTGATCACCTATGAATATTTATCCCAGTACATTTTGCCCTGGTTTGCGTTTATTGCTCCTCGAATAGCATGTCCTGTATCATCTGTATATCGTCCCTCTCCTAACATCCAATCTTGAAAAGGATTCTCCCAACCTTCAGAACTCTCAAGATATCTGGCTTTTACCCTCCCTTCACATGTATGATGAATACTGCGGGGAACATAGGGACTCAATTTGATGGAGCCTTACTTAATGGCATCGACCTTGGCATTGTCCACAATCTGTATTATCATTGTTGAAGTTGATGTTTACAGGATACCCTCTACTCCCTGCTTAATCGGCAACATCATATTTATGATACACCAGATGAACTGATCCTTATCCAAACTAAGAGTGGCGTCCTTAACATGCCATCCCATGTTGCAAGCAACATTTTGCATCCTATATCAGTTGCCGCTGTAGATACTCTCCCAAAGGTTCGTTTTCCATTTGTTGCAGTAGTTATATTATCGCATCCAAAGGAGGCTATCCAAAATGAATGTTTGATAAATGGTGAATCAAAGGAGTTTGGTCAGTTGCAACCACGTAGTCAAGGAACAGAGATTCTGGGGACCCTGCAGAACTTAGCATAAAGGCTGCATTGGGAAAGGTTTTGAGACTCAGGCCAAATGACGGTGGCATCATTGGTGGTACCATAAAAGGCTATTCATGACAGGCGGATAAATCCTCCACCTCCACATTTCTATTACTGCACCTTCATACCTTTTTTTTTTACACTCTAACATACAACACTTATTGTCTCTTTATTACCACTTCACCTTGTATACATGTCCCTTGATGTATATTCATTTAGGCACATCACACCCTTGTTACATACACATCCACTTGTTACATGGCACACGTACAACACCACTGCACACCCTGCTGTAATCACCTACTTGTCTTTATCTCATGTGTGACACTACAACACCGCAAAACATTCTCAACCTATCTCTTCACAATCCTCTATCAGTATGTTTTAGGTCTTAACCCACAGAGCCTTATGCTGCTTCTCTCCTCTTCTTCTTTGAGGGTCAATAGTCCCCATCTCCGTAAAGTCTGAGTTCACTGGAACAATTTTCTGCCAGGATTTAATCTTAGAATTACTGGAAGCAATATTTGTATTTTCTGCCATTTTCACCCCATTTATTATGTTTATCCCATTTCCTGCAATGTCCTCACTAGATAAGAAATTTTATCGTTGCCTCTTGTTCATTATTTTTCACTAAAATTTTTATTTCCAAATTGCGATTTTATATAATTTTACAGTCTGATGGCATTATAATGGTATCATTTGTACATCATACCCTCAACTTCATTTTGTTAGTTAATGGTTGTCTTAAACACAGATCCACTGATGAAAGCCTTGCAATGTTTTATGTTTTCAGTTCAACATATTTATTTTTGGTTCAGCATACCCCTTGGTGATTTTGAATGATAAAGCTTCGTAGTGCTGAATAAATTCAATCCATTAGAGTCATTTGAAAACATTTTGTTGGTGTTGCATATTAGTAGCATTGCTTTGTCTTCTCATACTAATAGCCGAATTAGATTATCAGCATATACAGGTGATAGTGTCCCTTTCTGTGTAAATTAGGCATATGTTGTCTATCCTACTGCTTTCGGTTACCTTCCTCTATGCTAATCCCCTGATATATATGTTGAGCAAAATTCCATGCTTCCCTTACTAGCATGTTTAAGGCATTTCCTATACAACATATATGGACATTTTTAGTTGTTGCCTAACTCCATTGATTTCATGTATTGACATTTTCGTGGTTGTTCCCTATACACTTCTAACTCTTAAGTAGTTTTCACTTGAGTAATTACGGATAACATCAGCATAGTGTTATATTTTCTTTCTTCATTTCACCATGTCATTCCAATCATTTTCACTGCCCCATCACTTATCATCCTCAGCAACTCTCCCACCCAAGCTTATTCATTATACACTCCATTGCCTCTATTGTGCATATATTAGCTAAGCATCAACATGAACATTTTGTTAACTGGCATATATGCATCTCATGTATATTTTCCCATCCAAAGTGAACCCTTGACATATATACCTTCATACACCTTTTCACTTAGTTAAGCATTTCATTTCGTTACATTCTCTTCATTAGAATAGGCATTTTTCAAGGTAGGTCTTTAATATTAAAATACAAAGCTTTTAATTCTTTATATTTTGTACCTTTGCTATTTTGTACTAACCCTGTTGTGCAGGAAATACATCTCTTTCTTATATTAGGAAATCTTAATTTCAAAATCGATTCCATGATGTAATAGCTAGATCATAATGAAAATTTTCATTTCCTGCAAAAGATTAGAATGTATGAGCATACATATCTTAAAAATTGCTTATTTTCATATCATTTTCTCTTCTATTTCAAAAATCTCGCAATGGGACCACGAATGGCACGTGAACCATTTTGTAAAAGGTAATTAATCCTAAGTCGATGATTTGCATCAATGGCCATAGTCAGGATGTAAAAAAAACTTAGGATTTTTATCTTTTACAAAATAACATTGGATCCACACTGGATCTTTTTCAAAATTCATCATATTTTCCTCTTTTATCAGAGTTTAGTTTAAAATTAATTCAATATATATATCAATGGCCATAGTCAGGATATATTGAGAACTAATTTCATTTTAAACTCTATAAAAGCACCAAAATGTATTTTTTTCTTCACTTGAATTTAAATATGATTATTATATAATACATTCAATGACCATAGTCAGGGATGTATTATATCTTTAATCTTATTTCTAATTCATGTAAAAAATAAAATATGTTTTTCAAGTCCAATTTCAAAATTATTTAAATGCATTCATCATTTAGGATAGAACTGCATCATATTTTCAAAATCCCCTTTCAAAACTCCAAGTGATTTTAAGTATTTCCTTCATTTCTCAGATCAAATCTTATTTATAGATTCAAATTCAAATTCTATCTCATTTCAAGATTCAAAAAATCAATTTCAAAGTCCAAATTGACTTTGAAATTTCAAAATCATCTTGTATTCAAAACATCAAATTTCCAATTCAATCAAAATTCAAACTTCAAAGTTCAAATTAACTTTGAAGTTTCTGATTTATGTTCTTATTCAAAATCAAGTTTATCTTCTTATCTTCAAAATCAAAGATTAAAGTTTGAGATTGATTTTGAATCTCAAATTCAATCTGGGTTTTCAAAACCCGGATCCATCTTCAAAAGTCCCATTTGGACTTTCAAAATCCAAAAACCAAAGTTAGATCCCAATCCCAACTTGGATCCAGATTTCCAAGTGCAATCTCCACTTTTGGATCTCAGATTTCAGATCCAAAATCCATTTTAGGATCCAAAACCCAATTCCATCTTGGATCTCAGATTTCAGATCCAATTCCATTTTAGGATCTAGAATTCAACTTCATCATTGGATCTCAGACTTCAGATCCAAAATCCATTTTAGGATCCAAAATCCAATTCCATCTTGGATCTCAAACTTCAGATCCAAAACCCATTTTAGGATCCAGAATCCAATTCCATCTTGAATCTCAGACTTCAGATCCTAATTCCATTTAGGATCCAAAATCCAATTCTATCTTGGATCTCAGACTTCAGATCCAAATTCTATTTAGGATCTAGTATCCAATTCCATCTTGGATCTCAGATTTCAGATCTAAAATCCATTTAGGATCCAGAATCCAATTTTATCTTGGATCTCAGATTTCAAATCCAATTCCCATTTAGGATTCTAAATCCAGAATTCAATTTCATCTTGGATCTTAATTCTATTTAGGATCCAGACTTATGATTCAAATTCCATCTTGAATTCCATATTTCAAATCGAATTCTATTCCCAATTCCAACTTTCAAAACCAATTCCATTTCATTCCGGATTTCAAAATCCAAGTTTATCTTGATTCTCAAAATTCCAAAAACCCATTCCATTTCTCTTAAAACCAATTCCATTTGGATTTCTCAAATCTCATTCTAAATTTCAAACTTCAAAGCTAGAATTCAATTCCATTTCAAACATTCATCCAGGTTCAAAATTCTAATTCAAAGTCCATTTATGACTTTGAAATTTCTTTTCTTCTCCTTTTATCTCAAACATTCCTTCTCAAAATCCAGATTTATCTTCCCAAACTCTAATTATTTCAAAGACTTAGAACTTCAAATATCTATCAAAGATCTATCTCAAATTCTAAGTTAGAAATCATTTCTTCACTCTATTCACCTCAGAAACACCTGGAGATTTCCAAATCATTTTTTAAAAAGAGCATACATCCTTGCATGGCACAAGCATGATTCTTTGTGCATTTAGATTTAGAATAAATTTTTAGATAATCTTTTAGCAAAGCAAAGAGGCATGAATTCGACTTTTGGTTTGATTACCCCTGGTAAAGGCGCCAGGAACGGTCGAAACTCGTACCGACAAGCGAAACTCGTCTTCCAATTTTCCCACAAATATTTCAAAACGGAGGTGAGTTATTTTCTTAAATATCTTCAAAATTAAGGTCAAGTGAGACCCCGCAAAAGAGTTCCTCTCTCTTCTTTCTTTTCTTTTCTCTTCTTTCTTCTTTTATGTCTTTTATTTTCTCTCTTCAAAAAGGAGGAAATAGAGATTGAAAAAGAAAAAGAGAAGGAAGAGAGAGAAATATCCCGAGTGGAAAAAGTTTGCGATGATCATAGAACCTAACTCTAATTCATGTACCATGAAAATGCTACGTGGAATTGGGGATGGCTTGTCGAAGTGATATCTCCCTAACTGGAGACCCGAACGATGATCCATAAAAAGAAGTCGGTTTGTCATGATGTCCAGTATATTTTGTGAAAATTTCAGATTTTTCTATGGTTGTTTGATATTTTTCCTTTATCATAAATCAAAATCTATTTTTAAGAGACCGTTATGCATCATTTTAGCTTTAGGGCAACTTGCGTGAATCGTATTTCCCTAACCGGAGATCCAATTGATGATCTGTAAATAGTCAAAGATTTGGCAGCATGTATAGTTTTATTAGTGTGATTTATGTAATTTTTTAACTCTGTTTGCTATTTTTAATTGAGCCAAAATCGGCACTATTTTTTTTGGAGCTATTACGCGTTCGCCGAAATCAAGTGTATATTTCCGGAATAATATCTCTCTAACCGAAGATGATTTTTTTTATCTGTAAAAAAGATTATTTTGGTTTAGATGTCTAGTTTATCCATATGGAATTTTCCTATTTTTCATTACTTTTTGATGCCTAATTCGGGTTTGACACTATGACAGGTACGTGCCCGTGGGCAAAAATCACATATTTTCATGTTTTTATTTAATTTTTATATCAAAATAATGCTAAAAAAATATATTTTTTATTTTATTTTAATTTTAGGGTTATTAAAAGTGTCCGTGTCGATTTTTATAGATTTTGGAATTTATTTGATGCTTTATTTGGTTAAATTATAAAAACAGGATGCCTACGGAGTCCCGATTTGATTAAAACACAAGCAAAAATTGGTTTTCTTTCAATATTTTGATTTTTTTATAAAATATTTTATATTTTTAAGGCTTGATCATGTGTATAATCATATTAGGATGCCTTCCACCCAATTTCACATTGTTTTGAATCTGTTTGATCCTCGGATCAAGCTTTTTACCAAAATATTTTCTAAGAAACCCTGTTTTTAACCCTATTTTGCAATAGAAGGCAATTTTCAAGGGTATTTTGGCCATTTTTCTCAAAATTTTAAATTTCAAAGTTGTTTATTTTTATTATTTATTCAATTTTACATCATCTTTTATTATGTTTATCTCAGGAAAGCATGGAAAAAGGCTTATATCTGGATAAATCCAGTAATTTCCAGATATTGCTGAATAAATCCTGAAAAGCAACATATCTCCACTAACAAGTTTGCTAATTTTGCAGGGACATTCAAGAGTGTATTTTCTTTTATTTCCTTTTCCCTTTTGATGTAAATTGTAATTGTAAATTTGAAATAAGAATTTAATTTTTTGCTTAGAATAGGGATGCATTGCATATAGTTTATTATTTTAATAATGTGATTCGTGTGGTGGATGATGATTCATGGATATTCATACTCACAATGATATATATGAATGGCACATGTACCTACTTCTAAAGAGTTGATAAACTCAGTGGGTTTCATATTTGTGGCCATAGTCAGAATACGAACGAAACCCAGATTTATCATCTTTTTCTAAGTTACAAAACGGCTTACACTCTTAGTCTATCTTTAAAAACCATTGCATATTTCAAAAGTTTTCTAAGTATTTTTCCACTTTTATAACTAAATGAGATATATTCAATATGTATTCATGGCCATAGTCAGGAATATGTGGTGAATTTATTTCATCTAAATTCTATAAGGCACATAAATCTTTTTATCAATGATTTTCCTCAAAGTTCTTCAAAAAATATTTTCTCAAACTGCATTCATGCATCATTTAAGTTTAGATGACATCATAAAAGGATTTCATAGAGCCACACGCCCATCTCTGTTGATTCACTTCAAAATTCAATCCAGAAAAATTGATTTTCCCCAAGTTATCTTGAATTTTCTCAAAATCGATTTTCTTAAAACATCAAGGTTTCTTCATAAATTGATTTTCCCTTTTCTTCAAAATGCTTTTCTAACGTGATTCATGATTTTCAAAGTATTCTTTTTCTAAGAATTCTCTAACATTTGAAGTATACATCATGTTTTTAATCTGCTTTTTTTAAAGTTTATAGCACATGCCTGATTCTTTGTGCATTTAGGAATAGAACATCAATTTAGACAAGTTGAGCAAAACAAAGCATAAGGTTGATCATTGGTTCAATTACCCCTGGTTATGGCACTAGGAACGATTGAACCTCATACTGACATGCGAGTCTCATTCCTTGGAATTATCTTGCATTTTAAAACGGAGGTGAGTTATTTTCAAAATCTTTTTCAAATGTCAGTTTGACTTGCAAAAGTAAAATTTTGCAATGATAACACTTACCAATGGCTACGCTCCAACTGTTTCAAGTACTAGACAACCTGACTGAGCACAAGTGCAAGCATGTCTTAGCTTCCTAGTACTAGGTTCAATTCGGAACCACCAAAGACAAAACTAATTTGACTACATTACATAAAGAAAACTCTTTAATAAACAACAGAAAACTATAAATGTTTTCTAAAACACAATCCTGAGAATTGAAAATAATTGGCTCTTGACACTGCTTGCAACATGCCGCAACCACTTCAACTTTTCAATCAGTACATACATATTTAATAATTGGGGTTAGACTTATCGTATCAATGGAAAATATAATAACAATGCATGCATTCACAGTATCAAGTATGCATAAATGTACATTTTCATAAACACATGCAATATAATTAAATAAAATATTATGTTGCATTTTAGGAAACAAATATAAAAATTTAAATTCATAAGATTTCCAATCAAAGAGACGACATCATCAATCTAATCCTTGGGGACATGGATGACTTTGATCATCTCCGAGTTGAAGGAGAATGTGACGAGTTCTTGTAGGAAAAATCAGAACATCTCCAAGATGAAGGATGATATAATGAAATTCTCGCCAAACCCCAAGAGAGCTAAATTTCCATGTCTCAAAGAGTGCAAAATGATAAGCATGGATGAATACCAAATATCAAACTACCAAAATTGCCAGGAATCCACTTTATCTCTGTGAAATTCTTTTATCAATATCTTTTCATCTAATTGCTTTTATGAAACTGAGAACATTTCTTCTCTCTTCATATAAAGGAAATGTGTATCTTCCATGACGAAACTCAACAACAACAAACTTGAATTTGATTATTGATTCTACGGAGTTAGCCCAATTGGAGGAAATACTCTAGGTAGAAAAAAGAAATATTCTTCGCACAGACATGCACATTTCAATCATTTTTTAATCAACTATAATTTTTATTTTATTGGCAATATTTTTTAGTTATTCTGACATGAAGTGAGAGCTTGGTATCTATTTTGATATATCCTGACATTGTTTTATCCCTCGTTAGGACTTGATAACATGAGTTTTCAAGGTCCTTCCCTTATGTTTAGTCTAAGCGCCTGAGCTCTCAGATCTGCACATTTTCCTGTTGTCCCCATTGTCCTGCCATAGACAGTTCATTTTCAGGTCAAAAGTTGAGCCTATTTTTCTCGCAAAAGGTTATTTTCAAAAGCTATTCAGTCTCAGTCATGAGACACCCCAATCAACTCCTTTTCAAAGCTTTAGGAACCCCTATTTTTTTTCTTTTGCCTTTTGCAACCCCTTTCAGATTCTTTATGAAAAAATCGAAGGTCCCATCATGGTTTCTACATTCAAAGATTCTATATTTTTCATATCCGTTCAGGTTAAGGATTGTACCTGAGCCTCGTCTCATGAGGTATTTTTTATATCTGTTCAAGTTAAGGATTGTACCTGAGCCTCGTCTCACGAGGTATTTTTTATATCCATTCATGTTAAGGATTGTACCTGAGCCTTGTTTCATGAGGTATTTTTCATATTCGTTCAGGTTAAGGATTGTATCTGAGCCTCATCTCATGAGGTATTTTTCATATCTGTTCAGGTTAAGGATTGTACCTGAGCCTCATTTCATGAGGTATTTTCTCCCTATTCAGGTAAGGGTTAAACCTGAGCCTTATTTTCGTGAGGTACTTTTGTCCCATCCAGGTTAAGGGCTAGACATGAATCTTTACAATTTTAAAAGCTTATCTTGTCTCAGCCACGAGACCTCTCTATAATCAAAATCTTCCTTTTTCAAAAGCTTCAGGGATTCCATTTTCCTTGCCTTTTGTAATCTCTTTCAAATTTTTCTTACAAAATTTGAAAGTCCCATCACGGTTTCCTCATTTCTTTTATCTGATCATTGTACTCTCGAGGATTTTGTCCTTCTTAAAGTCATTCAGGATAAGGTGCAAAACCTGAACATCACTTCATGAAAATCATTTACACAATCATTCTTCCACACCCAGTCCAGATTTTCTAACTGGGGCATTTTTTTTATTTCAAAATTTGGTGTATTTTTCTTTGCTACTAAGCTCAGCTTTCAACCGGCTTAGCAGCAAAGACAGGCATTTGTAAACACTCCAAATTTTTCAAGTCCATTCTGGACATCTCTATGATCGTTGCAAAAATTTTCCTTTCTTTTTAGGAAAGAGAAACTTTCGCATGGTCCACTTGACCTTTTGAAAAGATTTTAAAAAATAACTTGACTTTGTTTTTAGAAAATGCAAAAAAATGGGGAGATGGGGCTCGCTTGTTGGTACGAGGTTCAACCGTTCCTGGCGCCTTTACCAGGGGTAATTGAACCAAGGATCGAATGTTATGCCTTTACATTGCCCAAATTTGTCTAAGTAATTATTCTAAGTCCTAAATGCACAGAGAATCATGCTTGTGCTATAATTTTGAACTTTGAAAAATATGTATGCTTTTGGAAAGATTTCAGAGATCTGAATTTTTCAAGTGATTTTGAAATGGATTTGAAAATAACCTTTAGGAAATGAAAGAATTTGAACTTGAATTGGAAAATTGAGTTCGAATTGAAAACTTGAAGTTGAATTTGATTTTTGAATTGAAAACTTGAAGTTTGAATTGAAAACTTGAAGTTTGAATTGAAAACCTGAAGTTGAATTGAATTTGAGTTTGAAAATTTGATTTTTGAGATAGAATTCGAAATTAAATTTTGAATTGGAAATTAGAGTTTGAAAATGGCAAAATGAAATTGAAGGTTTGAAATTGAATTTAAAATTAAGTTTTAAAATTTGAACAGATTGAAAATCGAAGTTGGAATTGATTTTTGAATTTAGAAATCAAATATGGAATTTTGAAATTATATTTGGAATTTTAGATTTGAAATTGGAAATTGGAAATTTAAATTTAAATTGAAATTGAAATTGATATCTAAAATTGAAAATATAATTGAATTTATTCAAAATTAAGAATTGGAATCTGAAAATGGAAAATTTAAAATTGATATTTGAATTTGAAATGAAAATAAAATTTAGATTTGGAAGAAATAAAAAATTGAAATTGGAATAAAATTCAAAATTGAATTTTGAAATTCGAAAATGGAAAGTTAAAATTGATATTTAAAATTGAAATAAAAATCAAAATTTGAAATTTGAATAGGAAATTAAAATTAATATTTGGAATTGAAATATAATTTCAAGAAAATGTTTTGAAAAGAAATTGGAAAATATTTGAAAATACTTGGAATTTGAGAATGATTTTGAAAATACTTTGAATTTGTAAATGGTTTTGAATTTCGAAAATGAATTTGGAAAATAACTTTAAATTTAAGATTAGAAATTGAAAATTACTTTGAATTTTGAAATGAAAATTGGTTTTGAAAATCATTTCAAAAATCACTTGGAATTTTGAAAATAATTTGAATAATAAAAAAAATGATGCAATTTTATCTT
The DNA here is from genome assembly GCF_984573655.1 of Nuphar pumila. NCBI lineage: Eukaryota > Viridiplantae > Streptophyta > Magnoliopsida > Nymphaeales > Nymphaeaceae > Nuphar > Nuphar pumila. Next base: position 56,593,907 of record NC_143249.1, read on the forward strand.
AAATGATGAATATGGTATTTTTTTTTTTAAATCATTTGAATTTTAAGGAAGATTTTATACTTTATAGAATTGAAACAAGATTAATTTTTATTTATTCATGACTAGGGTCACAAATATACTTTAAATTAAGCTTTATTAAAATTCTAATAAAGAAAAAAAAATTGCCTTTAAAGAATTAAAATAAAATTAAATTTTAATATATTCATGACTAGGGCAATAAATATATTTTGAATTAATATTTATTTTAATTCAAATAAAGGAAGAAAATAAAATTAATTTTGAAAGAAATGATGATTTTCGAAAATGACCTAAAAGTGTAGATCAAATTTTTATTTAATAAAGAATAATAACTCTAAGTATTATTCGTATTCTGACTAAGGCCGTAAATATGAATTTACTTAGTTTTATTTATTATTTATTAGATGGTGCATGTGCCATTCGTGTTTTCCGTAGTGTATTGAAAATAAAGAAAAATAAAATGTAATAAATCAATTATGGAATTAATTTATATACTCATTCATTCTAAACTAAGCATAAAATATAATTTTCATTAATGGAATTATTACAACCCTTGAATAAATTGCAATAATTGAAAAGAAAGAAAATCCTGCAAAATGAGCAAACATGTTACAAATATAGGCATTTATGGCTTTTCTTCAATTATTGAAAAATTGAAGAAAATATCCAAATTAGCCTTTTATGCCCCAACAAAAAATAAGGAAAAATCAAAATAAAATGCAAATGATATTTGGACTTTGTGAAAACATTTTGAAAATGTGTTTTTGTAGCTTTAAATTTTCAAAATTGGGGTTTTAAAATACATAAATTCATTTTAAAATTTGAATTCAAAATGAATTTAACCTTGAAATTGAGACTTTTAAGAAAATAGATTAAACATGATTGAAATAAAAAGCAAATAAACTCCAAAATTTATTTTAAATGAAGTTAAGGCATTCTAACTTGATAAAAATCATTTTCAATTCATGAAATACATGAATTATGTTTGAGAATTGAATTTAAAAGTGGTAAGAATACCCAATTTAACTTCATTTTAACAAGACAATGCTTTTTACAAAAGTGATTTTGAAAAATGAAATAGATGAAGGGCCAAATGATCATAGAAATTTATAAAATTTGATATGGAAAAATTAGACTCAAAATGGAAGAAAATCCTTTTTACATATTTTGAAAATGAGTTTTCATTAGAGAGAACTAATCAAAACTAGTTGAAATAAAATTTAAGTAATGCTTAATGAGACTAAATGACAAGGTTTTGTTTTTTGATCAGAATCAAACATGAAAAAACTCTAGAAATTTTTAAAAATTTACAGAAATAAACTAGACATGCAAAGGAGAAAGATCCGATTTACAGATCTAGAAAATGATCTCCCATTGAGGAGATCGAATCCAATTAAATTGACCAAAAACCTATAAAAGCATGTGAAAGAAAATCGATAGGGTTTTAGTTTTTTATCCGAATGACAGATGAAACATTAATAAAAATTTATGAAAATTGGCATGCATAAACTAGACATTGTAATAAAAAGATTATTTTTTACAGATTTAAAAAATGATCTTCTATTGAGGAGATATAAATGCAACAAGTTGATCTTGGGTCTGAGCAATACCTGGGATTGCAAAGAGAAGGGGTATCAACTTAAAATATAAAAGAAATAGAAATACTCTATAAAAATGAGTGAAAATTGACAGGGATTTACTAGACAATTATATTAAAAAAATCCTCATTAGAGATCTCAAAAATGATCTCCCATTGGGGAGATATGACTATGACAAATGGACTAAAAACCGGATCATAAAAGTGACATAGTGTAACAGGATTGCGATTTTTAACCAAAATTGAGCATGAAAACACTATAGAAATTGATACAAATTAGCATAATGAAACTAACGTCAATGCTGGAGACATCCTTTTTTACAGATTTAAAAAATCATCTCTTATTAGGGAAAAATCACTCCAACAAGTTTATCCAATTTCAGGGAAAATCTGGATGACCAAAAATGATAGGGTCCGAATCCCAATTTTTTTGATGCATCAAACCAGATTAGAATGATCTGATTTTTGGTGAAGATCCCGAAAACATATAAGTAAAGATGCAGTAAAAAAATCAGAATAGAAAATAGCATCTAAACATGACTGAGTGGATTAAAACCTCATTAATGAATTGATCCAAGGATCAAACTTGAGATCTATTATTTCAAATCATGGAAGATGATGAAAATGATGCAAAAATATAATCAAAATATCTAAAAATTAAATTGAAAGCATTGGGACATAAATTGAAGTTGATTTAGCCCATTGAATGTGAGATTTTATCTATTGAAGATCAAATCTTAATTCTAAATGGCTAGAATGAAAATGCACAAAGCAAATAGAAAATTGAATGAATCAAAAAGCATAAAATGAAAATTAACATGGAACTAAGATAGATCAACATTGTTATCTTTTGAAATTAGCAAAAATTTGAGGAAAGATCTAATTTATAAAAAATCAAAAATTATAAAAGAAAAGAAAGAGAAAAAAATCAAAAGAGGAAAGAAAGAGGCCTACCTTGGGCTGAAAAAGGCTTGGAGCTTCCCCAAAAATGGTGTCAACTTCAAGGAGGAAGGAAGGAGAGAGAGAAAAGGAGAAGAAAAAGAGAGAATTCTTTTTTATTCTCTCAATTTTTCAAAATTTTAACTTATGGAAAAGAGGCCCCCAAGGGGTCTATTTATAGCCCAACTTGGGGGCATTCTGGGCATCCAAAATAGGAAAATATCTCCCCCAAGTTGGCACCAACCCCATGTGGGTATTTCCTTTTTTTTAAAATGGGCAAGGTTGGTATTTTGTCAAAAAAATGCACATGTGGCACCCCTTTTGCAAGTGGGTGCCCATGTGGATCTTTTTGAAAATTCTCAAATGGGTAAAAGGGGTATTTATTCAAAATTTTGACACATGGCAACACCTTGCAAGTGATGCTCATGTGTGTTTTTAAAAGTAAAGAGGTTTTTTTTAAAAGGCAAAAAAAATGATTTTGATTTTAACTTTCAAAAATGCCAAGTGGTGGAAAATGCATTTTTGATTTTTTATTTTAAAATCAAGATGAAAAAGTGAAATAAAATGTGAGAAATGAAAAGGAGAATTTGGAAATAATTGGATTCGAAAATCCAAATATTTTTTTGAAAATCCAAATTGGGTTAAAATTGGATCCAGATTGAATTTTTGCAAAAATATTGAATTTGGATTTGAATTTCAAAGATTATTTTTTAAATTGGGGATAAAAATTAGATCTTCATTTTGAATTCAAAATCCTTAAATTAATTTTGAGTAAAAATTAGATTTTGAATTTGAAATCTCCAATATGATTTTGAATAAAAAATGGTTTTTGATTTTGAATTTGAAATCCCCAAATTAATTTTGAATAAAAATTGGATTTTGATTTTGAATTTGAAATCCCCAAATTGATTTTAAATAAAATTGGATTTTGATTTTGAATTTGAAATCCCCAAATTGATTATGAATAAAATTGGATTTTGAAACTGGATCTGGATCATTTTGATATTTCAAAATCTAAATTGAATTATGAACTAGATCCAAGGTATTTTTCAAAGTATTTTTGCAAAATAATGGATTTGAATTTGAAAATCCAAAAGATTGATTTTGAAATTAGGATAAAATTTGAATTTTGAAAGGGATCTGTATTTGAGGTTTTGAAAAAGATTAGATCTGGATCTGGATCTCAATTTGAAGGAAATTAGTTTGAAAATGGGAATCGAACCCTGAATATGGATTTCTGAAGAGTTAAAAATGAAAAACCCCAAATTCATAATGAAAATTGGGATTTTTAGACTTGGATCTTCGATCTTGCTTAGAGAATGAAATTGGATCTTGGACCTGGATCATAATCCAAAAAGTGAAAAATTGGATCTCATGTGTTAGGGGAATCTGAGTTCAAATTGATTTGATTAACCTTTTAAACGGATCAGAAGGTGGATCTAGACTGAAGTATATCCGAAATGATTTAATTGGATCTTGGATATCTAAAGGGATATTCCAGGTTAAATGAATAAATTGGACTCTGGATATGGATTATAGAATAAATCATATGAAAAATCCAGGTCCGGGATGAGAATTGGACACCAAATCCAACATTGGATCTGCTATCCGAATTGAAATGGATTGGATATTAGTAAAATATCAGATGAAGGAATTGATTCGAGTTTGAATTTGAGTTTGTCCCAGTTTAGAAAAATATCAGAAATAGTGTCCCAAAGAAATTTGTATTTTCTTGTTTTCGCTTTGTAGGGGGTAGAAACACGGTATAGAACTGGTCTGAACTAATTTAAACTGGATATGATTGGAATGAACTTAATCAGAAGTCGGTTATATTAAGGTGCACTAAATTGAAAGCTAAGACACTAGCTCAACCAGTTGGAGTTAGCTCAATTTGGACTGAATTGAGCTCAAAATGAGATAAAACGAAGGTCTGAGTGTGTGAAAAGTAACTTTGAACTAGAACTGAACCATTTAAACCCTTGAGAAACTTAGATTAGACTCTTGGAGATAGGAATTAATAGATTTGGTTGACTTGAGGATAGTCTGGCTAAAATGCAAGCTATAAATGAGCTTATTTTGCATGAAATAAACTAAAATTTGCTTGAATGAACTGACACAACTCATCGTGAGCTCAAGGAGGCTAGAAATGACCGACATTCTAACTCTTTTGAACTTAGAATGAGCTTGGCTAAGTCTGACTGACTAAAGGGGTAAGGGTGACTCAAGGATAAAATGGTAATTTTATTATCAACACGGGGCAAACTGACCTCAGACTGGGATAACCTAGGGGTGAGAGTCTATACTACTCTGCAGGGGTTTGTCATCTGTGAAAAGGAATGTCAGGAATGGACTTGAAAAATTTATGGTGTTTACAGATGCTCCTCTTTGCTGCTAAGCCGGTTGAAGGTCAAGCTTAGTAGCAAAGAAAAATATACCAAATTTCAAAAATAAAAATGCCCCAGTTAGGAAAATCTGACTGGATATGAAAGAATTGATTATGACAGTGATTCTCTTGAAGTGAGGTTGCAAAAGGTGAGAAAACAAAATTCCCTAAAGCTTGAAAAAGGGAGTTTGATAAAAGATAGGCCTCGCGATTGAGACAAAATAAGCTTTTGAATATGGATTTTTGGCAGAAATTCAGGTTTAATCCTTAACCTGGATGGGATGAAAATACCTTATGGGATGAGGCTTAGGTTTAACCCTTACCTGAACGGGAATGAAAAATATACCTTGTCAGAATAAGGCTCAGGTTTAACCCTTACCTGAACGAGGACAAAAAATATACATCGTCTAAAAAGAGGCTTAGGTTTAAACCTTACCTGAATGGGGACAAAAAATATACCTCATCAGAATAAGGCTCAGGTTTAACCCTTACCTGAACGGGGACAAAAAATATACCTCATCAGAATGAAGCTCAAGTTTAACCCTTACCTGAACGAGGATGAAAAATATACCTCATTAGAATGAGGCTGAGGTTTAACCCTTACTTGAACGAGGACAAAAAATATAACGGAATCCTTAAATGAAGAAACCATGATGGGACTTTCGAATTTTGCACAAAAAATCTGGAAGAGGTTGCAAAAGGTAAGAAAAATGGGGGTTCCTGAAGCTTGAAAAGGATTGAAATGGGGTGTCTCATGATGGAGACTAAAATGAGCTTTTGAAATGACCTTTTGCGAAACCAGGTCTGATCTTGAACCTGAAAATAACTGTCTATGGTGGGACAATGGGGAAAGTAGGGAAATGTGCAAATCTAAGAGCTCGGGCACTCAGACCAAACAGAAGGGAAGGACCTTGAAAACTCCAGTTATCAAGTCCTAAAGAGAGATGAAATGAGATACCAGGATATGTCAAAGGAAATCAGGTTCTTATTTCATGTCAGGGTCAGAAAACATTGCCGATAAGATAAAACTGTAGCTGATTCAAATGTTGAAAATGCGCACGTATGTGCAAAAGATATTTTCTCTTTTACTTAGAGTATTTTCTCCAACGAGGTTAACTCTATTAAATCAAGAATTAAATTTGAATTTGTTACTGTTGGGTTTTTTTAAGGAAGCTATCCATTTCCTTGATATGAAAAGAGAGGAATTATTCTCAGCTTCATAAAAGCAAATGATGAAAAAACATTGATGAAAGAATTTTGTATAAGAAAAGATGATTTCTGACAATTTCGGCAGTTTGATATCTTGGGTTTTCCCATGGTAATCTTTTTGCCTTCTTTTTGAGACATAGAAATTGAGCTCTCTTGGGGTTTGGTGAGAAGTTCATCATATCATCCTTCATCTTAGAGATGTTTTGATTTTCTCTGGAAGGGTATGTCACACACTCTTTCAACTTGGAGGTGATCCGAGTCTTCTTTGTCCCCAGGAATTATATTGATGATATTATCTCTTTGATTGAAAATCTTTGTATGACAACATGAATCAAATATCTTTTAGGGTTTGTCGGGAGGTTCATCGTATCAGCCGTCAATTTGGCTATGGTCTGAACTTTCCCTGGAAGGATACGTCACATGCTTCTTCAACTTAGAGATGCTCTGAATCTTCTTTGTCCCCGGGGGTCTAACTCGCCCATCGATCCTCAACTTAACGATAGTAGAGAGATCCCTTTTCCAGATAATTAACTGTGCTTGCATGATTGAGAAAATTGAGTGGGGATATCTCCACTGCCTTATTGCTAGAGGAATTATCTTTTAAAAATATGTCATAGCTATGATCAATATCAATTCATTTATGGCTTTTCATCATCATTGAATGTTCCTTTGCGGTCATGTGAGGGATTTTTCTTTCATCCTTTTGGTTGACAAACAGAAAAAGAAATGAATTTTGCTCTTTTTCGTAACAAGTTTCACCTTTTTGGGGAAAGAATACTAGAGATAATTTGAGGTGATTCTTTTGTGCAGAGAAATTTTGAAATCAACAAATAGTTTTAATAACAAATTGGCAAAATGTCCTAGAATCCTTTGTGAAAGAATTACTTGATATCAAATTGATAAACCCATGGCTGGAATTTACTTCTCGTTTCCCCAAGAGAAGTTCAGGTTTTACCCTTGGATTAAATATGGCGGCAAGAAATACTCCTCTTTTCCCTATAGAGGAGGTGTGTGAACACCCTAAATTTTTCAAAATCTTTTAAATATTCCCTTCTTGCCCCTAAATTCATTTTCTGAGCAATTGAGTCACTTTCAAATCCAAATTCCAGTTTATTTCTCAAAATTTTCTAAAATTAAATTCATTTTATATATCTGACTCAATTTCGGATCCGGATCCAGATAAAAGATCCAAATCTAAGCTTCGTTGTCCAATTTTAAATTAAATTCTCAAAATTATCAAAATAACATTTGAAAAGCTCAGACACTTTGCCCGGTATCCGTTTGGATCCATCACGTTATATTCCTCATTTCGAGGTTTAAAGCAAAAATATTTTCTCAAAACCTGGGTCCAAACCCATTCTTCTGAAGAAATTTCCCCAAAATAACCCTGACTTTTAAAAAAAAAACTCTTCTTTTGTAAATATTTTAAAATTTTGTAAAAAGTAGTCAAATCCCTTAGTTTTTAGAATTCTGTCTTCAAAAAATACAAAAAAATATATATAATTTCAAGAAAAACATAAAAAATAAGAAAATAGGAAAAAAAATAACAGAAAAATGGCCTTTTAAAAGCACCCTTTTGAAAAATCGGGTTTTGAGAATACTTTTTTGCAAAAATTTGTTAGGGAGCCCCCTCTTTGCAAAAACTTGAAAAAAAGGAGCCCCCTTTGAACTCGTTTTTTTAGGGTTTCAGTAAAAAAAAAAACACTTCGTAAAAGAGGGTTACAGGGCGATCTCCCCTCTGGCCCGAACCCTCCAGAAGCCATGGAACTCCTCCATTACTTCCCGCACATCTCCTCTTTCCCCATCATCGTCCATCGGCAACGACCTTTCCTTCTCTCCTCCATCCATCTTCAACAACTCATTCCCCTTCCCGAACCTTCGCCTCCCTCCTTAAGAGGGGCACGATGAGAAAACCCAAAAGCCACCGCCTCTCACCCCCGCACCTTCCTTCATCTTTAGCCCTTCCCCCCTTCCTCTTTCCTTCAGATCGTTTTCACCTCCCCATCTCTTCCTTCTTCGTTCTTCGGCCATACCTTCTTCACCCCATCCGCCATGGATCATCGACCTTCACCGCGTTTTCATCCTCAACTGAAGAAATCACACCCATCTTCTTTTCCAGAAGGAGAGCATTTCCATGGTGGAGAAAGAGGAACTCCTCTTTTTGGGTCTCTCCCCCTTCTTTCAAGCACCTCGCAAAAATCAAGTGACGAAGCTCACTAGGAAGATCAAGAAGACCCCCCTTTCTGAATCCAATCATAGTAAGTATTCTCTCTTCCTTCTTTGATTTCTGATTTCCTCTTTTGTTTTTCCTATTTTGGCCCATCTACGCACCACCGGTGATGTTGGTTTGCCTGTGCAACATCAACATCAACCATCCCTGTGCAAAAATAAAAGGAATACACCCATTCCGACATCTCCTATTAGATTTTATAAATCATCTTGAGTTTTCTCCAGTTTACATAAATATCTGTTTGTGCTAGCTGGATTCAGAGATCTCTTAGAGTTTATCTGGGTTTCCATTTATGCCCAGTTTTATTTTGATTTCTTTTATTATCTCTGTTTTTCTCTTGCATCTGATTTCCAGTTTTCCTTTTAGTAATGGATTTTGTATTCAATCACCTATTGGTATTCAGATTATTGTTTCATTGATTTTTAAAATTCTACTTTGATTCTAATGGCCTAAAAGTCATAGTGAGCTTGTGTTCCCGATTCACGTTAAACTCCTTATTTTATAATTGATGGTTCATCTGGGACTTTATTCATCGCATTCCCCTTTATTCCCTATTTTTTTTAGTTACCTTTTTAATCTTTCTGTTGATAGCATTTTATTGTATTTGATTTCATTGAACACTTACTGTTTTGGTTATCATCCTGATCTAAGTGCTCTGTTGATTTCATTTTTTTTTTATTATTCGATCTTTTGATATCCATTCATTGCTTCCAGCATATGTCATCTCTTTTGTCACCCATGTCGTCCCTGGTAATTGGGGAAACATGGCTACAACGAAGGCTGTGTAGCATCTGTGGAGCCATTTCAGCATCCGTGGGTACCAGCCTCTTGATACATCCACGCACTGGAATCGGGCCTTTCTTGGTCCAGCAAGATTGCTGGCAATATGTCCGAAAATTTGCCTCGTAGTTTCAGTGCAGATGCCGATAGTTTCAGTGCCCTGAACGAGCATTTCAATATTCTCCACCTCACCTTGTGTTAATTCCCCACATCCTCATTCATATCTTTACATGCTGATATGGGTTCATTTGTATTCAGGCTGTAGTAATTGATTAGTATCTTTTGCTCATTTACCTCATCTGCATTAGTGTGTCCTATTTTATATGTTTAAAATAGACTTTGCCATTTTTTTTTTACCTTAAGTGGTGAGACTAATCTAGATTATTGTTTGAAGAGTCATACCCAGAATGGCTATAATGAACCCTATATACTACGCCCAGTATTTCCTTTTTTGATATTTAAGCATATTATGCCTTTTGTAAGTCTGCTGGTGATGATATTTGATAAGCCCTGCATATCAACCATGATATTTGATAAGCCCTGTATTTGGGAAATGGGTAATTCGCCATCATTCAAGAAGAATCGAGTGCTTTACTTCGGGATCGGAGTTTCAAACAAGGTTTTACTGATGTAAAAGGGAAGGTAACGGTGTGTACCTAGACTTCTATACAGATTTTACAGTATATTGATCATTTCAGTGTATCTTTGAAAGCTCAGGTTGTGGGAGAGTAAGTTTTGCCTCTGACTTTTCCAATGCCTCCAACTCCCTTCGGGAACTTATATTTAATATTATGTAATTTTTGATTTCAGGACCATTGCTGATATGTCTTTTCGAGTTGCAGGGTTGCAGGTGTTATGGCATATTAAAGATTATAGTGATGCAGAGCCATTCTCAATCTGTGAAGAGAATAATCGGTTCCCACTTGACTTCAGCTGAGGAGTTGGCTTCATCAGCGATACAGAGCCAACCTTAATCTATGATGAATGATGAATTATTACGAGCAAATGCTACAAAAAATATATATATAGCTATGAATTTGATTTTTCTTGTTCTATTCCTGCAATAGTATTTGTTCCATTTCTTCTAGCTAATTATTTCCACTTCATATCAAATAATGAAAGTTGACCAAAAGTTCCTTTTCTGAAATACAGGAATGGGTTTATACTTAATCTTGTTTCACAACCTCTTATTTTCCATAGCTTATGCATAAGGTCTTATCAATAGGATTCAGATTCATCATTGATGGAATTAAGACTGCATTTAGCTTTTGAGTTCAAATATGACCAATCCATAGATTCAGAAGTCGAGGAGTGGAAATTTAATGAATTTGATATATGCCTTTGGTTCAAGAGGAATTTCACCATTACTTTGAGATGTCTGGTACGTTTAGTTGTTTTCCTGTGGTTGATTATGGCCATTATTTGTTTTATTTTTGTATTTTTGGCTAGATCATTTAGATGAATCAGATATGGCTTGGGATGGAGCTATTGCTGAAATCAGCATCAGCCACCCTGCACATTCACTATGTGTTACAGATTCTGAGATGGGGCATCAGTTGATTTCATTTTCTAGAGATAAATTCATAGCAACACTTGATGGGCATCGCTATTAACTGTTAGAAACTCTTTTCCTTATGCTTGTAAAATAGGTGATTCCTCATTACTTAAAAGAATTTAAATGTTTTACTGTGGAATCGTACTCCACATGCTTTCTAGTTATGGTAAGCTCGTATCTGTTATAGTATTATCACAACTACATGGTTAGTGCTGTGTGAATTCATTGAAAGTGTACTAGGATCGAGGCAACGAGCACTAGAGGGGGAGTCAATAGTGCTTTTAAAAATAATCTGCGAAATATTAAAGGATTTTGCAATTTGAAAACCAAACACACAAAAAACACAAGATTTTATCCTGGTTCGGTCTATCCCGACCTACATCCAGTCCTCAAGCAAATCCCGCTTGAAATTTCCACTATCAACCTTGTTAACTACAAGATCACACAGACCAAAACCGGTCCCACTTTCAGTAACAACCCTACTGAAAGCAAACAGCTCCTTTAAACCAAGGAGTCCTTTTTACAGAAAATAAGTAACAACTTACAATACAACCTATGAGCCTTTCTTTTGAATGCAAATGAGATGCAATTGGCTTTTGAGGTTGTTGAAATACTCTACTCATGAATTCACTATCTCTCAAAGGGATTTGAGTGAAAAACAGAAGTGAAAATATCAAGTGAGTGAGAAAACAAATACTTGAATGAATAGGAATGAAAAGCAAGAAGTAAATGATTCAAATTGATTGAATTCAAGTTATTTTTTAGTGTAAAATGCACTCATATTTATAGTTAAAAAAATTCCATATGTTGAGAGTATGAAAGGGTGTCAAAACAGTCCATTTTGAACGATCAAAACGTTTGAAAAATGAAAAGACACGCCTTTTTTTGAAGTTTCAAGAAAACGGCAAAATTAGTCGACTGGAACAGTAGTTAGTCGACTAATAGCTAGTTATTAGTAGACTGACAATTATCGTCGGTCGACTGATCTGTTTATCAAGCCGTTTGAAAATCTGAATATTTGAAACTTAGTCGACTAGAGAAAAATTAGTCGACTGATAATATCATCAGTAGACTGAAAAACCTTTCAGTCGACTGCTGCTAAAATCTTCTGAAAAACAAACATTCTGTCCGGTCGACTGATAAAAGCATTAGTCGACTGCTGCTAAATTTTTCAGAAAACAGACATTGTGTCCAGTCGACTGATAAAATCTTCGGTCGACTAATTTGACAAAAATGACTTTTTAGAAAATATGGCGCGAAAGGATTAGTCGACTGGTAAGTCTATTGGTCGACTAATAAACACGAAAATTTAAGAAAAGTGTTTTCTAAAAAGTTTTTCATGAGGGGTTCTTTTAGAAAAGTTTTTCTAAAGACTTTTAGGTAAAATGCAACCTAAATATGCACTCTAAGTAAGGCTCTTACAAGAATCTAAGACTTTTTAATGAATTAAACATTTGCACACTAGTCTTCAAAGATTCTTCATCGAATTCTTCAATTTCTTCATAGCCTTAGCTGAAATACAGTTGATTTCACTTGCTCATCATCAAAACCTTGTACTTGAAGTATCATGTATGGCTTCATTGTCGTAACAATCTCCCCCTTTTTTATGATGACAAACTTAATCAAAGATGGAGCATTTTAGATGCATAGATGGAGATTTTACTCCCCCTATCAATATGCTGCAAAACATTAAAAAATTAGTATTTTCAAAGCACATATATCACATATTGATTGGTTTGCATTCCATTCATCATTACTTCATGCATTTATAAATGCATTCATTCAAAGCTTACTTTTTCTCTCAATTTCGCATTTCTCTTGCAAGATCTCCTGCAATTTCAATTTAATGCTATCTTTTATCTTTTTCTCCCCCTTTGTCAGAATCAAAAAGAGTAAGGGCAGAAATAGCATAAGCAAAATAGAGATACAAGTTTAAAATATTACAACCCATAAAGTATGAAAGTTTAGACAACAGAGATCAGAAAAGTGAGTTGAGCAAATCCTTGATTGAAGTAATCTCTTTCTAAATCGAAGATAGTTGTTGAGTCACATCTTCACGAAATTTGTGTTGATTCAACTCCAAAGCTTTCAGTCTCTGCATAACTTCATCATTGTCTTGACTTGTAGAAAATTTCTTTCTTTTTTCATGAGATGAAGGTGTCACAGAAGGTGAAGGTTCAGAAATTGATGGTTCAGTAGGATCAGATGGTTCAGTTTGATCAACATTTAAAGGAGGCAGATATTTAATTTTCATTCTTTTAAAAATTGTTTGATCAAAGAACTCTTTTTGCTTAATATATTTTTCATTTGTTAAGGGAACATTGAAATGTCTAAAAATACGAGTTAGAAGACAACCATAAGGAAGAAATGGTTTTTGTTTCCATAAATTTGTAAAATACACATTGGCCCAATTTACAGAAATATTTTCAAATAAAACATAAAGAGCCGTAGATAGATCTGTGGAATAGTAATCAAAAGAACCAATTTTAGGTAGAACATTATGGGCAAGGATTCGTCCAGCAATGCGTGCACGAGTTTGAAGATTAGTATTTTTGAAAGGAGGGCAGTGAGGTGCACTTGGAAGAAGAATTTGTTCAAAAATTCTTTCATCATTTAGTTCAACAGTGTTGAAAGGAGTGTCTGAAGGTGGAATTTCTAGAATTTCTCCAAGCAGTTTAGAATCAAACTCGATTTCAACATCATGAACAAGAGAAGAAAGAACTTCAGTTTCATGATCAATTTGTAAATTCGTGTAAAACAAGTGAATCAAAAAAGGATAGTGAAGGGTATCTGCACAGACATAAAAAAGATATGAAATTCCAGGAAATAATTCTCTTATTTTGTAACGAGAAAATAGGTGAAACAGTATATTTCGGCCTGGTAAAATAGGTAGTGCAGAAATTGATCCAAAAGTATCATATAAAAGAGGATTTCGGAGTAATCTGAGTGAAAAACCATGTCTTGAAGAAGGTGTAGGAGGAGGAGAACCTAAACCTTTTGCAGATGTAGACTTCGTACGAGGCATAATTAAAAATAGATTTACCAAAAATGTCGGCTTCCAAATGACGTTCAGCAAGAGGAAAATGTTGTCCGGCGTTCAGAAACTAAGGAAGATATGGTGGCTGATGGTGAGTGTGAAGGCTGCCACAAGGGGATTCCGGCAATGGCTAAAGATACACCGTCACGGCAAGAGTGTTCCGGCGTGTTTTGAAGATGCGCCAGTTACTGCAAGAGGAGGAAAGAGACCAGCGTCTCCTTGTCACGGCAAGAAAATCCCAGCAAACATCGAACAACACTCCGGGGGGTTTTTTCGGAAGAGAGAGAGGAAAGAGACCAAAAAGGGTTTTCGTTTTAAGGGTTTCGTTCTTTAAAATAAAAACAAAAAGGTGTGAAAATGAAACGATGCCTATTTAAAAAAAATGGGTGTTAAAAAAAATCCAAGGAGTATCGGGTCCCTTCATTTAAAATTTTTAAAAAAATTTAGTCGACTAAAACTTTATCGGTCGACTAAGAATGTGCGACTCATTCTAAAAACATCAGTCGACTAGAAATATATCGGTCGACTAATATGGTGCGATACATTCTAAAAATTTTAAAGCATCAGTCGACTAAATTTTTATCGGCCGACTAACAGTTAAGTATAATAGAGATCCGATCATACCTTTGTAGAGCTTAGTATCTACACTTTTACCATTTTCATCTTTATCAAGAGAAGTAGTTGTACTCATAGGATTCCTTCTTGATTTTGATGAGTCTATCCCAAATCTCTTGAGAAGTTCTTTTGTATACTTAGCCTGATTGATGAAGATTCTTTCTTCAGTTTGCTTTATTTGAAGTCCAAGGAAGTAGTTTAATTCGCCCATCAAGCTCATTTCAAACTCTTCCTACATAGCTTTAGCAAATTCTTTACAAAGAGAATCATTAGTAGAACCAAATATTATGTCATCAACATAAATTTGCACAATAAGAATATCTGAATTGAGATTTTTAATAAATAAAGTGGAGTCTACCCGACCAATGGAAAAACCAAATTGTTCTAGAAAATTTCGTAGTCTTTCATACCAAGCTCTTGGTGCTTGTTTGAGTCCATACAAAGCTCTTTTCAATTTGTAGACTTTTTCTGGATTTTTCTCATTTTCAAAGTCTGGAGGTTGTTCTACATAAACTTCTTCATTGATGTGTCCATTTAAGAATGCACTCTTAACATCAATTTGATATAACTTGAAGTTCATGTAACTAGCAAAAGCAAGCATCATTCAAATTGACTCTAATTGAGCCACTGGTGCATAGGTTTCATCAAAATATATGCCTTCTTCTTGATTATAGCCTTATGCTACTAGCCTTGCTTTGTTACGAATGACTTCACTATTTTTGTCCAGCTTATTTCGAAAGACCCATCTTGTTCCAATTACTGGATGATCCTTTGGTCTATCAACTAGATCCCAAACATCATTCCTAGTAAATTGGTTAAGTTCTTCAGACATGGCCAAAAGCCAAAATTCATCACCACAAGCCTCATTGATATTCTTTGGTTCTAATTTAGATATGAAAGCAACATTTGCAATATATTTTTCTAATTGCCTTCTAGTTTGGACACCACTCTTTATTTCACCAATAACTTGTTTATGTGGATGATTAGGAACTTCTTTCTAAATCGGTTGAAGAGGAATATTTTCTTGAGAAGTACTCTCTATCAAGGGTCCTTCTTGAAGTATTACTTCTTCTCCTTCGCTTAGAGGTATATTCTGCTCATAATTCTCATCAAATGCAACATGTAAAGATTCTTGAATACAAGATGTTCTTTTATTGAAAATACGATAAGCTTTACTTCTAGAAGAATATCCAAGAAATATTGATTTATCTGATTTTGAATCAAACTTATCAAGATTGTCTTTGGTATTTAACAAGAAACATTTACTACCAAAAATTTTGAAATATGAGATCTTTGGTATACAATCATAATACAATTCATAACATGTTTTATGTAAAATTGGTCGAATAAGAACACGGTTCAAAACATAACATGCTGTATTTATTGCTTCAGCCCAAAAGTATTTTGGTAAATTTTTATCTTAAAGCATGGTTCTAGCACATTCTTGCAAAGTTCTATTCTTTCTTTCAACAACTCCATTTTGTGGAGCTGCTCTAGGAAAAGCAAAGTTGTGAGATATACCATGTAAATCACAAAACTTTAGAAAAGATTCATTTTCAAATTCACTACCATGATCACTACGAATTTTAATTATAGATGTAGATTTTTCATTTGTAATTCTTTTACAAAGTTTAAAAAATTCCGAAAAAGCATCATTTTTGCTTTTTAGAAAAATCACCCATGTAAACTGGGAATAATCATCTACTATAACAAAAGCATACTTGCTACCATTCAAACTTTGAATTCTAGATGGTCCAAATAGATCTAAATGTAAAAGTTCAAAAGGACGTTTTGTTGAAACTATATCTTTTGCTTTAAAAGAACTCTTTATTTGTTTACCCCTTTGGCAAGCATCACATAAGTGATCATTTTTATATGGTATTCTAGGTAGGCCTCTTACAAGATCATTCTTAGATAACTTTGAAATAATTTTAAAGTTAACATGTCCAAGTCTCTTGTGCCATAACCATTGAATTTCATTTGAAACAATAAGACATTTTTCATTAAAAATGGGTAATTCATCTAGATATAGTCCATACACATTGTTCCTTCTTTTACCTTTAAAAACAATCTTTTTAGATTGAAAATCAGAAATTAAGCATAAATCATTTTCAAAAGAAACATGAAAACCTTTATCACATAATTGACTAATAGATAATAAATTATGCATTAAACCATCTACTAAAAGAACATTTTCTATCAAGGAAAATTTTGGATTACCAATATTACCAATACCTATTACTTTTCCCTTGTTATTGTCACCAAAGATGACGGTTCCTCCATCCTTATTTTGGAGGGTGAAAAATAACTCCGGCCTTCCAGTCATATGTTTGGAACAACCGTTGTCCAATATCCATTTGCTCCTTATGTTGTGTACCTACAACAAAATTAGAAAACAAAGCATTTGACCCCTTTCTATTTTCGGGTCCATAAGAGTTAGTTATAGGATCCCATACCCATTTGGATTTTGGTTTCCTTTGATAATAAATATTCTTTCTATAAAAGAATTTATCATGTCTAGAATAATCATGTCTAGGCTTATAAGTATTATAGTTTCCATGAATAGATGCATTTCTATTAGAACTAGAAAGTTTAGTTCTATGAACAAATGGTTGAGAATAATGTCTTTGATTTTTCACCACATAGTTTGGTCTATTTTGAGTATCAAAGAAGCTATATCCCAATCCGGTTTTATTAATCGAGCATCTTTGAGAACCAAGAAGTTTTTCTAAATTCTCTTGACCATTTGTGAATTTGGTCACTATGGAAAGAAGATCGTTTGTTTTTTCTTTTAGACTAGATATTTCTTTTTGTAAGAGATTGGTTCTAACTCCAATTTCTTTTATCTCAAATGCTTGGCAAGAGTTTTCCTTCTTGAGATCTTCTATCTCTTGAAGTAACACTTTATTTTGAGAGTCAAGAGTTAAATTTTCAGTTTTTAACTCTTTATTTTTAGAACTTAGACTCTTAAATTTAGCATATAAATCATTGAATGCTTCTAACAAATCATAATAGTCAAATTGACTTACCGAATATTCTTGTGCTACAAAACACATGTTAGCAACTTCTTCATTTGATTCTTCATCGGAAGAGGAGTCACTATCATCCCAACATGCTTGAAATGCCTTTTTCTTCTTGAATTGGTCCTTGGGCTTGATTTTGAGAAGAGGACAATCTTTCTTGATATGTTATGCCTTTTTGCAGTTAAAGCACTTGACTTCATTGGGATTAGAAGAATCTGCTTTCTTTACCTTTCTTTCAAATCTTCCCTTTTTGATGAATCTTCTGAATTGCCTTGTGATGAGGGCAATATCTTCATCTTCATCTTCTTCTGAATTTTCTGAGTCAGAAGTAGCCTTAAAAGCAAGAGATTTCTTCTTGGGCTCTTCTTCTTGTCTGTCTTGAAGTTGGACTTCATATGCCATAAGGTTACCAACCAAATCTTCAAGAGTGAGAGTGTTAAGATCATTTGCTTCTTCAATAGCAGTGGTTTTTCTCTCCCATTCAGGAGTTAAACACCTTAGGATTTTTCTTACTAAATTCACTTGTGAATATTCTTTTTCAAGGGATTTCAAAGTGTTAGTTATATCGATCATTCTAGTTACCATGTCCGATATAGATTCATTTTGCTTCATTTTGAATAATTCAAATTTATGAACTAAAGAAGCAACTTTAGATTCCTTTACCTTTGACCTACCTTCGTGAGTCACAAGAAGAGTATGTCAGATTTCATTTGTTGTAGAGCATTGAGAGATGCGATTGAACTCTACCTTGTCAACGACACAATATAATGCATTCATCGCCTTGGGATTAAGTGAAACAGTCTTCTTTTCTTCATCAGTCCATCGGCTGAAATCAATTGATGGAGTTTGGTACTTATCTGAAACAACTCTCTAAATATCGAGATCCATGGATTGCAAGAATATTGTCATTCTCACTTTCCAGTATCCATAGTTTGTTCCGTCAAAGAGAGGAGGACGAACAGAAGAGCATCCTTCTTTGTGCTGAGATGTTGTAGTTGCCATGCTAGATGATGATCAAATCAGAACAATAGAAAACCTGCTTTGATACCAAATGAAAGTGTACTAGGATCGAAGCAACGAGCACTAGAGGGGGTGAATAGTGCTTTTAAAAATAATCTGCGAAATATTAAAGGATTTTGCAATTTGAAAAGCAAACACACAAAGAACACAAGATTTTATCCTGGTTCGGTCTATCCTGACCTACATCCAGTCCTCAAGCAAAACCCATTTGAGATTTCCACTATCAACCTTGTTAACTACAAGATCACACAAACCAAAACCGGTCCCACTTTCAGTAACAACCCTACTGAAAGCAAACAACTCCTTTAAACCAATGAGTCCTTCTTTTTACAGAAAATAAGTAACAACTTACAATACAACCTATGAGTCTTTCTTTTGAATGCAAATGAGATGCAATTGGCTTTTGAGGTTGTTGAAATACTCTACTCACGAATTCACTATCTCTCAAAGGGATTTGAGTGAAAAACAGAAGTGAAAATATCAAGTGAGTGAGAAAACAAATACTTGAATGAATAGGAATGAAAAGCAAGAAGTAAATGATTCAAATTGATTGAATTCAAGTTATTTTTTAGTGTAAAATGCACTCATATTTATAGTTAAAAAAATTCCATATGTTGAGAGTATGAAAGGGTGTCAAAACAGTCCATTTTGAACGATCAAAACGTTTGAAAAATGAAAAGACACGCCTTTTTTTGAAGTTTCAAAAAAACGGCAAAATTAGTCGACTGGAACAGTAGTTAGTCGACTAATAGCTAGTTATTAGTAGACTGACAATTATCGTCGGTCGACTGATCTGTTTATCGAGCCGTTTGAAAATCTGAATATTTGAAACTTAGTCGACTAGAGAAAAATTAGTCGACTGATAATATCATCAGTAGACTGAAAAACCTTTCAGTCGACTGCTGCTAAAATCTTCTGAAAAACAAACATTCTGTCTGATCGACTGATAAAAGCATTAGTCGACTGCTGCTAAATTTTTCAGAAAACAGACATTGTGTCCAGTCGACTGATAAAATCTTCGGTCGACTAATTTGACAAAAATGACTTTTTAGAAAATATGGCGCGAAAGGATTAGTCGACTGGTAAGTCTATTGGTTGACTAATAAACACGAAAATTTAAGAAAACAGTTTTCTAAAAAGTTTTTCATGAGGGGTTCTTTTAGAAAAGTTTTTCTAAAGACTTTTAGGTAAAATGCAACCTAAATATGCACTCTAAGTAAGGCTCTTACAAGAATCTAAGACTTTTTAATGAATTAAACATTTACACACTAGTCTTCAAAGATTCTTCATCGAATTCTTCAATTTCTTCATTGCCTTAGCTGAAATAAAGTTGATTTTACTTGCTCATCATCAAAACCTTGTACTTGAAGTATCATGTATGGCTTCATTGGCGTAACATTCATTGGGTACCCGACTGTCAAGAATGCTGGAATAAGGGGCTGCAGGTATGTATCAACTGCGAATTCCAATAAGAAATATATATCCTGGAGGTTTTGCCTCCTTGCGTGTTTTCGCTGACTTTTATGTTACATTTTTTTGAATACTGCAACCCATTTGGTTCTGATTTGCTTCATAACTTCGTGTCACATTAACTCCAATATGTTATTTGTGTCAACCCTGTATACCTCATTTTATTATTTTGCTCCCTAAATTGAATTTAACTTGTACATACCTCCTAGACTTTTCGTAAAGTATTGCCTTGTGCCTTATACTTGGTTGATTTTGTCTCTCAATTTTAACAAATCTGTTAGTGAATTAATGTTATGTCTTGAAGCGTGCATAGTGATTAGCCTTTCCCATCTCTGCACTGTTTCATATCCATATGTGTATTTGTAATTAGATTCATGGCATACACATCCTTATATTCATGTTAGTATATTCCTGTAATGATATTCAGTTTTGTCACCACTGTGATGTCTTGATTTCATAAGGGTTTTCTTGACCCAATTGGATAGTATGTAGATCTCTGAATTTTCCTTACACATTGTTATATGTTAGTCAAGAGTACAACACTCAATGTTCACATATCAATTGTCTGCACAGCATGATGAATTTTCATCTTAAGTTTATCTTTGTTAATGTCATTGGTCATCTCAATCATTCTCCCTTCTTCTGGCATCTGGGTTATTTAACCCTTTGCAGTAACCTTCGTGACTTTTGTTTTGGCTCCCTGTCTTTTCTATTTTCATTTTTGCAATTTGTTATTCTTCTCGCTGCTATCTGACATAGTATGTCCCCTGTCATAAACACTTACGACCTGTAATTTGCTCCAATTCCTTGTAAAATATATGCTGACAGCACCTTGAAATTTTCTGTTGCAGAAAGTATGGCTGGAGTGGAAGCAATTGGTTGTTGGAGAATTTTTGCCCCTTTTCTTGCCAATGTTATATGATTATCCTCAGTTATATTCAGGAAATCTTGACAAACCAGTGTGTAAATGAGAATCTTCAAATATGTTTCTCATACCTTTCCAATGTCACTGGAGGTGTTCGTCCTGTTAAAGATGGGATTCGTAAGGCTGATTCTTTTCCATCCACTTCCTCTGAAATTTAATATGTTATGTTTATGAATTACTTGTCCGATCTAAGGTAAATCCCCACTTTGTGAGATTTTACCTTAGAATTCATTATGATTCACCATGAAGATATTAATAATGCTGCTATATTGAGCCCCATTTGTTGTTTATTCTGCTTACCATAGTTTCATGCTATGCCAAGGTTTCATCTGTGTTTTGGTTTGTCTCGCATATATACATTTCCACATTTAGTTAAACCACATACTTGCATTTTCTGCAAGTTACACTGTTCATTATAGCTATGCATCCACTGTTATCTCTGCATGTCATATACAGCACATGGCTGTCACATTTACCCTTCGAATATTGGTTGTATAGTGCTCTGTAGATTATCATATTCATCTTCTCACATCACCTTGCATCTTTACTTCATAAACACCTTTTATGTATATATACAGCACCACTGCAGCATAAGCCTCATATCATTCCCATATAGATACAAGACATTATATAAACATCATTCTTGTCATTGAAATGTGAGTATATGTATATACTTATTCCTCTTTACCAAGACATCCCACTTATGTATATGCATATAGGTCTTTGATATGATATCCTCCATTCCCCTTGAGCTAATTCTGTTTTGCAGGATTATAAGTTTTCCTTTTTCAAATTAGATATTTTCCATCCCTTCAGAATTCATTCTCATAATGTAATAATTAGATATAATAAAAATATTTACATTTCCTGCTTTAGATAGAATGAATGAGCATTATAAATATCATTAATTGTTTATTTTCATGCTTTTATCTTCATTTTCCAAAATCTCACAATGGTAAAACACGAATGGCACGTGCACCATTTTGTAAGAGGTAATTAATCCTAAGTTAATGATTTGCATCAATGGTCATAGTCAGGATGTAAACAAAACTTAAGATTTTTATCTTTTATAAAATAAACACAAGGTCCACACTAGATCCGTTTCAAAATTCATCATATCTTCTTTAAATATTTTCCTCTTTTATCAGGGTTTGATTTAAAATTAATTCAATATATATACCAATGGCCATAGTCAGGGTATATTGAGGGTTAATTTCATCTTAAACTCTATAAAAGCACCAAAAATGTATTTTATTCTTCACTTGAATTTAAAATATGGTTATTATATAATATATTCAATGACCATAGTCAGGGATATATTATATCTTTAATCTCATTTTTTAATTCATTTAAAGAATGAAATAGCTTTTCAAAATCCAATTTCAAATTCTTTAAATTCATTCATCATTTAGGATAGAATTGCATCATATTTTCAAAATTCCAAGTGATTCTTTTCTTCATTTCTCAGAATTAAATCTTATTTATAGATTCAAATTCAGATCTATCTCGTTTTCAAGATTCAAAAATTCGATTTCAAAGTCCAATTTGACTTTGAAAATTCAAATTCATTTCAAAACTTTAAAATTTCCAATCAAATTCAAAGTTCAATTTAACTTTGAGATTCTTGATTCATCTTCTAAATTCCAAATTCAAGCCCAATTCGACTTTGAAATCCATTTATTCTCAAATCAATTTTGAAATTCTAAATCCAAAGTTAGATCCAAATTACATCACGGATTCCAGATTTCGGATCCAATTCTCATTTAGTATTCTAGATTCAGAACCCAATTCTATTTTGGATCTCAGACTTCAGATCCAAGTCCATTTTAGGATTCAGAATCCAATTTCATCTTGGATCTCAGACTCCAGATCCAATCCATTTTTTAGGATCCAGATTCCAATTCTATATTGGATCTCAGACTTTAGATCCAAAATTCATCTTAGGATTCAGAGTCCAACTCTATCTTGGATCTCAGATTTTAGATCCTAAAACCCATTTTAAGATCCAAAATCTATTTTAGGGTTCAGAATCTAATCCCATCTTGGTTGGATCCAATTCTATTCAGGATCCAGAATCCAATTCCATTCCCAATTCTAGATTTCAAATCTAATTCCATTTTCAGATTTCATCTGAACTTCTTAAGTCCATTTCTATTTTTTAATACCATTTGGATTTCTCAAATCCATCATGATTTCAAATTTTTAAATTCAATTCCATCTCTTCTCCTAAATTGAAGTTCAAAGTCCTTTTTCTGACTTTAAAATTTCCTTCCTTTTTCCCTTTTATCTCAGTTTCAAATCATTCTCTCTCAGAAATCAAGATTTATTCTTCCAACTTTGATCACTTCAAAGACTTAGAATTTCTCTGATCTATCTCAAGTTCTAAGTTGGATTTTATCATTCAGAAATTATTTCTTCACTCCATTATCAAGTTCATCTCAGAAAACTTGGAAATTTTTAAAGTATTTTCTCAAATAGCATACATCCTTACATTGCACAAGCATGACTCTGTGTGCATTTAGATGTAGGATAAATTCTTAGAAAATATTTAGGCAAAGAAAAAGGCATAAATTCGATCCTTGGTTTGATTACCCCTGGTAAAGGCGCCAGGAACGGTCGAACCTTGTACCGACGAGCGAATCCCGTCTCTCCATTTTCCCGCAAATATATTTCAAAACGGAGGCGAGTAATTTTCTAAATATTTTTAAATCAAGGTCAAGTGAGACCCTGCAAAAAATTCCTCTCTCTCTTCGCTTTCTTTATTTTCTCTTCTCTCTTTTTTTCTCTCTTTTATTTTCCTCCCTTCAAAAATGAGGAAAATAGAGGTTAGAAAAGGAAAAGAGAAGGAAGAGAGAGAAAGATACAAGAGGAAAATTTTTGCGATGATCACAGTTTTGGCGACCATGATGGGACTCGTCTTCGTTCGGTTGAATCTATGCCTTTGCTTTGCTTTGATATCATCTAAGTTTTATTCTATAAATGTCAGCTTTATTTTCATGCAAACCTTAGAAACCCAGATTTTGTCCTAAGCTGACATCTTTGCATATAGGATCTAAGTATGGGTTGGTAGGACCATATTGAGGAGATTATTTCATGTTCACATTAGACTTAGGTCTTAAATACAACTCTCCTCAATTCTAGGGATTGAATGTAAATAATGTATGCAAGTGTATGTTTCTATTCATTTTAAATCTATCTCTTTAGGACTTGCATTAGAGCTTTCTGATTTTATTGCATGTTGAACATGTTTTTGAAAACATCCCTACCTATATTGTCCCGGTCTTCACGTTGCTGGGCTGTCTCACTGAACCATAGTTCGGGAGAGAGCCTCACAACTGGACCACTTATTTGGGTTCGCGCCCCCCTACCACGTACCTAAGGGCCATAGTCCGAGGTATATCGGTAGGTGCTCAAGGATGTTGGGAAGCCATTACCTTAGAACCGGAGGAATATATTTATGCCATGTACTTCGAGCTTCGGCTTGAGTATATCGGCATACCTTGATTGAAATCAGATGATCTGAACCATAGAGTTAGGATTAAGGTCCTATCAGCCATTTCAAATATTGCATATAGAGTCAGCTTTAGGGAGTGCTGTTTGCGCATCCTTGTTTGTATATTTGTGATTGTGTGATATTTTATTTCTTATATTTTCCAAAACCCTTGGTATATATTATTCAAATTTTCCTCTTTGTTTTCAAGAACCCAGGGGTATTTTTCCTTTTTCTTCTCCTAATTTATTCAAATCTTTTGATCTTGCCTGCTATTTTTCAAAATTTTAAATCCTTGTCATCTATTTTCAAAATTCGTTTTCTTCCATCATGAGAGAAATGATATTACCTATGAGGATTTTCAAAATCATAAAATCTCAAAAATTTCTGCAAAAGTCTTCAAAAGTTCAAATATTTTGATCTAATCCTTTTTAAATAAACTAACATGTTGATTTTCCTTTTCCAAATTAGGTTTTGAAAACCATTTGTCTTCAAAATTATCCCTCGTGTTGGTTTTCTTTTTTTCAAAAATTGGTTTCGAACCACTATCTTCAAAATCAAACCTCATGATGATTTCCCTTTTTAAAGGATCAGGTCCCGCGCTGATCATTCTTCTTGCAGTAGATTTTCTTCCCAAAAATGATTTCTCACTTATCTTTTAAATAAACATTTTTCCTTTCAAGATCCCATATGCAGGCAGGATCAGAAAAACTCCTTTTTCTCAAATCTTATAAATCTTCAGTTAATTTTGATTTCTTTATCAGTTTCATTCAGTTTTATTTTTTTATCAAGTTTACATCAATTTTATCAAGTTTTAATAAATTTTCCTCAATTCTATTAAATTTTATCAAATCCTTTTTCCCTTTCAGGTTAAGGGATAAACCTGATGCCTCTTTCCCATGAGGTATTTTCTAAATCTTGTTTGCCCTTTCAGGTTAAGGGATAAACCTGACCCTCGTTGTCTGAGGTGTTTCTGCTCAGGTTAAGGGATAAACCTGACCCTCGTTGTCCAAGGTGTTCCCATTCAGGATAAGGGATAATCCTGAAACCCCTCGTAGGAGCAATAACGCTACCTATGAGGATTCTTTTGTAAAGACAAGTTTTCAATTCTTCTCGACTTTGTAAATGTTTATCAAATTTCTCTTTTAATTTCCCCCAAAAATTCTATTCTTTTTACCCTTTCAGGTTAAGGGATAAACCTGACCCTCGTTGTCCGAGGTGCTCCCATTCAGGATAAGGGATAATCCTGAGACCTCTCGTAGGGGAAACAATGCTACCTATGAGAATTCTTTTTGCAAATATAAGTTTTATCGATCTTTATTGATTTCTAAATTTATATCAATTTCTCTTTAAAATTCTATTCTTTTTTCCATTCAGGATAAGGGATAATTCTGAGATCACTTATAAGAGCAACAATGCTACTCGTGAGAATTCTTTTTACAAAATAAATCAATTTCCTCAAATTCTCTCCATTTTTTTTCATCAAAATTCTATATCCTTCTGTCTTCTCAAATTTTATTCCTTCTATTTTCCCATTCAGGATAAGGGGTTAATCCTGAAAATTGGACCGCATACCTGGTCCACCTAAATCATAGATCATAAATTCTAAATCTTGTTGTATCCCTTCTAAATTCTAGTCTCAGGTGATCTCCTCACCAAATCTTCTATTTCCCCATCAGGTTAAGGGATAAATCTGACCCTCATTGTCCGAGGTGCTTCTTGCTCAGGTTAAGGGATAAATCTGACCCTCGTTGTCTGAGGTGTTCCCATTCAGGATAAAGGAAAATCCTGAGACCCCTCATAGGAGCAATAACACTACCTATGAGGATTCTTTTGTAAATACAAGTTTCGTCAACCTTTATTGATTTTCTAAATTTATATCAATTTCTCTTCATTAAATCTCCTTAAATTCTATTCTTTTTCCCATTCAGGATAAGGGATAATCCTGAAACCCCTCACAGAAGCAACAATGCTATCTGTGAGAATTCTTTTCAAAAACAAAATTTTCATAAATTTATTTTTCTCCACTTTTTTAGATCTTATTCTTCCTCCCCTGTCAAGTTAAGGGATAAACCTGAACCTCGACATTCGAGGTATTCTTCTTCCCGCTCAGGTTAAGGGATAAACCCGACCCTCGTTGTCCAAGGTGTTCCCATTCAGAATAAGGGAAAATCATGAGACCCCTCGTAGGAACAATAATGCTACCTATGAGGATTCTTTTGTAAATACAAGTTTCGTCAACCTTTATTGATTTTCTAAATTTATATCAATTTTTATTAATTAAATCTCCTTAAATTCTATTCTTTTTCCCATTCAGGATAAGGGATAATCCTGAAACCCCTCACAGAAGCAACAATGCTATCTTTGAGAATTCTTTTCAAAAACAAAATTTTCATAAATTTATTTTTCTCCACTTTTTTAGATCTTATTCTTCCTCCCCTGTCAGGTTAAGGGATAAACCTGAACCTCAACATTCGAGGTATTCTTCTTCCCACTCAGGATAAGGGATAATCCTGAGATCACTCATAGGAGCAACAATGCTGCTTGTGAGAATTCTTTTTACAAAATAAATCAATTTCCTCAAATCTTCTCCATTTTTATCAAATCTTTAAATCAAATATTATTCTTTCTTTCTCCCTGTTCAGGATAAGGGGTTAATCCTGAAAATTCGGACCGCATACCTGGTCCATTTAAATCATAGATCATAAATTCTAAATCTTGTCATTTCCCTTCTGAATTCAAGTCTCAGGTTATCTCTTCACAAAATTTTCTATTTCCCTTTCAGGTCAAGGGATAAACCTGAATCATTATATATATATATATATATATATATATATAAATTCTCATCAAATGTCTATTCTATTTTTCCCCTTCAGGATAAGGGATAATCATGAAATCCTGGCAATCATTTCTGCTCCAATCTCTAAATATCTTAAAAATGCCAGTCTCCTTCTCGACTCTCAGTTGAAAAACCCAGTCCTTGCACAGGCTTACTTCTCAAAATCTTCAAAGTCTAAAGATCAAGTTCAATCACAAAACTCAGTCCTCGTGCTGTTTATCCCTCAGAAAGTCTCAATCTTAGATCAAATCATTAAATCAAAGGTCGTTAAATGAACTGTCCCAGCTACTTCGTTGGTCGTTAAATGAAATGTCCCAGCTACTTCGCTGGTCGTTAAATGAAATGTCCCAGCTACTTCGCTGGTTGTTAAATGAAATGTCCCAGCTACTTCGTTGGTCGTTAAATGAAATGTTCCAGCTCCTTTGTTGGTCGTTAAAGGAAATGTCCCAGCTACTTCGCTGGTCGTTAAATGAAATGTCCCAGCTACTTCACTGGTCGTTAAATGAAATGTTCCAGCTACTTCGCTGGTCGCTAAATGAAATGTCCCAGCTACTTCGTTGGTCGTTAAATGAAATGTCCCAGCTACTTCATTGGTCGTTAAATGAAATGTTCCAGCTACTTCATTGGTCGTTAAATGAAATGTCCCAGCTACTTCACTGGTCGTTAAATGAAATGTTTCAGCTCCTTCGATGGTCGTTAAATGAAATGTCACTTCGTTGGTCGTTAAATGAAATGTCCCAGCTACTTCGTTGGTCGTTAAATGAAATGTTCCAGCTCCTTCGCTGGTCGTTAAATGAAATGTTCCAGCTCCTTCGCTGGTCGTTAAATGAAATGTCTCAGCTACTTCGATGGTCGTTAAATGAAATGTCCCAGCTACTTCGCTGGTCGTTAAATGAAATGTTCCAGCTACTTTGCTGGTCGTTAAATGAAATGTCCCAGCTACTTCGCTGGTCGCTAAATGAAATGTCCCAGCTACTTCGTTGGTCATTAAATGAAAGATCCCAGTTTTCACTGGTCGTTAAATAAAAGGTTTCAGCTACTACACTGGTCATTAAATGGAAGGTCTCAGTTTTCACTGGTCCTTAAATGAAAGGTTCCAGCTCCTTCGCTAGTCGTTAAATGAAAGGTCCCAGTTTACTGGTCAGAATGTCCAAAATCATAGATTCAACTCAAGGTCTCATCAAAATCTATATTGAATAATTATTTCACACAGAATTCATGAAAGTTTTGCCAATTTGCTAAAAATATTTGTTGATTCCAATATTCTTATTGCACAAAAGAATTACCTCAAATTACCTCTAGTATTCTTTCAAAAAAGGTGAAACTTTTTGCGAAAAGAGGTAAAATTCAAATCTTTTCCTGTCGATCAACCAAAGGGATGAAAGAAATATCCTCGGTATGATTAACGAAAGAAATATTCAATGATATTGAAAAGCCAGAAGCGAATTGATATTGATCATGGCTATGGCGCATGTTTAAAGACTGCTTTCTGGCAATCAAACTATGGAAATATCTTGAGCTATAAAAAGAATTCACTCAATCCATGTCTCTTCCATTCATTTTCAAGCTACAATCAAATATCCGCAAAAGGGATCTCTCAATTGTCGTCAACATGAAGACGAATAGGCGAGCTAGACCCCCGGGGCCAAAGAAGATTTGGATCATCTCCGAGATGAAGGAGCTTGTGATGGATCCTTCCAAGGAAAGTTCAGATCACCATCAAGATGAAGGCGAGTGTGATGGATCTACCGACAAACCTTAAAAGATATTTGATTTCTGCTATCATCTAAAGACCATTTGAGCCAATATCATCAATATAATCTCTGAGATAAAAGAATGATCGAAACATCTCCAAGATAAAGGAGTTTGTGACATACCCTTCCCTGAAAAAGAGAGAAAAGTCAGGACATCTCCAAAATGAAGGATGATGTAAAAGCCTGAAAAGCCCAATGACTCAAAAAAAGTGTAAGAAGATCATCATGGGAAAACACCCAGATATCAAACTGCCAAAATTGCCAGAAATCATCTTTTCTTATGCAAAATATCTTTTATCAATATCTTTTCACTACTTGCTTTTATGAAATTGAGAATATTTCTTCTCTTCTCATATCAACGAAATTGATAGCTTCCTTGAAGAAAATCATTAGAGCTAAAAATTTTGAGTTTGACTCTTAAAACCGAGGAGTTAACCTCGTTGGAGGAAATACTCTAGGTAAAAGAGGGAATATCTTTTGCACACACGTGCACATTTTCAAGCGTTGAAGTCAACTATAAATTTATCTTATTGGCAAAATTTTCTAGATATTCTAAAGAATGAAATAAATATTCAATATCCATTTTTGTGCAACCTAGCGTTGTTTATATCTTCTAGAAGAGTTACCCCATTCAGTTGAAGTATCTCTCCTATCCCATCACGGTTTCGAGAAATCCGTATGGTTGTTCCCACTCAGGTTAAGGGTCAAAACCTGTATTTTCCGTGAGAGGTCATTAAATTCAAAATCTATTTCAGTCTCAGCCATGAGACACCCAAGATCACCCCTTTTTCAAAGCTTTAGAGAACCCCCATTGTCCTCCTTTCGCAAACCCCTTTCAGATTTGTTCGTCCAAACTCCGAAGGTCCCATCATGGTTTCTTCGTTCGAGGATTCCATTTGGTTATCCCCTTCAGGCTAAGGGTTAAGCCTGAACCTCGCCCCTCGAGGTATCTTCCTTTTTCAGGTTTGGGTTAAACCTGAGTCTCGTTCCAACGAGTTTCCCTCGTTTTGACGAGGTGTTTTCTTTCCGTCCCATCATGGTTCTTCCCATCAAGGAATTTAGGCTTTGTATATCCATCTAGAAAGGATCATGCTTGAGCTTCGTCTCATGCAGCATCTTCCAAAAAATGTCCCATCAAGGTCCTCCTATATTCCTTCCCCCATTCAGGTTATCTTGAGATATCTTTGTCCCATCAAGGTTAAGGGCTAAACCTGAATCATTCTGAAAAGCTGATCTTGTCTCACCCACGAGACTTGATCAAAATTCTTATCTCTTATCATTTCGGGATCCTCAAAGTCCCATCACGATTTCCTCATTTCTATTATTCAGTCATATCATTTTCGAGGATTTTGTCTCCCCCAAGCCATTTAGGATAAGGTTTTAAGCCTAAAAATCTTGTCTTTTCAAAATAATTCTTCCACACCCAGTTTAAATCTGCTGACTGGGGCATTTTTTTCAAAATTTGGAGTGTTATCTTTGCCACTAAGCTCGACTTTTTGCCGGCTTAGTAGCAAAGAGGGGCATCTGTGAACACCCCAAATTTTTCAAAATCTTTTAAATATTCCCTTCTTGCCCCTAAATTCATTTTCTGAGCAATTGAGTCACTTTTAAATCCAAATTCTAGTTTATTTCTCAAATTTTTTCTGAAATTAAATTCATTTTATATATCTAACTCAATTTCGGATCCGGATCCGAATCCAGATAAAAGATCCAAATCTAAGCTTCGTTGTCCAATTTTAAATTAAGTTCTCAAAATTATCAAAATAACTTTTGAAAAGCTCAGACACTTTGCCTGGTATCCGTTTGGATCCGTCGCGTTATATTCCTCAATTCGAGGTTTAAAGCTCGAATATTTTCTCAAAACCTGGGTCCAAACCCATTCTTCTGAAGAAATTTCCCCAAAATAACCCTGACTTTTCAAAAAAAAACTCTTCTTTGTAAATATTTTGAAATTTTGTAAAAAGTAGTCAAATCCCTTAGTTTTTAGAATTCTGTCTTCAAAAAATACAAAAAAATATATATAATTTCAAGAAAAACATAAAAAATAAGAAAATAGGAAAAAAAATAACACAAAAATGGCCTTTTAAAAACACCCTTTTGAAAAATCGGGTTTTGAGAATACTTTTTTGCAAAAATTTGTTAGGGAGCCCCCTCTTTGCAAAAACTTGAAAAAAAAGGGGCCCCCTTTGAACTCATTTTTTTAGGGTTTCATTAAAAAAAAAACACTTCGTAAAAGAGGGTTACAGGGTGATCTCCCCTCTGGCCCGAACCCTCCAGAAGCCATGGAATTCCTCTACTACTTCCCGCACATCTCCTCTTTCCCCATCATCGTCCATCGGCAACGACCTTTCCTTCTCTCCTCCATCCATCTTCAACAACTCATTTCCCTTCCCGAACCTTCGCCCCCCTCCTTAAGAGGGGCACAATGAGAAAACCCAAAAGCCACCGCCTCTCACCCCCGCACCTTCCTTCATCTTCAGCCCTTTCCCCCTTCCTCTTTCCTTCAGATCGTTTTCACCTCCCCATCTCTTCCTTCTTCCTTCTTCGGCCATACCTTCTTCACCCCATCCGCCACGAATCATCGACCTTCACCGCGTTTTCATCCCCAACTGAAGAAATCACACCCATCTTCTTTTCCAGAAGGAGAGCATTTCCACGGTGGAGAAAGAGGAACTCCTCTTTTTGGGTCTCTCCCCCTTCTTTCAAGCACCTTGCAAAAATCAAGTGACGAAGCTCACCAAGAAGATCAAGAAGACCCCCCTTTCTGAATCCAATCATAGTAAGTATTCTCTCTTCCTTCTTTGATTTCTGATTTCCTCTTTTGTTTTTCCTATTTTGGCCCATCTACGCACCACCGGTGATGTTGGTTTGCCTGTGCAACATCAACATCAACCATCCATGTGCAAAAATAAAAGGAATACACCCATTCTGACATCTCCTATTTGATTTTATAAATCATCTTGAGTTTTCTCCAGTTTACATAAATATTTGTTTGTGCTAGCTGGATTCAGAGATCTCTTAGAGTTTATCTGAGTTTCCATTTAAGCCCGGTTTTATTTTGATTTCTTTTATTATCTCTGCTTTTTTCTTGCATCTGATTTCCAGTTTTCCTTTTAGTAATGGATTTTGTATTCAATCACCTATTGGTATTCAGATTACTGTTTCGTTGATTTTTAAAATTTTGCTTTGATTCCGATGGCCTGAAATTCATAGTGAGCTTGTGTTCCCGATTCACATTAAACTCCTTATTTTATAATTGATGATTCTTCTGGGACTTCATTCATCGCATTCCCCTTTATTCCCTATTTTTTTTAGTTACCTTTTTAATCTTTTTGTTGATAGCATTTTATTGTATTTGATTTCATTGAACACTTACTGTTTTGGTTATCATCCTGATCTAAGTGCTCTGTTGATTTCATTTTTTTTTTATTATTCGATCTTTCGATATCCATTCATTGCTTCCAGCATATGTCATCTCTTTTGTCACCCATGTCGTCCCTGGTAATCGGGGAAACATGGCTACAACGAAGGTTGTGTAGCATCTGTGGAGCCATTTCAGCATCCGTGGGTACCAGCCTCTTGATACATCCACACACTGGAATCAGGCCTTTCTTGGTCCAGCAAGATTGCTGGCAATATGTCCAAAAATTTGCCTCGTAGTTTCAGTTCAAATGCCGATAGTTTCAGTGCCCTGAACGAGCATTTCAATATTCCCCACCTCACCTTGTGTTAATTCCCCATATCCTCATTCATATCTTTACATGCTGATATGGGTTCATTTGTATTTAGGCTGTAGTAACTGATTAGTATCTTTTGCTCATTTACCTCATCTGCATTAGTGTGTCCTATTTCATATGTTTAAAATAGACTTTGCTATTTTTTTTTTACCTTAAGTGGTGAGACTAATCTGGATTATTGTTTGAAGAGTCATACCCGGAATGGCTATAATGAACCCTATATACTACGCCCAACATTTCCTTTTCTGATTGTTAAGCATATTATGCCTTTTGTAAGTCTGTTGGTGATGATATTTGATAATCCCTGCATATCAACCATTAGTAATTCTTTAGTTTGCGTATTTGGGAAATGGGTAATTCGCCATCATTCAAGAAGAATCGAGTGCTTTACTTCGGGATCAGAGTTTTAAACAAGGTTTTACTGATGTAAAAGGGAAGATAACGGTGCGTACCCAGACTTCTATACAGATTTTACAGTATATTGATCATTTCAGTGTATCTTTGAAAGCTCAGATTGCGGGAGAGTAAGTTTTGCCTCTGACTTTTCCAATGCCTCCACCTCCCTTCGGGAATTTATATTTAATATTGTGTAATTTTTTATTTCAAGACCATTGCTGATATGTCTTTTCGAGTTGCAGGGTTGCAGGTGTTATGGCATATTAAAGATTATAGTGATGCAGAGCCATTCTCAATCTGTGAAGAGAATAATCGGTTCCCACTTGACTTCAGCTGAGGAGTTGGCTTCATCAGCGATACAGAGCCAACCTCAATCTATGATGAATGATGAATTATTACGAGCAAATGCTACAAAAATATATATATATATATATAGCTATGAATTTGATTTTTCTTGTTCTATTCCTGCAATAGTATCTGTTCCATTTCTTCTAGCTAATTATTTCCACTTCATATCAAATAATGAAAGTTGACCAAAAGTTCCTTTTCTTAAATGCAGGAATGGGTTTACACTTAATCTTGTTTCACAACCTCTTATCTTCTATAGCTTATGCATAAGGTCTTATCAATAGGATTCAGATTCATCATTGATGGAATTAAGACTGCATTTAGCTTTTGAGTTCGAATATGACCAATCCATAGATTCAATAGTTGAGGAGTGGAAATTGAATGAATTTGATATATGCCTTTGGTTCAAGAGGAATTTCACCATTACTTTGAGATGTCTGGTACATTTGGTTGTTTTCCTGTGGTTGGTTATGGCCATTATTTGTTTTATTTTTGTATTTTTGGCTAGATCATTCAGATGAATCAGATATGGCTTGGGATGGAGCTATTGCTGAAATCAACAGCAGCCACTCTGCACATTCACTATGCGTTACAGATTCTGAGATGGGGCATCAGTTAATTTCATTTTCCAGAGATAAATTCATAGCAACACTTGATGGGCATCGCTATTAACTGTTAGAAACTCTTTTCCTTATGCTTGTAAAACAGGTGTTTCCTCATTACATAAAAGAATTTAAATGTTTTACTGTGGAATCGTACTCCACATGCTTTCGAGTTATGGTAAGCTTGTATATGTTATAGTATTATCACAACTACATGGTTAGTGTTGTGTGAATTCATTGGGGACCCGACTGTCAAGAATGCTGGAATAAGGGGCTGTAGGTATGTATCAACTGCGAATTCCAATAAGAAATATATATCCTGGAGGTTTTGCCTCCTTGGGTGTTTTCGCTGACTTTTATGTTACATTTTTTTCAATACTGCAACCCATTTGGTTCTGATTTGCTTCATAACTTCGTGTTACATTAACTCCAATATGTTATTTGCGTCAACCCTGTATACCTCATTTTATTAGTTTGCTCCCTAAATTGAATTTAACTTATACATACCTCCTAGAAATTTCGTAAAGTATTGCCTTGTGCCTTATACTTGGTTGATTTTGTCTCTCAATTTTAACAAATCTGTTAGTGAATTGATGTTATGTCTTGAAGCATGTGTAGTGATTAGCCTTTCCCATCTTTGCACTGTTTCATATCCATATGTGTATCTGTAATTGGATTCATGGCATACACATCCTTATATTCATGTTAGTATATTCCTGTAATGATATTCAGTTTTGTCACCACTGTGATGTCTTGATTTCATAAGGGTTTTCTTGACCCAATTGAATAGTATGTAGATCTCTGAATTTTCCTTACACATCGTTATATGTTAGTCAAGAGTACAACACTCAACGTTCACATATCAATTGTCTGCACAACATGATGCATTTTCATCTTAAGTTTATCTTTGTTAATGTCATTGGTCATCTCAATCATTCTCCCTTCTTCTGACATCTGGGTTATTTAACCCTTTGCAGTAACCTTCGTGACTTTAGTTTCGGCTCCCTGTCTTTTCTATTTTTCATCTTTGCAATTTGTTATTCTTCTCACTGCTATCTGACATAGTATGTCCCCTATCATAAACACTTACGACCTGTAATTTGCTCCAATCCCTTGTAAAATATATGCTGACAGCACCTTGAAATTTTCTGCTGCAGAAAGTATGGCTGGAGTGGCAGCAATTGGTTGTTGGAGATTGTTAGCCCCTTTTCTTGCCAATGTTATATGATTATTCTCAGTTATATTCAGGAAATCTTGACAAACCAGTGTGTAAATGAGAATCTTCAAATATGTTCCTCATAACTTTCCAATCTCACTGGAGGTGTTCGTCTTGTTAAAGATGGGATTCGTAAGGCTGATTCTTTTCCATCCACTTCCTCTGAAATTTAATATGTTTTGTTTATGAATTACTTGTCCGATCTAAGGTAAATCCCCACTTTGTGAGATTTTACCTTAGAATTCATTATGATTCACCATGAAGATATTAATAATGCTGCTATATTGAGCCACATCTGTTGTTTATACTGCTTACCATAGTTTCATGCTATGCCAAGGTTTCCACTGTGTTTTGGTTTGTCTTGCATATATACATTTCCACATTTACTTAAACCACATACTTGCATTTTCTGCAAGTTACATTGTTTATTATAGCTATGCATCCACTGTTATCTCTGCATGTCATATACAGCACATGGTTGTCACATTTACCCTTCGGATATTGGTTGTATAGTGCTTTGTAGATTATCATATTCATCTTCTCACATCACCTTGCATCTTTACTTCATAAACACCTTTTATGTATATATACAGCACCACTGCAACATAAGCCTCATCTCATTCCCATATAGATACAAGAAATTATATAAACATCATTCTTGTCATTGAAATGTGAGTATATGTATATACTTATTCCTCTTTACCAAGACATCCCACTTATGTATATGCATATAGGTCTTTGATATGATATCTTCCATTCCCCTTGAGCTAATTTTGTTTTGCAGAATTATAAGTTTCCCTTTTTCAAATTAGATATTTTTCATCCCTTCAGAATTCATTCTCATAATATAATAATTAGATATAATAAAAATATTTACATTTCCTGCTTTAGATAGAATGTATGAGCATTGTAAATATCATTAATTGCTTATTTTCATTATTTTACCTTCATTTTCCAAAATCTCACAATGGTAAAACACGAATGGCACGTGCATTATTTTGTAAGAGGTAATTAATCCTAAGTTAATGATTTGCTTCAATGGTCATAGTCAGGATGTAAACAAAACCTAAGATTTTTATCTTTTATAAAATAAACACAGGGTCCACACTGGATCCGTTTCAAAATTCATCATATCTTCTTTAAATATTTTCCTCTTTTATCAGGGTTTGATTTAAAATTAATTCAATATATATACCAATGGCCATAGTCAGGGTATATTGAGGGTTAATTTCATCTTAAACTCTATAAAAGCACCAAAAATGTATTTTATTCTTCACTTGAATTTAAAATGTGGTTATTATATAATATATTCAATGACCATAGTCAGGGATATATTATATCTTTAATCTCATTTTTTAATTCATTTAAAGAATGGAATAGCTTTTCAAAATCCAATTTCAAATTCTTTAAATTCATTCATCATTTAGGATAGAATTGCATCATATTTTCAAAATTCCAAGTGATTCTTTTCTTCATTTCTCAGAATTAAATCTTATTTATAGATTCAAATTCAGATCTATCTCGTTTTCAAGATTCAAAAATTCGATTTCAAAGTCAAATTTGACTTTGAAAATTCAAATTCATTTCAAAACTTTAAAATTTCCAATCAAATTCAAAGTTCAATTTAACTTTGAGATTCTTGATTCATCTTCTAAATTCCAAATTCAAGCTCCAAATTCAAGCCCAATTCGACTTTGAAATCCATTTATTCTGAAATCAATTTTGAAATTCCAAATCCAAAGTTAGATCCAAATTACATCACGGATTCCAGATTTCGGATCCAATTCCCATTTAGTATTCTAGATTCAGAACCCAATTCTATTTTGGATCTCAGACTTCAGATCCAAGTCCATTTTAGGATTCAGAATCTAATTTCATCTTGGATCTCAGACTCCAGATCCACTCTATTTTTTAGGATCCAGATTCTAATTCTATATTGGATCTCAGACTTTAGGTCCAAAATTCATCTTAGGATCCAGAGTCTAACTCTATCTTGGATCTCAGATTTCAGATCCTAAAACCCATTTTAAGATCCAAAATCCATTTTAGGGTTCAGAATCTAATCCCATCTTGGTTGGATCCAATTCTATTCAGGATCCAGAATCCAATTTCATTCCCAATTCTAGATTTCAAATCCAATTCCATTTTCAGATCTCATCTGAACTTCTTAAGTCCATTTCTATTTTTTAATACCATTTGGATTTCTCAAATCCATCATGATTTCAAATTTTTAAATTCAATTCCATCTCTTCTCCTAAATTTAAGTTCAAAGTCCATTTTTTGACTTTGAAATTTCCTTCCTTTTTCCCTTTTATCTCAGTTTCAAAACATTCTCTCTCAGAAATCAAGATTTATTCTTCCAACTCTGATCACTTCAAAGACTTAGATTTTCTCGGATCTATCTCAAGTTCTAAGTTGGATTTTATCATTCAGAAATTATTTCTTCACTCCATTATCAAGTTCATCTCAGAAAACTTGACAATTTTCA
The DNA here is from genome assembly GCF_984573655.1 of Nuphar pumila. Taxonomy (NCBI): domain Eukaryota; kingdom Viridiplantae; phylum Streptophyta; class Magnoliopsida; order Nymphaeales; family Nymphaeaceae; genus Nuphar; species Nuphar pumila. Next base: position 56,631,578 of record NC_143249.1, read on the forward strand.
AAATATTTTCTCAAAAAGCATACATCCTTACATTGCACAAGCATGACTCTGTGTGCATTTAGATGTAGGATAAATTCTTAGATAATATTTAGGCAAAGAAAAAGGCATAAATTCGATCCTTGGTTTGATTACTTCTGGTAAAGGCCCCAGGAACGATCGAACCTCGTACCGACGAGCGAATCTCGTCTCTCCATTTTTCCGCAAATATATTTCAAAACGGAGGCGAGTAATTTTCTAAATATTTTCAAATCAAGGTCAAGTGAGACCTCGCAAAAGAATTCCTCTCTCTCTTCTCTTTCTTTCTTTTCTCTTCTCTCTTCTTTTCTCTCTTTTATTTTCCTCCCTTCAAAAAGGAGGAAAATAGAGGTTAGAAAAGAAAAAGAGAAGGAAGAGAGAGAAAGATACAAGAGGAAAACTTTTGCGATGATCACAAGGTGTTTGCAAAATAGAACTTTCAAAGAGAAATTAAGTTTTCATCAAAACTTCCTAATCTTAGGCTTCTTTTATGGAAAGGTGGCCAAAAATGGGTCATAAAATATATCATAGAGGAGTGAGTCCATCACACTCTTACTGAAAAAGGATCTTCTATGACGAGGAGGCCAAAATGAAAAATTGGGAAGGGGGGGGGGCATAAAAGAAAATAAGATTCCGTCGAAGCTCTCCCTTTAAGAAAGGGTTTCTTTGTGTAAAATAAGAAATTGTTGTTTTGCAAAAAGTTTGTGAAAAAACGAGTCCCTTCAAACTCTCGCTGTAAAATAGGGTTCTTGTGAACGAAAGAAAAGAAATAGGTTGCCTGAGAGGAACGAGCTCCCTCAAACTCTCCCTATAAGAAAGGGTCTTTCGCAAGCGAAATGATTGATTAAGATACTGGGCCAACTGGAAAATGGGTTCAACCAGAAGGTTGAAGGACCATTGTCGACAAAAATTACAACCCAAAGGTTGGAACACGATTGATATTGATAAAATTATAACCTGAAGGTTAGAAAATGATTGAAATTGATAGATTTGATGACTCGAAGGCCTGATTTTGAAAATATGTCATTAAGCACGAAGTTGAATTTGGAAGTTCGACCAATTCGAAAGCTAGAAAAAGTATTTCATCTGAAGATCGGATCTTTGAAAATCGCCAGTGCAAGGACTGGGTTTTAGAGAAAGGGGTTTGATATAAGATCAGTTTTTTTTTAAATGACTAGTGTTGAGATTTGGTTTTTGAAAAATGATTTGATCGAGGATCAAAAATTTTGAAAAAATGACCAGTGCTGGGACTGGGTTTAGAAAGTGGTTTGATCCATGATCGAAAAAAATGACCAGTGCTGGGACTGGATTTAGAAAATGGGATTAATCTAAGATCAAAAATTTTGAAAATGACCAGTGCGAGGATTGGAACTTGAAAATGGTTTGATCTAAGATCGAAAATTTTGAAAATGACCAGTGCGAGGACTGGATCTTGAAAATGGTTCGATCTAAGATCAAATTTTTTTAAAATGGTCAGTTCGAGGATTGGGTTTCAAAAATGGTTCGATCTAAGATCAAAAATTTTGAAAATGACCAGTTCGAGGATTGGTTTTTGAAAATGGTTCGATCTAAGAACGAAAATTTTGAAAATAACCAGTTCAAGAACTGGATTTTTGGAAAAGGATTCGATCTAAGATCAAATTTGAGAAAAAACGGTAACAATTGTAAACTGAATCTGGAGATTACCAATTAAGATGAGAAATTTATGAGCATTCTTGATCCAAGATAGTTTATGATCTGAACAAAGTTGTATTGTTCATGTGGCCATGGTTTCAAGATTATCTCTTATCCTGAATGGGTAAAAGAAACCGATCAAGATATAAAGAAAATTGATGATGAAAGAACCTTTCAATCCTGTCTGACCATGGGATGTTATAAACAAAAATAATGTTTCAGGATTGCCCCTTATCCTGAATGGGGTGGAAGAGGAAATTGATGAAAATTAATGATGAAGAATTTTATTTGGATTTCGTTTGTATATAGAAATTTTGAAGTAAAATAAACTTCCATAAAAGATGCCATAGTATAGAAGAGAAGAAGGTTGGAAGTAAAAGATCATTGTTTATTGAAGAATACTCTTTGAAGAATACAAAGGATAGAATCAACATCTTAGGTGTAAAATTTCTTCAAATGTAAGGTATTGATAGGATCTGGCAACTCCACTCCATCTGTGTTTATCAGACGATATGAATTGCGGGGTAACACTTCCTTCACCACGTAAGGGCCTTCCAAATTCGGTGACCATTTGCCACGTGGATGGTGCTTGAGATAAGTCATTGACCTGAGGACTAGATCATTAACTCAAAATCTTCTCTCGATGGTAGATTTAGCATAATGTTGGGCTATCCTCTGACGATAAGACTGAGCATGTTCGACTGCCTTGAGCCTTCTTTCATCCAGCAGATCAAGTTGTACCAACCTTTGTTGCTGAAATTGATCAAGCAGTAATTTCAAGAGTGACGCAAATTTGAGGGCAGGCTTTTGAACATTGGGAGGTAACACAACCTCAGACCCATAAACAAGCTTAGATGGAGTAGCATTGGTTAGAGTCTGAATGGTGGTTCAGTATGCCCAAAGTGCATCATGGATTTTCTCGTGCCAATCACGGCCTATTTCCACGATTCTTTCCAAAATGCGGATCAGGATCTTGTTGGTGGCTTCTGCCTGACCATTCCCTTAAAGATAATAGGGGGCTGAAAATGATGATGAATCCTGATATTTAAACAGAAAATCTTCATTCTCTCATTCTTGAAATGACTATCATTGTCTAAAATAATGTCATGTGGTATGCCAAAGCGACATAAAATGTTTTTGTGAATAAAAGAAATCACATGGCGGCCCTCCACTGTATGCAGTATGATAGCTTCAACCCATTTGGTAAAATATATTCAGTGGCAACAAGGAAATATTTGTGGCCATTGGAAGTAGAATGAGTAATTGGGTCCACGACATCGAAAGCCCACATAGAGAATGGCCATGGAGAAACAACAAATTGTAAATATACGGTTGGCGCATGAATAGAAGGTGCATGCATCTAACATTTGACACACTTCTTCACAAAGTGATAGCAGTCTTATTGTATGGTTTTCCAATAATACCCTGCTCGAACGATCTGCTTGACGAGAGTTTGGTAACCAACATGGCTACCGCAAATACCTTCATGGGCCTCTTGGACAATTTTCATGGATTCATCCCTATCTAAGCATCTAGCATACTCAGAACTGAATCCACGATGATAAAGGACATTGGCAAAGATGAAATATCAAGTAGACATGCGCTAGATTGTTTGTCTCTCCCTTTTTGGCATTTCTAGTGGAAAATCACCCGTTTCAATAAAATCTTTGATGTCTTGATACCAAGGTTTCTTCCCTTGTTCAGCCTAGTTTACTTGTATGGCTGAAATGAAGGCAAGTTGATCAAGTCTGCCGACCTCAAAAAAATGGCAGGATTCGCCTCCTTTGAAAGACATGATGGAGCCTAGGCTGGCCAAGCCATCGACTATTTGGTTGTATTCCCTTTTGATATGATTAAGTTGAAATTCCTCAAAGTCGTCGATGAGGGCTGAAGCAATTTTCTGATAGGGAATTAATTTTTGATCTTTTACTTTCCACTCAGCCTTGACCTGACTGACGATGAGCAATGAGTCACCAAAAGCATGCACTCTTTTAACGTTGAAATTTTGCAGAATTCTTAGGCCTTGTATTAAAGCTTCATACTCGGGCATGTTATGAGTGAATTGAAAGTTGAGTTTGAGAGAATAAGGGATCATTTCCTTCTCAGGTATGACTAGTAGGATTCCAATCCCTATGCCAGCCATGTTTTTAGAGCCATCAAAAAATAAATTCCAAATTAGAGATTGTTGGATATTGCAGATGCGCTCATCAGAAAAATCATCTTCTGCTTTCATTTCTTCTATGAAGGAAAAATCTGCCAATTGATTTGCAATGGCTTGTCCTTTGATTGACTTTTGAGAAACATACTCTAAGTCATATTGCATTAGAAGAACTTGTCAATTAGCAATTTGTCCATTGAGAAATGGTTGTTCAAGAATGTACTTGAGAGGATTGAGTCTTGATAGAAGCTTGACTTCAGATGCCAACAGATAATGTTTTAATTTTTGGCACATTCATACCAGAGCTAGACATATTTTCTCCATCTGAGAATATTTCTTTTTATAATCAATAAAATTTTTGCTCACATAATAAATGGCGTGCTCTATTAGACTACCTTCTTTGTATTGTGCCAGGAATCCACCGCAGGCATTTTGATTGACAGAAAGGTATAACAGAAGTGACTTTCCCAATTCTGGTGGCTTCAGGACAGGTGGATTAAAGAGATATTTCGTGATGCGCTCGAATGACTACTGACACTCTGGTCCCCAATCAAATTTTACTCATTTTCTGAGCAAGTGATTGAAAGGTTCGCATCTCATTGCTAAATTGGAGATAAACCGATGAATGGACTGAGTGCGTCCTTGGAGGCTGCATAGTTCCTTGAGATTAGTTGGAGGTGGCATGTCAATAATGGCTTTTGCCTTAGCAGGATCCACCTCTATTCCTTTCTTGCTGATTATGAAGCCAAGTAGCTTACTAGACTCCACTCCAAAAATATACTTTTGAGGGTTGAGTCTCAACTTGTAGAGAATAAGTCTGTCAAAGACTTGACCAAGAGCATCGAGATGATCATCTTCTTCTTTAGATTTGACCAAAATGTCATCCACATAAGCATTCATGATCTTATGCATTTGGTCATGAAAAATAACGGTCATCGCTCTCTGATATGTTGCCCCGGCATTCTTCAGTCTGAATTGTATGATTGTGTATCAAAAAGTACCCCAGAGTGTAGTGAAGGAGGTTTTTGACTGGTTACAAGTTGCCAGTTTGATCTGATTGTAGCCTGAGTATCCATCCATAAAGGAAAACATGGCATGACCTACTATGTTGTCGATCAAAAAATCAATATTGGGGAGTGGATAATCATCCTTCAGGGTGGCCTTATTGAGATCTCTAAAAACAATGCAGATTCGAACTTTGCCATTCTTTTTAAGAATTGGCATAATATTCGCCAACCATTCTGCATAATCAATGGTTCGAATGAACTCTGCTTTTAGTAAATCCTGAATTCCTTCCTTGACTTGTTGATCAATTCGAGGATCCAATTTCCTTAGTTTTTGCTTGATTGACTTAGAATCTGGTCTTAACATGAGACAATGCTCAACCAATTTGAGATCTAAGCCTGACATATCCTCATAAGTCCATGCGAAGACTTCTTGGTGTTGTTTGAGAAAATGGATGAGTTTTGCCTTCTCATCTCCATTCAGGTTGGAACCAATTTTGAGGATTTGTGGATCATCTTCTAATCCAATATTAATATCCTCAGTTGAATCTTGAACTAAGGATGGTGGTTTATCCTACTTCTGAATACAAGCAAACTCTAGCAATTCTTGAATGGTCGAGTCAAACTTTGTTGGCTCTTCAATTGGCTCTGCTACTTTGCTAACCTCTGCTCTTGCCTTTATCTTATGGATTCTGGCTGGCTTCAAGTTAGTTGGAGAAAATTTTAGATTGAGAACGAGCCTTCTCATTGATTTGGGAGGCATGTTTTAACAGTCCTGAAAATGAAAGAGGGGTTTTTTAGGAGAAACTACAAACCTCAAATTTATTGAAAAGCAAAGAATATGACATAGAGATAAGATAAATGGGGCACCAAAATATGAAGAAAATATCATTCTTTCATTGATGAGAAAAACTGATAATAGGGACTGAATATTTACAAGTATTGACCAAAAGACACAAAAGACTGGGACTGACTTGTCCCTACAAGATGACTGAAGAAAAAGGAAGAAAGCATAAAACTTTGGCATTTATCTTTCTCATTTTGTTCCTTTGATGAACATGGTTCTTTTATTGGATCCTCGATCGATGAACCCCAACCCTGCATTGGTCGAGTGTCGAGTGGGAATGATCGGCTCTACTCTGCCATCTTCGTTTTTGCCCATCCCTCGGAAAGGCTGGTAACCATGTTTCAACAGAAGATCAAATCCCTTTTTTGCTTTAGAGAACAGAGGAAATAAGACATGATCTTTAAAAAGGTGATAGTTGATATGTCCTCCCAACTTGAAGAATTGTGGTCTTTGTGTAAACACCCCAAATTTTCCTCATCCATTCTCAGATAATCCCCCTCAGGTAGTGCCAACCCTGTTAGGTTTGTGTAGGAGCCCAACCCCACGTTTATGTCAGAAAACTACCATTTTACCCCCCTTTTATTAGGAAAATTACCATTTTACACCTAGGTCATCCCAGACCCCTAGTCAGTCGGAGTCAACCAAGCTCATTGGTCAGTTCAGAACAGTTAGAATATCAGTCATTTTAAGCTCATCTGAGCTCATAATGAACAGACAACTTCCATTTCTGACCATTCCTACCAAAATGGGATCATTTCTCCAGGAATGAGCTCATTTCTCACTTAAATCCAAGCCAATTGTCTCTAAGTCAGTCATTCACAGTCAATCATGCTCCCCAGAGTCTAGCTTGAGCTCATTAGAAGTTCAAGTGCACCAATTTCAGTTTAAAACCATTTCCAAGTGTCCAGGATCCTATTTTAACCAATTTCAGCTCATTCAGCTGAAATTGAGCCCAGTTCAGTCAATTGAGCTAGTGTTTGAGCCTTAATTTTAGTTCATCTCAATGTTACTAATCTTTGTTCCAGCCCAAACCCAGCTCTGGTTCGTAATTCACTTCATTCCAGTGACCATTCCGTACCATTTCTCTAAAAATGACAGATTTTCTTGACAATCCATTCAAGGAGCTCAGTTGAGTTAGTGTCTTGTCAGTCCAGTTGAGTTCTGAAACCCTAGAACTCAGCTCAATCCAGTTCATTTTAGTTCAATCCAGCTCAAACCTCAATTTTCATTGTCACTCTGGTCCAGTAGAACCCGAAAACCATTTCTTGAACCATTTTGCAAATTTTATCAATTTTAACACTTTTTGAACTAGTACAAGTGTCAATCAAAGTTTAATATCCAAATTTCTTGATTCAGGGTTAGCATTTCGCATGACATTTCATGTCATTTTTCATCATTTCATATCATTTCTCATTATTTAATAACATTTCATCACATTTCATTTCATTTCATTTTCGAAGTCCAAAACTCCAGTTTTATAAATTTCAATCCAGATTGAGTTTTAAAAGCTTTCAAAAATCAATTTCAAACCTTGGGTTTTCAAAATTGACATTTTTACCCCCAGGATTCTAAATTTGGAAATAGTTTCTGGAGAAAAACAATTTGGATTTCTTTCAAACTCAAATTTTCAAATTCTAAACTAGATTTGCTTCGCAACGGGGTATGAAACTCCAAATTCTGAGCTCGTTTCAAAAATTGCCAATAATAGCTCATTTCGTCCAGAAATTTCTTGAAAAGACTATCCTACCTCTATGATTCTCAAAATGAATTTCAAATTTGGAAAGTGAACCCACGCTGAGATGGCTCCTTCATTTACATCTACATTTTCATTTTAAAATAATTTTTTTTATATATATATCTCCCTTTTCTCTATTTTCTTTCATTTTATTTTATTTTATTTCCTATTTTTTTATGAAAGGAGGTGGGACCCACCAAGGTGGTCGACCAAGCCTCCAGCCTCCATTTCTTATTCTTTCCTTTTTCTTCTTTCTTTTCTTTTCTTTCTTTTTTCTTCTTTTCCTTCTTTTCTTCTTCCTTTCTTTCCTTTTCTTTCTTCTTCTTTCTTCCTTCTTTCTTTCCCCTTTCTTCCTTCATCTTTTTTCTAAAAACCACACCATACGGCTGCCTCCCTCTATCCCCAAAAAGCAGTATACGTATACCTCTCCTAAAAATCCATCATTCATTAAAACCTAAGTCTTTTTTTCATTTTTCCCTAAGTATGAAAAAAAAGCCTCTCTCCCAAAGAGATCACACGGCTCTCTCTTCCCTCCATCTCTCTCCTCTTCTCCAGACCTCTCTCTCCCGTCTCTTCCAGCAAGACCAAGTAGCCATCCCTTCTACCTCCATTTCCAGCAAGCTTTCTTCCCCATTGCCAAAGCCTCCTTCAGCCATTGCTTTGGTTTTCTCACTGCAGCCACACACTTCAGCAACTCCATTGCTCCAGCTTGCAAGCAGTTATCTCGTGCTCCAGCCTCCTTCCAACCTTGAAGTAGCAACTGATCCAGCTTCAGCCACCCTAGCAACCGGTGCAGCCTCCATTGGTTACAGCCTCTCCCTTACCTTCAACAACAACAAGGCTTCCACCCTTAAACCACCTCCTTGGTAACTCCTTGGTCCAACTGGTCCAATCTTGAAACAACCCTTCTTTTGGCTCCACCACCTTCTCCCTCACGCCCAGCAAGTCTCCAACACGCCCAGCAAGCCTGCAACACCAACACCAAGACCTTCTTCACATCAAGATCGTAACCCACCTTCCACTAATCCAAGGCAACACCATTTTGCCTAACAAGTGCATCCACCTCTTTGCCGATCCAAGGTAGGACCCCTTAAGCCATTTAAACCCTTTGTTTTATCTCATAAAAAAAAAAATATATATATATATATATATATATATATATAAATAAATGAATAACAAAAGAAAAATATACACCTTAGGTGTATAGGCAAAATAAGTGTTGAGATCCATCCATTCAATAGATCAGATCTCTCACTTTGATAGCCACATCGAGAGAGTACCATGCCTCCCAATTTATTTATTTATTTTTTATGTATTTCCTACATATTTCATGTTCTCAAATACATCATAGTTAGATTTACAATTTTGTTTTAGGTTTATTTCGAGTATTTAGATTAGATTATTAAGCTCTTATTCATTATTTTGTAAATTTGATTCGTGTATTCAATATAAGTGTTATTTCATGCCAGAATTTTCTTCAATAAATCTTAAAAAAATTAAGGCTAAAAGGATGTATGTATTTTGGATATTCTGCCAAAAACTCAGGTTAAATCGAGTTTTGGAGCCTTATTAAAAAAACTGAATTCCAAACTAGGATTTTACCCTTCTGGAAATTCCAAGTTCTATTTTAGCAGACAAGAACATCCAAAATCCCCCAGATGGATGATCCAAATTCTCTTCAAAAAAATACAGTGGATTCTGTTGGAACCTATTATTTCTCAGTAGTTTTTTGGATTTTTCCAATAAGATTTAGGTTCTGCTAAAAATTGATTTTCCCAGACCCTTGGGAAAATCTCACTTTTTCCTTGTCAGGGTCTAGACCGACCCTAACCTACTATGTCTGTTCAACCCATAGGCTGGATTCCAAAACTTACAACATAGAAGTTGTTTCTAACCCTTCCCTCTATCGTTTCACAAAATTTGGGAATTTTTAAAATAGCTTAAGTATTTTCCCGGAATTGATTTCCCTGTCTGTTAGATTCCAATGTCTGAGAATTTCAGAGATCTAGGTCTCTAATAATCCTCTGCCCTCTCTCAAACCATTACCCAAATCTCAATACTGTAAAATAAAGAAATCTTCCTATGTTTGTCAGAAATATTTTCCCAAAATTTCAGCCATTTTCTCATCCGTCTACTATTTTTTCCATAGTTTTCTCTGAAACCTGTCAGTCTACCCTAAATCCTAGAGTCGCCGGATTCTGATGCGACTTGCCATAGTTTTCCAACTCCGACCATAAGTCAAAACCAGAATCTGTAAAAGGAAGCAATCTTTGCCTAATTGTCCTCTGTCACCCCATAAAATTTGAGAAATTTTTATGAAAGTTTAGTATCCCAAATCCAATTTAGAATCAGCATTTTGGACAAAATCTTGATTTTTAAGTTTCGTAGTTATTTTCCACATTAAAAAAAAAAAAGATTTTTGAGCTTCATTTTGTTTTTAGGGTTAGTCTAGGTGTCCATGCCAAATTTGGCTCAAATCCAAGTTCATTTACCTTATGTGTTAGTTTATTTTTAAATCCAGAGGCGAAAATCAGGCGAAAATCAAGTTAAATTTGATATTTTGTGATATTTTTGCCATTTTAGAGTTTCTATCATATAAATGAGCATATCATGTCATATTAAGGTTAATTTCAATGTCATTTGCATTTCATATTTCTCATTTTTGCAAAATTTATTTCAGAAAACCTTAGTTTCAAGGCCATAGTCTTGTTATCAGGGGCATTTTGGTCATTTTGACCTAAATTTTGAAATTCCAAACTTTAATTTCCCAAATTTTCATGTATATCATAATATTTCATCATATTGTGTTTAATTTTATTTCATTTGATTCTCAAATTTCCAAATTTTATAAAAATTCTTTTAGAAAACCTTGATTTCAAGGTTATTAGGGGTATTTTGGTCATTTTGACCCCAATTTCGAATTTTCAAGTTTATTTTTGAATTTTATTACTTATTTCTCATGTTTATATCAAAGGGGGTATGAATTTGGGTTTATAACTGAAGAATATTCGATAATTTCTAATATTTTTGGATAAATTCAGAAAAACCTACATTTCTGTGATAACATGTTTTCTAGTTTTGCAGGAATATCCAAGAAGAAAATTTTATTTGCTTATTTCATTCAATTCAATGTAATATCAAGTTGTAATAGTTTGGAATAAGAGTTACATTTCCTACATAGAATAGGACTGCATTACATATAGTTTAATTTCTGTAATTTCCAATATCTAACGTATGATGCATATACACATTTTCCAAAATCACTATGGTTGACACGAATGGCACATGCACGAGCTCTTAGGGAGTTCACAAATTTGGTGGGATTCGTATTTATGGCCATAGTCAGAATACGAAGAAAACCAAGATTTATGATCTTCGTATTAGCCACATTCAGCCTACACTCTTAGGCTAACTTCAAAAATGCACTGCATTTCTCAAAACTCAAAAGGATTTCCCCAATTCCTCAAAGAATTCTCTTTTAAATTCATTCATTCATTCAATTTGCATTATTTTCAAACTTTTTTCCCAATTCCATTTCAGAAAAATAGATTTTTCCAAAAAATTCCATTGATTTTCTCAGAATTCTAAATTTTCAAATGAGATTTCAAAGTATTTCCCAAGTTCAAAATCATGATTTCCTAAGGTTTCCACATTCTCAATTTCATTTTCAAATCCCAAAATGAATTTTCTCAAAAACTTTGAATTACTTCTTAAATTGATTTTCCCAAAATTCTCAAATCCTATTCAGAAATCGATTTTCTTAGAAAAAACAATTCTAATCTCAAAAAATGATTTTCTCAGAGTTCCCATTTTTCTGAGAATACATTTTCTATTTCAAAAATCATTTTCCAATGAACTTCCTGGTTTTCTCAAGATTCTTAAATCCATTTCCTCAGAAAAGCAATCCAAATCTCAAAATCGATTTTCCCAAAGTTCAAGTTTTCCTGAAAATTGATTTTCCAATGCAAATTTCTGATTTTCAATGAAATTTAATGATTTTCCCAGAAATTCCATTTTCAAGCACTCTTCCAGTCATTTTCCAAGTACATCTCAATTTTCCAAAGCAAACATCATATTTCTCAAAATGTGCATCTTTTCAAAATTCTAAAGCACATGCCTGATTCTCTGTGCATTCTAGGAAAATAGAGCATAATTTAGATAATTTAACTTAGTCAAAGCACACATTTGATCCTTGGTTTGATTACCCCTAGTAAAGGTGCCAATAATGGTCGAACCTTGTACCGACAGGCGGATCCCATTCCACAGAATTTTCTCGCAAATTTTCAAAACGGATGCGGGTAATTTTCAAAACCATTTTCAAAACTTTGATCGAGTTTGACTCACATAATCGTTTTCTCTCTCTCATAGAGAGAGGGGGAAAATTTTGGGATGATAACAAGTTTGGTGACCGTGATGGGACCTGTCTCTGTCTGATCAACTGTGTGCTTTGACTTAGCTCAATTATCAAAATTGTGTTCTATGGAATGTCAGTTTTTATTTTCTAATATCATGTGAACCTAGGAGCCTAGATTCGAACCTAGCTGACATGGATTGCATGTAGACTAGGCAAGGTTTGGTAGGATCAATTGAGAAAAATTATTCATGCTCACTTAGACTTAGGTCTGAAATACAATACTCTTCAATCTAGAATTTTCTTGAGAACAATGTTTGCTTCTTCAAATATTCAAAATTCTATCTCTTTAGGTTTTAGAGCCCTCTGTTTGCTTGCATGTGCTCATATTTCAAAAATCACCCCACCTATGTCTACACGGTCTTCATATTGTTGGGCTCTCTTCTAGAACCATAGTTCGGGACAGAGCCTTACAACTGAGCCACTTATTTGGGCTAACGCCCCCCTGCCATGTATCAAGGGCCATAGTCCAACGTATATCGGCAGGTGCTCAAGGATGTTGGGAAAACACAAGCTTAGAACCGGAGATGAATTTTTATGCCACATACATCGAGCCTCGGCTCGAGTATATCAGCATAGCATGATTGGACACTATTGATCTGAGTCTAGAGTCAGGATTAGGGTCTTAAAGCTCTTTCAAAATTGATGCATTTAGAGTCAGCTTCTTAGGGAATATTGTATGTGCATAATTGTTTGTGATTGAATGTATGATATTCATTTTCATCTTATTTTCCTATATTTTTCCCAATTTTTCTAAAATACTGGACAATTTTTCAAAATACCTCATTTTCTATCTTTTATGAAATATCTCATTTTTCTCAAAAACCCTGAATGATTTTTCCAAATTATCCATTTTTTCTTCAAAACTCCAGGTGATTTTTCGTTCTTCCGTTCCTCTGGACTTCGAATTTCCAGCATTTCATTTTATCCTGCCTGCAATTTTCAAAATTCTTGTATTTTTTCCAAGTCTAATTTTAATCTTCCTATCTTTCAGTCGAATGGCATCCAGTCAGCTCGACTTTGTCTTTCCTGAGGGTCACATCTCCTATGAGGTGCAACAAAGTGTTACCGAGCATCGAGCTCTCAACATCAGACCCTTCTTTCCCCGATGGTACTATACTTGGTTCAAAAACTTCTCCCATATATTTTCGGACCACTTGAGCGACTGTGGGTTGGAACTGGCATCCGCAGTGGGAAAGTTGACAGTCAATGAAAATCTGATCCATGCACTAACAGAGCGGTGGAATCCGCGCACTTGTACTTTCTGGTTTCCATGGGGCGAGATGACCCTGCTGATGGATGAGTTTTCAGAGATCATGGGATTGACCGAGCCAGTCGGTTAGCCTGGAGATCCATTGGAGCAACATTTTTTGATCAATGTCAAGGGTTTAGATCACAAAGATGCTTTAGCTCGCATGACAGGGCGTAAGTCTTGGCCACTGATTGAAGAAAATGGAAATGAATATATGAACCTGATCAAGATCTACCGACAGTACAGGGCATTTGCAGAAGCCAGCTTGCTATCCAAAACAGCTCGAGAGAGAATTCAGCATGCGATGGTTCTGTGCACTGTAGAACTCGCTTTCTTCCCAGACGGACATAATTATGTGAATGTCAGATAGTTCAGCTTCTAAGAAGGTGGGGAAGTCGACAGACCAACCGTCTCTCGATGGCTATGGCCGCACTTGCTTTTCTATACAAAGGATTGACTTGATTCACGCTTCGAGAGTCCATTTTAGTCGAGGGGTGTATGTAAGACCCACTGTATTTCTAAAAAAAAATTATATGGTGTATGCTTTAATGTCGAAAATTTTGTGTTTCTACGCCAGAATTGCTCATAAATTTGGTGTATATTGCTTTCTGAGGTTCTGAACCCCGTAAATTCGCTTTACAAGGCGATTCAGGGAAAACCACGACGAATTTAAACTCGGTATTTTTAGACTTGAATTATACTATACATAATTAAATCCACTCCAAATTTGGAGCTTAAACGAGAAAAATATCTCGTTATTTCATGGAATTGGCAAAAAAAGGGTATATCGGTAAATACGAGTCACAACGAGAGCGAATTCTGCCAGAATTGAAAACCTAAATGAATAAATTTAAAACTTAGGTTTTAATTTATAAATGGTAAGGTTTGAAATGAAATTATTTAAACTATTGAAATCTAGCTTTTAAATGAAAAATCTACCAAGGTTTTTTGAAATATTCAAAGTGGATTTTTGTAAAGTTAAAAGAGGCTTTTTCAAAAATCTCCAAATACTTGATTTGGAATTTGGAAAAGGTTGTTAGCATGGGGCCCACGTGAGCATGAGCTCATCCCATGCTACCATTCAAAAAAATTGAATTATAAAAAAAATGAGCATTTAATAGGCATTTTTGAAAAGTTGGAAAATTTTCAAAATAAGAGGCCCTCTTTTGGAATTTAGAAAGTGGGTGGCATAGCCCCCATAGGCTGGATGCCCCTTAGGGGTGTAGCCCAGCCACTTAATTAAAAAAAATTAAAAACTTTGACCCCTTGGTCAAAAAGTGGGTCAAATGGGAGACACACTCTCCCTAATTTAGGGAGAGTGGTTGGGAGCTAGGCTAAAGGGTTGTACACCCTTGAGCTAGGTCCATTATTGAAGGGGGTCAACCCCCTTAGACCTAGCCTAGCTAGAAGGGGCTGAGAGAGAGGGAGGGGCGTGTGAGGGGAGAACCCTCCATCTCCTCCTCTCTAAACTCAGCCCTCCATTTCAATGGAGGGCTTATAAAGAGGGGGTGAGGAGAGAGAAAACCATTTTTCTCTTCTCCTCCCCCATCCGATTTCCCCATTTTCTCTAAGAGAGAGAGAGAGAGAGAGTGTGGTGTGTGAGGCTGTGGGAGGTGAGTGAGGCTGTGTGTGGGGGCAAGTGCAGTGAGCTGCAGCGCCACCAACCGGATCCACTTCCGTTCCCTAGCCGAAAAACCTCAAGGTGAAAAGCCTCCACCTTGTATCTTCCATTTTTTTTGGAAAATGCATGTAACATAGGTTAAAGTTGTTCGGGTTTTTCTTTTAAGTCTTTAAGCTTGTGTGTGTGTATTTTAAAAGGGTTGAGACACCACTCTAGCATGCGCGCACACACACCGGACGTCTTACGCTAATGGAGGTGTCCTTAGGCATTTCTAGAATTCTGGAACTCTAGAGTTCTCTCTGCCAAAAGGACTGTATCTCACAGGATACTGGTCCAAATAAGACGATCTTGGACTTTTCAGAAATGGAAAATGATTTTATCCAACTTTCATGTTTACAGTTTTTACTGGTTTTCCATGCAAACTTCTCCAAAATCCCCGTTTTAGCAGACTTCCAGGGATTTCCGTCACTGGTCCAAGAAGTTTCGGACACTGTCTGGTAATCCTGCGCTACCTCTCGGACCGATTGCCGGAATTTTTTATTCTATAACTTTTTGAAAAGGTAAGACAATTATCTACGACTTCGGTGTTAATTATTTTCTCTGATTCATTTTGTAAACCCTTCAAAAAGTTGTGTTTTATCAGACTGATGGGTTTTCGTTAGTGGTCCAGGAAGTTCCAGACACTGTTTGGTAATCATGCACTACCTCTCAGACCGATTGCTGTAATTTTTCATTCTAGAACTTTTTAAAAAGGTAAGACAATTATCTAGGACTTAGGTGTTGACCATTTCTTCTGATTAATTTTTTAAACCCTTCAAAAAGTTGTGTTTTAGCAGACTGATGGGTTTCCATCAGTGGTCCAGGAAGTCCTGGACACCGTCCAGTAATCTTGCGCTACCTCCCAGACCGCTAACCAGATCTTCATCTCTGTGTGAAGCTGACGTATAGAACTACAAATTCCATGTTGAGAACCTTCGCCGATTCGGTGCGTAACGACCCCGAATCTGGACATCCTTTGGGTATTTTCTGAACAATGTATATAACTATATATATATATATATATATAAAAAAAGGAAGAAATGGCAATGGACTCGCCGTGTCCCGATGAAACCTCTGCAACTTCGTGTATGGCAAGGTGGTCTGACCCACTTCGGGGTTCAGACCCACCCGTAGGGCCTTCCCCAATCACGCGGGGAGGGGTGCCACACGGGACGCCCCATGGATTTAGGTAACCGGGTGCACACTGCACCCAGGTCACCTTCTTGTTGGAGTACGCCCCATCAGCCTCGCTGTGGGCAGTCCCTAGACTTGGGGAGGCTTCCTCCTAGACCCGGCAGGGTCTGGTTCGACGTGGACCAGACTAGCTGGTCACTTGCCATTTGCCTTTCAACCGTGCCTTAGCCGCACCTCATGGTGCAGGCTGCATGAGATCGTTGTGGGCTGCTGCCACCTTAGCAGCCCGGGTCTGACATATGGGTCAGACCTGGGGTAGGGCCAGGTCTAGTCCAGCGGACCAGACCTCCCAAAGAACTCCGGTTGGAGCCCCACAGTGGCGTCGGGTGCTAAGCGCACCCGGGCGACTTAGCCAACTACCAGGTGGTTCCGGGTCATGCTGCAGCCACCTTGAAGCCTCGTTCGTAGAGCCTAAGGAGGCTCGTATTGATGGTTAATGGAGACCTATGAGTCTGGTACGAAGGCCCAAATCACCTACTTGTGCGAATTACCGCTCATTGCCAACTTAAAATGCACATACAAAAGCAAAAAGAATGAGAGGCAAAAATGGAATCTTCGCGGCATGCGTGAGCTGTCCAAACAGCCCCATATAGTACACTTGGCACCAACGGTGCAAGGTACAGAACTGCCTATAGAGCCTTGCAGGCTGCAGTTAGTTAGCCACTTTGGCACTTTAGCATGTATTGTGTTGTTTTACCTTTTTGCACATCATGTGGGTGGTCCTGAATGACCACCATAACCTTCGCTGCCTCATTGTGGCAAGTATTAAAGAGGTATAGTGTGGCGAATGGTACGCTGCCCACGTAGCTTTACACGATTCCCAAGTATTGGCTTTTCAACATTTTTGGCAGAAAACCATCATTTTGGCCCTTTGAGTTCCGTGAGTGCGGCAACACATCATGGATGTACTAATGTAATCCCCGTACATATGGAGTTATGTTAAGAATCCTTTCGCAACACCCGTAGGTGTGGACACCATGATTTTCCCTAAGTGAATGGCCTCACTACGCGTTTTGAGCCGACATATGACGTCGAAAATATGTATATTTTGGGAAATTCATACTTAAGGATTTAGACACTTGTTGTCGTACATTTGTGATGAAATATGTATTCTTGAGCCTCGTATCGCTCAGAAATGTGAAAATGCGCCTATTTATAAATATGTGTTGCATCTTTGCTTTCGCTAAAAGCTTGATAATGTGTGGCTTATGCACGTGGCACATCATGACACGTATATCACTAGTTTTGATTCGTCGAGTACTTCTTGTTTTGGCTCACATTTGTATATTAATGGATATATGACACACCAGAGGCGTGCTTTGCACTCTACGTGACATACACCTGGAAAGAACTGAAAGCACCATAGGGTATGACACTTTCGACCTGTTGAGGTTTGGGACTCGGTTGGAGTCTTCGGGCAATGGCCCGGGTTCGTGAGAGTGTGCTCACGTATTGTGTCACCCTAGGCATAAAATAAAAATTGTATAATATCGTCTTCACATGCGATGTGCTCATGGTAGCCGTGAGAGGCTGAGCACGTGGATGGGCAGGCCAAGTCCTCGTTTCCGTACCCCGCGGGGACCACGAGGCACAACTACCTTGAGAGGAGGTGACTTGAAGAATGCGCCTAAATAAGATAAAACTGCCACACCCCATTCACAGGTTGGTCACCCAGGGAGAGGGTGAATGGTACAGCCCCAAGTGACATGTCGTTACTACGACCCGTTCTTTTGAGGAGTCGAAGCGCCTTGGACCTTCAGTCACTCAAAGTTAGGGAGGTCGAGGTTACCTTCTTCAGGGACCTCTGCTATTGCAGTAGTACGGATTGCAATCCTTTGCCCCTGCGAAAGGTTTCTCCTAGTTGTGTGTTGCCCGCAGGTGGTTGTCTCGGTCTATAGCATCCCCGGTTATCACATTAGAAATTGAATAACATACGTCGGGTGCATGTCTCACAGAATGTGAGGGTTCCTTTGCGTACCCGAAGGAGTAATCAGAAGAACATAATGACTAACCAAACAGACTGACATACTGTAGATATGAGCTTGGTACCGTTCTTACTTTTGTTCATTGTTGTACCCTGTTGCTTAGTTCTCATGTTGTTGCTAGAGTTGTAGTACTTGTTACATATTTGTTGTTGCACAGTCTTTTAGCCCGAGCACTTACCTGACACTTGCACATATATCTGTCACTTTACCTATTTCATGATATGTGTCTTTTTCTTGATAAAATGGATATACAATGTTGTTGTTCTTCACCAACTCACATGAGTTCTGACCTCATTTTATGGGGATACAGGTGATGAGTAGGCACAGTGACGGTGCGACGACGTACGGTTGGAGACTTGAGACCCACACTTAGCTGCAGATCTTGGTCCTTGTCTTGTTTTTGGGTTTGAAGGGAGTTTTCCTCTCATTTTGGGAGAGACTGGTTGTACGGGTGTTTTAAGTCTCATTTTGTAAAAACTCTGATATTATATGTAATTGGAATAAACATGTGGTTTGTATCTTTTACTGTGGCCTGCTCAAACTTGCGGCCTTTGCTTACCCCTTTGCACTTCCGCTATTTGTTTTAAACTCTTACATCAAAAAAAAAATTTGCTCAAAAACCAAAGGTTTTTACAAGGTCGGGGTTTGGGGCATCACAGTGTACCTATGCACTTCAGTCTTGGTTCTTTCAGCATGTGCTGACCAGAGCTAGTTCATTCAGATACAATGGCAAGGAGCTCCTCCCATTTGCACGGTATCGGTTCCTGATTGATCATCTGCAGGAAGAAGTGGTGTGGGACTATTTTGATCGAGAGCTATCACCTCCCAGATACACCTATGCATACAACAAGTGGTTCAAGCTACTTGGTCCATTCTTCTGCACTTTACTATCATCCGGAGCGATGTGTCCGATAGTTTTCCCAGAGACAGAAGCGCATGGAGATGCGGCTGCTATCAGGAGTTATGCCAGAGTTCGACCTTACATCAGCACAGTGGTCCAGAATATACCATTCTGCCAGATATGGCTGGGACTCTTTTGTTACTCTTCCACTTTTTCTCGGTCCTTGTGTCTCTATTGATTATCAAGAGTGGTGGCAAACTGTATGTCTGCCCCCTCTTTCTCAAGTTTATTATTGATGCAATCTTGTATCTTCTTCAATGAATAAAAAATCTTTCAAATTCTTCATTCTTGGTTTGACAACCTTGCCTAGGTAACAAGGCATAATTTTTAGTTATTTATTTTCTTTGTAAAGGAATGGCAACACAATTGTCGTAATCCCAACAATGACTCAATCCCAAGTAATGAGATATTCTTTCAATTGTCTACCAAAATTCTCAGCAAATATTTTCTTCCAATTAAAATCTCTCTCAAAAGCGTAACCATCAACTTTGCCCTATAAAGAGCGTCCGTGATATTTAATGGTTCAGACGAGGTCAGGAAAGAAAACTGCACTAGTCGAGGGCATCGTATATTCAACCGCTTCAGAAGAAGAAATGGATTCACCCCGATCAGTCAAAAGTCAGGGTCAGCAAGCAGATGATGGCATCGATCCTCAGATGTATGCCATGTTTAAAAAGATGATGAGCAAGATGCTGGCAGAGCAAGCTGAAGTCGGTGCATAAAAGACCCAGGTCAAGTAGAAGGCAAAAGGTCGGGTAGTCAAAAAGGTTTTGAAGTTGTCTAAAAGGCCTATTCAGAATATTGATATAACTGATGAAGAGGAATCAGTGGGAGACACAGATGGAGAATTTGAGACTCAGTAGATACTTCGCAAATCTACTCAGGGGCAAGGGTCAGCCCACAAGTTTAAAGATCAGTCTATCAGTGATTCTGACCAACCACAATTCAAAGATATGGTCAGGATAGTTCAAGATCTGCAAGCCCGCAACAAGGGCAAGAAAGTCTTCACCAATGAAGACTTCTACGATGGTTTGGATGGGGACAACAATATGGACAATCTCCTCAAAAAATTCATTAAATTTGATGGTTCTGGCGACCCAAAGGTACATCTGGCTATGTTCTTCGCTGAATGTGCCAAATTCAAGCGAGATAATAGGGCACTTTTCCTTTGTTTTCCTCGCAGTCTGTAGGGAATAACTACCAAATGGTATTCAGAGCACATCAATCCCATTAAATTAAAGGAATTTGACAAGGTAGTTAATCTTTTCATTGAGCAATTCTTATTCAATACCGAGGTGCTACCAACCCTCAATCATCTCTACAATCTGAAGCAGAAAGAGGATGAAAAGACTAGAGACTTCATTCACAAATGGAGATCGACTTGCAATCAAATGAAGGATCTGATATCGGAAGGGCATGCATTGTCAGCCATCCTGAATAATTTTTCCCAACCTTTGAGAGGCTTGATCTCCACTTTTCTGGCATGATCTTTCATCAAATTAATAGAACGAGCCAAATGACTCGAAATGAGGATAGAAAATGGTGTATATGAGAGCCTCACGCTCTCGAAAAATAGTGCAGACGCCAAAGGAAAGGTACGAGCCACTTACACAACCAACACCACAGGCCAAGGTAATAGCAGCTGCATGAAAAGCAAAATGGGTAATGCCCTCAATCATGATGACAAGTCTTCTGGCTCCCCGCAGAAACCAAGCACTCGAGAGAAGATAAAGCGTGACGGTTGGGGTTATGACCATAAATTCACTTCTTTAGATCAGCCACTTGAGGAAGTTCTTGAATACCTGCTTGAAAAAGATTTGATCAAACTTCCAAGGGTTGCCGATCCTCCAGCTGTCCTAGAGAAATGGAAAGATCATTTCTGCAAGTTCCACCGAGCAATGGGGCATGATACTGAGTGTTGTTTCGTTCTCAAGAACATTATTCAAGACTGTATCGACAAAAAGCTCCTTGTGGTAGATGAAAAGGATATTAGTCAGTTGTCTTGATTGAGCTTTTCCTCAATCACTCAAAAAACTGGCAATTCCAGCATCTTCCCACTTCCCATCTTGCTTTCAGTATTTTGAAGGGATGATGTAAATCTCGTTTATCTTTTATTGATTTGTCACTTTTTCTTCAATGCATCAATAAAACTATCAATTTTCTTCATGAGCTTGATGTCACCTTTTATTCTCCTTCTCTGCAAAATATCCTTTCATGAGGAATGACCCTCTTCAGAGTCTCTCATGAATCAATCAAAAGTCAGTTACTTTGTTACCTTCAGAGAGTGTTCTTCAAACATCAATTATCATCCTTTTATCCAAAATGTGTTTCCCCTATTATACTCAAGCATTATTTTGAAAATTGTCTTCAAAACATCCTGTATGCAGGCAAGATCACACAAATCTCTCATTTTGCATGCATGTGCACCCATTTACATCATTTTGCATTCAT
Organism: Nuphar pumila; assembly: GCF_984573655.1. NCBI lineage: Eukaryota > Viridiplantae > Streptophyta > Magnoliopsida > Nymphaeales > Nymphaeaceae > Nuphar > Nuphar pumila. The sequence continues at coordinate 56,652,865 of NC_143249.1, forward strand.
TCGCATGCATTCATTTGCACTCATTTGCATTAAATTCTTTTCCCCTTCAGGTTAACGGATAAACCTAAGTTTCCCATTCAGGATAAGGGATAATCCTGAGACCTCGACAAAGTCGTCCAAAAGTCATCGCGAAGATGAAGATTGAAAATCTCCCATTGTAACCAACAAACACTTTTCAAAACATCAATCTTTTTCAAATTCAACCTATGAGTCAAGTCCTTTATCAAAACCATTTTTGCCAATCTTGTCAAAATCAACCTTCGGGTAAAGCCTTTTTCAAACCCAGTTTAGCACCTGGTCCTTCCAAACCTAGCTTAGCACTGGTCCTTCTAAACCCAGTTTAGCACCTGGTCCTTCCAAATCCGGTTTAGCACTGGTCCTTGCCAAAAACCAATCTTCGAATTGGTCCTTCCAAAACCCAGTTTAGCATCGGTCCTTTCCAATGTCCAATCTTTGAATTGGTCCTTCTAAACCTAGTTTAGCACCTAGTCCTTCCAAATCCGGTTTAGCATCGATCCTTCTCAAAAACCAATCTTCGAATTGGTCCTTCTTAACCCAGTTTAGCATCTGGTCCTTCTAAACCCAGTTTAGCACCTGGTCCTTCCAAATCCGGTTTAGCATCGGTCCTTCCCAAAGTCCAATCTTTGAATTGGTCCTTCTAAACCCAGTTTAGCACCTGGTCCTTCCAAACCCAGCTTAGCACTGGTATTTCTAAACCTAGTTTAGTACCTGGTCCTTCCAAATCTGGTTTAGCATCGGTCCTTCCCAAAGTCTAATCATTGAATTGGTCCTTCTAAAGCCAATTTAGCATCTGGTCCTTCCAAAACCCGGTTTAGCATTGGTCCTTCCCAAAGTCCAATCTTTAAATTGGTCCTTCTAAACCCAGTTTATCACCTGGTCCTTCCAAATCTGGTTTAACATCGGTTCTTCCAAATCAGGTTTAGCATCGGTCCTTCCCAAAGTCCAATCTTTGAATTGGTCTTTCTAAACCCAGTTTAGCACCTGGTCCTTCCAAAACCCGGTTTAGCACTGGTTCTTTCCAAAAACCAATCTTCAAATTGGTCTTTCTAAATCCAGTTTAGCATCGGTGCTTCTCAAAGTCCAATCTTTGAATTGGTCCTTCTAAACTCAGTTTAGCACTTGGTCCTTCCAAAACCCGGTTTAGCATTGGTCCTTCCCAAAAACCAATCTTTGAATTGGTCCTTCCAAATCTGGTTTACCATTGGTCCTTCTAAAACCCTGTTTAGCATCAGTTCTTCCCAAAAACCAATCTTCAAATTGGTCCTTCCAAATCTGGTTTAGCACTGGTCCTTCCCAAATCCAATCTTCAGTTAGTCCTTTTACAAAATCTAACCTCGTATTGGTTATTTTATCAGTTCCTGTATATATATTGGTCATTCTTTCGAATTCAATCTTTATATTAATTCTAATTCCCAATTTCGACCTTCGGGTCATCCAATTTCCCAATTTCGACCTCCGGGTCACCCAATTTCTCAATTTCGACCTTCGGGTCACCCAATTTCTTAATTTTGACCTTCAGGTAACCCAATTTCCAATTTCCAATTTCCAATTTCCAATTTCCAATTTCCAATTTCCAATTTCCAATTTCCAATTTCTAAATTCCAATTTTGACTTTTTGGTCACCCAATATCAATTTCAATCATTTTCTCTTGTGAGAGACCCTTTTTACAGGGAGAGTTCGAGGGAGCTCGTTCTTTTCGCATGCTATCCTTTGTTCACTTAGCCCCTTTTTAGGGAGAGTCTGAAGGGACTCGTCTCTTTGTGAACCGTTTGCAAAACAAATTTCCAATTTCACACAAGGAACCTTTAGTTCAGGGAGAGCTTCGCCAGAAGCTCGCTTTCCTTGTGACCCCAATTTCATACTAGGTCATTTCATCATGAAGGACCCTGTTTTCAGGGAGAGTATGATAGACTTGCTCCTTCATGACCAATTCACCGACCTCACCATTACCGGCCCCCTTTCCATAAGAGAAGCCTAATGTTAAGAAGTTTTGACGAAAGCTTAATTTCTCTTCGAAAGATCGTTTTGCAAACACCTCCTCTTCAGGGAAGTATGATCATGCAAAAAATTTTCTCTCGTTCCCCTTTTCCTTCTCTTTTTCCTTTTGAGGGGAAAAAGAGAGAAAGAAAGAAGAGAGAGGAACTCTTTTGCAAGGGATCATTTGACCAAAGAAATGTTTTGAAAATCACTCACCTCCGTTTTGAAAATTTGTGGGAAAATGGAAAGATGAGATTTGCTCGTCGGTACGAGGTTCGACTGTTCCTGGCGCATTTACCAGGGGTAATCGAACCAAGGATCGAATTTATGCCTTTTTGCTTTGCCTAAATATTATCTAAGAATTTATCCTAAGTCTAAAATGCACAAAGAATCATGCTTGTGTGAATGCAAGGATGTAGAAATGTATGCTTTTGAGAAAAAAATGATTTTGAAAAATTCCAAGTGTTTCTGAGATGAACATGATAATGGAGTGAGGAAGTGGTTTTTGAAAGTTGAATCTAACTTAGAACTTTGAGATAGATCTTGGAAAAGATGTTTGAATTTCTAAGGTTTGAAATAATCAGAGTTGGAGAAATAAATCTTGATTTAAGAAGAATGAAGAAAAGGGGAATTTTGAAACTGAGATAGAAAAATGAAGTTTTTAAAGTCAAAATAGACTTTGAATTTGAATTTTGAATCGGGATTTTGAAGTAGAGGATGAAATTTGAAATGGAATTGAATTCAAGATTTAAAGTTTGAAATCAGGATGGAGTTTTGGATTTGAGAAATCTAAATGGAATTTGAAAATAGAATTGGATTTAAGAAGTCCACATATGATTTGAAAATGGAATTGTGTGAACACCCCAAATTTTTCAAAATCTTTTTAAATATTCCCTTTTTGCCCCTGATTTCATTTTTTGGGTAATTGAGTCACTTTTAAATATAAATCTCATTTTATTTCTCAAGTTTTCTGAAATTAAATTCATTTTGTATATTTGACTCAATTTCGGATCCAGATCCAGATAAAAGATTTAAATCTGAGCTTCATTGTCCAATATTTAAAATAAAATTCTTGAAATTTCCAAACTAACTTTTTGAAAAGCTCAGACAGTTTGTCTGGTATCCGTTTGGATCCATCGTGTTGTATTCCTCAAATTCGAGATTTAAAACTCAAATATTTTCTCAAAACTCAGGTCCAAACCCATTTTCTTCCAAAATTGCTCAGAAAACCTTTCCTGTGTAAATCTTTTTGAAAATTTTGCAAAATTATTTTAAAATCCTTAGTTTTTAGAATTTCATATTGAAATTCAAGAAAAGAACAAAAAAATCAAAAATATAATGAAAGAAAATTACAAAAAAATGGTTTTTAAAAGAAACCCGTTTTTGAAAAAACTTTTATAGAAGACCTCTTTTTGGAAAATGTAAAACTCTTACAAAACTCAAAAGTCGAGTTAGGGTTTTTTTTTTTGGGGGGGGGGGGGGGGGGACCCTCTCGAGTTTTCTCTCTCTGGCCGACTCCCTCAGCCGCCTTCTCCCACTCTCGATCTCTCCTTCATTCCACCGAATTCCCTGGAAGCCATTCATTCGCAACAACCTCCATTCTCATCCATCAACGCTCCATCATCCCTCTGATCGGCTGCTCCTCCCTAAGCCCTTCATCGCCTACCGAATCCTTCTTTCTCGACACTTCTTCTCCTCCCTACATAAACAACCACGGATCCCATCTCCAGACCATCCATCTTCACCCCTCCTGGTTTGCCTATTACCTTCTGATCCGTCTCCTACCTCTCCACGGGCACCCATTGCCATCCAATTGATCTCATTAACATCAGACAATCATCCATTCCATCGACTTCATCCGTTACAACCATTCTCCACCTCTTCATTGCGCTTCACGCATCGATCGCTCTCTTCCTCTACTTCCTTCTTCTTCCCTTGTCCTCTTCTTCAGCCCTTCTTCTTTTTCTTTTATTCCCTCTGGGGTCACCCCTTTAAGTGGTTGAAGGTCGACTGCAAATCAAAAAGCTACGTTCGTCATTCGCCTTCCAATCGTTTTCCTCCTTCCTTCTTCAGAATTTCCACAAGATTCAGGTAAGTAACAATCGTCTCTTTCTTTTCTGCAAATATTTCTTCACTTTTGTCTTCAACGTTTTCTCTATTTTCTTTCTTCTCTTTTATCTTCATTGAAGCATCCCTGTAACATCGGTTTGCTCATTAAAAACCGCTCTACAGATATGCGAGATCAACGGGATGAGAAATCTTGACATAATGCTTACAGTTTTTATAATTCATTTCATCGAACTTCTCCAGTTTAGGTGGATATAGACCTTAATTCATTGTCGTCTAGATTTTACATTTCCCCTTTTGCAGTTTACTGTACCACTCCTTTTGTTTTATATTCCGGCGCATATCTTACTGTTGCCCTTCTTCTTTTTTCGTTTCTGTAATTCATGATTTGGAAATATCATTGGTTTTGGGCAATTTATATTCTATGTAGTTCGATAGTATTATTGTTCTTTCTGGTGTTTTCCATTTTTTTTTTTTAGGATGTGCCTCTGTAAGTAGTGAGTCTGATATATTGCTCATGATAGAGGATCCTTGTATCCCCAACCCTTGTCATGAAGCTGTGTTGGTTTCAGCTCTCGAGAGATAGTCTATTTAAGAATCAATCAAGACCTCTACCCTGCTGCCAAGTTAATGCAAACTTTTATCGCATCTGGGTCTTGGGAAAACCCAACGGCCTAAGTACACCATGAGAGGCTAAATCCAGGGTAAATCTTGAGGGATGATGTTGGAGGCATGACGGATCCCCCCCATTAAGTCCATGATGATCGAGCTCTGAAAATTTCCATCTCCAGACGTTGATCACTCATTGGCAGGCCAATCCTCTGAGCTATTTCTGTTGAACTACAACGATGGGCATTACCTCAATCTGCTAAGAGCAAGTCATGGTGCGAATTTGGGTTTTAAAGCTCCAAAATGCTGGATGTCTCAGAAGTCACCCATATGATGGGCTAATCGTTTAGAGAGTTGTAAAATTGAACCATTCACCCTGCTATAGTATGATATCTCTTGTTAGATAATGTACAGTTTTTCATCTTCATGATATTGGTTCTTATGGGCCTAAAATCTGCATCAATGTGAATCCAAGTTTATTTACTGCAAGCACTAAGATGGCGCACCAGTGAGGGGGCTTCCTGTTTTGTCAGTAATGACCATTTCACAGGAACCAGCATATTGAAATCAAGCTGTTATCAATTTGACACATCTGCAAAACAGTTACAAAAATATGGAAATGGCTCAGGCAAACATTAGCTACAACAGACGGTTTGAAAAGCAGGAATGTCTTGATATCACTGATCTATCACCATATAATTTTTATAAAACTAACATGTTTAAATATGATTGAAGGTAATATTGAATTAATTAGTAGGCCTTCAGAGGATCGGCCTGAACAAAGCAACATGGTAAGCCTAGTGTCCACCATTGATAATCTGAAGGTAGGGTCTCTTCGCCAACAGGTAATAAATACGTGATAGTGGGTCCTTTGCTTCCTTTTTTTTAATTTTTTTCCATATTGCACTATAGGTAACCAATATTGATTCATCGAATCATTCATCTATTACATCTGATTCATGATAGTGTTTTATAACTTTGTCGTTCAATGCATTCCTGCCATTAGCATATAGGTAATATAGTCCTATCAGTGGCATTACATTTTCAAGATTCCTTGGTTATAGCATTAATGCCTTCCCGATTCAGGTTAGTTTACTTGTATACAATCATTGGGTAGTTGTATGTTTAAATGCACATTCTTTTTTTTTCCTTTCCTATTATATGTCTGTTTCTACCATGATTCATTTATATATAACTATGATTCAGCTGAAGATTGCCATAAGTTTGCTTTAATGACCTTTAGCAGGTAATTGTGCACATGCTCACAGATGCCTCCTCTCTGCCAAATATTAATTAAATAGTCCTATAAGTAACCCTGGAGCATCTTTGATATATTCAGCAGGTCGTGAACAGGATAAAGTTGAATCCCAAGATAGCAAATCAACCTGCTAAAATCAGACGTCAGAGCCTGCTCATGTATATATACAAAAGAAGTTTCATTAAAAATTCACAGCATGTATCTTTACTGTAATCTGTACTTTACCTTCTGTACAAACTCTGCTTTCCTTCATTTGGCAACCCTCACTAAATGACGGTGCTACTGTTTACAGCAAGTTCTTGTTTGCCCTTTACCTATAGTAGCTTACAGACCCTCTTCCCACCACTCACATTCATAACATATCCATTTCACAGCATAACATCATTTGTTGTGCATTCACCCAGCACTCTTACCCACTCACAGCATGCATCATCTGCCATCCTTGTATACCCCCCCTCTACCTCATTGACACCAGGTAGCATGAGCCCCATATTTGCAGCTTGTTGTGGTGTACTAGTTAAGTACACAGAAGCCCACTGTGTAGAGCCAAACAAAGTATCATCACCAGAGGAATCCTGAGACATTAAAAATTCATATGCATAATTTCAGTCCTGTGCTCCATCAGTACTTCTTCATTATCCTCAATAGCAAGCATTCTTATCAACAAACACATTACCATCATTTGTTTGTTGTACAGGTCCTACATTAGCTCCAACACCTTCATATCACCCACCATATGTATATCTATAAATGGCACTGTTCATTGCCATAGAACCCTCCACAGCATTATCCATTTTTAAAAATATATCTTCATCATCATAGTATGTCACCAAGCCTCTTGTAACAGTCCATCACCTTCCACCTCACCTGATATATTCCCAACATCCGTCTCCCTTGCAGTATCCCTTCATTAACTCCTTTATCACCATATATACATATATATATACATATATGTATATGAGTATATGTATACACATATATATGTATATAAGTACATATCCATTTCATCTTATTCACAATTTAGACATCAAATATCTTTGACATTGAGCATTTTGCCATTGACATCTATATAATATGTGTAGTTTTTCTTTCTCATATTAACCCAAGTATTTTGCAGGGAATATGTGGAAAAGGTCTTCTTTTTGGAGTTGTAAATTTCATCTCATGTATTGTAATAGTTAGATCTCAAATAGAATTTACATTTCATGTCTTAGATAGAATGAATGAGCATTATAAATATCATGAATTACTTGTTCTCATATTTTCTCCTTTATTTTCAAAAATTCACAAATGGGAACACAAATGGCACGTGCACCATTTCGTAAGAGGTAATTAAATCCTAATTTGATGATTTACATCAATGTCCATAGTCAGGATGTAAACAAAACTTAGGATTTTTATCTTTTATAAAATAACACTGGATCCACACTGGATCCTCTTAAAAAATCATCATATTTTCAAATGTTTCCTTCTTTTATTAGAGTTTAACTTAAAATTGGCTCAAAATATATACCAATGGCCATAGTCAGGGTATATTGAGAGTTATTTTCATTTTAAACTCTATAAAAGCACAAAAATATGTTTTATTCTTCACCTGAATTTAAATATAGATCATTATATAATACATTCAATGACCATAGTCAAGGATGTATTATATTTTCAATCTTATTTCAATTCATGTAAAGAATGAAATATGATTTTCAAAATTCTTTAAATTCATTCATCACTTAGGATAGAACTGCATCATATTTTCCAAATTCCTTTTTCAAAACTCCAAGTGATGTAAATATCTTCTTCAAATCAATCTTCAATTCTTGTAAAATCCAATTCATCTTTTCATTTTCAATTCTATTCCATTTTCAATCTCAAAGTCCAATTTAAACTTTGAGATTTCAAGTTCATTTTATATTAAAAAAAAAATCCAATTTAAGTCAAAATCAAAGTCCAATTTGACTTTGAAATTCATTTATTCTCAAATCAAGTCTGGAATTCCAACTCCAAAGTTAGATCCAAATTATATCTCGGATTCCAGATTTTGGATCCAATTCCCATTTAGGATTCTAGATCCAGAATCCAATCCATTGCTTTTGGGTTCCCATTCCATCTACAAGCCGACCTCCATGGAAAAGAAAAAAAAAGAATGGCGTTGCTGTCTTCACCTTAGCTATCTGGATAGAGATGGAGGCGAAGCTTGGAGTTCCACGAAGATGGCACCTAACACCCTCACAACCACGCACAAGAATCCCACACCCCATGGTTGGAAGAAGAGGAAAATGAGAGAGAGAGAGAGAGAGATGGGAGGGAGAGAGCTCCAAACTCGCCAACTCCAGAAAAAAAATGCCTTCTCTCTCTTTGACTAAATGCTTTTATATTTTCCAAGGCTAAGGCATCAATAGCTGTGATTGAAATAGCAGAAGATGGCTGGCTAGGGGCGTCACACACCCCTCTATAATCTGGAAATGCAATGAATGCCCTGCATGGCCACCCCTCTTAGCCAATGCATGTGCGCCCTTTGAAAAGAAGTAAAAACTTACCTAAGTGCCATGGGGTGCAACCCCATGCACTACTTGGAATGGAACACTCCCCATCAATGCCCTCTTTTGAAAAGAGCATAAAGGGATTTTTGAAATCCCATGGGGCGCAACCCCATGCAGTTGCCTGGAGGGGTACCCCACCCTCATAATGAGGCCTCATGCCTCACCATGAGGTCACGCTAATTGGGGGCTGGGCCAATCGTGGCCCTCCCTATGGGACTCGCCCCATCCTATTACAAATATGCCATAGCTCCAGTTGGTCAACGTGACCAGATGGTCTTCGTGGCCTCTATCATTCTAAAAAGACCAAAAATGGTCGACCAAGGGCTTGGTCGACCCCTTGACCAACCATCTTAAAAATGATTTTACCATAATTCATTAAATTCATTAGTTAAGATCAAAATATATCATAACATATATTTTTATTTCAAATTTCCAATACCATCACCTTTTTAAAACTTATCTTAAAAGATTTTTTCATCTCTTACAAAAATTGCTCTCGTTTGACTCTCGTTCTATTGCTAGGTGATCCCCGTAATTCACATGCATCAACGAGGTTTTTTCATCATTTGAGTCCCAAATTCGGGGACAACCAAAATATACACATTATGGATTTACCCTTAAAATTTTAGAGATTAATTCATTATGGATTTCCCTCAATCGCTACTTACATTTTACTTACGCGATTCTAGACCTCGCGTATCCATATAGGTAAAAAATGAAAATTTCTCGAAATCGCACATGAAATTCTATACATTGAAACACTTCACATAATATTACCTCAAAAATATTGTGGACCTTACATCCTTCCCTCCTTAAAGGATTTCATCCGCAAAATCACCCAAATTAGGTTATAAAAAGATCAGATTCGATGACATGGTGTTGCCAACATACTTTAACTAACGGTACAGTCTTAGTATGCAAAACTTGATCTCGTCGATCAATAATCTCAATCGGTCACTCTGTTATCGTTAGATCTTCTCAAACTTCAATGTCCTCATAACGAATAATGGGTGATGGGTCAGGAATGTATTTTCTTAGCATCCACACATGAAAAATATTATGAATATGGGCATATTGCTGAGGTAGTGTAAACACCCCAAATTTTCCTCATTCATTTTCAAACACACATCTCGTGCAATGCCAATCCTGTTAGGTCTGTGTAGGAGTCAAACCCCAAGTTTATGTCAAAAAATTACCATTTTACCCACTTTCATTAGGAAAATTACAATTTTACCCCTAGGTCATCCCAAACCCCAGTTAGTCGGAGTCAACCAAGCTCATTGATTAGTTCAGAACAGTTAAATATCAGTCATTTCAAGCTCATCTGAGCTCACAGTGAGAAGGCCATTTTCATTTCTGACCATTCCTGCCAAAATGGGATCATTTCTTCAAAAATGAGCTCATTTCTCACTTAAATTCAAGCCAATTGTCTCTGAGTTAGTCATTCTCAGTCAATCCTATTCTCTAGAGTCTAGCTTGAGCTCACCAAAAGTTCAAGTGCTCCAGATTCAATTCAAAACCATTTCCAAGTGTCTAGGAGCCCATTTTAGTCCATTTCAACTCTTTCAGCTGAAATTGAGCTGAGTTCAGTCAGTTGAGCTAGTGTTTGAGCTTGGATTTTAGTTTATCTCAGTACTATTGACCTTTTTTCTAGCTCAAACCCAGCTCTGGTTCGTAATTCACTTCACTCCAGTGACCATTCCATACCATTTCCCTAAAAATGACAACTTTTCTTAAAAATTTAGTCAGAAAGGTCAATTGAGTCAGTGTCTCATCAAGTTCACTTGAGTTCTGAAACCCTAGAACACAACTCAATCTAGTTCATTTCAGTTCAATCCAGCTCAAACCCTAATTTTTAGTGTCACTCTGGCCCGATAGAGCCCAGAAACCATTTGTTGAACCATTTTGTGATTTTTATCAAAATTATCATTTTCTGAACTAGTACAAATGTCAATCGGGGTCCAATATCCAAAATTTTTCATTCAGGGTCTGCATTTTGTATGACATTTCATATCATTCAGCATTTCATAACATTTCATCACATTTCATTTCATTTTTGAGATCCAGAACTCCAGTTTTATAAATTCCAATCCAGATTGAGTTTTAAAAGTTTTCAGAAATCAATTTCAAACCTTGGGTCTTCAAAATTGACATTTTTACCCCCAAGATTCTGAATTTGCAAATATTTTCTTGAGAAAAACAATCTAGATTTCTTTCCAACTCAAATTTTCAAATTCTACACTGAATTTACTTCACAACGGGGTATGAAACCTCAAATTCTGAGCCTGTTTCAAAAACTGCCAAAAATAGTTCGTTTCGTCTGAAAATTTTCTGAAAAGACTATCCTACCCCTATGATTCTCAAAATGAATTTCAAATTTGGAAAGAGAGCCCACTCTGAGATGGTTTATTCATTTGCATTTCCTTTACATTAAAAAAAATGTTTCATTTATTCCCTTTTAATTTTCTTTTTATTGGTTTGTTTTTGTTTTTTATTTTAGTTTATTTTACGTTTTTAGAGAGGTGGGACCCATAAGGGGATCAACCAGCCCCCTTCCTCCACTTTCCTTTTTTTCCCATTTCTTTTGTTTTTTCCCTCCTTTTTCCTTTCCTTTCTTCTTTCCTTTTCTTTCTTTTTCTTTCTTTATTTCCTTCTTTTTCTTCCTCTTTCTTTCTTCTTTCCCTTCTCCTTCCACTCACGTATCATCACCTCCAGCCCCCTCTCTTCCTCTTTTCTTTCCCTTTTCTTTCTTCTTTCTCTTCCTTCTTTCTTTCCTTTTCCCTTTTCTTCCTTCTTTCCTTTCTTTCTTCCCTTTCTTTCCTTCTTCCTTTCCCTCCCTTCCTTCTCTCCCTATTGTCCAGCCCATTCACGTACACCTCAATTCTTTTTTTCATTAGCCCCTCTCATTAAACCCTAAGTTCCTTCTATTTTTTTTCCTAAGTTAAGCACAAACAAAGCTCCCGCTCTCTCCATTCATGCACATTCCTCTCTCACGCTTAACCCTTTCTCTTTCACCTCTCTCTCTCTTTCTCTTTGACACACCTCTCTCTCTCTTTCTCTCCCTCTACCTCTCTCACATTCCTTCAGCCCTGCTGCACGCCCCCATTATCTTCAACGTGGTTAATTTCCTTCAGCCACAACTCCAACACCCTCCTTGGGTTCTAGCTCCACCTCTTTCTCTTCACCAAGTAACCTTGCTGCAGCCTCCACAACAACCTTCATCATCCACTTTCAGCAGCCATTCCAACACAACCGAAGCCCACCTTCAAACTTGTGGCGGCAACCTCCTCCATCACGCCATCTCCACAGCCACTTCCAGCCAGCTTTTGGTCCCCAGCCACAACACTATTTCCTTCAACATTGAAGCAGACCCCCAAGGCCCTTCCTTGGTGTAATCCCTCCAGTGGACGTAGTCATACACCACCAGTTGTGGCCCCATCTTCCGCAACTTTGAAGCCTCTCTGGTCGGTGCATATTAGCACTCCTTCAAATAAAACTCAATCATTTCCATAGTTGCAACCTATTCCAGCAAGGTGTCAAGATAAGATCAGTCTTCTTATTAAGTTTTTTTTTATCAGAATCCATTAATGTTGTGTGATTAAGAGTATGCAAGCCCTATTTTCATGAGAATATTGGGAAGTTATTCCAAAACCAGATCTAAGATGATGAAAGGATCTCTTTCATAATCTTTAAAAATATATATATATAGATAAACACACATCTCATGTGTAGGGGCTAATTAAATGATAAGATCCATCCATTCAATGGATTGGATCTTCTGTTTCCCAAGCCAACAACAAGAATATGTTGTACCCCCATTGATTTGCGTTTTAATTTTACACTTCATGATATTTTATTTTAGAAATGCATGTAGATTAGTTCATTTTCTTTTATTTTCATTCATCTTATATAGGATTCATTGTTACTTAATCTAGAATTCATAAAGTCTTAGTTTTAGGCAAAGTCAAGTTATCATTTCATGAATGTGTTTTCGTTCAAAAATCCAAAAAAAAAATTTGTGATATTTTAATTGCATGTCTTTGTTTTTCTACTGAAAATTTGATTCAATTTGGGTTTTAAAACCCTCTCAAACAAATCAGATCCCGAACTGAGATTTCACATTTCCAGAAACTCCAATTTCTATTTATCATACAAAAACCTCAAAGATCTCCTAGATGGATGATCCAAACTTCCCTCAAAAAAATACCATGAGTCTCTGTAGTAACCTGATGTTTTCCAGTAAATTTTTAGGTTTTTCCAGAAAGATTTAGGTTCTGCCAAAAATCGATTTTCCCAGACCACTGGGAAAATCTTACTTTTTCCTTGTTAGGGTCTAGACCGACACTAACCCACTGTGTTCATTCAACCCATAGTTTGGATGTCAAAATATCCAACATAAAAGTTGTTCCTAACCATTCCCTTTGTCATTTACCAAAATGTGGGAATTTTTGGAATAGCCTAAGTATTTTTCCAGGATTTAATTTCTTCGTCTGACAGATTCCCATGTCTGAGAATTTTAGGGACCCAGGCCTCTGATAACACTATGATATCTCTCAAACCATAATCTAAACTCTAATGATGTTAAAATAGGAAATCTTTTTATGTTCGTCAGAGACCTTTTTCTAGAATTTCAGCCATTTTCTCATCTGTCTACTATTTTTACCAGAATTGTTTCCAAAACCTATATGTCTGCCCTAGATCCTAGAGTCGCCGGATTCTGATCCAACTTGCCGGAGCTGTACAGCTCCGACCATAGGTCAAAACCAGAATCTATAAAATAAAAAAATCTTTGCCTAACTGTCTTTTATCACCCCATAAAATTTTGGAAATTTTTATGGAAGTTTAGTATCTGAAATCTAATTTAGAATCAACATTTTAGGCAAAATCTTGATTTTTAGTATTTTTAGTTATTTTTCATATTCAAATAATAATAAAAAAATAGATTTTCGAGCTTCATTATGTTTTTAGGGTTAGTCTAGGTGTCGTTGCTAAATTTGGCTCAAATCCAAGTTCATTTGCCTTATGTGTTAGTTTATTTTTAAATTTAGAGGCGAAAATCACACGAAAATCGAGTCAAATTTGATATTTTTGTCATTTTAGAGTTTTTATCATATAAATAAGCATATCATATCACATTAGGGTTAATTTCAATATCATTTTCATTTCATATTTCAACTTTTTGCAAAATTTATTTTAGAAAACCCTAGTTGTAAGACCATAGTCTTGTTATCAGGGGCATTTTGGTCATTTTGACCTCAATTCTGAAATTCCAAACTTTAATTTTCCAAATTTTCATGCATATCATCATATTTCATCATATTATGTTTGATTTATTTTATTTGATTTTCAAATTTCTAAAATTTATAAAATTTCTTTCCAAAAACCCTCATTTCAAGGTCATCAGGGGCATTTTGGTCATTTTGACCCTAATTTCGAATTTCCAAGTTTATTTTCGAAATTTATTCATTATTTCCGATGTTTATATCAAGTGGGGTATGAATTTGGGTTTATATCTGAATAATATTCGATGATTTTCAATATTTTTGGATAAATTCAAAAAAACCTACATTTCTGTGCTAACATTGTTTTCTAGTTTTGCAGGAATATCCAGGAAGAAAATTTTTTTTTTTTATTTCAATTCAATGTAATATAGGATGTAATAATTTGGAACAAGAGCTACTTTTTAGCTTAGAATAGGACTGCATTGCATATAGTTTAATTTCAACAATTTCCAATATCTGATGTATGATGCATATGCACATTTTTGAAAATCACTATGGTTGACATGAATGGCATGTGCACAAGCTCTTAGGGAGTTCATAAACTTGGTGGGATTCATATTTATGGCCATAGTCAGAATACGTCGAAGACCAAGATTTGTGATCTTCGTATTAGCCACATTCAGCCTACACTCCTAGGCCATTTCTCAAAATTTCAAAAGGATTTCCCAATTTCTCAAAGAATTATCTTTCAAATTCATATTCATTCATTCATTCAATTTGCATCATTTTCAAAATCATGCTCCAATTCTATTTCAGAAAAATCAATTGTCCCAAGAATTTCCAAGTCTTTCTCAGGATTTGATTTTCTCAGAATTCTTGGTTTTCAAATAAGATTCCAAGTATTTTTCAAGTTCAAATCATGATTTCCCAAGATTTCCACATTCTCAATTTCATGTTCAAATCCCAAAATCGATTTTCTCAAAGTCCAAGTTTTACTGAGAATCCATTTTCTATTTCAAAAATTATTTTCCAATGAACTTCCTGATTTTCTCAGAATTCTCAAATCTATTTCCTCAGAAAAGCAATCCAAACTTCTAAATCGATTTTCTCAAAGTCCAAGTTTTTTTGAGAATCCATGTTTCATTCAAGAATCCATTTTCCAATGCAAATTTTTTATTTCCAATGAAATTCAATGATTTTCCCAAGAATTCCATTTTCAAGCACTTTTCCAATCATTTTCCAAGTACATCTCAATTTTCCAAGGAAAACATTATATTTCCCAAATTTGCATCTTTTCAAAACTCCATAGCACATGCCTGATTCTTTGTGCATTATAGGAAAATAGAACATGATTTAAATATTTGAGTCAAGTCAAAGCACACATTTGATCCTTGGTTCAATTACCCCTGGTAAAGGCTCTAGGAACGGTTGAACCTCGTACCGATAGGCGGATCCCATTCCACATAATTTTCTCGTAAATTTTCAAAATGGAGGCGAATAATTTTCAAAACCAATTTTCAAAACTTTGGTCGAGTTTGATTTGCAGAATCGTTTCTTCTCTCTCTCGCAGAGGGAGGGGAAAATTTTTTGTGATGAGAACAGGTTTGGCGACAGTGATAGAACCTGTCCTCGTCTGATCAATGGTGTGCTTAACTTAGCTCAATTATCAAAATCATGTTCCATGGAATGTCAGTTTTATTTTTTGATATCATGTGAACCTAGGAGCCTAGACTTAAACCTAGCTGACATGGATTGCATGTAGACTAGGCATGGTTTGGTAGGACCAATTGAGGAGAATTATTCATGCTCACTTAGACTTAGGTATGAAATACAACACTCCTCAATCTAGGATTTATATGAAAACAATGCTTGCTTCTTCAAATATTTCAAAATTCTATCGCTTTAGGACTTAGAGCCCTCTATTTGTTTGCATGTGATCATTTTTCAAAAACCACCCCACCTATGTCTACCCGGTCTTCATGTTGCTGGGCTCTCTTCCAAAACCATAGTTCGGGATAAAGCCTCACAACTGGGCCACTTATTTGGGTTGACGCCCCCTGCCATGTACCAAGGGCCACAGTCCAACGTACATCAGCAGACACTCAAGGGTGTTGGGAAAACAGAAGCCTAGAACCAGAGATAATTTTTTATGCCACGTACGTCGAGCCTCAGCTTGAGTATATCGGCATAGCATGGTTGGACACAGATGATCTGAGCTTAGAGTCAGGATTAGGGTCCTACAACTATTTCAAAATTGATGCATTTAGAGTCAACTTCTTAGGAAGTGTTGAATGTGCATAATTGTTTGTGCAGGATGTGATTAAATGCATTTTTCTTTTATTTCTCATTTCTCTTTTATTTGCCTTTTGCATCATTTTCCAAATTTCATCTATTTTCCAACAATTTTATCAAAACCCTGGTCGATTTTAAAAAAAACTTAGATTTTTCCTCAAAAGTCCAACTGATTTTCCTTTTCTTACCTTTCCTCTGGATCTCGAATTTCCAACCTTATTTTGATCTTGCCTGCAATTTTTTAAATGTTCAAATCTTGTCAAACTTCTTTTCTTCATATATGTTCCAGATTCTATTCAAATTTTTCATCTCTTTTCAAGTCCTTAGACATCTCCTTTATCATCTCTATTTCTCCCTAAAATCCTTCAGATCTAAACCATTCTTTTATTCTGCAGAAAGCATTGGCATTTCACCACAGTTCAAACAAGGTCAGAAAAGAGAGCAACACCAAATAGTGTTGAAGAGATGAGTTCTCTGAGGCCAGTCAAGAAGCAGGACCAGACAAGTGAAGATGACATTGATCCAGTCATGTACATGATGTTTCAAAAAATGATGACAAAGATGCTATTAGAGCTACCCGAGTCACCAGAAAGAAACCAGCCAAGCAGAATGATCAACTTCTCCAGTCCAGTCCCCAGCATAAAGGGAAAGGTCAGGAAAAACCAAAACACAAATACTGAAGCACTGATCAAAAGTTCACCCCTCTGGATCAGAAGCTCGAGACTGTTTTAGAAAATCTGCTCACAAAAGGCATGGTTCATTTACCAAAAGTCGTTGATCCCCCGACAATCATGGGTAGATTCAAAGAACAATTTTGCAAGTTTCACCGTGCAATAGGAAACGATATAGAAAATTGTTTCATCCTCAAGAATATCGTCCAGGATATCATTGATAAGAATATTCTGGGGGAAAACAAAATGGCAGACCAACCGACTATTCTGGACAAACCCCTTCCATCCTGCTCCCAGCAGAAAACAAGCATTCAAAAGAAGCCAAAGCATGAAGGTTGGGAGAGTGACCGCAAGCTCACTCCTCTAGATCAGCCCCTCGAAAAGGTCCTGGAATACATGCTGAGAAAAGGAATGGTTAAGCTTCCAAGAATTGCTAATCCTTCGGTCACCCTAGGAAAATGAAAAGATCGCTTCTGCAAATTCTACTGAGCTATGGGGCATGATACTGATCGATGCTTCGTCTTCAAAAATATCGTACAAGACTGTGTTGACAAGAATCTCCCAGTTAAAGAGGAGGACCAGTCGGCCATTCTGACCGAACCTTTCCCTGATCATTCATGAAGATGATGAAAGTGTACTAGGATCGAGGCAACGAGCACTAGAGGGGGGGTGAGTAGTGCTTTTAAAAAATTGTCTGCGAAATATAGAAGGATTTTGCAATTTGAAAAGCAAACACACAAAGAACACAAGATTTTATCCTGGTTCGGTCTATCCCGATCTACATGCAGTCCCCAAGCAAAACCCGCTTGAGATTTCCACTATCAACCTTGTTAACTACAATATCACACAGACCAAAACCGGTCCCACTTTCAGTAACAACCCTACTGAAAGCAAACAACTCCTTTAAACCAAGGAGTCCTTCTTTTTACAGAAAAAAAATTACAACTTACAATGCAACCTATCAGCCTTTCTTTTGAATGCAAATGAGATGCAATTGGCTTTTGAGGTTGTTGAAATACTCTATTCACGAATTCACTATCTCTCAAAATGATTTGAGTGAAAAACTGAAGTGAAAATATCAAGTGAGTGAGAAAATAAATACTTGACTGAATAGGAGTGAAAAGCAAGAAGTAAATGATTCAAATCGATTGAATTCCAGTTATTTTGAGTGTAAAATGCACTCATATTTATAGTTGAAAGATTCCATACGTTGAGAGTATGAAAGGGTGTCAAAACAGTCCATTTTGAACGATCAAAACGCTTGAAAAATGAAAAGACACGCATTTTTAAAGTTTTAGGAAAACGGCAAAATTAGTCGACTGAAACATCAGTTAGTCGACTAATAGTTAGTTATTAGTAGACTGACAGTTATCGTCGGTCGACTGATCTGTTAATCGAGCCGTTTGAAAATCTGAACTTTTGAAACTTAGTCGACTAGAGAAAAATTAGTCGACTAATAATAGCATTAGTAGACTGAAAAACCTTTCAGTCGACTGCTGCTAAAATCTTCTGAAAAACAAACATTCTGTTTGGTCGACTGATAAAAGCATTAGTCGACTGCTGCTAAATTTTCAGAAAACACATGTTCTGTTCAATCGACTGATGAAACCATTAGTCGACTGCTGCTAATTTTCCAGAAAACAGACATTCTGTCCAGTCGACTGATAAAACCTTTGGTCGACTAATTTGACAAAAATGACTTTTTAGAAAATATGGCGCGAAAGGATTAGTCGACTGGTAAGTCTATTGGTCGACTAATAAACATGAAAATTTAAGAAAAGAGTTTTCGAAAAATATTTTCATAAGGGGTTCTTTTAGAAAAGATTTTCTCAAGACTTTTAAGGTGAAATGCAACCTAAATATGCACTCTAAGTAAGGCTCTTACAAGAATCTAAGACTTTTAATGAATTAAACATTTGCACACTAGTCTTCAAAGATTCTTCATCGAATTCTTCAATTTCTTCATAGCCTTAGCTGAAATGCAATTGATTCCACTTGCTCATCATCAAAACCTTGTACTTGAAGTATCATGTATGGCTTCATTGTCGTAACAATCTCCCCCTTTTTTATGATGACAAACTTAATCAAAGATGAAGCATTTAGATGCATAGATGGAGATTTTACTCCCCCTATCAATATGCTGCAAAACATTAAAAGTTAGTACTTTCAAAGCACATATATCACATATTGATTGGTTTGCATTTCCATTCATTATTACTTCATGCATTTTATCTTTTTCTTTATATGAGATTTTTCTCTTGCAAGATCTTCTGCAAATTCAATTTAATGCTATCTTTTATTTTTTTCTCCCCCTTTGTCAAAATCAAAAAGAGTAAGGGCAGAAATAGCATAAGCAAAATAGCGATACAAGTTTAAAATATTACAACCCATAAAGTATGAAAGTTTAGACAACAAAGTTTAGAAAAGTGAGTTGAGCAAATCCTTGATTGAAGTAATCTCTTTCTGAATCGAAGATAGTTGTCGAGTCACATCTTCATGAAAAGTGTGTTGATGCAGCTCCAAAGCTTCCAGTCTCTGCATAACTTCATCATTGTCTTGATTTGTCGAAAATTTCTTTCTTTTTGCATGAGATGAAGGTGTCGCAGAAGGTGAAGGTTCAGAAATTGATGGTTCAGTAGGATCAGATGGTTCAGTTTGATCAACATTTAAAGGAGGCAAATATTTAATTTTCATTCTTTTAAAAATTGTTTTATCATAGAATTCTTTTTGCTCAATATATTTTTCATTTGTTAAGGGAACTTTAAAATGTCTGAAAATACGAGTTAGAAGACATCCATAAGGAAGAAATGGTTTTTGTTTCCACAAATTTGTAAAATACACATTGGCTCAATTTACAGAAATATTTCCAAATAAAACATAAAGAGTCGTAGATAGATCTGTGGAATAATAATCAAAAGAACCAGTTTTAGGAAGAACATTGTGGGCAAGGATTCGTCCAGCAATGCATGCACGAGTTTGAAGATTAGTATTTTTGAAAGGAGGGCAGTAAGGTGCACCTGGAAGAAGAATTTGTTCAAAAATTATTTCATCATTTAATTTAATAGTGTTGAAAAGAGTGTCTGAAGGTGGAATTTCAAGAATTTCTCCAAGTAGTTTCGAATCAAACTTGATTTCAACATCATGAACAAGAGAGGACAAAACTCCAATTTCATGATCCATTTGTAAATTCGTGTAAAACAAGTGAATAAGAAAAGGATAGTGAAGGGTATCTGCACAGGCATCAAAAAGATGTGAAATTCCAAGAAATAATTCTCTTATGTTGTAACGAGAAAATAGGTGAAATAGAACATTTCAGCCTGGTAAAATAGGTAGTGCAGAAATTGATCCAAAAGTATCATATAAGAGAGGATTTTGGAGTAATCTGAGTGAAAAACCATGTCTTGAAGTAGGTGTAGGAGGAGGAGAACCTAAACCTTTTGCAGATGCAGACTTCGTACGAGGCATGGTTAAAAACAGAGTTACCAAAAAAAAATGTCGGCTTCCAAATGATTTTCGGCAAGAGGGAAATGTTGTTCGGCGTTTAGAAACGAAGGAAGATACGGTGGCTGACGGCGAGTGTGAAGGTTGCCACAAGGGGATTCCGGCAATGGCTGAGGATACACCGTCACGACAAGAGTGTTCCGACGTGTTTTGAAGATGCGCCAGTTACTGCAAGAGGAGTCCGACGTTTTAAGATCACGACCAGAAGATTTCGGCGTCTCCCTGTCACGGCAAAAAAATCCCGACGAAGATAGAACGACACTCCGAGGGTTTTTTGGAAGAGAGAGAGGCAAAAGAGAAAGAGGGTTTTCGTTTTTAAGGGTTTCGTTCTTTTAAAATAAAAATGAAAAGGTGTGAAAATGAAATCATGCTTATTTAAAAAAAAATGGGTTTTTAAAAAAAAATCCAAGGGGTATCGGGTCCCTTCATTTAATTTTTTAAAAAAAAAAAATTTAGTCGACTAAAACTTTATCGGTCGACTAAGAATGCGCGACTCATTCTAAAAACATCAGTCGACTAGAAATATATCGGTCGACTAATATGGTGCGATACATTCTAAAATTTTTAAAGCATCAGTCGACTAAATTTTTATCGGTCGACTAATAAAGTGCGATTTTGAGATTTTGTTCAAAAAATCAACATTTTTACAAATCCAAAAACGAGCAAATACCTAGTTTTCTCCTAATTCTAATAAAATCTTCATTTTTAAGAGGTTTAGTGAAGATATCGGCATGTTGTTCTTTAGTGGAAATAAAATTTAACGCAATATCTCATTTTAACACATGATCTCTTAAAAAATGATGTCTAACTTCAATATGCTTAGTTCTTGAGTGTTGAATAGGATTTTTAGAAAGATTTATAGCACTAGTGTTATCACAATAAATAGTTGTTGTGGAGTAATTCAAACCAAAATCTTTTAAGGTCTGTTTCATCCATAGTACTTGTGAACATGCTAAACTAGCCGCTATATATTCTGCTTCAGTTGTTGAGAGTGACACTGAATTTTGCTTTTTACTAAACCAAGAGACTAAGGAATTTCCTAAGAAATGACAAGTTCCACTAGTACTCTTGCGATCAGATTTACTTCCTGCAAAATCTGCATCACTATATGAAACTAAATCAAAGGAAGATGATTTTGGGTAAAACAAACCGAAATCTGAAGTATCTTTCAAATAACGAAGAATTTGTTTTACTGCAGTTAAATGAGATTCCTTTGGATTAGCTTGAAATCTTGCACACATACAAACACTAAACATAATATCAGGTCGACTAGCAGTTAAGTATAATAGAGATCCGATCATACCTTTGTAGAGCTTAATATCTACACTTTTACCATTTTCATCTTTATCAAGAGAAGTAGTTGTACTCATAGGATTCCTTCTTGATTTCGATGAGTCCATCCCAAATCTCTTGAGAAGTTCTTTTGTATACTTAGCCTGATTGATGAAGATTCCTTCTTCAGTTTGCTTTATTTGAAGTCCAAGGAAGTAGTTTAATTCACCTATCAAGCTCATTTCAAACTCTTCCTGCATAGCTTTAGCAAATTCTTTACAAAGAGAATCATTAGTAGAACCAAATATTATGTCATCAACATAAATTTGCACAATAAGAATATTTGAATTAAGTTTTTTAATAAATAAAGTGGAGTCTACCCGACCAATGGAAAAACCAGATTGTTCTAGAAAATTTCGTAGTCTTTCATACAACGCTCTTGGTGCTTGTTTGAGTCCATACAAAGCTCTTTTCAATTTGTAGACTTTTTTTGGATATTTTTCATTTTCAAATCCTGGAGGTTGCTCTAAATAAACTTCTTTATTGATGTGTCCATTTAAAAATGCACTCTTAACATCAATTTGATATAACTTGAAGTTCATGTAACTAGCAAAAGCAAGCATCATTCGAATTGACTCTAATCGAGCCACTGGTGCATATGTTTCATCAAAATCTATGCCTTCTTGATTATAGCCTTATGCTACTAGGCTTGCTTTGTTACGAATGACTTCACCATTTTCGTCCAGCTTATTTCGGAAGACCCATCTTGTTCCAATTACTGGATGATCCTTTGGTCTGCCAACTAGATCCCAAACATCATTCCTAGTAAATTGGTTAAGTTCTTCAGACATGGCCAAAAGCCAAAATTCATCATCACAAGCCTCATTGATATTCTTTGGTTCTAATTTAGATATGAAAGCAACATTTGCAATATATTTTTCTAATTGCCTTCTAGTTGAGACACCACTCTTTATTTCACCAATAACTTGTTCATGTGGATGATTAGGAACTTCTTTTCAAACCGGTTGAAGAGGAATATTTTCTTGAGAAGTATTCTCTATCAAGGGTTCTTCTTGAAGTATTACTTCTTCTCCTTCGCTTAGAGGTATAACCTGCTCACAATCTTCATCAAATGCAACATGTAAAGATTCTTCAATACAAGATGTTCTTTGATTGAAAATACGATAAGCTTTACTTCTAGAAGAATATCCAAGAAATATTGATTCATCTGATTTTGAATCAAACTTATCAAGATTATCTTTGGTATTTAACAAGAAACATTTTCTACCAAAAATTTTGAAATATGAGATCTTTGGTATACAATCATAATACAATTCAAAACATGTTTTATGTAAAATTGGTTGAATAAGAACACGGTTTAAAACATAACATGTTGTATTTATTGCTTCAGCCCAAAAGTATTTTGGTAAATTTTTATCTTGAAGCATGGTTCTAGCACATTCTTGCAAAGTTCTATTCTTTCTTTCAACAACTCCATTTTGTGGAGCCGCTCTAGAAAAAGCAAAGTTGTGAGATATACCATGTAAGTCACAAAACTTTAGAAAAGATTCATTTTCAAATTCACCACCATGATCACTACGAATTTTAATTATTGATGTAGATTTTTCATTTGTAATTCTTCTACAAAGATTAGAAAATTCCGAAAAAACATCATTTTTGCTTTTTAGAAAAATCACCCATGTAAACCGAGAATAATCATCTACTATAACAAAAGCATACTTGCTACCATTCAAACTTTGAATTCTAGAAGGTCCAAATAGATCTAAATGTAAAAGTTTAAGAGGACGTTTTGTTGAAACTATATCTTTTGCTTTAAAAGAACTCTTGATTTGTTTACCCCTTTGGCAAGCATCACATAAGTGATCTTTCTTATATGGTATTCTAGGTAGGCCTCTTACAAGATCATTCTTGGATAACTTTGAAATAATTTTAAAGTTAACATGTCCAAGTCTCTTATGCCATAACCATTAAATTTCATTTGAAACAATAAGACATTTTTCATTAAAAGTGGGTAATTCATCTAGATATAGTTCATACACATTGTTCCTTCTTTTACCTTTAAAAATGATCTTTTTAGATTGAAAATCAGAAATTAAGCATAAATCATTTTCAAAAGAAACATGAAAACCTTTATCACATAATTGACTAATAGATAATAAATTATGCATTAAACCATCTACTAAAAGAACATTTTCTATCAAGGGAAATTTTGGATTACCAATATTACCAATACCTATTACTTTTCCCTTGTTATTGTCACCAAAGGTGATGGTTCCTCCATCCTTATTTTGGAGGGTGGAAAATAACTCCGGCCTTCCAGTCATATGTTTGGAACAGCCGCTGTCCAATATCCATTTGCTCCTTATATTGTGTACCTACAACAAAATTAGAAAACAGAGCATTTGACCCCTTTCTATTTTCGGGTCCATGAGAGTTAGTCTTAGGAACCCATATCCATTTGGATTTTGGTTTCCTTTGATAATAAATATTCTTTCTATAAAAGGATTTATCATGTCTAGGCTTATAAGCATTATAGTTTCCATGATTTGATGCATTTCTATTAGAACTAGAAAGTTTAGTTATAAAAGGTTGAGAATAATGTCTTTGATTTTTCACCACATAGTTTGGTCTATTTTTAGTATCAAAGAAGCTATATCCCAATCCGGTTTTATTAACCGAACATCTTTGAGAACCAAGACGTTTTTCTAGATTCTCTTGACCATTTGTGAATTTGGTCACCATGGAAAGAAGATCATTTGATTTTTCTTTTAGACTAGATATTTCTTTTTGTAAGAGATTGGTTCTAACTCCAACTTCTTTTATCTCAAATGCTTGGCAAGAGTTTTCCTTCTTGAGATCTTCTATCTCTTGAAGTAACACTTTATTTTGAGAGCCAAGAGTTAAATTTTCAGTTTTTAACTCTTTATTTTTAGAACTTAGACTCTTATATTTAGCATATAAATCATTAAATGCTTCAAATAATTCATTATAGTCAAATTGACTTACCGAATCTTCTTGTGCTACAAAACACATGTTGACGATTTTTTCATTTGTTTCTTCATCGGAAGAGGAGTCACTATCATCCCAATATGCTTGAAATGCCTTTTTCTTCTTGAATTGGTCATTGGGCTTGATTTTGAGAAGAGGACAATCTTTCTTGATATGTCCTGCCTTTTTGCAGTTAAAGCACTTGACTTCATTGGGATTGGAAGAGTCTGCTTTCTTTACCTTTCTTTGAAATTTACCCTTTTTGATGAATCTTCTAAATTGCCTTGTGATGAGGGCAATATCTTCATCTTCATCTTCTTCTGAATTTTCTGAGTCAGAAGTAGTCTTAAAAGCAAAAGATTTCTTCTTGGGCTCTTCTTCTTGTCTGTCTTGAAGTTGGACTTCATATGCCATAAGGTTACCAACCAAATCTTTAAGAGTGAGAGTGTTAAGATCATTTACTTCTTCAATAGCAGTGGTTTTTCTCTCCCATTCAGAAGTTAAACACCTTAGGATCTTTCTGACTAAATCCACTTGTGAATATTCTTTTCCAAGGGATTTCAAAGTGTTAGTTATATCAGTCATTCTAGTTACCATGTCCGATATAGATTTATTTTGCTTCATTTTGAACAATTCAAATTTATGAACTAAAGAAGCAATTTTAGATTTCTTTACCTTTGACGTACCTTCGTGTGTCACAAGAAGAGTATGCCATATTTCATTTGCTGTAGAGCATTGAGAGATGCGATTAAACTCTACCTTGTCAACGACACAATATAATGCATTCATTGCCTTGGCATTAAGTGAAGCAGTCTTCTTTTCTTCATCGGTCCATCGGCTGAAATCAGTTGATGGAGTTTGGTACTTTTCTGAAACAACTCTCCAAATATCGAGATCCATGGATTGCAAGAATATTGTCATTCTTACTTTCCAGTATCCATAGTTTGTTCCGTCAAAGAGAGGAGGACGAACAGAGGAGCATCCTTCTTTGTGTTGAGATGTTGTAGTTTTCATGCTAGATAATGATCAAATCAGAATAATAGCAAACCTGTTCTGATACCAAATGAAAGTGTACTAGGATCGAGGCAACGAGCACTAGAGGGGGGGTGAATAGTGCTTTTAAAAAATTGTCTGCGGAATATAGAAGGATTTTGCAATTTGAAAAGCAAACACACAAAGAACACAAGATTTTATCCTGGTTCGGTCTATCCCGACCTACATCCAGTCCCCAAGCAAAACCCGCTTGAGATTTCCACTATCAACCTTGTTAACTAAAAGATCACACAGACCAAAACCGGTCCCACTTTCAGTAACAACCCTACTGAAAGCAAACAACTCCTTTAAACCAAGGAGTCCTTTTTACAGAAAAGAAATAACAACTTATAATACAACCTATGAGCCTTTTCTTTTGAATGCAAATGAGATGCAATTGGCTTTTGAGATTGTTGAAATACTCTATTCACGAATTCACTATCTCTCAAAATGATTTGAGTGAAAAACTGAAGTGAAAATATCAAGTGAGAGAAAATAAATACTTGACTGAATAGGAGTGAAAAGCAAGAAGTAAATTATTCAAATCGATTGAATTCCAGTTATTTTGAGTGTAAAATGCACTCATATTTATAGTTGAAAGATTTCATACGTTGAGAGTATAAAAGGGTGTCAAAACAGTCCATTTTGAACGATCAAAATGCTTGAAAAATGAAAAGACACGCCTTTTTGAAGTTTCAGGAAAACAGCAAAATTAGTCGACTGAAACATCAGTTAGTCGACTAATAGTTAGTTATTAGTAGACTGACAGTTATCGTCAGTCGACTGATCTGTTAATCGAGCCGTTTGAAAATCTGAACTTTTGAAACTTAGTCGACTAGAGAAAAATTAGTCGACTGATAATATCATCAGTAGACTGAAAAACCTTTCAATCGACTGCTGCTAAAATCTTCTGAAAAACAAACATTTTGTTTGGTCAACTGATAAAAGCATTAGTCGACTGCTACTAAATTTTCAGAAAACACATGTTTTGTTCAGTCGACTGATAAAACCATTAGTCGACTGCTGCTAATTTTTCAGAAAACAGACATTCTGTCCAGTCGACTGATAAAACCTTCGGTCGACTAATTTGACAAAAATGACTTTTTAGAAAATATGGCGCAAAAGGATTAGTCGACTGGTAAGTCTATTGGTCGACTAATAAACATGAAAATTTAAGAAAAGAGTTTTCGAAAAAAAAAATCATGAGGGGTTCTTTTAGAAAAGATTTTCTAAAGACTTTTAAGGTGAAATGCAACCGAAATATGCACTCTAAGTAAGGCTCTTACAAGAATCTAAAACTTTTAATGAATTAAACATTTGCACACTAGTCTTCAAAGATTCTTCATCGAATTCTTCAATTTCTTCATAGCCTTAGCTGAAATGCAGTTGATTTCACTTGCTCATCATCAAAACCTTGTACCTGAAGTATCATGTATGGCTTTATTGTCGTAACAGATGACAAATGCCAATGCTTTCTCATTTCCATCATTTCTGCTTTTGCTTTTTTGAATAAATGTAGTCTCCAGTTGCTTTATTTAAATTTGTCATTTTTCCTCCAAGACATCAATAAAATTATCAGTTTTCCTTATATTTAGAGGTCATTTTCTTCATAATGTTATTTTCTGAACTCTCATGCAATATGCCTTTTGTGATGAATGCTTTTCCCTGAAAAAAAAAATCTTCTTGCCTTCCTTCTCAGATAATCTCCCAAGTTCGTAGGGAAGCTCATTACCAATTATGCATTACTTTGTTATATTCCTTCAAAAATGTCTTTTTCTTCATGGTTGATGACCTCACCTAGGTAATAAGGCATATCTCAGTTGTTTATTTCATCTCATGAAATAGCAATGCAATTGTCGCGACCCCAACAATAATCATATCCCTGGTAAAGGGATATCCTTTAAATTGTCAACCCAATTCCAGATCTTCATCCATTATTTTCCTTCTATTCTCCAAGTCATTGCCTTCAAGAATTTTTCCTTATTCTAATTACCCTATTTGTTTTACAAAGAGTTTCAGCATCGTGGAATGGTTCAGACCAGATCCGGAAAGAAAACAATGTCGCTTTAGAACCCTAACAATAACAGCGAGCAAGAGATGGATTCACTGTGATCTGCTAGGAACCAGAGTCAACAAACCAATGATGATGTTGATCCTTAGATGTACGCTTTGTTTCAAAAAATGATGAAGAAAATGTTGAATGAGCAAGCATGGGCCTGTTCAAAAAAGATTTCTAGCAAGAAACAGGCTAAGGGCCACACAATGAAGAAGCAGATGAAGGTATTTAAAAGATGGAGTCACCAAGAAGAACATCCGATGAAGCAGAGTCAGTGGATGACACCGATGAGAAGTGTGAGGCTCAGCAAGCTTATCAGAAGATGACTCAGGGGCAGGGGGCAGCCAATAAGCTAAATGATCAGTCTGCTAATGACTCTAACCAGTCACAACTCAAAGACGTGATCAAAATGGTTAAGGATCTGCAAGCCCGCGACAAGGGCAAAAGGATTTTCATAAGTGAAGATTTCTATGATGGTTTAGACGGAGATGACAACCTACCATAAATTTGTCAAATTTGATGGGACTGGTGATCCCAAGGCTCACTTGGCTGTGTTCTTTGTAAAATGCAATCGATTCAAGCGAGACAATCAAGCTCTCTTCCTTTGTTTCCCTCGCAGTCTGGAGGGAACAACTGCTAAATGGTACTCAGAACACATCAATCTCATCGAGTTGAAGGAATTCGATAAAGTGGTCAATCTATTCATTGAATGATTCCTTTTCAACACTGAAGCACTGCCAACGCTGAACCATCTCTACAATACAAAGCAAAGAGATAATGAGAAAGCCAGAAACTTCATCCGCAGATAGAGGGGCACTTGCAACAAAATGAGAAATCCCATCTTAGAGGAGCACACACTCCAGATTATTCTGAACAATTTCTCATGACCTTTGAGAGGTCTTATCTCCACCTCGCCTTCCAAATCTTTCATTGAGTTTACTGAACGGACCGAGTGGCTCAAGATGGGAATAGAGAATGGGGTCTATGATGGCATCACCCTCGTTAAGAATAATCAAGATTCAAAGAAGAAGGAAAATTTCACATTCTCTACCAATGTTGGCCGCAGCGACTACAAAAATAGCAAGAGCAATCATACAGGTCAGAAAGAAAAGTCTTCATAGAAGAATGAAAAATTGAATCAACAGAAAGAAAAGATAAAGCGGGATGGTTGGGGTGACGATCATCAGTTTACTCCTCTTGAGCAACCTTTTGATGAAATCCTCGAATATATATTTACCAAAGAAATGGTAAAGCTCCCAAGAGCCACAGATCCTCCCACGATCATGGGAAGGTTCATGTACTAGTTCTGCAATTTCCATCGGGCAGTAGGACACAATACTGACCACTGTTTCATCTTCAAGAACATCATTCAAGATTGCATTGATAAGAATCTCCTCGTTGAAGATGAAAAGAAGGACTAGTCATTTTCCCTCAATTACTCAAATAACCGACAATGTTAGCGTTTTCCCATTTCTCATTTTGCCTTCAAAGGATGATGTAATCCTGTCTATCTTTCCTTGATTTGTTATTTTTCCTTTAATGCATCAATAAAATTATCAATTTTCTTTATAAGTTTGTTCTCCTTCTCTGCACCATGTCCTTCTGCGAGGGGTGATATTCTTCAGAGTCTCTCCTGAATCAATCAAAAGTCAGTTGCTTTGTTACCTTCAGAGAGCATTCTTCGAACGTCAATTATCTTTCCTTCATCCAAAATTTCTTTCCCCTATTACATGGGCATTATTTTAAAAATTGTCTTCAAAAAATTCTGTATGCAGATATGATCAAACAAATCTCTCATTTTGCATGCATGTACATCCATTTACATCATTTTGCATTCATTTGCATACATTTGCATTTGCATGCATTCATTCACATTCATTTACATTCACTCGCATCAAATTCGTTTCTCCTTCAGGTTAAGGGAAAAACCTGAGATTACCCATTTAGGATAAGGGATAAATCCTGAGAGCCCAACAGTTATCCAAGTCAGCATGAGGGTGAAGACTGAAAATCTTCTATCAGAATCAATTGGTAATTTTTCAAAACCCAGTGTTTGTACTGGTAATTCTCTAAAACTTAGTGTTTGTGCTGATAATTTTTTAAAAACCCAAGTGTTCATGCTGGAAATTTTTTAAAAACCAGTGTTCATGCTGGTAATTTTCCAAAACCCAATGTTCGTGCTAGTAATTTTCCAAAATCCAGTGTTCGTGCTGGTAATTTTTTAAAACCCAGTGTTTATACTAGTAATTCTCTAAAACCCAGTGTTTGTACTCATAATTTTTTAAAACACAATGCTTGCACTGGTACACTTTAAAATTCAGTGTCCACATTGGTCTAGTTTTCCTTCAGGATTCGAGTTTTGACTCGAATTTCTTTGCCTTCTAAATTGATCTAGTTTTCCTTCAGGATTTGAGTTCTTACTCGAATTTCTTTTCCTTATAACCAAATTGGTCTATTTTTTTTTATAGGGTTTGAGTTCCGACTAGAATTTTCTTTCTTTCTGAATTTTCTAATTTTTCTTTAGGATTTGAGTTCCGACTCAAATTTCCTTTCCTTCTAATTGACCCAATTTTCCTTTAGGATTCGAGTTCTGACTCGAATTTCTTTTCCTTACAAAATGGATCTAGTTTTCCTTCGAAGATTCGAGTTTCGACCCGAATTTCTTTTCCTTCTGAATTGGTCTAGAAAATTAGAGTTCTGACTCGAATTTTCTTCCAAATCCAATTCAAATGTCTAGAATCGGTCTAGAAAATTAGAGTTCTGACTTAAATTTTCTTCCAAATCTAATTCAAATGTCTAGAATTGGTCTAGAAAATTAGAGTTCCGACTCGAATTTTCTTTTAAATCCAATTCGCTTAGCTTTCCTTTAAAGGTTTGAACTTCTACTCGAACTTTTCAGCAAATGTAGTAATTGGTCTAAGAAGATCCAAGTTTCGACTCAAATTTTCTTTCAAAACCCAATTCATTTAGTTTTCCCTTAAAGATTTGAATTTCGATTCGAACCTTCCTACCAAAGCCTGGCTTAGCACTGATCCTTCCCAAACCCAATTTTTCAAATTGGTCCTTCCAAATCTGGTTTAGCATCGGTCCTTACAAATCCAATTTATGCTGGTCCTTTTACCAAATCTAGTCCTGAGTTGGACTTACCTTCAAAATCCAGCATTGTGCTAGGAGTTACCTTCATAATTCCAATTTCGTAGTGGATTCAGAGTTCAGGTTCGTGTTAGACTTTCATCCAGAATCCCACGGATATGTCAACTCGGATATCAAGCAATTTCTTTCACCAAAGATTCCAAGAATATTTTGTCAATTTATCATTAAATATTTTTTGATTTCAAAACCTTTATTGCACAAAAGAATTACCTCAAAATTACCTTCAGTATTACTTCTAAAAGGATGAGGCTTTTGTGAAAAAGGATTCAAAATTCAATTTTTTTTAATTGGACAACCAAAAGGATGGAATAAATCCTTGATATGGCCAGCAAAGAAAATTCAATATTGTCGCAAAGCCATAAGTGATTAATATTGATCACATTCAATGACATATTTTTAAAGATCATTCTTGGAAAATAAGGCAGTCGAAATATCTTGGGTGATACAGAAAGAAAAACCACTCAATTTCCATATCTTCTCAATCATTTAAGCTACAATTAAATATCTACAAAAGGGATCTCTCAATTGTCATCAAGATGAAGACGAATTATGCGAGTTAGACCCCCGTGGCCAAAGAAGATTTGGATCATCTTCAAGATGAAGGAGTTTGTGACAGATCCTTCCAGGGAAAGTTCAAATCACCGTCAAGTTGAAAGCGACTGCGATGAGCCTCCCGACAAACCCTAAAAGATATTTAATTTCAGCTATCATCAAGAGATTTTCAACCAATGAGTCAATATCGTCAAGATAATCCCTGAGGCAAAGAAGGATCAAAACATCTCTGCGTTGAAGGAGTTTGTGACATACCCTTTCAAAAAAAAGAGAGAGAAAAGTCATGACATCTCCAAAATGAAAAATGATGTAATCCCCAAAAACCTAAGAGAGCTTCAATTCTGTCAAAGAAAAAAAGAGTGTAGAAAGATCATCATGAGAAAAGAATCCCAGGATATCAGACTGCCAAGAATCTTTTTTAAAATTTGTGAAAATCTATTATCAATATTCTTTCACTAATTGCTTTCACAATATCAAGAATACTCTCTTTTCTGTTCATATCAAGGAAATTGATAGCCTCCTTGAAAGAAAGTCAATTGCAAGCAATTTGAATTCGAATCTCGATTTTATGAAGCAAGCCCAATTGGAGGTAATACTTTGGGTAGAAAAGATAAAAATATTTTCATACCAATATATACATCAGTTTCAAGTATTTTGAATCAACAAACATTTTTTAGCATTTTGGCAATATTTTCTTACTATCTTGACATGAAGTGAAGAGCACGATGTCCATCTTGACATATTTTGGCATCACCTTTTACCTCTTTGAGAGAGTAACCTTTATTGTCTTTCACGTTGTTGAAAGATTAGCCTTCTATTCGAAAGGATAGCCTTTGTCATCTTTTGCGTTGCCGAAAGAATTCACCTTTCGCGTTGTCGAAAGAATCACCTTGTTCTTTTAGATCGCCTTTGTAATCTTTCACATTGTCGAAAGAATTCATCTTTCGCGTTGTCAAAATAATTCATCTTTTGCGTTGTCAAAAGAATCACCTTGCTCCTTTGGATCACCTTTGTTATCTTTCGCGTTAACGAAAGAATTCATCTTTCGCATTGTCAAAAGAATTCATCGTTCACTTTGTCGAAAGAGTCACCTTATTCCGCTTCAAGAAAAGTTGTCTTATTCGCCATCCAACTTACCATTTTCTATCTTCCCGGTCAGGTTAAGGGTTAAACCTGAGCCTAATTCTGATGAGGTATTTCATTCCCGGTTAGGTTAAGGGTTAAACCTGAGCCTAATTCTGATGAAGTATTTCATTCCTAGTCAGGTTAAGGGTTAAACCTGAGCCTCATTTTGATGCGGTATTTCATTTCTCGGTCAGGTTAAGGGTTAAACCTGAGCCTTGTTTTTACATGAGGTATTTCTCGTCCCATCCAGGTTATGGGCGAAACCTGAATCTCACTTCTTTGAAGTAAATTTTCTTCTTCATTCTCCATTTCATGTCGACCATTTTTCATTGGGGCTAATTTCTTCATACCCAGTCAGATCCTTCTAACTAGGGCATTTTTATAGCCCAAATTTGGTGTGTTTTTCTTTGTCACTAAGCTCATCTTCAAGCTAGCTTAGTAGCAAAGAGGGGCATCTGTAAACACCCCAAATTTTCCTTATTCATTTTCAAACACATCTCTCATGCAATGCCAACCCTGTTACGTCTGTGTAGGAGTCAAACCCCAAGTTTATGTTAGAAAATTACCATTTTACCCACTTTTATTAGAAAAATTACTATTTTACCCCTAGGTCATCCCGGACCCCAGTCAGTCGAAGTCAACCAAGCTCATTGGTCAGTTCAAAATAGTTAAAATATCAGTCATTTCAAGCTCATCTGAGCTCACAGTGAGAAGGCCATTTTCATTTCTAACCATTCATGCTAAAATGGGATCATTTCTTTAAAAATGAGCTCATTTCTCACTTAAATCTAAGCCAATTGTCTCTGAGTCAGTCATTCCTAGTCAATCCTATTCTTCAGAGTCTAGCTTGAGCTCATCAGAAGTTCAAGTGCTCCATTTTAGTTTAAAACCATTTGCAAGTGTCTACGAGCCCATTTTAGCCCGTTTAAGCTCTTTCAGCTGAAATTGAGTTGAGTTCATTCAGTTGAGCTAGTGTTTGAGCTTTTATTTTAGTTCATCTCAGTACTACTGACCTTTGTTCTAGCTCAAACCCAACTCTGGTTCGTAATTCACTTCATTCCAGTGACCATTCCGTACCATTTCTCTAAAAATGGTAGCTTTTCTTAAAAATTTAGTCAGAAAGGTCAGTTGAGTCAGTGTCTTGTCAAGTTCGCCTGAGTTCTGAAACCCTAAAACCCAACTCAATCCAGTTCATTTCATTTTAATCCAGCTCAAACCCTAATTTTCAGTGTCACTCTGGCCCGATAGAGCCCGAAATCCATTTCTTGGACCATTTTGCGATTTTTATCAAAATTATCATTTTTGGAACTAGTACAAATGTCAATCGGGGTCCAATATCCAAATCTCTTCATTCAGGGTTTGCATTACGCATGACATTTCATAACATTTCACATCATTTCTCAACATTTCATAATATTTCACCACATTTCATTTCATTTTCGAGATCCAGAACTCCAGTTTTATAAATTCCAATCCAAATTGAGTTTTAAAAGTTTTCAAAATTCAATTTCAAACCTTGGGTCTTCAAAATTGACATTTTTATCCCCAAGATTCTGAATTTAGAAATATTTTCTCGAGAAAAATAATCTAGATTTCTTTCAAACTGAAAATTTCAAATTCTACACTGGATTTGCTTCGCAACGGGGTATGAAACTTCAAATTCTGAGCCCATTTCAAAAACTGCCAAAAATAGCTCGTTTCATCCAGAAATTTCCTGAAAAGACTATTCTACCCCTATGATTCTCAAAATGAATTTCAAATTTGGAAGGAGAGCCCACTCTGAGATGGTTTATTCATTTGCATTTCCTTTTTTATTAAAAAAATGTTTCATTTATTCCCTTTCAATTTTCTTTTTATTTGTTTGTTTTTGTTTTTTATTTTATTTTATTTTACGTTTTTAGAGAGGTGGGACCCACAAGGGGATCGACCAGCCCCCTTCCTCCACTTTCCTCTTTTTCCCATTTCTTTTGCTTTTTCCCTCCTTTTTCCTTTCCTTTCTTCTTCCCTTTTCTTTCTTTTTCTTTCATTCTTTCCTTCTTTTTCTTCCTCTTTCTTTCTTCTTTCCCTTCTCCTTCCACTCACGTATCATCACCTCCAGCCCCCTCTCTTCCTCTTTTCTTTCCCTCTTCTTTCTTCCCTCTCTTCCTTCTTTCTTTCGTTTTCCCTTTTCTTCCTTCTTTCCTTTTTTTCTTCCCTTTCTTTCCTTCTTCATTTCCCTCCCTTCCTTCTCTCCCTATTGTCCAGCCCATTCACGTAAACCTCAATTCTTTTTTTCATTAGCCCCTCTCATTAAAACCTAAGTTCCTTCTATTTTTTTTCCTAAGTTAAGCATAAACAAAGCTCCCGCTCTCTCCATTCATGCACATTCCTCTCTCACGCTTAACCCTTTCTCTTTCACCTCTCTCTCTCTTTCTCTCCCTCTACCTCTCTCACATTCCTTCAGCCCTGCTGCACGCCCCCATTATCTTCAACGTGGTTAATTTCCTTCAGCCACAACTCCAACACCCTCCTTGGGTTCCAGCTCCACCTCTTTCTCTTCACCAAGTAACCTTGCTGCAGCCTCCACAACAACCTTCATCATCCACTTTCAGCAGCCATTCCAACACAACCAAAGCCCACCTTCAAACTTGTGGCGGCAACCTCCTCCATCACGCCATCTCCACAGCCACTTCCAGCCAGCTTTTGGTCCCCAGCCACAACACTATTTCCTTCAACATTGAAGCACACCCCCAAGGCCCTTCCTTGGTGCAATCCCTCCAGTGGACGTAGTCATACACCACCAGTTGTGGCCCCATCTTCCGCAACTTTGAAGCCTCTCTGGTCGGTGCATATTAGCACTCCTTCAAATAAAACTCAATCATTTCCATAGTTGCAACCTATTCCAGCAAGGTGTCAAGATAAGATCCGTCTTCTTATTAAGTTTTTTTTTTATCAGAATCCATTAATGTCGTGTGATTAAGAGTATGCAAGCCCTATTTTCATGAGAATAATAGGAAGCTAGTCTAAAACCATATCTAAGATGATGAAAGGATCTCTTTCATAATCTTAAAAAAAAAAATATAGAAAAACACACATCTCATGTGTAGGGGCTAATTAAACGATAAGATCCATCCATTCAATGGATTGGATCTTCCGTTTCCCAAGTCAACAACAAGAATATGTTGTACCCCCATTGATTTGCATTTTAATTTTACACTTCATGATATTTTATTTTAGAAATGCATGTAGATTAGTTCATTTTCTTTTAATTTCATTCATCTTATATAGGATTCATTGTTACTTAATCTAGAATTCATAAAGTCTTAGTTTTAGGCAAAGTCAAGTTATCATTTCATGAATGTGTTTTCGTTCAAAAATCCAAAAAAAAAATTGTGATATTTTTAGTTGCATGTCTTTGTTTTCCTACTGAAAATTTGATTCAATTTGGGTTTTAAAACCCTCTCAAACAAATCAGATCCCGAACTGGGATTTCACATTTTCAGAAACTCCAATTTCTGTTTTAGCAGACAAAAACCTCTGAGATCTCCTAAATGAACGATCCAAATTTACCTCAAAAAAATACCATGAGTCCCTGTAGTAATCTGATGTTTCCCAGTAAATTTTTAGGTTTTTCCAGCAAGATTTAAATTCTGCCAAAAATTGATTTTCCCTGGGAAAATCTTACTTTTTCCTTGTTAAGGTCTAGACCGACACTAACTCACTGTGTCCATTCAACCCATAGACTGGATGTCAAAATGTCCAACATAAAAGTTGTTTCTAACCTTTCTCTTTGTCATTTATCAAAATTTGGGAATTTTTAAAACAGTCTAAGTATTTTTCCCGGATTTAATTTCTCTGTCTGACAGATTCCCATGTCTGAGAATTTCAGAGACCCTGGCCTCTGATAACCCTCTGATCTCTCTCAAAACATAATCTGAATCCCAATGATGTTAAAAGAGGAAATCTTTTTCTGTTTGTCAAGGACAGTTTCCCAGAATTTCAGCCATTTTCTCATCTGTCTGCTATTTTTACCATAAATTTTCCCGAAATCTGTTTGTCTGCTTTAGATCCTAGAGTCGCCGGATTTCAATCCGACTTGCCAGAGCTGTACAGCTCCGACCATAGGTCAAAACCAGAATCTTTAAAATTCAAACATCCTTTCCTAACTATCCTTTGTCACCCCATAAAAATTGCAAAATTTTTATGGAAGTTTAATATCCAAAATCTAATTTAGAATCAACAATTTAGGAAAAATCTTGATTTTTAGTATTTTTAGTTATTTTCCATTTTAAAAAAATAACAAAAAATAGATTTTTGAGCTTCATTATGTTTTTAAGGTTAGTCTAGGTGTCCATGCCAAATTTGGCTCAAATCCAAGTTCATTTACCTTATGTGTTAGTTTATTTTTAAATTCAAAGGCGAAAATCGAGTCAAATTTGATATTTTGTGATATTTTTGCCATTTTAGAGTTTTTATCATGTAAATAAGCATATTGTATCACATTAGGGTTAATTTCAATATCATTTGCATTTCATATTTCAACTTTTTACAAAATTTATTTCAGAAAACCCTAGTTTCAAGGCCATACTCTTGTTATCAGGGGCATTTTGGTCATTTTGACCTCAATTCCGAAATTCCAAACTTTAATTTTCCAAAATTTCATGCATATTATCATATTTCATCATATTATGTTTGATTTATTTCATTTGATTTTCAAATTTCTAAATTTTATAAAATTTCTTTCAGAAAACCCTGATTTCAAGGTCATGAGGGGCATTTTGGTCATTTTGACCCCAATTTTGAATTTCCAAGTTTATTTTCAAAATTTATTCATTATTTCTCATGTTTATATCAAGTGGGGTATGAATTTGGTTTTATATATGAATAATATCCGATAATTTCTAATATTTTCGGATAAATTCAGAAAAACCTACGTTTTTGTGCTAACATTGTTTTCTAGTTTTGCAGAAATATCCAGAAAG
This sequence comes from Nuphar pumila, assembly GCF_984573655.1. NCBI lineage: Eukaryota > Viridiplantae > Streptophyta > Magnoliopsida > Nymphaeales > Nymphaeaceae > Nuphar > Nuphar pumila. Next base: position 56,690,181 of record NC_143249.1, read on the forward strand.
AAGATTTTTATTTTCTTTTATTTAAATTCAATGTAATATCGGATGTAATAATTTGGAATAAGAGTTACTTTTCAGCTTAGAATAGGACTGCATTGCATATAGTTTAATTTCTGCAATTTCCAATATTTGATGTATGATGCATATGCATATTTTTCAAAATCACTATCGTTGACATGAATGGCACGTGCACAAGCTCTTAGGGAGTTCATAAACTTGGTGGGATTCGTATTTGTGGTCATAGTCAGAATACAAAGAAAATCAGGATTTGTGATCTTCGTATTAGCCACATTCAGCCTACACTCCTAGGCTATTTCTCAAAATTTCAAAAGGATTTCCCAAGTTCTCAAAGAATTAGCTTTCAAATTCATATTCATTCATTCATTCAATTTGCATCAATTTCAAAATCATGTTCTAATTCTATTTCAGAAAAATCATTTGTCCCAAGTGTAAACATCCCAAATTTTCCTCATCCATTTTCAAACAACCCTCCTCGTGTAGTGCCAACCCTGTTAGGTCAGTGTAGGAGTCAAACCTCGAGTCTTTTAGAAAATCACCACTTTACCCATTTTTACTAGGAAAATTACCATTTTACCCCTAGGTCATCACGGACCCCAGTCAGTCGAAGTCAACCAAGCTCATAGGTCAATTCTAAACAATTAGAATATCGGTCATTTCAAGCTCACCCGAGCTCACAATGAACATACCATTTTTATTTCTGACCATTCCTGCCAAAATGGGATCATTTCTTCAGAAATGAGCTCATTTCTCACTCAAACCTGAGCCAATTATCTCCGAGTCAGTCATTCCCAGTCAGTCATATTCCCCAGAGTCTAGCTTGAGCTCACCAGGAGTTCAAGTGCTCCAATTTTAGTTCAAAACCATGCCCAAGTGTCTAGGAGCCATTTTAACACGTTTCAGCCCATTCAGCTAAAATTGAGCTGAGTCTGGTTGATTGAGCTAGTGTTTAAACTTCAATTTTAGTTCATGTCAGTATTATAAACCTTTGTTTCAGCTCAAACCCAACTCAAATTTGTAATTCACTTTACTCCAGTGACCATTTCGTACCATTTCTCTAAAAATGACAGCTTTTCTTGATAATTTAATCGGAAAGGTTAGTTGAGTTAGTGTCTTGTCAGTTAATTTGAGTTCTGAAACTCTAAAACCTAGCTCAATCCAGCTCATTTCAGTTCAATTCAGCTCAAACCCTAATTTTCAGTGTCACCCTAGCTCGGTACGGCCCGAAAACCATTTCTTGAATCATTTTGCAAATTTTATCAATTTTAACACTTTTTGAACTGGTACAACTGTCAATCGGGGTCTAATATCCAAATTTCTTCATTCAGGGCTAGCATTTCGCATGGCATTTCATGTCATTTCTCATCATTTCATATTATTTCTCAGCATTTCATAACATTTCATCACATTTCATTTCATTTTCGATGTCCAGAACTCCAGTTTTATCAATTTTAATCCAGATTGAGTTTTAAAAGTTTTCAGAAATCAATTTCAAACCTTGGGTTTCCAAAATTGATATTTTTACCTTCGAGATTCTAAATTTGGAAATATTTTCCCGAGAAAAACAATCTGGATTTATTTCAAACTCAAATTTTCAAATTCTACGCTGGATTTGCTTCGCAACGGGGTATTAAACTTCAAAATCCAAGCTCATTTCAAAAACTGCCAAAAATAGCTCATTTCGTCCAAAAATTTCTAAAAAGACCATTCTATCCCTATGATTACCAAAATGAATTTCAAATTTGGAAAGAGAGCCCACTCCAAGATGGCTTCACCATTTGCATTTCTTTTTAATAAAAAAAATCTTTTTATTTTATTTGTTTTTATTTTATATTTTTTATTTAATTTTATTTAAATTTTTTTAGATGTGGGACCTCCCCCCCCTTCTTTCCTTTTCTTCCCTCCTTTTCTTTCCTTTCTCCTTTTTTTTTCTCTTCCTCTTCTTTCTTTTCTTTGTTTCCCTTTTTCTTTTTCTCTTTCCTTCTTTCTTTCCTTTCTTCTTCTTCCCTTTCTTTCCTTCTTGTCCAGCCCATTCACGTAGATCCCTTTTCCCCCCTTTTCATTATCCCGTAAAAACCCTAAGTCTATCCTCATTAAAGACCTAAGTTGGTTTTTTGTTAGAAAAAGGGAACCTAACTCCATCACACGGCTGCCTCTTTAGCCTCTCAAGCCCATCTTCTTTCAATTCTCAAAGAGGGAACCACATACGGTGGCTACGTTTCCTCTCTCCCATGGACATTCACTCCCTTCTACCTCAACTCTTCATTGCTGCCACTGTTTGAAGATTCCACCATGACCTTCCAGCAATCCTTCTTGGCAACATCCCACGCCCAACCTTGACGTTTGGCAGCACACCTTTGTGGCTACAGCCACCTTCACCAAGGAGCTTCAACAACAACTCCTTCCCAGCCGGCGTCACCCCTTTCAAGCATCCTCCAACTGGTTCAGCCACATTGAAGTGCAACCCTTCAACTCTCCAGCCTCCTTCACTTGGACAACAGCCAGACTTCAACCATCATCTCAAAGCCATCAGCCACTTCAACTGTTGCAGCCACTGCTACCTCTCCAACACTTCCAAACTGCAGCAGCTCCTCTCCATCAAGACAACAGGTTACCTTCAGTCATAGCCTACCTCCATTCCAGCCCATCCAAGGTGAGATCTCTTCTTTATAAATCCCTCTTATGCTATTAGCCTTAAGCTGGTTCAAAAATTGAATTTAGTATGGTTGAGAATATATATATATATATATATATATATATATATATATATATATATATATATATATATATATATATATTATTCTATGATCTTGGTTCCTTGTAGTTGGTGCTGTGAAAGTGCAAGGATCCGTCCAACAGATGGATCAGATCCTTCCCCCACCACAACGACATTGATATGGTTCATATACCTCTTTGATTGTTTTTACTATCAGTTTCATGTAAGTTTTAAGTTATAGTATTTCCTTTTATTGTTTATTGCACTTAGGACAATTTTATTAAAGTTTATAGTTACTTTTCAAATTTTAGTATCTTGCGCACAGACCAATCATCATTTTATGCAAAAATTTTCACTAATAAATCATGGTGTTTTTAGTGTGAATGCATCTACATGTCTGTGATTCCCCGCCAAAAATCCAGATTATGTTGGGTTTTGGAACTCTTTTGAACAAAACAAAACCCTAAATCGGGTTTTCTATATTTTGGAATTTTTAATTTCTGTTTTAGCAGACTTGTGGGCCTGAGATCCCCTAGATGGAAGATTCAAATCTCTTCCTAAAAATTACAGTAGATTCAAAGTGGAATCTACTAATTGTCTAAAAATTTTGGGATCTTTATAAGTAGATTTAACTTTTGTTAAAAAGCGATTTTTCCAGACGCTTGAGAAAACCTCAATTTTTTCTTGTCAGGGTATAGATAGACCCTAACATGATGTGTCTGCTCAACCCGTAGCCCAAATGCAAGAACTTTCAACACAAAAGTTGTTTATAACCTATTCCTATGTCATTTCCCAAAATTTGGGAATTTTTTAAATTGTTTAAGTATTTTTGCCAAAATTATATGTTCTATCTGACAGATTCTCATGCCCGAAAATCCCAGAGATCTAGGTATCTGATAACAATGTGCTCATTTCCAAACCGTAACCCGAATTCCAAAACTTTAAAACTGTGAAATTTGAATATGTTTGTCAGAGACATTTTCTCACAATTTCATCCATTTTCCCATATATATGCTATTTTTCCCATATTTTCTCCCAAAACCTATATGTCTGCCCTAAATCCTAGAGTCGCCGAATTCCGATCCGACTTGCCGGAGCTGTCCAGATCCGACCATAGATGAAAACCAAAATGTGTAAAAAGAAAAAATCTTTGACTAACTGTACTCTGTCACCCCATAAAATTTAGGAAATTTTTATGGAAGTTTAGTATCCAAAATCTAATTTAGAGTTAGCATTTTAGGCAAAAATCACAAAATTTAACTTTTTTATTTGAATTTTCATATTTAAAAATACCAAAAAAATATATTTTAGGATTCTATTCTGTTCCTAGGGTTAGTATAGGTGTCCATGCTAAATTTTACTAAATTCCAAGTTTATTTACTTTGTGTGTTAGGTTATTTTTAAATTTAGAGGCGAAAAACAGGCGAAAATCAAGTCAAACTTGATATTTTATGATATTTTTGCCATTTTAAGGTTTTTATTATATAAATAAGTATGGCATGTCATATTAGAGTTAATTTCAATGTCATTTGCATTTCAACTTCTCACTTTTGCAAAATTTATTTCAGAAAACCCTGGTTTCAAGGCCATAGTCTTGTTATCAGGGGCATTTTGGTGATTTTGACCTAAATTTCGAAATTTCAATTGTTAATTCCATAAATTTTTGTGCATATCATCATGTTTCATCATATTTTGTTTGATTTATTTTACTTGATTTTCAAATTTCCAAATTTTACAAAAATTCTTTCAGAAAACCCTAATTTCAAGGTTATCAGGGGTATTTTGGTCATTTTGACCCCAATTTTGAATTCTCAAGTTTAATTTTGAAATTTATTCATTATTTCTCATGTTTATATCAAAGGGGGTATGATTCTGGGTTTATATCTGAATAATATCTGATAATTTCTAATATTTTCATATAAATTCAGAAAACCTACATTTCTGTACTAACATGTTTTTCTAGTTTTGCAGGAACATTCAAGAAGAAGACTTAGCACTTATTCTTTTATTTTTATTCAATATAAAGATGTAATAAATTGGAATAAGAATTTACATTTTTGCTTAGAATAGGACTGCATTGCATATAGTTTAATTTCTGTAAATTCTGATATCTGATGTATCATTCATGCATATTTTTCCAAAATTCACTATGGTTGATACGAATGTCACGTGCACAAGCTCTTATGGAGTTTATAAACTTTGTGGAGTTTGTATTTTTGGTCATAGTCAGAATACGAATGAAACCTAGATTTATGATCTTCGTATTAGTCACATTCAACCTGCACTTTTAGGATAATTTCAAAAATGCACTGCATTTCTCAAAATTTCAAAAGGATTTTCTCAATTCTTCAATGAAATATTTTTCAAATTCATATTCATTCATCCAATTTATATTATTTTCAAACTCTTTTCTCAATTTCAATTTCAGAAAAATCAGTTTTTCCCAAAAATTTCTGAGTCTTTCTCAGGATTTGACTTCTCAGAATTCTAAATTTTCAAATGAGATTTTAAAGTATTTCCCAAGTTCAAATCAAGATTTTCACATTCTCAATTTCATTTTCAAAATCCTAAAGTCGATTTTTTTAAAATCCTGAATTATTTCTGAAACTGATTTTCCCAGAATTCTCAATTTCCCTTTAGAAATCGATTTTTTTAGAAAAAGCAATTCAAATCTCAAAATCGATTTTCCCAAAGTTCAAGTTTTCTTGAAAATTCATTTTCCAATGCAAATTTCTGATTTCTAATCAAATTCAATGATTTTCCCCGGAATTCCACTTTCAAGCACTTTTCCAATCATTTTCCAAGCACATTTCAATTTTCCAAAGCAAACATCATATTTCTTATCTTTTTCAAAATTCCATAGCACATGCCTCATTCTTTGTGCACATTAGGAAAATAGAGCATAATTTAAATAATTTAACTTAGTCAAAGCGCACAGTTGATCCTTGGTTCGATTATCCCTGGTAAAGGTGCCAGGAACGATCGAACCTCGTACTGACAGGCAGATCTCATTCCCCAGAATTTTCCCGCAAAATTTCAAAAACGGAGGCGAGTAATTTTCAAAACCATTTTCAAAACTTTGGTCGAGTTTGACTCGCAGAATCGTTTCTTTCTCTCGCAGAAGAAGGGAGGAAAATTTTGCGATGATAACAGGTTTGGCGATCGTGATAGGACATGTCTTCGCCTGATCAAATTTGTGCTTTGACTTAGCTCAATTATCAAAATTGTGTTCTATGGAATGTCAACTTTTAATTTCTGTTATCATGTGAACCTAGGAGCCTAGACTTGAACCTAGCTGACATGGATTGCATGTAGACTAGGAATGGTTTGGTAGAACCAATTGCGGAGAACTATTCATGCTCACTTAGACTTAGGTCTGAAATACAACACTCTTCAATCTAGGAATTGTATGAAAACAATGTTTGCTTCTTCAAAAATTTCAAAATTCTATCTCTTTAGGTTTTAGAGCCCTCTGTTTGCCTGCATGTGATCATTTTTCAAAAACCACCCCACCTATGTCTACCCGGTCTTCACGTTGCTGGGCTTTCTTCCAGAACCATAGTTCGGGATAAAGCCTCACAACTGAGCCACTTATTTGGGCTCACGCCCCCCAGCCACGTACCAAGGGACATAGTCCAACGTATATCGACAGATGCTCAAGGATGTTAGGAAAACACAAGCCTAGAACAGGAGATAAATTTTTATGCCACGTACGTCGAGCCTCGACTTGAGTATATCGGCATAGCATGGTTGGACACAGATGATCTGAGCTTAGAGTCAGGATTAGAGTCCTACAGCTATATCAAAATTGATGCATTTAGAGTCAGCTTCTTTGGGAATGCTGTATATGCATAATTGTTTGTGATTGAATGTTTGACATTCATTTTCATCTTATTTTTCCATATTTTCCCCAATTTTGATAAAATATTAGACAATTTTCCAAAATACCTTATTTTTCAGCTTTTGTGAAATATCTTCTTTTTTCTCAAAAACCCTGGACGATTTTTTCAAATTATCCACTTTTTCTTCAAAACTCCAAGTGATTTTTCATTCTTCCGTTCATCTAGATTTTGAATTTCCAGCATTTCACTTCATCCTGTCTACAATTTTCAAAATTCTTGTATTTTTCCTAAGTCTAATTTCAATCTTCCTATCTTTCAGTCCAGTCAGCTCGACTCTGTCTTTCCTGAGGGTCGCATCTCCTACGAGGTGCGACAAAGTCTTCTCGAGCACTCAGCACCAGACCTTTCTTTCTCCGGTGGTACTATACCTGGTTCAAAAACTTCTCCCGTATGTTTCTGGATCATTTGAGCGACTGTGGATTGGAACTGACATCCGCAGTGAGAAAGTTGACAATCAATGAAAATCTGATCCATGCACTGGCAGAGCAGTAGAATCCATGCACTTGCACGTTCTGGTTCCCATGGGGCAAGATGACCTTGCTGATGGATGAGTTTTCAGAGATCATGGGACTGCCCGAGCCAGCCGGTCAGCCTGGAGATCCATTAGAGCAGCAATTTTTTATTAATGTCAAGGGTCTGGACCCCAAAGATGCTTTAGCTTGCATGATAGGGCGTAAGTCTTGGTCACTGATTGAGGAAAATGGAAATGAATATGTGAACCTGATCGAGATTTACCGACAATATAGGGCATTCACAGAAGTCAGTTCATTATCTAGAACATCTCGAGAAAGAATTCAGTATGCGATGGTCATATGCACTGCAGGGCTCACTTTCTTCCCAGATATACATATGTGTATGGCAAGCAGTTCAAGCTACTTGGCCCATTTTCCTATACCTATTACTATTCAGAGTGATGCGTCAGGCAATTTTCTCAGAGACAGAAGTGCGTAGAAACTCGGCTACTATCAGAGGTTATGCCAGAGTTTGACCTTGCATCAGCGCAGTGGCCCGGAACATACCATTCTGCCAGATATGGCTGAGATTCTTTCATCACTCTCACTCTTTTCTCCAGTCCTCGTATCTCTGCTGATCGTTAAGAGTGGTGGCAGACTGTCTATATGCCCCCTCTTTCTCAAGTCTACTATTGATGCAATCATATTTTTCCTTCAATAAAAAAATCCTTCAATTTTCATTCTATCATGGTTTGATGACCTCGCCTAGGTGACAAGGCATATTTGCAGTTGTTCGTTCTCCTCGCAAAGAATGACAACACAATTGTCGCGACTCCAGCGGTGACCCAATCCCTAGTAATGGGATGTTCTTCCAATTATCTACCAAATTCTCATCAAATATTTTTCCTATATTCATTTCTATCCTGAATCTTCATCATCAAAATTTAATCATCCATCACATTCTGCAGAGAATATTGGTATTCCCAAGTGGTCTAGATCAGATAAGAAGACACTGCTATATCAAGTGCATCCATGATTTTTAAAGCATCAAGTAAAAAGAGATGAATTATCCAAGAACTGTTAGAAGACAGAGTCCGAATGATAAGGATGACATTGATCCTGCTGCATATCAGATATTCAAGAAAATGATGATTAGGATGATGTCTGAGCAAGCTGAAGACAGTCTTAGAAAGGCTCCCATTAAGGAGAAGACATCTATCTCCTTCTCTCAGAATATCACTGGTAAGAGTAACGAGTGATTTGGCGTGTGTCTGTCCGATATTTTATTCTCGCTACTGTCCTCTATCATCATGGATTCAATTCTGAATATTTCAGATGCCTAGACGAAGATGAAGCCAAAGAAGTCGTGCGGGAGGTACACGAAGGCATTTGCGGTGGTCACGTCGGCTACCAAACTCTTATCAAGCAAATCATCCGGGCAGGATATTATTGGAAGACTATGCAACAAGATTGCTACCATTTTGTGAAGAAGTATGCTCTATGCCAGATACATGCACCTTCTATTCATGTGCCAACAACATATTTGCAAACCGCCATCTCTCCATGGCTATTTTCTATGTGGGTCTTTAATGTTGTGGGCCCCATCACTCTTTTTGCTTCAAACAACTACAAATATTTTCTTGCCGCAACAGAATATTTCACTAAATGGGTCGAAGCTATCACTTTGCGTACAGTAGAAGGTCGACACATGGTCTCATTCATCCACAACAACTTAAGAATCCCTAAACTCTTGTTGTCTACATAGCCCTGTTGTTCATGTATGGTGCAACCTTTTACGTGTATGATGTAACTTTTTTTTTTTTAGATACTATAACCCCTTTTACATATGTTGTAGCCTCTTTATATATATATATATATATATAATGTGTCCACAGCAGTGCCAATGCACTTGTGTGATCTTCACTCTCACCTACAGCAGTGCTTAGCACTGCTGTGGCTTTTCATAGGTTTACAGCAGTGCCATCGCACTACTGTAATATTCCTCTTGATACCTGTAGCGGTGTTTTAGCTTTTAATGCACCTACAACAGTGCCAACACACTGCTGTGGCTTTTCCTTTGGACATCTACAACAATGTCAAGCATTGTTGTAGCCCCCCTTTTTACATAGATATCATCAGTATCACCCTCCAGCATCAACACCACTTTGCAATCTTCCATCAGCACATACACTTTCCCATTAATTTAGTGTATCATATAGGCATTGTCACATTCAATTTTCCATAAAAATTCAGGATGTCACTCCCGTGTTATAGATAATGCATGCTCTCATTTAGCTATTAGATATATACATGTATGCTAATTCTTTAATATGACATTTTCTTTTCTATAATGTTCATGCTAACTCTGTTTTGCACGAATATATGAGGAATTTAGATCTTCCTTTCTTAAGTTAGACATTCCTCATCTTTTCAGAATTCATAATGTAATAGTTAGATCATTAATGAGAATATTACATTTTCAGCTTTTAGATTAGAATGTATGAACATATTAATTTTCTCTTCTTCAAAATTTCACATGATGGAATACAAATGGCACATGCACCATTCTAATAAGAGGTGTTTAATCTTAAGCAAATGACTCACATTGATGGCCATAGTCAAAATGTGGGCAATGCTTAGGATTTTCATCTTTTATGGAATAACATTGGATCCACACTGGATCCTTTTCAAAAATCATCATATTTTCAAATATTTTTCTTCTTTTATTAGAGTTTAACTTAAAATAAACTCAAGATATATATCAATGGCCATAGTCAGGATATATTGAGAGTTAATTTCATTTTAAACTCTATAAAAGCACTAAAATATATTTTATTCTTCACCTAAATTCAAATATGATTATTATATAATACATTCAATGATCATAGTCAGAGATGTATTATATCTTCAATCTTATTTTCAATTTATTTAAAGAATGAAATATTCTTTTCAAAACTCAATTTTAAATTCTTCTAATTTATTCATCATTTAGGATAGAATTACATCATATTTTCAAAATTCTTTTCATATTATTTCAAAATCTAAATGATTTTTGAAATATATCTTCAAATATCTTCTTCACTTCTCGAATCAATCTTTCAAATCTTATTTAAATTCGTTCTTCTATCTTATTTCAAAGATTCAAATTTTAAATTCAAAGTCCAATTTGACTTTGAGATTTCAAATTCATTCCTGTATTCTAAATTCAATTTCCAATCTAAGTCCAGTTTCAAAGTTCAATTCAACTTTGAAAATTCAAATTCATTTTTCATTCTCAAAGATTCAATTTCAAATTTAATTTAACATCTTAGATCAAATTTCAAAGTCCAATTTTTAACTTTGAAATTCTGATTCATCTTCTAATTTCAAAATTTCAAACTTTAAAATCAAGTTTATTCTTTATCTTCAAAGTTCTATCCCAAGATTGAGTCTTGATTCTCAATTCAAAATCAAGGTTTTAAGATTGATTTTGAATCTCAAAATCCGATTTTTTCTAAAGTTTAAAAGCCCACTTTTTCAAATCTGAATTTTCAAAATTCAGATCCATCTCCAAAGTCCCATTTTGGATCTTCAAAAATCCAAATTCCATCTTGGGTTCTAAATTTAGAACCCAATTCTACTTTTGGATTCAAATCTTCAAAAACCAATCTCATCTTGGATTCAAGACTTCGGATCCAATTCTATTTAGGATTCCAGACTATGAATCCAATCCCATTTTGGATTCTCAAACTTCAGATCCAATTCCATTTAGGATTTCAGATTTCAAAACCATTTCCATTTTTAAATCATATCTAGACTTCTTAAATCCAATTCTATTTTCAAATTTCATTTGGATTTCTCAAATCCAAAACTCCATCCTGATTTCAAACTTTAAATCTGGAATTCAATTCCATTTCAAATTTCATAATCTACTTCAAAATCCAGATTCAAAATTCAAATTCAAAGTCTATTTTGAATTTAAAAAGTTCATTTTTCTATCTTAGTTTCAAAATTCCCCTTTTCTTTATTCTTCTTAAATCAAGATTTATTTCTCCAACTCTGATTATTTCAAAACTTAGAAATTTAAACATCTTTTCCAAGATCTATCTCAAAGTTCTAAGTTAGATTCAACTTTCAAAAACCACTTTCTCACTCCATTATCAAGTTCATCTCAGAAACACTTGGAATTTTTCAAAATCATTTTTTCTCAAAAGCATACATTTCTACATCCTTGCATTCACACAAGCATGATTCTTTGTGCATTTTAGACTTAGGATAAATTCTTAGATAATATTTAGGCAAAGCAAAAGGCATAAATTCGATCCTTGGTTCGATTACCCCTGGTAAAGGCACCAGAAATGGTCGAACCTCGTACCGACAAGTGAATCCCGTCTCTCCATTTTCCCGCAAATTTTCAAAACGGAGGCGAGTGATTTTTAAAACATTTCTTTGGTCAAATGAGACCTTGCAAAAGAGTTCCTCTCTCTTCTTTCTTTCTCTCTTTTTTCCCTCAAAAGGAAAAAGAGAAGGAAAAGAGGAACGAGAGGAAAAATTTTGCATGATCACAAGATCCAAACTCTATAATAATTCTTTAATAAATTTTTTCTTAATTTAAATTCATAGTTTTATAAATAATTTGAATATAATTATTCAATTAAGGTTAATTAGACATAGTTTCTCATTAACTATGATTAATTAACAAATAAACACTAATTTAATTACTCTCACTAATTAATGTCTTAATTTCTAGTTCTAAAATTATGAATAAATCTTAATTAACCAGGATAAATATTAAATGAATATTTTTATAACTTAAATTTTCTACACCAGAAATTTTCTTTATTTTGATTAAAAATTTAGAAACTTTATGGGTCTTACATGCTACCTCTTTTAAAAAGAATTTTGTCCACAAAATCTTATTACATAGCTAAGCAAAAAGGTTGGGATATTTTTCTCTCATACTGGCTTCAGGTTCCCATGTACATTCCTCGATGCCATTGTGTTTCCAACATACTTTGACTAACAGGGTCGTCTTTGATCGCAAAACTTGATCTCATTAATCAATGATTTCTGATAGTCATTCTAACACAGTTAGATCCTCTTGCACCTCCACATCCTCATATCTGATGACATGGAAAGGGTCGTGAATGTGTTTCTATAGCATAGATACATGAAAAAATTATGAATTTGGGCATACTATGGTGGTAACTCCATACGGTATGCTGCTTTATCAATCCGTTCTAAGATTTAAAGGGTCTAACAAATCTCGGACTTAACTTTTCCTTTTTCCCAAATTTGAACACGCTCTTAGTAGGAGACACCTTCACAAATATTATATCTCCTTCAGCAAAAGTAAGCTCTCGATGTTGTTGGTCGGCGTAACTCTTCTGCTAGTCCTGGGCAGCTTTTAACCTACCTCAGATTTTCTAAATTTGCTTAGTATAGTGTTGTAATAGCATTGATGATTTGGTCGATCACTCACTGACATCATCTGAGTAAGTTGGTGATCTGCATGGCCTTTCATACAATGCTTCATATGGAGCCATCCCAATACTTGCATGATAGCTGTTGTTATATGTAAATTCCACCAAACTCAAATACATATCTCAGTCACCCTTCCAATCGAGCATACAAGCTCACAGCATGTCTTCCAAGGTTTAAATTGTTCTTTCTAACTGACCATGAGTCTGCGAGTAAAATGTGGTACTGAATTTAAGTTTCGTACCTAAGGCTAGTTGTAGCTATCCGCAAAATCGTGATGTAAATCATGGATCATGGTCCAGAATAATTAAAATTGATACTCTGTGTAACCTCACAATCTTCTTGACATATAAATAAGCTAGGATGTCCATAGGCTGATTGATCCTTATGGGTAGAAAGTGAGTAGACTTAATGAGTCTGTCGACTATAACCCAAATCACATTATGTTTCTTGTGAGTACTTGGTAGACCTACAATAAAGTCCAGGGTAATGTCTTCCCATTTTCATTGAGGAATCTCAACTCTCTGCATTGTCTTGCCAAGTCTTTGGTGCTCAATCTTAATCTACTAGCAAGTTAAGCATCTTGAGATGTATGTCGCTACTTCTCGCTTCATGTCATTCTACTAATATTTTTGTTGCATATCCTTGAACATCTTGGTACCTCCAGGATGGATGGTGTATTTGGTCTTATGGGCTTCATCGAGAATTTTTTTCCTCAACTCAGTGTTATCTAGCACCCAGAGTTGTCATTCCGTTTGAATACTTTCATCATCCTCAATATAAAAAGACATACCTTCTTCTTGCACTCATGATTTTAGTGATGCAGAGCATCCAGACGAACAAAGCTCCAAAGTCGAGTTGGATCCCAATCCAACTCCTCAGACTCGATCTGAGCATCGCTACCGAAGCAATCCACTCGCTTGTAAGACATCCTTTATCCAAGTGGAACTAAAGCTTAGCCAATACCCACCAAGTCATTTGTTTGGATGTTTTGATTTCATTACATTCTGCGTGGAATCATCTTTTGGATATTTTTGTCTTTCATATTTATTTTATGTAAGTTTTATTTTATTTTATTTTTTTTTGGTGCCAGATTCTACAAACCTAGATAGTTCTAGTGCCTTGTAGGATTGTTTTGCGGTACTAGAGGGTGTAAGGGGTCTTCGGGTGGAGTTTTATTTTTTCCTACATTTCTTTTTTTTTTTTGTTGGATCCGAATTATCAAACATTTGGATCTTCTCGAGATCCAAACCCATATGGTATCCAACCATAGATGGCACCACCTTAGTTGGACATCAATAGCCCTTCTTTGAATCTAGTTTGACCATAGAAGGTCAAAAGGGTTGTTGGAAGGTAATGATGTCGTCTTTTTAAAAGGAGCCCATGCATTGGGCAAGTAGGTGGCAACTTGGAGAAGCCCACACCCCTTTTGTGAGTGATTGGTGCTGGAGGTGGCATCATCATTTCACTCCCTTGAGGGCTTAAGACCCTCATGGTGGTCGACCATGAGGAGGGTAGTTGTTGTTTTGAGAAAAAAATCCAAAAATGGAGTGGAGAAGAAAGGTTGAAGATAATCTCGGTATTGTGGCTGTATCTTATTAGACACTAGTTTAAATTGCATTATCTTTATCTCGTTAGAAAGCTAAGATCTTGTTCTACAAGTTTGGTTTTTACCACTTGGCCTGATTCGGCTTGGTTAAGTTGACAAAGTCCATGACAAGTTACCTACTGACGGCATCAAGGATTTTTGTGAAAGATTTTGGCAAAGGAAAAGTGAGACTCGAGTTGAGTGTTGGAGCTCATTTGAAGGAAGGTCACGGTGGCTAGCCAAGTGCTGCAGGAGTCACATATCCAGTGGAGAACTTTGCAACTTCCAAGCCTCCACAAGTTGGTGTTGGAGCTGGCTGCTGCCCAGCTACACCGTCTGTTTTACCATTGTGTTTGCAAATTCCATCTTATCTCATTTTGGTGTTTGAACTTGTTACTTCTGATTTTATCAGCATGCAAGTATTTTGCTTATGTTACTGAATCAAAGTTTGAATTTTTTATGTTCATATGCTACTTGAAAGTGGTTCCAACAATCTGCAACATCGTGATTGTGTGTGTCACCATTTTCTGTCAAGAAACAAATTTTGATTCTAGAGTTGTTAGAGATGACTCCAAAGAATTGATTGTATCTACTTAGATACTGGTTGGATTTTAGTGTTCTTAGGCTTTATGGAAAGCGAAGACATAGAACTTCAACATTGTTGTTAAAATCGCAGCCTGATTCAGCCGGAAAGGTCCCAAAAATTCCCTCTCAAAATGTCAGTCAGACAGAGCCTGTCAGCTCCTATCCCATCCAGAACACTGTGAACAGTGTTACATATTTTCAGGATTCCTCCCGACTCCCGACATGAAAATTTGATTTTTTTGATTTTGTGGAAAGCTAAGACATAACTCTAAAACTTATATGTACAACGTCATGGCTGAATCTTCATCTAAGGGTCTCAAAATTATACATCTTTCTGCGGTTGTCAAAAAGTCAGGAATTTTAAAGCATTTATTAATATCCTGATTTAAATTTTTTAGTTTCCCGATTTCCTGATATTTCCTGCATGACTTGTGAATCTGAAACTTGAATTAGTTAGCTAAAATACTATTGAACCTAGTTACTATTCTGAGTTTCATCTAATTTGTACGTTTGCAAGTCTGAAATTCATGTTGATGTGAATGCATGTTATGAACCCTAGATTACAATTTATAACAAGTATCACATACTATTTTGAAAGTTCAAAAATTCGTAGAGGATCATATTAAATTCAGAAAAATCCAAATCATAGCTTGTTAGAAAGGTCTAGATCTGGCCTACGATATTTATGTTGGGGATTTCCATAAATGCCACCATATTAGAGGCCAAAAACCCCTTCAAATAGACTGCCCATGGAGCCCAAAAGTTTATCATAGACTTGTCTTTCAACTTTAGTCCTGAGTCCGTGGGATGGACACTTCTGATCCAAATCTAGTGATTTTAGATTCGTTGGAAAGGCGTGCAAGTCGTGCACAAGTTTCTTTTGGACCACCTTTGTCGAAACAAAGTGCATGGGTCCCAAAAACTCTATTTTCTAGAGTCCTATTTGGACTCACTCCCGTGAAACACTTCTGTACGTATCGAGATCTATTTGGATCTTGGATCGTGGATAGCTGCTTACCGAGTCCACATCATTTAGTTTTTTGTATTGAGCATCTTGTTTTTGTTTTACAATGATTCTCGAGAGAATCTCTGATTGTATGGTCAAACCAGACAATTGAATAACTATGTGACCATCTAAAAAGGGTTTCCAAGCAATAAAATCCTCCACAAGCTTTGAACTCCTCACAAGACTAGCCAGAACATTACGAGACTTGCGACTAAATACTTCTACTATGACATTTGACTTTCTTGGGTAGTAGGATAAGGTAAATTTTGTAGTCTTTGATAAACTCTAACTAACGCCATTGTCTCATGTTTAGTTTCTTCTGAGAAAATATATATTTGAGACTCTTATGATCAGAAAAGACTTCAAACTTGTCTCCATACAAGTAGTGTCACTACAACTTCAATGCAAACACTACTACTACTAGCTCCAAGTCATGGGTTGGATAGTTTTATTTATGAATCTTTAATTGACGATGTGCATATGTTATAACCTTATCATTCTATATCAGCATACAACCCAAACCTGTTCAAGAAGCGTCGGTGTACATAATAAAATCACCTCGACCAGAAGGCAAAGTCAAGACAAGAGATGTTGTAAGCTTTGTCTTCAAAATCTAGACTATCTTCATATTTGTCCATCCATTCAAACTTTATTCCTTTACGCAGGAGTTTGGTCATAGGTAAAGCAATTCTAGAAAAGTCTTGAATGATATGTCGATAGTATCTTGCTAGGCCAAGAAAACACCTGATGTCGCTAACATTCTTAGGTTGCTTTCAATTTAGTACAACTTCTATTGTGGTTGGATCCATGGATATTTCATCCCTAGATATCACGTGACCCAAAAACATGACTTCCTTGATCCAAAATTCATACTTAGAAAACTTAACGAACAATTGGTGTTCCAGAAGGACTCCTAATATGATTCGCAAATGCTCTCTATATTGTTCTGAATTCTCATAGTAAATCAGGATATCATCAATGGATACGATAAAAAACATATCCATATAAGGTCAAAACACATTGTTCATGAGATCCATGAATGCTATTGGCGCATTAGTGAGTCTGAAATGCATCACTACAAACTCATAATGTCCATACCTTGTTTGAAAGGCAGTCTTTAGGATATCCTCATCCTTAATTCTGAATTAATGGTACCCAGTCCTAAGGTCGATCTTAAAAAATACTTTAACCTTCTGTAATTGATCAAACAAATCCTTGATACATGGTAACAGATACGTATTCTGGATGGTAGCCTGATTGAGCATTTTGTAGTCAGTGCACAATCTCATTGTTTTGTCTTTCTTTATCACAAATAATACTTGTGCACCCCAAGAAGATACACTCGGTTGAATGAATCCTTAATCCATAAGCTCTTGTAGTTGCTTCTTTAACTCCTCAAGTTTGGTTGGCGCCATACGATATAATGATTTTAAAATCGGTGTTGTTCTAGGAAACAACTCGATATTGAACTCCACTTCTTGCTGTGAAGGAAGTCTGGTAACTCTTCCAGAAATACATCTGAGAATTCTCTTACTATGTCTAGCTCCTCTATTGACACAATTTTTTGTTCAATTAGGGTGATACTAACAAGAAAAAAGTATACCTTTTTCTGTATGTACTTTTGTGCTTTCAAAGAAGAAATCACTGTGCCCTTCAGTGTGGGCCTAGAAAGTTTAAACTCTATTATTGGATGCTTGAGTCAAGTCAGAACCATTTTTCCTTCTTGACACACAATCCATGCATGGTACTTGAACAACTAATCCATGCCCAATATGACGTCAAAGTCAGTAATATCGAGTAGGATCATATTAGCAGGTAAATTTTTCCCTGCTATCAGTACTTCTATGTTTGGCACAATAGTTATGCACAAGGAATGTTCACTAGTTAGAGTACGTATATCCAACAGGTAGTTCAGGGTTTCGACATGCATATACAATTGTTTTATGAATTTTTTCAAAATAAAAGAATGAGTGGCACCACAATTGAATAAAGTAAGAATAGCTTGTCTAGTGATTAGTATGATACCTTGTACCAATTCACCTTTGGTTAATTGCTCCACGGTAGTGGCATAAACGCATCCCACCATTACTTTTTGTCTGATTGGCTTATGTTATTTTTTATGTTGTTGTTGCGGTGGCCACTGAGATGGTTGTTGCGATGTTCCAGGCCCCTTCCTTCATTCATAATATTTTTTTTTGCGATAGTCCTTGACATAGTGGCTCATTTTGCCACAATACAGACATCCGCCAGTCTCACGGGGACAAAGTTGCACTGAGTGGTCGACTCTACAATTTGGGCAAGATTGTGTTGGTCTTTGCTATTGATGCCTCATGTCTCTTTGTGGTCTTGACTTCTTGGTTTATGGTGTGAACTTTCTACTACCTGACTGCTTCTAGAAAAATCTTTTCTTAGGCCAACTCCTCTGACTTGTTGAATGTTGTACCCCTCAATTAGGTTGGGCTTTCTGAGGTTCGGTCCAATTGTGATCTATGAGAGTAGCCTCCTCGATGACCTCATCCAATGTCTTTGATCTATGAGTATAGACCTTAGTTCTTAGGACCGATTTAAGACCATGTGCAAACTTCATTGCATGTTCCTCTTGTGTGGTGTAAACATTGGGGCAGTATTGCTCTGAACCTTGAAATCTAGTGATATAGTCCGCCAATGTGAATCCTTCTTGCTGTAGGTCCAAGAATTCTTGCATCTTTTTGTTTTTCTCGTGCTTCAGGAAGTAAGTTGCGTAGATTACTTTGATAAATTGTTCCCATAGTATCTATTCATTGAAGAATTTAACTTCTAGGGTCATATCCCACCATCTTTTTGCATTTTCTTTGAGTTGGTATATTCTGAAGTCCACTTTGCTATCACCGGGGACTCGTAGAACTCTAAAGATCCTTTCGATCTCTCAAATCTAATTTTTTGCTGCTTTAGGGTTGGACTTTTCAGTGAAAGAGGGAAGATTCATACCCATAAACCTATTGTATGAAGCTTCGCAAATTGCTAGTGGAACAGGTGTTGTGTGATCATGTACTACTTGTTGGAGGTTTGTCCCCCCATTGTGCGTATAATTTTCACTTGCTGCCCTACAATGCCAGATTATTCAAGGTGTCCATGATGATGTTGCATCTTCCTTGCCATGCCATCTAAGGATCATGCAAGAAAGTGATTTTAAAAGTTAAGTTAGTTTTGATCTTGGTGTCGTGTATTTGATAAAGGTGTTCTCATAACAGACAATCACTCGCACTAGTAAGGAGCAGAACAATTATATGTATTACTATGCCTTGATAGATGTAAACACCCCAAAATTTCCAGATTCACTTCTAGACACTCCCTTTCATAGATGTCAACCTCTTTAACATAGTGTAGGAGTCTAACCCCTA
This sequence comes from Nuphar pumila, assembly GCF_984573655.1. NCBI lineage: Eukaryota > Viridiplantae > Streptophyta > Magnoliopsida > Nymphaeales > Nymphaeaceae > Nuphar > Nuphar pumila. The sequence goes on from NC_143249.1 coordinate 56,709,285, forward strand.
GGTCCATTCCAATTTAGGTGTCATTTCACCCTAGTTTACCAAGAAAATTATCATTTTACCCCTAGGTAACCTTAGATCCTTGTTAGTTAGACCCAACCCAGCTCATTTCAAGTTCAGAAGAGTTAGAATATCAATCATTTCTAGCTCCCTTGAGCTCACGATGAGCAGACTCTGTTCATTTCAGTTAAATTTGGTTTATTTTATACGAAATGAGCTCATTTCTAACTCAAATTGAAGCCAATTGTCCTAGATTAAGTCAATTCTAGTAAATCCTATTCCCCTGTGTCTAACTTGAGCTCATCAGGAGTTCAAGTGGTCCAGTCTTAGTTTAAACCTCTTTCCCACATTCTTGGAGTTCATTTTAGTTCAATTCAGCTCATTTTAGCTAGAATTGAGCTAACCTTAGCTAAGATTCAACTCGTTTAAGCTCTGAAATTAGTTTATCTTTGTATCAGTGACTTTGATTTTAGCTCAAACCCAGTACACTCTCATTATTCACTTCACTCTAGAGTGAATTTCTCACCATTTCACTGTGAATTGTGTCAGATTTTAATCGTCTGGTCTAGGAATCCACTTAAGATAGTGTCTCCTTAGTTCATCTGAGTTCAAAAACTTTAGAACCCAGTTCAACCCAGTTCTATCCAGTTTAAACAAGTTCAAACCTCACTTTCCAAGTGTTACTCTTCACCCTACAAGGTGAAATCATTTATTGGTTATTTATATTCAGAAGGATATTTCTATCAATTTTTAAGCCAAGGGTGATTTTCAGTTTGGACTCGGATCAATTCTCTATCTGAGATCCAATTCACATTTCAATTCAGACATTGGATACCTAATCGGATCCAATGCCAGATCTGATATCTAATATCCATTCTCTATTTCGAACCCAGATCCTTATATTCAATTCACTCTGTTATCTACATCTAGAGTTCAATTTGCTTTCTAAACCTGAATTATTTCACCAAATATCCAAGGTCCACCCTTTTGTTATCTAGGATTCATTCTTCAATTATTATTCAATATCCCAGATCCACTTTCTATCTCTGATTCAAGATCCGTTCTTTAACTCTTATTCAATATCCAGAATCCACTTGTTGATTCCATCTTTAGTCCAGGGTTCATTTTACAATCTTATCTTTGATCCAGGATCCACTTGATACAAGATCCATTTCACTTGTTTATCATATCAGGATCTATTTTTTTGGCAAGTTTATCCTCGATCCAGAACTTGTCTATCATTTTCAAGCATGAATCATATCCATTGTCTCAGACCCAAACTCATTTGTCATTTTGAAACTTTGGATCTAGATTTGGGTTCGAACTTTTCTTCTGACCCAGTCGTTAACCTAGATTTAAAAATTGATTGAAAAGGATATTTTAAATCTAGTGCTTTCACATTTCAAGATTTGGTATTTCAAATACCTTTTCAAAAATCGTTTGTACCAAATCTAAATCCAAACCCATCTTTGATTTGGATCTTGGATCCTGAACGGGTCTTAGATCCAATCCATCCTAGATGGGGCCCACCTAGGTGGTGCCACATCTAGAGTTTTCCAGACCAAAGTTTCTTTTTCTTGTGTTATAATTACACTTTGGTAAGTATTTTACATATTTTACTTTCCATGTTAATTTTTAACATTTCTTTTTATTTTAATTTTTATTTAGGCTAAAAGGAAAAACAAAAAATAATTCCAAGGTGGACCCCACTAAGGAGATCGACCCTCCCTTCTTTTTTCATTTTTCTTTTCTTTCTTTTACTATTGTTCTTTTTAAGTTCTCAAAACTTTCTAAAAAAAATCTTCCATTTTTCTTACTTTTTTTTCCTAAACCTTCAAAATTTCCAAAATTCTTTTTTTCTTATTCCTTTATTTGTTTATTTTAGGCCATCCAAGAGGGTAGAAGGGCCCCACAAAGGGGGTCGACCTCCTCCCTCTCACTCTTTCCATTCCTACTCTCTTACTTGCTCTTTCCTTCTTCTTCCAATCTTTTTCTTTCTTTTCTTTGATAATGCAAGCCTTATAAAAAGGCATGAAGGGGATCCAAAGGCTCTCTCTCCAATGTACTCTCTTCCTCTCTCTCAAACTCTCAAGCCCCCTTCCTCCTCCAGCCCAAGGTAAAAAAAAAATCTCCCTCTCTCTCTTGTTTTCTTTCTTTTTCCATGGTGCCGCCCCCCTCTTTTGCTCTTTTCTTCTTCCTTTTCATTTGAACTTCATGTGATGGCATCAATAATCCATTTAGCTGCAGGTAAACTTGTAAGCACCCCAAATTTTCCAGGTCTATTATGGATACCCCCCCCCCCTCACAGATGTCGACCCTCTGTAGTATAGTGTAGGAGTCTAACCCCTAGGTTCATTCCAGTCTAGAGGTTATTTTACCCCCATTCTGTCAATAAAATTACCATTTTACCCTTAGGTCACCTTAAATCCATGTTAGTTAGGCTCAACTCAACTAATTTTAAGTTTAGAAGAGTTAGAACGTCAGTCATTTCTAGCTCATCTGAGTAGATCCTATTCATTTCTGATCATTCCAACTAAAATTTATTTATTTCGTGAGAAATAAGCTAATTTCTACCTCAAATTTCAGTCAATTGTTCCAGAGTCAGTTAATTTCAGTCAATCATGTTCCCCTGTGTCTAACTTGAGCTCACCAGGAGTTCAAGTGGTCTAGTTCCAGTTCAAATTCATCTCCCGCATTATTGGAGCTCACTTTAGTCCATGTTAGCCCATTTCAGCTAAAATTGAGCTAACCCTAACTAGAATTTAGCTTACCTGAGCTCCAAATTTAGTTCACCTTAGTTTAGTTGAGTGTAGTTTTAGCTCAAACCGAGTATACTCTTGTTACCCACTTCACTCCATAGTGCATTTCTCATCATTTCTCTTGTAATTGTGTCTGTTTTCAGTCATTTAGTCTAGGAATTTAGTTGAGTCAGTGTCTTTTTAGTTCATTTGAGTTTAGAAACCCTAGAACCCAGTTCAATTCAGTTCAAACCTCATCTTTTAGTGTCACTCTTTTCCCAGTTCAATTCAGAGGCAAAATCATTTTTTGATCATTTTTATACAGAATATCAATTCTATCAATTTCCAATCTGGGCTCGGATCAATCCCTTTATCTGATATTTTATCTATATCCGAGATCCAATTCATATTTCAATTTAGATATTGGATCCAATACCGGATTTGATATCCATTCTTTATTTTGGACCTGGATCTTTTATTCAATTCACTCTGTTATCTATATCCAGAGTCCAATTTATTTTCTAAACCTGAATCGTCTCAATCAGATATTCAGGATCCAATCATTTATCATTTCGGATCCATTTTCGTATCCAAGATCCATATCCACCTTATTTATGATCCAGAATCCACCTTTTAAGTCCATCTATGAACTGACAGCTATTTCATATGTTTTGTCAAGATCTAAGATTCATTTTCCAATTCCATCCAGGATCTTTCATTATTTTCATCATTGGATCAGACTCATGGTTTGAGATCCAGATCCATTCATTATTTTAAAATTTTAGATCCAGATTCGAATTCAATCTTTCTTCTGATTTCAAATCTGAGATTCAAAATCGGTTTTCATCCAAACCCAGTGCTTTACATTTGATGTTTTGAAATGCTTTTCAGAAGTTTATCTTTTCAAATGTGTCAGAACTGGATCCAGTTCGGATTTTGATTTAGATTTTTACTAGACTCAAACTTCAAAATGGATCTTAGATCCAGTTCAACTCGCATTAGATGAAATCCATATAGGTGGCGACACTCTTGGATTGCCTTTTCATTTGACTTTTCTAAACTTCATTATTTCATAATTTTAGTTGGTTTAGGACTCTATTTTGTTTTTATCCTTCACATTTATTTTCATTTGTTTTCAAAACCTTTTTGAATCTTTCATTTGCTTCAAAAATTAAATGTGGGGCCCACCTAGGTGGTGTCACATTTAAGAAAATTTTCAATTCATTTAGGCCTTTAGTTGGTTTACGACTCTAATTTTATCTTTGGTTTTTAAACTTTTCTTTTAAAACCTTTATTTTATTTATTTTTAAAACCAAACATGGGACCCACCTAGGTGGCACCACATTTGGGGGTTTTCAAATCCATTTAGGTCTTCATTAGGGTTTTAATTAGTTGAAGTTAGAAAAGTCAAAATTAAAAACTAGTTAGAACTCTAAAGAGGGGGTGGACCCCCCATTTTCCCTTATCTTCTTTAATTAAGAAGAGTTCCAACTAGGTTGGAACTCTTCATCCTAAGTCCAAAAAAAATCCTTATAAATAGACCACATAGGGGGTCGACCCCCCATATGCTTTCCAACTCCCTTTCTCTCCTCTCTCAAGCTCAAGCCTCCTCCATCTCCCCCAAGGTATAATTTCCTTTCCTTTTTGTTCTTTATTTATTTATTTTATTGCTTTCCCACATTGTTGCCCCCCTCTTTTCTTCTATTTTTCCTCTTTTTCTTTTGATTTTCATATGAGATCATCCATGACTGATCCAGCCATAGGTAAACCTTTGTTTTAATGCTATCTTTTCGTATTTTTTGATGCTTGAATATCTATTTTATTTCAGCCACACGAAAGAATAAGATCTGATCTCTCATAGATTGAATCTTCCTCTCTCACGGTTACATCAAAGCAAAATCCCATGCCATTTTGTTTTTTGTGTTTTTTATTTATTTTATATGCACATTAGATGTAGATTTACATTATTTCATCCATAAAAAAATAGAAAAATATTGCATCTATGCTTTCTTTTACATTTTAGGCATGTTAGATAAAGTTCTTAAATTTCCTTTAACAGCCCTGCGTAAATCTTGATTCTGGCTGCACGTTAACAACGTTATTTCATGTGCATTTTTTCATTTTTTTGATCTGAATTTTTTATGAAGGTTAGATACATGTGTTTGCACAAATTGGGTAAAATTTTATGATTTTTGGGCATCAGATGTCCCCTTTATAAATTCAAGAACCGAAACCTATTTTTTGCACCATCAAAATGTTGTGCAGAATTAGGAGCAACTTTTCGGAGTCATATCTCCGTAACCAAACATCATATTTCAGATCCGTAAAAAGTGGTATCTTTGTCTTCATGTCTACGTTTTTCTGTGTTATTTTTATATTTTTTGATAGTCGTATACTATTTTATTTTTATCTGATATTAGAACCTATTTTTCTTGAACCGATAGGCACAATTCAGATCCGGGTTCATCTTGTCGGAATGATATCTCCCTAACCGGAGATCATATTTTTGATCCGTAAAAAGTGATCAATCCATTTGCATGTCTAATTTCTATGATGTAATTTTTGTGATTTTTTACTATCTTTTACTATTTTCTTGAAACTCAAAATCTGAATTGGCTTTTCTTGAACTTTCAGGCACGGTTTAGATCCTGGACGATCTTGCCGGAGTGATTTCTCCCTAATCAAAGATGATTTCTCTGATCCATAAAAAGTAATTTCTCAATTTATCTGTCTAGTTTCTTTTGTATGATTTTTGTAAGTCGTTTGCTATTTTATTTTAACCCAAAATCAGGGTTTGTCTTTCTTGAATCGTTAAGCATTGGCCAGAATCAAGTGCATCATGCAAGAATCGTATCTCCCTAACCGAAGATGTTTCTTCTAATATGTAAAAAGGATTGTCTTCATTGAGATGTCTAGTTTATTTTTGTAAAATTTCATAAATTTTTATCATTGTTTGATATGTTGTTCTTATCTGACATCGTGATAGGTACAAAATAACATGTTTAATAGCCTATTTTCTCTTTTTCTATTTAGTATTTATTTCCAAAATAATCATAAAATTAATTTTTCGATTGCATGCTGTTTTTAGGATTGTTAACAGTGTTCATGTCAATTTTCATGACTTTTAGAAGTCATTTGATATCTTGTTTAGTTGCTTTGCAAAAACCAGATACCCGCAAAGTCCTCTTTTGCTGAAATATGGGAAAATTTAATCTTTTTCATTTATTTCATTATTTTCATGAATTGTTTTTGTGATTTCAGACTTTGATCATGTTAGGACGCTCTTCACCTGATTTGATATCGTTTTGAATTTGTTTGATCCCCGGATTAAGCATATTTCAAAGATTTTTCTGAAAAAACCTTGATTTTTAACCTTGTTTTGCAAATAATATCAATTTTCAAGGGTATTTTGATCATTTTCCCCTCAATTCTGAATTTCTAATTTTATGATCAGTTTATTTTTATAGCTTATTTAGTCATGCATCATCCATTGTGTTATTTTAAGATTTTGATTTTCTTAGTGCATGGGAAAAAGGCTTATTATGGATAAATATCCCTTAATTTTTATATATTGTTGGATAAATCCTAAAAAGCCTACATATTTCTACTAACATGTTTACTAATTTTGCAAGAATGTCCAAGATTGTATTTTCTTTATTTTCTTTTTTCCTTTCTTTATTTCATTATTCAATTATTCAATATAAATTATAATAAAAAATAAAAAATAGTGTTAACTTCCTTTTCTGCATAGATTAGGGTTGCATTTGCATATAGTTTATTTTTTAATATTAATTCCTATAGTTGATGATTCATATACATATTTCAAATTTTATAATGGTCAACACGAATAGCACATGCACCTTCTTCTAAGAAGTTAATAAACTTAGTGGAGTTCGTATTTATGGCCATAGTCAAAATACGAATGAAACTTAGATTTATCATCTTCTTTTAAGTTACAAACAACCTACACTCTTAGGCTATCTTAAAAAATCATTGCATATTCTCAACACTTTTATTTCAAAACCCTCTTTTTAAGATTTAATAGGATATATTCAAAGCATATTTGTGGCCTGTGATCATTGCAAAATTTTATTTTCTTTTTAGGGAAGGGAAACTCTCGCAAGGTCCACTTGACCTTTGAAAAAGATTTTTGAAAAAAACTTGCCTCCATTTTTTAAAATGCGGGAAAACTGGAAGATGGGGCTCTCGCTCATCGGTACGAGGTTCAACCATTTTTTGCGCTTTTACCAGGAGCAATTGAACCAATGATCAAATTTATGCCTTTGCTTTGCCTAAATTTGCCTAAGAGATTATTCCAAGTCCTAAATGCACATAGAATCATACTTGTGCTATGAATTTAACTTTGAAAACATGATGCATGCTTTGAAAAATTGTCTTCTTTTGAAAATACTTAGAAAAATATTTCAAATTTGTGTTCCAAGTGAATTTCAAAATTGGTTTAGAAAATATTTTAGAAAACCTTTGTGAATGAAATGCTTTGAAATTGACTTAGAAGTTTTCAAAATTATTTTGAAATGAATTCGAAAATTACTCTGAAATTTCTTTGAAAATTGAATTGAAAATAACTTGGAAAAATGATTGGAAATGAATTTGAAATTTATATGAAAATTGAATGAAGTAATTATTGAAAATACTTCAAAATTAAATTTTGAAAATGACTTGATATTAAATTAACATAATTCAGAAATGATTGACAAATAAACTTGAAAAGTACTTGAAAAAAAATGAAATATTCCTGAAAATACTTCGAAATTGGATCAACTTTGAAAGTAATAACTTGAAATAACTTTGAAGATAGAAATGGTTTTCGAAATCAACTTGAAATGGAGATTTGAAATTAAAAGTTCAAATTAAAGTTTAGAATTGAAATTGAGATTTAGAATCCAAATTGAAGTTGAAATTGAAATTGTTTTTGAAATTTGAAATTTGAAATTTGAAATTTGAAATTGGAATTTGAACTTTGAAATAGAAATCACAATTGAAATTAAAGTTTGAACTTTGAAATTGAAATCAGAATTGAAATTGAAGTTTGAACTTTGAACTTGAAATCAGAATTGAAATTGGAGTTTAAAATTGAACTTTAAAATCAGAATTGAAACCGGAAGTTAAAGTTTAAAATTGAAATGGCTTTTGAAATTCGAAATAAAAAATGGAATTTAGAATGGAATTTGAAATTGAACTCCAGATTGAAATTAAAACTGAATTTTGCTTTAAGATTTAAAAATAACTTTAAAAAACACTTTGAATTTGTAAATGATTTTGAATTTGAAAATGATTTTCAAATAACTCTGAAATATGGATTAATTTTTAAAAATTAGTTTTGAAAATAGATTGAAATGGATTTAGAAAATCACTTGGAAAATACTTGGAAATTGATAATATTTTGAATGATTTTGAAAATAGAAAATAATGATGCAATTCTATCCTAAATGATGAATGCATTATTTTATAAAAAGTTTTGAAGGAATTTAATTGAGATTTATTTGAAATTTATATTAAAAGAGAATTTTGGGATTTTATAGAATTAAAAAAGATTAAATTTTCATATATTCATGACTATGGCCATAAATATACTTTGAATTAATCTTTATTTAAATTCTAATAAAGAAAGGAAAAAAATTAATTTTGTGCCTTTACAGAATTTAAAACAAGATTAATTTTTACATATTCATGACTATGGCTACAAATATACTTGGAATTAATCTTTATTTGAATTCTAATAAAGGAAAAAGAGAAATTGATTTTTAAAAATGATGATTTTTAAAAATGACCTAAGAGTGTAGGTCAAATTTTATTTAATAAAGAATAATAATTCTAAGTATTATCTGACTATGGCCACAAATACAAATTTTACTTACTTTTATTTATCTTCTATTAAAACGGTGCATGTGCCATTCGTGTTTCACCGTAATGTATTTAAAATAAAATAAAAAGATGCAACAATTAATCATGAAAATAAAAAATTAAACCATATGCTCATTCATTCTAAACTAAGCATAAAATAAAATTCTCATTAATTGATTTATTAGAACCCTTGAATTAATACAATAATTGGAAAATAAATAACAAAATAAAAATTACTGCAAAATGAGCAAAATTGTTAGAAATAAATGTAGGCTTTTATGGATTTGCCTTAAATTATTAGAAAATTGAAGAAAATAACCAAAATTAGCCTTTTATGCCCCCAAAATAAAGAAAAATTAAAAATAAAATGGCCTTTGCAAAAACATTTTGAAAATATGTTTTTGGAATTCTGAATTTTCGAAATTGAGGTTTGAAATATCTAAATTCATTTTAAAATTTAAATTTAAAATGAATTTAACTTTGAAATTGAAAATTTTATGAAAATATATTAAAAATGATTTAAATAAAAAGCTAATAAACTCCAAAATTTGTTTAAAATGAAGCTAAGGCATTCTAATTTGATGAAAACCATTTTTAATTTATTAAATATAGGAATTATATTTGAAAATTAAATTTAAAAATGTTAAAATGCTCAATTTAACTTCACTATAACAAAGAAAAGTGATTTTTATAAAACTGATTTTGAAAAATATAATGAATGAAGAGTCAAATGTTCATAGAAATCGATGAAAATTGATGTGGAGATTCCTAGCAATCTTAGAAACACTCTAAAATTAAAAAATACAAGAAAAGATAAGAGAAAAAACCTAAATTAGGTTTTTTATACAATTCAAACATGAATTTGCAAAAACCAAGATTTACAAAGAAATCTATCAAAGAATTTTGGGTGAATAAAGGTCTAAAATAACTTAAATTGAGCTAAAAATGAATACATGAATTTATGACACATCATATAAACATTTTCTTTTTACATAGCTTCAAAATCATTTTTAAAACTTAAGATATGACTAAATCACTGGAGAATTTATTTTAGAAATAGGGAATTGGATTTTAGCAGACAAGTTTTGTAATTTTAGTGTTTTATAGACTAAACTGACTTAATTTCTCTCAAATTTATGGGAGACATTTCTAAATTCAATCAAGAAACAACTCTAATTTACAGAAATGAAAAATGAATCCTGGTTTGGAGATGGTGACTTTGGAAAGTCACTGTTCAATCTTAGGAAATGGTCCTATTACATAACTTGAAGTTCTGTAACCAGTTTTGGTTTTTAGCAGAATTGGAATACCAAATGAATATAAAAGTTTATAAAATTTAACAAGGATAAACTAAACACAAAATGGAAAAAAACCATTTTTACAGATTTTGAAAATAAATTTTCATTAGAGAGAGCTAATCTAAACAACATGAGATAAGATTTAAATAATGCTTAATGAGGCAAAATGACAGGATTCTGATTTTTGATCAGAATTAAATATGAAATATTTATAAAAATTGATAAAAATTTATAGAGTTAAACTAGACATGTAGAGAAAAAAAATCTATTTTATAGATCTTAAAAATAATCTCCCATTGGGGAGATACGATCTAATCAAGTTGGCCCAAAACCTATATAAAGCCTGACAAAGAAAAGTGATAGGGTTCTGGCTTTTTATCTAAAAGACATATGAAAAGGAAATGAAAATTTATAAAAATTCGCATGCAAAAACTAGATATTTTAAGTAAAAAAATTCTTTTTATAGATCTAGAAAATAATATCTCATTAGGAAGATATGAATGCAACAAGTTGATCATGGATCTTAGCAATGCCGGTGATTGTAAACAGATAGGGTTTTGAGTTAAAATGCAAAATAAATAGAAATTTATCATATAAATTGCTGAAATTTTACAAAGATGAATTAGACATACAGATGAATAAGATATTTTTTACAGATCCCGAAAATAATTTCTTATTAGGGAGATCTGACTATGATAAAATAGAGTAGAATCAGAACTATTAAAATGATACAGTGTGATAGGGTTATGGTTTCTGACTAAAATCAGGCATGAAAACACCATATAAATTATTGAAATTTGTCATAAACAAACTGGATTTAATGCCTGAGACACCATTTTTTACAGATCGGAGAGATAATCTCTAGTTAGGGAGAAATCACTTCAGCAAAGTGGTGCTATTTCGGGTCAAATTCGGATAAAGTAAAATGATAGGGTCCGAATCCCAATTTTTAAAAAAGGACAAATCAACTCAGATTGATCTAATTTTTGGTGGAGATCCCGAAAATATATGAATGAAGATGTAGTAAAAAAATCTGATTAAAATAACATCTAATTATATGTGAATTGATGTTGTTAAAATCATACCAGAATTGAAAATATCATCTAAACATGATTGAGTAGAATAGAACCTCATCAATGAATTGATCAAATGATCAAGAATGAGATCTTTCATTTTAGATCATGGATGATGATAAAAATGATGCAAAAATAAAATTAAAACATCTAAAACAAAATTGAAAGCATTGGGGCATAGATTAAAATTGATATTGCCAATTGAAGGGGAATTTGATCTATGGAAGATCAAATTCCATCTTCTTGATGGCTTAAAAAAAAGGAATGAAAATTATAAAGTGTAAATCAAATCAATTAAAGAAGAAGAAGAGGATTACCTTGCACCAAATGAGGAAGAAGGAGAGGAGAAGCTCCAAGTGTGGCACCAACTCCAAGTAGAGATGGGAGAGAGAGGAGGAGAAAGAGAGAATTCCCAATTTTTAAGGGATTTCTCTCAATTTCTCAAGTTATGGAAAGAGACCCCCAAGGGGTCTTATTTATAGCCCAACTTGGGAGCATTTTGGGCATCAAAACTTAGAAAATATCTCAAGGTTGGCGCCAACCCCATGTGGATCATTTTCACTTTTTTTTAAATGAGCAAAATTGCCACTTTGCAAAAAAATTGACACGTGGCACCCCTTTGCAAGTGGGTGCCCATGTAGGTCTTTTCCAAGTTTTATAAATGGGTAAAATGGGTATTTGATTAAAACCTTGATACATGGCATCACTTTCTAAGTGATGCCCATGTGTGTTTTTAAAAGCAAAAAAAGGGGGTTTTAAAAGTAGATTTAAAAATGAATTTAATTTAATTTTAAAAATGCCAAGTGGTGCCCCTCTTTGAAAAATGTATTTTTTACTTTTTGATTTTAAAATTAAGATGAAAGGTTTAAAAATATAAGTGAAGAAGATGAGAAATAAAAGAGAAATTTGAAAATAATGGATTTCAATTGGATTTAAGATCCAATTTTGATTTTTGAAATCCAAATTGAGTTAAAACCGGATCCAGATTGAATTTTGAGAAATCTTGCAAAAATATTGAATTTGGATTTGAAATTCAAAGATTATTTTTGAAATAGGGATAAAAATTGGATTTTAAATTTGAAATCCAAGAATTAATTTTGAATAAAAAATGAATTTGAATTTGGATCTGGATTCATTTTGATATTTCAAAATCCAGATTGAAATATGAATTGGATTCAAGGTATTTTTCAAAAGTTTTTTATAAAATGATGGATTTGAATTTGAAATTCGAGAATTGATTTTGAAATTAGGATAAAGGTTGAATTTTGAAATGGATCTAGATCTGAGGTTTTGAATAAAAATTGGATCTCGATCTCAATTAAAGGAAATTGGTTTGAAATGGCAATCGAACCCTAAATATGGATTTCTGAAAATTGAAATAAAAAACCCAAATTCATGATGAAAATTGGGATTTAGATTTGGATCTTGGATCAAGTTCAAATAATGGAATTGGATCTTGGATCTGGATCAGAATCCAAGAAATGAAGTTGTGCCTCAAATATTAGATAAATCTGAGTTCGAGATTAGAAATTGATTTTAAATATCCTTTTGAATGGATTAGAAGGTGGATCCAGATGGAAATGGATCCAAAATGATTAACTAGATCCTGGATATTCTATGGGATATTCCAGGTTCAAAAGGATAAATTAGACTCTGAATATGGATTGTAGAATGAATCAGATGAAAAATCTAGGCTCGTGATAAAAATTGGACACCAGATCCAGCATTGGATCCAATATCCGCTTTGAAAAGTGAATTGGATCTCGGATATTGATAAAATCCTAGATAAAAGGAGTTGATCTGAGTCCAAATTGGGACTTGTCCTAGTTTAAAAAATGTCAGAAATGATGTTCTGAAGAAATTATTATTTTTTTGTTTTTGCCCTGTAGGGGTAGAAACACGATACTAGACTGGTTTGAACTAATTTGATTTGAATAGGATTGGAATGAACTGAATCATAAGCTAGTTATACTGTGGTGAACTAAATTCGAAGCTAAAACACTAGCTCAACCAGCTGGGGTTAGCTCAATTTGGACTGAATTGAGCTCAAACGAGCTAAAATGAGCTGAAACAAAGGTCCGAGTGTGTAAAAACTGACTTTAAATTGAAACTGGGTCATTCAAACTTTTGGTGAGCTCAAATTAGACTCAGGGGAATAGGATATACCAGAATTGGGTGATTCGAGGATAGTTGGATGAAATTCGAGCTAAAAAAAAGCTCATTTTGCCTAAAATGGGCTAAATTTAGCCAGAACGAACTAACACTACTCATCGTGAACTCAGGGGAGCTAGAAATGTCAAACATTCTAACTTTTTTGAACTTGAGCTGAGCTTGGCTAAGTCCAACAGACAAAGGTTTAAGGGTGATCTATGGGTAAAATGGTAATTTTATCGATGAAATGGGGGGTAAAACTGACCTCTAGACCGGGATGAACCTAAGGGTGAGACTCTACACTGCCCTGCAGGGGTTTGGCATCTGCGAAAGAAGATTGTAAACACCTCAATTTTTTCAAGACCATTCCTGACATTCTTTTTCGCAAATGCCAAACCCTTGCAGGGCAGTATAGAGTCTCACCACTAGGTTATTCCAGTCTGAGGTCAGTTTGCCCCGTGTTGACAATAAAATTACCATTTTACCCCTCAATTACCCTTACCCCTTTAGTCAGTTAGACTTAGCCAAGATCATTCTAAGTTCAGAAGAGTTAGAATGTCAGTCATTTCTAGCCTCCCTAAACTCATGATGAGTTGTGTCAGTTCATTTGAGCAAAATTTAGTTTATTTCAGGTAAAATAAGCTCATTTTTAGCTCGAATTTTAGCCAAACTGTCCCTAAGACAGCCAAATCCAGTAAATCCTATCCCCAGGAGTCTAATCTAAGTTCTTCAAGAGTTTGAATGATCCAGTTCCAGTTCAAAGTTACTTTTCACATACTCTGACCTTTGTTTTAGCTCATTTTAGCTCAATTCAGTCCAAATTGAGTTAACCCCAGCTGGTTGAGCTAGTGTCTTAGCTTTCAATTTAGTACACCTTAGTATAACTGACTTCTGATTCATTTCATTACTATCATATCCTGTTCAAATTAGTTCGGACCAGTTATGTACCGTGTTTCTACCCCTGCAGGGCGAAAACAAGAAAATACAAATTTCTTTGGGACACTATTTCTAACATTTTTCTAAACTGGGACAAACCCAAATTCAGACTTGAATCAATTCCTTCATTTGATATTTCACCAATATCAGAGATTCAAACCATTTCAATTCGGATAGCGAATCAAATGTTGGATCTGGTGTCTAATTCTCATCCCGGACCTGGATTTTTCATATGATTCATTCTATAATCCATATCTAGAGTCCAATTTATTCATTTAACCTGGAATATCCCTTTAGATATCTAGGATCCAATTAAATCATTTCAGATATATTTCAGTCTGGATCCACCTTTTGATTCGTTCAGAAGGTTAATTGGATCAATTTGAACTCAGATTCACCTAACATCTGAGATCCAATTTTTCACTTCTTGGATTCCGATCCAGATCCAAGATCAAATTTTATTCTTTGAGCTAGATCCAAGATCCAAGTCCGTAATTCCTAATTTTCATTATGAATTTGGGGTTTTTCATTTTCAACTCTTCAGAAATCCATATTCAGGGTTCGATTCTCATTTTCGAACCAATTTCCTTCAAATCGATATCCAGATCCAATCTTTTTCAAAACCTCAGATCCAGATCCCTTTCAAAATTCAAAATTTATCCTAATTTCAAAATCAATCTTTTGGATTTTCAAATTCAAATCCATCATTTTGTAAAAATCCTTTGAAAAATACCCAAGATCTAGTTCATAATTCAATTTGTATTTCGAAATATCAAAACGGATCCAGATCCAGTTTCAAATTCCAATTTTATTCAAAATCAATTTGGGGATTTCAAATTCAAAATCAAAATCCAATTTTTATTCAAAATCAATTTGGGGATTTCAAATTCAAAATCAAAATCCAATTTTTATTTAAAATCATTTTGGGGATTTCAAATTCAAAATCTATTTTTTACTCAAAATCAATTTCGGGATTTCAAATTCAAAATCAAGATCTAATTTTTATCCCCAATTTCAAAAATAATCTTTGAAATTCAAATCCAAATTCAATATTTTTGCAAAAATTCTAAAAATTCAATCTGGATCTGATTTTAACCCAATTTGGATTTTCAAAAATAAAAAAATGGATTTTTGAATCCAATTATTTCCAAATTCTCCTTTTCATTTCTCATATTTTATTTCACTTTTTCATCTTGATTTTAAATAAAAAATAAAAAATGCATTTTCAAAGAAGGGGGCGCTACTTGACATTTTCGAAAGTTAAAATGAAAATCAATTTTTTTTGCATTTAAAAAAAAAACCTCTTTACTTTTAAAAACACACATGAGCATCACTTGCAAGGTGATGCCATGTGTCAAAATTTTGCATAAATACCCCTTTTACCCATTTGAAAATTTTCAAAAGACCCACATGGGCATTTTTGAAAAAATACCAACCTTGCCCATTTCAAAAAAAAGAAAATACCCACATGGGGTTGACGCCAACTTGGGGGAGATATTTCCCTATTTTGGATGCCCAAAATGCTCCCAAGTTGGGCTATAAATAGACCCCTTTGGGGCCTATTTTCCATAAGTTAAAAATTTGAGAAATTGAGAGAATAAAAAAGATATCTCTCTTTCTCTTCTCTTCTCCTCTCCTCTCTCTCTTTCCTTCCTCCTTGAGTTGACATCATTTTTAGGAAAGTTCCAAGCCTTCTTCAGCCCAAGGTAGGCCTCCTTCTTCCCTCTTTTGATTTTTTTCTCTTTCTTTTCTTTTGTAATTTTTGATTTTTTGTAAATTAGATTTTTCCTCAATTTCTTGCTAATTTCAAAAGATAGCAATGTAGTTCTATCATAGTTTCATGTTAATTTTTATTTTATGCTTTTTGATCCATTCAATTTTCTATTTGCTTTGTGAATTTTCATTCTAGCCATTTAAATTTGAGATTTGATCTTCAATCTATCAAATCTCACATTCAATGGGCTAAATCAATTTTAATTTATACCCAATGCTTTCAATTTTATTATTAAATGTTTTTATTATGCTTTTGCATCATTTTCATCATCTTCCATGATTTGAATTGATAGATCTCATGTTTGATCCTTAGATTAATTCATTAATAAGGTTCTAATTCACTCAATCATGTTTAGATGTTATTTTCTATTTTGGTCTATTTTTTATTTCATCAATTCGCATATAATTAGGCTTTATTTTGATCTGACTGTTTTACTGTATCTTCATTTATGTGTTTTCGGGATCTCCACCAAAAATCAGATCATTCTGATTTGGTTTGATCCATCAAACAAATCGAGATTTGGACTCTATCATTTTTTGTTGTCTGGATTTTTCCTGAAATTGGATAAACTTGTTGGAGTGATTTCTCCCTAGCCAGAGATGATTTTTCATATCTGTAAAAAGGGATGTCTCTAGCATTGAATCTATTTTCTTCATGCCAATTTTTATCAATTTCTATGGTGTTTTCATGCCCTATTTTGGTTAAAAACCGCAACCCTATTATACTGTATCACTTTTATGATCCAATTTTTAGTCCATTCTGTCAGAGTCATATGTCCCTAATAGGAGATCATTTTTTAGATATGTAAAATGGATTTTATTCATCTGAATGTTTAGTTTATCTGTGTAACATTTCATTTATTCCTATAAAGTATTTCTATTTCTTTTGCATTTTAAGTTGAGACCTTGTCTGTTTGCAATCCCAGGCGTTGTTCAGACCCAAGATTAACTTGTTGCATTCATATCTCACCAATGAAAGCTCATTTTTCAAATCCGTAAAAAAGTATCTACTCCTTAAAATGTCTAGTTTATGCATGCCAATTTTTATAAACTTTCATCAATGTTTCATCTGTTATTCGGATAAAAAACCAGAACCCTATTGATTTTCTTTCAGAGGCTTTTACAGGTTTTTGGTCAATTTGATTAGATTGGATCTCCCTAATGGGAGATCATTTTTTAGATTTATAAATTGGATCTTTTTCCTTTGCATGTATAGTTTATCTCTGTAAATTTTCAGAAATTTTTATATATTTTTTATGTTTAATGCTTATAAAAAATCAGAACCCTATCATTTAGCCTCATTAAGCATTACTTAAATTTCATTTCAACTTGTTTTGATTAGTTCTCTCTAATAAAACCTCATTAAGCATTACTTAAATCTGTAAAAAAGGCTTTCTTCCATTTTGAGTCTAATTTATTCATATCAAATTTTATAAATTTCTATGATCATTTGTTTCTTCATCTATTTCTTTTTTCAAAATCACTTTTGTAAAAAGTATTGTCTTGTTAAAATGAAGTTAAATTGGGCATTCTTACCACTTTTAAATTCAATTCTCAAACATAATTCCTGTATTTCATGAATTGAAAATGATTTTTATCAAGTTAGAATGCCTTAACATCATTTTAAACAAATTTTGGAGTTTATTTGCTTTTTATTTCAATCATTTTCAATCTATTTTCATAAAAATCTCAATTTCAAGGTTAGATTAATTTTGAATTCAAAATTTGAAATGGATTTATGTGTTTTAAAACCCCAATTTAGAAAATTTAAAGCTCTAAAAACATATTTTTAAAATGTTTTTGCAAAGGCCATGCATAATTTGCATTTTATTTTGATTTTTTCTTATTTTTTTGGGCATAAAAGGCTAATTTGGATATTTTCTTTAATTTTTCAATAATTAAAGAAAAGACATAAATGCCTACATTTCTAACATGTTTGCTCATTTTGCAGGATTTTCTTTCTTTTCAATTATTGCAATTAATTCAAGGGTTATAATAATTCTATTAATGAAAATTTTATTTTATGCTTAGTTTAGAATGAATGAGCATATAGATTAATTCCATAATTGATTTATTATATTTTATTTTTCTTTATTTTCAATACACTATGGAAAACATGAATGACACATGCACCATTTAATAAAGAATAAATAAAACTAAGTAAAGTTTGTATTTACAGTCTTAGTCGGAATACAAACAATACTTAGAGATATTATTCTTTATTAAATAAAAATTTGACCTATACTTTTAGATTATTTTCAAAAATCATCATTTCTTTCAAAATTAATTCTCTTTTCTAACTTTATTTGAATTAAAATAAAGATTAATTCAAAATATATTTGTGGCCCTAGTCATGAATATATTAAAAATTAATTTTGTTTTAATTCTATAAAGGCAAAATATTTTTTTCTTTATTAGAATTTTAATAAAGATTGATTTAAAGTATATTTGTGACCCTAGTCATGAATATATGAAAATGAATCCTATTTTAATTCTATAAAGTATAAAATCTTCATTAAAATTTAAATGATTTAAAAAAAATAGCATATTCATCATTTAAGATAGAATTGCATCATTTTTTATCATTCAAGTTATTTTTAAATTTCCAAGTGATTTTTGAAATAATTTTCAAAAACAAATTTTATTTCAAAATTCAAAGTCATTTTCAATTTCTATTCAAAATATCAAAGTTATTTTCCAAATTCATTTTTGAAATTCAATACCATTTACAAATTCAAAGTATTTTCAAAATAATTCTCAAATTCCAAGTATTTTCAAATATTTTCCAATTTCTTTTCAAAACATTTTCTTGAAATTCTATTTCAATTCCAAATATTAATTTCAATTTCCTATTTAAATTTCAATTTTCAATTTTTATTTCAATTTTTATTTCAATTTTAACTTTCCATTTTCGAATTTCAAAATTCAATTTTGAATTTCATTCCAATTTCAAATATCAATTTCAATTTTCTATTTCTTGTAAATTCCAAATTTTGAATTTTAGTTTCATTTCAAATTCAAATATCAAATTTAAATTTTCCATTTTCAGATTCCAATTCTTAATTTTGAATTTTATTTCAATTCTCAATTTTAAATCCAAACTAAATTTTGAATTTCATTTGAATTCCTAATTCTAAAATCCAATTTCATTTCCAAATTTCAATTTTGTTTTTTTTTGTTTTCAATTTAACTTTCAAATTCAATTATATTTTCAATTTCAGATTTCAATTCTTCAATTTCAAATCAAAGTTCAATTTCAATTTTCAATTGCAAATCTAATTCTGATTTTCAATTTCAATTCTAAAATTCCAATTATAATTTCAAAATTCCAGATTTGATTTCTAAATTCAAAAATCAATTCCAACTTCAATTTTCAATTTTCAATTTTCAATCAGTTTAGATTTCAAAACTTAATTTAAATTCAATTTTCAACCTTCAATTTGATTTTGCCATTTTCAAACTCTAATTTCCAATTCAAAATTCAATTTCAAATTTCATCTCAAAAATCGTATTTCCAAACTCAAATTCAATTCAACTTCAAGTTTTCAATTCAAACTTCAAGCTTTCAATTCAAAAATCAAATTCAACTTCAAGTTTTCAATTCGAACTCAATTTTCAATTTTCCAATTCAAGTTCAAATTCTTCCATTTCCTAAAGGTTATTTTCAAATCCATTTCAAAATCACTTGGAAAATTCAGATCTCTGAAGTCTTTTCAAAATCATAGCACAAGCATGATTCTCTGTGCATTTAGGACTTAGAATAATTACTTAGACAAATTTAGGCAATGTAAAGGCATAACATTCGATCCTTGGTTCAATTACCCTTGGTAAAGGTGCTAGGAACGGTTGAACCTCGTACTGACGAGCAAGCCCTATCTCTCCATTTTCTCGCATTTTTTAAAAATAGAGGCAAATTATTTTTCAAAATCTTTTCAAAAGGTCAAGTGGACTTTGCAAAAGTTTCTCTTTCCTAAAAAGAAAGGGAAATTTTTGCAACAATCACAGATTTGGCGACCGATATGGGACTCATCTTCGTCTGATCAAATTAATGCCTTTGCCTTTAAATTTTTTCTAAGTTATTATTATTTAAAATGTCAGCTTTATTTCATGCAAAACTTAGGAGCCTAGACTCTGACCCAGCTGACATGATGCATATAGGCTTAAGTATGGTTTGGTAGGACCAAATTGAGGAGATTTATTCATGTTCACTTAGACTTAGATCTAAGACAACCCTCCTCAATCTAGGGATTGAATGCAAACCTTGTATGCAAGTGTATGCTTCTTATAAATTTTCAAAATTCTATCTCTTTAGGACTTTGCATTAGAGACATTTGATTTCTTGCATGCTTGAATCATATTTTCTAAAAATATCCCCTACCTATATTGTCCTGGTCTTCACGTTGTTAGGCTTTCTCCTTGAATCATAGTTCGGGAAAAAGCCTCACAACTGGACCACTTATTTGGGCTAATAACCCCCCTCCTACATACTAAGGGCTATAGTCTAAAGTATATCGGCAGGCGGTCAAGGATGTTGGAAAACCATTACCTTAGAACCAAAGATATTTCTATGCCATGTACTTCGAGCTTTGGCTTAAGTATATCAGCATATCTTGATTAGATTCAGATGATCTAAACCTTAGAGTTAGGATCAGAGTCCTACAACCATTTTAAAATTTATGCATTTAAAGTCAGCTTTTAGGAAGTGCTATTTGCACATCCTTGTTTGTACAACTTTGATTATATGGTGCTTGCGTACTTCTTATATTTTCTTACCCTTTTTCAGAATATTTTTTCTCAAACCCTGGGTATTTCTTTTAAAAATTCTCCTCTATTTTCAAAACTCAGGTGTATGTTTATGATATCTTCACTTCTTCACATCAGTTTTCTCAAAAACCCTGATTTTTTTTTTTTTAAATCTCCTTCGTTTTCCAAAAACTCCAGGTGCATACCTTTTTTTCCCTTTCTGGATCTCGATTGTGTTCAACTCTACCTTTTATTTTTCTTCAAAGTCCTACATTTATCATCATTTTGATCCTTATTATTTTCTTCTTTAGTATTATTCAATGGCATCCACTTCCCTTGACACCATCTTTCCCAAAGACCATATCTCACATGAAATAAGGCAAGGATTTCCAAATCGTTGGGTCATTCACACCTGTCCCTTCTTCTCTCATTGGTATTATTCTTGGTTCACCAACTTCTTGCGTATGTTTTCAGACCACTTGAACAACTGTGGATTGGAGTTGACATCGACAGTTGGCAAGCAAACTATTAATGAAAATCTTATTCAAGCCTTGGCAGAACGATGAAATCCTCATACTTGCACATCCTGGTTTCCATGGGGAGAAATGACTTTGCTCATGAACAAATTCAACGATGTTATGGGACTGCCGGAACCAGCTGGTCAGCCTGAGGATCCTGTAGAGCAGCAATTTCTGATTAATGTCAAAGGATTGGATGTTCAACAACCTAATAAAATCTAATTGACAATAGACCAAGCTGAACTAAATTAAATAAACAAGACTGTTACGAAACCAACAAGAAATTATAAATTACTGACTTAGATCTTTAGCCAAAGCGACCAGACGTAGATCTTGGCCACTCATTGAGACAGATGAAAGTCAGTTTATTAACTTGTTCGAGCTTTATCGTCAGTATGGGACGTACGAAGAAGTTGACACCCTATCAGAAGCAACAAAAGAAAGAATTCAGTGCACTATAGTCCTATGCACAGTAGGGTTAACTTTCTTTCAAGATGGCCAAAATTTTATTGATATCCGAGTTATCCAACTCTTGCAAAGATGGAGAATTCAACACTCTCCATTTCCATAGCTGCCCTAGCTTTCCTCTACCGTGGTGTGACTCATTTCGCCCTTGAAGAAACTATTTTGGTAGAAGGATGCATTTATGCCCTGCAGTCGTGGTTCCTACGACACATGCCATCCAAAGCCAGTTCATTCAGGTTCAATGGTAAAACACCACAGTCAACCCCCCAGTATCGAGCTTTGATTGAAAGTTTGCGTCAAGATGACATCATTTGGGACTTCTTCAACCGGCAGGAAGCACTTCCTCGTTACACTTATGCACGTAGCAAGCGCTACAGATTACTTGGTTCGTTCTTCTGTATCGATTACCAGTCTGAAAGGTGCATCAGACAGTTCTCACAACAGCAGACTCACGCCAACACTCATTTTTTCGATGAGGATTATGCCATAATTTGATTTACAGTCAGATAAGTAGTTGTAAACACCTCAAATTTTTAAAATTTTTATAAATATTCCCTTTTTTCCCCTAGCCCCCATTTTCTGAGTAAATTGAGTCATTTTCACTCAAAATTCTAGTATTTGCTCGGATTTACTGGAATCAAATCATTTTTTTATATATCTAACTCAATTTCGGATCCGAGTCCAGTATCAAAATCCAAATCTGAGCCTCGTTATCTAATTTTGAACCAAAATTACAAAAATATCAATTTTTTATTTTGACAGGCTAAGATCGATCCATTTGGTATCCATTTGGATCCACTGTCTCATATTTCTCGGTTCAAGATCCAAAACTCAAATATCTCTTCAAATTCCGGATCCAAACCTGTTGTCTAAGAAAATTTCAAAAGTTTTTCTCAGGAAACTCCTCTCTTTGTAAATATTTCTCAATAATACAAAAATAGTTGTAAAATCCCTCATTTTGCCTAGATTTTAGAATTGTATTCCAAAATAACAAAAAAATGTAGAAAATACGAAGAAAAACAACGAAAAAATTCAAAACATAAAGAAAATTTCAAAAGAAAGTAAGTTTTAAAACCCTTTTTAAGAAAACTTTTTTTGAAGAACTCTGTTTTTGAAAAAAATGGAAACACCTGCAACGGCCTCTCATTCTTCCCCGTTCACGAACCTCTCTCTCTCTCTCTCTCGTTCTCCCTCTGGAAGCATCCATCCACTCCTCGCCTCATCTTCTCCCTTTCTCACCCTACGACCGGCTCCTCACTACCTCATCCACCGATCTCCAACCATCGTGCCTTCTTCATCTCCACCATCGATCTCCAACGAACTCTCAAACTTTAAGACCCTTCCTCCCCTCTCTATAAAAGGGGCGCAAAGGGGGGAGAGCAAGGCATCCATGAACACCATCGCCATTAGCATCCATTGTTCCCCTTTCCTTCCACCCTTCTGCGTATACGATCCACTATTCACCTATCCGTTTTCCACCCCTCCCTTGGAAGATTGGCTTTGCAGTATAGCCACGAAGGTCGACCCTGAAGCATATTCACACAACTGTATCCAGAGAGAGAGCCCATCTCTCTCTTCTCACTCTTTACCACATCAGTGGAAGGAAATCGATCGACCATCCTAGCAGCCAGAGGTAGATGGCTCGTCTTCTTTCGTTTTCTTTTACATCGTTTGTCCCTTTTTCTGTTTTACTGCATTCTCTCTTGAGTTTTCCATAAGCTTTTCCTTCTTTTGTTTCTTTTTACTTTGATTTTTTTTTAGGGATTTTGTCTTATCGCACTCCTCTGTCTTAATTTTGTTTTCTTCGTTTCTCCTTTTCATTGTAAGGCATTAAGGATGGGATCGACTTGCATATAGCGAAATCGACCCACCTGTCGCTACATCACTGGAATGTTTACATTCTAACATTTTCTCTTTGTTTTGTAATGTATTTTGATTTTCTTTAATAGTACGTAAGTCTGAATATGTGTTTATGTTGTTTATATTCAATGTTCCCTTGTAGTTTATCTGAATCCCGAGGTGATTTCTGTCCATACTCTTCGCTATGAGGCCAAAGTTTATCTTTTGTTTCATTCAATACCATGACTTATGGTAGGTTACATTAGATCGTCTTCATTTCCAGTTGTTCACCGATATCATTGCAGTAGTTACTATACTGTTTGATCATTAAACTATGCATTAGTTACCTTCGTTGCATTTAGGTATACCCGTATTCATGTTTTTGTTCCCATTTACGTTTGACATCCATTGCACTTATATAATGGTATCACCTTGTATTACCTTTTCTGTTGCATTTTTTTTATTAATTTTGTTTCACTGCGCTACATCCATTTCTATTTTCTACATCTCATCAATCTATCATCTCTATTTGTTGGGTGTAACATCTGAGAGCAATAATGAAAGTGATCAAATGAAATTGAATGTAAACCTGTACCGTTAGAGTTTGCAGACAAAACCCTGTCTGTTGTAGAATGTAATACCGGTATAATTCAGGATCCCTTTCATCTTAAACAAATATATGTATATATATATATATATATAGTGGAAATTTTAGGGGGAAAACCTAATGAGGTAATTTTGATGCAAATTATTGGACTTAATTTGATATGGTGGAATTCGAAAATCTTGCTATTAATGGTGATGAAGTGGGAAAACAAGCTAAACTCGCCTTTCATATCCGTCTCCCTCTCAGTTACCTGGATCAATGTTCAGAACCTTGCTACAAAACCTTATAAAGATAGAGATGTAGATTACGATGTGCCTTCCTCCAGAGTTCCAAGCAAATTCTGTTCTTGTCTCTGTGTATACAATAATGTTTCATGTCTTTTCTGAAGGATTTGGTCTTATGTATGAGGGAATGAAGGATTCAACAATCATGAGTCCAAGGACTTGGGAAGGATTTTTAGCCATTTGATAAGATCTTATCCTACTAGTGATAACAAAATGGAGGTGGATCAATGGTGGAGGAAGCTGTTTGGAAAACACCTGAGTGTGTCGTCACCCAATTGCACTCACTATCAACCCTTTCACACGCAACATGTTTTTCCATTTTTTTTCTCACAGTACCACTGTATAACGTCTAGTAATACCCCTGCACTTTTCATTTTGATCGGGTATTGTCACTACCTCCATAACCTCTATGTGCGTCTCATTCCCCTTGTGTGCATATAGTTACTAGTTTTTTTCATCTGTCTTAAGTCAAAGTTTACCAGGCATTAGGGCCCATTTCTCATTACAATTCCTATAGCTGCTAATAGCATCGATTGATAATGCTGTATATTTTTTATTTATTTATTTTACACTTTCATCTCAATTATAGCATCATCATTAATATCATTTTCGTTTGGCATGCATCCTTATCTCCTCTACATTCATACCAAGCAGCCCATCAAAATCTGTACTCCACTTTTTGTTTTCATACCCCTTTGCATTAGATAACAGAATTTTACCATGAATATGAAGTGAGTCATGAAGAAGGCAATGCCATCTGATGTTTTCTATTGCTACAGAGAAATCTTTAAAGTCTCGTTGTCAAACAACCTCTGGGATGTCTGATTGTCATAAAGAAGTTATTGAATTCTGGGTGTTATTGTCTCTTGAGCTTATTTATGATGAACTCATTGTTAATTAAGAAACCATATCTGCATATGCTGGCATAGTGGAATACTGCTAGTAAGAATGAGTGCAACGAGTTGATGCACATCAGAGCTTGCAGATCAGGTAACTTCGACCATTGTTAAGGAGCAAGGATATTCTTCATCTTCGGATCTACCAGAGCAATGAAGGCTTGGATTTTCTACATATATTTTCTTTCACTGATTTCCCAGGAAATTTGTACGATTTTTATCTAAATCGAGTTTGTGCGAATACTGATGGAATGATCATTAAAGACCTGGATCTGATCTCTGGATCAATTTCAGTCATATGATCATTGCCCTATGGTTATCATCTGATTTCATTTCATCGAAATCTAATAATATGAAATTTGATTTCTCTGGCTTCCGAAAAACAATTGAGTAAATTTGATTGATCTTGTTTGATCGAGATGTATTCTGAAGATCAGTGACATCTAGATTCTTGATTCTTGTTGATTGGTTAATTGGAATTTAGTCATTGATCACTAGTTTCCTGCAAATTTGGGGTTTGTCTGAATTCATTAGTTTTGATTGCAGTAAAACATTGGTGGTAAAACCTGATTAAATGAAATATTTACTGTGTTCTTTTACTAGAATTTCATTACATATTCAAAACACTAGTTGCAGCATTGTCTGTTTTACTGGCTCTTTCATTAAATTTCTGGTGCTGCATGTAATTTTGAATTGGTTAGAGTCACTTTTAACACCTTCTTTTTAAGAATTGCAAATTCACCTGATATGCTTGTGATCCCACAATGGTTATGGTCACGATTGCTAAAGACAAGAGACTTGTCTAAGTCTTTAAATAAAGAAGATGTTACAGAACCGATGTCTGACAGGCAGACTAGGAATCAACCACGACCCATGTTGGTAAAGGAGTTGTTTGCTTTCAGTAGGATTGTTACTAAAAGTGGGACCGGTTATGGTCTGTGTGATCTTGTAGTTTACAAGGTTGATAGTGGAAAATCTCAAGCGGGTTTTGCTTGGGGACTGGATGTAGGTCGGGTTTGACCGAACCAGGATAAAATCTTGTGTTCTTTGTGTGTTTGCTTTGAGATTTGCAAAATCATTCAATATTCCGCAGAAATTTTTAAAAGCACTATTCACCCCCCCCCCCTCTAGTGCTCGTTGCCTCGATCCTAGTGCACTTTCAACTTTATCATTTCACCCACTGTTTATCACCCGGCCATTGCATGTTTGTCAGCTGCACTATAGCCACCAACCATGTTCACCTCATTACATCCCAGTTAATCTATCCACTGTCATCCATCCTCACTCATTTATATTTACATTATGTACCATATGGCATTGCATAGCAGCATCACTGTCTCCATCCATATTCCCTGCACAAAGCTTCACCTCATATGCTGAAGGAAATATCAAAGTCATCCAGCTGCCTCTGCACTTCCCTATCATCTGTAAAATAGCATACCTTCTGTAAGGGGCATTTGTCCAATGCATTGTTACAAGCGTATATGTGTTATCTCCCTAATATAGGCATTATATCTAGGTATATGTATATATATAATTTTTATACATGTACTTCATATTAGGACAAATATAGTCATATACATTTGCATCCTCTTCTACGTATAGTCTTTTGCGTTATGCTAACCCTTTTTTTGCAGAAAAATCATGAAAAACTTATATTGCTTTCCTAAATAAGGACTTTGATATGTCAATTTCAATTTCAGAATTGTAATAGCTAGAGGATAATGAGAAACTTTATATTTCTGCACTAGTATAGAATGTATGAGCATGCATATTTTCTAGAAATGCTTGTTTTCATATCATTTTTCTCTTTTATTGCAAAATTTCACAAATGAGAATACGAATGGCACGTGCACCATTCTAATAAAAGGTGATTAAATCCTAAGTTGATGATTTACACCAATGACCATAGTCAAGGTGTGAACAAAACTTATGGTTTTCATCTTTTATGAAATAACACTGGATCCACACTGGACCCCTTTTAAAAAATCATCATATTTTTAAAGTATTTTCTTCCTTTATCAGAGTTTAACTTAAAATTAATTCAAAATATATATCAATGGCCATAGTCAGGATATATTGAGAATTAATTTCATTTCAAAACTCTATAAAGGCATCAAAATATGTTTTATTCTTCACTTGAATTTAAATATGATTATTATATAATACATTTTATGACCATAGTCAGAAATATATTATATTTTCAATCTTATTTCAATTCATTTAAAGAATGAAATATGCTTTTCAAAATCCAATTTCAAATTCTTTAATTCATTTCATCATTTAGGATAGAATTACATCATGTTTTCAAACATTCTTTTTCAAAATCCAAGTGATTTTGAGATATATCTTCAAATACCTTCTTCACTTCTCAAATCAATTCTTATTTTCAAAACTCATCTTCTCAATTTTATCTCATTTCAAAAATCAAAACTTCAATTTCGAAGTCTAATTTGACTTTGAAATTTTAAATTCACTCCTATATTCCAAAGTAAATTTCCAATCCAAATCCAATTTCAAAGTTCAATTCAAAGAATTCAAATTCATCTTCATTTCCGAGATTTAATCTCAAATTCAATTTAGCATTTCAAGTTTCAAAGTTCAAAGTTCAATTTAACTTTGAAATTCCTGATTCATCTTCTGATTTCAAAACTCAAGCCTTAAATCAAGTTCATCCTTTATTTTTCAAAATCACCAAAGATTGAGTCTTGATTCTTAACTCGAAATCAAGGTTTTGAGATTGATTCTGAATCTCAAAATTCAATTTTTCCTAGATTTAAACCCTATTTTTTAAATTTCAATCTGGGTTTCCGAAATCCAGATCCATATTCAAAGTCTCATTTGGACTTTCAAAATCCAATTTCATCTTGGACTCTAGATTCAAAACCCAATTCCATCGTGGATCCCAGACTTTGGATCCAATCCCATTCAGGATTCCAGACTCCGAATTCAACTCCATCTTGGATTCCAGACTTAGGATCCAATTCCATTTAGGATTCCAGATTTCGGATTCAACTCCATTTTTTTGATTCCAGACTTTGAATCCAATTCCATTTAGGATTCCAGATTTCGGATTCAACTCCATCTTGGATTCCAGACTTCGGATCCAATTCCATTTAGGATTCCAGATTTTGGATTCAAATCCATCCTGAAAATCAAGATTTCAAATCCAATTTTGTTCTCAAATTCCATCTAGATCTAAGTTTCATTCTAATTTCAGACTTTAAAATTCGGAATTCAATCCCCATTCAAGATTTTATCTCAAAATTGAATCCTAGATTCAAAATCAAAATTCAAAGTTTGTTCTAAAATTCTTTTTCACTTCAAAAGGTCTATCTCAGTTTCAATATATCCTTTTCTCCTTATTTCTTCAAATCAAAGTTCGTTTTCCAAGTTCTAATTATTCCAAGACTTGGAATTTCAAGTCTCTCCTTCAAGATCTATTTCGAAATTCTGAGTTAGATTCAAAATCTAACTTTTTCGAATCTATTTCAAACCTTTGA
The DNA here is from genome assembly GCF_984573655.1 of Nuphar pumila. Lineage (NCBI taxonomy): Eukaryota > Viridiplantae > Streptophyta > Magnoliopsida > Nymphaeales > Nymphaeaceae > Nuphar > Nuphar pumila. The sequence continues at coordinate 56,737,971 of NC_143249.1, forward strand.
ATCATTACTTCACTCCATTATTAAATTTATTTCAGAATCACTTGGAAAATCCTAAATTTCCAAACTGTTTTCTCAAAAGCATACATATCTGCATTTGCATTGCACAAGCATGATTCTTTGTGCATTTAGACTTAAAATAAATTCTTAAATGATATTTAGGCAAAGCAAAAGGCATAAAATTTGATCCTTGGTTCGATTACCCCTGGTAAAGGCTCCAGGAACGGTCGAACCTTGTATCGACGAGCGAATCCCGTCTCTCCATTTTCTCGTAATTTTTCAAAATGGAGGCGAGTAATTTTAAAATATTTTCAACATTAAGGTCAAGTGAGACCTTCGCAAAAGAGTTCCTCTCTCTTTTCTTTCTTTTATTTTCTCTTCTCTCTTCTTTTCTGCCTTTTATTTCCCCTTCAAAAAAGAGAAATAGAGGCTAGAAAGGAAAAAGAGGAAAAGAGAGAAGGATACAAGAGGAAAAATTTTGCGATGATCATAGTGGTCTAGAGTATACCATGCAGCCAAATACACTTGAGACTCTTTTGTTACTCTTTCTATTTTTCTGGGACCCAATGTATCTTCTGATTATTAAGAGTAGTGGCAAACTGTCTGTCCACCCTCGCTTTGTCTTTGATTTGTCATCAATAAAACCACTTTGCTTTTAATATTTTCTCAATAGTTGACAAATTTTGAAATTATTTTCAGTTGCTTACTCCTTAGTAGCAATACAATGGTCACACTTGTTGTGACAACCTCATCCCTGGTAATGGGGTATTCTTTCCAGATAACAATTTAATCTTTATACTTCTTCATCATGGTTGATGACCTCGCCTAGATAGCAAGGCACATTTTTAGTTGTTATAATTTGTGTGATGACCCAATCTCTGGTAATGGGATAATCTTCCTAAATCGTTAACCAAATCTCTAAATTCTACCTTTACTCAAATCTTTCATTACTAAATCATCTTCAAACAAGTCTAACCTTTCTTTGTTTTACAGAGAATTTTGGCATTTTCAAATGGTCCAAACAAGGTCAGGAAAGAGAACAGTTTTATCTCAGCGTAGTCTGAGCGGTGACGAAGGTATGAGTTCCCCGATGTCAGCAAAAGGGCAGAATCAGCCAGAGGATGATGACATTGATCCATCGATGTACAAACTGTTTCAAAAAATGATGAATAAAATGCTAGCTAAACAGGCTAAGAAAGAAGCCAAGAAGGCTCCTACTAATAAGAAAGCCAAAGGCAAGGCGATCAAAAAGCATATCAAAATCACCAAAAAGAAAATTTAGATAGATAGCACTTCAGAGGAATCATACTCGATGGAAGAAATCTCGGATGATGAGCAAGAAACACCTTTCCCAGCCTATCCCGAGCCCAAAAGGTATATCCCCAAACCAAAAATTTTCAGAAAACTAAAGAAGCAGCCAATTGAGGACCCTGTCCAAAAGCAGCTGAAGGAAATGGCCAGAATGGTCAAAAATTTACAAGTCGGAGACAAGGGTAAAAAGGTCTACACAAACAAAGATTTTTTTGATGGGTTAAAAGGTGATGATAACCTGGGAGACCTCCCCAGAAAGTTTATCAAATTCGATGGATTAAGCAATCCTAAGACACACTTAGCAATGTTCTACGTTGAATGTGCCAGATTCAGAAGGGACAACTGAGCTCTATTCATATGCTTCCCTTGCAGTTTGGAGAAAATCGTGGCCAAATGGTATGCAGAGCACATTAATCCTATTAAACTATGAGAGTTTGATAAAATTGTCAATATGTTTGTTGAAAGGTTCCTATTCAACATAGAGGCATTGCCCACTATGAACCATCTATGCAATTTAAAGCAGAAGGACAATGAGAAAGCTCGTGATTTTATCCGCAGGTGGAGGTCTACCTACAACAAGATGAGGAATTCAATCTCGGAGGAGCACGCACTCCAAATCATTCTAAATAACTTTGCTCAACCATTGAGAAGTCTGATTTCCACATCCCCTTTTCGGTCTTTTATCAAGTTAACAAAACAATCAGAATGACTTGAAATGGGGATGAAATACAGGGTCTATGAAGGCATCACTATCGCCAAAGGAAGTCAGGATGCTAAGAAGAAAGCTCACTTCACCTATTCTACCGATTCTTCTAACAGCAAAGGCAAAAAAAATAACCACATCAATAATACAGAAGGGTTCAAGGGCCAAAAGGGAAAATTCTTCAAAGGCAACGATAAGCCTTTGCAGCCCAATCCTCAGCAAAATGACAAAATTCAAGAGAAACCAATGCACAAGGATTGGGGTAACAATCGAAAATTCATACCTCCAGACCAACCCTTGGAGAAGGTTATGGATTACATGTTGAGCCAGGTAATGATCAAACTTCGCAGAATCGTTGATCCCTCGATAGTCATGGGCAAATTTAAGGCACAATTCTACAAATTTCACAGAGCCATGGGACATGACATTGAGCACTATTTTGTCCTCAAAAACATTGTTCAAGATTACATTAACAAAAATCTCCTGGTAGAAGCAAAGGAAGAAGAAAAGCCATCCATCTTATCAACACCATTCCCGGACCATACAGCTGCAGTGATTACCGAACAACTCTTCCAACCCCAAGACCACATTCAGTCATGTTCCCATGAAGACATCCTATCCCAGCATCAAGTTTTGGTCCTTCAGCAATCTCATCACACTGGGAGAAAATTGAACATTATTTCTGCCTTGAGCAAGGCAAATTCAGCAGTTGAGCCCACTAGAACTTCAGCGAGTGTAGCCAAAAGAATCCCGGCCTTCCCTCAGAGGTTCATTAAGAGGCAAGTCCTTGAAAAAAAATATCAGCAGAAGGTGCAAACTCGGTTCAAAGGCCAATCACAGCCATGTCTAATGTGCCCATTTTGGATTTAGCGCGTGCTTCTGCAAAACACCAGGAAACTCTGGATGATCTACTGAGGAAAATCAAGGTGAAGCAGATCACCACTCCAGAGGACATAGCACAAATCGTCAATCAGGCGATGACCAATGCACCCATTACTTTCTCAGACGATGACTTGCCAAGACCGCACATGTTCCATAATAATGCTATGTATATTATGGTGAGAACTAGAGGAATGACAGTTTCATACGTACTTGTTGATGGAGGTAGTAGCCTCAATATCTACCCGAAAATAACCACGAAAGCATTGGGCCTGAAAGAAGAAGAATACGTGACAGACCCGATTACCATTTATGGCTTTGACAATCATGGCCAAACAACAAGAGGGAAGATCTTTCTGGAAGTCTTTATCAACTATTCTGTGCATACCATCCTCTTCCACGTGGTCAATGTGCCGACTACCTACAATCTCTTACTTGGGCGCACTTGGATCCACAATGCTAATGTTGTTCCTTCGACTCTTCATCAATGCATTAAATGATCGAGAGGAGGAACAATTACCACCATCATGGGTGAAGACCCCGAAGAAAGGTTGTCACAGCCGCTGATTCCTTGCCCAACATTCACAGTAGATATTCCCAGCATCCGGGAGAGTGACGAGATCAATCTTAGCGAGAGCTTGGAGATGCTCAAACTGAAAGAGGTGCAACCTACAAAAATGTTGCAGCAATGGTCTAATGGTAAAGTGTTATCATCGCAAAAAATTTCCCCTCCCTCTGTGAGAGAGAGAAAATGATTATGTGAGTCAAACTCGACCAAAGTTTTGAAAATGGTTTTGAAAATTACTCGCCTCCATTTTGAAAATTTGTGAGAAAATTTCGTGGAATGGATCTGTTTGTCGGTACAAGGTTCGATTGTTCCTGACGTTTTTACCAGGGGTAATCAAACCAAGGATCAAATGTGTGCTTTGACTAAGTTAAATTATCTAAATTACGCTCAATTTTCCTAGAATGCACAGAGAATCAGACATGTGCTTTGGAAATTTAAAAAGATGCACATTTTGAGAAATATGATATTTGCTTTAGAAAATTAAGATGTACTCGGAAAATGACTGAAAGAGTGCTTGAAAATGGAATTCTTGGGAAAATCATTAAATTTCATTGGAAATCAGAAATTTGCATTAGAAAATAAATTCCCAGGAAAACTAGAACTTTGGGAAAATCGATTTTGAGATTTGGATTGCTTTTCTGAGGAAATGGATTTGAGAATCTTGAGAAAACCAGAAAGTTCATTGGAAAATGATTTTTGAAATGGAAAATGGATTCTCAAAAAAATTGGAACTCTGAGAAAATCGATTTTTGAGATTGGAATTGTTTTTTCTAAGAAAATCGATTTCTGAATAGGATTTGAGAATTTTGGGAAAATCAATTTCAGAAGTAATTCAAAGTTTTTGAAAAAATTGATTTTGGAATTTGAAAATGAAATTGAAAATGTGGAAACCTTGGAAAATCATGATTTTGAACTTGGGAAATACTTTGAAATCTCATTTGAAAATTCAGAATTCTGAGAAAATCAAATCCTGAGAAAGACTTGGAAATTTTTTGGAAAATAAATTTTTCTGAAATGGAATTGGGAAAAGAGTTTGAAAATAATGCAAATTGAATGCATGAATGAATTTGAAAGAGATTTCTTTGAGGAATTGGGAAAATTCTTTTGAGTTTTGAGAAATGCAGTGCATTTTTGAAGTTAGCCTAAGAGTGTAGGCTGAATGTGGCAAATACGAAGATTAGAAATCTTGGTTTTCTTCGTATTCTGACTATGGCCATAAATACAAATCCCACCAAATTTGTGAACTCCCTAAGAGCTCAGGCACGTGCCATTTGTGTCAACGATAGTGATTTTGGAAAATGTGCATATGCATCATACGTCAGATATTGGAAATTATAGAAATTAAACTATATGCAATGCAGTCCTACTCTATGTAGGAAATGTAACTCTTAATTCAAACTATTACAACTTGATATTACATTTAATTGAATGAAATAAGCAAATAAAAATTTTCTTCTTGGATATTCCTACAAAACTAGAAAACATGTTATCATAGAAATGTAGGTTTTTCTGAATTTATCCGAAAATATTAAAAATTATCGGATATTCTTCAGATATAAACCCAAATTCATACCCCATTTGATATAAACATAAAAAATAAGTAATAAAATTCAAAAATAAACTTGAAAATTCAAAATTAGGGTCAAAATGACCAAAATACCCCTAATAACATTGAAATCAGGGTTTTCTGAAAGAATTTTTATAAAATTTGGAAATTTGAGAATCAAATAAATAAAATTAAACACAATATGATGCAATATGATTATATGCATGAAACATTGGGAAATTGAAGTTTGGAATTTCAAAATTTAGGTCAAAATGACCAAAATGCCCCTGATAACAAAACTATGACCTTGAAACCAAGGTTTTCTGAAATAAAATTTACAAAAATGGGAAATGTGAAATGCAAATGACATTGAAATTAACCCTAATATGACATGACATGCTCATTTATATGATAAAAACTCTAAAATGACAAAAATATCACAAAATATCAAATTTAACTTGATTTTCACCTATAGATTTAAAAATAAACTAACTCATAAAGTAAATGAACTTAGATTTGAGCCAAATTTGGCATGGACACCTAGACTAACCCTAAAAACAGAATGAATGTTGAAAATCTATTTTTTTGTTATTTTTTAATGTGGAAAATAACTAAAAATCTTAAAAATCAAGATTTTGCCTAAAATGCTTATTCTAAATTGGATTTCGGATATTAAACTTCCATAAAATTTACCAAATTTTATGGGGTGATAGAGGACAGTTAGGAAAATATTTTTTCCTTTTACAGATTCTTGTTTTGACCTATGGTCGGAGCTGGACGGCTCCGACAAGTCGGATCAGAATCTGACGACTCTAGGATTTAGGGTAGACTGACAGGTTTTGGAAATAACTATGAGAAAAATAGCAGACAGATGAGAAAATGGATGAAATTCTGGGAAAATATTTCTGACAAACATAGAAAGATTTCCTCATTTTACAGTATTGGGATTTGGGTTATGGTTTGGGAGAGAGTAGAGGATTATTAGAGACCTAGATCTTTGAAATTCTCAGACATTGAAATCTGACAGACAGAGAAATCAATTCCGGGAAAAATACTTAGGTTGTTCTAAAAATTTCCAAATTTTGTGAAACGACAGAGGAAAAAGTTAAGAACAACTTTTATGTTGTAAGTTTTGGCATCCATCCTATGGGTTGAACAAACACAGTAGCTTAGGGTCAGTCTAGACCCTAACAAGGAAAAAGTGAGATTTTCTCAGGGGTCTGAGAAAATCGTTTTTTAGCAGAACCTAAATCTTATTGGAAAAATCCAAAAAACTACTGAGAAACAATAGGTTCTAACAAAGACGCACTGTATTTTTTGAGGGGAATTTGGATCGTCCATTTGGGAGATCTCGGATGTTCTTCTCTGCTAAAACAGAACTTGGAATTTCTAGAAGGGTACAATCCCAGTTTGGAATTCGGGTTTTTTAATATGGTTCTAAAACCCGATTTAACCTGAGTTTTCGAAAAAATACATACATCCTTTTAGCCTTAATTTTTTTGAGATTTATTGAAGAAAATTTTGGCATGAAATAATGCTTATATTAAATACATGAATCAAATTTACAAAATAATGAATAAAAGCTTAATAATCTAATCCAAATACTTGAAATAAACCTAAAACAAAATTGTAAATCTAACTATGATGCATTTGAGAACATGAAATATGCAGGAAAAACATAAAAAATAAATAAATAATTTGGGAGGCATGGTTCTCTCTCGATGTGGCTCTCAAAGTGAGAGATCTGATCCATTGAATGGATGGATCTCAACACTTATTTTGCCTATACACCTAAGGTGTATATTTTTCTTTTGTTATTCATTTTTATATATATATATATATATATATATATATATATATATATATATATATATATATATATATATATATATATATATATATATATATTCTTTTTCTTTTTTTTTATGAGATAAAACAAAGGGTTTAACAGGCTTAAGGGGTCCTACCTTGGATCGGCAAAGAGGTGGCTGCACTTGTTAGGCAAAATGGCGTTGCCTTGAATCGGTGGAAGGTGGGTTACAGTCTTGATGTGAAGAAGGTCTTGGTGTTGGTGTTGCAGGCTTGTTGGGCATGAGGGAGAAGGTGGTGGAGCGAGGAGAAGGGCTGTTTCAAGATTGGACCAGTTGGACCAAGTTGTTACCAAGGAGGTGGTTTGGGGTGGAAGCCTTGTTGCGGTTGAAGGTAAGGAAGAGGCTGTAACCAATGGAGGCTGCACCGGTTGTTAGGGTGGCTGAAGCTGGATCGGTTGCTGCTTCAAGGTTGGAAGGAGGCTAGAGCAGAAGATAACTGCATGCAAGCTAGAGCAATTGAGTTGCTGAAGTGTGTGGCTGCAGTGATAAAACCAAAACAATGGCTGAAGGAGGCTATGGCAATGGGGAGGAAAGCTTGCTGGAAATGGAGGTAGAAGGGAAGGCTACTTGGTCTTGTTGGAAGAGAGGGGAGAGAGAGGTCTGGAGAAGAGGAGAGAGCTGGAGGGAAGAGAGTGCCGTGTGATCTCTTTGGGAGAGAGGCTTTTTTTTCACACTTAGGGAAAAATGAAAAAAAAACCTAGGTTTTAATGAATGATGGATTTTTAGGAGAGGTACACGTGTATTGCTTTTTGGGGACAGAGGGAGGCAGCCGTATGGTGTGGTTTTTAGAAAGAAGAGGAAGGAAGGAAGGGGAAAGAAAGAAGGAAGAAAGAAGAAGAAAGAAAAGGAAAGAAAGGAAGAAGAAAAGAAGGAAAAGAAGAAAGGAAAGAAAAGAAAGAATGAAAAGGAAGAAAGAAAAGGAAAGAAGAAGAAATGGGGGTTGGAGGCTTGGTCGACCACCTTGGTGGGTCCTACCTCCTTTCTTAAAAAAAAAAGGAATTAAAATAAAATAAAATGAAAGAAAATAGAGAAAAGAGAGATATATATAATTTTTTTTTTAATTTTAAAATGAAAATATAGATGTAAATGATGGAGTCATCTCAGAGTGGGCTCACTTTCCAAATTTGAAATTCATTTTGAGAATCATAAGGGTAGGATAGTCTTTTCAAGAATTTTCTGGACGAAATGAGCTATTTTTGGCAATTTTTGAAATGAGCTCAGAATTTGGAGTTTCATACCCCGTTGTGAAGCAAATCCAGTTTAGAATTTGAAAATTTGAGTTTGAAAGAAATCTAGATTGTTTTTCTCGAGAAAATATTTCCAAATTTAGAATCCTGGGGGTAAAAATGTCAATTTTGAAAACCCAAGGTTTGAAATTGATTTCTAAAAGCTTTTAAAACTCAATCTAAATTTAAATTTATAAAATTGGAGTTTTGGACTTCGAAAATGAAATGAAATGAAATGTTATGAAATGATGAGAAATGACACGAAATGTTATGCAAAATGCTAACCTTGAATGAAGAAATTTGGATATTAAACTTTGATTGACACTTGTACTAGTTCAAAAAGTGTTAAAATTGATAAAATTTGCAAAATGGTTCAAGAAATGGTTTTCGGGTTCTACTGGACCAGAGTGACAATGAAAATTGAGGTTTGAGCTGGATTGAACTAAAATGAACTAGATTGAGCTGGGTTCTAGGGTTTCAGAACTCAACTGGACTGACAAGACACTGACTCAACTGAGCTCTTTGAATAGATTGTCAAGAAAAGCTGCCATTTTTAGAGAAATGGTATAGAATGTGTTACGACAATGAAGCCATACATGATACTTCAAGTACAAGGTTTTGATAATGAGCAAGTGGAATCAACTGCATTTCAGCTAAGGCTATGAAGAAATTGAAGAATTCGATGAAGAATCTTTGAAGACTAGTGTGCAAATGTTTAATTCATTAAAAGTCTTAGATTCTTGTAAGAGCCTTACTTAGAGTGCATATTTAGGTTGCATTTCACCTTAAAAGTCTTTAGAAAAACTTTTCTAAAAGAAACACTCTTGAAAATCTTTTTAGAAAACTCTTTTCTTAAATTTTCATGTTTATTAGTCGACCAATCGACTTACCAGTCGACTAATCCTTTCGCGCCATATTTTCTAAAAAGTCATTTTTGTCAAATTAGTCGACCAAAGGTTTTATCAATCGACTGGACAGAATGTCTGTTTTCTGGAAAATTAGCAACAGTCGACTAATGGTTTTATCAGTCGACTGAACAAAACATGTGTTTTCTGAAAATTTAGCAGCAGTCGACTAATGCTTTTATCAGTCGACCGAACAGAATGTTTGTTTTTCAGAAGATTTTAGCAGCAGTCGACTGAAAGGTTTTTCAGTCTACTGATGATATTATCAGTCGACTAATTTTTCTCTAGTCGACTTAGTTTTAAAAGTTCAGATTTTCAAACGTCTCGATTAACAGATCAGTCGACCGACGATAACTGTCAGTCTACTAATAACTAACTATTAGTCGACTAACTGATGTTTCAGTTGACTAATTTTGTCGTTTTCCTGAAACTTCAAAAAGGCGTGTCTTTTTGTTTTTCAAATGTTTTGATCGTTCAAAATGGACAGTTTTGACACCCTTTCATACTCTCAACATATGGAAAGCTTTAACTATAAATATGAGTGCATTTTACACTCAAAACAACAAGAATTCAATCGATTTGAATCATTTACTTATTGCTTTTCACTCCTATTCATTCAAGTATTTGTTTTCTCACTCACTTGATATTTTCAATTCAGTTTTTCACTCAAATCACTTTGAGAGATAGTGAATTCGTGAGTAGAGTATTTCAACAACCTCAAAAGCCAATTGCATCTCATTTGCATTCAAAAAAAAGGCTCATAGGTTGTATTGTTAGTTGTTACTTATTTTTCTGTAAAAAGGACTCCTTGGTTTAAAGGAGTTGTTTGCTTTCAGTAGGGTTGTTACTGAAAGTGAGACCGGTTTTGGTCTGTGTGATCTTGTAGTTAACAAGGTTGATAGTGGAAATCTCAAGCGGGTTTTGCTTGGGGACTGGATGTAGGTCGGGTTAGACCGAACCAGGATAAAATCTTGTGTTCTTTGTGTGTTTGCTTTTCGATTTGCAAAATCCTTCAATATTCCGCAGACAATTTTTAAAAGCACTATTCACCCCCCTCTAGTGCTCGTTGCCTCGATCCTAGTGCACTTTCATTTGGTATCAGAACGTAGGTTTGCTATTACTTTTATTTGACCATCATCTAGCATGGCAACTACAACATCTCAGCACAGAGAAGGAAGCTCCTTTGTTCGTCCTCCTCTCTTCGACGAAACAAACTATGGATACTGGAAAGTAAGAATGACAATATTCTTGCAATCCATGGATCTCGAAATCTGGAGAGTTGTTTCAGAAAAGTACCAAACTCCATCAACTAATTTCAGCCAATGGACCGATGATGAAAAGAAGACTGCTTCACTGAATGCCAAAGCCATGAATGCATTGTACTGTGCCGTTGACAAGGTAGAGTTCAATTGCATCTCTCAATGCTCTACAGCAAATGAAATCTGGCATACTCTTCTCGTGACTCACGAAGGTACGTCAAAGGTAAAGGAATCTAAATTTTTTTCTTTAGTTCATAAATTTGAATTGTTCAAAATGAAGCAAAATAAATCTATATCAGACATGGTAACTAGAATGACCGATATAACTAACACTTTGAAATCCCTTGGAAAAGAATATTCACAAGTGGATTTAGTCAGAAAGATTCTAAGGTGTTTAACTCCTGAATGGGAGAGAAAAACCACTGCTATTGAAGAAGCAAATGATCTCAATACTCTTACTCTTGAAGATTTAGTTGGTAACCTTATGGCATATGAAGTTCAACTTCAAGACAGACAAGAAGAAGAGCCCAAAAAGAAGTCTCTTGCTTTTAAGGCTACTTCTGACTCAGAAAATTCAGAAGAAGATGAAGATGAAGATATTGCCCTCATCACAAGGCAATTCAGAAGATTCATCAAAAAGGGAAGATTTCAAAGAAAGGTAAAGAAAGCAGATTCTTCCAATCCCAATGAAGTCAAATGCTTTAACTGCAAAAAGGCAGGACATATCAAGAAAGATTGTCCTCTTCTTAAAATCAAGCCCAAGGACCAATTCAAGAAGAAAAAAGCATTTCAAGCATGTTGGGATGATAGTGACTCCTCTTTCGATGAAGAATCAAATGAAGAAGTTGCTAACATGTGTTTTGTAGCAAAAGAAGATTCGGTAAGTCAATTTGACTATGATGATTTGTTAGAAACATTCAATGATTTATATGCTAAATTTAAGAGTCTAAGTTCTAAAAATAAAAAGTTAAAAACTGAAAATTTAACTCCTGACTCTCAAAATAAAGTGTTACTTCAAGAGATAGAAGATCTCAAGAAGGAAAACTCTTGCCAAGCATTTGAGACAAAAGAAATTAGAGTTAAAACCAATCTCTTACAAAAAGAAATATCTAGTCTTAAAGAAAAATCAAATGATCTTCTTTCTATAGTGACCAAATTCACAAATGGTCAAAAGAATCTAGAAAAACTTCTTGGTTCTCAAAGATACTCGGTTAATAAAACCGGATTGGGATATAGCTTCTTTGATACTCAAAATAGACCAAACTATGTGGTGAAAAATGAAAGGCATTATTCTCAACCTTTTGTTCATAGAACTAAACTTTCTAGTTTTAATAGAAATGCATCTAATCATGGAAACTATAATGCTTATTATTCCAGACATGATTATCCTAGACATGATAAATCCTTTCATAGAAAGAATATTTATTATCAAAGGAAACCAAAATCCAAATGGATATGGGTTCCTAAGACTAACTCTCATGGACCCGAAAATAGAAAGGGGTCAAATGCTCTGTTTTCTAATTTTGTTGTAGGTACACAACATAAGGAGCAAATGGATATTGGACAGCGGCTGTTCCAAACATATGACTGGAAGGCCAGAGTTATTTTCCACCCTCCAAAATAAGGATGGAGGAACCATCACCTTTGGTGACAATAACAAGGGAAAAGTAATAGGTATCGGTAATATTGGTAATCCAAAATTTTCCTTGATAGAAAATGTTCTTTTAGTAGATGGTTTAATGCATAATTTAATATCTATTAGTCAATTATGTGATAAAGGTTTTCATGTTTCTTTTGAAAATGATTTATGCTTAATTTCTGATTTTCAATCTAAAAAGATCATTTTTAAAGGTAAAAGAAGGAACAATGTGTATGAACTATATCTAGATGAATTACCCACTTTTAATGAAAAATGTCTTATTGTTTTAAATGAAATTCAATGGTTATGGCACAAGAGACTTGTACATGTTAACTTTAAAATTATTTCAAAGTTATCCAAGAATGATCTTGTAAGAGGCCTACTTAGAATACCATATAAGAAAGATCACTTATGTGATGCTTGCCAAAGGGGTAAACAAATCAAGAGTTCTTTTAAAGCAAAAGATATAGTTTCAACAAAACGTCCTCTTGAACTTTTACATTTAGATCTATTTGGACCATCTAGAATTCAAAGTTTGAATGGTAGAAAGTATGCTTTTGTTATAGTAGATGATTATTCTCGGTTTACATGGGTGATTTTTCTAAAAAAGCAAAAATGATGCTTTTTCGGAATTTTTTAAACTTTGTAGAAGAATTACAAATGAAAAATCTACATCAATAATTAAAATTCGTAGTGATCATGGTGGTGAATTTGAAAATGAATCTTTTCTAAAGTTTTGTGACTTACATGGTATATCTCACAACTTTGCTTTTCCTAGAGCGGCTCCACAAAATGGAGTTGTTGAAAGAAAGAATAGAACTTTGCAAGAATGTGCTAGAACCATGCTTCAAGATAAAAATTTACCAAAACACTTTTGGGCTGAAGCAATTAATACAACATGTTATGTTCTAAACTGTGTTCTTATTTGACCAATTTTAAATAAAACATGTTTTGAATTGTATTATGATCGTATACCAAAGATCTCATATTTCAAAATTTTTGGTAGTAATTATTTCTTGTTAAATACCAAAGATAATCTTGATAAGTTTGATTCAAAATCAGATGAATCAATATTTCTTGGATATTCTTCTAGAAGTAAAGCTTATCGTATTTTCAATAAAAGAACATCTTGTATTGAAGAATCTTTACATGTTGCATTTGATGAGAATTGTGAGCAGGTTATACCTCTAAGCGAAGGAGAAGAAATAATACTTCAAGAAGAACCCTTGATAGAGAGTACTTCTCAAGAAAATATTCCTCTTTAACCGGTTTGGAAAGAAGTTCCTAGTCATCCACATGAACAAGTTATTGGTGAAATAAAGAGTGGTGTCCAAACTAAAAGGCAATTAGAAAAATATATTGCAAATGTTGCTTTCATATCTAAATTAGAACCAAAGAATATCAATGAGGCTTGTGATGATGAATTTTGACTTTTAGCCATGTCTGAAGAACTTAACCAATTTACTAGGAATGATGTTTGGGATCTAGTTGATAGACCAAAGGATCATCCAGTAATTGGAACAAGATGGGTCTTCCGAAATAAGCTGGACGAAAATGGTGAAGTCATTCGTAACAAAGCAAGGCTAGTAGCACAAGGCTATAATCAAGAAGGCATAGATTTTGATGAAACCTATGCACCAGTGGCTCGATTAGAGTCAATTCGAATGATGCTTGCTTTTGCTAGTTACATGAACTTCAAGTTATATCAAATTGATGTTAAGAGTGCATTTTTAAATGGACACATCAATGAAGAAGTTTATGTAGAGCAACCTCCAGGCTTTGAAAATGAGAAATATCCAGAAAAAGTCTACAAATTGAAAAGAGCTTTGTATGGACTCAAACAAGCACCAAGAGCGTGGTATGAAAGACTACGAAATTTTCTAGAACAATTTGGTTTTTCCATTGGTCGGGTGGACTCCACTTTATTTATTAAAAATCTTAATTCAGATATTCTTATTGTGCAAATTTATGTTGATGACATAATATTTGGTTCTACTAATGATTCTCTTTGTAAAGAATTTGCTAAAGCTATGCAGGAAGAGTTTGAAATGAGCTTGATGGGCGAATTAAACTACTTTCTTGGACTTCAAATAAAGCAAACTAAAGAAGGAATCTTCATCAATCAGGCTAAGTATACAAAAGAACTTCTCAAGCGATTTGGGATGGACTCATCGAAATCAAGAAGGAATCCTATGAGTACAACTACTTCTCTTGATAAAGATGAAAATGGTAAAAGTGTAGATACTAAGCTCTACAGAGGTATGATCGGATCTCTATTATACTTAACTGCTAGTCGACCTGATATTATGTTTAGTGTGTGTATGTGTGCAAGATTTTAAGCTAATCCAAAGGAATCTCATTTAACTGCCGTAAAACAAATTCTTCGTTATTTGAAAGATACTTCAAATTTCGGTTTGTTTTACCCAAAATCATCTTCCTTTGATTTAGTTTCATATAGTAATGCAGATTTTGCAGGAAGTAAATCTGATCGCATGAGTACTAGTGAAACTTGTCATTTCTTAGGAAATTCCTTAGTCTCTTGGGTTAGTAAAAAGCAAAATTCAGTATCACTCTCAACAACTGAAGCTGAATATATAGCGGCTAGTTTAGCATGTTCACAAGTACTTTGGATGAAACAGACCTTAAAAGATTTTGGTTTGAATTACTCCACAACAACTATTTATTGTGATAACACTAGTGCTATAAATCTTTCGAAAAATCCTATTCAGCACTCAAGAACTAAGCATATTGAAGTTAAACATCATTTTTTAAGAGATCATGTGTTAAAAGGAGATATTTCGTTAAATTTTATTTCCATTAAAGAACAACATGCCGATATCTTCACTAAACCTCTTAAGAATGAAGATTTTATGAGAATTAGGAGAGAACTAGGTATTTGCTCGTTTTTAGATTTGTAAAAATGTTGTTTTTTGAATAAAATCTCAAAATCGCACTTTATTAGTCGACCGATAAAATTCTAGTCGACCGATAAAATTCTAGTCGCACCATATTAGTCGACCGATATATTTCTAGTCTGTTACGACAATGAAGCCATACATGATACTTCAAGTACAAGGTTTTGATGATGAGCAAGTGGAATCAACTGCATTTCACCTAAGGCTATGAAGAAATTGAAGAAGAAAAGAAGGAAAAGAAGAAAGAAGAAAGGAAAGAAAAGAAAGAATGAAAAGGAAGGAAAAGGAAGAAAGAAAAGGAAAGAAGAAGAAATGGGGGTTGGAGGCTTGGTCGACCACCTTGGTGGGTCCTACCTCCTTTCTTAAAAAAAATAGGAATTAAAATAAAATAAAATGAAAGAAAATAGAGAAAAGAGAGATATATATAATTTTTTTTTTAATTTTAAAATGAAAATATAGATGTAAATGATGGAGTCATCTCAGAGTGGGCTCACTTTCCAAATTTGAAATTCATTTTGAGAATCATAAGGGTAGGATAGTCTTTTCAAGAATTTTCTGGACGAAATGAGCTATTTTTGGCAATTTTTGAAATGAGCTCAGAATTTGGAGTTTCATACCCCGTTGCGAAGCAAATCCAGTTTAGAATTTGAAAATTTGAGTTTGAAAGAAATCTAGATTGTTTTTCTCGAGAAAATATTTCCAAATTTAGAATCCTGGGGGTAAAAATGTCAATTTTGAAAACCCAAGGTTTGAAATTGATTTCTAAAAGCTTTTAAAACTCAATCTAAATTTAAATTTATAAAATTGGAGTTTTGGACTTCGAAAATGAAATGAAATGAAATGTTATGAAATGATGAGAAATGATATGAAATGATGAGAAATGACACGAAATGTTATGCAAAATGCTAACCTTGAATGAAGAAATTTGGATATTAAACTTTGATTGACACTTGTACTAGTTCAAAAAGTGTTAAAATTGATAAAATTTGCAAAATGGTTCAAGAAATGGTTTTCGGGTTCTACTGGACCAGAGTGACAATGAAAATTGAGGTTTGAGCTGGATTGAACTAAAATGAACTAGATTGAGCTGGGTTCTAGGGTTTCAGAACTCAACTGGACTGACAAGACACTGACTCAACTGAGCTCTTTGAATAGATTGTCAAGAAAAGCTGTCATTTTTAGAGAAATGGTATAGAATGTGTTACGACAATGAAGCCATACATGATACTTCAAGTACAAGGTTTTGATAATGAGCAAGTGGAATCAACTGCATTTCAGCTAAGGCTATGAAGAAATTGAAGAATTCGATGAAGAATCTTTGAAGACTAGTGTGCAAATGTTTAATTCATTAAAAGTCTTAGATTCTTGTAAGAGCCTTACTTAGAGTGCATATTTAGGTTGCATTTCACCTTAAAAGTCTTTAGAAAAACTTTTCTAAAAGAAACACTCTTGAAAATCTTTTTAGAAAACTCTTTTCTTAAATTTTCATGTTTATTAGTCGACCAATCGACTTACCAGTCGACTAATCCTTTCGCGCCATATTTTCTAAAAAGTCATTTTTGTCAAATTAGTCGACCAAAGGTTTTATCAATCGACTGGACAGAATGTCTGTTTTCTGGAAAATTAGCAACAGTCGACTAATGGTTTTATCAGTCGACTGAACAAAACATGTGTTTTCTGAAAATTTAGCAGCAGTCGACTAATGCTTTTATCAGTCGACCGAACAGAATGTTTGTTTTTCAGAAGATTTTAGCAGCAGTCGACTGAAAGGTTTTTCAGTCTACTGATGATATTATCAGTCGACTAATTTTTCTCTAGTCGACTTAGTTTTAAAAGTTCAGATTTTCAAACGTCTCGATTAACAGATCAGTCGACCGACGATAACTGTCAGTCTACTAATAACTAACTATTAGTCGACTAACTGATGTTTCAGTTGACTAATTTTGTCGTTTTCCTGAAACTTCAAAAAGGCGTGTCTTTTTGTTTTTCAAATGTTTTGATCGTTCAAAATGGACAGTTTTGACACCCTTTCATACTCTCAACATATGGAAAGCTTTAACTATAAATATGAGTGCATTTTACACTCAAAACAACAAGAATTCAATCGATTTGAATCATTTACTTATTGCTTTTCACTCCTATTCATTCAAGTATTTGTTTTCTCACTCACTTGATATTTTCAATTCAGTTTTTCACTCAAATCACTTTGAGAGATAGTGAATTCGTGAGTAGAGTATTTCAACAACCTCAAAAGCCAATTGCATCTCATTTGCATTCAAAAAAAAGGCTCATAGGTTGTATTGTTAGTTGTTACTTATTTTTCTGTAAAAAGGACTCCTTGGTTTAAAGGAGTTGTTTGCTTTCAGTAGGGTTGTTACTGAAAGTGAGACCGGTTTTGGTCTGTGTGATCTTGTAGTTAACAAGGTTGATAGTGGAAATCTCAAGCGGGTTTTGCTTGGGGACTGGATGTAGGTCGGGTTAGACCGAACCAGGATAAAATCTTGTGTTCTTTGTGTGTTTGCTTTTCGATTTGCAAAATCCTTCAATATTCCGCAGACAATTTTTAAAAGCACTATTCACCCCCCTCTAGTGCTCGTTGCCTCGATCCTAGTGCACTTTCATTTGGTATCAGAACGTAGGTTTGCTATTACTTTTATTTGACCATCATCTAGCATGGCAACTACAACATCTCAGCACAGAGAAGGAAGCTCCTTTGTTCGTCCTCCTCTCTTCGACGAAACAAACTATGGATACTGGAAAGTAAGAATGACAATATTCTTGCAATCCATGGATCTCGAAATCTGGAGAGTTGTTTCAGAAAAGTACCAAACTCCATCAACTAATTTCAGCCAATGGACCGATGATGAAAAGAAGACTGCTTCACTGAATGCCAAAGCCATGAATGCATTGTACTGTGCCGTTGACAAGGTAGAGTTCAATTGCATCTCTCAATGCTCTACAGCAAATGAAATCTGGCATACTCTTCTCGTGACTCACGAAGGTACGTCAAAGGTAAAGGAATCTAAATTTTTTTCTTTAGTTCATAAATTTGAATTGTTCAAAATGAAGCAAAATAAATCTATATCAGACATGGTAACTAGAATGACCGATATAACTAACACTTTGAAATCCCTTGGAAAAGAATATTCACAAGTGGATTTAGTCAGAAAGATTCTAAGGTGTTTAACTCCTGAATGGGAGAGAAAAACCACTGCTATTGAAGAAGCAAATGATCTCAATACTCTTACTCTTGAAGATTTAGTTGGTAACCTTATGGCATATGAAGTTCAACTTCAAGACAGACAAGAAGAAGAGCCCAAAAAGAAGTCTCTTGCTTTTAAGGCTACTTCTGACTCAGAAAATTCAGAAGAAGATGAAGATGAAGATATTGCCCTCATCACAAGGCAATTCAGAAGATTCATCAAAAAGGGAAGATTTCAAAGAAAGGTAAAGAAAGCAGATTCTTCCAATCCCAATGAAGTCAAATGCTTTAACTGCAAAAAGGCAGGACATATCAAGAAAGATTGTCCTCTTCTTAAAATCAAGCCCAAGGACCAATTCAAGAAGAAAAAAGCATTTCAAGCATGTTGGGATGATAGTGACTCCTCTTTCGATGAAGAATCAAATGAAGAAGTTGCTAACATGTGTTTTGTAGCAAAAGAAGATTCGGTAAGTCAATTTGACTATGATGATTTGTTAGAAACATTCAATGATTTATATGCTAAATTTAAGAGTCTAAGTTCTAAAAATAAAAAGTTAAAAACTGAAAATTTAACTCCTGACTCTCAAAATAAAGTGTTACTTCAAGAGATAGAAGATCTCAAGAAGGAAAACTCTTGCCAAGCATTTGAGACAAAAGAAATTAGAGTTAAAACCAATCTCTTACAAAAAGAAATATCTAGTCTTAAAGAAAAATCAAATGATCTTCTTTCTATAGTGACCAAATTCACAAATGGTCAAAAGAATCTAGAAAAACTTCTTGGTTCTCAAAGATACTCGGTTAATAAAACCGGATTGGGATATAGCTTCTTTGATACTCAAAATAGACCAAACTATGTGGTGAAAAATGAAA
Source organism: Nuphar pumila (assembly GCF_984573655.1). Classification (NCBI taxonomy): domain Eukaryota; kingdom Viridiplantae; phylum Streptophyta; class Magnoliopsida; order Nymphaeales; family Nymphaeaceae; genus Nuphar; species Nuphar pumila. The sequence continues at coordinate 56,756,862 of NC_143249.1, forward strand.
GGCATTATTCTCAACCTTTTGTTCATAGAACTAAACTTTCTAGTTTTAATAGAAATGCATCTAATCATGGAAACTATAATGCTTATTATTCCAGACATGATTATCCTAGACATGATAAATCCTTTCATAGAAAGAATATTTATTATCAAAGGAAACCAAAATCCAAATGGATATGGGTTCCTAAGACTAACTCTCATGGACCCGAAAATAGAAAGGGGTCAAATGCTCTGTTTTCTAATTTTGTTGTAGGTACACAACATAAGGAGCAAATGGATATTGGACAGCGGCTGTTCCAAACATATGACTGGAAGGCCAGAGTTATTTTCCACCCTCCAAAATAAGGATGGAGGAACCATCACCTTTGGTGACAATAACAAGGGAAAAGTAATAGGTATCGGTAATATTGGTAATCCAAAATTTTCCTTGATAGAAAATGTTCTTTTAGTAGATGGTTTAATGCATAATTTAATATCTATTAGTCAATTATGTGATAAAGGTTTTCATGTTTCTTTTGAAAATGATTTATGCTTAATTTCTGATTTTCAATCTAAAAAGATCATTTTTAAAGGTAAAAGAAGGAACAATGTGTATGAACTATATCTAGATGAATTACCCACTTTTAATGAAAAATGTCTTATTGTTTTAAATGAAATTCAATGGTTATGGCACAAGAGACTTGTACATGTTAACTTTAAAATTATTTCAAAGTTATCCAAGAATGATCTTGTAAGAGGCCTACTTAGAATACCATATAAGAAAGATCACTTATGTGATGCTTGCCAAAGGGGTAAACAAATCAAGAGTTCTTTTAAAGCAAAAGATATAGTTTCAACAAAACGTCCTCTTGAACTTTTACATTTAGATCTATTTGGACCATCTAGAATTCAAAGTTTGAATGGTAGAAAGTATGCTTTTGTTATAGTAGATGATTATTCTCGGTTTACATGGGTGATTTTTCTAAAAAAGCAAAAATGATGCTTTTTCGGAATTTTTTAAACTTTGTAGAAGAATTACAAATGAAAAATCTACATCAATAATTAAAATTCGTAGTGATCATGGTGGTGAATTTGAAAATGAATCTTTTCTAAAGTTTTGTGACTTACATGGTATATCTCACAACTTTGCTTTTCCTAGAGCGGCTCCACAAAATGGAGTTGTTGAAAGAAAGAATAGAACTTTGCAAGAATGTGCTAGAACCATGCTTCAAGATAAAAATTTACCAAAACACTTTTGGGCTGAAGCAATTAATACAACATGTTATGTTCTAAACTGTGTTCTTATTTGACCAATTTTAAATAAAACATGTTTTGAATTGTATTATGATCGTATACCAAAGATCTCATATTTCAAAATTTTTGGTAGTAATTATTTCTTGTTAAATACCAAAGATAATCTTGATAAGTTTGATTCAAAATCAGATGAATCAATATTTCTTGGATATTCTTCTAGAAGTAAAGCTTATCGTATTTTCAATAAAAGAACATCTTGTATTGAAGAATCTTTACATGTTGCATTTGATGAGAATTGTGAGCAGGTTATACCTCTAAGCGAAGGAGAAGAAATAATACTTCAAGAAGAACCCTTGATAGAGAGTACTTCTCAAGAAAATATTCCTCTTTAACCGGTTTGGAAAGAAGTTCCTAGTCATCCACATGAACAAGTTATTGGTGAAATAAAGAGTGGTGTCCAAACTAAAAGGCAATTAGAAAAATATATTGCAAATGTTGCTTTCATATCTAAATTAGAACCAAAGAATATCAATGAGGCTTGTGATGATGAATTTTGACTTTTAGCCATGTCTGAAGAACTTAACCAATTTACTAGGAATGATGTTTGGGATCTAGTTGATAGACCAAAGGATCATCCAGTAATTGGAACAAGATGGGTCTTCCGAAATAAGCTGGACGAAAATGGTGAAGTCATTCGTAACAAAGCAAGGCTAGTAGCACAAGGCTATAATCAAGAAGGCATAGATTTTGATGAAACCTATGCACCAGTGGCTCGATTAGAGTCAATTCGAATGATGCTTGCTTTTGCTAGTTACATGAACTTCAAGTTATATCAAATTGATGTTAAGAGTGCATTTTTAAATGGACACATCAATGAAGAAGTTTATGTAGAGCAACCTCCAGGCTTTGAAAATGAGAAATATCCAGAAAAAGTCTACAAATTGAAAAGAGCTTTGTATGGACTCAAACAAGCACCAAGAGCGTGGTATGAAAGACTACGAAATTTTCTAGAACAATTTGGTTTTTCCATTGGTCGGGTGGACTCCACTTTATTTATTAAAAATCTTAATTCAGATATTCTTATTGTGCAAATTTATGTTGATGACATAATATTTGGTTCTACTAATGATTCTCTTTGTAAAGAATTTGCTAAAGCTATGCAGGAAGAGTTTGAAATGAGCTTGATGGGCGAATTAAACTACTTTCTTGGACTTCAAATAAAGCAAACTAAAGAAGGAATCTTCATCAATCAGGCTAAGTATACAAAAGAACTTCTCAAGCGATTTGGGATGGACTCATCGAAATCAAGAAGGAATCCTATGAGTACAACTACTTCTCTTGATAAAGATGAAAATGGTAAAAGTGTAGATACTAAGCTCTACAGAGGTATGATCGGATCTCTATTATACTTAACTGCTAGTCGACCTGATATTATGTTTAGTGTGTGTATGTGTGCAAGATTTTAAGCTAATCCAAAGGAATCTCATTTAACTGCCGTAAAACAAATTCTTCGTTATTTGAAAGATACTTCAAATTTCGGTTTGTTTTACCCAAAATCATCTTCCTTTGATTTAGTTTCATATAGTAATGCAGATTTTGCAGGAAGTAAATCTGATCGCATGAGTACTAGTGAAACTTGTCATTTCTTAGGAAATTCCTTAGTCTCTTGGGTTAGTAAAAAGCAAAATTCAGTATCACTCTCAACAACTGAAGCTGAATATATAGCGGCTAGTTTAGCATGTTCACAAGTACTTTGGATGAAACAGACCTTAAAAGATTTTGGTTTGAATTACTCCACAACAACTATTTATTGTGATAACACTAGTGCTATAAATCTTTCGAAAAATCCTATTCAGCACTCAAGAACTAAGCATATTGAAGTTAAACATCATTTTTTAAGAGATCATGTGTTAAAAGGAGATATTTCGTTAAATTTTATTTCCATTAAAGAACAACATGCCGATATCTTCACTAAACCTCTTAAGAATGAAGATTTTATGAGAATTAGGAGAGAACTAGGTATTTGCTCGTTTTTAGATTTGTAAAAATGTTGTTTTTTGAATAAAATCTCAAAATCGCACTTTATTAGTCGACCGATAAAATTCTAGTCGACCGATAAAATTCTAGTCGCACCATATTAGTCGACCGATATATTTCTAGTCTGTTACGACAATGAAGCCATACATGATACTTCAAGTACAAGGTTTTGATGATGAGCAAGTGGAATCAACTGCATTTCACCTAAGGCTATGAAGAAATTGAAGAAGAAAAGAAGGAAAAGAAGAAAGAAGAAAGGAAAGAAAAGAAAGAATGAAAAGGAAGGAAAAGGAAGAAAGAAAAGGAAAGAAGAAGAAATGGGGGTTGGAGGCTTGGTCGACCACCTTGGTGGGTCCTACCTCCTTTCTTAAAAAAAATAGGAATTAAAATAAAATAAAATGAAAGAAAATAGAGAAAAGAGAGATATATATAATTTTTTTTTTAATTTTAAAATGAAAATATAGATGTAAATGATGGAGTCATCTCAGAGTGGGCTCACTTTCCAAATTTGAAATTCATTTTGAGAATCATAAGGGTAGGATAGTCTTTTCAAGAATTTTCTGGACGAAATGAGCTATTTTTGGCAATTTTTGAAATGAGCTCAGAATTTGGAGTTTCATACCCCGTTGCGAAGCAAATCCAGTTTAGAATTTGAAAATTTGAGTTTGAAAGAAATCTAGATTGTTTTTCTCGAGAAAATATTTCCAAATTTAGAATCCTGGGGGTAAAAATGTCAATTTTGAAAACCCAAGGTTTGAAATTGATTTCTAAAAGCTTTTAAAACTCAATCTAAATTTAAATTTATAAAATTGGAGTTTTGGACTTCGAAAATGAAATGAAATGAAATGTTATGAAATGATGAGAAATGATATGAAATGATGAGAAATGACACGAAATGTTATGCAAAATGCTAACCTTGAATGAAGAAATTTGGATATTAAACTTTGATTGACACTTGTACTAGTTCAAAAAGTGTTAAAATTGATAAAATTTGCAAAATGGTTCAAGAAATGGTTTTCGGGTTCTACTGGACCAGAGTGACAATGAAAATTGAGGTTTGAGCTGGATTGAACTAAAATGAACTAGATTGAGCTGGGTTCTAGGGTTTCAGAACTCAACTGGACTGACAAGACACTGACTCAACTGAGCTCTTTGAATAGATTGTCAAGAAAAGCTGCCATTTTTAGAGAAATGGTATAGAATGTGTTACGACAATGAAGCCATACATGATACTTCAAGTACAAGGTTTTGATAATGAGCAAGTGGAATCAACTGCATTTCAGCTAAGGCTATGAAGAAATTGAAGAATTCGATGAAGAATCTTTGAAGACTAGTGTGCAAATGTTTAATTCATTAAAAGTCTTAGATTCTTGTAAGAGCCTTACTTAGAGTGCATATTTAGGTTGCATTTCACCTTAAAAGTCTTTAGAAAAACTTTTCTAAAAGAAACACTCTTGAAAATCTTTTTAGAAAACTCTTTTCTTAAATTTTCATGTTTATTAGTCGACCAATCGACTTACCAGTCGACTAATCCTTTCGCGCCATATTTTCTAAAAAGTCATTTTTGTCAAATTAGTCGACCAAAGGTTTTATCAATCGACTGGACAGAATGTCTGTTTTCTGGAAAATTAGCAACAGTCGACTAATGGTTTTATCAGTCGACTGAACAAAACATGTGTTTTCTGAAAATTTAGCAGCAGTCGACTAATGCTTTTATCAGTCGACCGAACAGAATGTTTGTTTTTCAGAAGATTTTAGCAGCAGTCGACTGAAAGGTTTTTCAGTCTACTGATGATATTATCAGTCGACTAATTTTTCTCTAGTCGACTTAGTTTTAAAAGTTCAGATTTTCAAACGTCTCGATTAACAGATCAGTCGACCGACGATAACTGTCAGTCTACTAATAACTAACTATTAGTCGACTAACTGATGTTTCAGTTGACTAATTTTGTCGTTTTCCTGAAACTTCAAAAAGGCGTGTCTTTTTGTTTTTCAAATGTTTTGATCGTTCAAAATGGACAGTTTTGACACCCTTTCATACTCTCAACATATGGAAAGCTTTAACTATAAATATGAGTGCATTTTACACTCAAAACAACAAGAATTCAATCGATTTGAATCATTTACTTATTGCTTTTCACTCCTATTCATTCAAGTATTTGTTTTCTCACTCACTTGATATTTTCAATTCAGTTTTTCACTCAAATCACTTTGAGAGATAGTGAATTCGTGAGTAGAGTATTTCAACAACCTCAAAAGCCAATTGCATCTCATTTGCATTCAAAAAAAAGGCTCATAGGTTGTATTGTTAGTTGTTACTTATTTTTCTGTAAAAAGGACTCCTTGGTTTAAAGGAGTTGTTTGCTTTCAGTAGGGTTGTTACTGAAAGTGAGACCGGTTTTGGTCTGTGTGATCTTGTAGTTAACAAGGTTGATAGTGGAAATCTCAAGCGGGTTTTGCTTGGGGACTGGATGTAGGTCGGGTTAGACCGAACCAGGATAAAATCTTGTGTTCTTTGTGTGTTTGCTTTTCGATTTGCAAAATCCTTCAATATTCCGCAGACAATTTTTAAAAGCACTATTCACCCCCCTCTAGTGCTCGTTGCCTCGATCCTAGTGCACTTTCATTTGGTATCAGAACGTAGGTTTGCTATTACTTTTATTTGACCATCATCTAGCATGGCAACTACAACATCTCAGCACAGAGAAGGAAGCTCCTTTGTTCGTCCTCCTCTCTTCGACGAAACAAACTATGGATACTGGAAAGTAAGAATGACAATATTCTTGCAATCCATGGATCTCGAAATCTGGAGAGTTGTTTCAGAAAAGTACCAAACTCCATCAACTAATTTCAGCCAATGGACCGATGATGAAAAGAAGACTGCTTCACTGAATGCCAAAGCCATGAATGCATTGTACTGTGCCGTTGACAAGGTAGAGTTCAATTGCATCTCTCAATGCTCTACAGCAAATGAAATCTGGCATACTCTTCTCGTGACTCACGAAGGTACGTCAAAGGTAAAGGAATCTAAATTTTTTTCTTTAGTTCATAAATTTGAATTGTTCAAAATGAAGCAAAATAAATCTATATCAGACATGGTAACTAGAATGACCGATATAACTAACACTTTGAAATCCCTTGGAAAAGAATATTCACAAGTGGATTTAGTCAGAAAGATTCTAAGGTGTTTAACTCCTGAATGGGAGAGAAAAACCACTGCTATTGAAGAAGCAAATGATCTCAATACTCTTACTCTTGAAGATTTAGTTGGTAACCTTATGGCATATGAAGTTCAACTTCAAGACAGACAAGAAGAAGAGCCCAAAAAGAAGTCTCTTGCTTTTAAGGCTACTTCTGACTCAGAAAATTCAGAAGAAGATGAAGATGAAGATATTGCCCTCATCACAAGGCAATTCAGAAGATTCATCAAAAAGGGAAGATTTCAAAGAAAGGTAAAGAAAGCAGATTCTTCCAATCCCAATGAAGTCAAATGCTTTAACTGCAAAAAGGCAGGACATATCAAGAAAGATTGTCCTCTTCTTAAAATCAAGCCCAAGGACCAATTCAAGAAGAAAAAAGCATTTCAAGCATGTTGGGATGATAGTGACTCCTCTTTCGATGAAGAATCAAATGAAGAAGTTGCTAACATGTGTTTTGTAGCAAAAGAAGATTCGGTAAGTCAATTTGACTATGATGATTTGTTAGAAACATTCAATGATTTATATGCTAAATTTAAGAGTCTAAGTTCTAAAAATAAAAAGTTAAAAACTGAAAATTTAACTCCTGACTCTCAAAATAAAGTGTTACTTCAAGAGATAGAAGATCTCAAGAAGGAAAACTCTTGCCAAGCATTTGAGACAAAAGAAATTAGAGTTAAAACCAATCTCTTACAAAAAGAAATATCTAGTCTTAAAGAAAAATCAAATGATCTTCTTTCTATAGTGACCAAATTCACAAATGGTCAAAAGAATCTAGAAAAACTTCTTGGTTCTCAAAGATACTCGGTTAATAAAACCGGATTGGGATATAGCTTCTTTGATACTCAAAATAGACCAAACTATGTGGTGAAAAATGAAAGGCATTATTCTCAACCTTTTGTTCATAGAACTAAACTTTCTAGTTTTAATAGAAATGCATCTAATCATGGAAACTATAATGCTTATTATTCCAGACATGATTATCCTAGACATGATAAATCCTTTCATAGAAAGAATATTTATTATCAAAGGAAACCAAAATCCAAATGGATATGGGTTCCTAAGACTAACTCTCATGGACCCGAAAATAGAAAGGGGTCAAATGCTCTGTTTTCTAATTTTGTTGTAGGTACACAACATAAGGAGCAAATGGATATTGGACAGCGGCTGTTCCAAACATATGACTGGAAGGCCAGAGTTATTTTCCACCCTCCAAAATAAGGATGGAGGAACCATCACCTTTGGTGACAATAACAAGGGAAAAGTAATAGGTATCGGTAATATTGGTAATCCAAAATTTTCCTTGATAGAAAATGTTCTTTTAGTAGATGGTTTAATGCATAATTTAATATCTATTAGTCAATTATGTGATAAAGGTTTTCATGTTTCTTTTGAAAATGATTTATGCTTAATTTCTGATTTTCAATCTAAAAAGATCATTTTTAAAGGTAAAAGAAGGAACAATGTGTATGAACTATATCTAGATGAATTACCCACTTTTAATGAAAAATGTCTTATTGTTTTAAATGAAATTCAATGGTTATGGCACAAGAGACTTGTACATGTTAACTTTAAAATTATTTCAAAGTTATCCAAGAATGATCTTGTAAGAGGCCTACTTAGAATACCATATAAGAAAGATCACTTATGTGATGCTTGCCAAAGGGGTAAACAAATCAAGAGTTCTTTTAAAGCAAAAGATATAGTTTCAACAAAACGTCCTCTTGAACTTTTACATTTAGATCTATTTGGACCATCTAGAATTCAAAGTTTGAATGGTAGAAAGTATGCTTTTGTTATAGTAGATGATTATTCTCGGTTTACATGGGTGATTTTTCTAAAAAAGCAAAAATGATGCTTTTTCGGAATTTTTTAAACTTTGTAGAAGAATTACAAATGAAAAATCTACATCAATAATTAAAATTCGTAGTGATCATGGTGGTGAATTTGAAAATGAATCTTTTCTAAAGTTTTGTGACTTACATGGTATATCTCACAACTTTGCTTTTCCTAGAGCGGCTCCACAAAATGGAGTTGTTGAAAGAAAGAATAGAACTTTGCAAGAATGTGCTAGAACCATGCTTCAAGATAAAAATTTACCAAAACACTTTTGGGCTGAAGCAATTAATACAACATGTTATGTTCTAAACTGTGTTCTTATTTGACCAATTTTAAATAAAACATGTTTTGAATTGTATTATGATCGTATACCAAAGATCTCATATTTCAAAATTTTTGGTAGTAATTATTTCTTGTTAAATACCAAAGATAATCTTGATAAGTTTGATTCAAAATCAGATGAATCAATATTTCTTGGATATTCTTCTAGAAGTAAAGCTTATCGTATTTTCAATAAAAGAACATCTTGTATTGAAGAATCTTTACATGTTGCATTTGATGAGAATTGTGAGCAGGTTATACCTCTAAGCGAAGGAGAAGAAATAATACTTCAAGAAGAACCCTTGATAGAGAGTACTTCTCAAGAAAATATTCCTCTTTAACCGGTTTGGAAAGAAGTTCCTAGTCATCCACATGAACAAGTTATTGGTGAAATAAAGAGTGGTGTCCAAACTAAAAGGCAATTAGAAAAATATATTGCAAATGTTGCTTTCATATCTAAATTAGAACCAAAGAATATCAATGAGGCTTGTGATGATGAATTTTGACTTTTAGCCATGTCTGAAGAACTTAACCAATTTACTAGGAATGATGTTTGGGATCTAGTTGATAGACCAAAGGATCATCCAGTAATTGGAACAAGATGGGTCTTCCGAAATAAGCTGGACGAAAATGGTGAAGTCATTCGTAACAAAGCAAGGCTAGTAGCACAAGGCTATAATCAAGAAGGCATAGATTTTGATGAAACCTATGCACCAGTGGCTCGATTAGAGTCAATTCGAATGATGCTTGCTTTTGCTAGTTACATGAACTTCAAGTTATATCAAATTGATGTTAAGAGTGCATTTTTAAATGGACACATCAATGAAGAAGTTTATGTAGAGCAACCTCCAGGCTTTGAAAATGAGAAATATCCAGAAAAAGTCTACAAATTGAAAAGAGCTTTGTATGGACTCAAACAAGCACCAAGAGCGTGGTATGAAAGACTACGAAATTTTCTAGAACAATTTGGTTTTTCCATTGGTCGGGTGGACTCCACTTTATTTATTAAAAATCTTAATTCAGATATTCTTATTGTGCAAATTTATGTTGATGACATAATATTTGGTTCTACTAATGATTCTCTTTGTAAAGAATTTGCTAAAGCTATGCAGGAAGAGTTTGAAATGAGCTTGATGGGCGAATTAAACTACTTTCTTGGACTTCAAATAAAGCAAACTAAAGAAGGAATCTTCATCAATCAGGCTAAGTATACAAAAGAACTTCTCAAGCGATTTGGGATGGACTCATCGAAATCAAGAAGGAATCCTATGAGTACAACTACTTCTCTTGATAAAGATGAAAATGGTAAAAGTGTAGATACTAAGCTCTACAGAGGTATGATCGGATCTCTATTATACTTAACTGCTAGTCGACCTGATATTATGTTTAGTGTGTGTATGTGTGCAAGATTTTAAGCTAATCCAAAGGAATCTCATTTAACTGCCGTAAAACAAATTCTTCGTTATTTGAAAGATACTTCAAATTTCGGTTTGTTTTACCCAAAATCATCTTCCTTTGATTTAGTTTCATATAGTAATGCAGATTTTGCAGGAAGTAAATCTGATCGCATGAGTACTAGTGAAACTTGTCATTTCTTAGGAAATTCCTTAGTCTCTTGGGTTAGTAAAAAGCAAAATTCAGTATCACTCTCAACAACTGAAGCTGAATATATAGCGGCTAGTTTAGCATGTTCACAAGTACTTTGGATGAAACAGACCTTAAAAGATTTTGGTTTGAATTACTCCACAACAACTATTTATTGTGATAACACTAGTGCTATAAATCTTTCGAAAAATCCTATTCAGCACTCAAGAACTAAGCATATTGAAGTTAAACATCATTTTTTAAGAGATCATGTGTTAAAAGGAGATATTTCGTTAAATTTTATTTCCATTAAAGAACAACATGCCGATATCTTCACTAAACCTCTTAAGAATGAAGATTTTATGAGAATTAGGAGAGAACTAGGTATTTGCTCGTTTTTAGATTTGTAAAAATGTTGTTTTTTGAATAAAATCTCAAAATCGCACTTTATTAGTGGACCGAAAAAATTCTAGTCGACCGATAAAATTCTAGTCGCACCATATTAGTCGACCGATATATTTCTAGTCTGTTACGACAATGAAGCCATACATGATACTTCAAGTACAAGGTTTTGATGATGAGCAAGTGGAATCAACTGCATTTCACCTAAGGCTATGAAGAAATTGAAGAAGAAAAGAAGGAAAAGAAGAAAGAAGAAAGGAAAGAAAAGAAAGAATGAAAAGGAAGGAAAAGGAAGAAAGAAAAGGAAAGAAGAAGAAATGGGGGTTGGAGGCTTGGTCGACCACCTTGGTGGGTCCTACCTCCTTTCTTAAAAAAAATAGGAATTAAAATAAAATAAAATGAAAGAAAATAGAGAAAAGAGAGATATATATAATTTTTTTTTTAATTTTAAAATGAAAATATAGATGTAAATGATGGAGTCATCTCAGAGTGGGCTCACTTTCCAAATTTGAAATTCATTTTGAGAATCATAAGGGTAGGATAGTCTTTTCAAGAATTTTCTGGACGAAATGAGCTATTTTTGGCAATTTTTGAAATGAGCTCAGAATTTGGAGTTTCATACCCCGTTGCGAAGCAAATCCAGTTTAGAATTTGAAAATTTGAGTTTGAAAGAAATCTAGATTGTTTTTCTCGAGAAAATATTTCCAAATTTAGAATCCTGGGGGTAAAAATGTCAATTTTGAAAACCCAAGGTTTGAAATTGATTTCTAAAAGCTTTTAAAACTCAATCTAAATTTAAATTTATAAAATTGGAGTTTTTGACTTCGAAAATGAAATGAAATGAAATGTTATGAAATGATGAGAAATGATATGAAATGATGAGAAATGACACGAAATGTTATGCAAAATGCTAACCTTGAATGAAGAAATTTGGATATTAAACTTTGATTGACACTTGTACTAGTTCAAAAAGTGTTAAAATTGATAAAATTTGCAAAATGGTTCAAGAAATGGTTTTCGGGTTCTACTGGACCAGAGTGACAATGAAAATTGAGGTTTGAGCTGGATTGAACTAAAATGAACTAGATTGAGCTGGGTTCTAGGGTTTCAGAACTCAACTGGACTGACAAGACACTGACTCAACTGAGCTCTTTGAATAGATTGTCAAGAAAAGCTGCCATTTTTAGAGAAATGGTATAGAATGTGTTACGACAATGAAGCCATACATGATACTTCAAGTACAAGGTTTTGATAATGAGCAAGTGGAATCAACTGCATTTCAGCTAAGGCTATGAAGAAATTGAAGAATTCGATGAAGAATCTTTGAAGACTAGTGTGCAAATGTTTAATTCATTAAAAGTCTTAGATTCTTGTAAGAGCCTTACTTAGAGTGCATATTTAGGTTGCATTTCACCTTAAAAGTCTTTAGAAAAACTTTTCTAAAAGAAACACTCTTGAAAATCTTTTTAGAAAACTCTTTTCTTAAATTTTCATGTTTATTAGTCGACCAATCGACTTACCAGTCGACTAATCCTTTCGCGCCATATTTTCTAAAAAGTCATTTTTGTCAAATTAGTCGACCAAAGGTTTTATCAATCGACTGGACAGAATGTCTGTTTTCTGGAAAATTAGCAACAGTCGACTAATGGTTTTATCAGTCAACTGAACAGAACATGTGTTTTCTGAAAATTTAGCAGCAATCGACTAATGCTTTTATCAGTCGATCGAACAGAATGTTTGTTTTTCAGAAGATTTTAGCAGCAATCGACTGAAAGGTTTTTCAGTCTACTGATGATATTATCAGTCAACTAATTTTTCTCTAGTCGACTTAGTTTCAAAAGTTCAGATTTTCAAATGACTCGATTAACAGATTAGTCGATCGACGATAACTGTCAGTCTACTAATAACTAACTATTAGTCGAATAATTGATGTTTCAATCGACTAATTTTGTCGTTTTCCTGAAACTTCAAAAAGGCGTGTCTTTTTGTTTTTCAAACGTTTTGATCATTCAAAATGGACAGTTTTGACACTCTTTCATACTCTCAACGTATGGAAAACTTTAACTATAAATATGAGTGCATTTTACACTCAAAACAACAAAAATTCAATCTATTTGAATCATTTACTTATTGCTTTTCACTCCTATTCATTCAAGTATTTGTTTTCTCACTCACTTGATATTTTCACTTCAGTTTTTCACTCAAATCACATTGAGAGATAGTGAATTCGTGAGTAGAGTATTTCAACAACCTCAAAAGCCAATTGCATCTCATTTGCATTCAAAAGAAAGGCTCATAGGTTGTATTGTTAGTTGTTACTTATTTTTCTGTAAAAAGGACTCCTTGGTTTAAAGGAGTTGTTTGCTTTCAGTAGGGTTGTTACTGAAAGTGAGACCGGTTTTGGTCTGTGTGATCTTGTAGTTAACAAGGTTGATAGTGGAAATCTCAAGCGGGTGTTGCTTGGGGACTGGATGTAGGTCGGGTTAGACCGAACCAGGATAAAATCTTGTGTTCTTTGTGTGTTTGCTTT